>NC_054827.1:90206882-91453823 GCF_018345385.1 Vulpes lagopus | reverse complement strand
TCCACAAGCTAGTAGGACATCTGCTTTTTTAATAATGTGCCAATTACCTCCATGTATTCTGAGGTTGATGAGTGCCTATGTTTTAGGTCAATGAACTATTGTTCAGGCTACCAGGTTTCACTCTCCTCAGACAGCGGAGGACAGATTTCAGTTACAAATAAAGTTTTGCTGTAACATGTTCATAATTTTAAAAGTTTATTAAATCAAATTGTTAGGGGATCCAAATATATTAAGATTTTCTCTAAATCAACTCCTAACTCTGGGAAAAGAACGAGGGGTAGTAGAAGGTGAGGTGGGTGGGGGGATGGGATGACAGGGTGACGGGCGCTGAGGGGGGAACTTGACAGGAACTTTCGTGTTATACTATATGTTGGCAAATAAGACTCCAATAAAAAATTTGCAAAAATAAATAAAATAAAATAAAGATTTTCTCTAAATCCTGAACTCACATCATATTTTTGAATAATTCCAGTGTGTATTGCTAATTATTTTCAGTGGTATATTATCCTCTCTAGGTAAGCCCTCCCACAAAATGTCTGGCTGACCTCCCATTTACTGATTACCATCATCAAACTGAGCTATTATTCTATTTGAATTTATAATATCAGAAGTGTATCAGTTGACAGATGATGTTGGCACCTCATATATTACTAGGTGTAACCCAAATAATTATATGAATCTTTTTGGGTGGAAAAAAAAAAGGTTTTGCATCATAGGAATTCCTATCATTAGAAAGATCAACATGGGGCAGCCCAGGTGGCTCAGTGGTTTAGCGCCGCCTTCAGCCCAGGGCCTGATCCTGGAGACCCAGGATAGAGTCCCACGTTGGGCTCCCTGAGTGGAACTTGCTTCTCCCTCTGTGTGTGTCCCTGCTTCTCTCTCTCTCTCTCTCTCTCTCTCTCTCTCTCTCTCTTTGTGTGTGTGTGTGTGTCTTATGAATGAATAAATAAATTAAAAATCAAAAAAAAGCTCAACATGTAAACCTTAACAAAAAGTGTTATCATTAACTTCATGAAAAGTCAGTACACATCAAATAAATTGATTCTTACATAGTTGTCAAAAGGCCTAATGTAAAATAAAAGAACATGAATGCCAAATGCTTTAGAAAACATTCAATTATTTCTTTGTCATACACAATGTCTAGTTGTGATAAAATGCACATTTTATTTGAACACTTTTAAAAGCTAGCTCAGTGTTATGTACATTATTGTATGTGTTTTATTTCTTCAGGCTTTTTTAAAGAACTGGTATGGTATATGTGGTAATTATGGAGTTGAAGAAATAAGGACTACTTCAAGCTTTCCCTAAGTAACTGTGTCTTCATACTTGTGTTTTAAGTTGAGAAATTATATGGCACAGAAAATTTTAAACTGGTTAATGAGAGATGCTTCTTGATCTCTCAAAAAATACATCATTCCTTCAGTTGTACTGTTTTTATATAGTTACTAAGTGTGCTACAATATGGAGAAGATAGTGCCTGTAATATCCCAATAAGACTGTCAAGCTATATCTATGGTCCTTGTAGAGTAAATTAAAAATAATGTTAAACATGACAATATTTTCTGAATTTCTAGAAAGTGTTTCCTGATTAAATCATAAAACATTTTCTCTTGTATTCTTGTTCTTTTCCTAAGATTTCTAAGATTTCTGTTTTCTAAGATTATTGTGGAAAAATTGAAATTTAAAAATAGTTAAAAGAAGGAAATGAAGCCAGTCTCATAGTTATAGAGTGGAAAGACTAGTTTAAAGGAAGGGAAATGCAATGAAAAGGGAGTGGAATTTAAATGGAAAATATATATATATTCAAATATCCTCAACAAAGTGCTGGCAATAGAAATATAAGCAATGAAATAGAACTCTAGCGAGGCTATGTGGGTATCAGACTTTTGAGAACTCTGGTTTTTGTTTACTTGCTCTTCATTATGCCTCTAATTTATGACAATGCTTTTATTTTTTCATTTGCTTGAGAAAAATACAATCTTCCTTGCCCTGTCCAGGAAGGCTCGCTTGACTTGCTGGTTCCTTAGGCTGTAAATAAAGGGGTTCAGCATGGGGGCTACCGAGGTGTTTAGCACAGCAACTCCCTTGCTCAGAGACACTCTGTCTTTTGCTGCTGGGTTAATATACATGAAAATGCAGCTGCCATAGGAGATGGAGATGACAATCATGTGGGAAGAACAGGTGGAAAAGGCCTTTGTCCTCTGACTAGTAGAAGGAATCCTCAAAATTGTTCTGAGGATATATATGTAGGACAGAATTATTAATGCCAATGTGAACATTAATGTAAACACAGCACAGGAAAAACCCACTATCTCTAAGAATCTAGTGTCTGAACAAGAAAGATGTAGTAAGGGGAAATAGTCACAGGTAAAATGGTCTATAACATTGGACTTACAATAATCAAGCTGTATGAACAGCATGAGTAATGGGAATATGATTAAGAATGAAGCCGACCAAGAAGCAAAGACAAGGAGTATGCAGACTCTGGGATTCATGATGGTCATGTAATGCAGAGGTTTGCAGATGGCAATGTATCGGTCATAGGACATGGCAGCCAGAAGGCAAAATTCAGTGACTCCCAAGAAGATGAAAAAAAAGAACTGAGCCATACAATCATTAAAGGAAATGTTTTTATCTCCTGTAATCAGGGTGCTCAGGAACTTGGGTATGCTCACAGTTGTGAATGAAATCTCGAGTAAGGAGAAGTTTCTGAGGAAGAAATACATGGGGGTCTGGAGGTGGGAATCCAGCAGGGTGAGGGTGATAATGGTCAGGTTCCCAGTGATGCTGAGCATGTAGGTGATGAGCAGAAAGACAAAGATCACCTCCTGAAGCTGTGGGTCATCTGACAATCCCAGGAGAATAAAATCTGTTATTTCTGTGTGGTTTCTCATTTTTTTCCTTTTCTTTTTTAATCTAGAGGGGGGAAAAAACAAGTAGATTGTAGAAAAGAGGATAATCCATGGATTGTTCTGGAATTTGTCTCTAGAAATAAACATATTATGCCCTACTGATTTAATTTAGGATGTCTTTAAGACAACTCAATAAAAGCAGGTAAAATGTTTTAAAGTAAGTTCTTACCATATGTGGTACTCTGTTTTACAGAGAATGTTTCTCCATAAAATCCTTATTTCACAGAATGGAAATTGAATCTAAAAAGTTTTTTTAAAAACTTTATCCAAATCACGTAACCTAAATGCACTTCTTCTAGGAGTTCACTTCTTAATGGGAAACTACTTGTCCCTTTTCCAATGACAATAAAGGTGTCCCATTTCCTTATTTCTGTTGCCTAATTTCTTGTGTTATCATTTACTACACTAGTGTAATATAAAAAAGACAGATATGTCAGGGAAAAGATCACTCAAATGGCGAGGTCTCCAAATTTTGAAAGTCATTGAAGTTAAATCTTTAACAATGTGACAGATTTGTTTTCACTCTGCCTCATATTCTCCTTTCAACCACATACTCCTCGTCCCAAGCCACAGACAATGAATTCATTGACATAATGTCGTCAAGTACTAGAGAGTACAGAATATGAAAAGCCAGAGCAGAGATTTAGTAGAATGGATCTATATATTTCATGGGTTAAGGAAGTAAAATTGTATGAATATCTAAAATAAATATTGTTTTTTACAGAACGTTTTTTCCTTCAAAGTTTTTTTTTCCATCTAAATGTTGTTTGTATTCTATTTTCTATCCTATATTACATTTTTATATTTTTCCTTTTATTTATATCAGCATTCAATTATAGAAGCTCTATTTTGTCAACACCCTGGAGAAATCAATGAAACAGCACATGAAATCCATTTATTTTCTCTTCATGAATAAAAATAATAACAACAATATATTTTAAAGTGAAGCTAAAAGTTCCTTCAACAAATTAAACCAGTCTGTTATCTGATACTTTATTCTGTGCATTCTCATTAAATAGTAAAGTTTTGAATTCAGAGTCATGAGAGAAGTTCTGCAATAGAATATTTAGTTTTAAGATGTAGAATTGCTGATTTGTAGCACATAATGCATTATAACACTGTGAAATTTAAGTTTTTTTCTCTTACATGCCTGAGCCCTCTTTTCACTCACTTTACTGTTTAGCAAAAAATATTGTTGTTGATTAAATTTAGGCAAATTCCAGCTAAGATGGATAGTTGTAACACTACTGGGGAAGCATGTGAGATTCACAAGAAACAAACATTTCTCTTGATATTTCTAAGGGACTGGAGGAAACAGGCTGAAGAGCTCTTACAAGAGAAATCAGACATTACAATGACATATTTTGTAAAGAAACGTATGGCAATTCAAGTGTATGATGGATATTTCGATCATAAAAGTCATTGTTCTCAATAAACAACCCTCTATAATTGACAGCTGTGTGTAGGCTCTGATCTCTCAACAATTTCTGTGATGTTTTCCGTAGAAAAATGAAACATATATCTGAGACTCTAAAATATAATTTAGGCTTTCCCTCCTAACTACTCACCCACATTTCTTTTTTTCAGTAACATGTAAGCTATGGTTGCAAGTTTAATGTGGCCCCTACCCCTTTTTGTTTCAGTGAAGGCTAACCCATCCTGGATATCATATTATTGAATTACCTGTGTGGTTCAGTGAAAGTGAATTTATCTATTTTGAATGAATACTTGCTATTGTGTTAAATGAAATAGCTGATATGTGAATGAAATAATAAGCACCAACTAGTTATTACACATTTAAATAAATGCCTTTTAGGACACTTCTGCCATTTCATATAAATTTTAAGAGTGGATGGCCTTGTAGAGAAAAGAACAATTTCATCCTCTGAATCATCCAATTTAAAGTGCAACAGTTTAAGAAGACCTATTAAGGATTAAAAAACTGCTTTTCCTTATTTTTTTTTAAATAATTGGAGTAATGTTAAGAATCTCCCTAAATTCCGCAATATAATTGGAAACTAACTTTATCATTCTGCATTCGCTATGTGTGCTGAGATCTCAAGTTAAAAGTCCTAAAAATAGTTGTGAACACATATGTCCTCAAGATAATTTGCACCCACAACATTAGCACACAGTTTTCCAATTCTCTATCTTTCTCTCTCACTTGATAATCTTTTTCTTGAGGTTAGGTTTATATGTTAGGCTAATTTGTCAGAGAAGAGAGCAAAATTCTGATTTAATTTTATATTTTCATTAATTATTTGGTTTGTACCAAGTACTATTTATCCCCCTGGAATGACGCATTCTGTTTATGATGAAAAAATGTTTGGTGACATTTAATCTCATGTAAGAACTTTATAGTGATTGAATATAAAAAAAATCTCCTAAGAACCAATGTAGATTTTTTCAGATTATTACCTTAGCAATGCCTTAGAGTATTCCTAAAATTAGTTCAGAATGCAGTTTACCTGAGGCCTCTGAAAAAAAAATAAATGACCTTTGCTTTTTTTCCTATTAGAAAATGAATTTGAATTCCAAGTCAGATCAGAGCACCAACTGGTATGAATAGGAATAATGAAGGAAAAACAGTAATCACTTAAATCACACCATAATCTGTAGGTTTTCATAAAGATATTCTCTTATATTCTGATTATCTCAGTTTGTTAACTATATATCTATATTTGCAGGTAACTTTCAACTTAAAACAAAGGAAAGGAATTTTTATAAAATGCATGGCATCAGAACTTATTTTATAATGTGTGGTATTATTGGGGCAACTTGTGGGCTTTGAATTCAAAGAGAAATGGATTAAAAATGCAACTTAGGGGTGCCTGTGTGGCACAGTGCATGTGAGCTCTTGGTTTCTGCTCAGGTTGTGATCTCAGGCTTGTGAGATCAAGCCCTGCCTTAGACTCTGCACTCAGTACAGAGTCTATCTGAAATTGTCTCTCCCTCTCCCTCTGCCCCTCCCCATTGTGCTCTTCCTCTCTCTCTAAAAAAAAATCTTTTTAAAAAATATAACTTAGCCACATTATAGTATTATGACTTTATACAAGTTTTGGGTTTTTTTTAAAGATTTTATCCATTTATTCATGAGAGATACACAGAGAGACAGAGACACAGGGAGGGAGAAACAGGCTCCCTGCAGGGACGTTGATGCAGGACTCGATCCCAGGACCCTGGGAATACGCCCTGAGCCAAAGGCAGATGCTAAACCACTGAGCCATTCAGGCGTCCCTATACAAGTTTCTTAATCTCTCTGACTTTTAATTTGTTTTTTTTTTTATTTTAAGATGAGAATAGTATATCATGGAATTATTTAGGGCTAATATAATTATAAGTAAAATTAAACTATACAACAATATTATAGCATATATTTTTAGACAGCAGTTACTAACTACTATCTTGATTATTCCCAAAAATAAAATAAATGACCACATTTGAGGAATATAGCCCCACTGCAAAATAACAAAAACCATGCCCTTATCTCTACCTTTTTTTGATGACCCTATGTTAATTTGAAGAAACTGGCAATGAGAGAGGTTACATGACATAAACAAGATCATACAGCTACTAAATGGTAGAAATGGTGGGTATTTGTCGTTTCTAATTGCTCACCATTTGCTTCAACGTGGATGGAACTGGAGGGTATTATGCTGAGTGAAATAAGTCAATCGGAGAAGGACAAACAGTGTATGTTCTCATTCATTTGGAGAATATGAATAATAGTGAAAGGGAATATAAAGGAAGGGAAAAGAAATGTTGGGAAATATCAGGAAGGGAGACAGAACATAAAGACTCCTAACTCGGGGAAACGAACTAGGGGTGGTGGAAGGGGAGGAGGGCGGGTGTTGGAGGGGAATGGGTGACGGGCACTGAGGTGGACACTTGACGGGATGAGCACTGGGTGTTTTTCTGTATGTTGGTAAATTAAACACCAATAAAAGTTAATAAAAAAAAAATAAAATAAATGGTAGAAATGAAAGTCTAATTTTCTGCCAGGAAATGAAGCATGGGCTACTTAGGAAACCTATATACAATGGGGGAGACCAAACTCAGAGAAAATAATTTTCTGAAAATTAATAAAGGAATAAATTATTATGAAAAACAGGAAATGTAACATGTTCATTTTTCATAACACTAGGTATACGTGGAAAGAAATAGCAACCCTAAATTATTCTATAATATCTAATGAAAAGTTAAGAATTAATGAATCAGTGCTAAGAAAAGGAAATTTTTCATTGGTTTTGGTTTTATAATCTTACCTCTGTCATACAAATGCACTGCATCAGCTGGTTGAAATGATACAAAAAGCACATTGACAACTATTTCAGTTTTAGGTTAAGAGATTCAGTATTCCTAAGAATCATTCTCAGTACATTTGGAATTACTTTATTTCTATAGCTGATATCCTATTACACATTTTCCATGGTAATGGAAAATTTCACTACCGTTGAGCAACGATAGTGAAGAGAAGTTTGAACTGGAGTTACTTTAAGCCTTTCTGGACAAGGAGTCCGTATGAATTTTCCCCTGCATAAGGCACATGTTTTATCTACCGTATAAGCCCATGTCTCACGACAAATACTCCAGTGAATAAAACGTGCCAACGAGGGCCTGGAGGAAAGTACATAAGGACTATATGAATTTGCATCAATATTGGAACAGGAAACTTTTGGGATATCACCCAAAGAAATAGAAAGAGCATAAAAAATAAACCAGAAGCACATGGAATATTGTGCAGACTGTCTAAATGAAAAAATAACTAAATGTGCAAAGCTTTTGGGAGAGATCTCCTGACTATCCTAAATCAAGATTTCTCTGAAAAATAGATGCCCCATTTCTTTTCTTGCTGAGTAAAATACTGGAACAACTTAATCTTATATGAAAACATTACAATTTTATCATATACTAAAATGTTTCCATAAAAATGACTTTATAAACCATTAATTGTCAAATAAATAATTCAAAAACACTGGATACAGAATATTAAAAAGAATGAGATAGAGTTCAGTGCTCATGGATTTCCCATTGAAAGTCACCAAAAAAACACAGTTTAGATACTTATTGAACTTTTCAATCTTTTCCAAGAATCACTTGAAGTCATTCTCCCATAATGGTAATGGTGCGAATTCTTAAAAATCATCTACTAATCAGAAGGTCCCTTTCCATTTAAAAGTTGTGCTGGGTTTAACCTCATAATTAATGGAAGTATATCTAGGAACTTGGCAGGATTTTAGATTGGATTTAGAAATCCAATTTCTTTCTATCTCATTTAAGAAATGACAAGAAAAGAAGTCTGTTGACTCAATCACTATTTTTTTCCTTCAACAAATATCTTTCAAGGACCTACTATCTTTAAATAGTATACAAAGCACTGAGGATAAAATGGAATAAGATAGATATGATTCCCACTGTCATGCAAGTATCAAAACTCAAGGGCAAGCCAAGGAGAGAAAAGGACATGAAAAATGTCAAATAATAATTGGCAAAGTCCTGGGGTGCCTGGGCAGCTCAGTCAATTAGTGTCCAACTCTTAATTTTGGCTCAGGTCATGATCTCATGGTCCTGGTCTCATGCCTCAGCCTCTGTGCTAAGTGTGGATTCTGCTTGGGATTCTTAAGCCTCTTCCTCTGCTGCCCACCCTACTCATGCTCTCTCTGTCTCTCTGTCACTCTCTCTTTCTCTTTAAATAAATAAATGAAATATTTTTTTAAAAAGAGCAGGCAATGTTCTGAAAGATATAAATAAAATACCTGACTCTTGGCTCAGAACTTTTTTTACTACACCAAGCCATTTTCTAATGAGGAATATTACACCATTATATCAAGTCATATATACTACTGATATCATTATTCTTTAGCCATTTTTTGGATATGAATTTTTACAAAAGTTTACATTCAACATTTTATAATTTTTCTCTTGGATCACATGTTCATCAAAAGTTGTCCAAGAATAGTGACTCTTTGCTTGTTAAATATTCTAAGTTATTCTGATTCAACCATAGTATTTAATAAAATTGTTTGATATTGATCTAATTGCTCATATCACAGCTAATCAGTATAGTCAGTGTATCTATGAAAAGAGCTATTTTAACAGGTATCTTTAATTTCTTTTAAAGTTTCAAGTATACGAAATTTTGTTACTTTGGGGCTTAAAAGATATTTTTAGTTTAATATGTAAGTACCTATAATATATAAGAATATCAGTGGAATGTAGTATATCATAAGGAATTTTTTAAAATAGAGTTTTCGATCCAAAACAGATAGGTTCAAATTCAAATGTTGCTATTTAGTCATGTTGCAAGATTGGAAAATTGTTAAAGGCCTTTCTTCTTTTCTAATAAGGATTATCAGTGAATTTGCCATTTTTTAAAAATAATTAAAGAAAACATAATAGTGAAGCCCTTCGTCTCCATAAGAAGGAGTTTCTTGAGACAGATGAATACCCATGCAAAGGACATATAGAAATGTGATGGGCACTGAGGGGGGCACTTGATGGGATGAGCACTGGGTGTTATTCTATATGTTGGCAAATTGAACACCAATAAAAAATAATTTATAAAAAAAGGAAAAAAAAAGAAATGTGAGGTAAAATTTGAAAAATAATGTGTTATGAGACATGTGACACCTTCGGTTTCCAGCTCTGCATGTAAGAAGTCACAAGTCACCACTTGGGTCTACCAATTAAAAAAAAAAGATAAACAGCCTGAAAATCAACTCTTTTTGGATCCTTTGAGCAGAAAAATCACTGCCCTCATGATTGAAAATCAGACAGCTAAGTACAAAAAGTGAAGGTTTAAGGGAGCAGAGGCTCATAAGTAGAAAATGCCCTAGGGTCTGGTGCCAGAGGAAGAAAACCTGAAGTAAAATTTATGGTTTGTAAGGCTAAGTGGGGAAACTCAGGGAGTCCACATCATGAGATTTGCTTCTAAGAGCTCAACGGGATTCAGAGGTGGAGTGTCAGAGAAAAATCACCTCATGTTTCTGTCAGGGGAGGGAAAAAGGGACCATTTGGAAATACATGAGAGTGCTGTATTCTTAAGAGATCCAGCCCTCACAGAAACCTAGCTGACCAGAGCCTAACCTGTTGGGACACTATCAGAGCTGGGCTGACCTTGGACAAGGAAATACCCAACTCCAGAATCTTCTAGCCTTCCATGTGGGAGAAGGAAAATACCTGACTCCAGCCCACACTAACCTTTCTGTTCTGCTTAAGTGGGGAGAAAAAACTGAGAAAAACTCATGAAGTTCACCTCCCAGAGGCCCAAGCTCACTAAGACACTGAGCGCTGACCTTAGGACTAGAGAATGCTTCACCTCCCCCCATGCCTGACTACCACATTTCCAAAGGTCTACTTGCTCTGGTTCTTTTTACCAGAGCATCACATGTGGATGTCAAGAAAACTGTATGGACATAAAAAAAGGAAAAAAACACTCTTTTTGAAGAGGCAGAGAACAAGACATGGCAGAGGTGTGAAAATGATGAGACTGGACATTTGAAACAATTATGCTTAATATGATAAGGGCTCTAGTGAAGAAAGTAGACAGAATGCAAAAACATAAGGGAAAGATAAACAGAGGGTTGAAAATCCAAAAAAAAAAAAAAACCCCAGAAGAAGTAAACAATTCTTTAGACAAAACAGAAATTAAGTGTATGTGTTGTCAGTATCCCAGGTTAGAAGGAAATGTGAAAAGAAATGCTTTAAAGAGAAGCAAAATAGTACAGTTCACAAAGTCATATCTACATAGAGTAAGAAAGAGAATTGCAGAAGGAATAGGGAAGAGGAACACATTTGTTTGTTCACTTAGGGCAACTGACAAACTCTAGGTGACTGGGCTGATGAGAAAAAAAAATCTGGATGGTGAGCTGTTACTTCAAGGACATGAGTCAACACAGACAAAGAACAAGCAAGAGATTACAAACTCCATCAGAGAAACCAAAAGAAGGCAAAATCTTGTAATTGAGAATATCCACATAGAAGTCTGAGAAGATATATTCTTGCAAAAGGTTCAAGAGGTCCCCAGAATTTTGTGGACTGAAGCCGGACTCAGAGGTGATGGTCTTCCTCTGCACAAATCCAGTTTTACAAGACTGTGAGACAAGGTTGTTTTTTCAAATGCATACATATCAACATAAAAATATAAGGAATGTGAAGAAGCAGAGGAAAATGGTCCAAAGAAACAAAATCTTCATTAGCAGACTCTAGAGAAATATAGATACATCTGACAAATTACTCAAAATAACTGTCATACAGGGGCTCAAAAATTAGAAAAGTGACAGGTGTTTTAGTTTTATTGCATTTGTTTCAAATCTTTAACAGATATCAATATTTTTTCAAAAATGAGAGAGAAATAGAAATTCTATAAATAGTACTCAATATCATGATCGAATTTATCTTGTAATATGCACTAAATTTCGCAAAATATATTATGCTCTGTACTTAAAGTGTAATTCACAATGACTTAGGATTTCTAAGGACTGAATGTAATATACAATAGTATAGGGAGTATAGATTTTTTAAATGTTAAGAGATCACCAAAAACATCTGGAAAATTCACAAGAAATCACACATGAATTTTGAAACTATAAGGGACTTTAGAGACTTTTATACACTATTTTTTACATTGTGCTATACAGTATGCCTTATAGAAATACATTTAATTTCCATAAAACTTTGTAGGAGAAATAAAGCTTTCCATACTTTACAATATGTTAATAAACATGTATTGGAGAAACACGGATATGGAAGTAGAAGAAATGGGTGGGCACCTATTAAATAATTATAAAGTGGCATATAAGAGACTAGAAGAAGAAGCATACCAACTTAGATATTTAGGAATGTCAAGATTTTACCTAGTTACTCTTTAGAGTGTCTTTTTTTTTTTTGCCAGCAGAAATGTTTCATTTACTTGAAGAAAATACTACTTTATGGACCATATCTTTGAAAGCTTGTTTTACTTGCTGGTTTATCAGAGTGTAAATGAAGGGGTTCAGCATGGGGGCAACAGAAGTATTGAGAATAGCTACTCCTTTGGTCAATGATGCCCTTTCTTTTGCAGAGGGATTAGCATACATAAATATACAGCTCCCATAAGAGATGGAAATGACAATCATATGAGAAGAACATGTGGAGAAAGCCTTTTTTCTCTGACTGGCATATGGGATTCTCAAAATAGTTCTGATTATATACAGATAAGATAAAATCACCAAGGCCAAAGTGAATAGCAAGGCAACTAAAGCAAAGTAGAAACCAATTACCTCTAGGAGCCACATATCTGAACAAGACAGTTGTAAAAGGGGAAAATGGTCACATGCAAAGTGGTCAATGACATTGGAAGCACAGTAATTCAGCTGGAGTAGAAGCATAAGGGGTGGGAAAATGGTCAGGAACCCACCGAGCCATGCACAGAGCACAAGTAGGGTGCAGACCTTCCTGTTCATGATGGTGGTGTAATGAAGGGGCTTGCAGATGGCAACATAGCGGTCATAAGACATGGCAGTGAGAATGTAAAATTCCGTCACCCCCATGAAAATAAAGAAAAACAGCTGGACTGCAGAGTTGTTATAGGAAATAGTCTTATCCCTGGTGATAATTGCCCCCAGAAATCTAGGAATACATACAGTTGTAAATAAGATTTCTAAGAAAGAGAAGTTTCAGAGGAAGAAATACATTGGCGTCTGTAGATGAGAGTCCACCAAGGTTAGGGTGATGATAGTCAGGTTTCCAGTGACACTTAGTAAGTATGTGATGAATAAGAAGAGGAAAATCACAATCTGAAGGTCAGGATCATCAGAAAGGCCTAGCAGGACAAACTCGGTGATCACTGTGTGGTTCATTTCTTTCTCTCGCTCCTTTTCTTCTTTTAAAGATATTTAGGTGGCAAGAGTATTAAAGGGAGGAGATGGAATGTATAATTCATGATTATCAATATCACCACCATTGATAACAATTGTGAAATATATTCTATAATCCATGCTCATCTTAATATCTTTTGTCTGTCTTGTTTGCATTTGATTATAATACGTATTTGCATGTTCTGTCTTATTTATTGGTGGTCTTATCTGAAATATTGCAGTTGATGTTTAGAAATTTTCATGCAATTACTCACATCATTGAAAGATGGTAAAATCAGTACTTTTTTGCTTCATCCAATTTATGTACTTCATTGTAATTTTGTAGAAAAATTATGAAAAATACGAACCTTGGAGGAGGGGCAAGATGGTGGAAGAGTAGGGTCCCCAAATCACCTGTCCCCACCAAATTACCTAGATAACCTTCAAATTATCCTGAAAATCTATGAATTTGGCCTGAGATTTAAAGAGAGAACAGAAAAAAAAATAAAAACTAAAAAAACAAAAAAAAAAAAAGAGAGAACAGCTGGAATGCTACAGTGAGAAGAGTTCGCGCTTCTATCAAGGTAGGAAGACGGGGTGGGGGAAGAAAAAAAGAAACAAAAGGCGTCCAAGGGGGAGGGGCCCCGCGAGAAGCCAGGCTAAGGCCGGGGTGAGTACCGTCAGGACAGGAGAGCTCCGTCCCGGAGAAGCAGGAGCTTTACCAATCTCCCCGGGCAGAAAGGCGCACGCAGGAAGTTAGAGCAAGACCCCAGGAGGGCGGGGATGCCCTCAGGCTCCCTGCGACACTAAAGGACACCGGCGCCCCGGGGAGAGTGCGCCGAGCTCCCTAAGGGCTGCAGCGCGCATGGCGGGACCTGGGAGCAGCTCTGTGGGCTCCGGCAGGGGCTCCGCAGAGGGGACTGCCTGGCCAAGGAAGCAGCTCGGAGGCGGCTCCCGCAGAGGAAGAGACTCCGTGGAGGGGGCTGCGTGGCTCTGGGAGCAGCTCCGAGGGGCTACACGGAAGGGGCTGAGCGGCGGGGAGCACGAATCCAACAGCGCAGGCCCCAGAACACAGGGCGCCGGGGACACAGCCCAGGATCCAGCCTCCCCCCGGGACAGGCAGAGGCCGGGAGGGCCCGGGACAGCAAGGACTCTCCTGCCCCGAGCTGAGCAGATCAGCGGCGCCGCCCCAGAGCATCCAGGCCCTGCAGACTGAGAGCTCTGTAGTTACCGCAGGGGCTGACTCCAGGGCTCCAGAGCTGGCCGCCGCCACTGGGGTTGTTCCTCCTGGGCCTCATGGGGTAAACAACCCCCACTGAGCCCTGCACCAGGCAGGGGGCAGAGCAGCCCCCCCAAGTGCTAACACCTGAAAGTCAGCACAGCAGGCCCCTCCCCCAGAAGACCAACCAGACGGACAAGTTCCAGGGGAAGTCAAGGAACTTAAAGTATACAGAATCAGAAGATACTCCCCAGTGTTTTTTGTTTGTTTGTTTTGCTTTTTGATTTCTGTTTGCTTCCCCCACCTTTTTTTCCTTTCTTTTTCTTTCTCTATTTCTTCTCTCTTTTTTCTTTTTTCTTCCTTTTTTCTTTTTTCTTTTTCTCTTTTCTCTCCTTCTTTCTCTCCTCTCTTTTTCTCCTTTTCCCAATACAACTTGTTTTTGGCCACTCTGCACTGAGCAAAATGACTAGAAGGAAAAGCTCACCTCAAAAGAAAGAATCAGAAAAAGTCCTCTCTCCCACAGAGCTATAAAATCTGGATTACAATTCAATGTCAGAAAGCCAATTCAGAAGCACTATTATAAAGCTACTGGTGGCTCTAGAAAAAAGCATAAAGGACTCAAGAGACTTCATGACTGCAGAATTTAGATCTAATCAGGCAAAAATTAAAAATCAATTGAATGAGATGCAATCCAAACTAGAAGTCTTCACGACGAGGGTTAACGAGGTAGAAGAACAAGTGAGTGACATGGAAGACGAGTTGATGGCAAAGAGGGGAAACTGAGGAAAAAAGAGACAAGCAAAAGATGATGAAGATAGATTAAGAGAAATAAGTGACAGTCTGAGGAAGAAAAACCTATGTTTAATTGGGGTTTCCCAGGGCACTGAAAGCGACAGAGGTCCAGAATATATATTTGAACAAATCATAGCTGAAAACTTTCCTAACCTGGGAAGGGAAACAGGCATTCAGATCCAGGAAATAGAGAGCCCCCCCCCCCTAAAATCAATAAAAACCATTCAGCACCTCGACATTTAAGTTCAGCATGCAAATTCCAAAGATAAAGAGAAGATCCTTAAAGAAACAACAGACAAGAAATCACTAACTTTTATAGGGAGAAGCATTAGGATAACGGCAGACCACTCCACAAGAACTAGCAGGCCAGAATGGGCTGGCAGGATCTATCTAGGGTCCTAAATGAGAAGAATCTGCAGCCAAGAATACTTTATTCAGTAAGACTTTCTTTCAGAGTAGAAGGAGAGATAAAGATCTTCCAAGACTGTCAAAAACTGAAAGAATATGGGACCACCAAACCAGCTCTCCAAGAAATATTAAGGGGGACTCTGTAAAAGAAAGATGAATTCCAAGAAAATCCACAAAAGCAGGGGCTGAATAGGTATCATGATGACACTAAATTCATCTCTCAGTAGTAACTCTGAACGTGAATGGGCTTAATGACCCCATCAAAAGGCTCCGAGTTTCAGACTGGATAAAAAAGCAAGACCAATCTATTTGCTGTCTACAAGAGACTCATTTTACACCTAAGGACACCTAAAGGCTGAAAATAAAAGGTTAGAGAATCATATACCATTCAAATTGTCCTCAAAAGAAAGCAGCGGTAGCCATCCTTATATAAAACTAAAGTTTATCCTGAAGACGGTAGTAAGAGATGAAGAGAGACACTACATCATACTTAAAGTATCTATGCAACAAGAGGACCTAACAATCATGAATATTTATGCCTCTAAGGTGTGAGCTGCCAAGTATATCAATCAATTAACAACCAAAGTTAAGACATACTTAGATAATAATACACTTAAACTTGGTGACTTGAATGTAGCACTTTCTACAATCGACAGATCTTCTAAGCACAACATCTCCAAAGAAACAAGAGCTTTAAATGATATACTGGACCCAATGGATTTCACAGATATTTACAGAACTTTACATCCAAACACAACTGAATACACATTCTTCTCAAGTGCCCATGCAGCTTTTGCCAGAATAGACCACATACTGGGTCACAAATCAAGTCTTAACTGATATCAAAAGATTGGGGTCGTCCCTGTATATTTTCAGACCATAAGGCCTTGAAATTAGAACTAAGTCACAAGAAGAAGTTTGTTAACCTCCACGTGTTTGAAATCCTTCCAAACTTCTTCTTGTGACTTTGTTCTAGAAGGATTTCAAACACGTGGAGGTTAAGGACCATCCTGCTAAAAGATGAAAGGGTCAACCAGGACATTAGAGAAGAATGAAAAAGATTCATGGAAACTAATGAGAATGAAGATACAACCGTTTAAATCTTTGGGATACAGCAAAAGCAGTCCTGAGGGGGAAATATATCGCAATACAAGCAGCCACCCAAAAACTGGAAAGAACTCAAATACAAAAGCTAACCTTGCACCTCAAGGAGCTGGAGAAAAAACAACAAATAGATCCTACATACAGCAGAAGAAGAGAGTTAATAAAGACTCAAGCAGAACTCATTGAAATGGAGACCAGAAGAACTGTAGAACAGATCAACAACACCAGGAGTTGGTTCTTTGGAAGAATTAATAAGATAGATAAACCATTAGTCAGCCTTATTAAAAAAGAAGAGAGAAAGGACTCATATTGGTAAAATCTAATCATGAATGAGAAAGGAGAGATCACCACCAACACCAACGAAATAAAAAAGATCTTAAAAACTGAGAATGAGCAGCTTTACACCAGTAAATTAGGCAATCTAGAAGAAATGGATGCATTTCTGGAAAGCCACAAACTACCAAAACTGGAACAGGAAGATAGAAAACCTGAACAGTCTGATAACCAGGGAGGGAATTGAGGCAGTCATCAAAAACCTCCCAAGACACAAAAGTCCAGGGACAGATGGCTTCCCTGGGGAATTCTATCAAACGTTTAAAGAAGAAACCATACCTCTTCTACTAAAGGTTTTCAGAAAAATAGAAAGAGATGGAATAATTCCAAACTCGTTCTATGAGGCCAGCATCACCGTAATACCAAAACCAGACAAAGACCCCACCAAAAGAAGTTTTATAGACCAATATCCCAGATTAACATGGATGCAAAAATTCTCAACCATATACTAGCCAATAGGATACAACAATACATTAAGAAGATTATTCACCATGACCAAGTGGGATTTATCCATTGTATGGAAGGCTGGTTCAACACACATAAAGCAATCAATGTGGTTTATCATATCAGCAAGAGAAAAAAACAAGAACTATTGGATCCTCTCAATAGATGCAGAAAAAGCATTTGACAAAATACAGCATCCATTCCTGATCAAAACTCTTCAGAGTGTAGGGATACAGGGATCATTCCTCAGCATCTTAAAAGCCATCTATGAAAAGCCCAAAGCAAATATTCTCAATGGGGAAACACTGGGATCCTTTCCCCTAAGATCAGGAACAACACAGGGATGTCCACTCTCACCACTGCCATTCAACATAGTCCTAGTATTCCTAGCTTCAGCAATTAGGCAACAAAAAAATAAATGGCATTCAAATTGGCAAAGAAGAAGTCAAAGTCTCCCTCTGTGCAGATGACATGATACTGTACATAGAAAACTCAAAAGACTCCACCCCAAGATTGTTAGAACTCATACAGCAATTTGTCAGTTTGGCAGAATACAAAATCAATGCCCAGAAGTCAGTGGCATTTCTATACACTAACAATGAGATTGAAGAAATAGAACTGAAGGAGTCAATCCCATTTACAATTGGACCAAAAAGCATCAGATACCTAGGAATAAATCTAATCAAAGAGGTAAAGGATCTCTACCCTAAAAACTATAGAACACTTCTGAAAGAAATGGAGGAAGACACAAAGAGATGGAAAAATATTCCATGCTTATGGATTGGAAGAATTAATACTGTGAAAATGTCACTGTTACACAGGGCAACTTACACATGTAATGCAATCCCTATCAAAATACCATGGACTTTCTTCAGAGGATTGGAACAAATCATCTTAAGATTTGCATGGAATCAGGGATCCCTGCGTGGCGCAGCAGTTTGGCGCCTGCCTTTGGCCCAGGGCACGATCCTGGAGACCCGGGATCTAGTCCCACATCGGGCTCCTGGTTCATGGAGCCTGCTTCTCCCTGCCTGTGTCTCTGCCTCTCTCTCTCTCTCTCTTTCTCTCTCTCTCTCTCTCTCTCTCTGTCTGTGTGTGTGTGTGTGTGTGTGTGTGTGTGTGTGTGTGTGGCTATCATAAATAAATTTAAAAATTAAAAAAAATATATTTGTGTGGAATCAGAAAAGACCCCGAATGTCCAGGGGAAGATTAGCAAAGAAAACCACAGCTGGGGGCATCACAATGCCAGATTTCAGGTTGTACTACAAAGATGTAGTCATCAAGACACTGTGGTGTTGACACAAAAACAGACACATAGATCAATGGAACAGAATGGAGAATCCAGAAGCGGACCCTCAACTTTATGGTCAACTAATATTCGACAAAGCAGGAAAGACTATCCACTGGAAAAAAGACAGTCTCTTCAATAAATGGTGCTGGGAAAATTGGACATCCACATCCAGAAGAATGAAACTAGACCCCTCTCTTTCACCATACACAAAGATAAACTCAAAATGGATGAAAGATCTAAATGTGAGACAAGATTCCATCAAAATCCTAGAGGAGAACACAGGCAACACCCTTTTTGAACTCGGCCATAGTAACTTCTTGCAAGATACATCCATGAAGGCAAAAGAAACAAAAGCAAAAATGAATTATTGGGACTTCATCAAGATAAGAAGCTTCTGGAAAGCAAAAGAAACTGTCAACAAAACTAAAAGACAACCTACAGAATGGGAGAAGATATTTGCAAATGACGTATCAGATAAAGGGCTAGTTTCCAAGATCTATAAAGAACTTATTAAACTCAACAGCAAAGAAACAAACAATCCAATCATGAAATGGGCAAAAGACATGAAGAGAAAACTCACAGAGGAAGACATAGACATGGTCAACAAGCACATGAGAAAATACTCTGCATCACTGGCCATCAGGGAAATGCAAATCAAAACCACAATGAGATACCACCTCACACCAGTGAGAATGGGGAAAATTAACAAGGCAGGAAACCACAAATGTTGGAGAGGATGTGGAGAAAGAGGAACCCTCTTGCACTGTTGGTGGGAATGTGAACTGGTGCAGCCACTCTGGAAAACTGTGTGGAGGTTCCTCAAGTAGTTAGAAATAGATCTGCCCTATGATCCAGCCATTGCACAGCTGGGGATTTACCCCAAAGATACAGATGCAATGAAACACCGGGACACCTGCACCCAATGTTTATAGCAGCAATGTCCACAATAGCCAAACTGTGTGAGGCGCCTTGGTGTCCATGGAAAGACGAATGGATAAAGAAGATGTGGTTTATGTATACAATGGAATATTACTCAGCCATTAGAAACAACAGTTACCCACCATTTGCTTCGACGTAGATGGAACTGGAGGGTATTATGCTGAGTGAAATAAGTCAATTGGAGAAGGACAAACATTATATGGTGTCTTTCATTTGGGGAATATAAAGAATAGTGAAAGGGAATAAAGGGGAAAGGAGAAAAATAAGTGGGAAATATCAGAAAGGGAGACAGAACATGAAAGACTCTTAACTCTGGGAAATGAACTAGGGGTGGTGGAAGGGGAGGTGGGCGGGAGATTGGGGTGACTGTGTGGCAGACTCTGAGGTGGGCACTTGACGGGATGAGCACTGGGTGTTATTCTGTATTTTGACAAATTGAACACCAATAAAAAATAAATTTATTAGAAATAAATAAATTAAATAAATAAAAATAGTGAAAGGGAATTAAGGGGAAAGGAGAGAAATTATTGGGAAATATCAGAGAGGGTAACAGAACATGAAAGACTCCTAACTCTGGGAAATGAACAAGGGGTGGTGGAAAGGTAGGTCGGCGTGGGGTTGGGGTGACTGGGTGACAGGCACTGAGGGGGGCACTTGATAGGATGAGCACTGAGTGTTATGCTATATGTTAGCAAATTGAACTCCAATAAAAGACATTTTTTTAAAAAGGCAATGGGTGTTAGGAGTTTGTTAGGTGGCTTCCAAGAATATTTTATGTATACAATGGAATATTATTCAGCCATTAGAAATGACAAATACCCACCACTTGCTTCAACGTGTGGTGGGTATTATGCTGAGTGAAATGAGTCAATTGGAGAAAAACAAACATTATATGTTCTAATTCATTTGGGGAATATAAATAATAGTGAAAGGGAATATAAGGGAAGGGAGAAGAAATGGGTAGGAAATATCAGAAAGGGAGGCAGAACATAAAGACTCCTAACTGTGGGAAACGAAATAGGGGTGGTGGAAGGGGAGGAGGGCAGGGGGGTGGGGGTGAATGGGTGATGAGCACTGAGGGGGGCACTTGACGGGATGAGCGCTGGGTGTTATTCTGTATGTTGGCAAATTGAACACCAATAAAAAATAAGTTTATTATTAAAAAAAGAATATTTTATGCAAATTCAAAATCATAATATGTTTATACATGCATAGGCATTTATATCTTTGCCCTTAGATTTGTATAATCTTGTGTAAGTGTAAGTTTATGCATTTTTAACTATATAGAGAATAGTTCACATTTGGAGGTGGGCATGCAAATTGGTTAAATTGTTGATAGGTGTGAAGGAAGGCTCTTACACCTGCACCCCAATGTTTATAGCAGCAATGTACACAATAGCCAAACTGTGGAAAGAGCCTCGGTGCCCATTGACAGATGAATGGATAAAGAAGATGTAGTCTATATAGACAATGGAATATTACTCAGCCAGTAGAAAGGACGAATACCCACCATTTGCTTCGACGTGGATGGAACTGGAGGGTATTATGCTGAGTGAAGTAAGTCACTTAGAGAAGGACAAACAATACATGGTTTCACTCATATAGGGAATATAATAAATAGTGAAAAGGATCATAGGGAAAAGGAGAGAAATGAGTGAAAATATCAGTGAGGGTGACAAAACATGAGAGACACCTAACTCTGGGAAATAAACAAGGGGTGGTGGAAAGGGAGGTGGGAAGGGGGTTGGGGTGACTGGGTGATTGCCATGGTGACGAGAAATATACCTCTGCCTTTCTTCTCAACTGTCACTCTTTGAGCTGAGCAGTTCATAGTTGATATTGAGTGAGTTGTCAGCTCTCTACCTAGTGTCTTTGCTAATGGACAGCCTCAATTGTTGCTGCTGCGATGATGTTGCCCAGGCTGTGGTGCCAGATTTTGTCCACCAAAACTCAGTGAGTGACTCTCCACCCACTTCTATGATTCACCCTCCAGTACATTCATAATGAGAATGTTCATAAAAAATATTAATGAGGAAGAACAAATAAATATTGTCAAGGTGGCCTCAGGAAATTTGAAAGTGATTGGGCGATGGAGAATATGGAGGATGACATTACTGACGAGGAATCCTCACAAAAAGAGACAAAGGAGTACAGGAATGGCAGAGGAAGAGGGATATTCAGACCCTGAACTGAACAGGGAGCCTGACATGATCTTGGGATCATGATGCAAGCTGCAGTCAGACACATAACCTATTGAGCCAAGAAGGCCACTGCATCCCGATTCCTATGCTGCTTCACAAGGAAGATTATTTTGGTCACTGTGAAGACTCAGATCCTTAAGTCAACAACCTTCTAGGGCCCTTTGTTAGCATTTTATTCTTCCCACTTGAATTCTGGCTTTCATGATATGGCTACAGAAGTTACACCATGGCTGGTGGAACAGAACCAAAGATAGCACATTGTAGGCCATCCCTCCTCATGGCATTGATTTCCTACAGCCTCAGAAGCTGATTCTGTCTCATGCTGGGAGAAATCAGGTCTCCTGAGGGGTGTCCTTCATCTCCAATCAACTGTACTCTGCATAAACACTGTAAAAATTAGCCTGAGAGCCTCCTCCCCATGAGGTCATGTGACCACAGACCTTGGCTCTTTAGGCATCTTGAGTGGTAATGTCCGAAGACAAAACACGCATGGAACATTGTCTAATGTATGGAAGTGTTGAATCACTATGCCGTATAACTGGAACTAATGCAACATTGTATGTTGACTACAAAAAAAATTCAGTAATAAACCATAGTAAAACCAGAAACCTATCCCAGAACCAGGCTATTTTTTATTGCGTATTTGGGATGCAAAACTCCATTGCTTCAAATACCAAAAGTAGTTTCAATGCCTCCCTGAAAAGTCTTAAGTGGAAGGAGAAATGATGAAAATAAAGGCCAGGTAGCATTAAGAGAACATCAAATTTGAAAATTAAATGTCAGTAAGCCTCTTAAATATTGGGACAAGTAGCTAAGGTAGCATGGAGGAAGAAGAAGGATCTTTGTATTTTAATAAACTCTGATCCAAAGTCTGCACCACCTCAGTGGGACATTTTGATCAGTCATTTCTCTGCTCCTCAGTTACCTCTTCTGTAAAATGAGGAAAATTTGGGATTTTTTTATTTTTAAGATTTATGTCAAAGATAAATAATACATAATATATATAAAGTGCCAGAATGTCTAACTCTGGGAGAAATGTAAAGATTCAACAGAGAAATCAAAACAGAATTCAGATGGCATCAGACCATCCCCAGTGTCCCTGAGGACATTGTTCCCACTGCTACATGTGTTTTTACACTGTTGACTAGACTGCCATGGATTCATTAGTAACTTTTGAAACTTGGTCACCAAGGACTATTTTGTTATTCACTCAGATGTTCCCTGTGCACTGGTAACAGACTAAACATATAAAAGAAATGTTGCTATTATATAATTTGCAGGGAAGCCTGCCTCCCTGTCCAAGATCAGATGTGCCTCTCTGACAAAACTAGAGAGAAACTTCCTTACCTCTGCGTTTTTTTCTTCTTTCAAACGAGCAGAGCAACGGTGAAATCCAGTATCGGTGCCAGTTTAGACTTGGTGAGAGAAGCAGAGACTGTCTCCAGGCTCCTTATATCAGTCATGGACATCTAATGAAGGTCTGTCAAGTGTCAGGCTTGCCTGTGTGTGTGTGTGTGTGTGTGTGTGCTTGTGTGGAGGGTGAGGTTGGAGGCTGTGATAAATAGAATATGAGAGTGGGAACAGAAGGACAGATGCCAACTCCTGACCAACTGAATGCTGCTCAAGTTGCAGTTCCCTCAAGGGCCTCTGATAAAGAACCATCAAAAAGTAATTGTCATGATATGTTTTTCCAAATTCTCCAAACATAGGCAGAGGGTGAGCACAGTTTCTAAAATCTGGAATTCAGTTCATTATAATTGATACTGCAGAAAAGTATTCAACAATCATTTCTTATAAGTCGTTATCCTAAAGGAACACAAAATTAGAATTTTCTGCCATGGTTATTTTATGAGTTCAGGAAATTGATGAACCTTAATAAAGAGATAAAAAATAAAAGGCAACAGAAAGACACTGCCATCCAATAAGATCCACTAGGGTCACAGATGTCAAATAATATCAGTATTATAAATTACATTGCAGGGAACCTCCCCTTATTCTCTGTTATTTAGGTCCTTTTTACCACTTTTTCTTGGAGGAGGGAGAGGTGGTGGTGGTGGCAACATTTACTCTTCTTGCATCTCTTCTTTCTAGTCCATGGGCATCCTCTTTCCCAAATGAAGACTGAATGAGTTTTGTTCCAAACATACATAGGGTCAAAGTGTCTCAAATATATTCACTAAAGAGGAGTCAACGAAGGAATAAACTGACTGTCACTCATCTAACTCCTGAAGTGACAGTGAGAACAGGTAGTTTTGCATAGGTAAGTCCTGGAGGCCTACCTGTGAATGTTAATTGAAAACATTACTTATACAAAGAGGGTGGTAAATTTTATTATTTGATGAAATGGTTTCAAATTTTAATTGATCTGAATTCAAATTAAATAAATAAATAACTTTAGTCTCCCAGAAAAATTTTCCCAATATAACAGAGAGTGTGAGTATGATTGCTGGTAAAAGCCAAAATTAAGCAGTCTTATATCCAAAGGATCTGCCCCCATAGGCTTAACTGCATTATCAAGAGTAGCATTTATTTAACAAGCTTCCTAAATTAAAAAAACAGTGTCACTGAAGGTCAACACATTATATTAAGTATTTTAAACATTAAATTCATGATCAAATGCTAATATGACTGAGTTCATCAGTCTTTCCTACTAATATAGAAGAATTAATGTTTTGATAAGACAAGAGGAAATAATTTTAGATCCTAAGAACTTCATAGGAGAGGAAGAACTAGAGTTACAATACCAATAACCAGTACAAGGATTTAAACTCTCCTACAGTGGAAGGGAGAGGGGGAAGAAAATTAAGAATGCAGAAATAAACCTGACTCATCATTCAGTTTGGCCTATCAGAGTCTTCCCCTGGCAAGTACATGACAAGATACTATCTCTCCAGTGAGTCATTTCTCCCAGGACCTAAGGGGGGAGGGCTTGTCTATATTTCAAAATCATGTCTGTGAACCCTGAGCAATAAACCTGCTAACTCAACTTATGAGGAAAGATGTCATGGCCAACATTAGTAAAAATAAAAAATAACTAGAGAAACTGGGTGAACATAAAAAATTTAAATAGCTATTAATATAAATAGCTATCTAATAGCTAAGATCAATTACCAAGGAACAAGAATGGAATAGTTGTCATCTGAAATCCGCAGCTATATTTTCACTGTTATCTTGTGTTACCATGTCACTGAGTATGCACCGAAATGAAATACTATCTTCTACAGGCAGCCAGAAAGCTCCTTGAGGGAGCTCAACCTGCAAATGATTGGAGCTCCACTCTCTGATATTATGATCTTTAAATAACAGAGGCTTATTAGATATTTATTTTAATGAATAAATGTAGATTATTTACTTGAGCAATGCAAGAGTAACCTATAGAGAATTTTGATTCTCTATTCAGAAAACATACACTGGATACAACTAGGACAATTTTTTGAAACATAAAAAAGTAGTTTTCACTCTCATGTAGAAGTACATAGGATTTCCCTACAAACACTGAGTTATGCCTAAATTTGCTCATTAACAATCATTTACCCCCCCCCCAATAAAATCCTAAGACATACTATTGGACAATATATCAAGTTATTGTTAACTATTGATATTCCCAGAGAGGTTGCACTTACCGATTTTTTTTACAGGATGGATACCTGGATACCTTCAAGCAGCTTCTTGAAACACAAACCTCAATGAGGCTAAGTTTTGACATGAAGGAGGGGAGGGAATTTCCTGAGCACCTATCTAAAGAGATTTCTGGGAGGAAGAAATGTACATTGGGGTATAGGGAGGCTTAACACTCCTTGGAGGTGCAGAAATGGACAGTGACAAATGTCACTGGGAAAGGTAGGGTACTTTATACTATGGCTACAAAGATTGGCTCATATTGTGTCCCTTTGTTTCTGGATGTTGTTTGGGCAAGTTGCATATATCAAAACTCAGAGAACATAAGCTGTAGGGTTAGCGAGCTGATTTACTAGTGAGGAAAGTTGAATTGAAGCAGGCAAGAACACAAATTGTTCAAAGAGGTCACTAAGATAAACCCTAAGACAGATTCTGAAGGCTGAGTGCTGTGAAGCACACTGAGTTGGTCAGGCCAATCAGGCTGGCAAAGAACAAATTGGACAGATCATCCCCTCTGGACTCCATCCAGGACCCAAAACATCACAACAGGACATATATAAAGTACAGATAAATTGGGTTTATATTTAAGTTCCAGAAAAAAATTTTCATTATACCACTTTAGGAAACCCCTGCCTAAGCAGTCCCAGCCTGACTTAAAAATACTTTCATTTGCCTAAACATGGGGTGAAAAACAAAACTACATCTTTGTATTTTAAAGTTTTATCTCCCTATTTAGAAATAATTCAAAGTACAGAGAGCAGAACTAACTATAAATGAATGCTCTAGTGTTAAAATTCTGCATAGGACAAATTATGATCAATAAAAGATACTAAATATCTGTCCAAATCCTTACAATGTACATGAGTGGACCATAATGTAAATTATGTACTTTGACGTGTCCATATAATTTCATCATTTGTAACAAAGGTACCACTCTGGTGGGGGGTGTTAGTAACAGGAGAGGCTATGCATTTGTAAAGGCAGGAAGCATATGGAATATTTCTGTACCTTCCCCTCAATTTTGCTGTGATGCTAAGATTGCCCCCAAAAAATAAGTTTTAATTTTAAAACACAAAAAAATACAAAATAACAGATCCTTCTTGGTTTTGAAAATGGAGCATTTCAGTATGGCGTGAAAAAAACTAAAGAAAATAAGGATGGGGGGGGGCTGAAAACTGACATAACTGCCTCCAGGATAAAGACAAATAAAATCTGTACAAAAGGCAATATTGCTGAGAAACTGTAAATCAGACATATGATTTATGTTTTGTTTTGTGTTTACATGACATCTTTAGAAATATGCTTTCTAGTTAAAAGCACAAGATCCATACTAAACCTTTCCCATAGACGTCTCTATGCTAACAAATTAAATTAACTAAAAGAAGAAAGTGCATGTGAGCAGGCTTGCCAGAATGTCCTCCTTCAGGTTCAAGTACTAGCTTCTTATGACACTTCTTTCTCCAGGCAAAATCCCTCCTGGTGCAAGGCAGTGATGAGAAATCATACAGCAGTAACAACATTCATCCTGCTAGGATTGACAGATGACCCAAAAATACAAGTTCTGCTCTTTGTATTTTTGTTTCTCACCTACATGTTGAGTGTAACTGGAAACCTCATCATTATCACCCTCACACTGGTGGACTCCCATCTTAAAACTCCTATGTATTTTTTCCTCCGAAATTTCTCTTTCTTAGAAGTCTCATTCACCACTGTCTGTATTCCCAGATTCCTGTATACTATGACCACTGGAGATAATACTGTTTCCTATAATGCTTGTGCCACCCAGTTATTCTTTGTTGTCCTCTTTGGAGCAACAGAATTTTTTCTCCTTGCCGCCATGTCCTATGACCGCTATGTGGCCATTTGCAAGCCCCTGCATTATACAACTATCATGAACAACAGAGTCTGCACTACCCTCGTTCTCTGCTGTTGGTTTGCTGGCCTGTTAATCATCCTCCCGCCTCTTGGCCTGGGCCTCCAGCTGGAATTCTGTGACTCAAATGTTATTGATCATTTTGGCTGTGATGCATCTCCAATTTTACAGATAACCTGCTCAGACACAGTCTTAATAGAGAGAATTGTTCTGAGTTTTGCCGTACTGACACTCATTATTACCTTAGTGTGTGTAGTCCTCTCCTATACGTACATCATTAAGACCATTCTAAGATTCCCTTCTGCCCAACAAAGGAAAAAGGCCTTTTCCACCTGCTCTTCCCATATGATTGTGGTTTCCATCACTTATGGCAGCTGCATCTTCATCTACATCAAACCTTCAGCAAAGGAAGGAGTAGCTATTAATAAAGTAGTGTCTGTGCTCACTACTTCAGTTGCTCCTTTGTTTAACCCATTCATTTATACACTTCGAAACAAACAAGTGAAAGATGCCTTCAAAGACACAGTAAAATGGATTGTATTTCTCACAAAGAAGTAAGAGACTATTGATTTTTTTGAGGCTAGGTTAATTTTAAATCTGAATAACCCATCCATGAATTTGCCAAATAAATGGTTAACGAATATTTCCACAAAAACGTTTCCACTGCCCATTCCGGAAATTTTTTGAGTGTACTATATCATGAAATATGATATGACTACAGAATTGAAAGAATAGTTTTCCGAGTACTGAATGTGTTCTACTGTCATTGCTTGATGGTGTTTAAACATAGACTCAAGGAGAACAAGACTAAATTTAGGGGCAGCACAACTAAGTCCTACTTAGATAACTTCTTCAATATCCAGACTTACATTATCCCTTAATTTAAGAAGAATGTTAGTGAGGGATGGGCAAAATAGGTGAAAGAGGCCAAGTGTATGGTGGTGGATGGTAACTAGATTTGTGGTGGTAATCCCTTTGTAATGTATACAGATGTCAATCTTAATGCTGTATACCTGAAACATATAATGATATATACCAATTTACCTCAATTTCTAAAAAAGAAGAATGATAGAGATTAGGAGCCTTGACTAAAACATCAAAAATATTGCTAATTTGAGAAGGGGCACTTGGTTGCTTAGCACAGACTGACTACTGAAGATACAATCCAGGTACAGTGTGAAAAAAAGCTGTTCGTGGGAATGTGAACTGGTACAGCCACTCTGGAAAACTGTGTGAAAAGAGTTAAAAATAGAGTGGCCCTATGACCTAGCAATCGCACTGCTGGGGATTTACCCCAAAGATACAGATGCAGTGAAACGGCAGGACACCTGCACCCCAATATTTATAGCAGCAATGTCCACAATAGCCAAACTGTGGAAGGAGCCTCGGTGACCATCAAAAAATGAATGGATAAAGAAGATGTGGTCTACGTATACAATGGAATATTACTCGCCATTAGAAACAACAAATACCCACCATTTTCTTCAACGTGGTTGGAACTGGAGGGTATTATGCTGAGTGAAGTAAATCAATCGGAGAAGGACAATCATTATATGATCTCATTCATTTGGGGAATATAAAAAATAGTGAAAGGGAATAAAGGGGAAAGGAGAGAAAATGAGTGGGAAATATCAGTGAGGGTGACAAAACATGAGAGACACTTAACTCTGGGAAACGTACAAGGGGTAGTGGAAAGGGAGGTGGGCAGGGGATTGGGGTGACTGGGTGACGGGCACTGAGGGGGACACTTGACAGGATGAGCACTGGGTGTTATGATATATGTTGGTAAATCGAACTCCAATAAAAAATATACAATAAATAAATAAATGTTAAAAAAATAAAAATAGACTTAGAAAAAAGGGGGGTGAGATGTGGAGGAAAAAAGTAACAGTCATTCAGGAAGCTTGGACCAAATCATTGGACTTTTTTCTATCAAAAGATAGAAACAAAAAAAAATAAAATAAAATAAATAAAATAACAAAGGATAGAAACAGTAATTGTGAAAGTTGTGTGTTATATATATATATATGCTTATTAAACATCATCCAACTGCTCAAATGTATTTTTATGTTGTACTCTTTATTTTCAGTTGTTCATACAAGGTAATGACCCTCATATAGTTTCTTCTATACTTCAAAAATATTCAAGGAAAATAGAACTCTCTTCTCCAAGGCCTTTCCTCTTTTTTCATTTAAAATTTCTTTAAAAACCAACAAAATCCCACTACATGTTCCCCAGCTTCCCTTCTGATAATTAACTTAAGCATATATCTACATGATATATATGTTTAGTAGCTGGGTTGATCACCTGAGTCATGAATCCTTAACAGAGGTTGTCTATGAATCTCATTGTTTGGTTTGGACGATGATGAAGAAAGATAAGAATATTGTAGATTCAAAAACGTATCCTGACTAATTTGCCATTCAAGAACCAAGTGCATTTGGATAGGTCCAATATTGGAAATTCAGTAGGTTCATGAAAGATAATCCTCTACTTCTGATATGGATAATGAGATATCCTCCTCTTGTTCACTTGCTCAGTAAGAGAAAATGAAAAAGAGTTGCATCTTGTCAGGTCTTTGGAACTGAAGGTAGAGCATCAAATAACTGAGGTCACGTTTGGACCCAACTCCAGTTCCCAAACATAACTCAAATATTACTGAAATTGATCATGACTTTATACTTTGCCCAGTTTGAACTCAGAACTTTGTTGAACCTAATTTTATGTGTAGGTTGCCTTTACACGGAAGGGGCAAATTTTTATGTTAGCCTACTCTTCCTCAGCTCTTCCTTCTAAATCCTTTATTTCAGTCACTCAGTGTTATCATTTTCTTCTGTCAAAAAGTTCTTGTTTGTCATTCCTGTCATACTTCTAATCTAAAATTGTATCTCTCAACCAGAATTATCTTGACAACTTCCTAATGATATCGCATTTATAATCTCTTCTCTGTATGAGTCATCCTAAGCAGTATCACAGTATTTATTATCCTAAAACACTATTTTAATTAGTTCACTTCTTGCTTTAAATCTTCTAGAATCTTCTCGTTCTTAATTTTGAAACTCATTCTCTTAGCAATCAGGAGTTGTGAAAAATCTATGTTCAACTTCACCAATCCAAACATTTTCTGCAACTCCTCAACATTAACCCTAATCCAAAATATAAGCTTTTCACATGATAGTCACCTACCTGAAATATCCTTCGTTTGCCCCTAATCAAATCAATTTATACCCTATTCAAACAGAAGTGATTTCCCCGGCTCCACTCGAATTCATCTTCCATTTCCCTCCCCTCATCCTTTCTTCCAAAAGCGATTTTCTATTTCTATACACCCCATAGGAATTCTTGTTAATTCCACATATTTTGTTATTTCCCAATTGGTTTGCATTGTATACGTTCTATATGTTTAACCTTGTCTCTATAATTCCCCAAGGGCAAATATCTTTGACAAAGAAAGTATTTCAAAATTTTCTTCATAATAATGCCAGTTTATCACCTCTACACTAGGTGTCAGTTGTACAGATCTAACCATCTGACCTGAACTCTTTTTATAAGAAGTCTCATATAGTTCAATAATATATGACAGAAATAGTTATTAATATTTCCTCATTGTTTGACTTAACTTTGCTCCAACAGTTCTAATGAAACCACATTCTCCCTTCCTAATTAGATACAATCTTTTTAAAATATCTATTTAAAGAGTTAATTTATTTATTTGAGAGAGCAGAGAGAGAGAGCACACAAGCAATGAGGAGGAGCAGAGAGAGAGAAGGAGAGCAGACTCCTCACTGAACAGGGAGCCCAACTTGGAACTTGATCCCAGGACCCTGAGACCATGACCTGAGCTGAGGGCAGATGCTTAACCAAATAAGCCACCCAGGTGCCCGTAATTAGATATAATCTAATTTGGTATCACTTAAACCTCACACTACAATTGTTCACACTCTTTCTCCTGCTTCCATCTAAGACATGTCATCATTCTTTAATTTATTCATCCAACATACTAACTACCATATTCCAGATACTCTTAATGAACAGATAGGACAAGGTTTATGACCTCGTGGAACTTGTGTTCCACCCTCAAAAAGGAAAAAGATGATGCTTCTATGTAAACAGGACCTCCCAAATTCACTCCTTCCCTTGGTGTCTAGAACCCTTCTTTAAGTATGGCCTTTTTGGAAAATAAAAATAAATACAATCACATTGATGAGGTATGTCCAAGAAACAGAGAAAGCACTAAAAGAACTTCTAATGGCTAAAGTTGGAACAATTTGGATAAGAAAATAAATAGAATAGTAGTAGATAATAACCCAAAGAATAAAATAGATATCCAAGAATTCATACTTATATAAATAAATGATTGAATGAATTAATAAGTGAGGGAGAAGAGACAAACCTCCTACGTAGAAGTATTCCAAATAATTTGTGTAGATACTCCATCCTAAAGAAAGAGAAAACTTTACGGTGGAAAAACTGACAATAAAAATGCACTTTACCTCTGTGGTCTTCCCAATAGCATCAGACAAATTTCAAAACTGGAGTATTCTATAAAATATCTGACCAGTAACTCTCAAAACTGTCAAAGTCTTCAAATATAAGGAAAGTCTGAGAAATTGTCATAGTCAAGAGGAGCAAAAAGATAGCATAACAACTAAATGTAATGTGGTATCCTAAATGAGATATTGCAATAGAAAAAATATATTGAAAGGTTAAAACTCAGAAAATCTGAATAAAAACTATAGATTTTATTTTAAAATAATATATCAACATTGGTTCATTAATTATAACAAATCCATCATATTAATGTGAGATGTTAATAATAGGGGAAACTGAGCATATGATATAGGGGAACCAGCTATACTACCTACACAATTTTTCTGCATATCTAAAATTATTCTAAAAACATTAAGTCTAGTGATGGGCACTGAGGGGGGGCACTTGACGGAATGAGCACTGAGTGTTATGCTATATGTTGGCAAATGGAACTCCAATTAAAAAATACAAAAAATAAAATAAATAAGTCTATTAAAAATAAATACAGTCCTCAAGTTAAATGACTATTTTTTTTAAATTTATTTTTATTGGTGTTCAATTTGTCAACATATAGAATAACACCCAGTGCTCATCCTGTCAAGTGCCCACCTCAGTGCCTGTCACCCCCACCCCCCACCCACCTCCCCATCCACCACCCCTAGCTCGTTTCCCAGAATTAGGTGTCTCTCATGTTCTGTCTCCCTTTCTGATATTTCCCACTCATTTTTCTCCTTTCCCCTTTATTCCCTTTCACTATTTTTTATATTCCCCAAATGAATGAGACCATATTTTCTCCATGCTGAAAACGTATGGCTTAACTGATGGGTTGTTTTGTTTTGTTTTGTTTAAGTGATGGGTTTGAAAGAAAATTTATTTTTTTATAAATCTATTTTTTATTGGTGTTCAATTTGCCAACATACAGAATAACACCCAGTACTCATCCTGTCAAGTGCCCCCCTCAGTGCCCATCATCCATTCACCCCCAACCCCCGCCCTCCTCCCCTTCCACCACCCCTAGTTCGTTTCCCAGAGTTAGGAGTCTTCATGTTCTGTCTCCCTTTCTGATATTTCCCACACACCTCTTCTCCCTTCCCCTATATTCTCTTTCACTATTATTTATATTCCCCAAATGAATGAGAACATATAATGTTTGTCCTTCTCCGATTGACTTATTTCACTCAGCATAAAGAAAATTTAAAGATCTCTCCTGCAGGCTGCTCACTGCAAGGATGTCATTCAACCCCACTGTTTCTCTTCTCTCATTCTTTTCTTTAACCTGCTGGTGACCTGTGTTTGACCTCCCATTGCAACTTCCTCACTAGCCTCACCAGTATCCCTGGGATGACTTCTCTTAAACATCTCTTGAACTTTTGTTATTGAAGATGGCAATAAAGGATCTTTATTAGTCTCTCAGAATCATGACCCCCAGAGAATGTATTGTCAGTACAATTGATCCCAAAGAGGCTGCTCTGAAGAGAGAAAAAAATGTTGTTACTTTTGATATTAAAAAACCTAAAAAAAAATGTTTTTAAAAGCTCCCCAGAAAGTTAATGTCTCTTGTTCAAGTCGTCATTTCTCCTGAGAAGGAGCTCTAGAAATTCTCTGGGCTTCAACGCATGTTTTTTATATAGTTTAATAAATATTTGAATGTAGGTTCAAAATTTTTCTATGCAGTGTACAAAATACAACAAAGTAAATCTGCCACAACAAAACAGTATATAAAATGTACAGGCATGAAAAGTTACCAATACAAGAAATTGCATGAGGCAAAAGATACTGAAATGCCACATAAGTGGCACAGATCATTTGTGCTTTCAATACAAGAGAGAATTCCCTGTAATCAAGTGAAATAGTTAATTGCATTTATGCTATTTACTATGTCCCAGGCATTATTCTAAGAAACAGGGATAGTAATAATAGAATCAAAACCAGTATATGTTGTATCTCACTATCATCAATATATTATTATTCATTATTATGAACAAACTACCATTATCATTCTTGCATTACAAATAAGAGAACTCAGACACACACACAAAATGTAAGCAGACAGTATTTCTTTAAAAACAAAAAACTAGGGATCCCTGCGTGGCGCAGGCGTTTGGCACCTGCCTTTGGCCCAGAGCGCGATCCTGGAGACCGGGGATCAAATCCCACGTCGGGCTCCCGGTGCATGGAGCCTGCTTCTCCCTCTGCCTGTGTGTCTCTGCCTCTCTCTCTCTCTCTCTCTTTCTCTCTCTCTCTCTCTCTCTTCTCTCTCTCTGTGTGTGTGTGTGTGTGTGTGTGTGACTATCATAAATAAAAAAAATTAAAAAAACTAAATTAAACCAATTAATGAGAATATACTTCAAAACTCCTGGGCAAATCTTTTTTTTTTTTAATCTTTCTACCTAAGCAAAATGTTTAAGGCAGATATAAAAATTAGAAATAATTAGTGTTACTTACTGACTGATTAATATAAAGTGAAAGGAAAGTCACTTGGAGAGTTTAAATCTAGATAACTGGAAATATACTGCTCCTGACACAAATAGACAATTAACATGGAGAATCATAAGCCCACCAAATTTCTTTCTTCAAAATTGTTTTGTCTATCTAGGTCCTTTGCTTTTACACACAAATTTTAAATGCCAGCTAGTTAAATTCTCTCTTGAAAAAGAAAGCCCATTAGAATTTTGATTGGGATTACAATCTTAACACTATTAAGTCTACTGATCCATGAATATGTTCTCTCTCCATTTATTTAGGCCTTCCGTAATCCTCCTACAATGATTTATAATTTTTTAAAATTTTATTTATTTATTCATGAAAGACACAGAGAGAGAGAGGGAGAGACACAGGCAGAGGGAGAAACAGGCTCCATGCAGAGAGCCTGACATGGGACTGGATCTGGGGTCTCTAGGATCACACCCTGGGCTGAAGGCAGAAGCTAAACCGCTGCGCCACCAGGGCTGCCCTGATTTATACTTTTAAGCATTCAAAAACTACACAACTTCTGTCAGATTTATCCCTAAGTAATTCATGTTTTTATGTAAACTGTATTCTTTATTTTTATATTCTAATTATTCATTATTAGTATATAGAAATTCAATTGATATTTATAAATTGACCTTGTATCTTGTCACTGTCCTAAGCTCACTTATTAGTTTTATTTTATTTTTTATTATTTTTATAAATTTATTTTTTATTGGTGTTAAATTTGCCAACATATAGAATAACACCCAGTGCTCATCCCATCAAGTGCCTACCTAACTGCCCGTCACCCAGTCACCCCCACTCCCCGCCCACCTCCCCTTCCACCACCCCTAGTTCATTTCCCAGAGTTAGGAGTCTTTCATGTTCTGTCTCCCTTTCTGATATTTCCCACTCATTTTTCTCCTTTCCCCTTTATTCCCTTTCACTATTTTTTATATTCCCCAAATGAATGAGACCATATAATGTTTGTCCTCCGATTGACTTATTTCATTCAGCATAATACCCTCCAGTTCCATCCACGTCGAAGCAAATGGTAACTGTGTGGAGGTTCCTCAAAGAGTTAAAAATAGATCTGCCCTACAACCCAGCAATTGCACTGCTGGGGATTTACCCCAAAGATACAGTTTTAGCATCAATTTTGTGTTTCCCATTGACTTTCTATATTGATAATCATGTCATCTGAAAATAAAAACTATTCTAATGCTTCATGTTCAATTGACATGATTCTTATGTTTTCCTGCCTTAGTGCTGATCACTATTTTCACTGCCCAAAAATTACTTGCTCATCCCTGGTAATGACCGATTGTTTTTATGTCTCCAAAGTTTTGCCTTTTCCAGAATGTCATTTAGTTGGAGTCATGCAGTATGTAGTCTTTTCAGACTGGCTTCTTTAACTTATCTTTATGCATTCCAGGTTTTTGTTTTGTTACATGGGTACTCTAGGGTCAAAACATCTTTAGAGTTAATAGATCTTTAACTTATAACAGTTTACGTTCAAATAATGTTAACACCATTACAGATGTAGTGTAAGAATCTTATAATGGTATACTTTCATTTTGCCCCTTCTGTTGTCACACATTTTTTGCTACATATTTTTTGTATATTTTTATTGGAGTTCGATTTGCCAACATATAGCATAACACCCAGTGCTCGTCCCCTCAAGAGCCCCGCTCAGTGCCCATCACCCAGTCACCGCATCCCCCCGCCCACCTCTCCTTCCACTATGCTGTTTGTTTCCCAGAGTTAGGAGTCTCTCATGGATTGTCACCCTCTCTGACTTTTTCCCACTCATTTTCTCTCCTTTCCCCTATAATCCCTTTCACTATTTTTTGTATTTCCCACATGAGTGAAACCATATAATGATTGTCCTTTTCCAATTGGCTTACTTCACTTAGCATAATACCCTCTAGTTCCATCCACATCGAAGGAAATGGTGGGTGTTCATCATTCCTAATGGCTGAGTAATATTCCATTGTATACGTAGACCACATCTTCTTTATCCATTCATCTTTCGATGGACACTGAGGCTCCTTCCACAGTTTGGCTATTGTGGACATTGCTGCTATAAACATCGGGGTGCAGGTGTCCCGGCATTTCTCTGCATCTGTACCTTTGGGGTAAATCCCAAGCAGTGCAATTGCTGGGTCATAGGGCAGATCTATTTTAAACTCTTTGAGGAACCCCCAAATAGTTTTTCAGAGAGGCTGTACCAATTCACATTCCCACCAACAGTGCAATAGGGTTCCCCTTTCTCCACATCCTCTCCAACATTTGTTGTTTCCTGTCTTATTAATTTTCACCATTCTCACTGGTGTGAGGTGGGATCTCATTGTGGTTTTGATTTATATTTCCATGATGGCAAGTGATGCAGAGCATTTCCTCATGTGCTTGTTGGCCATGTCTATGTCTTCCTCTGTGAGATTTCTCTTCATGTCTTTTGCCCATTTCATGATTGGATTGTTTGTTTCTTTGCTGTTGAGTTTAATAGTTCTTTATAGATCCTGGATACTAGCCCTTTATCTGATACGTCATTTGCAAATCTCCCATTCTGTAGGTTGTCTTTTAGTTTTGTTGACTGTTTCTTTTGCTGTGCAGAAGGTTTTTATCTTGATCAAATCCCAATAGTTCATTTTTGCTTTTGTTTCCTTTGCCTTCATAGATGTATCTTGCAAGAAGTTGCTGTGGCCAAGTTCAAAAGGGATTTTGTCTCTGTTCTCCTCTAGGATTTGATAGATTCTTGTCTCCCATTTAGGTCTTTTATCCATTTGGAGTTAATATTGTGAAAATATCTATGCTACCCAGGGCAATTTACACGTTCAATGCAATCCCTATCAAAATACCATGGACTTTCTTCAGAGTGGAACAAATCATTTTAAGATTAGTGTGGAATCACAAAAGGCCCTATATAGCCAGGGGAATATTGAAAAAGAAAACCAGAGCTGGGGGCATCACAATGCCGGATTTTAGGTTATACTACAAAGCTGTGGTCATCAAGGCAGTGTGGTACTGGCACAACAACAGACACACAGATCAATGGAATAGAATAAAGAACCCAGAAATGGGCCCTCAACTCTATGGTCAACTAATATTCAACAAAGCAGGAAAGACTATCCACTGGAAAAGGGACAGTCTCTTCATTAAATGGTGCTGAGAAAATTGGATAGCCACGTGCAGAAGAATGAATCTGGACCATTCTTTTACGCAAGACACAAAGATAAACTCAAAATGGATGTGCTCTTGTTGTAACACAGTCTATTGTACATATTACATAAACGCAAACATGTATTTTCATTTATATGGGCAATTATCTTTTTCCTTCTTTTTCTTTAATTTAAATTCAATTAGCCAACATATAATACATCATTAGTTTCAGATGTAAAGTTCAGTAATCCATCAGTTGCATATAACACCCAGTGCTCATCACATCACGTGCCCTCCTTAATGCCCACCATCCAATTACCACATCTCCCCACCCACTTCAATCAGCAACCATCAATTTGTTTCCTATAGTTAAGAGTCTCTCATGGCTTGTCTCCCTCTTTGATGACTTCCCATTCAGTTTTCCCTCCCTTCCCCTATGATCCTCTGTGCTATTATACTCCACATATAGGTGAAACCATTTAATTATCCTTCTCTGATTTACCTATTTCACTTAGCATAATAAATAGGCAATTATCTTTAAAGAGATCTTTAAATTACCAAAAAAATGTCATGTATATTTACCCACATACTTATCAATACTGAGTTGCTTCATTTTGTATCTGTGGATCCAAATTTGATTATGATGTGTCTTGGGGGAGTTTTCTTTATGCTTCTTCTGTTTAGTGTTCACTGACATTCTTGGTTAAGGTTTTATAGTTTTCATAAAATCTGGAAATTTTTCAGCCATTATTTCTTTAAAAAATTTTTTCTGCCCTTAACCCAATCCCCAAAGGGCTCCAATTACATGTGTTTTAGGCTACTCAAAGTGGTCACACAGCTCACTGATGCTACTTTCTAAAAATTCTTTTTTCCCTCTTTCATTTTGGATAGTTTCTATTAGTATGCCTTCAAGTTTGCCAATATTTTCTTCTGCAAGTATAATCTGTGTTTAAACCTATCCAGTCTATTTTTTATTTCACATGCTGTAGTTTTCATCTCTAAGTTTGATCTGAGTCTTTATACTTTCCTTGTTTCTACTTAATTTTTTGAATGTATAGAGTGAAGTTATAATAGCTGTTTTAAAGTTCTTGCTTGGCAATTCTAACATTGGCGTCTGGTTGGGTCACTTTCAATTAACTAATTTATTTCCTCATGCTTTATGTGTGTAAAATTATTATATATATACATATAACATATATAAATATATATAAAATAAGAATATATGTGCATATAAAAAATACACACACACATTTTGCTTCTCTGCATGTCTGATAACTTTTATTGGATTCTACACATGGTAACTTTTGCCTTGTTGGGTCTTCAATATTTTTGTGTTTATATAAATATTTCTATAAATATTCTTGTGTTCTATGATGCAATTAAGTTATTTAGAAACAGTTTGATCCTTCTGGGTTAATCGTTGAAATACATTCAATTCCTCAAAAAGAATACATCTATTTTGAGGTAAATTTCTGCTAGAGTTATGGGGAAAAATGTCAATCACTATGACCCTCTTCTTGTCCATCATTAATCAGATTATCTTTAAGCCCTTGTTCTTTGAAGTAGAGAGATAATATAGTGCACTTAGAAAGCTTGGACTTTGTCATAAGGCAAACATGAGTTCAAGTCTAAACTCTCTTAGCAAATACATGGCCTTGGGAAAATTATTTAGCTTCTTAATTTTCAACTTCCCAATTTTTAACCATAAAATGTAGATAGTCATATAACCCACATACTAATGTTGTCATAAAGATTATAAAAGACAATACAATAAGAATATTTGGCACAGAACTAGGCCAAAGAAGAGCTCAATTAATGTTATTTACCTAGCTAAAATATAAACTATATTTTATGTAACTATGTTATGTAACATTAGATACTCCTACATTTATCTTACCTCAATCAAATATACAATAGTGTACTGAATGGAGAAAAATATTCTATAAAAATTATTGATTAAATATATAAACAAAATCATATATATAAAGTTATAATCCTATACTATTTGCATCAATTTTTGTTTTGGGTTGGACAGCAGCTGACCTTTTTTAAATTTAATTTTATATATTTAAGGTGTATATGATAATTTGGTATACATACACATAATGAAACTATTACAACAGTCAAGCTAATTAACCTATCTTCTCACCATTAATTCTGTATGTGTGAGTAGGTGTGTGTGTATGTGTGTGCATGCACACAGAGATCACTCAGCAAATTTCTGAGAGTCAATACAGTATCACTAACTATAGTTCATATAATGTGCATTAGATCGAGACTTATTCATCCCACATAACTCCAAGTTTGTGCCCTTTGACCAACATGGACAGCAACTGATCTTGAAACTTAAGTCAAAAATGAGAAAACTGAACACAAATTTCCCTGATTGTTTGTTATGTCTTAACAAAGAATGGTCACGGGAAGAAAAAGCTGCTTAGAATAGAGGGAGGGAACTGATTCCACTGTGACACAGAGTGATAGGACTTCATCCAAATCCAGATTCCCTCAGCAAATTCTGAGCAGCTTCTTTCTTGAGTTCAACTGAAATATCCCTAGGCATATGGAGAGAATCTAACCTTCTAATCTAACTTTCTGACAGTTCATCTGACTCATTATTTTGCACGTAACCTATTGTTACATCTTCCTGTCTCCAGAGACACTCTTCCTTCTGATAGATACTTAAAGCTTTTATTGAAAAGAATTCATTCTAGTTCATTACACTGTAGATTAACTAGTGACTTTTGAACCTGGATTCTCAAGGGAATCTTCTGTTTGTTCACTTAATTGATCCCTCCACAGCTGTTGCATCGTACATGGATATAACTATTGCTATTTTTGTAAATGTAAAATTTAGTGGGAGACCTTGTCTCCCTGTTCAAAAAAGCTAGAATAGTGATTTCCCAGAGTGCAGAGAGCTCTTATATGTTAAGAACTCACTTAACCAGAATACATGAAGATTTTTCCTATTGAGAGAATGAAACTGTATATTTGGAATTTTTGTCTTTTAAATTTCTTAAGAGAAAAGGTGACTGGGAATTAATGGGTATGAGTTCCTGAGGAGAACTTAAAGAATTTTTGTGAGAGCTAGTGTGGGGGTATACAGAAAAAAATGTGATAAGCCCTACACTTAATACTTTCTAGTCATTATTCCTGTCAAGCTTTGAGTCATACTAAGGACGTTGGTTAAAGCATGCTCAGAAGCCATGAAAGACCATAAGAGAGGTAAATATAATTAAGTTGGTTTTAACATATATTCACCATCTGGGAACTAATAGAATAAAATTTGGGTGCTAAGTAACATTGACAATACTCTAGAATAATCAATAGTAATTTTGAGATATTACCTTGTTCTATGGTAAGTGACATGACTTTCTGTAAGATCTTTGAATACCATTCATGGGAGGTACATAGGCTAATAACAGAAACAGATGATTTATAGAGGATACAGTCAAGTCACCTATGAAAGATATGAGGAAGCCCGTTATCTCAATCCAATAAAAATGTCTCCTCCAATATTCTATAACACAAAGTTTTAATCTCCAGGCTGAGAATATAACCTTCTTTCATGTGCTTTATGTTTTACAACACGTCGGTCCCCATGTGTGTAAACACATTAAGTTAGTGGTCAATCAACACATTAAGACATTTATATGCTATTATGTGCTATTGTTCAATGGTGACATTGGGATATGAAGAAATATTAAATACTGACAGAAAAAAAGTAAGAAAAATTTTAGGGCCCAAATCATAGCCTGGGGTAATGAGTACTCAGTCAGATATCAATTGAAGGCATTTGAAACCTATATCAAAAGTAAGAGATGGAATTAGGTAGATAGGATGGAAAGACAGCTGGGGTCCAGAGACTTGACCATTTGGTATCCTGTGATCAGGATCTGAGTGACTCTGTATTCCTTGGGATAGTGCCTTGTAGCAGATAGCAAGAGCCAGAGACTGTTGTACTTCCCTGTAATATTATCTGAAAACCAGGGGAGAGCTATACAGTGCAAAAGCACATGGTCCATCCCTCACTGGGAAGGGAAAAAGCATGTTTCCTTAGACTCAAGGGAAATACACTTCAAGGCTATTTCTCAGAAATATTTTCCAACAACCAGGTGAAAACCATTCTTGCAAAAAAACTAATTGGAGTCTTCTGGGAGCATCCTGTTCCATTTAAATAAAGAGAGAAATCAGGAGCCCTAGAGACAATGAATACAGATGGGAAATGTTTGGTTAGCTATAATGTGATTAATTTTAGATTGTTGAAGAGCAATTGTCTTCCTACTATTGCCTCTAATTCTGGTACAAATAGTTAACTAACTGAAATAGTTAACTGTGGTTAGGGAAGCAGAGGTGGCATCATATAAAAGATTATCTCTTCCAAAAAAAAGGTGGGGGTCAGGGAGCACAAAAGCAAGGAGAAGTCAATTATCCATGTCCTCTCCATTTGTCCAATCATGATAAGCTTATACTTGAGTAAAGTAAACAAATTAAAAGGCATTATTTTGAAATATTTAGAAGCTAAGTCTCTGAAGTCAAACCACTTGTTTCCATATCCCTACTTTACCCTAGGTGGATCGGATGATACCCCAGATGGTACCTTAGGTGATACCTAGAACTTATGAGCCTCAAGTTCCTCATCTATAAAATGTAGATTATAATACGACATAACTCAGAGAGTTGCTGTGAAGATTAATTGCGATAAACCACATAAAACATTTAGCACAATATCTGTCACTTAGTAAATGTTCTAGAAATGTTAGCTGTTATCCTAGCAAGATTTGAAAATTAATTTGAAGAGAGAAAAATGGATTTCCATACCCAGAAGCATCTCTTGTATTATTGAATTTCATCATCAGAAGTCTATTTTTCAATTAAAAATATCTCTAGAATTGATAGTTCAAAATTATTGCCAGCTTTAGAAAGCTTAGCATTGATCCATTTTCTAATTCTACAGTAACAAGAAGGTTATAACCACATTTACTTAAGTATTTAACCTTTCATATAGCAAATTGTTTACTTACTAGGTTTTCCAAAAAGAATGGTAGAGACCCTGGGACAGAAAAAAAGTGGACTACTTACTGAAGAAGCTGGAGAACACATTAGAGTTTGAAAATCTGGAGACCAGAAAAATAGACTCCTGAAATTTTCTTCTCACATCCACATAATTAAATAGATACATATAATTGGTATTCAGGAGCAAATTCATTTTCCTGTCATTAATAAGCCAGCCAGTAATAATCTATGTTATATTATATATATCATATATATTAATATAATGATAACTTACAACTTCTCAACCTCAAAATTAGGGGATTGAACAAAATGCCAACAATATCAGCTGCATTTAAGCTGTTCATAATCCACAGGTAATAATATATAAAGGGGACTGGTATCCATCAATCTAAAGTTTTATTTATCTTGTTTTTAAGAAAGAAGTAAGGGGATGCCTGAGTAGCTGAGTGGTTGAGCGTCTGCCTTCCACTCAGGGCATGATCCCAGACTGAGATCGAGTCCCACATCAGGCTGCCTGCATGGAGCCTGCTCTCCCTCTGCCTGTTTCTCTGCCTCTTTCTCTGTGTCTCTCATGAATAAATAAATAAATTCTTTTTAAATATAGAGAGAGAAAGAAGAAAGAAGAAAGAAAGAAAGAAAGAAAGAAAGAAAGAAAGAAAGAAAGAAAGAAAGAAGAAAGAAGAAGAAAGAAAGAAAGAAAGAAAGAAAGAAAGAAAGAAAGAAAGAAAGGGAAAAAGTGTGGAAGGATAGGCAAAATAAGTGAAGGGGAGTGGGAGATAAGGCTTCCAGTTATGGAATGAATAAATCATGGGAACAAAAGACACAGCATAAGGAATATAGTCAACAATCATGCTGTATGGTAACAGATGTTAGCTACACTTGTGGTGAGCATAGCAGAATATATAAAGAAGTTGAATTACCGTGTTGTACTTCTAAAACTAATGTAACATTGTGTGTCAGATATACTGAAAAAAATTTTTAAAGAGAAGGAAAGAGTAGGGCACCTGGGTGGTCAGTCAGTTAAGCGTCCAACTCTTGATTTCCACGCAGGTCATGATCTTGGGGTTGTGGGATCAAGCCCCGCACCTAGCTCCACACTGAGCGTGGAGCCTGCTTCTTGGTATTCTCTCTGTCCCTCTCTCCCTCCTTTCCCTCTCTCTCCCACTCTAAAAAAAAGAAGAAGGAAGGAAGGAAGGAAGGAAGGAAGGAAGGAAGGAAGGAAGGAAGGAGGGAGGGAGGGAGGGAGGGAGGGAGGGAGAGAGGGAGGGAGGGAGGGAGGGAGGGAAGGAAGGAAGGAAGGAAGGAAGGAAGGAAGGAGGGAGGGAGGGAGGGAGGGAGGGAGGGAGGAGACACAGGAGAACACAAATAGAATGTGGAAAAGATGGATATAGGGTACTTTGAATACAGTTATTCTGAAATGGTACAAGTTTTTGAAAAGTCAGTCAGTCAAGACCAGCCCAGAAGAGAATTTGAAGGTTATGTGCAGTTGGGGAGTAAGTTCAAATAAAAAAGAGGTGGATAAATTAGAAATATCGTCAGCATGCTATTCTACAAATCGCAAAGAGTAAATGACAAATACTAAATGGACTTGGAAAGAAGAGAACATACAGTATATTACTGCCAGTAAGAACCCTATTAATTAGTAGACTTGCCAAGGAAACACTACTCATGAGATTCCAGAAATCTTCATAATATCAAGCTGGTACAAATCTCTCCAAGACTTTATGGGAGTCTTGGAGAGATATTAAGAAGGTTGCAGTGAGGAAAAGAGTAGAAAGGGATCCAAAGTTCATCTAATCAAAGAGGAAAAGACATCAAGCACCATGTGAGAAACAACTCCTGTTAAGGTAAAAAGAAGAAAGAGCAAAAATATTCAGCCTTTATTTAATATTAATAATATCCCTAAAGCTATGCTAAGAACTTTGTGTTTAATCTTACTTAATCCTTACCACAACTCAATGAAGAAAAAGGTGTAAATATCTGCATTTTTTATGTATGATGAAACTGAAGGAAGTGGAGTACTTCAGAACCTTTGTTTGCACCCTAATCTGACTGATTCTCAAATCCTAACCCTTCACCACTACCATTTAGAAAATAACCCTGGCAACTGTATTGTGTTTATCCAGGAATTAAGTTTCCAGCAGCCTCAATCAACCTCCTAGTGGAGAATTAGAGGTATGGGTGTCAGGAGCTAGAATGGACCCTATGGAATTCAATCCTTTAGCCCCTCATTTCCACAAAATGATTCTGCATATTAATCCAAAATAATGCAAAAAATATTGTCTGATTTAATCTTTGGCATAAGTAAACAGGCCAGGAGTCAGTTCAGGGGATGTACTGGTAAAAATGATCTTTTTACCTTATGTCAAGATAAGGTCTTTTGTCAGACATCATATCTGATGTCAAAAACAGTTTTCATGGGTTTTGAGACCTATTATCAAAGATAAGCAATAACTAGAAATGGATGAATGATGTTTCAGTTAAAGTATAATCAGTAAATTATTTTCATGTATAAAATGCTTGGTCCTACTTATTTACCGAAGAACATTTATTAAACTCCTGCTTAGTACCAAACACATTCCTGGACACGCCATTGAGCATAGTGAACAAAACAAACATGACCTTCATGGCCTTGTAGTCTAGTAAGGGGACAGAGATTAACAAGTTAAAAAGAAAATAATTACAAAGAGTAAAGTGGTGCATTACTAAAAGCCCCAAATTCATGTTTGTTTAGAGAGCACTAAGATTTCCTCTTGAAGAGGGTATAGTGTCAGTGAGACCTAAAAAAATATATATGGAAAACAGACACATGAAGTTGGCAGAACTGAAAAAGGCCACTAAAAATGGGACGTGCTTAATGAGATATAAAGTAGAAAAAGCTGAAATGGGAGAAATATGCAGAGCAATGCATACAGCATGTGGGAATTTGCAGGCCATAGTAGAGAATTTGAGTTTCATTCCAAGTTCAGACAGAAGTCATTAAAGTGTTTGAAATAGAAAATGATAGCTAACAAAATAGCACCCTCATTGTTATGTAGATGATGCTTTGTTTTGTTTTGTTTTCCAGTTTTGAAAGTGAAAAGTTTATCAAGGCAGTAGTTATTTTAAATGATCATATTTGCCTAAGGAGGAAGGCAAATATGTCTTTGCTCAGGAAAGACAGACTAATAGAGAAGCTTGAAGAGGAGCTTTAGGAACTTCACATCTATCATTATAACCAATTCTATTTACATTCCACTGAAAAAAGTTTTGTAGTATTCATGACCAGAAGGCTTATCACCAATAATTCTAAAACCTTGTATATAATAATAAAAACAATAGAATCCCTTATACTGTGTTTATTACATGCCAATTTTCCAAGTGGTTTAAATGTATTAGCTCATTAGTTCCTTTTAACAAACCTATGAAATAAGTTCAATTATTCTCCACAGTGTACATATGAAGAAATTGAAGCACAAAGATTAATGTTTATTTATTAATTTATTTTTTGAAAGCGAGAGAAAGACAGGGAAAGAGAGTATGTGAGGCACCAAGGGAGGGGCAGAGAGAGAATCCTAAGCAAACTCCATACCCAGCCCTGAGCTGATGTGGGGCTATCTCACAACACTGAGATCATTACCTGAGCCAAAATCAAGAGTCAGACACTTAACCAACTGAGCCACCAAAGCACCCCAAAGTGCAGAGATTAAGAATTTGCCTAAAGTCATATGCTGAATGAATCATAATTTGAACCCAGAAAATCAAGCTTCAGAGTCCATACCCAAACCAATGTAGTTATACTGTTCTTCTGCTACCATTATATGATTCGTGATAGTGTTTCTGTGACTGTTTTTGTTTTCTACATAGCTGATTTCATCTGAAAGAGGTTCATTCCTAGGGGTTTTGTTTGTTTGCTTGCTTGCTTATTTTTTGCAGGAGGTGGGGGAGTTGGTTGTTTTTCTAATCTAGAAGTCTTTATGCCAGAGACATCATTGATATAATGGTAAGAATGCTTAATGCCAGCATTCTGGTCACACTCCTGTCTGAATCTCAGAGTAGCACAAGCCACCAAAGCAATCATAGTGTCAAATAAAATAATATTGGTTTGCCTGGCATCCTCGCTCTACCCACGTTTTCAAACCATTTGAACTCTACTCATGTCCAATTTCTGTCTCATTTTTACCAACAGAATATGCAAAAGTCAGAGGTCGGTGACAAAAAAGTAAACAGTACTAACAACATTTATCCTGGTAGGACTGACAGATTACTCGAATCTACAGATTCTGCTTTTTGTCTTTTTGTTCATCACCTATCTGCTGAGTGTAATTGGAAACTTAACCATCATCACCCTCACATTTGTAGATTCTTGTCTGAAAACTCCTATGTACTTCTTTCTCCGGAATTTCTCATATCTAGAAGTCTCTGTTACCACTGTCTGTATTCTGATATATCTGTATACCCTTGATTAACAATACAGTTACCTATAATCCTTGTGCCACTGAATTATTTTTTGTTATTGTCTTGGGTGTGACTGAAATTTGCCTCCTCACATCCATGTCCTATAACCGCTATGTGGCCATCTGCAAACCCCTGCATTACATGACCATCATGAACAACAGGGTCTGCATCAACTTTCTTATTGGATGTTATATGTTAGCTCTGCTCATCGTCCTCCCACCCTATATCATGGGCTTCAAGCTTGAGTTTTGTGACTCCAACATCATAGATCACTTTGGCTGTGATGCTGCTCCCATCCTGAAGATTACCTGCTCAGACACAGAGTTTATCGAGCGATTTGTCTTGGTCCTGGCTGTGTTGACACTCATTTTCACCTTGGTGTGTGTAATTCTGTCCTACACATACATCATCAGGACCATTCTCAGATTTCCTTCTGTCCAGCAAAGGAAAAAGGCTTTTTCTACTTGTTCTTCCCATATAATTGTGGTTTCTATTACTTATGGAAGCTGCATCTTTATCTATATCAAACCTCATGCAAAAGAAGGGGTTGCTATTAATAAGGTGGTGTCAGTGCTTACCACCTCAGTTGCCCCAGTGATGAATCCCTTTATTTATACTCTGAGGAACAAGCAAGTAGTACAAGCTTTCAAAGAATCAAAAGGGCTGCATCTATCTCAAAGAATTAAAGGACTAGTGATTTAAAAGATCAACATGTAAAAAAAAAAAAAACTCCACATACCCACTTTTAACAGTCTTATTGAGATAGAATTTAACCACTAGAGAAATCTTCAATTTTAAGTCTACTACTGAATAAATTCTAGAAAAGTAATAGAGTTTCACAACCACCACCACGATCCAGTTTCAGCACACTTCCATCAATCCAAAGAGTTCCCTGATGACCACTGTCAGTCAATCATCACTTCTAATCCCTGGTGCTACCACTAATCTGTTTTCTGTCTATAAAATTGCCTTTTCTGGACACTCTATATAAATGGAAACATATAAAAAAAAATAAATAAATGGAAACATATATTACGTAGTATTTTATTATCTATCTTCCTTCATTTAGCATAATGTTTTTAAGGTTCATCCCTGTTGTAGCGCTTCTCACTATTCCTTTTTCGAGTAAATAGTTTTCCATTATATGGATATACCACATGTGTACTTATTCACTTACTAATTGATGGAGATTCAAATTGTTTCCATGTCACTATGAGGCAAAAGTTTTCATTTCTTTGTACCTACAAGTGGAATTGTTGAGTTATCTGGTATCGACCAAGCTGTTTTCCAAATTTCTGCCATTTCATATTTCCACCAGTAATTCCTTCATAGCAAGGTATGAAGGGTCCAAATTCTTCACACAATCACAAATGCTTGATTTTGACTTTTGTTTATTATGGCTATTTTTAGAGATATGTAGAAGCACCTGATTGTAAGGTTTTTTTAATATTTTATTTATTCATGAGAGACACAGAGAGAAAGGCAGAGACACAGGCAGAGGGAGAAGCAGGCTCCCTGCAGGGAGCCCGATGCAGGACCCAATTCCAGGGCCCTGGGATCATGCCGGGAGCGGAAGGCAGACGCTCAACCACTGAGCCACCCAGGTGCCCCCTGATTGTAAGTTTAATTTGCATTTATCTCAAGACAAATGATATTGAGTTTCAGATGCTTATTATCCATTTCTATATCTTCTTTAATGAAATTTCTATTCAAATCATTTGCCCATTTTTTTAATTCGGTTGCTTATCTTCTTAATTGAATTGTATATATTGTGATACAGGTCCTTTATCAGATGTATGATTTGTAAACATTTTCTCCCAGTCAGTGGCTTGATTGTTGGCTGTTATTCATTTTCTAAAAGAGACTCTAGAGGATTCCTGGGTGGCTCAGTGGTTTAACATCTGCCGTCAGCCCATGGCTTGGTCCTGGAGGCCCGGGATCAGGTCCCAAGTTGGGCTCCCATCATGGAGCCTGCTTCTCGCTCTGCCTGTGTCTTTCCTCTGTGTGTGTGTGTGTGTGTCTCTCATGGATAAATAAACAAAATCTTTTTATTTTTTTTTTTACAAAATCTTTTTTTAAAAATTTTTTTTAAAGGGGGACTTTCAAAACTGCTAAATTTTTAATTTTGATGAAGTCTATTTTTTCTATTTTTTTAAAATTTTTTTATTTATGATAGTCACACAGAGAGAGAGAGAGAGAGGCAGAGACACAGGCAGAGGGAGAAGCAGGCTCCACACACCGGGAGCCCGACGTGGGACTCAATCCCGGTTCTCCAGGATCGTGCCCTGGGCCAAAGGCAGGCGCCAAACCACTGCGCCACCCAGGGATCCCTATTTTTTCGATTTTTTATTAATAAATATGCTTTTAGTGTCATATCTAAGAAATGTTTTCTTAATTTCTCTTTCTTCAGTCTCATTGTTAGTGTATAGAAATGCCACTGACAACAACAACAACAAAAAAAAGAAATGCCACTGACTTCTGGGCATTGATTTTGTATCCTACCACACTGCCAAATTCCTAAATGAGTTCTAGCAATTTTCAGTGGAGTCTTTTGGGTTTTCTATGTAGAGTATCATGTCATTGGGGAAGACGGAGAGTTTGACTTCTTCTTTGCCAATTGCACCCAAAAGCATAAGATACCTAGGAATAACCTAACCAAAGAGGTAAAGGATCTATACCCTAAAAACGATAGAACACTTTTGAAAGAACTTGAGGAAGACACAAAGATATGGAAAAATATTCCATGCTCATGGATTGGCAGAATTAATATTGTGAAAATGTCAATGTTACCTAGGGCAATTTACATGTTTAATGCAATCCCTATCAAAATACCATGGACTTTCTTCAGATAGTTGGAACAAATTATTTTAAGATTTGTATGGAATCAGAAAAGATCTCGAATAGCCAGGGGAATTTTAAAGAAGAAAACCATAGCTGGAGGCATCACAATGCCAGATTTCAGGTTGTACTACAAAGCTGTGGTCACCAAGACAGTGTGGTACTGGCACAAAAACAGACACATAGATCAATGGAACAGAATAGAGAACCCAGAAATGGACTCTCAACTTTATGGTCAACTAATATTCGATAAAGGAGGAAAGACTATCCACTGGAAGAAAGAGTCTCTTCAGTAAATGGTGCTGGGAAAATTGGACATCCACATGCAGAGGAATGAAACTAGACCACTCTCTTTCACCATACACAAAGATAAACTCAAAATGGATGAAAGATCTAAATGTGAGACAAGATTCCATCAAAATCCTAGAGGAGAACACAGGCAACACCCTTTTTGAACTTGGCCACAGTAACTTCTTGCAAGATATATCCACGAAGGCAAAAGAAACAAAAGAAAAAATGAACTATTGGGACTTCATCAAGATAAGAAGCTTTTGCACAGTAAAGGATACAGTCAACAAAACTAAAAGACAACCTACAGAATGGGAGAAGATATTCTCAAATGACGTATCAGATAAAGGGCCAGTTTCCAAGATCTATAAAGAACTTATTAAACTCAACACCAAAGAAACAAACAATCCAATCATGAAATGGGCAAAAAACATGAACAGAAATCTCACAGAGGAAGACATAGACATGGTCAACAAGCACGTGAGAAAATGCTCTGCATCACTTGCCATCTGGGAAATACAAATCAAAACTACAATGAGATCCCACCTCACACCAGTGAGAATGGGGAAAATTAACAAGGCAGGAAACCACAAATGTTGGAGAGGATGCGGAGAAAAGGGAACCCTCTTACACTGTTGGTGGGAATGCGAACTGGTGCAGCCACTCTGGAAAACTGTGTGGAGGTTCCTCAAAGAGTTAAAAATAGACCTGCCCTATGACCCAGCAATTGCACTGTTGGGGATTTACCCCAAAGATTCAGATGCAATGAAACGCCGGGACACCTGCACCCCGATGTTTATAGCAGCAATGTCCACAGTAGCCAAACTGTGGAAGGAGCCTCGGTGTCCATCGAAAGATGAATGGATAAAGAAGATGAGCACTGGGTGTTTTTCTGTATGTTGGTAAATTGAACACCAATAAAAATTAATTTATAAAAAAAAGGAATAAAAAAAGATGAATGGATAAAGAAGATGTGGTTTATGTATATAATGGAATATTACTCAGCCATTAAAAAGACAAACACCCACCATTTGCTTCGACGTGGATGGAACTGGAGGATATTATGCTGAGTGAAATAAGTCAATTAGAGAAGGACAAAAATTATATGGTCTTGTTCATTTGGGGATATAAAAATAGTGAAAGGGAATAAAAGGGAAAGGAGAAAAAATAAGTGGGAAATATCAGAAAGGGAGACAGAACATGAAAGACTCCTAACTCTGGGAAACGAACTAGGGGTGGTGGAAGGGGAGGTGGGTGGGGGGTGGGGGTTACTGGGTGGCAGGCACTGAGGGGGGCACTTGACGGGATGAGCACTGGGTGTTATTCTGTATGTTGACAAATTGAACACCAAAAAAATAAAAAAATTTAAAAAATGAAATGTTTTCTTAACTTATATTTCTCCTAATGTTTCTTAGCTCTTATATTAGGTCTTTGATCCATTTTTGAGTTAATTTTTGTATATGGCATGAGATACGAATCTAAGCTAATTTTGCTCAATTATCCAATTATTCTAGCACTATCTATTGAAGATTATCCTTTTCTCTACTCACTTGTCTTGGTATCTTATTGAAAATTAATTGATCATAAATGCAAGGGGTTATTTCTATACTCTCAGCCCTCTTTAATTGGTATGTATACCAGTACTACACTGCCTTGATTACTGTGACTTTATAGTAAGTTTTGAAATTAGATAGTGTAAAACCTCCAACTGTGTTCTTTTTCAAAAGAATTTTGGTAATGCCAAGTTCTTTGAATTTACATATACATTTTAGGAATCTTATCATCATTTTAGATTTCAGTTCTTATACTTTACCATCTTGTTTCTTTTCAACTTAGATAAATTAAGAAAAACCTTTAGAAATATATCATTACATGTCATTACAACACTTTAATTATTATCCTCAGAGCCAAGAATAGTCATTTCTAGGAATGTAACTTAGGGAAACTCTTGCATATATACACCAGGTTACAGGAATAAAAATATTTATATTACTGTTCATAGTAGTGAAAAACTAGAAACACAACACATGTCCATCAGTCAACAACAAATAGATTACTAAAGTTGTCATATTCATATTCATACATTGGAATACTGTAGTCTTTGAACTACATTTACCATTATGTTTATGAGATTCATTCATGTGGTTATTGCTAAAGTAAGACAAAGAAGAAAGTATAAAACAATTCCATCCATAGAAACGTATTTTTAAGATAAACTAGACAATATAATTAATATTGCATTTACTAACGGTAAATCTACAATGAAAAATAAGAAAATGGTCATGGAAATAGGAGTGTACTAGAGATGAGGAGAAAGGTAAGTGTGATGCAGAGAGGTAAGTGGGACTTTTCTAAGGTTATGGCAATGATCCATTTCAGAACCTAAATTGTAGTTACATTGGGTGCTAGCTTTACAATTGTCTTTTTAAAACTGCAAAAATATTTCATGCATGCTTTATTTAAGAATAAATAGCTAAAATAATAATTGATTTGGAGATAAAACCATAAATTTTTTGACTTTCAAATAATCAAAAGAGTCAAATAATTCAAAAAACCAAACTATATGCACATTAATTTGAATAATTGAATGAAATAATTTTCTAAGAATACATAATTTATTAAAATTGACCAGGGAGGCAGAGAAAAATGTAAGCTGAATTCCATGGAAGAAATAGAGAAAGTTGAGAAAGAGGTATCATTCCAAATGCAACAGGCCTGCTGAGATAACTTCAGAGATAAATTCCTTCAAGCTTTAAAGAGTGAATAAGTAGTTACTAAGTTCTTCTAGATAATTCTGAGGCAGAACACTTTCACAATGATTATGGATCCTTGAATCAAAATGGCTTTTCTTGGCCAATGAACACATGAAAAGATGTTCAACATCACTAATCAGAGAAATGCAAATCAAAAGCACAAAGAAACATCACCTTATACCTATTAGAATAACTAAATCAAAAAGACAAGAAATAGTAAGTGTTGACAAGGATGTGGAGAAAAAGAAATCTTCATACAGTGTTGGTAGGAATGTAAATTGGTACAGCCACTGTGAAAAACAGCATGGAAGTTCCTCAAAAAATTATGAATAGAAATATTAAATAATTCAATAATATCAAGTAATTCAATAACTCCACTATGGGGTATTTACCCAAAGAAAACAACAACAACAAAACTAATTCTAGGAGATATGTGTACCCCCTTTGTTTATTTCAGTATTATTTACAGTAGCCAAGATATGGAAACAACCTAAGTGTTCATCCATAGACAAATGCAAACGGATAAAGATGAGGTGGTATATGTATATATTATGTATGTGTATATATATATATATATATATATATATATATATATATACACATATGCAATGGAATATTACAGATCCACTAAAAAGAATGAGATCATGCCATTTGAGACAATATGGATGGATCTTGAGGGTATTATGCTAAGTGAAATAAGTTGACTAAGAAAGATAAATGCTGTATGATTTCACTCATAAGTGAAATCTAAAAAATAAATAAACAATGAATGAATAAACAAACAAAGCACAGGATCAGATCCTTAAATACAGAAGACAAAGTGATCATTGCCAGAGTGAGGGAAGGGACTGGGCAAAATGGGCAAAGGGAAGTGGGAGATACAGGCTTCCAGCTATAGCATAAATGAATAACTCATGGGGATCAAAGGCACAGCATAAGGAATATAGTCAATGATATTGAAATAGTGATGTATCATGACAGATGGTAGGTGAGTTGTGGTGAACATAGCAAAATGTATAAACCTGTCAAATGTTGTACACCTGAAGCTAATGTGACATTGTATGTCAATTATACTTAAATAAGTAAATAAACAAATAACTATTTAAAATACACTGTGGCTTCCATCTCGTATATCTTTTTAAAAATTAAATTAAAAATAAGCTTTTTTGGATCTTGGGGATGTAGTTTTTACATAAGTTTCTTATTTACTGAAACTATATCTGTAAATTACATATTAGTAGATTCAAGTTTTATTCTTCTCTCTCTAGCATCAACTACAGAATGTTCTCAGACATTTCATTTGGCTCTACTTATAAGTGATATCTCACTGGAAGTACTTACGCAGTATGTTGAGAAGTCTATACTGTTTAACTTTCCAATGTAATCTCTATGCCTAACCAATACATTAACTCCAACCACAAGATTTAGGTATTTCTACAGTGCAGCTATACTCAAAGGCATGCTCTTAAACCCAGAGCTCCATGGTACCAGTGCTTTGTACAATGTTCCAGAGTCTGTAAGGGACAATGAAGGAAGGAGGCAATACCTTTACAACTCCCCCTAACCATACGCCACTATCTACCACACAAACACAAACCACACTTAACTCAAAGGAACCTGGAAGACCTTTTTTCACACTGATTCAAATCCAGAAACACTAATGGAAAAGAGTGATGAGGTTTAAATACATGTTTTAAACTTTTTTAAAACCTTTGTGTGGTGGAGGCAAGGCAAGATGCCGGAGGAGCAGGGTCCTCCACCCACCGGGTCCCCCCAACTTAGCTGGATAACTTTCAAACCATCCTAAACACCTACAAATCACCTGACATTTAAAGAGAGAACAGCAAGATGCTGCAGAGAGAAGGGTTTTGGCTCTAACAAGGTAGGAAGACAGAAAAACATAAACAAGAATCCAGTGGGGGAGGAGCCCGCGAGGAGCCTGGCAAGGGGGGCGGGAGCCTAGAGACAGGAGAGCCCCGCCCCGGAGAGGCGGGATCCTTCCAGGGCGGAAAGGCGCTCAGCAGGGACTCCGGCAGGACCGCAGGAGGGGCAGTGAGGCCTCCGGTCTCCCGGGGTCACTAACGGAGGAGGGGTGCCCGGGGAGAGTGCACCACAGCCTGTGGGCCGAGCTCGGGGAAGGGCTGGAGCGCCCACTGGGCGGGGCCCCGGGGAGAAGGGGGCTCCGGGCGGAGGGCGCTGTGCCCTGCTGTCTTCAGGAGCCGAGACCTGGGAGCGTGATTCCAGCAGCACAGGCCCCGGAGCCCAGGGTGCCAGGGAAAACAGCCCCTGATCCTGCGCTCCCCCAAGACAGGCAGGGGCGGGGAGGGCACAGGACAGCCAGGAAGCTTCTGTCCCAGGCACCCCAGGCTGTGCAGGTCAGGGCCCCCCGCCCCGGCAACACCTAGGCCAGTGGGGACTGGGAGCTAGGGTAGTTACTGTGGGAGTTGACTCCAGAGCTGGGGACCTGGCCGCAGTCAGTGTTGTTCCTCCTGGAGTCACCTGGTGCTTCGAGAGGCGGGGCCACCAGGGAGCAGAGGCATCATCTCATGGGGTCAACAGCTGATGCCCGGCACCTGGCAGGAGGCAGGGCAGCTCCCCCAGGTGCACACACCTGACAATCAGCACAGCAGGCCCCTCCCACAGAAGACCAGCTGGAAGCACAGGGAAGAGCAAGTTCTGGGCCAAGACGCTGGAAAGCTCCATGAGAAGTCAAGGGATTTACAGTATACAGAACTAGAGGATACCCCTCCTTTGTTTTTTTCTTTTTTCCTTTTTCCAGTACACCTCATTTTTATATCGCACTATAAATTTCCAATTATTTTTTCTCTTTTCCCACCTTAACTACAATATTTTACCACCTCTTCATTTTTAAGTTTCTTCCTTTTTCACATTCATACTTCTAGAATTACAAGTCCTAGCTATATTTTGCAATTCTAGATTCCCATCAACATACTCAACTTAATTTTGGGACATATAAGACTTTTTGTTTTGTTTGTTATCTGTTCTTTATTTTCTCTGCCTCGTTTTGTTCTATAATGAGGGAAGTCGATACCTTCTAAAACCAAACCAGCATGCACCCAGACCCAAGTGGTATACCGTGCTGGTTCATTCTGTGAGATTACATTGTCTCCTCATTCCCATTCTGCCTGCCTATTTTATATTGTTCACGTTTTTGCAGTCAGTGGTGGGGCTTTCTACAAGTATTTCTGGTTTATATAAATTTGGGACTGAACATCTTCTAACATACAGAATTTAATATACTAAGAACAAGAGGGTCACCCTCTAGGACACCTCAGGTACACTACGTTCTCCCTCAACTACAACTTCGTCACCACCAACATCTCCGACTCCCCCCATTTTTCTCTCCTCCTTTTTTTGATGTTCCTTTTTTCTCCTATTTACTTTTGCTTTTTTCTCTGTCTTTTTTTTCTTCTTTTATCTGATTCTTTGCCTTTTCTTTTTGACTACTTTCTTTTAAAATTTGTTTTTCACTTTAGTACTTCTTTTGTTTTATTTCATTCTAATCATTATTTGCAACTTCTGGTCTCTGACCCCATCAGAATCATCTAGGGTGAAATTTACTTAGGTTGTGGTTAGTATTCTTCATGCACCTGCTCATACAGCCACTCTGCACTGGGCAAAATGACTAGAAAAAAGAACACACCACAAAAGAAAAAATCAGAAACAGTACTCTCTCTTCCACAGAGTTACAGAATTTGGATTACAATTCGATGTCAGAAAGACAATTCAGAAGCACAATTATAAACCTACTGGTGGCTCTGAAAAAAAAGCATAAAAGATTCAAGAGACTTCATGAATGCAGAAGTTAGATCTACTCAGGCAAAAATGAAAAATCAATTAAATGAGATGCAATCCAAACTGGAGGTCCTAATGATGAGGGTTAATGAGGTGGAAGAAACAGTGAGTGACAAAGAAGACAAGTTGATGGCAAGGAAGGAAGATGAGGAAAAAAGAGAAAGACCATGAGAAAAGGTTAAGGAAAATGATAACCTCAGAATTAAAATCTATGTATATTGGGGTTCCAGAGAGGGCCAAGAGACACAGAGGGCCAGAAAGCATATTTTAACAAATCACAGCTGAGAAGGTCCCTAATTTGGGGAGAGAAACAGGCATTCATATCCAGGAGATAAAGACGTCCCTGATAAAATCAATAAAAACTGATCAACACCTCGACATTTAATAGTGAAACTTGAAAATTCCAACATAAAAAGAAGATCATTAAAGCAGCAAGAGACAATAAATCTCTAACTTTTATGGGGAAAAATTATTAGATTAATAGGAGACCTCTCCACAGAGACCTGGCAGGCCAGAAAGGGCTGGCAGGATCTATTCAGGGTACTAAAGGAGAAAAACATGCAGCCAAGAATACTTTATCCAACAAGGCTCTCATTCAGAATAGAAAGAGAGATAAAGAGCTTCCAAGAGAGGCAGAAAACTGAAAGAATATGTGACCACCAAACCAGCTCTCCAAGTAATATTAAGGGGGACCCTGTAAAAGAAAGAGGAAGCCCAAAAAAATAATCCACAAAAACAGTAACTGAATAGGTATTATGATGACACTAAATTCATATCTTTCAATAGTAACCCAGAACATGAATGGGCTTAATGATTCCATCAAAAGGTGCACGGTTTCAGACTGGATAAAACAGCAAGACCCATCTATTTTCTGTCTACAAGAGACTCATTTTAGACCTAAGGACACCTACAGCCTGAAAATGAAAGGTTGGAGAACCATTTACCATTCAAATAGTCCTCCCAAGGAAAGCTGGGGTATCAATCCTCATATCAGATAAATTAAAGTTTATCCCAAAGGCTGTATTAAGAGATGAAAAAGGAAATGATATCATACTTAAAGGATCTATCCAACAAGAAGACCTAACAATCATGAATATTTATGCCCCTAATGTGGGAACTGCCAAGTATATCAATCAATTAATATTCAAAGTAAAGACATACTTAGATAATAATACCCTTATACTGGGAGACTTCAACACGGTGCTTTCTGTAAATGACAGATATTCTAAGCACAATCTCTCCATAACAATAGCTTTAAATGATACACTAGACCAGATGGATTTCACAGACATTTACAGAACTTTACATCCAAACACAACTGAATACACATTCTTCTCAAGTGCACATGGAACTTTCTCCAGAATAGACCACATAATGTGTCACAAATCAGGTCTTAACCAATACCAAACATTGGGATTGTCCCCTGCATATTTTCAGACCATAATGTTTTGAAACTTGAGCTCAATCACAAGGAGTAATATGGAAGAAACTCAAACACGTGGAGGTTAAACAGCATTCTGCTGAAAGAGGAATGGATCAACCAGGAAATTAGAGAAGAATTAAAAAGATTCATGGAAACTAATGAGAAAGAAGATACAACCATCCTAAATCTATGGGATAGAGCAAAAGCAGTCCCGAGGGGGAAATTCGTGGCAATACAAGTATGTCTCAAAAAATGGAAAAAAAAAAAACTCAAATACGCAGGCTGATCTTGAACCTAAAGGACCTGGAGAAAGAACAGCAAATAAAACCTACACCAAGCAGAAAAGGAGAGTTAATAAAGATCCGAGCAGAACTCAATGCAATAGAGACCAGAAGATCTGTGGAACAGATCAACAAAACCAGGAGTTGGTTCTTTGAAAGAAGATAGAAAAACCATTAGCCAGCCTTATTAAAAACAAAAGAGAATAGACTCCAATTAATAAAAAAAGACTCAAATTAATAAAATCACAATTGAAAAAGGAGAGATCACCACCAATATAAAGGAAATACAAACGATTTTAAAAACATATTATGAGCAGCTATACACCTATAAATTAGGCAATCTAAAGAAATGGACACATTTCTGGAAAACCACAAAATACAAAAACTGGAACACGAAGAAATAAACAGGCCAATAGCCAGGGATGAAATTGAAGCAGTCATCAAAAACCTCCCAAAACACAAAAGTCCAGGACCAGATAACTTCCCAGGGGGAATTCTATCAAACGTTTAAAGAAGAAACCATACCTATTCTACTATAGCTATTGTGAAAGATATAGAAAGGGATAGAATACTTACAAACTCGTTCTATGAGGCCAGCATCACCTTAATTCCAAATCCAGACAAAGACCCCACCAAAAAGGAGCATTTTAGACCAAAACCCCTGATAAACACAGATGCAAAAATTCTCAACAAGATACTACCCAATAGGATCCAATAATCCATTAAGAAGATTATTCAGTTCTGTCTCCCTTTCTGATATTTCCCAACATTTCTTTTCCCTTCCTTTATACAGAACATAAAGACTCCTAACTCTGGGAAACGAACTAGGGGTGGTGGAAGGGGAGGAGGGCGGGGGGTGGAGGGGAATGGGTGACGGGCACTGAGGCGGACACTTGACAGGATGAGCACTGGGTGTTTCTCTGTATGTTGGTAAATTGAACACCAATAAAAATTAATTTAAAAAATAAAATAAAAAAATAAATTAAATTTAAAAAAAGAAGATTATTCACCATTACCAAGTGAGATTTATCCCTGGATGCAAGGCTGGTTCAACACTTGTAAAGCAATAAAAGTGATAGATCATATCAGCAAGAGAAAAAACAAGAACCATATGATCCTCTCAACAGATGCAGAGAAAGTACTTGACAAAATACAGCATCCATTCCTGATCAAAACTCTTCAGAGTGTAGGGATGGAGGGGACATTCCTCAGAATCTTAAATCCATCTACAGGAACTGGAGAGTATTGTGCTGAAGTAAGTCAATCAGAGAAGGACAAACATTATATGGTTTCATCCATTCGGGGAATATGAAATATGGTGAAAGGGAATAGAGAGGAAAGGAGAGAAAATGAGTGGGAAATATCAGGGAGGGTGACAGAACATGAGAGACACCTAAATCTGGGAAACAAAAAAGGGGTGGTGGAAAGGAGGGTGGGCGGGAAGATAAGGTGACTGCGTGACAGGCATTGAGGGGGGCACTAGACGTCATCTGGATGTTATGCTATATGTTGGCAAATCGAACTCCATAAAAAAAAATATACCAAAAAAAAAGCCATCTACAAAAGCCCACAACAAATATTCTCAATGGGGAATCACTGAGAACCTTTCCCCTAAGATCAGAAACACAACAGGTATGTCCACTCTCACCACTGCTATTCAACATAGTACTGGAAGTCCTAGCCTCAGCGATCAGGCAACAAAAGAAATAAAAGGCATTCAAATAGGCAAAGAAGAAGTCAAAGTCTTCCTCTTCGCAGAAGACATGATACTGTACGTAGAAAACCCAAAAGACTCCAGCCCAAGATTGCTAGAACTCATACAGCAATTTGCAAGTGTGGCAGGATACAAAATCAATGCCCAGAAGTCAGTGGCACTTCTATACACTAACAATGAGGCTGAAATAAGAGAAATTATGGAGTCAATCCCATTTACAGTTGCACCCAAAAGCATAAGATACCTAGGAATAATCATTTGGTTAGGAATACCTAACCAAAGAGGTAAAGGATCTATACCCTAAACTACAGAACACTTCTTTTTTTAATTTCTTTTTGTTGGAGTTCAAATGGCCAACATATAGAAAAACACAAAGTGCTCATCCCATCAAGTGCCCCCCTCAGTTCCCGTCACTCGGTCACCCCAACTCCCCACCCACTTCCCTTTCCACCACCCCTAGCTCATTTCCCAGAGTTAGGGGGCCCTCATGTCCTGTCTCCTTTTCTGATATTTCCCATTCATTCTCTCTCCTTTCCCCTTTATTCTCTTTCATTGTTTATTATATTCCCCAAGTGAATGAGAACATACACTGTTTGTCCTTCTCTGATTGACTTACTTCACTCAGCATAATACCCTCCAGTTCCATCCACATGGAAGCAAATGATGGGTATTTGTCATTTCTAATGGCTGAGGAATATTCCATTGTATACAGAAACCACATCTTCATTATCCATTCATCTTTCGATGGACACCGAGGCTCCTTCCACAGTTTGGCTATTGTAAACATTGCTGCTAGAAACATCGGGGTGCAGGTGTCCTGGGGTTTCCCTGCATCAATTACAGAACAATTCTGAAAGAAATTGGAGGGAGGGGCATGATGGCGGAAGAGTAGGGTCCCCAAATCACCTGTCCCCACCAAATTACCTAGATAACCTTCAAATCATCCTGAAAATCTACGAATTCGGCCTGAGATTTAAAGAGAGAACAGCTGGGATGCTACAGTGAGAAGAGTTCGCGCTTCTATCAAGGTAGTAAGACGGGGGAAAAGAAATAAAGAAACAAAAGGCATCCAAGGGGAAGGGGCCCGCGAGGAGCCCGGCTGAGGCTGGGGCGAGTGTCCCCAGGACAGGAAAGCCTGGTCGCACAGAAGCAGGAGCTACACCAACCTTCCCGGGTGGAAAGGGGCTCGCAGGGAGTTAGAGCAGGACCCCAGGAGGGCGGGGATGCCCTCAGGCTCCCTGGGACACTAACAGACACCTGTGCCCCGGGGAGAGTGCACCGAGCTCCCTAAAGGGCTGCAGCGCGCACGGCGGGACCCAGGAGCAGCTCGGAGGGGCTCGGGCGGCGGCTCCCTGGAGAGGGGGCTGCGAGGCCGGGAGCACGAATCCAACAGCGCAGGCCCCGGAGCACAGGGCGCCGGGGGGACACAGCCGAGGATCCGGCCTCCCCGCGGGACACGCAGAGGCCGGGAGGGCCCAGGACAACAAGGACGCTCCTGCCCGGAGCTGAGCAGATCAGCGGCCACGCCCCGGAGCATCCAGGCCCCTGCAGACTGAGAGCCCCGGTTACTGCGGGGGCTGAATCTAGGGCTCCAGACCTGCCGCCAACACTGCAGTTGTTCCTCCTGGGGCCTCACAGGGAAAACAACCACCATTGAGCCCTGCACCAGGCAGGGGGCTGAGCAGCTCCCCGAAGTGCTAACACCTAAAAATCAGCACAACAGGCCTCTCCCCCTAGAAGTCCAGCTAGACGGACAAGTTCCGGGGGAAGTCAAGGGACTTAAAGTACAGAAACAGAATATACTCCCCCATGTTTTTTTTTTCTTTTTGATTTCTGTTTGCTTCCCCCAACCTTTTTTTTCCCTTTCTTTCTTTTTCTTTCTCTTTTTCTTCTCTTTTTTTTTCTTCCTTTTTTCTTTCTTTCTTTTTCTCTTTTCTTTCCTTCTTTCTCTCATCTCTTTTTCTCCTTTTCCCAATACAACTTGTTTTTGGCTACTCTGCACTAAGCAAAATGACTAGAAGGAAAAACCTCACCTCAAAAGAAAGAATCAGAAACAGTCCTCTCTCCCACAGAGTTACAAAATATGGATTACAATTCAATGTCAGAAAGCCAATTCAGAAGCATTATTCTAAAGCTACTGGTGGGTCTAGAAAAAAGCATAAAGGACTCAAGAGACTTCATGAGTGCAGAATTTAGATCTAATCAGGCAGAAATTAAAAATCAATTGAATGAGATGCAATCCAAACTAGAAGTCCTAACAACAAGGGTTAACGAGGTGGAAGAATGAGTGAGTGCCATAGAAGACAAGTTGATGGCAAAGAGGGAAACTGAGGAAAAAAGAGACAAACAATTAAAAGACCATGAAGATAGATTAAGGGAAATAAACGACAGCCTGGGGAACTAAAACCTACATCTAATTGGGGTTCCCGAGGGTGCTGAAAGGGACAGAGGGCCGGAATATGTATTTGAACAAATCCTAGCTGAAAACTTTCCGAATCTGGGAAGGGAAACAGGCATTCAGATCCAGGAAATAGAGAGATCCCCCCATAAAATCAATATAAACCGTTCAACACCTCGACATTTAATAGTGAAGCTTGCAGATTCTAAAGATAAAGAGAAGATCCTTAAAGCAGCAAGAGACAAGAAGTCCCTGACTTTTATGGGGAGGAGTATTAGGGTAACAGCAGACCTCTCCACAGAGACCTGGCAGGCCAGAAAAGGCTGGCAGGATATATTCAGGGTCTTAATGAGAAGAACATGGAACCAAGAATACTTTATCCAGCAAGGATCTCATTCAGAATGGAAGGAGAGAGCTTCCAAGACAGGCAGGAACTGAAAGAATATGTGACCTCCAAACCACTCTGCAATAAATTTTAAGGGGGACTCTTAAAATTCCCCTTTAAGAAGAAGTTCAGTGGAACAATCCACAAAAAGAAGGACTGAATAGATATCATGATGACACTAAACTCATATCTTTCAATAGTAACTCTGAACGTGAACGGGCTTAATGACCCCATCAAAAAGCGCAGGGTTTCAGACTGGATAAAAAAGCAGGACCCATCTATTTGCTGTCTACAAGAGACTCATTTTAGACAGAAGGACGCCTACAACCTGAAAATAAAACTTTGGAGAACAATTTACCATTCAAATGGTCCTCAAAAGAAAGCAGGGGTAGCCATCCTTATATCAGATAAACTAAAATTTACCCCAAAGACTGTAGAGAGAGATGAAGAGGTATACACTATATCATACATAAAGGATCTATCCAATAGAAGGACTTAACAATCCTCAAAATATATGCCCCGAATGTGGGAGCTGCCAAATATATCAATCAATTATTAACCAAAGTGAAGAAATACTTAGACAATAATACACTTATACTTGGTGACTTCAATCTAGTGTTTTCTACCCTCGATAGGTCTTCTAAGCACAACATCTCCAAAGAAACAAGAGCTTTAAATGATACACTGGACCAGATGGATTTCACAGATATCTACAGAACTTTACATCCAAACGTAACTAAATACACATTCTTCTCAAGTGCACATGGAACTTTCTCTGGAATAGACCACATACTGGGTCACAAATCGGGTCTGAACCGATATCAAAAGATTAGGATAGGCCCCTGAATATTCTCAGACCATAATGCCTTGAAATTAGAACTAAATCACAACAAGAAGTTTGGAAGGACTTCAAACACGTGGAGGTTAAGGACCATCCTGCTACAAGATGAAAGGGTCAACCAGGAAATTAAGGAAGAATTAAAAAGATTCATGCAAACTAATGAGAATGAAGATACAACCATTCAAAATCTTTGGGATGCAGCAAAAGTACTCCTGAGGGGGAAATACATCGCAATACAAGCATCCATTCAAAAACTGGAAAGAACTCAAATACAAAAGCTAAACTTACACCTAAAGGAGCTAGAGAAAAAACAGCAAATAGATCGTATACCCAGCAGAAGAAGAGAGTTAATAAAGATTCAAGCAGAACTCAACGAAATTGAGACCAGAAGATCTGTGGAACAGATCAACAAAACCAGGAGTTGGTTATTTGAAAGAACTAATAAGATAGATAAACCATTAGCCAGCCTTATTAAAAAGAAGAGAAAAAACACTCAAATTAATAAAGTCATGAATGAGAAAGGAAAGATCACTACCAACACCAAGGAAATACAAACGATTTTAAATATATATTATGAACAGCTATACGCCAAAAAATTAGGCAATCAAGAAGAAATGGACGTATTTCTGGAAAGCCACAAAATACCAAACCTGGAACAGGAAGAAATAGAAAATCTGAACAGGCCAATAACCAGGGAAGAAGTTGAAGCAGTCATCAAAAACCTCCCAAGACACAAAAGTCCAGGGCCAGATGGCTTCCCAGGGGAATTCTCTCAAATGAGTAAAGAAGAAAACATATCTATTCTACTAAAGCTGTTTGGAAAGATAGAAAGAGATGGAGTACTTCCAAATTCGTTCTTGAGGCCAGCATCACCTTAATTCCAAAACCAGACAAAGACCCCACCAAAAGGAGAATTACAGAACAATATCCCTGATGAACAGGGATGCAAAAATTCTCAACAAGACACTAGCCAATAGGATCCAACAGTACATTAAGAAATTATTCAACATGGCCAAGTAGGATTTATTCCCGGGACACAAGGATGGTTCAACACTCGTAAAACAATCAATGTTTTTCATCATATCAGCAAGAAAAACCAAGAACCATATGATCCTCTCATTAGATGCAGAGAAAGCATTTGACAAAATACAACATCGATTCCTGATCAAAACTCTTCAGAGTGGAGGGATAGAGGGTACATTCCTCAACATCTTAAAAGCCATCTAAGAAAAGCCCACAGCAAATATCATTCTCAATGGGGATGCACTGGGAGCCTTTCCCCTAAGATCAGGAAAAAAAACAGGGGTGTCCGGGCTCACCACTACAATTCAACATAGGACTGGAAGTCCTAGCCTCAGCAATCAGACAACAAAAAGACATTAAAGGCATTCAAATTGGCAAAGAAGTCAAACTCTCTCTCTTCGCTGATGTCATGATACTCTACATAAAAAACACAAAAGCCTCCACCCCAAGATTGCTAGAACTCATACAGCAATTTGGTAGCATGACAGGATACAAAATCAATGCCCAGAAATCAGTGGCATTTCTATACACTAACAATGAGAGTGAAGAAATAGAAATTAAGGAGTCAATCCCATTTACAAATGCACCCAAAAGCATAAGATACCTAGGAATAACGTAACCAAAGAGGTAAAGGATCTCTACCCTATAAACTATAGAACACTTCTGAAAGAAATGGAGGAAGACACAAAGAGATGGGAAAATGTCCATGGTCATGGATTGGCAAAATTAATATTGTGAAAATGTCAATGTTACCCAGGGCAATTGACACGTTTAATGCAATCCCTATCTATATACCACGGACTTTCTTCAGAGAGTTAGAACAAATTATTTTAAGATTTGTGTGGAATCAGAAAAGACTCCGAATAGCCAGGGGAATTTTTAAAAAGAAAACCATATCTGGGGGCATCACAATCCCAGATTTCAGGTTGTATTACAAAGCTGTGGTCATCAAGACAGTGTGGTACTGGCACAAAAACAGACACATAGATCAATGGAACAGAATAGAGAACCCAGAAGTGGACCCTGAACTTTATCGTCAACTAATATTCGATAAAGGAGGAAAGACTATCCATTGGAAGAAAGACAGTCTCTTCAATAAATGGTGCTGGGAAAATTGGACATCCACATGCAGAAGAATGAAACTAGACCACTCTCTTGCACCATACACAAAGATAAACTCAAAATGGATGAAAGAGAGGGGGAGGGGCAAGATGGCGGAGGAGTAGGGTCTCCAGGTCACCTGTCCTCAACAAATTACCTAGAAAACCATCCAATCATCCTGAAAATCTACGAATTCGGCCTGAGATTCAAAGAGAGACCAGCTGGAACGCTACAGTGAGAAGAGTTCGCGCCTCTATCAAGGTAGGAAGACGGGGAAAAAGAAATAAAGACACAAAAGGTCTCCGAGGGGGAGGGGCCCCGCGAGGAGCCGGGCTGAGGCCGGGGCGAGTGTCCCCAGGCAGGAGAGCCCCGTCCCGGAGGAGCAGGAGCTGCACCAACCTTCCCGGGCGGAAAGGCCTCCCGGGGAATTGGCGCAGGATCCCCAGAAAGGCGGGGACGCCCTCGGGCTCCCGGGGACACTAACAGAGGAACTGCGCCCGGGAGAGTGCGCCGAGCTCCCTAAGGGCTGCAGCGCTCGGCGGGACCTGGAGCAGCTCGGAGGGGCTCGGGCGGCGGCTCCGCGGAGGGGGCTGCGGGGCTCCGGGAACAGCTCAGCAGCGGCGGCTCGGGCGGAGGAAGAAGCTCCGCGCGGAGGGGGCTGCGCGGCTCCGGGAGCAGCGCGGCGGCGGCGGCTCGGGCCGAGGAAGAAGCTCCGTGCGGAAGGGGCCGCGTGGCTCTGGGAACAGCTCGGAGGGGCTCGGGCGGCGGCTCCGCGGAGGGGGCTGCACCGCCGGGAGTGCGAATCCAACAGCGCAGGCCCCGGAGCACAGGGCACCGGGACACAGCCCAGGATCCGGCCTCCCCCGGGACAGGCAGAGGCCGGGAGGGCCCAGGACAGCAAGGACGCTCCTGCCTGGAACAGAGCAGATCAGCGGCCCCGCCCGGGAGCCCCCAGGCCCTGCAGACGGAGAGCCCCGGAGCTACTGCGGGAGCTGACTCCAGGGTCCCAGAGCTGCCCCGGCCACTGTGGCTTCCTCCCAGGGCCTCACCTGGTGAACAACCCCCACCGAGCCCTGCACCAGGCAGGGGCAGAGCAGCTCCCCCAAGTGCTCACACCTGAGAATCAGCACAGCAGGCCCCTCCCCCAGAAGACCAGCGAGACGGACCAGTTCCAAGGGAAGTCAAGGGACATAAAGTACACAGAATCGGAAAATACTCCCCCGTGGGTTTTTTGTTTTGTTTTGTTTTGTTTTTGTTTTGTTTTGTGCCTTTTTTTTTCTTTCTTTCTTCTTGATTTCTGAGTGCTTCCCCCACCCCCCCTTTTTTTTTTCCTCCTTTCTTTCTCTTTCTCTTTTTCTTCTCTTCCCCCCCCCCTTTTTTTCTTATTTCTCTTTTTTCTTTTTCTCTTTTCTTTCCTTCTCTCTCTTTTTCTCCTTTTCCCAATACAACTTGTTTTTGGCCACTCTGCACTGAGCAAAATGACTAGAAGGAAAACGTCACCTCAAGAAAAAGAATCAGGAACAGCCCTCTCTCCCACAGGGTTACAAAATCTGGATTACAAGTCAATGTCAGAAAGCCAATTCAGAAGCACTATTATACAGCTACTGGTGGCTCTAGAAAAAACCATAAAGGACTCAAGAGACTTCATGACTGCAGAATTTAGAGCTAATCAGGCAGAGATTAAAAATCAATTGAATGAAAAAAAAAAATCAATTGAATGAGATGCAATCCAAGCTAGAAGTCCTAACGACGAGGGTTAACGAGGTGGAAGAACGAGTGAGTGACATAGAAGACAAGTTGATGGCAAAGAGGGAAACTGAGGAAAAAAGAGACAGGCAATTAAAAGATCATGAGGATAGATTAAGGGAAATAAATGACAGCCTGAGGAAGAAAAACCTACGTTTAATTGGGGTTCCCGAGGGCGCCGAAAGGGACAGAGGGCCAGAATACCTATTTGAACAAATCCTAGCTGAAAACTTTCCGAATCTGGGAAGGGAAACAGGCATTCAGATCCAGGAAATAGAGAGATCCCCCCCTAAAATCAACAAAAACCGTTCAACACCTCGACATTTAATAGTGAAGCTTGCAAATTCCAAAGATAAGGAGAAGATCCTTAAAGCAGCAAGAGAAAAAAAGTCCCTGACTTTTATGGGGAGGAATATTAGGGTAACAGCAGACCTCTCCACAGAGACCTGGCAGGCCAGAAAGGGCTGGCAGGATATATTCAGGTTCCTAAATGAAAAAAACATGCAACCAAGAATACTTTATCCAGCAAGGCTTTCATTCAAAATGGAAGGAGAGATAAAGAGCTTCCAAGACAGGCAGGAACTGAAAGAATATGTGACCTCCAAACCAGCTCTGCAAGAAATTTTAAGGGGGACTCTTAAAATTGCCCTTTAAGAAGAAGTTCAGTGGAACAATCCACAAAAACAAGGACTGAATAGATATGATGACACTAAACTCATATCTATCAATAGTACTCTGAACGTGAACGGGCTTAATAACCCCATCAAAAGGCGCAGGGTTTCAGACTGGATAAAAAAGCAGGACCCATCTATTTGCTGTCTACAAGAGACTCATTTTAGACAGAAGGACACCTACAACCTGAAAATAAAAGGTTGGAGAACCATTTACCATTCAAATGGTCCTCAAAAGAAAGCAGGGGTTGCCATCCTTATATCAGATAAATTAAAATTTACCCCGAAGACTATAGTGAGAGATGAAGAGGGACACTATCTCATACTCAAAGGATCTATCCAACAAGAGGACTTAAAAATCCTCAATATATATGCCCCAAATGTGGGAGCTGCCAAATATTTAAACCAATTAATAACCAAACTGAAGAAATACTTTGATAATAATACACTTATACTTGGTGACTTCAATCTAGCTCTCTCTATACTAGATAGGTCTTCCAAGCACAACATATCCAAAGAAACGAGAGCTTTAAATGATACACTGGACCAGATGGATTTCACAGATATCTACAGAACTTTACATCCAAACTCAACGGAATACACATTCTTCTCAAGTGCACATGGAACTTTCTCCAGAATAGACCACATACTGGGTCACAAATCGGGTCTGAACCGATACCAAAAGATCGGGATAGTCCCCTGTATATTCTCCGACCATAATGCCTTGAAATTAGAACTCAGTCACAACAAGAAGTTTGGAAGGACCACAAACACGTGGAGGTTAAGGACCATCCTGCTAAAAGATGAAAAGGTCAACCAGGAAATTAAGGAAGAATTAAAAAGATTCATGGAAACTAATGAGAATGAAGATACAACCGTTCAAAATCTTTGGGATGCAGCAAAAGCAGTCCTGAGGGGGAAATACATCGCAATACAAGCATCCATTCAAAAACTGGAAAGAACTCAAATTCAAAAGCTCACCTTACACATAAAGGAACTAGAGAAAAAGCAACAAATAGACCCCACCCCCAGCAGAAGAAGACAGTTAATTAAAATTCGAGCAGAACTAAATGATATCGAGACCAAAAGAACTGTGGAACAGATCAACAGAACCAGGAGTTGGTTCTTTGAAAGAATTAACAAGATAGATAAACCATTAGCCAAACTTATTAAAAAGAAGAGAGAGAAGACTCAAATTCATAAAATCATGAATGAGAAAGGAGAGATCACTACCAACACCAAGGAAATACAAACGATTTTAAAAACATATTATGAACAGCAGTACGCCAATAAATTAGGAAATCTAGAAGAAATGGACGCATTCCTGGAAAGCCACAAACTACCAAAACTGAAGCAGGAAGAAATAGAAAACGTGAACAGGCCAATAACCAGGGAGGAAATTGAAGCAGTCATCAAAAACATCCCAAGACACAAGAGTCCAGGGCCAGATGGCTTCCCAGGGGAATTCTATCAAACGTTTAAAGAAGAAATCATACCTATTCTACTAAAGCTGTTTGGAAAGATAGAAAGAGATGGAGTACTTCCAAATTCGTTCTATGAGGCCAGCATCACCTTAATTCCAAAACCAGACAAAGACCCCACCAAAAAGGAGAATTACAGACCAATATCCCTGATGAACATGGATGCAAAAATTCTCAACAAGATACTAGCTAATAGGATCCAACAACACATTAAGAAAACTATTCACCATGACCAAGTAGGATTTATCCCTGGGACACAAGGCTGGTTCAACACTCGTAAAACCATCAATGTGATTCATCATATCAGCAAGAGAAAAACCAAGAACCATATGATACTCTCATTAGATGCAGAGAAAGCATTTGACAAAATACAGCATCCATTCCTGATCAAAACCCTTCAGAGTGTTGGGATAGAGGGAATTTCCTCGACATCTTAAAAGCCATTTACGAAAAGCCCACAGCAAATATCATTCTCAATGGGGAAGCACTGGGAGCCTTTCCCCTAAGATCAGGAACAAGACAGGGATGTCCACTCTCACCACTGCTGTTCAACATAGTTCTGGAAGTCCTCGCCTCAGCAATCAGACAACAAAAAGACATTAAAGGCATTCAAATTGGCAAAGAAGAAGTCAAACTCTCCCTCTTCGCCGATGACATGATACTCTACATAGAAAACCCAAAAGCCTCCACCCCAAGATTGCTAGAACTCATACAGCAATTTGGTAGCGTGGCAGGATACAAAATCAATGCCCAGAAATCAATGGCATTTCTATACACTAACAATGAGACTGAAGAAAGAGAAATTAAGGAGTCAATCCCATTTACAATTGCACCCAAAAGCATAAGATACCTAGGAATAAACCTAACGAAAGAGGTAAAAGATCTATACCCTAAAAACTATAGAACACTTCTGAAAGAAATTGAGGAAGACACAAAGAGGTGGAAAAATATTCCATGCTCATGGATTGGCAGAATTAATATTGTAAAAATGTCAATGTTACCCAGGGCAATTTACACGTTTAATGCAATACCTATCAAAATACCATGGACTTTCTTCAGAGAGCTAGAACAAATTATTTTAAGATTTGTGTGGAATCAGAAAAGACCCCGAATATCCAGGGGAATTTTAAAAAAGAAAACCATATCTGGGGGCATCACAATGCCAGATTTCAGGTTGTACTACAAAGCTGTGGTCATCAAGACAGTGTGGTACTGGCACAAAAACAGACACATAGATCAATGGAACAGAATAGAGAACCCAGAAGTGGACCCTGAAATGTATGGTCAACTAATATTTGATAAAGGAGGAAAGACTATCCATTGGAAGAAAGACAGTCTCTTCAATAAATGGTGCTGGGAAAATTGGACATCCACATGCAGAAGACTGAAACTGGACCACTCTCTTTCACCATACACAAAGATAAACTCAAAATGGATGAGAGATCTAAATGTGAGACAAGAGTCCATCAAAATCATAGAAGAGAATACAGGCAACACCCTTTTTGAGCTCGGCCACAGTAACTTCTTGCAAGATACACCCACAAAGGCAAAAGAAACAAAAGAAAAAATGAACTATTGGGACTTCATCAAGATAAGAAGCTTTTGCACAGCAAAGGATACAGTCAACAAAACTAAAAGACAACCTACAGAATGGGAGAAGATATTTGCAAATGACATATCAGATAAAGGGCTAGTTTCCAAGATCTATAAAGAACTTCTTAAACTCAACACCAAAGAAGCAAACAATCCAATCATGAAATGGGCAAAAGACATGAAGAGAAATCTCACAGAGGAAGACATAGACATGGCCAACATGCACATGAGAAAATGCTCTGCATCACTTGCCATCAGGGAAATACAAATCAAAACCACAATGAGATACCACCTCACACCAGTGAGAATGGGGAAAATTAACAAGACAGGAAACCACAAATGTTGGAGAGGATGTGGAGAAAGGGGAACCCTCTTACACTGTTGGTGGGACTGTGAACTGGTGCAGCCACTCTGGAAAACTGTGTGGAGGTTCCTCAAAGAATTAAAAATAGACCTGCCCTACGACCCAGCAATTGCACTGTTGGGGATTTACCCCAAAGATTCAGATGCAATGAAACGTCGGGACACCTGCACCCCGATGTTTCTATCAGCAATGGCCGCAATAGCCAAACTGTGGAAGGAGCCTCGATGTCCATCGAAAGATGAATGGATAAAGAAGATGTGGTTTATGTATACAATGGAATATTACTCAGCAATTAGAAACGACAAATACCCACCATTTGCTTCTACGTGGATGGAACTGGAGGGTATTATGCTGAGTGAAATAAGTCAATCGGAGAAGGACAAACAGTGTATGTTCTCATTCATTTGGGGAATATAAATAATAGTGAAAGGGAATATAAAGGAAGGGAAAAGAAATGTTGGGAAATATCAGGAAGGGAGACAGAACATAAAGACTCCTAACTCGGGGAAACGAACTAAGGGTGGTGGAAGGGGAGGAGGGCGGGTGTTGGAGGGGAATGGGTGACGTGCACTGAGGTGGACACTTGACAGGATGAGCACTGGGTGTTTTTCTGTATGTTGGTAAATTGAACACCAATAAAAATTAATTAAAAAATAAATTAAAAAAATAAAAAATTAAAAAAATAAAAAAAATAAAAAACAAAATGGATGAAAGATCTAAATGTGAGACAAGATTCCATCAAAATCCTAGAGGAGAACACAGCCAAAACATTTTGTACTCGGCCACAGTAACTTCCTGCAAGATACATCCACAAAGGCAAAAGAAACAAAAGAAAAAATGAACTATTGGGACTTCATCAAGATAAGAAGCTTTTGCACAGCAAAGGATACAGACAACAAAACTAAAGACAACCTACAGAATGGGAGAAGAGATTTGCAAATGACGTATCAGATAAAGGGCTAGTTTCCAAGATCTATAAAGAACTTATGAAACTCAACACCAAAGAAACAAACAATCCAATAATGAAATGGGAAAAAGACATGAAGAGAAATCTCACAGAGGAAGACATAGACATGGCCAACATGCACATGAGAAAATGCTCTGCATCACTTGCTATCAGGGAAATACAAATCAAAACCTCAATGAGATACCACCTCACACCAGTGAGAATGGGGAACATTAACAAGGCAGGAAACCACAAATGTTGGAGAGGATGGGGAGAAAAGGGAGCCCCCTTACACTGTTGGTGGGAATGTGAACTGGTGCAGCCACTCTGGAAAACTGTGTGGAGGTTGCTCAAAGAGTTAAAAATAGACCTGCCCTATGACCCAGCAATTGCACTGTTGGGGATTTACCCCAAAGATTCAGATGCAATGAAACGCTGGGACACCTGCACCCCGATGTTTATAGCAGCAATGTCCACAATAGCCAAACTGTGGAAGGAGCCTCGGTGTCCATCGAAAGATGAATGGATAAAGAAGATGTGGTTTACGTATACAATGGAATATTATTCAGCCATTAGAAACGACAAATACCCACCATTTGCTTCAATGTGGATGGAACTGGAGGGTATTATGCTGAGTGAAGTAAGTCAGTCAGAGAAGGACAAACAGTGTATGTTCTCATTCACTTGGGGAATATAAATAATAGTGAAAGGGAATATAAGGGAAGGGAGAAGAAATGTGTGGGAAATATCAGAAAGGGAGACAGAACATAAAGACTCCTAACTCTGGGAAACGAGCTAGGGGTGGTGGAAGGGGAGGAGGGCTGGGGGGAGGGGTGTGAGTGGGTGATGGGCACTGAGGGCAGCACTTGACGGGATGAGCACTGGGTGTTATTTTGTATGTTGGTAAATTGAACACCAATAAAAAATAAATTTATTTAAAAAAAAAGAAAACCACAACAAAGAAACAAAAACTTGCCTTTATTTCATGCATATTTAAAACTGTGAGAACTGGCAAATATTTATAGCTTTTACATAGGACATGCACAATTTTATTGGTGTTTTACACTCACATGATAGAATTTGGGCATGTTTATATTATTATAGTATAGTTAGGGAGAGTAATAATTACTAATATTATACTTGGCATATATATTGGAACTTTTATCAATCAAAGCAAAAAACGCTTCAGCTGTCACGACTGGTGAGCAAAGAGTGAGAAGACAAAGTAGTATAAAGTATTAGCAGTATTATTGAACCAAAAATTCTTATGGTAAGGAAGATTAAATATATGGAGTAAGGAATGGACTTAGCACTATATAGAGATCTTCAAGTTTTTAAAAATGGCTTAGATTAAATATGCTCTCAGTAGCAATGTGCATTAGGAACTAGATGTTCAGTTTTTAATCTCTGAAAAATAATGTCAAGGGAAACAAACTTTACCTAGTGTGGTTACTTGCTAGCTTTTTTTTCCTGTCTCTTTGGACACTGTCCCCTAAGCTTCCTTTTCAAATTCATTACTAATGTGTATGATGTTTTATATTCCTTGGTGTTTTGTGTGTAGTCCTGTTCTGGCAATTTTGATTCACTGAATTATTCCCTGCGAGCCAGCAGCAAAGAGAATAGATAAAACATGTGGCTGATGCTACATTTTATTTGTGCAGAAACCATACCACATTGTTTAAAACACCTTCTGATATTTTTTCTTCTTCATATAATTGCTCCTTTCTCATGCTCTGTACACAAAGAAATATATTCCCTCTAGACAAAATGGAAATTTTAAGGAAAAACGCCTTAACATAGAAAGAAAAGGGGCTCACCGAGAGGAATTATGTCCAGAATGCTGGTTTCCCTGCATTACAACAGTAGCAACTGCTCTTATGTTTTCTATTCCAGCCATTCTATTTGTTAGTGATCCTGTATGAAAATTAGAGGTAAGTCAGAAATATAGGAGGCAATGGAGTCTCCCAAAACTTATCATTGTTTCATTGCTTATCAGCTCAATTTTTAATTAGATTAAATAGGGTATATTGGAGTTCTATTTTGCCACTGAATATAGATAGTAGTATATTTTGTTTTATTACATCATTTTTTTCATTCTCTGTTAAGTGAAAAGCAGGAAATTTCCATTTCTGTGCCTGTGTTTCTAACTGAATATAGGCTAGGTAGTACTTTCTTTTAGAGAATAGACTAACTGTAGGTAATTCCTGGCTACATTGAACATTTATTACTTATATGAATATATCTAAGATACAAAACCAAACTGACTCCAGTGCTTCATGTGGGAATAAAGATAAAGTTCCATAGTTGTGTCATAAGGACTGAATGAGATAGAATATACAAATCTTTAGTATGTCATTGGGAAAAATAATGCCTTTGCTTAATCACAGTAACCATGAATATTCTGCCCCAAATTGGAAATCAGTTCACACTAAAGAAAAATAAGGTAAAAAACCAGCTCTTTGTAAAGCATAGTAAGTGCCACATGGTTTATATAGCACTTTCATTTATACTATTTCAATTAATTCCCAAAATGCCCTTGAATTTCACACCCATGGTAAACAGAGAAGACTGATACTTAAGAAAATTAAGGACCATTCAAAGTCACAAATCTATTAAGTGGCCCATTTGTATTTTTAACCCATATTTCTCTAACCACAGAGCCTATATACTTTCTGTGATAGTAATCTACCTTAGAGTGTCATAAATAAGAAACTGATACTGTTTTGATAGCATCATCTTATATTCAGGTTATGTGCTTTACTTTTTTCCTTGATTACAGATGACTAAATAAAGAACTGAAACTTGGAGGGTAGGAATTGATAATTGCCATAAACTGCTAGAGATACAATCCTTCCAGCCACTCAGTGGATTCTCTAGAGGAGTCTTTGCTTCACTCAGGAAAAGAAGCTGCTAAAGAAAACCTGTGTCATGGCCCAAAGTTCAGAAATATTGAGCAGTTCCAAGTAAATTTAGAGTAATTATGAAGCCAAACTAGATTTTACCCACAATACTGAATTAAAAAACTTTCCTTCCCTCTAATGTATTATCCTAAACCCTGAACAACTATTTAAAGTAAAAATGAGTGGGAAATATCAGAAAGGGAGACAGAACATGAGAGACCCCCAACTCTGGGAAACGAACTAGGGGTTGTGGAAGGAGAGGTGGGCGGGGGGTGGAGGTGACTGGGTGATGGGCACTGAGGGGGGCACTTGATGGGATGAGCACTGGGTGTTATTCTATTTATTGGCAAATTGAACACCAATAAAAATATAAATTAAAAAAATAATAAAATAAAGTAGAAACAGTGAGGTGATCAATAAAGGACATGGCTTGGAAGGTATGATGTGTAAAGTCCCCCTAATGATCTTTAATGAGGTTTAACTGAAGAAGAATGAAATTAGTAAACAGAGTTGAAACGATTAGACTCTACTAAGAGACAGGTCCATCCAGGGCACCCAAGACATTAACAACAACAGCAAAATGCACCAGAAATAAATGCAGTCAGTCTAAGTCTCTCATCTCAGTGTCTTAAAAGAACATCCTTTGGTGCTTCAAACTTAATGTATCCTTTTATACAGAGTCCCTTTCTCGTCTTGGGCATCAAGAAGTCATAAGTATCTAGTTTATCTGAACCGTCGTTGTTAATACTAACCTGATGGTAACAATTTTAAAGGGGCATGACATGGGATAATTTCAGAAGGAAACCTGAAGGTACTTTGTGGCCATCTTATTTGACAAATATGAACTATTATTGCTAGCTGTCATTTTGAATAGTTCAAAGGGTCTGTCTCAGGAGTTCTTAGAAGGAGTTCTTGATTTTGATGAAATGATTGGAAGATAATTTAAGTTTAACCTAAACCATGTTCTTCCAGGGGGAAATATGGATCTACATTCATAAATAAAAAGATGAGCCAAATGTTAGAGATACTTTTCATACTCTGCATGAATACTTCCTTGGATGGCTTCAGGCTTGAGGAATCGTATGCACCTAATTAAACATTGAGGTTTTTTTTCTCCTCAGAGGCTGCTGAATGAATGAATAACACACACCAGGTTTAGTTGATGTTGGTAAATGAATACAGTCCATTGATTGTCAATACATCCATTGATGGTCTTCACATAAATAGGATAGTATACTTCTTCTGAGTCAGTGATATTGCATCATCTCTTGGTAGACTCTTTAAGCCAATTTTTGCTGATCCTTGAAAATTAGACTTTACTCCTTTTCAGTGATGCTCACATGAACTTTCTATATATATATTAATACCTTTCTTCACAGCTTTTCATTCATTCCCTCAAAGGTTTAAAGAGTGTCAGTCAAGTTATTATTTTCCAGAAGTTATTAAAATTGATTGGAAAGTTAAGAGAAATAAAGAATATGCACAAAGTTGAAATAAGGTTAAAAATGCAGTGCATTGACACATTATTACCTATGGAAGAGTAATAATATACCTTTGTTTTTAAAAAAGTTTTGTTTAAATTCCTGCTTGTTAACACAGTATTAGTTTCAGTTGTACAACATAGTGGCTCAACACTTGGATACAATGCCTGATACTCATCACAGATGCCCTCCTTCATCCCCATCTCCTGTTTTCCCCATCCCCCCTCACCTTCCTCAGGTTTTTATTAGTTTATTCTCTATAGTTAAGAGTATGTTTCTTGGTTTGCTTCTCTCATTCCCCCTACCCTTTGCCAGTTTGTTTGGTTTCTTAAAATCCATATGAATGCAATTGTATGCTATTTGTCTTTCTCTGACTTATTTTAGTTAGCATAATTATTTTTAGGTTGTAAATGGCATCGTTTCATCCTTTCTGATAATGGAGTGATAATATACCTTTTTAAACCAGGTTCTCCAATGCCAGTAGAAGCCAGGAAATTTAATGCAGAAATTTCAATTTTGGGATTGAAATCAAATATTGTTTATTTGATAAGAATGCATTTTGAAGCTCCTAGATGTTATGAAGAACCAGTACTTCCTAGGAAAAGCAAACCCTGATAAAGGAAGAGTATAGTTTTGAGCAGAAGTAAAGTTAATTAAAAGAATGAAATATAAGGAATTTAATGAAACTTAAATTTAATGAAATTTAATAGACACAACCTAGGAGCTGTGCAGCTAGGAATTCAGCATTCCATAGAGAATTTTGCCTGATTGGCATTTGTGATGCAACTACAAACTCAACATTACTTCAATAAATAAAGAAAAGTGTTACTTTTAAGCCTCCTATGACTTCCAGGCACAGGACTGTGTTGCAATGCCTTTAAAGATCACAATCTGCTGTCACTTGCACACATACACAATGTAGTGGAGTAGTTCCCAGGGGATTTCAGCACAGATGTATGATGGGCTGGGGAAAATCCATCGAAAATTCATAAAATTTTCCCTCTACATAAAATGACACACCAATTCAGCCAGATTCTGGCTCTACACTTAGACCTTTGTTAATTAACTCTTCAAGTTTATTCCTTGTGTTTTCTTCTAGAAGTCTGGCAGGAGAACCACAAATAAGCAACTGAAAAATGAGAAACCACACAGAACTAACAGACTTTATCCTCCTGGGATTGTCAGATGACCCACAGCTTCAGGAGGTGATCTTTGTCTTTCTGCTCATCACCTACATTCTCAGCATCACTGGGAACCTGACCATTATCACCCTCACCCTGCTGGATTCCCACCTCCAGACCCCCATGTATTTCTTCCTCAGAAACTTCTCCTTACTCGAGATTTCATTCACAACTGTGAGCATACCCAAGTTCCTGGGCACCCTGATTACAGGAGATAAAACTGTTTCCTTTAATGATTGTATGGCTCAGTTATTTTTTTTCATTCTGTTGGGAGTCACTGAATTTTACCTGCTGGCTGCCATGTCCTATGACCGATACATTGCCATCTGCAAACCTCTGCATTACATGACCATCATGAATCCCAGAGTCTGCATACTCCTTGTCTTTGCTTCTTGGTCGGCTTCATTCTTAATCATATTCCCATCACTCATGCTGTTAATACAGCTTGATTATTGTAAGTCCAATGTTATAGACCATTTTACCTGTGACTATTTCCCCTTACTACATCTTTCTTGTTCAGACACTAGATTCTTAGAGATAGTGGGTTTTTCCTGTGCTGTGTTTACATTAATGTTCACATTGACATTAATAATTCTGTCCTACATATATATCATCAGAACAATTTTGAGGATTCCTTCTACTAGTCAGAGGACAAAAGCCTTTTCCACCTGTTCTTCCCACATGATTGTCATCTCCATCTCCTATGGCAGCTGCATTTTCATGTATATTAACCCAGCAGCAAAAGACAGAGTGTCTCTGAGCAAGGGAGTTGCTGTGCTAAACACCTCGGTAGCCCCCATGCTGAACCCCTTTATTTACAGCCTAAGGAACCAGCAAGTCAAGCGAGCCTTCCTGGACAGGGCAAGGAAGATTGTATTTTTCTCAAGCAAATGAAAAAATAAAAGTGCTGTCATAAATTAGAGGCATAATGAAGAACAAGTAAACAAAAAACAGAGTTCTCAAAGTCTAACAATGCCCATGTAGCCTCGCTAGAGTTCTATTTCATTGCTTATATTTCTATTGCTAGCAGTTTGCTGAGGATATTTGAATTCATAGATATTTTTTTCCATTTAAATTCCACTCCCTTTTCATTGCACTTCCCTTCCTTTAAACTAGTCTTTCCACTCTATAACTATGAGGTTGGTCTCATTTCCCTCTTCTAAATATCTTTAAATTCCACTTTTTTCACAGTAATGCTTAGAAAATCAAAGAAAGACAAAAACACCACAAGATCAATGGGTTAAAGCTGTTTTATAATTTCACCAGGAAACACTCTTTCATGGAATTCAGAAAACATTGTCATGTTTAACATTATTATTTATTTACCATACAAAGACTATAAATATAACTTAATCTTACTGGAGTTTTACAGACACTATCTTCTCCATATAAAAGCACACTTAGTAACCGTGTAAAAAATGTGTAACTAAAAAAATTATATAATTACTTTTTTTGAGAAATCTCAAAATATTTCTCAGGTACCCAATTTAAAATTTTACTGTGCCATATAATTTCTCAGCTTAAACTTGAAGTAGTCCCTACTTCTTGAAACCCCATAATTACCACATACTCCAAACCAGTTCTTTAAAAAAGCCTGAAGAAATATATATTCCTAGGTACTAGATATGACCACAAATTTACTGTGGTATATTTAAATAAATGTTTGATGTTAAACTGATCTTTTGGATAATAACGGCTAAGAGTTATAACATTCTCTTACTTTTTCTGGCCATTTTGATCTAACAGCTTACATATACAGCTCATTTATGTGAAAATGACACAAAACCTTCTTTGTTTCATACTATGCTTTGTTCGTAGAAAAATCATTGCAACAAAAATCAGTACAAGTCCAGTATCACTGCATTTCTTCAGTCCTTTACTGGAGGTTCCACAGGACAAAAATGAATACATTTAATAGTATTAGAAAGGAAGATACCAATAAATCTTTCTTTCAAATAACATGATTTTCCTCTTAAGACCTTAGTGTATTTACACTAAATGGTTCTTAAGTCCAACACACTCCTCTCCCAGATATCCACACATCACCTCAATAAGGCCTCCCTCAATGACACTACTTAAAATTACAGAAGCTCCCCTCTTCCAAGATTATTCAATTTTCTCCCCTTTACAACATAGTTATTAATTTATAAAAGATCCATAATTTGCTAATCAATCATGTTCATTGCTTATTGTCTATATCCTCTCATATCTCTCACCCCATGAGAGCAGGGACCTCTGGCCTCCTTTGCAGATAAAATGATGTGCTCCCAGCAGTGGTGTGCAGGGGCCTGCCTCTATACTTCCCAAGAGCCAGTTGTGCTGTGTCTTCTCCATTCTGTATTCAGGAAGTTCCCATCAGTAGCTTGAAACTTGCCATGTGAGAGAAGTGACATCTTAGAAACAGATAAGCTCTATAGATCAGTCCCTCACCTCCACCCCGCTGAGAGGCAGTTGTTGAACATTTACCAGAAGTCACTAAGCCTCCTCATTTAGAACATATGTCTGCCTTGTAGTGGGTATTAGACAAATATTTTTTAATAAATAAATACGTTTGCATAATTTAGAATGGTCTGGTGTCCTAGCAATCAGAGCACTGACTAAATATTTTACAACATAAACACATACAATAATGTACATAACACTGAGCTAGCTTTTAAAACTCTTCAAATAAAATGAGCATTTTATCACAACTAGACATTTTGTATGACAAATAATTTTATGTTTTCTAAAGCATTTGGTGCTCATTTTCTTTTATTTTACATTAGGTCTTTTGACAACTATGCAAAAATCAATTTACTTGATGTGTATTGACTTTTCATGAAGTTAACGCTTGATAGGCATTAATTAGATTTATTGTGGTGACCATTTTGCAGTATATACAAATATCAAATCATTATGTTGTACACCTGAAACTAATAGTGTTATATGTCAGTTACACAGCAATTTAAAAATTTTTTTTAAATCTAGCATGTAAAAAAAATGACAATACTTTTTGTTAAGGTTTGCATATTGAACTTTCTAATGATAGGAATTCTTATGATGCAAAACCTTATTCTTTTCCACCCAAAAAGATTCCTATAATTATTTGGGTTACACCTAGTAATATATGAAGTGCCAACCTCATCTGTCAACTGAAAAACTTCTGATATTATAAATTCAAATAGAATAATAGCTCAGTTAGATGATGGTAGTCAGTAAATGGGAGGCCAGCCAGACATCTTGGGGGGTGGGGCTTACCTATAGAGGATAATAATATACCATTGAAAATAATTAGCAATACATACTGGAATTATTCAAAAATATGATGTGAGTTCAGAACTTAGAGAAAATCTTTATTTTATGTTATTTTATTTATTTTTGTAAATTTTTTATTGGAGTTTTATTTGACAACATATAGTATAACACCCACTGCTCATCCTGTCAAGTGCTCCCCCCAGTGCCTGTCACCCAGCCACCCCATCCCCCTCCCACCTCCCCTTCTACAACCCTTTGTTCATTTCCCAGAGCTAGGAGTCGATTTAGAGAAAACCTTAATATATTTGGATCCCCTAACAATTTGATTTAATAAACTTTTTTTATTATGACTATGTTACAGCAAAACTTTATTTGTAACTGAAACCTGTTCTCCACTGTCTGAGGAGAGTGAAACCTGGTAGCCTGAACAATAGTTCATAGACCTAAAACATAGGCACTCATCAACCTCAGAATACATGGAGGTAATTGGCACATTATTTTTTTTTTTAAATCTAGTTTTTATAAGCAAGGAATTTGAAGTCCTCCACCCATCATGTCCTGGGAATTCTCGGTTTTCTGCACGTCTCTTCCTCAGTGGCTGCTTAAGATTCTTTAGTTGATCAGAGTGGCTTTATTTATTTATGATAGTCACACAGAGAGACAGAGACACAGGCAGAGGGAGAAGCAGGCTCCATGCACCGGGAGCCCGACGTGGGATTCGATCCCGGGTCTCCAGGATCGCGCCCTGGGCCAAAGGCAGGCGCTAAACCGCTGCGCCACCCAGGGATCCCAATTGGCACATTATTAAAAAGCAGATGTCCTACTAGCTTGTGGATAAGAGGCTAACAGTTGTAATTAGTCTTCCTCAAAAGTAAATTATTAGGAGGCCTAGAGAAAAGCTAGAGAGCTATTAGGAACTAGGAATAAAACAGTAAAGGTAGAAAGTGAGTGAGAGAGTGATCAAGGAGGAAAGAGAGAGACAATTCAGCATCTAGAAGTTTGAGGAAAGATATGGAGAGGAAACATATCTAATAAGATATTTCACAGGCAGTCCAGGTGGCTCAGCAGTTTAGCGCCACCTTCAACGTGATCCTGGAGACCGAGCATCGAGTCCCGCGTGGGGCTCACTACATGGAGCCTGCTTCTCCCTCTGCCTGTGTCTCTGTCTCTGTCTCTCTCTCTCTCTCTCATGAATAAATAAATAAAATCTTTTTAAGAAGATATTTCAAATGAAGTGCAGTGCTTTGTGAGATAGAAACTCATCCGCCTTTCCTGTAAGTAACTCCATAAAGATTGCGTTGCCCACAATGCTATAATTTACAGTCATATATGATCACATGAGCCTCATAGTACAGTATGCTTATCAATATAATTAGAAATTTTTGCAATATACTGGAATTTCATCTTTCTTGACTATATTAGTGGACTATGAGTATTTTTCTAGTGAAAGGAATACTTTGTTCATTATTGCATACCAAAGGCTTATTATAGTGTAGCCATTAACTAAAATATTTGTTAAATTAGTCAACAAAGGATGGAGGTCTCAAAATGCTTATTCCTATCTAAACTATTTTTATCTCTTGCCTTGAATAATTATAATTATTCTGTCCTGATATTTTGTTTAAGTAAGTTTCTATGCCTGGGCTTTCTAGAACCCCTTCTTTTTCAGAATCATAGACAAAAATCTCTATAACCCTTATAACAATAGCAGCACCTTTAAACTCCTTACTCAACAGAAAGAACCTCTCTTTTCTATTTAGATCTACCTCCCAGCATCTCCCCTGCGGACATATATGGGGGAAAATCCTATATTTTAATCATTAAGGTACCAGATGGAACCCTATGATTAGACTCCCATAGATATCACACTTTCAATGTTTTCTTAATTTGAGATGTTTTCATATAGACAATAGTGAAATATCACAATGGTACTCAACAATGCCATTTACTTGGCACATATCAATGGCTTCCTTGAGACAGATCCTTTCAAGTCTCAGTAACAACTCTTGTACTCCATATTTCACTTTATATAATCCCCAGAAACACAGTTCCATTTGTGTGACCTTGGAAAAATTAGCTAAACTCTCCAAGAGTCAGCTTCCTAATATAATAATTAGGGAGGATAATAGGAATTTCTTCAGAGAGTAGTTGTAAATATTGATTTATACAAGGCTTGCAAAAGACTTACAAATATGCCTGATACCCTACAAATGCTTAATAAATTAAAACTATTACTATGATCTTAAATAATATCAGCTTTCATTGAATGTCATACAGCCAGCGACATGCAGTTTACTCAAAACCAATTTGGCTTTATGTATCACAACATTGTCTGTAGGACAAATGTCCTTGTATAGTACATTATGTGGTACTCCCTCATCCATAAATTGGGGATGACAATAATTATTATTTCTTTTTTACACATCACTACTCTAAAAATATTTTATTATGGATTTACATATTTTGCATATACCAAATTCCGTCAATTATGTGTATCTATATACGAAGACTGCAAAGACTACATTTTCCATTGTCCATAAAGCTAGAATTATAAATGTAAATTTTAGTTCTGCCAACCAGATGCATTCATAAAAGATACAAACTTTAAACATTGCTATAGTTAAGCATCTACATTGGTGGGGTAGATCACAGCAGATTCCAATGACCATAAATTTTGTAACAATAGCCCTAGATTCCTGAGGATCAGCTCTCATGAGGACTCAATTTTGTAAAGCAGCTTTGAGATCACTCCAGGAAGCTCTTCCTAAAATCTGCCTTTAACTCTCTTGATAATTCCTTAATTTGTACATTACATTAAATTGATTTACATTTAACTAGCTATAATAAATTCTGTTCTCTACAACTGCAGTTGTATATATATACAAAGCCTATCCAGGTAACAGCTTTCAAAGAAATAAGAATTTTGAGCCAATTTATTAACCTGGCTTGATTTGAAGTCAGCAACGATTCCATTAGACACTGAAACACTGGTAGTCCACATGGACACATTAACAATGCAGAGATCACCAAGATTAAATGCCTACTAAAAGCAAAGTTGAATAAAATTGAATACTGAATACAAGGCTTATGTAGGAGCTGGCTGCTTCTAAATGCCTTAGACAGCTTAAAGAATAAAATGTAATTTTGCTTCAATCTTCTCATTGATGAAGGATAGTTGGAAGAAAAGCAGGTATGGACAAGGAACCCTAGGAGAAAACCACCCTTTAAAGGATTCTACACCTCCCTGGAAAGAGTGCTTCACTCTTTCCCATGTGATAGGTAGATAGCCACTACCTGATTTGATGACAAGCTCATGGAGGGTTAATTATATTGAATCAGCTCACCAACAAACCCATAAAAACCCCTAGACTTAGAGACTCTGATAGTAACCCTCTCAGGTCCCCTCCCTCTTTGGGAGCTTTGTACTATCACTCAATAAACTCTGCTTTGCTGCCCACCACTCTATCTGGTCTACCTCTTCATTCTTCTAAGTGGTATGACCAAGAACCATTGGCACTGGTAGAGAAGAAATCCTACCTAGCATCATAAACGAAGAGATGACATAGCCAATATTAAATCCTGATCCTGCAAATATTAAATCCTGCTCCTTAAATATCCAGTTGATTTAATTCACAACCTCTTCACATGTCTTATGTTAATGTTAGAACACTGAGTGGGAAAAACTGGAACTGATCATTGGAAGGAAGGCATCTCTGTGGATTCAGATGATTCTGAGTACCTGAACATGAAAGCACCACCTAGATTCCCTTGGCAGCAGAAGGACCATCTTGTTCTGCTTCATGAAGCTGACCATGTATCATTTAGAACCTCTGTAATTATCTCACCTCAGGTAGTTAAGTTTAAATTTGTCCTTTGTGTACATTCACCATTCTTAGCCTGGTTCTGACCTACATGTATCAGAATCTAGCATTACGAGGAGATGGTAAGCAAGTACAAACTCAGAAAAAGACATAATTACACTTAAAAAATTTATGTTTTTAATAATGTTTTCCTTTCAAAAATTTTTTAAATCTAATTAGTTAACATACTGCAATACTGGTTTCAGGAGTACAATTCAGTGATTCATTACTTACATATGACACCCAGTGGTCCTCATAACAAGTGCCCTCCTAAAACCCATCTCCCACCCTAATCCTCCCATTAACACTAAGTTTCTTCTCTGTCACTTATGGTTTGTCTCCCTCTCGCTTTTATCTTTCTCCCCTATCCCATATGTTCTTTGGTTTTGCTTCTATTTATTTATTTATTTATTTATTTATTTATTTATTTATTTAATAAGTTTATTTTTATTGGTCTTCAATTTGCCAGCATATAGAATAACACCCAGTGCTCATCCCATCCAGTGCCCACTTCAGTGCTGGCCACCCAGTCACCCCACCCCCCGCCCACCTCCCCTTCCACCACCCCTAGTTTATTTCGCAGAGTTAGGAGTCTCTCATGTTCTGTCTCCGTTTCTGGTATTTCCCACTCATTTTTCTCCTTTCCCGTTTATTCCCGTTCACTATTATTTATATTCCCCAAATGAATGAGACCATATAATGTTTGTCCTTATCCTATTGACTTATTTCACTCAGCATAATACACTGCTTCTCTTCAGATTGAATAAATATTTTGCCTTTCTGTTTTTTTTTTCTTTTTTTTTCATGGAGAAATTACTTGGCTTTATTTTATTCTACTTTTATATTTTTATTTTTTAATAATAAATTTATTTTATTTGTGTTCAATTTTTATAATAAATTTATTTTTTATTGGCGTTCAATTTACCAACATACAGAATAACACCCAGTGCTCCTCCCGTCAAGTGCCCCCCACAGTGCCCGTCACCCATTCACCCCCACCCCACGCCCTCCTCCCCTTCCACCACCACTAGTTCATTTGAGAGAGTTAGGAGTCTTTATGTTCTGTTTCCCTTTCTGATATTTCCCACACATTTCTTCTCCCTTCCCTTCTATTCCCTTTCACTATTATTTATATTCCCCAAATGAATGAGAACATATACTGTTTGTCCTTCTCCGATTGACTTTCTTCACTCAGCATAATACCCTCCAGTTCCATCCATGTCGAAGCAAATGGTGGGTATTTGTCATTTCTAATGGCTGAGTAATATTCCATTGTATACGTAAACCGCATCTTCTTTATCCATTCATCTTTCGATGGACACTGAGGCTCCTTCCACAGTTTGGCTATTGTGGACATTGCTGCTAGAAACATCGGGGTGCAGGTGTCCCGGCGTTTCATTACATCTATATCTTTGGGGTAAATCGCCAGCAGTGCAATTGCTGGGTCACAGGGCAGGTCTATTTTTAACTCTTTGAGGAACCTCCACACAGTTTTCCAGAGTGGCTGCACCAGTTCACATTCCCACCAACAGTGTAAGAGGGTTCCCTTTTCTCCCCACCCTCTCCAACATTTGTGGTTTCCTGCCTTGTTAATTTTCCCCATTCTCACTGGTATGAGGTGGTATCTCATTGTGGTTTTGATTTGTATTTCCCTGATGGCAAGTGATGCAGAGCATTTTCTCATGTGCTTGTTGGCCATGTCTATGTCTTCCTCTGTGAGATTTCTCTTCATGTCTTTTGCCCATTTCATGATTGGATTGTTTGTTTCTTTGGTGTTGAGTTTCATAAGTTCTTTATAGGTCTTGGGAACTAGCCCTTTATCTGATACGTCATTTGCAAATATCTTCTCCCATTCTGGGGATTGTCTTTTAGTTTTGTTGACTGTATCCTTTGCTGTGCAAAAGCTTCTTATATTGATGAAGTCCCAATAGTTCATTTTTGCTTTTGTTTCTTTTGCCTTCATGGATGTATCTTGCAAGAAGTTACTGTGGCCGAGTTCAAAATGGGTGTTGCCTGTGGTCTCCTCTAGGATTTTGATGGAATCTTGTCTCACATTTAGATCTTTCATCCATTTTGAGTTTATCTTTGTGTATGGTGAAAGAGAGTGGTCTAGTTTCATTCTTCTGCATGTGGATGTCCAATTTTCCCAGCACCATTTATTGAAGAGGCTGTCGATCTTCCAATGGATAGTCTTTCCTCCTTTATCGAACATTACTTGACCATAAAGCTGAGGGTCCACTTCTGGGTTCTCTATTCTGTTCCATTGATCTATGTGTCTGTTTTTGTGCCAGTACCACACTGTCTTGATGACCACAGCTTTGTAGTACAACCTGAAGTCTGGCAGGGTGATGCCCCCAGATATGGTTTTCTTCCTTAAAATTCCCCCTGGCTATTCGGGGTCTTTTTTGATTCCACACAAATCTTAAGATGATTTGTTCCAAAGCTCTGAAGAAAGTCCATGGTATTTTGATAGAGATTGCAATAAAAGTGTAAATTGCCCTAGGTAACATTGACATTTTCACAATATTAATTCTGCCAATCTGTGAGCATGGAATATTTTTCCATCTCTTTGTGTCTTCCTCAATTTCTTTCAGAAGTGTTCTATAGTTTTTAGGGTATAGATCCTTTACCTCTTTGGTTAGATTAATTCCTAGGTATCTTATGCTTTTGGGTACAATTGTAAATGGGATTGACTCCTTAATTTCTCTTTCCTCAGATTCATTGTTAGTGTATAGAAATGCCACTGACTTCTGGGCATTGATTATGTATCCTGCCATGCTGCCAAACTGCTGTATGAGTTCTAGCAATCTTGGGGTGGAGGCTTCTGGGTGTTCTATGTAGCGTATCATGTCATCAGTGAAGAGGGAGAGTTTGACTTCTTCTTTGCCAGTCTGAATGCCTTTAATGTCTTTTTGTTGTCTGATTGCTGAGGCTAGGACTTCCAGTACTATGTTGAATAGCAGTGGTGAGAGTGGACATCCCTGTATTGTTTCTGATCTTAGGGGAAAGGCTCCCAGTGCATCCCCATTGAGAATTATATTTGCTGTGGGATTTCATAGGTGGTTTTTAAGATGTTGAGGAATGTACCCTCTATCCCTACACTCTGAAGAGTTTTTATCAGGAATGGATGCTGTATTTTGTCAATTGCTTTCTCTGCATCTAATGAGAGGATCATATAGTTCTTGGGTTTTCTCTTTCTGATATGATGAATCACATTGATCGTTTTACAAGTGTTGAACAAGCCTTGTGTCCTGGGAATAAATCCTACATGTTCATGGTGAATAATTTTCTTAATGTACTGTTGTATCCTATTGGCTAGTATCTTGTTGAGAATTTTTGCATCCGTGTTCATCAGGGATATTGGTCTATAATTCTCCTGTTTGTTGGGGTCTTTGTCTGGTTTTGGAATTAAGGTGATGCTGGGCTCATAGAACGAATTTGAAGTACTCCATCCCTTTCTATCTTTCCAAACAGCTTTAGTAGAATAGGTATGGTTTCTCCCTTAAACACTTGATAGAATTCCCCTGGGAAGCCATCTGGCCCTGGACTTTAGTGTCTTGGGAGGTTTTTGCTGACTGCTTCAATTTCCTCCCTGGTTATTGGCCTGTTCAGGGTTTCTATTTCTTCCTGTTCTATAGTTGGTAGTTTGTGGTTTTCCAGGAATGCGTCCATTTCTTCTAGATTGCCTAATTTATTGGTGTATAGGTGTTCATAATATGTTTTAATATCGTTTGAATTTCCTTGGTGTTGGTAGTGATCTCTCCTTTCTCATTCATGATTTTATTAATTTGAGTCTTCTCTCTCTTCTTTTTAATAAAGGCTGGCTAATGGTTTATCTATCTTATTAATTCTTTCAAGCTGATTCTTTCAAAGAACCAACTCCTTCACAGATAACATGATACTGTACATAGAAAACCAAACAGACTCCACCCTATATTTCTAGAACTCCTACAGCAGTTTGGCAGCATGGCAGGATACATAATCAATGCCCAGAAGTCAGTGGCATTTCTATACACTAACAATGAATCTGAGGAAACAGAAATAAAGGAGTCAATCCCATTTACAATTGCACCCAAAAGCATAAGACACCTAGGAATAAATCTAACCAAAGAGGTAAAGGATCTATACCCTAAAAACTATAGAACACTTCTGAAAGAAATTGAGGAAGACACAAAGAGATGGAAAAATATTCCATGCTCACAGATTGGCAGAATTAATATTGTGAAAATGTCAATGTTACCTAGGGCAATTTACACTTTTATTGCAATCTCTATCAAAATACCATGGACTTTCTTCAGAGCTTTGGAACAAATCATCTTAAGATTTGTGTGGAATCAAAAAAGACCCCGAATAGCCAGGGGAATTTTAAGGAAGAAAACCATATCTGGGGGCATCACCCTGCCAGACTTCAGGTTGTACTACAAAGCTGTGGTCATCAAGACAGTGTGGTACTGGCACAAAAACAGACACATAGATCAATGGAGCAGAATAGAGAACCCAGAAGTGGACCCTCAGCTTTATGGTCAAGTAATATTCGATAAAGGAGGAAAGACTATCCATTGGAAGATCGACAGCCTCTTCAATAAATGGTGCTGGGAAAATTGGACATCCACATGCAGAAGAATGAAACTAGACCACTCTCTTTCACCATACACAAAGATAAACTCAAAATGGATGAAAGATCTAAATGTGATACAAGATTCCATCAAAATCCTAGAGGAGACCACAGGCAACACCCATTTTGAACTCGGCCACAGTAACTTCTTGCAAGATATATCCACGAAGGCAAAAGAAACAAAAGAAAAAATGAACTATTGGGACTTCATCAAGATAAGAAGCTTTTGCACAGCAAAGGATACAGTCAACAAAGTAAAAGACAACCTACAGAATGGGAGAAGATATTTGCAAATGACATATCAGATAAAGGGTTAGTTTCCAAGATCTATAAAGAACTTATGAAACTCAACACCAAAGAAACAAACAATCCAATCATGAAATGGGCAAAAGACATGAAGAGAAATCTCACAGAGGAAGACATAGACATGGCCAACATGCACATGAGAAAATGCTCTGCATCACTTGCCATCAGGGGAATACAAATCAAAACCACAATGAGATACCACCTCACACCAGTGAGAATGGGGAAAATTAGCAAGGCAGGAAACCACAAATGTTGGAGAGGATGGGGAGAAAAGGGAACCCTCCTACACTGTTGGTGGGAATGTGAACTGGTGCAGCCACTCTGGAAAACTGTGTGGAGGTTCCTCAAAGAGTTAAAAATAGACCTGCCCTGTGACCCAGCCATTGCACTGCTGGGGATTTACCCCAAAGATGCAGATGGAATGAAACGCTGGGACACCTGCACCCCGATGTTTCTAGCAGCAATGTCCACAATAGCCAAACTGTGGAAGGAGCCTCGTGTCCATCGAAAGATGAATGGATAAAGAAGATGCGGTTTACGTATACAATGGAATATTACTCAGCCATTAGAAATGACAAATACCCACCATTTGCTTCGTCGTGGATGGAACTGGAGGGTATTATGCTGAGTGAAGAAAGTCAATCGGAGAAGGACAAACAGTATATGTTCTCATTCATTTGGGGAATATAAATAATAGTGAAAGGGAATAGAAGGGAAGGGAGAAGAAATGTGTGGGAAATATCAGAAAGGGAGACAGAACATAAAGACTCCTAACTCTCGCAAACGAACTAGTGGTGGTGGAAGGGGAGGAGGGCGGGGGGTGGGGGTGAATGGGTGACGGGCACTGAGGGGGGCACTTGACGGGATGAGCACTAGGTGTTATTCTGTAGGTTGGCAAATTGAACACCAATAAAAAATAAATTTAGTATTAAAAAAGATTTTATTTATTCATTCATAGAGACAGAAAGAGAGAGGTAGAGACACAGGCAGAGGGAGAAGCAGGCTCCTTGCAAAGAGCCTGACGTACTACTCGATCCAGAGTCTCCAGGATCATTCCCTGGGCTGCAGGCAGCACTAAACCGCTGTGCCACCAGGGCTGCCCTGAAGGCAGAGTTTTAACCAACTGAGCCACCCTGGCACCCTGTAGCACTAATTATTTTATTTCATATAATAAGTTTAATTTCATATAATAAGTAACTTCCAAACACTTATGTAGAGGCCTAAAAATGTATATGGTATTTAAGTAATCTGAACCAGTTCTGCAAGGGACTGTGTTTTGTATTACTGTGAAGATATGAAACGTAGTTCATTACATTTTAAAAAGTGTTCCACACAATTTCTTAATTTCTACATTCCCTCCCTTGCTCTTCTTCCGGGGTTTTCTTTCAGTAAGAAACTTTTCCATGCTCTGAATGTATTCCTTTTTGGTAGGAATCCAGAAATATTAGACTGAATCGATAAGTATTTGGCATTTCTGTGCTATGGGTCCCAAATTAAAATGCCTCCCATATCATCTATAGATGGAGGTCTTGTGTATCTGTGACAACAAGAATTTTCTTTATTCATTCTTCATTTGCTGTTAAGTTGGCAGTTCCTTTCCTGATAAAATTTCACTTACACCTCCTGAAAAAAAAATTCAACATGCGTTTATGATAATATTTAGCAAGCTATGAGTGGAAGTGAATCTTGGAGTGTCCAAGTAGACCTGAAATAATTAGCTTTGCTCTTTCCCACCCAGGTTAGTTGTTTAAAAATAATAATAATAATCGGATAGTAAAGTTAATTGCAAACAGTGGTAAAGTGAGTATGCAATCTCATAGGTACCTATAATAATGAATCACATGATTGGGCAAGACATACATGAGGTGAAGGGGTGCCCAAATTCAAGGAAAGAAACCACGCTGTGATTTGTCATCTGACACTTACTGTTTAGCACAAGACCTGTTTCTGATTCTATTGTTGCATCTTCCTCTCTCTGAGGACAATAGTCCCAATTGATAGCTGTTTTTGTTCTCACAAAGTTCATTAGAGTTCATTATACTATAGTTTAATTAGCAGTTTTTGAACCTAGGATCCCAGGGGATTCTTTTGTTTGTTTAACCAATGATCTCTGCATACCTGTTGAGGACCAAACAGAATGGTATAAGATATTACTTATACCATTCTTATTAGTATATAATTTGCAGGGAGATCTGTTTTCCTGCAAAGTCAAGACATCAGCTTTGCCCAAACCAAAGAGTTTGTCACCATTATAACAGTCTTTAATTCTTTTGACCCTGAAGGTTATATGAATACTTTTCCTAGAACTAAAGTCAGGAGATATTTTTTTAGTTGATATCCTTATAAGATTACAGAAGGTAAAGGACATTTTTTAAAAAGACCTCTGGGAAATTGTGGGCAATGCGAACCTAAATGACCTCTGCACACTCACAGACTTGCCAGTGCGTGCAAGTGTGTGAGTGCATGAAAAATATTGTAGGATCCATCACTACCAAACTCATGCCCTGCTCTGAGTTACTCTAAAGATCTTTGTGGTTAAATTGTACACAGAAGCTATGAACAGCCATCTGAAAGGTGATTGTAATTTATATAGTCAAGTCAGTTGTTTACCATCCAGAACCCACATAGTTCAAAGTACAGAATTTTGACCTGTGTGTTACAAAGCCCAGATCCTAAATAGTTATGAATAATGTTTCACAGTAGGAATCAATGGTTATCTCCAGTATTACTTTATTCTCTAGCTAGTGACATTTAAAGTTTAATAAGACTTTAGTAACATATCCTCAGAAGAAGTTTTAAGGATAAGACAGTAAATTTTTAGAAGAATATAGTCTCTCATGTTTAAGATCCTAGGAAAGTGTTTCTGTTCTCTCAATTGAGCAAAAACTGACTCCCTAATGTTTACTTTTTTGCTACACGGCTTTTGTATCTACAACTAGAGATAATTTCCTATACTTGATGAGCAGTATCACAAAGCATACTGGAAAGGGTAAAACATTCTGTTGTTAGTAAGACAACACAATATATCAATGACCTTTCATATGCTATTCTGTATCAGTTTACCCAGTATGTTCCAGATGAGACTAAAAACACTAACAGATATTGGACTTTTGTAAGGACAGAAGTTAGAATGTTATGGGTGCATAGGAGTTAGGTCAATTTGAAGAGAGCTTGGTAGCACCATATGTGAGCTTGTGGAATCTGGATCAGAAGACAAGAAAGGATTAATAGGGTTGTCTCAACATTGACATTTAGTCTTCTCTGGTCATTCCCCTACAGTACCTGGGAGGGAAGTAGCTGATAGATCAGCCGTTTATTCACACCCAGATCAGATTCCTGTCCATAAATCCAGAGTCAGAAAGCTCGAAAGTGTGATCTGGGCACATGCTGGAAATGGACATTGCATCCTCAGTAGAAGGAAAGAGACATATTTCCCCACTCTCAGGAAAAGCTCATCTCAATATCATTGTGGGAAATATGTTGAAACAGCCAGGAGCCAATTTGGAACATTCATATTCCACACTGAGGTCTCCTGGGAAGAGCCTGTTCCACCCCAGCAATAACAGAAATTGGAAACCTTACAGACAGTGACTGCATTGGGAAACATTTCAGGTGCTACAAATGTAATTATTATGATTGAAGGCTATCTCTCTATTACAGCCCCTAACTCAGAAATAAGGCAGCCCTGGGCATTGATTTATCTAGTTCCCTGAGGAAGTTACTTGACAGATAGTATCACCAAGAAGATATTGGTCATTTTCTCAAAAGATAAAGGGGAAAAATAATCAAATAAATAGTTGAGAAGGCTGTGTTCTTTAGTGCTTATGAGCTTAGTTTCTGCAGTCAGACTGCTTATATTCATATTCCTGCTTCACTCCATCCTAAGTCAATGATCTCAGGCACAATTCTTAATATTTCTGGACTCAGTTTCCTCAATTGTGAAATGAAAGTTAAATAACAACTAGCCTTAGAGAATTGCTTTGAGAATTAAAGGAGGTCATGTAAGTATTTAACATAGTATTTGACATTTAGTAACTGCCTTATAAATGTTACCTATGATCATCGTAATCGTAGACAGGTTTGTGAATTAAATTAAATACAACCAAAAAGGGATTCTTTGTCCTACAATCTCACATGAAAATCTATTCTTATCCCAGGAAATTTCTCATTAGAATGTGTTCTTCAATTGAAAACATAAACTAAAAATAAGACAACATAAATGTGTCTGGTATGAATAACATAAATATTATTATCAGCCTCCAACACCTTAAGTGAATGTACTTTTCCTACAGCTCTGATAAGAAGTTTACCCTGAAGTAATACAGAGACTAAGAGACTAGTTGCAATGGACTGGGTATCCTTAGAAGATGAAGAAACACAGAAGTGGCAAACTTCCTGATGGCAAATGAAAACCAGGAACCCCCCCTCCCAAAAAATTCCTGAAACTCGCCCCTAACTTGGCAGAGTGAGAGGAAAAGCGTGGAATTAGGATTTAAGAAATGTGGATTCTTCCTTAGACTTTGTTCCGGACAAGCCTTTGTTCTGACAAGCAGAACCTCTGAGTTCCATCTATAAAGTTAGGGGATTGGCTAAAATCATCTTTACTGAGCTTTCTCTCTTCATTTATATAGTTCTCTTAAGTACTTGATTATTTTATTTATAGTAACCTAAACCCATTTGGCTAAGATTGTTTTCTCTCTTGTTCCTATCTGTTTGTTTCTTTCTTGTTCTAGGAGAGACAGGGCACATTTCCAGGGCATAAAAGAGATTTTTTATAAATTAGTAGACAGAATTTAAGGGAAGTATTCTAAAGTAATCCTATGTGATGAAACAAGAGAGCCCTAAGACAAGTTCAGAAGAGACTATGAAAGCTGTGGTTACTGAGCAGATTGGAAGAGAATATCCCAAAGACCAATGTTTGAATTAAGAGATTTGGGCAAAGAATCACATTAGAAAATGCAAAAAAGATTCAGAAACAAGTTCCACATTGTATGTGGTTGTTCACCCATTATGAATAGACCTGTCAACAAATACTACTCTTTTTAGAATTTAAGAGAACCTTATAATTTTGTATCTAACTTCGAGGACAGTAGAAAACTTAAAATACATATGTGGAATATGGAGGAGGGAGCAAATCTAAGGAAGGTAAAATAAAGTATGGAAAGATGTGTGAAATCCTTCACGAAGGGAGCAGATCCTAGGAGAAGAAACAAAAGAATCAGGCATGAAGCTAACAGCCTAAAGGAATTAGTTTGTTTAATCTTTATTCTAACCTGTGAAAAACATACACTAATATTTTCATTTCACAGGAAATAGCCATTGCTATTGAGCTAAAAAGTAGAAGAATCTGTAATTACCAATTATGGTAAGTACTCAAAATGAAATAAACAGATCATTTCTTTTCACAGTAGGGATGAGAGAACATAGATAGGATTTCCCAGGGAGGTATCTTTGAAGGGGTTATGTTTAAGTTGGCACCTGAAAAATAAGATTCAGCTATGCAAGAATGTAAGCAAAGAAAATGCATTGCAAAAGCCCTGGAATGGGAAAAACTTGACATCTTCAAGGAACTGAAGACCAATACAGTGGGATAAGCAAGAGATGAATTAGAATTACACAGCCATGAAATCATAAAGAACCATATAAAACAAGACTAAGGGGGTTAAATTTTATTCCACAGGAAATGAAATCCTATTCAGTGGCTTTAAACACAGAAATGGATCTAATTCCTGGTTTGTTTGTTTGGGTTTTTTTTTTTTTTAAGTAAGCTCTACAATGTAGAATTTGAACTCACAGTCTCAAGATCAAGAGTCGTACTTTACTTACTGAGCCAGTCAGGTGCCCCTCATGCATGGTTTTAAAAGATCACTCTGGTCCTGTCTTTAGAATGGACTTGCAAGAGTGTTTTTGTGTAATGTATGAAGAGAAGAAAGCAGAAGGGCATGAAGTACTTTAGAGGAGAATGTGGATTATCACAGTGAGTAGCAAGCAGAGACTGAGAGGACAAAAAATTTAACTTCACAACCTTAACTATTGGCAGCCCTGTTCGCTTCACATGCAACCAAAATGACAAGCAAAACTTGAGTTATTGTCATGAAATTACAAACCATGAATATTTTTATGATAGGGCTTTTCTGTTCATTAACATAGATAACGTAAAATAACCTCATTTCTGGGGTTGTCAAAGAATCCTTTTACTATTGTCTTAATACTACATCACGATATCAAAAATCTTTAATAAGAGCCTTCTGGCTGGTATCCAGTATAATGCTCAACCATGAAAGTCCAGTAGAAGTGTTTATCAATCAACTACCACAGCAATAACATTCATTAACAGGTAACAAAATAAAATCTTGGCTTATCTAACATCTTCACCTCAACCCACTGCTAACTTGTGCTGACAGTCTCTCTGACCTAATGTCTCTCTTATTTTTACACACAGACAAGACCATAGTCAGGAATCGGTGATGAAAAATTATACAGCAATAACAACATTCATCTTGGTGGGATTAACAAATGACCCACATCTACAGATTCTGCTTTTTATTTTTCTATTTCTAACCTACTTGTTGAGTGTTGTAGGGAATCTGACCATTATCAGCCTCACGTTGGTGGATTCCCACCTTAAAACACCCATGTATTTTTAGCTCCGGAATTTCTCCATCCTGGAAGTGTTCTTTACCACTGTCTGCATTCCTAGATTCCTCTACACAATGGCATCTGGGGACAATACTGTTACCTACAATGCATGTGCCACTCAATTATTTTTTGTTGTCATATTCGGTGTGACTGAATTTTTCCTCCTCACAGCCATGTCCTATGACCGCTATGTGGCCATCTGCAAACCCCTGCATTACATGACCATCATGAACAACAGGGTCTGCATCAACTTTCTTATTGGATGTTATATGTTAGCTCTGCTCATCGTCCTCCCACCCTATATCATGGGCTTCAAGCTTGAGTTTTGTGACTCCAATGTCATAGATCACTTTGGCTGTGATGCTGCTCCCATCCTGAAGATTACCTGCTCAGACACAGAGTTTATCGAGCAATTTGTCTTGGTCCTGGCTGTGTTGACACTCATTTTCACCTTGGTGTGTGTAATTCTGTCCTACACATACATCATCAGGACCATTCTCAGATTTCCTTCTGTCCAGCAAAGGAAAAAGGCTTTTTCTACTTGTTCTTCCCATATAATTGTGGTTTCTATTACTTATGGAAGCTGCATCTTTATCTATATCAAACCTCATGCAAAGGAAGGGGTTGCTATTAATAAGGTGGTGTCAGTGCTTACCACCTCAGTTGCCCCAGTGATGAATCCCTTTATTTATACTCTGAGGAACAAGCAAGTGGTACAAGCTTTCAAGGACATGATCAAAAGAGTTGCATCTATCTCAAAGAATTAAAAGACTAGTGAGGACAGAATGACAAATTATAAAAGAATTGCTGATCTCCATTTTTTCCCTAATTGTATATTGTTCATAGATTTACATATATCACAACTCCATTCTGTTATACCTAGTGCTCACTACTGATATATATATATATATATATATATATATATATATATATATATATATATATATATTCCCAGATATAATTAGCTCAATCTATTCCCAGAAATACATGGGAATAAATATCCAGTAAATACTTATAAAAACACATTTGTTATTACTTACAGAACCAATAAATTTAGACGGTATCAATCTACTACCATATAAGCACTCAACTACCCCTCTTGCACTGATATGTCATGATCTGAGTCCCACAATTCCCAGGAACTTCAGTGATGATTATCTATATCTACAATAATGTCCCTACAATCACTCTATTGGATAAAACTCATTATTCCCTCTCTCCCACTCTTCAGGGAGATATAAATGTAGGCTAAAATTTTCCTTTAATATCATTTGCTTAAAAATTGTACAAGTTCTTTTTATAAAACCCCAACCTTTCTCTAAATAGAATTTCATATTCTTATCTGTGTGTCTCTGTGTATGTGTTTGTGCTTTTGTTCCCATATTTGGAATGTCTGCTTAGCAGGCTTAAAAAGATAAATGGGACAGATAAAATATAAGTGAGAGCTCATACTTGCATTCTATTCTCCTATCCAAGTTATTCACCATAATTATTTTTCTAGGCACAAAATTTCCAAGTTCCATCACAAAAACTTACAAATTTAGCCAATGAATAAAAAATAATTTTAAGTGCCCAATTTTTTCCTTTCAGTTTAGTGCCTTATTCCCCCAACCTCCTTCTTCCCTCATAATTTTCTGTTTATATGATGATCTAGGAAGACATATGCTGTACCAGGAATCATACAATTCAGGTTGCAGGCAGGTTTTTACTACCACCGATTCAGACAAAACTTTTAACTTTCCTAATCCCTTCTGATTTCAGGAAGGAATAAGGTGAGGGAGCAAGGTATATAGAAAACAGGCAAGGAATCCCTGTGATATTTGGGAGGGCTGTCCCAAGCTGATGTAAAAGACTAAAAAACAGGACCAAATGGATCAGTAGTCCTTGTGTCGGGTAAGGAATTAATGAATCTTTTCCTGTAATAAAAATTACGTAAGGGGTAATGAATCTTAATTCCACCAATCCTCTTCAGTTTGTCCACTGGAAATCAGCAGATACAGAAAATGTTTTTTAAAATAAAAAGAGAAAGAAATATCTGTGGGAATCTTTAATGTGAACTATGCAAAGCTTGATTCCTAAGTTGGATTAACAAGCTAAAAGAAATTAAGGGACATATTCAATTGGCTGTGGATGGATAAAAATAAAGGGGTAGCTGAAGATAATGATTTTTAATCTTTTTTATTGGAGTTCAATTTGTCAACATGTACCATAACACCCAGTGCTCATCCCACGAAGTGCCCCCCTCAGTGCCTGTCACCCTGTCACCTCAAAACTCCCCGCCCACTTCCCTTTCCACTAACACTTGTTCCTTTCCCAGAGTTAGGTGTCTCTCATGTTTTGTCACCATCACTGATATTTTAACTCATTTTCTCACCTTCCCCTTTATTCCCTTTCACTAACTTTCATATTCTTCAAATGAATGAGACCATAATGTGTTTGTCCTTCTCTGATTGACTTATTTCACTCAGCTTAATACCGTCCAGTTCCATTCACATCGAAGCAAATGGTGGGTATTCGTCATTTCTAATGGCTGAGTAAAATTCCATTGTATACATAGACCACATCTTCTTTATCCATTCATCTTTCGATGGACACGGAGGCTCCTTCCACAGTTTGGCTATTGTGGACATTGCTGATAGAAACATTGGGGTACAGGTGGCCTGGCATTTCACTACATCTGTATCTTTGGAGTCAATCCCCAGCTGTGCAATTGCTGGGTCAAAGGGCAGTTCTATTTTTAACACTGAGAACCTCCACACAATTTTACAGAGTGGCTGCACCAGTTCACATTCCCACCAACAGTGCAGGAGGGTTCCCCTTTCTCCACATCCTCTCTAACATTCATTATTCCAGTCTTGTTAATGTTCCCCATTATCACTAGTGTGAGTTGGTATCTCATTATGGTTTTGATTTGTATTTCCCTGATGGCAAGTGATGCGGAGCATTTTGTCATGTGCTTGTTAGCCATGTATATGTCTTCCTCTGTGAGATTTCTGTTCATGTCTTTTGCCCACTTCATGATTGGATTGTTTGTTTCTTTGTGGTTCAGTTTCATAAGCTCTTTATGGATCTTGGACACTAGCCCTTTATCTGATACGTCATTTGCAAATCTATTCTCCCATTCTGTAGGTTGCCTTTTAGTTTTGTTAAGTCTTTCTTTTGCTGTGCCAAAGCTTTTTATTTTGACGAAGTCCCAATAATTCATTTTTTATTTTGTTTCTCTTGCCTTCATGGATGTATCTTGCAGGAAGTTGCTGTGGCCAACTTCAAAAGCAGTGTTGCCTGTGTTCTCTAGGACATTGATGGAATCCTGTCTCACATTTAGATCTTTCATCCATTTTGAGTTTATCTTTGTATATAGTGTAAGAGAGTGGTCTAGTTTCATTCTTCTGCATGTGGATGTCCAATTTTCCCAGCACCATTTATTGAGGAGACTGCCTTTTATCCAGTGGATAGTCTTTCCTCCGTTGTCGAGTATTAGTTGACCATCAAGTTGAGGGTCCTCTTCTGGATTCTCTATTCTGTTCCATTGATCCATGTGTCTGTTTTTGTGCCAGTACCACACTGTCTTGATGACCACAGCTTTGCAGTACCTCCTGAAATCTGGCATTGTGATGCCCTCAGCTATAGTTTTATTGGTAATATTCCCCTGGCTATTTGGGGTCCTTTCTGATTCCACACAGATCTTTTTTTTAAGATTTTTTATTTATTTATTCATACAGAAAGAGAGAGATAGAGACAGAGACACAGGCAGAGGGAGAAGCAGGCATCACACAGAGAGCCCGACGTTGGACTAGAATCAGGATCTCCAGGATCACGCCCTGGGCTGCAGGCATCGCTAAACCACTGCGCCAATGGGGCTGCCCGATTTCACACAAATCGCAAGATGATTTGTTCCAACTCTCTGAAGAAAGTCCTTGGTATTTTGATAGGGACTGCATTAAATGTGTAAATTGCCCTGGATAACACTGACATTTTCACAATATTAATTCTGCCAATCCATGAGCATGGAATATTTTTCCATCTCTTTGTGTCTTCCTCAATTTCTTTCAGAAGTGTTCTGTAGTTTTTAGAGTATAGATCCTTTACGTCTTTGGTTAGGTTTATTTCTAGGTATCTTATGCTTTTGGGTGGAATTGTAAATGGGATTGACTCCTTAATTTCTCTTTCTTCAGTCTCATTGTTAGTGTACAGAAATGCCACTGACTTCTGGGCATTGATTTTGTATCCTGCTACGCTGCCAAATTGCTGTATGAGTTCTAGCAATCTTGGGGTGGAGTCTTTTGGGTTTTCTATGTACAGTACCATGTTATGTGTGAAGAGGGAGAATTTGGCTTCTTCTTTGCCAATTTAAATGCCTTTATTTCCTTTTGTTGACTGATTGCTGAGGCTAGGACTTCTAATAATATGTTTAATAGCAGTAGTGAAAGTGGACATCCCTGTCATGTTCCTGATCTTAGGGGAAAGGATCCCAGTGCTTCCCCATTGAGAATATATTTGCTGTGGGCTTTTTGTAGATGGCTTTTAAGATGCTGAGGAATGTTGCCTCTATCCCTACACTCTCAAGAGTTTTGATCAGGAATGGATGCTGCATTTTGTCAAATACTTTCTCTCCATCAATTGAGAGGATACTATGGTTCCTGTTTTTTCTTTTGCGGATATAATCAATCACATTGATTTCTTTACAAGTGTTGAACCAGCCTTGCATCCCGGGGATAATTCCCACATGGTCAGGGTGAATAATCTTCTTAATGTATTGTTGAATCCTATTAACTAGTATCTTGTTGAGATTTTTTGCATCCATGTTCATCAAGGATACTGGTCTGTAATTCTCCTTTTTGGTGGGGTCTTTATCTGGTTTTGCAATTAAGGTGATGTTGGCCTCATAGAACAAATTTGGAAGCACTCCATCTCTTTCTATCTTTACAAACAGCTTTAGTAGAATAGGTATGGTTTCTTCTTTAAACGCTTGATAGGATTCCCCTGGGAAGCCATCTGGCCCTGGACTTTTGTGTCTTGGGAGGTTTTTGATGACTGCTTCAACTTCTTCCCTGGTTATTGGCCTGTTGAGGTTTTCTATTTCTTCCTGTTCCAGTTGTGGTAGTTCGTGGCTTTCCAGAAATGCGTCCATTTCTTCTAGATTGCCTAATTTATTGACATATAGCTGTTCATAATATGTTTTTAAAATCATTTGTATTTCCTTGGTGTTGGTAGTGATATCTCCTTTCTCATTCATGATTTTATTAATTTGAGTCTTCTCTCTCTTCTTTTTAATAAGGTTGGCTAATGGTTTATCTATCTTATTAATTCTTTCAAAGAACAAACTCCTGGTTTTGTTGATCTGTACCACAGTTCTGGTCTCGATTGTGTTGAGTTCTGCTCCAATCTTTATTAACTCTCTTCTCCTGCTGGGTGTAGGATCTATTTGCTGTTTTTTCTCTAGCTTCTTAAGGTGTAAGGTTAGCTTTTGTATTTGAGCTCTTTCCAGTTTTTGAATGGATGCTTGTATTGCGATGTATTTCCCCCTCAGGACTGCTTTTGCTGTATCCCAAAGATTTAGAATGGTTGTATCTTCATTCTCATTAGTTTCCATGAATCTTTTAAATTATTCCTTAATTTCCTGGTTGACCCTTTCATCTTGTAGCAGGATGGTCCTTAACCTCCATGTGTTTGAAGTCCTTCCAAACTTCTTGTTGTGACTGAGTTCTAATTTCAAGGCATTATGGTCTGAGAATATTCAGGGGACGATCCCAAACTTTTTGTATCAGTTCAGACCCGATTTGTGACCCAGTATGTGGTCTATTTTTGAGAAAGTTCCATGTGCACTTGAGAAGAATGTGTATTCAGTTACATTTGGATGTAAAGTTCTGTAGATATCTGTGAAATCCATCTGGTCCAGGGTATCATTTAAAGCTCTCATTTCTTTGGAGATGTTGTGTTTGGAAGACCTATCGAGTGTAGAAAGCGCAAGATTAAAGTCACCAAGTATAAATGTATTATTATCTAAGTATGTCTTAAATTTGGTTATTAATTGATTGATATGTTTGGCAGCTCCCGCCTTTGGGGCATATATATTGAGGATTTTTAAGTCCTCTTGTTGGATAGATCCTTTAAGTATGATATAATGTCCCTCTTCTTCTCTCACTACAGTCATCGGGGTAAATTTTAGTTTATCTGATATAACGATGGCTACTCCTGCTTTCTTTTGGGGACCATTTGAATGGTAAATGGTTCTCCAACCTTTTATTTTTAGGATGGTGGTGTCCATATGTCTAAAAGGAGTCTGTTGTAGACAGCAAATAGATGGGTCCTGCTTTTTTACCCAGTCTGATGCCCTGCGCCTTTTGAGGGGGTCATTAAGCCCATTCACATTCAGAGTTCCTATTGAAAGATATGAGTTTAGTGTCATCATGATACCTATTCAGTCCCTGTTTTTGTGGATTGTTCCATTGGAATTCCTCTTAGTAATTTTAAGATCCCTCTTAAAATTTCTTTCAGAGCTGGTTTGGTGGTCACATATTCTTTCAGTTCCTGCCTGTCTTGGAAGCTCTTTATCTCTCCTTCCATTCTGAATGAGAGCCTTGCTGGATAAAGCATTTTGCCTGCATGTTCTTCTCATTTAGGACACTTAATATATCCTTCCAGCCCTTTCTGGCCTGCCAGGTCTCTGTGGATAGGTCTGCTGTTAATCTAATATTTCTCCCCATAAAGTTAGAGATTTCTTGTATCTTGCTGCTTTAAGGATCTTTTCTTATCTTTGGAATTTGCAAGCTTCACTATTAAATGTCGAGGTGTTGAGCAGTTTTTATTGATTTTAGGGGGGGGGGAATCTCTCTATTTCCTGGATCTGAATGCCTGTTTCCCTTCCCAGATTAGGAAAGTTTTCAGCTATGATTTGTTCAAATGTATATTCTCAACCTCTGTCCTTTTTGGTGCCTCCGGGAACCCCAATTAAATGTACATTTTTCTTTCTGAGGTTGTCATTTAATTCCCTTAATCTATCCTCATGATCTTTTAATTGTTTCTTTTTTCCTCAGTTTCCCTCTTGGCCATCAACCTGTCTTCTATGTCACTCACTTGTTCTTCTACCTTATTAACCCTCGTCGTTAGGACTTCTGGTTTGGATTGCATGTCATTCAATTGATTTTTAATTTCTGCCTGATTAGATCTAAATTCTGCAATCATGAAGTCTCTTGAGTCCTTTATGATTTTTTTCTGGAGCCACCAGTAGCTTTATAATAGTGCTTCTGAATTGGCTTTCTGACATTGAATTGTAATTCAAATTTTGTAAGTCTGTGGGAGAGAGGACTGTTTCTGATTTTTTCTTTTGAAGTGAGTTTTTCCTTCTAGTCATTTTGCTCAGTGCAAAGTGGCCAAAAACAAGTTGTATCGGGAAAGGGAGAACAAGAGGGAAGAGAAAGAAGAAAAGAAAAAGAAAAAAAAGAGGAAAAAAAGAAGGAAGGAAAAAAGAGAAGAGAAGAAATGGGGGGAAGCAAACAGATATCAAAAAATAGAAAACCAAGGGGGACTATTCTCTGATTTTGTATACTGTAAATCTCTCGACTTCCCCTGGAACTTTCCAGTGCTGCTTGGTCAATAATTTGTTTTTGCCCTGTCCGTATAGCTTGTCTTCTGTGGGAGGAGCCTGCTGTGCTGATGTTCAAGTGTGAGCACTTGGGGGAGCTGCTCAGCCCCCTGCCTGGTGTAAGGCTCAGTGGGAGTTGTTTACCCTGTTTATCCTGTAAGTCCCCAGGAGGAACAGCAACAATAGCAGCGGCCAGCTCTCCAACTCTGGAGTCAGCTCCCGCAGTAAATACTGCAGCTCTCAATCTGCAGGGGCCTGGATGCTCCGGGGGTGGGGCCCGCTGATCTGCCCAGTTTGGGGTCGCCTGGAGGCCGGAGTGTCCTTGCTGTCCTGTGCCCTCCTGGCCTCTGCCTGTCCTTGGGGGAGGCCGGATTCTGGGCTGTGTCCCCGGCGCCCTGTGCTCCCGGCCTGCGCTGTTGGACTCACGCTATAGCTGCGCAGCTCCCTCTGCCCGAGCCCCTGAGCTGCTCCCGGGGCCTGCCAGTGCACCGTTGCAGCCCTTTAGGGAGCTCGGCACTCTCCTCGGGGCGCAGGTGCTCTGTTAGTGTCCCTGGGAGCCTGAGGGCATCCCCACCCCTCCTGGGATCCTGCCCAAGGTCCCTTCGAGTGCCTTTCCGGGGAAGATTGGTAAAGTTCCCACTTTTCTGGGCCTGGGCCCTCCTGTCCTGGGGACTCTGGCTGTGTAGCCTTAGCTGGGCTCCTCGCGGGGCCCCTCCCCCTTGGAGCCTTTTTTATTTTTTTTTTTTCTGTCTTCCTACCTCGATAGAAGCGCAAACTCTTCTCACTGTAGCATTACAGCTGTTCTCTCTTTAAATCTCAGGCTGAATTCATAGGTTTTCTGGATTATTTGAAAGTTATCTAGGTAAGTTACTGCAGACAGGTGACTTGGGGACCCTACTAGTCCACCATCTTGCCCCCTCCCCCATATTTGTTCCTATTATTTTAATAATTGATATTTCCTTCTCTAGACACTAAGCTCTGCCCTTCACTAAACAGTAAACTCGATAAAGTCAAAGATTGTATCTTCTTTTACTTACCAATTGTATTTTGAATACAGTTAACTTTTACTCCACACACTTCTTCTATGAAGCTGAAGATAGCCTCTACCATTTTTACCCTAGCCCTAACCCAGGTAACAAGAAGTCCCATGGTCTTACCAAGGCCATGGTATGCTCATCAAGGCAGTACCCATTAAAATACCCAGTGGCTCCACCTACATGTCCTTTCGTGTCCACTAGCTCTATTGCTTACATGCCATGCCTGTAAATGGAAATATTTAGGAAAGAAAGGATCTAGGAATCTAAGGCCTAGGATCTAGTACCATGTAGCAGATCCCACTGAGTTGTAGTCATCAGGAAGTAATGCACAGGCTACCTTTTATGCAGAGCACCCAGAAAATCAATTTACTATTTTTTAAATCTTTGTATTATATTCTCAATAGTTTCAGACTTTGAAAAATAAAAGTTAAAAATCCTTAATTCAGCACCTCAAAAGCTATCTTAGGGTGCATGGGTGGTTCAGTTGGTTAAAAGTGCCCAACTCTATTTCAGCTCAGGTCTTGATCTCCAGGCTGTGAGATTAAACCCTGCTAGGTTCCACACTGGGCATGGACCCTTCTTAAGATTCTCTCTCTACCTCTCCATTGGCCGCTACTTGCCTTTCCCTTCTCCCTCTCTAAAAAAATTTTTTTTTAAATCTTGCCACACAAGATTCATCTTTTCACATCCTATCCAGGACTCTCCTCTACCCAGTAAAGACACACAGACAGTAACTATGTGGTATTAGTGATTAGTGATTCTCTCCACTAAGACATAATTAATCTTATACATGTCAATGGTAAAGTGGGGAAAAGAACACATAGTTCATGATTGCTATAGTACTAAGAAAGAATATATTTAAAATTCATAACACTTATTCGGTACTTCAAATGGTGAAATCACATGTAGAATGAAATATGTTAAAGGAAAGAGAAAGGGGAGGTGGTCAGGGGTTGGGAGTGACTGGGTGACGGGCACTGAGGTGGGCACTTGACAGGATGAGCACTGGGTATTATTCTATATGTTGGCAAATTGAACACCAATAAAAAATAAATTTATTTAAAAAAAGGAAAGAGAGAAAAAATATTTCTCCACACTTTCCTTCTGTATTTCTGCCATATGAGCAAATGGCCCCTCCTGATTAACGATACTTAAATGTATCACATCACTGTCATACAGTCCTCCTTGCCCTCCTTATAAGAGAAGCTCTTGCCCAATCCCAGATACATCACTTGCATCTTTTTTAACACTAAATTTATTTTTTATTGGTGTTCAATTTGCCAACATACAGAATAACACCCAGTGCTCATCCCGTCAAGTGTCCCCCTCAGTGCCCATCACCCACCCATTCACCCCACGCCCCACCCTCCTCCCCTTCCACCACTCTTAGTTCGTTTCCCAGAGTTAGGAGTCGTCATGTTCTGTCTCTCTTCCTGATATTTCCTAACCATTTCTTCTCCCTTCCCTTCTTCTTTTTTTTAATAAAAACTTATTTTTATTGGTGTTCAATTTGCCAACATACAGAATAACACCCAGTGCTCATCCCGTCAAGTACCCCCCTAAGTGCCCACCACCCAGTCACCCCTACCCTCCGCCCTCCTCCCTTTCCACCACCCCTAGTTCGTTTCCCAGAGTTAGGAGTCTCTCATGTTCTTTCTCCCTTTCTGATATTCCCTACCCATTTCTACCCCCTTCCCCTCTATTCCCTTTCACTATTATTTACATTCCCCAAATGAATGAGACCATATGTTTGTCCTTCTCTTTTTTTTTAATTTATTTTTATTTTTATTTTTATTTATTTATGATAGGCACACAGTGAGAGAGAGAGAGAGGCAGAGACATAGGCAGAGGGAGAAGCAGGCTCCATGCACGGGGAGCCTGATGTGGGATTCGATCCCGAGTCTCCAGGATCGCGCCCTGGGCCAAAGGCAGGCGCCAAACCGCTGCGCCACCCAGGGATCCCTGTTTGTCCTTCTCTGATTGACTTATTTCACTCAGCTTAATACCATCCAATTCCATCCATGTTGAAGCAAATGGTGGGTATGTGTCATTTCTAATGGCTGAGTAATAGTCCATTGTATACAGAAACCACATCTTCTTTATCCATTCATCTTTCGATGGACACCGAGGCTCCTTCCATAGTTTGGCTATTGTGGACATTGCGGCTAGAAACATCAGGATGCAGGTGTCCTGGCGTTTCATTACATCTGTATCTTTGGGGTAAATCCCCAACAGTGCAATTGCTGGGTCATAGGGCAGGTCTATTTTTAACTCTTTGAGCAATCTCCACACAGTTTTCCAGAGTGGCTGCACCAGTTCACATTCCCACCAACAGTGTAAGAGGGTTCCCTTTTCTCCACATCCTCTCCAACATTTGTGGTTTCCTGCCTTGTTAATTTTCCCCATTCTCACTGGTGTGAGGTGGTATCTCATTGTGGTTTTGATTTGTATTTCCCTGATGGCAAGTGATGCAGAGCATTTTCTCATGTGCATGTTGGCCATGTCTATGTCTTCCTCTGTGAGATTTCTCTTCATGTCTTTTTCCCATTTCATGATTGGATTGTTTGTTTCTTTGCTGTTGAGTTTAATAAGTTCTTTATAGATTTTGGAAACTAGCCCTTTATCTGATATGTCATTTGCAAATATCTTCTCCCATTCTGTAGGTTGTCTTTGAGTTTTGTTGACTGTATCCTTTGCTGTGCAAAAGCTTCTTATCTTGATGAAGTCCCAATAGTTCATTTTTGCTTTTGTTTCTTTTGCCTTTGTGGATGTATCTTGCAAGAAGTTACTGTGGCTGAGTTCAAAAAGGGTGTTGCCTGTGTTCTCCTCTAGGATTTTGAGGGAATCTTGTCTCACATTTAGATCTCTCATCCATTTTGAGTTTATCTTTGTGTATGGTGAAAGAGAGTGGTCCAGTTTCATTCTTCTGCATGTGGATGTCCAATTTTCCCAACACCATTTATTGAAGAGACTGTCTTTCTTCCAGTGGATAGTCTTTCCTCCTTTATCGAATATTAGTTGACCGTAAAGTTGAGGGTCCACTTCTGGATTCTCTATTCTGTTCCATTGATCTATGTGTCTGTTTTTGTGCCAGTACCACAGTGTCTTGATGACCACAGCTTTGTAGTACAACCTGAAATCTGGCATTGCATCACTTGCATCTTATACTGGATTGCTGTCAGGCCTTCCCAACATTATAATGTGGTTGGTCTGTCAAAACCCAGCTCTTGATTGGTGATTCCAGAAGAATGACCACTTGCTATCCCATGGTATATAGACTCTGCATATACCAAGGCCCATTAGCACACCAGGAGTTTTTTTAAAGGTGTATAACTCTCCAATGAAGATTATTTGTCCTTGTCTCTCAGACACTCACAACCTTGTATGATTCTTCCAATGAATGTGACATAAATTCTGCTCGGCATATTCCCCTACTACTAAAGGCTTAATCTTTAATATTCCTTACACTTTAACTATAAGAAATTGGAGCATCTATGCAAGCTACCAAGTCGGCCTTCAGGCTTTTAAATAACTTACTTATTAATCATGCTCAGCTTTTTATCACCTTTTTCTAGAGTGTTAATAGCACTTAGCAATAGGCAACTATATTAGTTTTCTCTTGCTGCATAACAAATTACCACAACTTTTTTTTTTACCACAACTTTTTTTACTTAAAACATCACACATTTATTATCTCAGTTTCTATGGGTCAGCAGTCTGGACACAGCTTAGCTGGGCTCTCTGCTTAAAGTCTCATAAGGCTACAATCGAGTCATCAGCCAGGCTGCATTCTTTCCTGGAAATTCAAGTCCTCCTCCAAGCACCAGAATTCAGTTCCTGCTGCTATAGACTGAGGTCCTCATGTCCTGAAAGCTACCTGCAGTTCCCTTTCATGTGGCCCTCTCCACAAGCAGTTCATGTCATAACAACTTCCTTCTTAAAAGCCAGCAGGAGAGTATTTTGCTTTAGCCTACAAAGATGGAGTCTTATATGTAGCATAATCATGGTAGTGGCATCTCATTACCTTTGTCATATAACACAACCAACTCAAAGGAGTAAAAGTTACACTATATTTTTCATATTATATTGGTTAGAATCAAGTAAATGGTTCTTTCTGTACTCAGAGACAGAGAATTACACAAAGGCTTTGACAGCAAGAGGTGGAAATTATCTTAAGCACCATACTAGGGTCTGTTTTCCCCACCATGTACATTAGGGTTCTCCAAAGAAACAGAAGCAACAGAATGTGTATATATAGAGAGAAGGTTTAAGGATGCCTGGGTGGCTCAGCAGTTAAGCGTCTGCCTTTGGCTCAGGGTGTGATCCTGGGGTCTAGGGATCAAGTCCCTGTGAGAAGCCTACTTCTCCCTCTTCTTGTGTCTCCACCTCTCTCTCTCTTTTTCTCTCTCTCAAATAAATACATCTTTAAAAAAAAAGATTAGAGAGAAGGTTTAATTTTAAGGAAGTGGCTCACAACTTGTAGAGATATGGTAAATCCAAAATCTAAAGGGTAAGCCAGCTGGAGGCTCATGGTAGAGTTGCAATTCAAGTCCAAAGGTAGTCTGCTAACACCATTCCTTTTTTCTCAAAGAGGTCATTCTTTGTTCTTAAGGCCTACATTATGGAGGGTAATTTGCTTTACTTAAAGTCTACCAATTTAATTGTTAATATCTTCCAAAAAGCACATTCACAGAAACATCCAAAATAACATTTCACCAAATATCTGGGCATCATGGCCCAGCCAACTGACATATAAAATTAACCACTACATTATCCCATCCCATTGTCATTATAGGTATTATTTACATCACACTTCTCAAACATGCCATGTCCCTAAAATTAATACATGTCACCAGCTGGTTTATGTCCCTCTCTGGTAACATACCAGACCAATTCACCAGTATTGAAAGCTTTAACAATTAGGGGAAGCCCTAATTGGACGCCTGGGTGGCTCAGTGGTTTAGCGCTGCCTTCAGCCCAGGGTGTGATCCTGGGGACCCGGGATCAAATCCCACATCAGGCTCCCTGCATGGAGCCTGCTTCTCCCTCTGCCTGTGTCTCTGCCTCTCTCTCTCTCTCTCATAAATAAATAAATAAAAATAAATAAATAAATAAATAAATAAATAAATAGAATCTTTTTTTAAAAAAAAGAAAGCTTTAACAATTAGTCTGTGTAGTAGACAATACATGTTCCAAAGATGAACACATTAATATATACTATCCCACAGAGGGAAAGATTCATGCTCCTTGGAAATATATATATTTTTTGGACATCCAAATTGTGAATTTGGCTTGGGAAGTTAAGTTGGCATAGTAGTAGGTGAACCTTATACTTGCTTCATCACTTGAAAACAGTTAGATAAATAACAAATCATTCTGAACACTTGGGATATAGATCTCAGGACTGAGAGAGCAAAATGTACAACTATTGGGAGAAAACAGGCCACATCGTAGAAGGTAGGAGGTGCTAAGATGTGATTTGGAGGGAAGAAAATAATCACTAGAGCTACAGAGGGGAGGGAGCCCTGATCATGAAGAGAAAGAGAGAGAGGGAGAGGAAACAGAAAGAGAGATAAGGGCCCAGGGCATTGCACAAGAAAAACATTTCCTCAAAACTATTGACAGGGAAAATGAGAGGATAACCATAGCAAGATTTTACAAGCACTGGGGTGGAACCTGGTGAGCATAGAGGTTACTCTGTGGAGAAGTAGGGTGAAGGCCTGGGAAGAGACAGTGTGGTCTGAGGATTCCCTGGATCTCATTAGAAGAGATAGGACCCCTTCTTGGAGTACATTTGGGAGAGGTAGTTTTGGCTTTCAGAGCAAACAAGCCAATGGGTTCCATTACCCTGTGCTGTGCATTAGCATAGGAGCAGAGATACCTGCTGATGGCACTAACCTGGACACTAATGTTTTGCTGCACTTTATCATAAATTCCAAGCCCTTGTGCAATCTCAAAACTGCCCTTCTGGGACAAATTGGCACTAGCCAAAGCCCAGCAACACCTCCCTCAGAGGATCAGTGCCAGGTCCCTAAAATTTGGAGTTTTGAAACCCAGCCTGCCTGCCTGAGATAAATAAAAGACAGGAGCACTGCACCACCAAGTGGGCAGATGGATCAGACACAGAGAGGGTGAAGGCAGGGAACTGAGAGAAGCCTGGAACAAATGAGTACAGATTTTTTCACTCTTCTGTGAAGGCTTCATGAACAGCACTGGGCATAGATTCCCCTCTCTGGGAATGAGAGATTTGGTCATTCCCCACCCCCCACCCCAGCAATTAGCACAGATAGACTCTGCAGAGGACCCACCTACAGGAAACAGCAACCAAAACACATCAACAGAGTGCACACGTCATATACCAGACACACTCTCTGAAGCATCAGGCTTTGGACAGTATATGACCTCTTTTTTTAAGATTTTATTTATTTATTCATGACAGACACACAGAGAGGGAGAGACACAAGCAGAGGGAGAGGGAGAGAAGCGGGCTCCATGGAGGGAGCCTGAGGTAGGACTCAATCCCGGGTATCCAGGATCATACCCCGGCCAAAGGTGGCACCAAACCGCTGGGCCACTGGGGCTGCCCTGACCTCTCCTTAATATAGCCATTACTCTCAGGAGCAGGAATACAACAGACTTCCCTAACATTTAGAAAACAGAAACCTAGATAAAAATGTCATAATAGAAGAATTCATCCAAAAGAAAGAACAAGAAGAGGTCACAGCCAGGGATATAATTGAAACAGATATAAGTCATATGCCTGAATTTGAACTTAAAACAACAATCATAAGGATAGGAGGAGCCGGGCTAGGGAGAGAGCCTCCAAGGACAGGAAAGCAGTCCCGGAGAAGCAGGAACTTTGAAAATCTGCACTGGATTCTTCCCGGATGGAAAGGTGCTTAGCACGGAAAACAGGTAGAACCGCAGGAGGAGCAGTGGATCCTCCAGGTTGCCAGGGACCCTAACAGAGGAAGGGCACCTGGGGGAGAGTGCGCCACAGACTGTGAGCCAAGCTCAGTAAAGGGCTGGAGCATGCCCAACAGGACCTTGGGGAGAAGCCGGTAGGTCAGGGGGAGCTCTGGGTGGAGGGGACTGCACCCTATGCCTTTGGGAGCCGTGGCCCCAGGAGGGTGATTCCAGTAGCACAGGCCCCAGATCCCAGGCCGCCAGGGAACACAGCCACTGACCCTGTGCTCCCCCAGGACAGATGGACTGGGGAAGGCCCAGGACAGCAAGGATGCTCCTGCTGCCAGGCGCCCCCAAGGTGTACAGGTAAGCACATCCACCCCCAGAGCATCCAGGTCAGTGCGGACTGAGAGCTGTGGAGGTTACTGGGGGAGCGGACACCAGGGCTGGAGAGCTAACCACCGGCAGTGTTGTTAGTCCTTCTGGTGTCACCCTGTGCCTGGGACTGAGAGGGGCCTCCAGAGAACAGGGGCCAGGAAGTAAACAGCTCCCACTAAGCTGTGCATACTCCTGAGAATAAGCACAGACACCCTCCCCAGAAGACCAGCTGGAAGGACAGGGGAAGAGCAAGTTCTTGGCCCAGCAGCGCTGGAGAGCTCCATATATAAAACCAGAAGAACCCGTCCTTGTTTCTGTTTGTTTTCCCCTCCCTTTTTTGTCCTTTCCTTCTTTTTTCCAGTACAACTTGCTTTTAACCTGTCTGCACTGAGCAAAATGACTAGAAGGAAGAACTCACCACAAAAGAAAGAATCTGAAACAGTTCTCTCTCCCACAGAGTCACAGAATTTGGATTACAATTCAATGTCAGAAAGCAAATCCCGAAGCAGAATTATAAAGCTACTGGTGGCTCTAGAAAAAGCATAAAGGATTCAAGACAATTCATGACTGCAGATTTTAGATCTAATAAGGTCAAAAATAAAAATCAATTAAATGAATTTCACTTCAAACTGGAAGTCCTAATGATGAGGGTTCACAAGGTAGAAGAATGAATAAGTGACATAGAAGACAAGTTGATGGCAAGGAAGGAAGCTGAGGAAAAAAGAGAAAACAATTAAAAGATCATGAAGAAAGGTTAGGGGAAATAAATGACAGCATCAGAAGGAAAAAATCTACGTTGAATTGGGGTTCCAGAGGGCCACGAAAGGGACAGAGGACCAGAAAGTGTATTTGAACAAATCATCACTGAGAACTTCCCTAACCTGGGAAGGGAAACAGGTATTCAGATCCAAGAGATAGAGAGGTCCCCCTCTAAAATCAATAAAAACCGTTCATTACCCTGACATTTAATACTGAAACTTGCAAATTCCAAAGATAAAGAGAAGATCCTTAAAGCAGCAGGACACAAGAAATCCCTAACCTTTATGGGGAGAAGTAATAGGTTAATAGCAGACCTCAGCAGAGACCGGGCAGGCCAGAAAGGGCTGGCAGGATATACTCAGGGTCCTAAATGAGAATAACATGCAGTCAAGAATACTTTATCCAGCAAGGCTCTCATTCAGAATAAAAGGAGAGATACAGAGCTTCCAAGATAGGCAGAAACTGAAAGAATATGTGACCACCAAACCAGGTCTCCAAGAAATATTAAAGGGGACTCTGTAAAAGAAAGAGGAAGTCCAAGAAAACAATCCACAAAAAAAGGGACTGAATAGGTATTACAATGACGCTAAATTCATATCTTTCAAAAGTAACTCTGAACGTGAATGGCCTTAATGACCCCATCAAAAGATGCAGGCTTTCAGACTGGATAAAAAGCAAAACCCATCTATTTGCTGTCTACAAGAGACTTATTTTAGACATAAGGACACCTACAGCCTGAAAATAAAAAGTTGGAAAACCATTTACCATTCAAATTGTACTCAAAAGAAAGCAGGGGTAGCCATCCTCATATCAGATAAACTAAAGTTTATCCCGAAGACTGTAGTAAGAGATGAAAAGGGACACTATAACCTACTTAAAGGATCTATCCAACAAGAGGATCTAACAGTCATGAATATTTATGCCCCGAATGTGGGAGCTGCCAAGTATATCAGTTAATAACCAAAGTTAAGACATACTTAGATAATAATAAACTTATAGTTGGAGACTTGAATACAGTGCTTTCTACAATTGATAGATATTATAAGAACAACATCTCCAATGAAACAAGACCTCTAAATGATACACTGACCAGATGGATTTCACAGATATTTACAGAACTTTACATCCAAATGCAACTGAATATACATTCTTCTCAAGTGCACATGGAACTTTCTCCAAAATAGACCACATACTAGGTCACAAATAAGGTCTTAACTGATACCAAAAGATTGGGATCATCCCCTGCATATTTTCAGACTATAATGCTTTGAAACTAGAACTAAAACACAAGAAGAAGTTTGGAAGGATTTCAAAAAAGTGAAGGTTAGAAACCATCCTGCTAAAAGTTGAAAGGGTCAACCAGGAAATCAGAGAAGAATTAAAAATATTCATGAAAACTAATGAGAATGAAGATACAACTGTTCAAAATCATTGGGATACAGCAAAAGCAGTCCTGAAGGGGAAATTTTTTTTTCGCATTTCTTTTTTTTAATAATAAATTTATTTTTTATTGGTGTTCAATTTGCCAACATACAGAATAACACCCAGTGCTCATCCCATCAAGTGCCCCCCTCAGTGCCCATCACACATTCACCCCCACCCCCGCCCTCCTCCCTTTCCACCACCCCTAGTTCGTTTCCCAGTTAGGAGTCTTCATTTTCTGTCTCCCGTTCTGATATTTCCTACTCATTTCTTCTCCCTTCCCTGAAGGGTAAATATATCACAATACAATCATCCATCCAAAAATTGGAAAGAACTCAAATGCAAAAGCTAAACTTTCACCTAAAGGAGCTGGAGAAGGAACAGCAAATAAAACCTTCACCCAGCAGGAGAAGAGAGTTACTGAAGATTAGAACAAACTCAATGAAATAGAGACCAGAAGAACAGAGTAACAGATCAACAAAACCAGGAGTTGGTTCTTTGAAAGAATTAAAAACATAGATAAACCATTAGCCAGCCTTATTACAAAGAAGAGAAAAAAGACTCAAATTAATAAAATCATGAATGAGAAAGAAGAGCTCACCACCAATACCAAGGAAATACAAACGATCTTAAAAACTTATTATAGCACCTATACGCCAATAAATTAGGCAATCTAGAAGAAATGGATGCATTTCTGGAAAGCCACAAACTACCAAAACTGGAACTGGAAGAAATAGAAAACCTGAACAGGCCAATCACTATGGAGGAAATTGAAGCAGTCATCAAAAACCTCCCAAGACACAAAAGTCCAGCACCAGATGGCTTCCCAGGGGAATTCTATCAAACGGTTAAAGAAGAAACCATACCTATTCTACTAAAGCTGTTCGGAAAGATAGAAACAGATGGAATACTTCCAAACTCGCTCTATGAGTCCAGCATCACTTTTATTCCAAAACCAGACGAAGACCCCACCAAAAAGGAGAATTACAGACCAATATCCCTGATGAACATGGATGCAAAAATTCTCAACCATATACTAGCCAATAGGATACAACAATACATTAAGAAGATTATTCACCATGACCAAGTGGGATTTATCCCGGGGATTCAAGGCTGGTTCAACATTCGAAAAACAATCAATGTCATTCATCACATGAGCAAAAGAAAAAACAAGAACCATAGGATCCTCTCAATAGATGCAGAGAAAGCATTTGACAAAATACAGCATCCAATCCTGATAAAAACTCTTTAGAGTGTAGGGATAGAGGGAACATTCCTCAGCATCTTAAAAGCCATCTATGTAAAGCCCACAGCAGGAAGAGTAGGGTCCCCAAGTCACCTGTCCCCACCAACTTACCTAGATAACCTTCAAATCATCCTGAAAATCTACGAATTCCGCCTGAGATTTAAAGAGAGACCAGCTGGAATGCTACAGTGAGAAGAGTTTATGCTCCTATATAGGTAGGAAGACGGGGGGGGGGGAAGAAATAAAGAAACAAAAGGCCTCCAAGAGGGAGGGGCCCCGCGAGGAGCCGGGCTAAGGCCGGGCGAGTGTCCCCAGGACAGGAAAGTCCCGTCCTGGAGAAGCTGGAGCTTCACCAATCTTCCGGGCGGAAAGGCACTCGTAGGGAGTTGGAGCAGGACCCCAGGAGGGTGGGGATGCCCTCAGGATCCCAGGGGTACTAATAGGACCTGCGCCCTGGGGAGAGTGCCACACGCCGGCCGAGCTCCCTAAATGGCTGCAGCACCTGCGGCCCAGGAGCAGCTGGGAGGGGCGCTGGCGGGGGCTCCACGGAGGGGGCTGCATGGAAGGGAGCGGGAATCCAACAGCGCAGGCCGGGAGCACAGGGGGCCGAGGACACAGCCCAGGATCCGGCCTCCCCCCCGGGACAGACAGAGTCCGGGAGGGCCCAGGACAGCAAGGACGCTCCTGCCCCGAGCTGAGCAGATCAGCGGCCCGCCCCGGAGCATCCAGGCCCTGCAGACGGAGAGCTCCATAGTTACTGCGGGAGCTGACTCCAGGGCTCCAGAGCTGGCTGCCGCCACTGGGGTTGTCCCTCCTGGGGCCTCGCGGGGTAAACAACCCCCACTGAGCCTCACAGTGGCCTCACAGGATAAGCAGCTTAAACATCACTCACTGAGCTCTGCACCAGGCAGGGGGCTGAGCAGCTCCCGCAAGTGCTAAAATCTGAAAATCAACACAGCAGGACCCTCCCCCAGAAGACCAGCTAGACAGACAGGGGAAAAACAAATTGTTGACCAAGCAGCACTGGAAAGTTCCAGGGGAAGTCAAGGGACTTACAGTATACAGAATCAGAGGATACTCCCCCTTGGTTTCTTTGTTGGTTTTTGTGGGGTTTTTTTTGTTTTGTTTTGTTTTGTTTTTTTCTTTTTGATTTCTGTTTGCTTCCCCCCCCCATTTTTTCTTTCTTTTTTTCTCTTTTTCTTCTCTTTATTTTTCTTTTTTTCTCTTTTTTCTTCCTTCTTTTTTTCTTTTTCTTTTCTTCTTTCTCTTCTCTCTTTTTCTTCCTTTCCCAATACAACTGGTTTTTGGCCACTCTGCACTGAGCAAAATGACTAGAAGGAAAACCTCACCTCAAAAGAATCAGAAACAGTCCTCTCTCCAACAGAGTTACAAAGTTTGGATTACAATTCAATGTCAGAAAGCCAATTCAGAAGCACTATTATAAAGCTACTGGTGGCTCTAGAAAAAAGCATAAAGGACTCAAGAGACTTCATGACTGCAGAATTTAGATCCAATCAGGCAGAAATTAAAAATCAATTGAATGAGATGCAATCCAAACTATAAGTCCTAAAGACGAGGGTTAATGAGGTGAAAGAACAAGTGAGTGACATGGAAGACAAGTTGATGGCAAAGAGGGAAACTGAGGAAAAAAGAGACAAACAATTAAAAGATGATGAGGATAGATTAAGGGAAATAAGTGACAGCCTGAGGAAGAAAAACCTATGTTTAAGTGGGGTTTCCCAGGGCGCTGAAAGCGACAGAGGTCCAGAATATGTATTTGAACAAATCATAGCCAAAAACTTTCCTGATCTCGGAAGGGAAACAGGCATTCAGATCCAGGAAATAGAGAGACCCCCCTAAAATCAATAAAAACTGTTCAACACCTCGACATTTAATAGTTAAGCTTGCAAATTCCAAAGATAAAGAGAAGATCCTTATAGCAGCAAGAGACAAGAAATCCCTAATGTGGGACTGGGGAAATTTAACAAAAATCCCCTACCCCCGGACAAGCAGGGCAGGACTAACTCTACACCAGCCACCTTCTGTATCACCCCCACATGACCTGCTTATTGCTTCGAGCACTGCCCCACCCTAGTCAAGCCCAGGGAACACCCTAATCGGAAATCAGCTCAGTGATAGGCCAGTTCAAATGGATAGTTTAGGCTAAAATGTAATTCAATCGGCCACCTGCATGTGGACTGACATGACTGCAACTTTCTGCATATCCCATTGGCCCTATAAAGCTGCTACACCTCTTAGTCTGGGGGTCCAAGTCCCTGCTCCGCTGTGTCGGGTATACTTGGACCCAAGCTCGAGCTTGTAAATAAACCCTCGTGTGTTTGTATCGGTGTCGGCTCCTCGGTGGTTTCTCGGATTAGCAATCTTGGGCACAACATCTGGGGGCTCGTCCGGGATCCGAGAGACCTCCAGGACCCTATCTGGAGGTTTTCACGCGTGGTGAGTGCACTCAACTTTTTCCACCTTTTGAGCGCATATTCTCTGAGAGCTCTAAACTGTACTGTACCTGTAGGAATTCCAATCTGTATTGGGTTGGCATTGGCTTAGGCGGATGCGCTGGCGGGCGGTCGACCGGGGTCTTGAGGAGATGTCCCTAGCCCCTGCCTGGAGGACTGAGGTCCTCATCTGTTAGGACGGTCTGCTGCCAGCCCTTCTGGTTACCTTCTGTTTCGTCTCCGCAGCCGCACTGGAACGTTTGTCTGTGTCATTGTGTTCTTCTTACCTGTTTTGCGTGCTTGTCTGTATTACTGCGTCTTTAACTGTCATAACTGTCTACATAAGGAGAGGGAACAGCAGGCGATGGTGGCAGCAGCGGCTCGTCTAGGCTGGTTGCTCGCCACGCTGTGCCTGGGCATCGCCGCCGGGGAGGCCGCGTGGGGCCCGTGGGTGCTGGGCGTCTGTCGGGAGGAAGATGGGGACAAGGACGCAGGGTGGGTGCGCGGAGGAGAGGCGCGGGCCGCCCCGGAGGCCGCCTTCCGCCTGCGCCTCTTCGGCTTAGGCTTGGCCAACAGCTCCTGGTCCTGGGTGGCCCCCCGAGGGGGCGGGCTGCCCGAGGGCCTGCTGGCCGTGACGCCCGGGAAGGCGGTGTCTGGAGCCCGCGCAGCGCTGGGTCGGCCGCGCCCTGGGCGCGCTGTTGCTGCTGCCCAGCCTGGCGCAGGCGGTGCTGGCGGTGCTGCTGTACTGCACGGCGGACCAGCGCGCCGTGCCACCGTGCTGGGCAGCGCGGGGCTCATGTTCCTCGTGGGCGAGGTGGTGCCGGCTGCCGTGAGGGGCTCTGGGCGCTGGCGCTGGCCCCACGCACTGCTGCTCAGCCCCCTGGCCATGCTGCTGACCCTGCTGGTGGCGCTGCCCGCGGGCCAGCTGCTGGAACTGGCAGCATGGCCCGGGCGGCTTCACGAGCGCGTGCTGGAGCTGGTCCGCGGCGGCAACCCCTACAGCGACCTCAGCAAGGGCGTGCTGCACTGTCAGACCGTGGAGAAAGTGCTCACGCTCCTGGAGGACTGCTTCATGCTGGACTTCGGCGTCCTGGCCAGCATCATGCAGAGCGGCCACACATGCATCCCGGTGTACGAGGAGGAGCGCTCCAACATTATGGACATGCTGAACCTCAAGGACTTAGCCTTCGTGGATCCCGAAGACTGCACGCGGCTCAGCACCATCACCCGCTTTTACAACCATCCGCTCCACTTCGTCTTCAAGGACACCAAGCTGGACGCTGTCTTGGAGGAGTTCAAATGAGGGAAGTCTCACCTGGCCATCGTGGAGAAGGTGAACAACGAGGGTGAAGGTGACCCCTTCTACAAGGTGCTGGGCCTCATCACCCCTGGAGGACGTCATTGAGAAGATCATCAAGTCTGAGATCCTGGATGACTCTGAGGACTACCGAAATGCCACCGTCAGGAAGAAGCCTGCTCCTCTGAGTGCCCCTCTCCTGCGAAAAGAGGAATTCTCTTGTTCAAGGTGTCTGACGATGAATATAAAGTGAAAATCTCACCTCAGCTGCTCTTGGCTACCCAGCGCTTCCCCACTCGAGAGGTGGATGTTTTCAGCCCCCTGCAAATCTCCAAGAAGGTCCTGCTGCACCTGCTGAAGCATCCCAGTTTCAACCAGGAAGTGAGGTTTGACAAGAACAACCGTCTGGCTGCACACCATTACCTGTACCAGCCAGCCAGCCAGTGGATTATTTCATTCTCATCCTGCAGGGCAGGTTTGAGGTGGAGATCAGGAAAGAGGGCCTGAAGTTCGAGAACGGAGCCTTCATCTACTACTGAGTGTTCGCCCTGACAGTGCCGTCCTCGGTTCACCAGTCCCCAGTGTCCTCGCTCCAGTCCGTCCACCACGACCTGGAGCCAGAGCCAGCCGATGATGCTCGCTTCTCTGCATACTGTCCTGACTATACCATGAGGGCCCTCTCCGACTTGCAGCTCATCAAGGTCACGCAGCTGCAGTACCTCAATGCACTCCTGGCCACTCGAGCCCATACCCAGCTGGGGGAGCAAGAGGGCACCAGGGGATGGTTGGTGGTGGGCTTTCTACTTTGTCTTTTTCTCCTTATGCCCCCTTAGTGAGGGGTGGGAGCTCTGGCGGCAACTCCAGGGTGGGGAGACAAGCCCCGGAATCGGAAAAGCTGGGTTTGCTTCTGGGCCTAGCCACCACCTGGCCAAGTGACCTGAGGCAAATCACTCTGTAATTTGTCTGCACCTCAGTTTCCTCCTCTGCCTATCAATTTTTGTGAAGTATAAAGCATTGGTATGTACATAAGAGATGATTATTATTCGTAAAGGGGGTTTCTTTGAGTTGTATAAAAAGTTAGCAATTGCCCAGTTCTTGGATTTTGAACCTGGGAACCTTAAATTGAAGTTGGAGATCCCCCTAAATTCCTTGAAAAAATAATGGGAGTGTGCATTTCATTTCTTCAGTTAAGGCCTTCAGAGACATGGTAAAATTGGACCAGGGGATTTTTAGTTACCAACACTGAAGAAACCCTAAGGTTTAAGAACAGACTCCATAACCCATGAGCAGGTGTGTCCTAAGCTGAGGGCCCTCTATGAGACTGGGCCACCCCCGGGCTCCCATCGATATCTGCCAGGTGACTGGGTATACGTGTGGAGATACCAACACCAGAAACTTCAACCTTGCTGGAAGGGACCCTACATCATGATCCTGACCACTTCCACCACTCTCAAGGTTGACGGGATTACTCCCTAGGTCCACTACACCCACGTCCGGCCAGCTGACCCATACGCTGTTCTCAAGGACTTTGTTCCAGAATGAAAAAGCCAACTGGACAAGGACAATGCCCTAAAGCTAAAACTGTGCCGTTCTCACTTATTTCCCACCTCCAAGAATCCCTAGTCTGAGGTTGTCCTTCAAAATAGAAGGGGAGGTGGAGGGGCAAGATGGCGGAAGATTAGGGTCCCCAAGTCACCCGTCCCCACCAAATTACCTAGATAACCTTCAAATCATCCTGAAAATCTATGAATTTGGCCTGAGATTTAAAGAGAGACCAGCTGGAATGCTACAGTGAGAAGAGATCATGCTTCGATCAAGGTAGGAAGGATGGAAAAAAAGAAATAAAGAAACAAAAGGTATCCAAGGGGGAGGAGCCCCACGAGGAGCCAGGCTAAGGCCGGGGCGAGTGTCCCCAGGACAGGAAAGTCCTTCCCGGAGAAGCAGGAGCTTCACCAATCTTCCTGGGAGGAAAGGCACTCTCAGGGAGTTAGAGCAGGACTCCAGGAGGGGCGGGGATACCCTCAGGCACCCTGGAACACTAACAGACACCTGCGCCCCAGGAGAGTGCACGGAGCTCCCTAAAGGGCTATAGCACCCACGGCTGGACCCCGGAGGGGCTCGGGTGATGACTCTGTGGAGGGGGCTGCGCTGCGGGAGTGCGAATCCAACAGCGCAGGCCCGGGAACACAGGGTACAGGGGACACAGCCCAGGATCAGGCCTCTGCCCGGGACAGGCAGAGGCCTGGAGGGCCCAGGACAGCAAGGACGCTCCTGCCCCAAGCTGAGCAGATCAGCGGCCCCGCCCCTGGAGCATCCAGGCACTGCAATGGAGAGCTCTGTAGTTACTGCAGGGCCTGAATCCAGGGCTCTAGAGCTGGCCACTGCCACTGTGGTTGTTCCTCCTGGGATCTCACAGGGAAAACAACCCCCAGTGAGCCCTGCACCAGATGGGGGCAGAGCAGCTCCCCCATGTGCTAACACCTGAAAATCAGCCCAAGGGGCCCCTCCCCCAGAAGACCAGCTAGATGGACAAGTTCCAGGGGAAGTCAAGGGACTTAAAGTATACAAAATCAGAAGATACTTGCCGTGTTTTTCTTTTTCTTTTCTTTCTTTCTTTTTTTTTTTTTTTTTTTTGCTTTTTGATTGCTGTTTGCTTCCCCCACCCTTTTATTCCTTTCTTTCTTTTTCTTTCTCTTTTCCTTCTCTTTTTTCTTTTTTTCTTCCTTCTTTCTTTTTTCTTTTTTCTTTTCTTTTTTATGTGTTTGAAATTCTTCTTTCTTTATTTTTTAAATAAATTTTTTTATTGGTGTTCAATTTACCAACATACAGAATAACACGCAGTGCTCATCCCATCAAGTACCCCCCTCAGTGCCCGTCACACATTCACCCCACCCCCACCCCCCTCCCCTTCCACCACCCCTAGTTCGTTTCCCAGAGTTAGAGTCTTTATGTTCTGTCTCCCTTTCTGATATTTCCCACACATTTCTTCTCCCTTCCCTTATATTCCCTTTCAATATTATTTATATTCCCCAAATGAATGAGAACATACACTGTTTGTCCTTCTCCGATTGACTTACTGCACTCAGCATAATACGCCCCAGTTCCATCCACGTTGAAGCAAATGGTGGGTATTTGTCATTTATAATGGCTGAGAAATATTCCATTGTATACAAAAACCACATCTTCTTTATCCATTCATCTTTCGATGGACACCGAGGCTCTTTCCACAGTTTGGCTATTGTGGACATTGCTGCTAGAAACATCGGAATGCAGGTGTCCCGGCGTTTCATTGCATCTGAATCTTTGGGGCAAATCCCCAACAATTTAGAAGGACCTCAAACACATGGAGGTTAAGGACCATCCTGCTAAAATATGAAAAGGTCAACCAGGAAATTAAGGAAGAATTTAAAAGATTCATGGAAACTAATGAGAATGAAGATACAACCGTTCAAAATCTTTGGGATACAGCAAAAGCAGTCCTAAGGGGGAAATACATCGCAATACAAGCGTCCATTCAAAAACTGAAAAGAGCTCAAATACAAAAGCTAACCTTACACCTAAAGGAGCTGGAGAAAAAACAGCAAATAGATCCTACACCCAGCAGAAGATGAGAGTTAATAAAGATTCGAGCAGAACTCAACAAAATCGAGACCAGAAGAACTGTGGAACAGATCAACAAAACCAGGAGTGGTTCCTTGAAAGAATTAATAAGATAGATAAACCATTAGCCAGCCTTATTAAAAAGAAGAGAGAGAAGACTCAAAGTAATGAATCATGAATGAGAAAGGGGAGATCACTACCAACACCAAGGAAATACAAACGATTTTAAAAACATATTATGAACCGCTATACGCCAATAAATGAGGCAATCTAGAAGAAATAGATGCATTCCTGGAAAGCCACAAACTACCAAAACTGGAACTGGAAGAAATAGAAAACCTGAATAGGCCAATAACCAGGGAGGAAATTGAAGCAGTCGTCAAAAAACTCCCAAGACACAAAAGTCCAGGACCAGATGGCTTCCCAGGGGGATTCTATCAAGCGTTTAAAGAAGAAACCATACCTATTCTACTAAAGCTGTTTGGAAAGATAAAAAGAGATGGAGTACTTCCAAATTCGTTCTATGAGGCCAGTATCACCTTAATTCCAAAACCAGACAAAGACCCCACCAAAAAGGAGAATTACAGACCAATATCCCTGATGAACATGGATGCAAAAATTCTCATCAAGATACTAGCCAATAGGATACAACAATACATTAAGAAAATTATTCATCATGACCAAGTAGGATTTATCCCCGGGACACAAGGCTGGTTCAACACTCGTAAAACAATCAATGTGATTCATCATATCAGCAAGAGAAAAACCAAGAATCAAATGATCCTCTCATTAGACGCAGAGAAAGCATTTGACAAAATACAGCATCCATTCCTGATCAAAACTCTTCAGAGTGTAGGGATAGAGGGAACATTCCTCAACATCTTAAAAGCCATCTATGAAAAGCCCACAGTAAATATCATTCTCAAAGGGGAAGCACTGGGAGCCTTTCCCCTAAGATCAGGATCAAGACAGGGATGTCCTTTCTCACCACTGCTATTCAACATAGTACTGGAAGTCCTTGCCTCAGCAATCAGACAACAAGAAGACATTAAAGGCATTCGGACTGGCAAAGAAGAAGTCAAACTCTCCCTCTTCGCCGATGACATGATACTCTACATAGAAACCCAAAAGCCTCCACCCCAAGATTGCTAGAACTCATACAGCAATTTGGTAGCGTGTCAGGATAGAAAATCAATGCCCCCACCCAAAAGAAAAAGAAAATCAATGCCCAGAAATCAGTGGCATTTCTATACACTAACAATGAGACTGAAGAAAGAGAAATTAAGGAGTCAATCCCATTGACAATTACACCCAAAAGCATAAGATACCTAGGAATAAACCTAACCAAAGAGGTAAAGGATTTATACCCTAAAAACTATAGAACACTTCTGAAAGAAATTGAGGAAGACACAGAGATGGAAAAATATTCCATGCTCATGGATTGGAAGAATTAATATTGGGAAAAAGTCAATGTTCCCCATGGCAATTTACACGTTTAATGCAATCCTTATCAAAATACCATGGACTTTCTTCAGACAGTTAGAACAAATTATTTTAAGATTTGTGTGGAATCAGAAAAGATCTCGAATACCCAGGGGAATTTTAAAGAATAAAACCATAGCTGGGGGCATCACAATGCCAGATTTCAGGTTGTACTACAAAGCTGTGGTCATCAAGACAGTGTGGTACTGGCACAAAAACAGACACATAACAATAGCCAAACTGTGGAAGGAGCCTCGGTGTCCATTGAAAGATGAATGGATAAAGAAGATGTGGTTTATGTATACAATGGAATATTACTCAGCCATTAGTTATGACAAATACCCACCATTTGCTTCAACATGGATGGAAATGGAGGGTATTATGCTGAGTGAAATAAATCAATCAGAGAAGGACAAACATTATATGTTCTCATTCATTTGGGGAATATAAAATATAGTGAAAGGGAATAAAGGGGAAAGGAGAAAAAATAAGTGGGAGATATCAGAACGGGAGACAGAACATGAAAGACTCCTATCTCTGGGAAATGAACTAAGGGTGGTGGAAGGGGAGGTGTGCAGGGGGTGGGGGTGACTGGGTGGCAGGCACCTACGTGGCACTTGATGGCATGAACACTGGGTGTTATTCTATATGTTGGAAAATTGAACACCAATAAAAGTAATTTTATAAAAAATAAAGAGAAAAAACAATTGTCTATTAACCCAAGCAATTCAAATAAACAAACATACAAACAAAACCTTTGGGATACAGCAAAAGCAGTCCTGAGGGGGAAATACATCGCAATACAAGCAGCCATCCAAAAACTGGAAAAAACTCAAATACAAAACTAACCTTACACCTAAAGGAGCTAGAGAAAAAGAGAGTTAATAAAGATTCGAGCAGAACTCAATGAAATCGAGACCAGAAGAACTGTGGAACAGATCAACAAAGTCAGGAGTTGGTTCTTTGAAAGAATTAATAAGATAGATAAACCATTAGCCAGCCTTATTGAAAAGAAGAGAGAGAAGACTCAAAGTAATGAATCATGAATGAGAAAGGAGAGATCACTACCAACACCAAGGAAATACAAACGATTTTAAAAACATATTATGAACAGCTATATGCCAATAAATTAGGCAATTTAGAAGAAATGGATGCATTTCTGGAAAACCACAAACTACCAAAACTGGAACTGGAAGAAATAGAAAACCTGAACAGGCCAATAAACACGGAGGAAATTGAAGCAGTCATCATTAAATATAACAAAGGTATCTTTAGCATTATGCCCAGCATATAGTAATCTTTTCAAAAAACATGCTGTTTTAAAAAAAAAGTTGTTTTCCACTTCCTGTTATTAATCATTATCATTACTTGGTTCCCACATGGCTTTTGTACTACACTGACAGTCTCCTGTTAACTTCCTCAGAGTCCCTTTGGATTTCTTCCCCAACTCCTTATTTGAAGTTCAATTCCAGAGTTCCCAAGAAAAGAGGGTTCATTAGTGTGCTCTGAAGGTTGGCCTCCTGGGATCTTTGATTTCCTTCTTTAACTGATCATGCTGAGGCCTCTTCTGAATAGAACATTTAAAATACACTTCAGTATGTTATAAAATCACAAGCCACACATACTCATCCTCAAACAAGTCAGAAGAGAAGAAATAAGACTTTGAATGAGGATGCTCTGAATATCACTACTTAAGTATGCTTAATGTAAATAAATCACATCTCAAGGGTGTGAGGCCAGGGTGTATTTTAAATTATGGTGGAATGAAGAAGTGGCAAATGACAGCTAAGCCGATATAAAGCAGGATGAGTAGGATTTTTCCTATTAAATTTTCATAAGTGTGGGAACTTTTGTGAATAATTAGGTCAATAAGTAGTGGTGAGAAAACCAACAATTTCAGTTTTATGCCACCATTCACTCACATCAGACTTCTAATTGTGATTCATCCCATGGACATATATGGGTAATACCCTGCAGAACTTGCCCTGAAAGTTAAGTGTAAGTATATTCTCAGTTTATAATTATACCAATGTTAACTCTTTGTGCTTATGGAGCATGAAATCATGTAACTGTGTTTTTTTTTATTGAAATGTAACTTTTCCCATTCAGTAGGTTGCCTATTCAATTTGTTGATGGTTTTACAGAATATCACGCTAAGTAAAATAAGTCAGTGAGACAAAAACAAATATCTCATGATTCACTTACATGTAAAAACAAGCAAACAGTAACAGACTCATAAATAGAGAAAAAACTGGTGGTTGCCAGAGGGGAGGGGTGATAGGATGGGTAAAATAGGTGAAGGGGATTAAAAGGTTCAAACTTCCACTTAAAAAATAAATAAATCAGGGACACCTGGGTGGCTCAGCGGTTAAGCACCTGCCAGGATCGGGGATCAAGTCCCACATTGGGCTCCCTGCATGGAGCCTGCTTCTCCCTCTGCCTATGTCTCTGCCTCTTTCTCTTTGTGTCTCTCATGAATAAATAAATAAAATATTTTTTAAAATTAAATTAAAAAGTCATGGAGTTGAAAAGCATAGCATAGGAAATATAGCCAGTAATGTTGAAATGACATTATATGATGACAGATCATTAACTATATTTACTGTGGTGAGCACTTGGTAATGTATAGAATTGTCAATTCACTATTTTGTATATGAAACTAATATCAAATTGTATGTCAACTATACTTCAGTTTTCAAAAGTAACTTATAGCATTTATATAATATAGACAAGTATAAAGGAAAAGAAGATAGCTCCCCATATGTCCCTCACTTCCCCCATCTAACTTTGTAAAGGCAATACTATTCAAATTTATTGTCCCAGATCTATGTGACTATGCACATAAAAAGAGTTTTATATAAGATATAAGATACATAGATATAAAAATGTCTTTTTTTACCCAGTGGGATCATAAAATATACTACAGTTCAGCAGCTTTCTTTGTTCACATAGCACCATACCAAATATATCTTTCCAAGTGAGTTCACATAAATAAATAAATAAATAAATAAATAAATAAATTCCACTTAGTTGAGGTACAATATTTCCCACTTGATTTTATTGGTTTGTCACATTTTGTAGTTTGCATGTGCCAAAATTCTTCTGTCCTTTCCTTACTGGTGGAAATTTATATTATTTCCAACTTTTTACAACAACAAACAATGCTACAATGATTTGTAATATTATTGAAGTAGATTTATTACAGAACTTAAGTGGAACATAAATGTGATGTCTTGTAATGATAACTAAACTATTCATCAAAGACCAGAAATTAATAGTTAGGAAGTACAAGAGCCTAGTCATTCACATCATTGGATGGCATGACCTTTTTCACACATCCTTGAGATTATGATATTCTTGGAGACAACAGCAAAGATGGCTCTCTGGTGTTCCAGATAGGCACACAGCTCAGCAGTACAGGGTTTAGGATCCCAGGGGCTTAGGATTTCTTTATTTCAGGAAACTTAGAATATCAGAATATTAAGACACCCACAGGATTCTAGACATTCAAGGCTTTTCTTGGGAAAATCGCTGACCTTTCTGGAAAAGATTATGACCAAGTAGTCTGATAGCCCTTTTCCTGGTTCTGCACTGGGGCTATATTTGTATGCCAAGAAAAGTGACTCAGCTTATCCAGGATGCTTAGAGAGATAGGATGGAGGAGTCCAGGTGCACATGAACACTTCTCTCTGAGAGTCAGTGGTAAGCATTTTAAGTAGTTCCTGAAAGCTCTCCCTTGAAATCATTTGATGTCTGAAGTTTCTCTTTCTTTCCGTGACAGACAGCTCAGTATCCTGAAAACTAAGCACTGGGAGTTCTGTGCCCAAACAAACCTTAATGACTCATTAAGTCATTTCAAATTTCAATTACAAATAGAAGAAATACATATTTTTATTATTTGGTTATGGAAGAGCACCAACTATGAAAAAGGAAAATCTCAAAATACAACCTTGCTGATAGACGCCTGGGTCTCCACTCAAAATCCCAGCAGAACCAGGTAATATTCATGACTTAGTGACCATTCATCCGTGGAATAGAGAAGGAAATGGTAACAATTTATGTATTCAAGCGACTTTACCCTAAACTGGCTCTGGAAAGTTCCTATCAGTTACTAAACCAAAACAAAGCAAGAAAAAGTATACAATATATGTGGCAAATTGCCAAAGATAAAAGGGTAAATGGAGAATAAACTAAGGGAGATAAAGAGAAAAAAAAGAGCAGGATCTTTTTTTCATTTTTTGTAACAACTCCCTATTTTGATCATACTGTATGTTTTTGCCACTGTTGTTGGGAAATAAAAGAATACCAAAATAAATACCAAACATATACCATAAATATACTTATGATGAGCCTAGCATAAACCAATACTAGAGTCATTCAGGAAGTGTTGGTTCTTCTGTCCTTCCCCTGATCTTAGGAATTTATAGTCTGTTTTTGCAAAGGCGATATATACATGTAAAAGAGAAAATAGATAATGCCTGAATAAAAAGCATTTATTTAATTTTTATCTTAGAATTAGGCATCTCTCTGCATTTATGTTGTGTCACAGATATTTAGATATTCATTTTGTTTTTTTTAAGTTAATTTTCTTTTTTTAAGATTTTATTTATTTATTCATGAGAGACTAGAGAGAGAGAGAGAGAGAGAGAGAGAGAGGCAGAGACACAGGCAGAGGGAGAATCAGGCTCCATACAGGGAGTCCGACATGGGACTCGATCCCAAGTCTCCAGGATCATGACCTGGGCTGAAGGTGGCACTAAACTGCTGAGCCACCTGGGCTGCCCCAGATATTCATTTTGATGTAAAAATTCCAAATAGAATACAGCCACTATGGAAAACAGTACATTGGTTCCTCAAAAAACTAGAAATAGAGTTACCATATGATTCAGCAAGATAGGCTGCTGGCTATATAGTCAAAAGTACTGAAAGCAAGAATTTTTTTAAAGCAGGATCTTGAATATTTGCACACTCATGTTCATAGAAGCATTATTCACAATAACCAAAACAGAAGCAACAAAAACATTCATCAACAGATGAATGGGTAAACAAAATGTGATATGTATATGCAATGGAATATTATTCGGCCTTTAAAAAGAAGCAAATGCCTTGAGAATATTATACCAAGTCACAAAGAGACAAATATTGTATGATTTTACTTATATGAGCTAACTAAAGTAGTGAGATTCATAAAAATTGAACATAGAATGGTGCTTACCAGGGGTAGGAGGGAGGTGGAAAGGGGAGTTGTTTAACGAGTACAGAGTTTGTTTTACAAGATAAAAAATTCTGAATATCTGTTGCAAATCAAAGTGAATATAATTAACATTACTGAACTTAGAAATGGCTAAGATAGTAAGTTTTATGTTCCATGTTTTTTACCACAATTTTTTATAATTCCATAAAGCATCTCACGAGTACTAATTACACTCTGTCTATTCAGGTTGTGTTACTCAGATAATAGTGCTTAGCAATTGGACTCAATTTACTAATTTTCTCTCTCCTCTTGCATAAGATCTACTGGAAGTAGAAGAAGAGATAAAGTTTCATTTCTATAGTGTCCTGACTACAGAAACAGAGAAAGACTCTGGTAGCTTGAGCCATATGTCTTTCAAGATCAATGTATGAAGTATCTTCCAATTAAAAGTTTGCCTGACAATACTGAAAATTTCCTTTGGGATGTGTATGGTTAAATATACAGGAAATTAAATATAGATCAATACTCTAGAAAGAGAACTTGTTCAACTAGCTTCTGACAGAAAACTTGGGGGTGACAAAACTAAGTTCTTATAAAATAATATTTTAAAGATAATAATTAACATAATGATGCATTCTATTCAGGAATTAGCCATTTTCTACTTTATGCGTATATGATATCTTTCCAAAAATAGACTGCTTTTTAAGTACCTTAAAAGCAGGGGAAAAGCAAGAGAACCAACACTTATTAAATGACTTTTAAGAGTTAGTTTTTCAAAGGTAAATTTCTTGACATTTACCAAAAAGCCTATCAAGGAGTTTGGAATTTTAAATAGGTTTCATCATAGTGAAAAATGATGCTGAGATATATTTTAAAATATTAAGTTTAATTTGAGCGGAATATGCCCAAAAGATAATGTATTATAGAGAGTTAAAAATATGGGACTGGGGATCCCTGGGTGGCGCACCGGTTTAGCATCTGCCTTTGGCCCAGGGCGCGATCCTGGAAACCCGGGATCAAATCCCACGTCGGGCTCCCAGTGCATGGAGCCTGCTTCTCCCTCTGCCTGTGTCTCTGCCTCTCTCTCTCTCTCTCTCTCTCTGTGACTATCATAAATAATAAATAAAAATTAAAAAAAAATTTTAAAATATGGGACTGAAAATGAGATAAGAATTCAGGCCTAGGAATAGCCATTTAAGAGACACCATGAGATAGATGTAAGACAGGATTATTTCACTCATTTAGAAACTAAAGCTGGCAAACAACTTCTGAAAAATGTATTTAGGAGAAAGTGCACCCAGAGACAGAGACATTAGAGCCTGGAGAAAGGAGGGGAAAACTAGTTAAGAGCCATTGCTTAAAGGCAGAAATTAAGAAAATACTAGAAGAAAAAAATCAAAGTCAATGTAGAAACAAAATATAAATATACAGAAGTTTTCTAAAGAATACACAACCACTGTTTAATAAATATGTTAAAAAATAAAGGTGCAGATCTGATCCATGTGTATTTTAGAATAGTAGAATTTGTTGGCTGTATGTATTTGGCCAAATCACTAAAACTTTCCCAACCTCAGTTTCATCATAATCACCACTATTATCCTCATAGGATCACTAATGTGCATTGTCTGATCTGTAAGATTCAGATAATAGTTGTAATTGTTCTGCCCCTGGATGAGGATGGGAAATCAGCACAACCTGGCAGTTGAGTATGCAGACTATGGATCAGGCAACAGTGGGCTAGAATTCTGCTCTACAATACACTAGCCATGGGATTCGGAACAATTTATCAATTGCTCCAAACCTCATCTGCAAGATGGAGATAGTAATAGCACCTGTCTTAAATGGGTTGTTGTGAGAATCAAATAAAATAATGATAAGGTTGGGCACCTATTAAGTCCTCAATTGATAACAGGTTTTTTTTTAGAGGAGGGAGGGGCAGAGCGAGAAGGAAAGAGACTCTTAAGCAGGCTCCATGCCCAGTGGGGAGCCCAAGGTGGAGCTCAATCTCATAACCCTGAGATCATAACCTGAGTCAAAATCAAGAGTTGCACACCTAACTGACTAAACCACCCAGCTGCCCCACAACAGTTATTATTCATTATTATCATAGTTATAACCAAGTAAAACAATATACTAAATGCTTTTTATTGTAAAGGATAGTAAAATAAAAATGTTTGTGACTTGTTTGTATTTTCAAGAGTCAGAAAGAAATTGACCTGGAGACCCATGTGCAACTTAGTCCCACGACCCTGAGATCATGACCTGAGCCAAAATCAAAGTCAGAAACTTAGCTGCCCACGCACCCTCTTCATGAGAACTTTTTAAAAATAATTCTTGTGAAAAGACACTCTCTGTGCAATAGAAACTCTCACTTGAGTCAAGCGGACAGAACGTAGATATTTGAACCAATTCAATGAAAAGGCTTAGCTACTCCTAAATGTTCCTGAGCTCCTCTTCCATTCTCATCACTGACTTCTTTCCTTTGTACTTTTATAGGCAGCAAATGTTAGCGATGAAAAACCAAACCCTTCTGACAGAATTCATTCTGCTGGGACTAACAGAAATCCCAGAGATCCAATTTGTAGTCTTTCTATTTCTCTTCCTCACCTACATATTCAGCATCATTGGAAACCTCACAATCATCACACTTACACTACTGGACTCACACCTCCAGACTCCCATGTATTTCTTCCTCCGGAATTTCTCCTTCCTAGAAATTTCCTTTACAACCACCTTTACTCCTAGGCTGCTGTTCAGCATCACAACTGGCAACAAGAGCATTAGCTTTGCTGGCTGCTTCACTCAGTATTTCTTTGCCATCTTCTTTGGAGCCACAGAGTTTTACCTTCTGGCTGCCATGTCCTATGACCGCTATGTGGCTATATGCAAACCCCTGCATTACATGACCATTATGAGCAACAGAGTCTGCATTCAGCTGGTTCTCTGCTCTTGGTTGGCTGGATTTCTAATCATCATATCCCCAATCATCCTGACCAGTCAGCTGGATTTCTGTGCCTCCAACATACTGAATCATTATTATTGTGACTACGGACCCCTGCTAGAAATATCTTGCTCAGACACAAGACTCTTAGAGCTGGTTGACTTTATCTTACCAGCTGTGACCTTGGTGGTCACCCTGGTGTTGGTGATTCTCTCCTACACAAACATCATCTGGACCATCCTCAAGATCCCCTCTGCTCAGCAAAGGAAAAAGGCCTTTTCCACATGTTCTTCCCACATGATTGTCATTGCCCTCTCTTATGGCAGCTGCATCTTCATGTATATAAAACCCTCAGCCAAAGAAGGAGTTGCCTTCAATAAGGGGGTAGCTGTGCTCAATACCTCAGTTGCCCCTTTATTGAACCCATTCATTTACACTTTAAGGAATAAACAAGTAAAACAGGCCTTCAAGGATGTCATCAAAAAGGTTATGAGCATTTGGTGAATGTAAAAATCTCAAACTCAATGAAAAATCTGGACAATATGAATTCCTCCCCATGGAACATAAGGAGAGCTTCTCTAACCCTCTCATTAAAGCAACACTTCAGATGAATTTATCATAAAGAGGTGTCAAATTATGTTTCAAAGTTGTGAATAAGGGGTAACTTTTCCCAAAAAAACAGTTCACATATTTGTTTCTAGTTAACAGACTTTTTAGCTAGACAAACTCTTCACATTATTTTGAGATTATAGTTATTTAAAATAAAAATACATTATTTGTGCTAAGAAGAAATGTATTTATTATACTTATTTTAAAATATATATATATTTTTTTAAGTTCTATTTTAATTTCTAATATAATTTTAAAGATATAAATATAGCCCCTTAGTAAATAAACTTTATAGGAAAGATTTGCCACTAGATAACACTGTTAGTCTGAGTATAAGAAGGGAGTATCTGAATAAAATTACTAGGATGCCACAAGCCCATGGTCCTGGGCTTCTAGTAAAGTTTAGCTTTTATATGTGATGCTCTTAATTTAATCAAAGTCTTTCAGAAAATTGTCCAAAAAATCAGATATATTAGATGCTTTCCCAAAGATGCTAATAATTACATCTTGCAATAAAGCTCTACTCTTGCAATAAGACCATCTTTTCTCAAGTTTCAGACAATTTTCTCACTCATTTTTATTGTTCTGACAATTCTAAAACTATCTCCTTTACACACTTAATTCAAAAAGGATTTCCAGTAGTAGGGATGATATTTCTGACTCTATCTGTCCTTCCAGTTAGGAAATTAAAGTGAAAACTATTACCAAGGATATCCCTAACAGAGTGAATATCCAATCTCCTCTTAAGGGAAGATTCAGAAGAGTAGGAATCTTGAACCATGTTAGCTATGGTCAAAACCTTTAGGGTCCTATAGTGTGCCTTGGCTTTAGCATCATTTTGTAGATGAACCAAAGGAGGCTGAGAGTAAAAGGGATGCCTAAAAATACCTTAGGAAACAGCACCCAAAGTTTTTAAGGATTGATGTTTTAAAGGGTAAAGTGGAGAGGCAAAAGAAATATATGATGTAAAGATTTCTATATTCTATTTAAAGTGGTACATTCTTTCTTTGAATTCAGTTAGCTAACATATAGTACATCACTAGTTTCAGATGTCGTATTCAATAATTTATCAGTTGTATATAACATCCAGTGCTCATTACATCACATGTCCTCCTTAATGCTCATCACCCAGTTACCCCAGCCCTCACTCACCTCCCCTCCAGCACTTCAGTTTGTTTCCTATAGTTAAAAGTCTCTCATGGTTTTTCTCCTTCTCTGGTGACTTCCACATATAAGTAAAATCATACAATGATTGTCTTTCTGATTGACTGGGTATTGAGCTGAGTGAAATAAAGTGGTAAATTCTTGACTCTAGGTAGCCTGGGAAAAGTTAAATATGTGTATTGTAATTTCTCAGAAACTGTTTTATACATTAAAGAGATACTGTCAAAATCATAATAAATAAATGAATTTAAATGGAATACCAAAAAATTTTTCAAATAACCCAAATGTAAGCATGAAAAGAGAAATGAAGGAACTAAAACAGGGGAAAGAATGAGGGAAAAATAACCAAAAGATAGATTTAAATCCAAACACATCAGTAACTACATTAAATGTAAATGATCCAAACATGTTATTTAGCAATTTTTTAAGATTTTATTTATTTATCCATGAGAGACACACACACAGAGAGAGAGAGAGAGAGAGGCAGAGACACAGGCAGAGGGAGAAGCAGGCTCCATGTAGGGAGCCTGACGTGGGACTCGATCCCAGGACTCCAAGATCACGCCCTGGGCCAAAGGCAGTGCCAAACTGCTGAGCCACCTGGGCTACCCTAGAATGGATTTTTTCTAAATGACCTAATAACATGCTGCCTACAACAAACTATTCAAATATAATGATTTAAGTAAGTTAAAAGTAAATAATAGAAAAATACATAAACACTAATCAAAAGAAAGATGTGGGCACTTCAGTGACTTGGTTAAACATCTGACTCTTGATTTTGGCTCAGGTTATAATCTCAGGGTCCTGAGATCAAGCCCTGCACTAGGCTCCATGTTCAGTGGGAAGTCTGCTTGAAATTCTCTCTCCCTCTTCCTCTGCCCTTCCCCCACCTCCCTGTCTCTCTAAAATAAACAAATATTTTCTTAAAAGAAAGAAGAATAAGGATGGAAAGAAAGAAAGAAAGAAAGAAAGAAAGAAAGAAAGAAAGAAAGAAAGAAAGAAGAAAGAAAGAAAGAAAGAAAGAAAGAAAGAAAGAAAGAAAGAGTATATATTAATATCAAAGTAGACTCCAGAGCAAAGAAAATTCAAGAGATAAAGAGAAATGCTTCATAATCATAATGAGGTTATTTCACTAAGAAGATATCCTAAATATATGTGCACTTCACACAGTTACGAGATATATAAGTAAAAACTTGTAAAATTAAAAGAAGAGAAAATCTACAATTATAATTGATAGCTTCCCATACTCCTCTAATAATTAGTAGATAGAAAATAATCAAGGATATAGAAGAACTGAAAAATGTAATCAACTGGATATAATTGACATTTACAGAACACTCCTCATTATTATAGATATAGTTGTTTTGTTTTTAATACTATTATATTCTAACATTTATGCTAGAGATAAAAGTGACTTGTCCATCACCATTATAGCGTTAGGTTATTCTGAATTGGGACATATATTTGGGCTTCCCAGTGATTTTATACTTTTATATGTTTTCATATTATTACTTAGAGTCCTTTCATTTCAACTTGAATATCTTCCTCTAACATTTCTTGTAAAAGAGATTCAGTGATGATTAATTCCCTTAGCTTCTGTAGTCAGGAAATGTCTCTCTCTTCTTCATTCTAAAGAACAATTTTACCAGTTATAGTACTCTTTGTTGGTAGTCTTTTTCTTTCAACACTTTGAATATATCATCCCACTCCTTCCTGCCCTGCAAGGTTTCTGCAAAGAAACCCACTGTTAACCTTATGGGGGGGGGGGTCTGGATATGTAATGAGTTGTTTTTCTCTTGTTGCCTTCAAGATCTTCTTTGTCTTTGACTTTTAATGCATTTATAATTTGCCTTGAGGTATTCTTTGAGTTGATCTTACTTGGGGTCTTTTTGTACTTCCTGTATCTGGTGTCCATGTCTCTCTGAAGATCCAAGATTTGAGAAGTTTTCAGCTATAATTTTTTTTAAGATTTCATTTTAAAGTAATCTCTACACCCAGCACAGGACTCAAACTCATAATCCCAATAATAAGAGTTGCAAGCTCTAGCAACTGAGCAAACCAGGCTTCACAGCTATAATTTCTTTAAATAAGTTTTCTTTTCCTTTCTCTCTCCTCATAGATACGCATGATGGGAATGTTATTTTGCTTGTTTGTGTCCGATAATTAACATAAGCTTACTTCACTAATTTTAATTCTTCTTGTTTCTTTTTGTTCCTCTAAATGTCCAATTTCAAATAACCGGTCTGAATTCACTGATTCTGTCTTTTGAATAAATGAGTCTTCTGCTAAAGCTTTCTATTGAATTTTTCAGTTCTCTTGTTGTATTTTCAGCCTCAATATTTCTGTGTGGTTCTATTTTTAGTGTTTATTTTTTATAATTATATGGAGAAATAGTTGATATATATCACTGTGTAAATTTAACGTGTACATCGTGATGATTTAATTATTTACATATTGTGAAATGTATATCCCAATACATTCAACTAAAATCCTTCATCTTATATAGATACAATATAAAGAAAGAAACAACAAATGAAAATCACATTGTTTTTTATATATATTTATTTTTTTAGTTGATTTACTTTATTTTTTAATTATAAATTTATTTTTTATTGGTGTTCAATTTGTCAACATATAAAATAACACTCAGTGCTCATCCCATCAAGAGCCCACCTCAGTGTCTGCAACCAGGAACCCCCACCCACCGCCCACTTCCCCTTCCACCACCCATAGTTCCTTCACCAGAGTTAGGAGTCTTTATGTTCTGTCTCCCTTTCTGATATTTCCCACTCATTTTTTCTCCTTCCCCCTTTATTCCCCTTCATTATTTTTATATTCCCAAGAAGAATGAGACCATATAATGTTTGTCCTTCTCCGATTGACTTATTTCACTCAGCATCATACCCTCCAGTTCTATCCAAAGAGAAGCAAATGGTAGGTATTTGTCATTTCTAATGCCTGAGTAATATTCCATTGTATACATAGACCACAGCTTCTCTATCCATTCACATTTCGATGAACACCGAGGCTCCTTCGACAGTTTGGCTATTGTGGATATTGCTGCTAGAAACATCGGGAAGCAGGTGTCCCAGAGTTTCATTGCATCTGAAACTTTGGGGTAAATCACCAGCAGGGCAATGGCTGGGTCAGGGCAGATTTATTTTTAACTCTTAGAGGAACCTCCACAAACTACTCCAGAGTGGCTGCAGCAGTTCACATTCCCACCAATACTGCAGGAGGGTTCCCCTTTCTCCACATTCTCTCCAATATTTGTGGTTTCCTGCCTTGTTAATTTTCCCCATTCTCACTGGTGTGAGGTGGTATCTCATTGTGGTTTTGATTTGTATTTCCCTGATGGCAAGTGATGCAGAGCATTTACTCATGTGCTTGTTGGCCATGTTTATGTCTTCCACTGTGAGTTATCTGTTCATGTCTTTTCCACATTTCATGATTGGATTGTTTGTTTCTTTGGTGTTGAGTTTCATAAGTTCCTTATAGATCTTTGAAACTAGCCCTTTATCTGATATGTCATTTGCAAATATGTTTTCCCATTCTGAGGGTTGTCTTTTAGTTTTGTTGACTATATCCTTTACTGTGCAAAAGCTTCTTATCTTGATGACATCCTAATAGTTCATTTTTGCTTTTGTTTCTTTTGCCTTCGTGGATGTATCTTGCAAGAAGTTACTGTGGCCGAGTTCAAAAAGGGTATTGCCTGTGTTCTCCTCTAGGATTTTGATGGAATCTTGTCTCAAAGTTAGATCTTTCATCCATTTTGAGATTATCTTTGTGTATGGTGAAAGAGAGTGATCTGGTTTCATTCTTCTGCATGTGGATGTCCAATTTTCCCAGCACCATTTACTGAAGAGACTGTCTTTTTTCCAGTGGATAGTCTTTCCTCCTTTATCGAATGTTAGTTGACAATAAAGTTGAAGGTCCACTTCTGGGTTCTCTATTCTGTTCCATTGATCTAAGTGTCTGTTTTTGTGCCAGGACCACACTGTCTTGAAGACCAGAGCTTTGTAGTACAATCTGAAATCTGGCATTGTGATGCCCCCAGATATGGTTTTCTTTTTTAAAATTCCCCTGGCTATTCGGGGTCTTTTCTGATTCCACACAAATCTTAAAATAATTTGTTCTAACTCTCTGAAGAAAGTCTATGGTATTTTGATAGGGATTGCATTAAACGTGTAACTTGCCCTGGGTAACAGTGACGTCTTCAGAATATTAATTCTGCCAATCCATGACCATGGAATATTTTTCCATCTCTTTGTGTCTTTCTCAATTTATTTCAGAAGTGTTCTATAGTTTTTAGGGTATGGTTCCTTTACCTCTTTGGTTAGGTTTATTCCTAGGTATCTTATGCTTTTGGGTGCAATTGTCAATGGGATTGACTACTTCATTTCTCTTTCTTCACTCTCATTGTTAGTGTATAGAAATGCCACTGACTTCTGGGCATTGATTTTCTATCCTACCATGCTGCCAAATTGCCATATGAGCTCTAGAAAACTTGGGGTGGAGGCTTTTGGGTTTCTATGTAGAGTATCATGTCATCGGCGAAGAGGGAGAGTTTGACTTCTTTGGCAATTCTAATGCTTTTAATGTCTTTTTGTTGTCTGATTCCTGAGGTTAGGACTTCCAGTACTATGTTGAATAGTAGTGGTAAGAGTGGACATCCCTGTCTTGTTCCTGATCTTAGGGGAAAGGCTCCCAGTGCTTCCCCTTGAGAATTATAGTTGCTGTGGGCTTTTCGTAGATGGCTTTTAAGATCTTGAGGAATGTTCCCTCTATCCCTATGCTCTGAAGAGTTTTGATCAGGAATCGATGCTGTATTTTGTCAAATGCTTTCTCTGCATCTAATGAGAGGATCATATGGTTCTTGGGTTTTCTCTTTCTGATATGATGAATCACATTGATCGTTTTACGAGTGTTGTGTCCTGGGAATAAAGTGTCCTGGGAATAAATCCTACATGTTCATGGTGAATAATTTTCTTAATGTACTGTTGTATCCTATTGGCTAGTATCTTGTTGAGAATTTTTGCATCCCTGTTCATCAGGGATATTGGTCTATAATTCTCCTGTTTGTTGGGGTCTTTGTCTGGTTTTGGAATTAAGGTGATGCTGGGCTCATAGAACAAATTTGAAGTACTCCATCCCTTTCTATCTTTCCAAACAGCTTTAGTAGAATATGGTTTAGTAGAATATGGTTTCTTCTTTAAACACTTGATAGAATTCCCCTGGGAAGCCATCTGGCCCTGAACTTTTGTGTCTTGGGAGTTTTTTAATGACTGCTTCAATTTCCCCCCTGGTTATTGGCCTGTTCACGTTTTCTATTTCTTCCTGTTCCAGTTTTGGTAGTTTGTGGCTTTCCATAAATACGTCCATTTCTTCTAGATTGCTTAATTTATTGGCGTATAGCTGTTCATAATATGTTTTTAAAATCCTTTGTATTTCTTTGGTGTTGCTAGTGATCCCTCCTTTCTCATTCATGATTTTATTAACTTGAGTCTTCTCTCTCTTCTTTTTAATAAGGATGGCTAATGGTTTATTATATTATTAATTCTTTCAAGGAAGCACTCCTGGTTTTGTTGATCTGTTCCACAGTTCTTCTGGTCTCAATTTCGTTGAGTTCTGCTCGAATCTTTATTAACTCTCTTCTCCTGCTGGGTGTAGGATCTATCTGCTTTTTTTTCTCTAGCTGCTTTAGGTGTAAGGTTAGCTTTTGTATTTGAGTTCTTTCCAGTTTTTGAATGGATGCTTGTATTGCGATGTATTTCCCCCTCAGGACTGCTTTTGCTGCATCCCAAAGATTTAGAATAGTTGTATCTTCATTCTCATTAGTTTCCATGAATCTTTTAAATTTTTCCTTAATTTCCTGGTTGACCCTTTCATCTTTTAGCAGGATGGTCCTTAACCTCCACGTGTTTGAAGTCCTTCCAAACTTCTTGTTGTGATTTAGTTATAATTTCAAGGCATTTTGGTCTGAGAATACGCAGGGGATGATCCCAATCTTTTGGTACCATTTCAGACCCGATTTGTGACCCAGTATGTGGTCTCTTCTGGAGAAAGTTCCAAGTGCACTTTAGAAGAATGTGTATTCAGTTGAGTTTGGATGTAAAGTTCTGCAGATATCTGTGAAATCCATCTGGTCCAGTGTATCATTTGAAGCTCTCGTTTCTTTGGAGATGTTGTGTTTAGAAGACCTATGGAGTGTAGAAAGCGCTAGATTGAAGTCACCAAGTATAAGTGTATTATTATCTAAGTATGTCATAACTTTGTTTTTTTTTAATAATAATTTATTTTTTATTGGTGTTCAATTTGCCAACATACAGAATAACACCCAGTGCTCATCCCGTCAAGTACCACCCTCAGTGCCCATCACACATTCACCCCCACCTCCTGCCCTCCTCCCCTTCCACCACTCCTAGTTCATTTCTGAGAGTTAGGAGTCTTTATGTTCTGTCTCCCTTTCTGATATTTCCTACCCATTTCTTCTCCCTTCCCTTCTATTCCTTTTCACTATTATTTATATTGCTCAAATAAATGAGAACATATAATGTTTGTCCTCCGATTGACTTACTTCACTCAGCATAATACCCTCCAGTTCCATCCATGTTGAAGTAAATGGTGGGTATGTGTCATTTCTAATGTCTGAGTAATAGTCCATTGTATACAGAAACCACATCTTCTTTATCCATTCATCTTTTGATGGACACCGAGGCTCCTTCCACAGTTTGGCTATTGTGGACATTGCTGCTAGAAACATCAGCGTGCAGGTGTCCCAGCGTTTCATTGCATCTGTATCTTTGGGGTAAATCCCCAACAGTGCAATTGCTGGGTCGTAGAGCAGATCGATTTTTAACTCTTTGATGAACCTCCACACAGTTTTCCAGAGGGCTGCACCATTTCACATTCCCACCAACAGTGTAAGAGGGTTCCCTTTTCTCCACATCCTCTCCAGCATTTGTGGTTTCCTGCCTTGTTAATTTTCCCCATTCTCACTGGTGTGAGGTGGTATCTCATTGTGGTTTTGATTTGTATTTCCCTGATGGCAAGTGATGCAGAGCATTTTCTCATGTGCATATTGGCCATGTCTATGTCTTCCTCTGTGAGATTTCTGTTCCTGTGTTTTGCCTACTTCATGATTGGATTGTTTGTTTCTTTGGTGTTGAGTTTCATAAGTTCTTTACAGATCTTGGAAACTAGCCCTTTATCTGATATGTCATTTGCCAATATCTTCTCCCATTCTGAGGGTTGTCTTTCAGTTTTGTTGACTGTATCCTTTACTGTGCAAAAGCTTCTTATCTTGATGACATCCCAATAGTTCATTTTTGCTTTTGTTTCTTTTGCCTTTGTGGATGTATCTTGCAAGAAGTTACTGTGGCCGAGTTCAAAAAGGGTGTTGCCTGTGTTCTCCTCTAGGATTTTGAGGGAATCTTGTCTCACATTTAGATCTTTCATCTATTTTGAGTTTATCTTTGTGTATGGTGAAAGAGAGTGGCCTAGTTTCATTCTTCTGCATGTGGATGTCCAATTTTCCCAGCACCATTTACTGAAGAAACTGTCTTTCTTCCAGTGGATAGTCTTTCCTCCTTTATCGAATATTGGTTGACCATAACGTTGAGAGTCCATTTCCGGATTCTCTATTCTGTTCCATTGATCTATGTGTCTGTTTTTGTGCCAGTACCACACTGTCTTGAAGACCAGAGCTTTGTAGTACAATCTGAAATCTGGCATTGTGATGCCCATAGCTATGATTTTCTTTTGCCATAGTCAGGATGTGGGAGGTTAAGGCCATGAGCTTAACTCTCAGAAGTGTATGCCTTGGAGGCAGATGTCTTCCAGCCACTCATTTATGGGAGTTAGAACCTAGCTAACCTCTAATTGAACAAGTCCGTTGGCAATCCCTGTAATGAACTCAGATACACGTGAGTACAGGCCTGACCCTTCACTTGCTTTCCACACAATCTCTTCCAGCATGTAACAGAAGGGTGTTAGGAGCTATGTGTACAGGCAGTCAGGGTGGGAGACAGTCCTGCCCTGAGCTCGGCTCTCACAAGGAAGCGTGCGTAGAAGCCAGCTTTCAACAAGGTGTGTCCTTATTGCAGTGAGAACGTAGCAGCATTCTAAGTCAGGAGGTTCCATGAATACCGCTCTATTGCACCTGGAGACACATCTTCAAAGCCTGCAGTTTCCACTTGCGTGGCAAGAGCTTCTGACAAACATCTCTAGTGAGGATGTTTGAAACTCAAACTGCAGGCAGTTTGGAACTGTGAGGGACTGCGTGTGAGCTCATCTCTCAGAAGCAAGTTCCCCTTGGATACTGCTTTCAAGTAGCTTCTCAGGTATGGAAGTTAGTATGTATCTCCAGTCTAAGGGAGGAATGCCTCGGAAGTCGCTGGATTGATCTAGGAGACACTCGCCTCTCACACAACTTCTGTCTCGCATCGAACATAATCCTGTGGAAGCGAAGCATACAGGCAGTCATCATGTGAGCGGCACCGGACATAAGCTCAGCTCTCAGCACTGTGTATGCCTATGTCCATTCAGCACTGGATTGAGCTTGGAGACACTTGGTGCTCACACCACTTCTTTCCCACATGGAACGAAATCTGTGGAAGCGGCCCCTGGAAATTGCTGTATTGAACTCGGATACGCATGACTACGGGCTTGCCACTTCCACATGCTTTTTAACCAAACTCTGCGAGCACTGAACCTTAATGATGTTAGGAGCTAAGTCCCCAGGCAGTGGGATTCGGGCAGGTCCTGCCCTGAGCTCAGCTCTCACAAGCAAGCATGCCTAGAAACCAGCTTTCAACTAGCTTCCTTCTCCTTTGAGTGAGAACACAGCAGCATTGTAAGTGAGGAGGTTCCGTGAATACCGCTCTCCTGGACCCAGAGACACAAACCTTCCAAGGCTGCAGCCTGCCTTTTGCCCCCCCACTAGCTTCTGACCAACATCCCTAGTGAGGATGTTCAAAAGTCCATCTGCAGGCAGTGTGGAACTGGGAGGGACCACGTGAGAGCTCAACTTGCAGAAGGAAGTTCCCCTGGGAGACAGCTTTCAACTAGCTTCTCAGGTATGGAACTTAGTATGTAGCTCCAAACTAAGGGAGGAATTCCTCGGAAGTCGCTGGATTGAGCTTGGCGGCACAAGTCTTCTGGGTCTGCACCTTCCACTTGCCTCTCACACCATCACCTCGAACTCCGGAGTCTGGTCTCAACCTGGGCCTTACTCCTACATGATGACCGTGGTACCCACCTGGGCCTCATCAGGAAATGGTTACTCTGTTCCTCACCTGGGCCTCACCGGGACCTGGTGACTCTGATTCCCACATGGACCTCATCTGGAGCTGGTGACTGTGGTATCCATCTAGCCTCACCTGTACCTGGTGACTCCAGTCCCCACCTGGGCCGCACCTGGACCTGTTGACTCCGGTCCTCAGCCTGGACTCACATGGACCTGGTGACTGTGGTCCCCACAGGGGCCTCACCTGGACCTTGTAACTGTGGTCCCCACCTGGGCCCCACCCACGCCTTGTGGCTCTGGTCCCCACCTTGCCCTCCCCTGGACCCAGTGGATCTTGTCCCCACCTGGGCATCATCTCTACCTGGTGACTGTGGTTCCCACATGGAACTCACCTGGACCTGATGACTGTGGTGTCCTTCTAACCTAACCTATACTTGGTCACTCCAGTCCCCAACTGGGCCTCAGCTGGACCTGGTGCCTCTAGTACTTAGCTTGGCCTCACCTGGACCGGGTGACTCTTGTACCCACCTGGGCATCATCAGGATATGGTTACTCTGTTTTCCAACTGAGACTCTGGAACATTTAACTTTGGTCCTCACCTGGGCCTCACCTGGACCTGGTGACTCTGGTTCCCACATGAACCTCACCTGGACCTGGTGTCTCTGCTGTTCTTCTAGCCTCACCTGGACCTGGTGACTCCAGTCCCCCTCCCCACCCCACCCCCCATCTCACCTGGATTTGGTGACTCTGGTCCTCAGCTTGGTTTCACCTGGACCTGGTGACTGTGGTCCCCACCTTGGCCTCACCCGGACCTGCTGACTCTGGTTCCCACCTGGGCCTCACCTGTACCTGGTGATCTGGTTCTCACATGGACCACACCTAGACCTGGTGACCGTGCTGTCCTTCTAGACTCACCTTTAACTGGTAACTCTGGTCTCCACCTGGGCCTCACCTGGCCTCACCCGGACCTGGTGTCTCTGGTCCTCAGCCTGGCCTCACCTGGATCTTGGGGACCGTAGTCAGCACCTGGACTTCAACTGGACCTGGTGACTCTGGTCCCCACCTTGGCCTCACCTGGACCTGGTGAATCTGGTCCCCACTTGGTCCTCAAGTGGACCTGGTGACTCTGGTCCCAAGGTGGGCATCACTGGGACATGGTTATTCTGTTCCCCACCTGGGACTCACCTCAACCTGGTAACTCTGGTCCTTACCTGGGCCTCACCTGGACCTGGTGATTCTGGTCTGCACCTGAGACTCACCTGGGTCTGGTGACTGTGGTCCCCACCTGGGCCTCACTTGGACCTGGTGACTCTGATCCCCATCTGGGCCTCACCTGGCCCTGTTGACTCTGGTCCTCAACTGGGCATAATTGGGACCCAGTTACTGTGTTTCACAACTGTGCATCACCTGGACCAGGTGACTCTGGTCCCCCTCTGGGTCTCACCCTGGTGACTGTGAACCCCACTTTGGCCTGATATGGACCTGCTGACTCTAGTTCCCACCTGTGCCTCACCTTGAACTGTTGACTCTGGTTCTTTCAAGGGCCTCACCTGTACCTGGTGATTCTGGTCCCCACCTGGGCCTCACCTGGACGTGGTGACTATTGTCCCCACCTGGGACTCACCTGGACCTGGTTACTGTGTTCCACACCTGGGCCTCACGTGGACCTGGTGACCATGGTCCCCACCGGCCTCACACAGACCTGTTGCCTCTGGTCCCCACCTGGGCCTCACGTGTACCTGGTAACTCTGGTCCTCACCTGGGCCTCATCTGGACCTGGTGACTCTGGTCCCCACCTGGGCCTCACCTGGATCTGGTGACTCTGGTCCCCACCTGGACCTCTCCTGGACCTGGTGACTCTCTTTCCAACATGGACCTCACCTGGATCTGGTGACTCTGGTCCTCAGTTTGACCTCACCTAGACCTGGTGACTCTCGTCCCCACTTTGACCTAACTCAGACCTGGTGAATCTCGTCCCCACCTAGGCCTCACCCAGACCTGGTGACTCTTGGCCCCAGCTATGCCTCGACTCAACCTGATGAATCTGGTCCTCACGTGGGCCTCACATGGACCTGGGACTCACCTGGATATAGTGGCTCTGGTTCCCACATGGGGCTCACCTAATACTGGTGACTGTGGTCTCCTTCTATGATTCACCAGGACCTGGTGATTCTAATCCCCATCTGGGCCTCACATGGCCCTAGTGACTCTGGTCCTCACCTAGGCATCATTGGGACCTGGATACTCTATTCCACACCTGGGCCTCACTTTGACCGGGGACCTCTGGTCCCACTCTGGGCCTAACCCTTAACTGGTTACTCTGGTCCCCCCCTGGGCGTCACCTGGACCGGGACTCTGGTCCCCCTCTGGGCCTCACCCTTACCTGGTGACTCTGGTCCCCACCTGGGCTTCACTTGGACCTGGTGAATTTGGTCCTTACCTGGTCCTCACCTGGACCTGGTGACTCTGGTCACCACCTGGGTCTCACCTGGACTTGGTGCATCTTCTTGCCACCTGGGCCTCACCTGGACCTTGTGACTGTGGTCCCCACCTGGGCCTTACCTGGATCTGGTGGCTCTGGTTCCCATATAGGGCTCTCCTGGACCTGGTGAATCTGGTCCTCACATGGGCATCATGGGACCTGGTTACTCAGTTCCACACTGGGGCCTCACCTCGGACCTAGTGACTCTATTCCCTCTCTGGGCCTCACCCTGACGTGGTGACTCTGGTCCCTACCTGGATGTCACCTGGACTGGGTGACTCTGGTCCCCCTCTGGGCCTCAGCCAGAGCTGGAGACTCTGGTCCTCAACTGGGCCTCAACTGGGCCTGATGAATCTACTCCCCACTTGGGCCTCATCTGGACCTTGTGACTCTGGTCCCACCTGGGCATCATTGGGACATGGTTACTCTGTTCCCCACCTAGGACTCACCTGGACCTGATAACCCTGATCCACACTTTGGCCTCACCTGGCCCTGATGACTCTGGGCACCACCTGGGCCTCAATCTGGACCTGGTGACTGTGGTCCCCACCTGGGTCTCACCTGGACCTGGTGACTCTCATTCCCACATGAACCACACCTGGACCTGGTGACTGTGGTGTCCTTCTAGCCTCACATTTACCTGGTGACTCCAGTCCCCACCAGGGCCTCACCTGGATCTGGTGACTCTGGTCTGCAGGTTGGCCTCACCTGGACCTGGTGAGTGTGGTTGCCACCTGGGCCTCACTCGTACCTGGTGACTCAGGTCCCCATATGGGCGTCACTTGGACCTGGTGAATCTGGTCCTTACCTGGTCCTCACCCAGACCTGGTGACTCTGGTCACCACCTGGGCCTCACCCAGTCCTGGTGACTTTGGTCCCCACCTGGGCCTCACCTGGGCCTCACCTGGACCTGATTGCTGTGGACTCCTTCTTGGCCTCACTTGGAACTGGTGACTCTGATCCTATCTGGGCCTCACCCAGACCTGGTGACTCTGGTCCTCACCTGGGCATCATTGGGACCTGGTGACTCTGTTCCACACCTGAGCCTCACCTGGACATGATGACTCTGGAACCCCTCTGGGCCTCACCCTGACCTGGTGACTCTGGTCCCCATCTGGATGTCACCTGGACCAGGTGTTTCTGGTACCCCTCTGGGCCTCAACTGGACCTGGTGACTCTGGTCCTCAACTGGGCCTCACCTGGACCTGGTGAATATGCTCCCCGCCTGGGCCTCATCTGGACCTGGTGACTCTGGCCCCACCTGGGTCTCACCTCGAACTGGTGACTCTGATTCTCAGCATGGCCTTACCTGACCTGGTGACTGTGGTTCCCACCGGAACCTCACCTAGACCTCATGTCTCTGGTCCCCACCTGGGCTTAATCTGGACCTGCTGTCTCTGGTACCCACCTGGGTAGCATCAGGACATGGTTACACTGTTCCCTAACTGGGACCCACCTGGACCTGTTAACTCTGGTCTTCACCTGGGTCACACCTGGACATGGTGACACTGGTTCCCACCTGGGTCTCACCTGGACCTGGTGAATCTGGTCCCCACCTCAGACTCACCTGTAACTGATGACTCTCGTTCCCACATGGACCTCACGTGGACCTGGTGACTATAGTGTTCCTAGCTTCTCATGTACCTGGTGACTCTGGTCCCCACCAGGGCCTCACCTGGACCTGGTGAGTGTAGTTGCCACCTGCGCCTCAGCTGGACCTGGTGATTCTGGTCCCCACCAGAGCCTCACCCATACCTGGTGACTTAGGTCCCCATGTGGACCTCACTTGGACCTGGTGACTCTGGTCCCCACCTGGACCTGGAGACTGTGGTCCCCACCTGGGCCTCACCTGGACCTGATGACTCTGATCCCCACCTGGGCCTCACCTGATTCTTACCAGGACCTGGTGACTCTGGTCCTCAGCTTGGCCTCACCTGGATTTAGTAACTGGTCCCCACCTGGGCCTCACCTGGACCTGGTGTCTCTGGTACCTACCTAGGCATAATCAGGACAAGATTTCTCTGTTCCCCACCTGGGACACACCTGGATCTGTTAACTTTGGTCCTCACCTGGCCTCACCTGTACCTGGTGACTCTGGTTCCCACATGGACCTCACCTGGACCTTGTGTCTCTCGTTTCCTTCTAGCCTCATCTGTACCTGGTGACTCTGGTCCCCACATGGGCCTCACCTGGAACTGGTGACTCTGGTCCTCTGCTTGGCCTCACCTGGACCTGGTGACTGTGTTCCCTACCTGGGCCTCACCCAGACCTAGTGAATCTGTTTCCCACCTGGGCTCACCTGGACCTGGTGACTCTGGTCCCATCCTGGGTCTCATCTGGATCTGGTTTCTGTGGTCCCCACATGGGCCTCACCTGTATCTGGTGGCTCTAGTTCCCACATCGGGTTCACCTGGACATGGTGACTATGGTCCTCTTCTTGGCCTCACCTGAACCTGGTGACTCTGATCACCATCGGGGCACACCTTGACTTGGTGGCTCAGGTCCTCACCTGGGTGTCATTGGGACCTGGTTAATCTGTTCCACACTTGGGCCTCACCTGGACCAGGGGATTCTGGTCCCCTTCTGAGCCTCTCCTTGACCTGGTGACTCTGGTCCCTTCCTGGGCCTCACCTGGACCGGGTGACTCCGGTTTCCACATGGACCTCACCTGGAGCTGGTACCTGTGGTGTCCTTTTGGCCTCACCTGGACCTGGTGACTCTGGTCCCCATCTGGGCCTCACCTGGCCCTGGTGACACTGGTACTCAGCTTGGCCTCACCTGGACCTGCTGAGTGTGGTTGCCACCTGGGCCTCACCTGGGCCTGGCGACTCTGGTCCCCACCGGGGCTTCACCCAGACCTGGTGAATCTAATCTTTACCTGTTCCTTACCCAGACCTGGTGACTCTGGTCACCACTTGGGCCTCACCTGGTCTTGGTGAATCTGATCCCCACCTGGGCTTCACCCGGACCTGGTGACTGTGGTCCCCACCTGGGCCTCAAATGGACCTGGTGGCTCTGGTTCCCACATGGGGCTCACCTGGACCTGGGTCCTGTGGTCTCCTTCTAGGCCTCACCTGGACCTGGTGACTCTGATCCTCATCTGGGCCTCACCTGTACCTGGTGACTCTGGTCCCCTCTTGTGCCTCAGCTGGACCTTTTGACTCTGGTCCTCAGTTTTGCCTCACCTAGACCTGGAGACTGTGTCCCCACCTGGGCCTCACCCAGACCTTGTGACTTTGGTCCCCACCCACCTGGGCCTTACCTGGAGTTTGTGAATCCGGTCCCCACCTGGGATACACCTGGACCTGGTGAATCTGGTTGCCACCTGGGCCTCAACCTGGACCTGGTCTTTTTGGTCCCCACCTGAGCCTCATCTGGTCCTGGTGACTCTGGGTCCCACATGGGGCTCACCTGTACCTGGTGACTGTGGTCCTCATGTGGTCCTCACCCAGACCTGGTGACTGGTATGTGAGGAGTCTTCTCCAGATTCTTCCCTCCCTCCACCCCTCCCCACTGCACTGTCTCTCAAGTAAATCTTCTGAAAATTAACATCAAGACATGTGAGCATCTTTATCCCTTCTTCAGAGGTGCCTTCATATGTGTAATGACCATTTTAATGCCTTTCATGGACCCACTGTGAGTCCCATCAGAAACCCCTTTTCTTTGATATTTATTGAAGTACAGTCAACACACAATGTTACAGTAGTTTCAGGGTTATGACTTAGTGATTTGACAATTCTGTGCATACTCAGATCTCCCCACGAGAAGTGTCATCATCATCTGCCCCCGTACAAAGTTGTCACAATAGTACTGACTCTATTGCCTAGGCTGTACTTTCAAAAAATATCTGTGATTATTTATTTGAGAACCAGATGCTTATGGTTCTTAATATTATTCATCTATTTTGCCCATCTCCCACCTGCGTCCCCTCTGGCTATCAGTCACCATGATCCATCACATTAACAAGGGAAAGGACGTGGGGCAGCCCAGGTGGCTCAGAGGTTTAGCGCCTGCCTTTGGCCCAGGGCGTGATCCTGGATTCCTAGGATTGGGTCCCACGTCAGCTTCCCTACATGGAGCCTGCTTCTCCCTCTGTCTATGTCTCTGACTGTGTCTCTGCCTCTCTGTCTCTCTCTCTCTTGCTCTCTCTCTCTCTGTCTCTCACGGGTAAATAAATAAAATCTTAATAACAAAAACAAGAGAAAGGACAAAGGCATACGATCCTCTCAAGAGTTGCAGAAAAAACATTTGACAAAATACAACATCAAAAGCATAGTGGGGGAAACGAACTAGGGGTGGTGGAAGGGGAGGAGGGCGGGGGGTGGGGGTGAATGGGTGACGGGCACTGAGGGGGGCACTTGACGGCATGAGCACTGGGTGTTATTCTGTATGTTGGTAAATTGAACACCAATAAAAAATTAATGTATTAAAGAAAAAAATAAAATCTAGTTTGTCTTATATAAAAAAAAAAGCATAGTGGGTTTTTTATTTTTTTATTTTTTTGGCATAGTGGGTTTTGAGGAAACGTATATCAACACAATAAAGGCCGTGCAGGAAGGCCCACAGCTGACATCATCCTCAAGGCTGAAAACTTGAAATCATCTCCCCTAAGAGCAGGAACAAGCCAAGGAAGTCCCCTCTCAGCACTGGAAGTCCTACCGTAGTCAACAGACAGGAAACAGAAAAGGTTCCACACCTGTAAGGGAGATGTCAAACTGTCCCTATTTGCTGAAGACATGGTACCAGAAACAGGAAACCCGAGAGACTCCACCAAAAACTGTTAGAACTAATGAGTGAATTCAGTAAAGTTGTGGGACACAAAATGAACAGAGATCAGTAGCCTTGCTGTGTCCCAACAATGAGCACTCAGAAAGGAAATTAAGGACATGACTCCCTTATCAGGAGCATCAAAAAGAACAAAATAATTAGACTGAACCAAGGGAGTGCAAGACTTGTACACTGAAAATTACAAGACTTTGGGAGGACATCCTGGGCTGGTGGGGAGGGAGCCTTAAAATGTCCACGGTTCCAGAAGCCACCCGCAGTTCCAATGTCATTCCTATCAAAATCATGGTGGCCGATTTTAGAAATAGAAAAAGCACTCCTAACATTCGTCCGCCCCCACAAATGACCCTGGACAGAAAATCAGTATTGGAGAAGCAGGACAGAGCTGGACGCAGCACTTTCCTATTTCAAACAATGTCACAGAGACACAGGATAAAGCAGTGTGGTTCTCGGGCCCCCGGCTGGCTCCTTTGGTTAAGCATCCGACTCCTGACCTCACCCCTGGTCTTGATCTCGGGGTCATGAGTTCTAGCCCTGTGCTGGGCTGTGGACGAGGCATGGAGCCTACTTAAACAAACCAAACCCACAGGGGTGGGGTTCTGGCATAAGCTGAAGGAGCAGAATAGAGAGCCTGGAAGAAAATGCACTCTGATACAGTCAACTGATTTTTTAAACTTAATTTAATTTAAACCCAATTAATTAACAGTATAGTGTATTATACTTTCAGAGGTAGAATTCAGGTATTCACCAGTTGGAGATAACACCAGGGCTCATGACATCACGTGCCCTCCTTCATGCCCGTCTACCAGTTACCCTGTCCCTCCACTCCCCTCCCCTCCAGCGACCCTCAGTTTGTTTCCTGTGATTGAGTCTCTTTTTCCTCCATCTCTGTTTTCATCTTATTTGTTTTTCCTTCCCTTCACAGATGTTCCTCTGCTTTGCTTCTTTAATCTCACCTATGAATAACACCATACGGTCATTTTCTTTCCTGACTGACTTATTTCACTTAACGTGATCCCTCTAGTTCTAGCCACGTCATTGCAAATGTCAAGATTTCCTTCTCTTTGATAGCTGAGTAACATTCCTATCATCTATCATCTATCTATCTATCTATCTATCTATCTATCTATCTATCTATCATCTATTACCATCATTTATCTCCCATCCTCTTTATCCATCATCTGCCTGAGGGCACCAAGGCTCCTCCCACAGTGTGGCTACTGTGGACCCGGCTGCTGTGGACATTGGGGTGCAGGTGTCCCGGCGTCTCACTGCATCTGTATCTTCGGAGTGAGCTCCAGGCCGTGGACCTGCTGGTCGCAGTGCGGCTCTATTTGTAACTTCCTGAGGAGCCTCCGCACTGTTTCCAGGGCAGCTGCACCAGCCCGCAGTCCCGCCCACAGTGGAAGAGGGTTGAGTGAGTTTTGCAGAACGTAGTAAAAGTTTGGTCCACATTTCATTTCGCATCCTGTGGGTTCCAATTCATTGTCCCTAAGTATTTCTGGGGAAGCCAGGTGTTGGGCTCCGTTTCAGTGAGACGTTTCCGAAGCTCACAGGCCTCAGCTGGAGCCTGGAAGGAGGCAGGTGCGGCCCTGGGCGCGGGGACGCCACCTCCTGCACGGCCTCCTGCAGTGCCTGAGCGTCCTGCAGGGGGCGCCCGAGCCCAGGCCCTGCCCAGGGGGCCCGCGTGCTCAGGAGGCCTCGTCCCCCTGCACTAACAGGAGCCTGCCTGGGAACTCCGTGCTGGGGAGGCCTGAGGAGGACGTGGGGACGCGTCCACACTGATGAGCCCCAGCCTCCTCAGGACCCGCGGTGAGGCTTCAGGGGGACATTGGGCCGCGTTCACGCTGACAGGAGCCCTGGTCTCCTCAGGACCCGCAGTGAGGCTTCAGGAAGATGTGGGCCCGCATCCACGCTGACAGGAGCCCCTGGGCCGCCTCAGGACCTGCGGGGAGGCTTCAGGAAGATGTGGCGCCACATCCACTCTGGCAGGAGCTCCCAGGCTCCTCAGGACCCAAGTTGAGGCTTCTGGAGGATGTGGGGCCACATCCACACTGACAGGACGCTGACCTCCTCAGGACCCCCAGTGTAGACTTCGGGAAATAGGGGATGCGTCCATGCGGAGAGAAGACCCCAGCCTTGTCAGGGCCCGTGGTGAGGTCTAAGAAAGATGTGGGGACCGCATCCACACTGACAGGAGTCTCTGGCCTCCTCAGGACCCACTGTGAAGGTTTGGGAAGGTTTGGGGCCACGTCCATGCTAACAGGAGTCCCCAGCCTCCTCAGGTCTTATGATGAGGCTTGAGGAAAATGTGGGGCCATGTCAACACTGACAGGACCCCCGTCCTCCTCAGGACCTGCACTTTGGCTTCGGGACATATGGGGCTGCATCTAGGCTGACAGGAGCCCACAGCCTCCTCAGGACCTGCAGTGAGTTTTCGGGAGGACGTGGGGCCATGTCCAGGCTGACAGGAGCCCCCGGCCTCCCGAGGACCTGCTGTGAGGCTTCCAGAGGATGTGAGGCATAGTCCACAGTGACAGGAGTCCCCGTCGTCCTCATGACCCGCTGACTATGACTCAGGAACACATGGGGCCGCGTCCACACTCACAGGAGCCCGGCTTCCTCAGGACCCCCTGGAGGACTCTGGAGGCGCCCGTGGGGGCCACATCCACATCAGAAGGGACTACTCAGAACCACAGAGTAAGTGAATGGGTAGAATTAAGAGTAGGGTCAGGGGAGGGGAGGCAGTTGGTGGTTAGGGTTAGGTTAGATGTTAGGGGTTAGTGATTATGCTTATGGTTACGGATTAGAGGTTAGGGTGAGGGATAAGGGTAAGGGTCAGTGGTTAGGAGTCAGGATGGGGGTTAGGGATTAGGGAAAAGGGTTAGGGTTAGGGATAGGATTTAAAGTTAGGGTTAGGGTTAAGGCTTTAAGGATTAGGGCTGGAGGTTAGGAGTTGGGGTTGAGGTTATGGTTAGAGTTAGGGTTAGGCTACGTTTGCTGTTAGGGTTAGGGGTTAGGATGTGAGTTAGGGTTAGGGATAGGGGTTAGGGTTAAAGTTAGGGCTAGGTTTAGGGTTAGGGCGAGGGTTAGGGTTAGTGTTAGGTGAGGGGTTAGGGTTAGGGTCAGGTCAGGGTCAGGGTCAGGGTACGGTTTAGGGTTAGGTTACGGTAGGGTACGGTTTTTGAAAAGGGTAAGAGATAGGGTTAGGGAGTGGGTTAGGGGTTAGTTTTAGGGTATGGGTTAGGGTACTGTTTGGGGTATGAGATAGGGTTAATATTAGAGGCTTAGGGTTAGGGTACAGGTTAAGGTTAGGAATAGGATTTGAGTACATTAAGTTAAGGTTAGAGTTAGAGATTAGGGTTAGGGTTTAAGGTAGGGGTCAGGGTTAAGGGTTTAGAATAGGTTTAGGTGATATGGTGAGGGTTGGCAGGAAGGTTCAGTGAATGTGTTTCAGTCTTGGGTATTCTGTTTGGTTTTCAATTAGTGATAGGTCTTGTTTAAGGGTTAGGTTAACATTAGGATTAAGTGAGAGAGGAGGGGCAAGATGGCTGAAGAGTAGGGTCCCGAAATCACCTATCCCCACCAAATTACCTAGATAACCTTCAAATCATCCTGAAAATCTACGAATTCAGCTTGAGATTTAAAGAGAGAACAGCTGGAATGCTACAGTGATAAGAGTTCATGCTTCTATCAAGGTAGGAAGACAGGGAAAAAGAAATTAAGAAACAAAAGGCATCCAAGGGGGAGGAGCCCTGCGAGGAGCCGGGCTAAGGCCGAGGCGAGTGCCCCCAAGACAGGAAAGCTCCAGCCTGGAGAAGCAGGAGCTGCACTAATCTTCCTGGGTGGAAAGGCACCCACAGGGAGTTAGAGCAGGACCTCAGGAGGGCGGGGATGCCCTCAGGCTCCCTGGGACACTAACAGACACCTGCGCACCCAAGAGAGTGCAACATACCCCGCGGCCGAGCTCCCTAAAAGAATGCAGCGCACATGGCTGGACCCGGAGCAGCTCAGAGGGGCTCAGGCGGCTCCGCAGAGGGGGCTGCGAGGCCGGGAACGTGAATCCAACAGCGCAGGCCCCAGAGCACAGGGCGCCGGGACACAGCCCAGGATCTGGCATCCCTGCGGACAGGCAGAGGTCAGGAGGGCCCAGGACCGCAAGGACGCTCCTGCCCCAATCTGAGCAGATCAGCGGCACCGCCCCTGGAGCCACCAGACCCTGGAGACAGAGAGCTCTGTAGTTGCTGCAGGAGCTGAATCAAGGGCTCCAGAGCTGGCCACCACCACTGGGGTTGTTCCTCCAGGGGCCTCACGGGGTAAACAAACCCCACTGAGCCCTGCACCAGGCAGGGGGCAGAGCAGCTCCCCCAAGTGCTAACGCCTGAAAATCAGCACAACAGACCCCTCCCCCAGAAGACCACCTAGACAGACAAGTTCCAGGGGAAGTCAAGGGACTTAAAGTATACAGAATCAGAAGATACTCCCCATGTTTTTTTTTCTTTTTGATTTCTGTTTGCTTCCCCCACCTTTTTTCCCTTTCTTTCTTTTTCTCTCTCTTTTTCTTCTTTTTTCCTTTTTTTCTTCCTTTTTTTTTTCTTTTTCTCTTTCTTTCCTTCTTTCTCTCTCTTTTTCTCCTTTTCCCAATACAACTTGTTTTTGGCCACTCTGCACTGAGCAAAATGACTAGAAGGCAAACCTCACCTCAAAAGAAAGAATCAGAAACAGTCCTCTCTCCCACAGAGTTACAAAATCTGGATTACAATTCAATGTCAGAAAGCCAATTCAGAAACACTATTATACAGTTACTGGTGGCTCTAGAAAAAAGCATAAAGGACTCAAGAGACTTCATGGCTGCAATTTAGATCCAATCAGGCAGAAATTAAAAATCAATTGAATGAGATGCAATCCAAACTAGAAGTCCTAATGACTAGGGTTAACGAGGTGGAAGAATGAGAGAGTGACATAAAAGACAAGTTGATGGCAAAGAGGAAAACTGAGGAAAAAAGAGACAAACAATTAAAAGATGATGAGGATAGATTAAGAGAAATAAGTGACAGCCTGAGGAAGAAAAACCTACGTTTAAGTGGGGTTCCCGAGGGCACCGAAGGGGACAGAGGGCCAGAACAGGTATTTGAACAAATCATAGCTGAAAACTGTCCTAATCTTGGAAGGGAAACAGGCATTCAGATCCAGGAAATAGAAAGATCCCCCCCTAAAATAAAAAAAAAAAAACATTCAACAACTCGACATTTAATAGTTAAGCTTGAAAAATCCAAAGATAAAGAGAAGATCCTTAAAGCAACAAGAGACATGAAATCAATGACTTTTATGGGGAGGAGTATTAGGGTAACAGCAGACCTCTCCACAGAAACCTGGCAGGCCAGAAAGGGCTGGAAGGATATATTCAGGGTCCTAAATGAGAAAAACATGCAACCAAGAATACGTTGTCCAGCAAGGCTCTCATTCAGAATGGAAGAAGAGATAAAGAGCTTCCAAGACAGGCAGGAACTGAAAGAATACGTGACCTCCAACTAGCTCTGCAAGAAATTTTAAACGGGACGCTCAAAATTCCCCTTTAAGAAGAAGTCCAGTGGAACAATCCACAAAAACAAGGACTGAATAGATATCATGATGACACTAAACTCATATCTTTTAATAGTAACTCTGAAAGTGAACAGGCTTAATGACCCCATCAAAGGCGCAGGGTGTCAGACTGGATAAAAAAGCAGGAACCATCTATTTGCTGTCTACAAGAGACTCATTTTACACAGAAGGACACTACAGCCTGAAAATAAAAGGTTGGAGAACCATTTACCATTGAATGGTCCCCAAAAGAAAGCAGGGGTAGCCATCCTTATATCAGATAAACTAAAATTTACCCCGAAGACTATAGTGAGAGATGAAAGGGACACTATATCATACTTAAAGGATCTATCCAACAGGAGGACTTAACAATCCTCAATATATATGCCCCAAGTGTGGGAGCTGCCAAGTATATCAATCAATTAATAACCAAAGTTAAGATATACTTAGATAATAATACACTTATACGTGGTGACTTCCATCTAGCACTTTCTACACTCGACAGGTCTTCTAAGCACAACATCTCCAGAAAAATGAAAGCTTTAAATAATACACTGGAACAGATGGATCTCACAGATATCTACAGAACTTTATATCCAAACTCAACTGAATACACATTCTTCTCAAGTGCACATGGAACTTTCTCCAGAAAAGACCACATACTGGGTGACAAATCTGGTCTGAAACGATACCAAAAGATTGGGATCGTCCCCTGCATATTATCAGACCATAATGCCTTGAAATTAGAACTAAATCACAACAATAAGTTTGGAAGGACCTCAAACACGTGGAGGTTAAGGACCAACCTGCTAAAAGATGAAAGGGTCAACCAGGAAATTAAGGAAGAATTTAAAAGATTCATGGAAACTAATGAGAATGAAGATACAACTGTTCTAAATCTTTCAGACGCAGCAAAAGCAGTCCTGAGGGGGAAATACATCGCAATACAAGCATCCATTCAAAAACTGGAAAGAACTCAAATACAAAAGCTAACCTTACACCTAAAGCAGCTAGAGAATAAACAGGAAATAGATCCTACACCCATCAGAAGAAGAGAGTTAATAAAGATTTGAGCAGAACTCAACAAAATCGAGACCAGAACTGTGGAACAGATCAGCAGACCAGGAGTTGGTTCTTTGAAAGAATTAATAAGATAGATAAACCATTAGCCAGCCTTATTAAAAAGAAGAGAGAGAAGACTCAAATGAATAAAATCATGAATGAGAAAGGAGAGATCACTACCAACACCAAGGAAATACAAACGATTTTAAAAACATATTATGAACAGCTATACGCCAATAAATTAGGCAATCTAGAAGAAATGGATGCATTCCTGGAAAGCACAAACTAACAAAACTGGAACTGGAAGAAATAGAAAACGTGAGCAGGCCAATAACCAGGGAGGAAATTGAAGCAATCATCAAAAACCTCCCAAGACACAAGAGTCCAGGGCCAGATGGCTTCCCAGGGGAATTCCATCAAGTGTTTAAAGAAGAAACCATACCTATTCTACTAAACCTGTTTGGAAAGATAGAAAGAGATGGAGTACTTCCAAATTCGTTCTATGAGGCCAGCATCACCTTAATTCCAAAACCAAAGACCCCACCAAAAAGGAGAATTATAGACCAATATCCCTGATGAACATGGATGCAAAAATTCTCAACAAGATACTAGCCAATAGGATCCAAGAGTACATTAAGAAAATTATTCACCATGACCAAGTAGGATTTATTCCTGGGACACAGGGCTGGTTCAACAATCATAAAACAATCAATGGGATTCTTCATATCAGCAAGAGAAAGCGCAAGAACCATATGATCCTCTCATTAGATGCAGAGAAAGCATTTGACAAAATACAGCATCCATTCCTGATCAAAACTCTTCAGAGCGTAGGGATAGAGGGAACATTCCTCAAGATCTTAAAAGCCATCTGTGAAAAGCCCACAGCAACTATAATTCTCAATGGGGAAACACTGGGATCCTTTCCCCTAAGATCAGGAACAAGACAGGGATGTCCACTCTCACCACTGCTATTCAACATAGTACTGGAAGTCCTAGCCTCAGCCATCAGACAACAATAAGACATTAAAGGCATTTGAATTGGCAAAGAAGAAGTCAAACTCTCCCTCTTCCCCGATGACATGATACTCTACATAGAAAACCCAAAACCTTCCACCCCAAGATTGCTAGAACTGATACGGGAATTGGGCAGCGTGACAGGATACAAAATCAAAAAAAAAAAAAAAAAAAGGATACAAAATCAATGCCCAGAAGTCAGTGGCATTTCTATACACTAACAATGAGACTGAAGAAAGAGAAATTAAGGAGTCAATCCCATTTACAATTGCACCCAAAAGCATAATATACCTAGGAATAAACCTAACCAAAGCTGTAAAGGATCTATACCCTGAAAACTATAGAACACTTCTGAAAGAAATTGAGAAAGACACAAAGAGATGGAAAAATATTCCATGCTCATGGATTGGCAGAGTTAATATTGTGAAAATATCAATGTTACTCAGGGCAATTTACACGTTTAATGCAATCCCTATCAAAATACCATGGACTTTCTTCAGAGAGTTAAAACAAATTATTTTAACATTTTCGTGGAATCAGAAAAGACCCCGAATAGCCAGGGGAAGTTTAAAAAAGAATACCATAGCTGAGGGCATCACAATGCCAGATTTCAGATTGTACTACAAAGCTGTGGTCATCACGACAGTGTGGTCCTGGCACAAAAATAGACACATAGATCAATGGAACAGAAGAGAGAATCCATAGGTGGACCCTCAACTTTATGGTCAACTAATATTCAATAAGGAGGAAAGACTATCCACTGGAAGAAAGACAGTCTCTTCAGTAAATGGTGCTGGGAAAATTGGACATCCACATGCAGAGGAATGAAACTAGACCACTCTTTTGCACGATACACAAAGATAAACTCAAAATGGATGAAAGATCTAAATGTGAGACAAGAGTCCATCAAAATCCTAGAGGAGAACACAGGCAACACCCTTTTTGAACTCGGCCACAGTATCTTCTTGCAAGATACATCCACGGAGGCAAAAGAAACAAAGGCAAAAATGAACTATTGGTACATCATCAAGATAAGAAGCTTTTGCACAGCAAAGGATACAGTCAACAAAACTCAAAGACAACCTACAGAATGGGAGAAGATATTTGCAAATGACGTATCAGATAAAGGGCTAGTTTCCAAGATATGTAAAGAACTTATTAAACTCAGCAAAGACACAAACAATCCAATCATGAAATGGGCAAAATACATGAACAGAACTCTCACAGAGGAAGACATAGACATGGCCAACAAGCACATGAGAAAATGCTCTGCATCACTTGCCATCAGGGAAATACAAATCAAAACCACAATGAGATACCACCTCACACCAGTGAGAATGGGGAAAATTAACAAGGCAGGAAACCACAAATGCTGGAGAGGATGCGGAGAAAAGGGAACCCTCCTGCACTGTTGGTGGGAATGTGAACTGGTGCAGCCACTCTGGAAAACTGTGTGGAGGTTCCTCTAAGAGTTAAAAATAGACCTGCCCTACGACCCAGTAATTGCACTGTTGGGAATTTACCCCATAGATACAGATGCAATGAAACACCGGGACATCTACACCCCGATGTTTCTAGCAGCAATGTTCACAATAGCCAAACTGTGGAAGGAGCCTCGGTGTCCATCGAAAGATGAATGGATAAAGATGATGTGGTTTCTGTATACAATGGAATATTCCTCAGCCATTAGAAATTACAAATAGCCAGCATTTGCTTCAACGTGGATGGAACTGGAGGGTACTATGCTGAGTGAAATAAGTCCATCGGAGGACAAACATTATATGTTCTCATTCATTTGGGGAATATAAATAATAGTGAAAGGGAATAGAAGGGAAGGGAGAAGAAATGTGTGGGAAATATCAGAAAGGGAGACAGAACATAAGGATTCCTAACTCTGGGAAACGAACTAGGGGTGTTTGAAGGAGAGGAGGGCGGGGGGTGGCGGTGAGTGGGTGACGGGCACTGAGGGGGGTACTTGACAGGATGAGCACCTGGTATTATTCTGTATGTTGGCAAATTGAACACCAATAAAAAATAAATTTATTATTAAAAAAACAAATTAAGACATACTTAGATAATAATACACTTATACTTGGTGACTTCCATCTAGCACTTTCTATACTCGGTATGTCTTCCAAACACAACATCTCCAAAGAAATGAAAGCTTCAAATGATTCACTGGACAAGATGGATTTCACAGGTCCTACAGAACTTTACATCCAAACTCAACTGAATACACATTCTTCTCAAGTCCACATGGAACTTTCTCCAGAAAAGACCACATACTGGGTCACAAATATGGTCTGAACCGATACCAAATTTGGGATCGTCCCCTGCTTATTCTCAGACCATAATGCCTTGAAATTAGAACTAAATCACAACAAGAAATTTGAAGGACTTCAAACACGTGGAGGTTAAGGACCATCCTGCTACAAGATGAAAGGGTCAACCAGGAAATTAAGGAAGAATTAAAAAGCTCCATGGAAACTAATGAGAATGAAGATACAACCATTCTAAATCTTTGGGATGCAGCAAAAGCAGTCCTGAGGGGGAAATACATCGCAATACAAGCATCCATTCAAAAACTGGAAAGAACTCAAATACAATAGCTAAACTTACACCTAAAGGAGCTGGAGAAAAACAGCAAATAGATCCTACACCCATCAGAAGAAGACAGTTAATAAAGATTCGAGCAGAACTCAAAGAAATCGAGACCAGAAGAACTGTGAAACAGATCAACAAAACCAGGAGTTGGTTCTTTGAAAGAATAAATAAGATAGATAAACCATTATCCATCCTTATTAAAAAGAAGAGAGAGAAGACTCAAAGTAATAAAATCATGAATGAGAACGGAGAGATCACTACCAACACCAAGGAAATACAAGCGATTTTAAATTCTGAGTCATGAAGTCTCTTGAGTCTTTTATGCTTTTTTCCAGAGCCACCAGCAGCTTTATAATTGTGCTTCTGCATTGGCTTTCTGAGATTGAATTGTAATCCAGATTTTGCAACTCTGTGGGAGCGAGAACTGTTCCTCATGCTTTCTTTTGAGGTGAGGTTTTCCTTCTTGTCATTTTGTTCAGTGCAGAGTGGCCAAAAATAAGTTGTATTAGGAAAAGGAGAAAAAGAGAGGAGAGAAAGTAGGAAAGAAAAAGAAAAAAGAAGGAAAAAAGAAAAAAGAAGAGAAGAAAAAGAAGAAAAAGAAAAAGAAAAAGAAAAAAACGGACGGGGAAGCAAAAGCAAATCAAAAAGCAAAGAAACCAAACACACACACAAAAAAAAACCACTAGGGGGAGTATCCTCTGATTCTGTATACTCTAAGTCCCTTGACTTCCCCTGGAACTTTCCAGTGCTGCTGGGTCAATAATTTGTTTTTCCCCTGTCCGTCTAGCTGTTCTTCTGGAGGAGGGGCCTGCTGTGCTGATTTTCAGCTGTTAGCATTTGGGGGAGCTGCTCAGCCCCCTGCCTGGTGCAGGGCTCAGTGAAAGATGTTTAAGCTGTTTATCCAGTGAGGCCACTCTGAGGCTCAGTGGGGGTTGTTCACCCCATGAGGCCCCAGGAAGAACAACCACAGTCGTGGTGGCCAGCTCTGGAGTCCTGGATTCAGCCCCCGCAGTAACTCCGGGGCTCGAAGTCTGCAGGGCCTGGAGGCTCCAGGGCGGGGCCGCTGATCTGCTCAGCGGCAGGTCCTGGGCCCTCCGGGCCTGTGCCTGTCCCGGCGGGAGGCCGGATCCTGGGCTGTGTCCCTGGCGCCCCGTGCTCCGGGGTCTGCACTGTTGGAATCGCGCTCCCGGCCGGGCAGCCCCCTCTCTTCGGAGCCTCTGGCCAAGCCGCTCAGAGCTGCTCCCGGGTCAAGCCATGCACGCGCTGCAGCCCTTTAGGGAGCTCCGGGCACTCTCTCAGGGTCGCAGGTGTCTGTTAGTTTCCCAGGGAGCCTGAGGGCATCCCCACCCCTCCTGGGGTCCTTCTCTAACTCCCTGTGAGTGCCTTTCTGCCCTGGAAGATTGGTGAAGCTCCTGCTTCTCCTGGGCGGTGCTTTCCTGTCTTGGGGGCTCTTCCCCCTTGGATGCCTTTTTGTTTCTTTTTTTCTTTTTTCCCCCCATCTGCCTACCTTGATAGAAGCGTGAACTCTTCCCACTGTAGCATTCCAGCTGTTCTCTCTTTAAATCTCAGGCCGAATTCATAGATTTTCAGGATGATTTGAAGGTTATCTAGGTAATTTGGTGGGGACAGGTGACTTGAGGACCCTACTCTTCCGCCATCTTGCCCCTCCTCCACTTCCTCAGGATTTGCTTCGATGTGGGACACAAGTTTTGTGAGAGGCAACTGTCTCTTAGTTCAGTCCAGACACTTCTGAGGAATTCCTCCCTTAGATTGGAGCTACATACTAACTTCCATACCTGAGAACCTAGCTGAAAGCTGTCTCCCTGGGGAACTTCCTTCTACAAGTTGAGCTCACACGTGGTCCCTCCCAGTTGCACACTGCCTGCAGATGGAGTTTCGAGCATCGAGCATCGAGCATCGAGCATCGTCACTAGAGATGTTTGTCAGAATCTCATGGGACGCAAGTGGAAAACTGCAGGCTTTGAAGGTTGTGTCTCCAGTAGAGCGGTATTCATGGAACCTCCTGACTTAGAATGCTGCTACGTTATCACTGGAATAAGAACGCAGCTAGTTGAAAGCTGGCTTCTAGGCATGCTTCCTCGTGAGATATGAGCTAAGAGCAAGACCCTCACGCATCCTGACTGCCTGTAGACATAGCTCCTAACATCCTTATGTTACATGCTGGAAGAGGTTGTGTGAACAGCATGTGGAAGTGTCAGGCCTGTACTCTCTGTATCTGCATTCCATACAGCGATTGCCAACTACTTGTTCAATGAGAGTATAGCTAGGTTCTAACTCCCATAAATGCGTGGCTAGCAGACATCTGCCTCCAAGGCATACACAGTCCTGAGAGATGAGCTTATGGCCTATACCTCCCACATTCTGACGGTCTGTATGCTTTGCTTCCGCAGGATTTCGTTTAATTCGGGACAGAAGTGGTGGGAGCAGCAAGTGTCTCCAAGGTTGATCCAGCTCCTAGCGGACAGCTGCCTCCAAGGCATACACCCTCCTGAAAGTTGAGCTTTCAGCCTCTACCTTCCACATGCTGACTGCTGTATGCTTCCCTTCCACAAGATTTCATTTGATGTGGGACAGAAGTGGTGTGAGCAGCAAGTGTCTCTAAGCTCAATGCAGCGCCTAGTGTACAGTTGCCTCCACGGCATACACACTCCTGAGATTTGAGCTTATGGCCTATACCTCCCACATCCTCCTGACTGCATGTACACTTCACTTCTAATAGGCCTAGGTTTGATGCGTGAGAGAAGTGGTGTGAGAGGGAAGTCGAATGTACAGGCCAGAAGACTGGTGTCTCCAAGCTTAATCCAGCGCCTAGCAGACAGCTGCCTCCAAGGCAGACAGACTCCTGAGAGTTGAGATTATGGCCTTTATCTCCCACATGCTGACTTGCTGTACGCTTTGCTTCCTCGGGATTTCATTCAATGCGGGACATTAGTGGTGTGAGCAGCAATTGTCTCCAAGCTCCATCCAGCGCCTAGCAGACAGCTGCCTCCAAGGCATACATACTCCTGATAGTTGAGCTTATGGCCTGTACCTCCCACATGCTGACTGGCTGACTGCCTGTACATTTTGCTGCCACAGGATATCTTTCGATGCGGGAAAGAAGTGGTGTGAGCAGCAAGTGTCTCCAAGCTCAACCGAGCGCCTAGAGGACAGCCTCATCCAAGGCATACACACTCCTGAGAGTTGAGCTTATTGCCTTTACCACCCACATGCTGAAGGCCTGTACGCTCCGCTTCCACAGGATTTCGTTCAATGCAGGACAGAAGTGGTGTGCACAGCAAGTGTCTCCAAGCTCAATCCATCGCCTAGTGGACAGCTGCCTCCAAGGCATACACACTCCTGAGACTTGAGATTATGGCCTGTACCTCCCACATGCTGAGGGCCTGTACCCGTCGATTCCACAGGTTTTCGTTCAAGGCGGGTCAGTAGTGGAGTGAGAAGCAAGTGTCTCCAAGGTCAACCCACTGCTTAGCGGACAGCTGCCTCCAAGGCATACACACTCCTAAGAGTTGAGATTATGGCCTGTACCTCTCACATGCTGACTGCATGCAAGCTTCACTTCCACAGGATTTCGTTCAATGCAGACCAGAAGTTTTGTGAGTGGCAAGCGTCTCATAGCTCAATCCATCGACTTCTGAGGAATTCCTCCCTTAGTTTGGAGCTACATACTAACTTCCATACCCAAGAAGCTAGTTGAAAGCTGTCTCCCTGGGGAACTTCCTTCTACAAGTTGAGCTCACACGTGGTCCCTCCCAGTTGCACACTGCCTGCAGATGGAGTTTCGAACATCCTCAGTAGAGATGTTGGTCAGAAGATGGTGGGAGGCAAGAGGCAAGCTGCGGGCTTGGAACGCTTGTGACTCCGAGTCCAGGAGAGCAGTTTCATGAAACCTCCTCACTTGGAATGTTGCTGCCTTTTCACTCCAATGAGAACGCAGCTAGTTGAAAGCCGGCTTCTAGGCATGCTTCCTTGTGAGAGCTGAGTTCAGGGCAGGACCCTCCCGCATCCTGAGAGCCTGTGGACTTAGGTCCTAATATCCTTAGGTTGGATTCTGGCAGAGGTTGTGTGAAAAGCATGTGGAATTGCCAGGCCTGAGGTCTTGTGTATCTGGGTTCAATACAGCATTTTCCAAACATCGTCTTCAATTAGAGTGGAGATAGACTTTAACTCCCATAAATGAGCGCCTAGGGGACAGCTGCCTCCAAGGCATACACACTCCTGAGAGTTAAGCATATGGCCTGTACCTGCCACATGCTGACTGCCTGTATGCTTAGCTTTCACAGGATTTCGTTCGACGCAGGACAGAAGTTTTGTGAGGGGTAACTGTGTCTTAGCTCAATCCAGCGATTTCTGAGGAATTCCTCCCTTAGATAGGAGCTACATACGAACTTCCATATCTGAGAAGCTAGTTAGAAGCTCTCTCCCAGGGGAACTTCCTTCTGCGAGTTGAGCTCACACCCAGGCCCTCCCAGTTCCACACTGCCTGCAGATGCAGTTTCGAATATCCACACTAGAGAGGTTTGTCAGAAGCTTGTGGGACACAAGTGGCAAACTGCAGGCTTGGAAGGTTGTGTTTCCAGGTGCAGTAGAGCGGTATTCATGGAACCTCCTCACATAGCATGCTGCTACGTTCTCACCCCAACAAGAACGCAGCTAGTTGAAATCTGGCTTCTAGGCACGCTTGCTTGTGAGAGCTGAGCTCAGGGCAGGACCCTCCCGCATCCTGGCTGCCTGTGGAGTTAGCTCCTAACATCCTTAGGTTCGGTGCTCGCAGAGTTTGGTTGAAAAGCATGTGGAGGTGGCAGGCCTGTAGTCATGTGTATCCGAGTTCAATACAGCGATTTCCAAACACCCTCTTCAATTAGAGTGGAGTTTGGTTCTTTTTTAAAATTTATTTTATTTATTTTATTATTTTATTTATATTTATTTTAATAAATTTATTTTTTATTGGTGTTCAATTTGTCAACATACAGAATAACACCCAGTGCTCATTCCGTCAAGTGCCCGCCTCAGTGCCCGCCACCTCCCCCCCCACCTCCCCTTCCACCACCCCCAGTTCGTTTCCCAGAGACCTTCCCGCTACGAGGCCTCCTTTCCAAGAAGAGTAACTCCAGATCCCTGCTCAGGCTCACGGAGGATGCCGGAAAGCCAGAGACTTGGGGAAAACTTATTGAAACAATAGAATTTTGAAAAATATAAATGACCCATTCAGGAGGATGAAAGGAATTGAAGTCATCCAGCCCCCAGAGGGGCAGAGAGGGCAGAGGGTCTCCCCCGGGTCGTCCTCCGCCTTTCTGCCCAAATTCTGCCGGAATTTTTCAGACTTTAATTGCGCAGGGCGGCCGCGCATGTTGACCCACCGCGTGGGCGACCCGGTTTCACGCCCAGCAGGATCCGGGCCTGGCTCTGGAGGCCAGCGTGCCCCCAGAACCACTTGGCCGCCCCCGCCTTCGGCCCACCTGTGCCACCCGAGCCACCTGGCCCCTCCCCTGCACCGCTTCCTCCCCCCCACCCCACCTCCCCCGCACCCCTTCCTCCCCGCCTCTCCCTGCAGCCCTTCCTGCCTCTCCCCTGCACCCCTTCCTCCCTGCCTCTCCCCTGCACCCCTTCCTCCCCCACCTCTCCTTGCACCTCTTCCTGCCCCACCTCTCCCCTGCATCCCTCCCTCCCCCCTCATCCCTCCACCCCTTCCTCCCCGCCTCTCCCTGCACCCCTTCGTCCCTGCCTCTCCCCTGCACCCCTTCCTCCCCACCTATCCCCTGCACCCCTTCCTCCCCACCTATCCCCTGCACCCCTTCCTCCCCGCCTCTCCCTGCACCTCTTCCTCCCCCACCTCTCCTCTGCACCCCTTCCTCCCCACCTATCCCCTGCACCCCTTCCTCTCCACCTCTCCCTGCAGCCCTTCCTTCCCGGCTCTCCCCTGCACCCCTTCCTCCCCCCCTCATCCCTGCCCCCCTTCCTCCCCGCCTGTCCCTGCGCCCCTTTCCTGCCTCTCCCCTCCCCTGCCGCGAGGGCAGGAGGCCCGGGACCTAGGCAGCTGCAAGGAGCCGGGACAGAGAGCCTGCCTTGGGGATGCTTCTCAGGCGACTGGCACGACGAGCCCGGAGGGGGGGCTCAGTATCTGCCTTCGGAGCCGCCGAGCCGGCGAAGGGCTCTAGCCGCACCCTGCTGTACACCAAGAACCTGGCAGTGACCCTGGCCCCCCCTTCACTCCGGGTCCCCAACATCCGGCCAACCCAACGTCGCCCAGCGGACTCCTCACACTCACTATTTTTCTTATTGCGGTAAAATAGACATAACAAAATTTACCATTTTAGTGTATGAACTCGGGGGCATTTACCGCATTGGCAATACTGCGCAGACACCAGCACTACCTTGTTGGAGAACGTTCTCGCCGCCGGGACCCCGCGTCCTGCCCGCTTCCTGCCAACCTCGCCTGCGCTCTCCGCGTGTTCCGGGCGCGAAGGCCCAGCGCAGCGCGGCTCGGCTCGGCCTCCTCGGGACGCTTCGGGCTGAGCCCGAGCCGCTGCCAGCAGCGCCCGTGCCCCTCCGCGGCCGCCTAGTAACCGCGCGCGTGCACATCGCGTTTTGTCTTCCACTTCTCAGTTCAGAGATACCTGGTTTGCTTCTACATTTGGGTGATGGTGAATAGTGTTGCTATGAACATTTGTGTATGTTTTTGTTAGAACACGTTATTTTATTTTTTTAGAGATTTTTATTTATGAAAGACACAGCGAGAGAGGCAGAGACACAGGCAGAGGGAGAGGCAGGCCCCAAGCAGGGAGCCCGATGTGGGACTCGATCCCGGGACCCCAGGATCAGGCCCTGGGCTGAAAGCAGTGCCAGACCGCCGAGCCACCCGGGATGCCTGCTTTAATTTTTTATTTTATTCTGTGTGTGATTTGTTTTTTCCCCTCTGGCTGCTTTGAACATTATTTCCTCATTATTGATTTTTGGCAATTAGATTGTGGTTTTTCCGTATGGTTCTTCTACTCGGATTTCATTGCGAGTCTTAGATCAGTGTGCTTATAGTTTTAATCCCACTTTGGTGTCTCTGGTAACCTCTGCCCCGGGTGCATGTGCGCTGAACAGCTTGGTGTGGCTCCACACTGTACTGAGCCTCTGGGCAAGGATTTCTGGCTGACCTTCAGCTTAAGAAGCTTCTACTGCTACATCCTCAAGTTCATCCATCTTTTCCTCTGCACTAGTCAGTTAATCCCACCCAGTACATATTTCATTCCAGGTATTTTTCCCCTATAAAAAACTCCATTTGATTTTTTTCATCTTTCATTTCTCTTCTCATCACATCCCTGTTTTTTCTCACATCTTTGGGCACTTGAAGCTCATTTGTAATAGCTGTCTTCATGGCCTTACCACTAACTTCATCTTCTCTCTCGTTTCCTAGTTTGTTTTTAATGACTGATCTTTCTTGTGATGGGTCCCATTCTCCTGCTTCTTCATTTGCCTAGTGATTTGTGACTGGATGCCAAACATAGTGTATTTGTTATCACCAAATGCTGGATTTATATTCCTTTAAAGAATATAACACTTGGCAGGCCATTTAAGTTACTTCTGGGTTACTGTGATCCATTAGAATTCTGATTTTTCCGCTCCTTTAAGGGAGCTGTAGAGAACTCATTAGCCTAAACCCAACTTAACCCTACTTTTTTTTCTATTATTGAAGTTTGATTTGCCAACACATAATATAACACCCAGTGCTCATCCTGTCAAGTGCCCCCCTCAGTGCCCATCACCCAGTCACCCCATCACCGCCCACCTCCCGTTCCACTACCCTTTGTTCATTCCCCAGAGTTAGGAGTCTCTCATTTTTGTGTCCATCGCTAACTTTTCCCACTCAGTTCCTCTCCTTTCCCCTTTAATCCCTTTCACTATTTCTTATATTCTTAGTATGAGTCAAACCATATAATGATTGTCCTTCTCTGACTGACTTACTTCACTCACATAATACCCTCCAGTTCCATCCACATCGAAGCAAATGATGGGTGTTCGTCCTTTCTGATGGCTGAGGAATATTCCACTGTATACACAGACCACAGCTTCTTTATCCATCATCTGTCGATGAACACCGAGGCTCCTTCCACAGTTTGGCTATTGTGGACATTGCTGCTATAAACACTGGGGTGCAGATGTCCCGGCGTTTCACTACATCTGTATCTTTGGGGTAAATCCCCAGCAGTGCAATTGCTGGGTCATAGGGCAGGTCTATTTTTAACTCTTGGAGGAACCTCCCCACACAGTTTTCCAGAGTGACTGCATCAGTTCACTTTCCCAACAGTGCAAGAGGGTTCCCCTTCCTCCACATCCTCTCCAACAGTTGTGGTTTCCTGTCTTGTTAATTTTCACCCTTCTCACTGGTGTGAGGTGGGATCTCATTGTGGTTTTGGTTTGTATTTCCCTGATGGCAAGTGATGCGGAGCATTTTCTCATATGCTTGGTGGCCATGTGTAGGTCTTCTTTGGTGAAATTTCTGTTCATGTCTTTTGCTCATTTCATGATTGGATTGTTTGTTTCTTGTGAACCCCACTTTTAAGGCCTGGCCCTTCTGGGGTCTCTACTGAATGTTCCAGGTATCAGTGAGATCTCTCTACCCTGACTTGTGGGAAATTAAATGGTCTTCAGGCCTCTATGAGATCTGAAATTTATTTATGTCGTGGCTCCCTGTCAAGTATTCCTTTCTTGGAAGTTGTTGTCCAGACTAGTGGGACTGCACCATAGGCATAAATAAGATCAGTATCGAGCCTAAATCTCAAGAGAGACCCTATGTGGATATCTGGAGATCTGTGTAACTCCTGCCTTTTAAGTACTCTGGTCTGGAAAGTTTAGCTACCTTGATCTCTCTATACTCCAGTCTCTATCTAAGCTTCTCCTTTTGCACCACAGTCTGGTCATTTCTCGCAGGCAGAAAGCCTAGGTGGTGGTAAGGCTCACCTCATTTTTTCCCTTTCTCAGATTTGTGTTGTCAATTGTCCAAGCCTGAAAACTGTTGTTGTTTTATATGTATATGTTGTTGCCAATTTTCGAATTGTTTGTCGGGGCAGGTACTTCTGAATCATCTTATCCATGAGAGCACAGTAAGCGCCCCACTCTTTCTCTTTCTGCAGCACTAGGGTTTATTAAGCTGTGCCTTAGCGCAGATGCTGGGCCTCGCCCACGGTGCTCTCCGGGTTCAAAGCCCAGAGGAACTGGCAGTTCTTCCAGAGTAATCACACCAGGAAATTGAGAGCGAAGCAGATATGGTACACAACCTCATTATGTGTCACCTCCACGCGGCCATGGCCAAGGCCAGACACAGCACCTTTTTCATCTGGAATTTGATTCTGGACTTTACTTCATCCACTTTGGCCACCATATTCTCCTTGTGGGTCAGCAAGAAGGGGAACTGGCCAGCCCAAGATTCAGGCCTGGGCCCAAGATTCATGGGATCTGCTTGATCAGAGATTCTGAAGCCAAAAAAAGAAAAAAGAAAAGAAAAGAAAGAAAAGAAAGAAAAGAAAAGAAAAAAGGAAAGGAAAGGAAAGGAAAGGAAAGGAAAGGAAAGGAAAGGAAAGGAAAGGAAAGGAAAGGAAAGAAAGGAAAAGGAAAGGAAAGGAAAGGCATTATATGTCTTGGCCAGCTTCTTGACTAATTTTTTATTCTTGTTGAGTTCCTTCAGTGCCTCAGTGTCCATGGGGGAATGCCCACAGGCTCGGCCTCACCATAGCACTGCTGCTCCCCCCGGGCACATGTGGAGAATTTGGAGGCAAGGAATGGAGTTAAGCCTGATGGTGCCTGAGAAGAGTTTGTCCTTCTAAGGTCTTAATTCCTCAAGCTGATGTACAGTTCCACCATCCCCCAAAACATGGGTGCTCGTGCTGGCTCCCATGCAGGACTTCCTCCACCGCCTCATACAGGGCATCTTGGGGGACTGCTGCTGATGGTGCTGTGCCACAATAACCAGAAGGGACTTTTTAAAATATTTTATTTATTCATGAGAGACACACAGAGAGAGGCAGAGGGAGAAGCAGGCTCCCTGAGGGAGCCCGATGCAGGACTTGATTCCAGGACCCCGGGATCACGCCCTGAGCCAAAGGCAGATGCTCAACCACTGAGCCACCCAGGCACCCCAAGTGCTCCACTCTTAAGTGAAGCATTGGATTACCAGATTGAGGGAGCCCCCAGGACAAAACACAGACACTGAAATAAAAGGGGAAGAGGAACTAAAAAACAAAACAAAACAAAAAAAACAAAAACAAACAAACAAAAAAACCCAAACAAACCACCTAGCTAACGCAGAGAACAAAGTTAAAAAAAAAAAACTTTAATGAAAAGCCTAAAAACCACCGAGAAGATACTGCATCCCCGAAATCACAGAAGGCCATGACTTTTTTTTTTTTAACGGAGGGAATAAGAAAGTTTTGGAAATTAAAAATATGCTAGAAGAAAGAAAAAATTCAGTATAAAGCATGAAAGGTAGAATTGAGGAAATTTTTCAGACAAAAAGACAAGGAGAGAGAAAATACCAGAGAAGAGACAAAATCACCACAGGATCAATCAAGAGAGCCCAGATTTTCAATTCAAAGTCTTTAGAAAAAAAAGAACAGAGGAAAAAAATGGAGGACAGGAAATTATGGAAAAAGAAAAGAAGATTTCCCAAATAGGAGCATGAGCCTCTGGATTTAAAAGGCCCACTGATGACACAACTCAATAAATTAAGGAAAGATCCTCACCAGGTAAGTCATGACTAAATCTCCGGATGCCTCTGCAAATGAGAGGAGATGCTCCCAATAGCACACGAGAGGCAGGGCCACAGACAGCGCTAGTGCCCACAGCTTCTAAGACATGGTCGTCACCTGGAGATTCATACCCTGATGAACTATCAGGTGAATTTAAAGGTATAATAAAAATATTTCCTAACCCACACAGCAACAAAAATTTGACCCTCCATTCAGTCTCATGAAGCAGCAGAAGGATTGATTGTGTCCCATCAATCACAGTGACAACCCAGGGGAAAATACAGGGACCAGAAGATGAGGCATCCTGAACAAGAGATTGTGGGAACCCCCTGGAAAATGCTGGAGGTGGAGAACTCCAGGGTCACAGCTCTGCAGCCAGCCCAGAGGACGATCAGCGTAGAACGGGAGTGGGACGCGGCAAGGGAACATGCAGAGGAGGCGGCAAGGGGACAAGATTACTTACTTGATGTGAGTGACTGCACTGCAATGAGTTTTTATTTAGCATGTTTTTTTTTTTTTTTTGAAGATTTTGTTTATCTATTCATGAGACACAGAGAGAGGCAGAGACACGGAGAGAGAGAGGCAGAGAAGCAGGCTCCCTGTGGGGGAGCACGATGCAGGACTTGGCCCCAGAACCCCGGGATCACAACCTGAGCCAAAGGCAGATGCTCAACCACTGAGCCACCCAGGCATCCCTATGCAGCAATTCTTTAGAATTATGAAGGCAAGTAGAAAAACTGAAAATATTTGAAAGTGGTTGCTCTGGGTGGTGGGAGTGGAGATCAGGAGGGCCTTGAGGAGTGACTGTTATTTTTTGTTTTAACCCTGTATTTCTGTTTGATTTTTAAAATTCTTCATTTATTCGTTCAATAAGTAAAAAAAATAATAATAAAAGGGCAGGAGGCCTAGAGATAAAAAGTACAGGGCAGGTGCAGCCATAATGTCCAGGGAAGCTAGAGCCCTGGAAAACTGGAGTTTCCCGGGGTGACTTTGTAAGGGGCCATACCAGAGGGCCCATTTAGTGAAAACTCTAAGCGTGAAGGCTATTGGAAATTCATGTTACCAAGTCTACACTTAATAGAGAAACAGATTCAAGGAATCTAATTACATTCAGGTTGCTTGATAGAGGAAATCAAAGTGAAGGGAGTTGTCTAGTCCTCAGAAATATTTCAATCAGACCACAATCAAAATAGCCTGATGGGTAACCTAGTCCTTTCAGAGCTATCAGAGATCAGCAGACTTTCTCAATCAAGGTCTAGATACTCGACATTTCCAATTTGCAGGCGTCTCTGTCGCAGCTGATCAACTCGGCTGTTACACTGGTCAGAAGTTTTATCTGGCATGGCATTAGCATGTTTCGCTTTTTCATTCAAGTCCTATTTTTGCTTTTATTCCAAGGAAAATAACAAAATTTGCACCAATGGACTTTCTAGAACAAGTTGGATAATGGCTAAGATGTCAGGGAGAGTCTATTCAATTTTGTTTTGTCATTAGGATTTCATTTCCTGAAAGGAGGTTTCATGAGATTCTCATTGACATGCCAGGACACCTTCAGGTCATTCTGTGGACACACCGGTGCTCATTAAAGAGCTGCAGAGCGGGGGTCCCTGGGTGGCTCCGCGGATTAGCCGCCGCCTTGGGCCCAGGGTGTGGTGGCCCTGGAGCCCGGGACCGAGTCCCACGTTGGGCTCCCTGCATGGAGCCTGCTTCTCCCTCTGCCTGGGTCTCTGCCTCTCTCTCTCATTTAAAAACAAAAAAAAGGAAAAAGAGCTGCAGAGGTTTCCTTATAGGCTGACTATCTGACCAGCTCTGCCTTTCACGTTTGTTTGTTTTCACCGCAGTTAAAAACCACAGCAGTTACTCAAATGCAAAGATCTGAAACAGCAAGAATTAATGTTTGGCTCTTTGAAACTGAACACTTTGCTTTCCACTTGCTTGCAGTCTATGCTATCTAATCTGCAGAAGCAAAAAGGCAAAATACACAACGTTTTCCAAGAGCTGCGTCAGTTCAGACGACAAACCAGGAATTGTAGCTTCAGTCACAGAAAGCTCAGAATGTCAGTGTTCAACACCCACTCGCTGGATGTTTACTGTGTGGCTGCTGCAAATGCACAACAGGGCGCTGAATGACGCACTACGTCCCTGTCCTCATGGAATTTCAGTCTAGTTGGGGAGACACGGGTTTAAAAAAGAAAACCACTACGTATGGAATTACAGATTGTAGTAAGTGCCATACAGGAAAAGTCAAGAGAATATAATTTAGACTGTGGCCTCTCTGAAGAGATGTTATTTGATCTGGGACTTCTAAGTTAGGATTAGGAATTTCCAATTATTTATAACTGCATGACAAACCATCGCATACCTAGTGGCATAGAAAACCACTGCATGCTCAAAAATTCTCCAGCTCAGGATTTCAAAGAGCATGGTGACAACAGCTTATTTCTGCTTCACATTTAGAGTCTCTGCTGGGAAAATGAGAATGTCTGGGAATAATTCAAACAGCCCAGGGCTGGAATCCTCTCTGGGCTTCCTCATCCACATGGCTGGTACTATAGTGGGCTGAGCATTGGCTCCAAAGACATATGCTCAAGTGCTACCGTCACTACTTGTGACTAGGACCTGATCTGGAGAATGGATCTTTGCAGATGGGATCAAGTCTGGGAACTTGAGTTGAGAACATTGTGAATTTCGGGTGGGGCCTAAAGGCAATAGCCAGTGTCCTCCTAAAAGAAAGCAGGGGGTAAGTTAGGAGGAGAAACACAGGGAAGAAGGGAAAGTGAGGAAGGAGCCAGAGACTGGAGGGACGGGTCTACAAACCCAGGAGTGCCAAGAATGGGTGACTACCACCAGAAACTTCGAGGTAGGAATGGGTCAGATTTTCTCTCGGAGATCCCAGAAGAGAGCAGCACCCACTGACACCCTGATTTCAGGTTTCTGTCAGATCTCAGAACTGCCAGGGAATGAATTCCTGTTGCCTCAAGCCACCAAATTTGTGGTCATGTTTGATGGCAGCCACAGGGAACTACTAGAGTTAACTATGCTGAGCCACCTCAGGGACCTCGCAGCGCCAGGTGGCCTCTTTACGAGGTTTCACCTTCTCGCACTATTACTGAGGTTTGGAGACAGAGCTTCCTGGTGGCAAGGGTCCCAAGAGCACAGCCTTCAAGAGAGCAGCCAGAGGCTTTTCCTACCTGGCCTAGGTAAAATCACTAAAAATCACCTCCGCCGTCTGTCACAAGCTCACCCAGAGTCAAGGAGACGGAATACAGGCTCCATCTCTCAGTTGGAAAATGCGTGCCCGACTTCTAAAACCACTTCATGGAGCTGGCTATTTGCTGCAGGGAGTAGAGTGAGCAAGAGCTGTCCTGTGCACTTGGGCAGCGCGGGGCTGGGCCCCCGCTGCTGCCCCAGACTGACACTCCAGTGTGGGCCAAGGCTCCAAGTCAGAATATAAAAGGATTTATAAGTAGAACAGAAACAAAAAAAAGGCTCTAAGGGCAGGTTCTTTGAGTGTTTTTTGCTGTTCTGAGCATAGTATCTGGTGCATAACAGGCCATCCAGTTTTTCTGTGGAATGATAACAGAATGTATACGTAGGGAAAGCTTAAGTATACCACATGCCCTGCTCGGGCAAAATGGCTTCAGATGAGATTGGAGGAGCGGCCTGGGGTCAGATCACACAGGGCCTGTTTCGTAAGGAGTTTATATTTTGTTTTAAGTCAAGTGGAATGCACATAATATGTTGTTTCATATTTTTAATATTTATGAGAGCCCTAAAAAGAAAAAAATTTATTGTGGCTAGTTGGTTTGTTAGTTAAAAAAAAAAAAAAAAAAAAAGGCAAAAGACAGAAATCCAGAAATAACAAAGGTTTAGCCAAATTAGAAATCTATTTATCTCTGTTTATTAAATGTAGGCTGCTATGGCAACTCTACAATCATCAGGAACCCAGACTCTTGGTTGAGGCTTCTACCTTGTTATCCAAGATGCCTACTTTGGTCCAGCTTTTTTATCTGCTTTCTAGACAGAGAAAGAGAAAAGGGGAGAGGGAGAGAGCTGATGGCCTTCATATCCAGCATAGTCTCACCTCCTCTAGGTCCTCTTTTTTTTTTTTTTAAGATTTCATTCATTTACTTGAGAGAGAGAGAGAGAATGAGTGAGGGGAGGAGCAGAAGGAGAGAGAAAAGCAGATTCCCTGCTGAGCCCAACACTCGGTTTGATCCCAGGACCCTGAGATCATGACTTGAGCCAGTCAGACAATCTACTGAGCCACCCAGGTGCCTCTTACCTCTAGATTCCTAACTTAATTATATCTGCAAACACCCTCCCTCCAAATAAGGTCATATTCAGTGATGGGTGGAAGTCTTGGACATCGGCTCAATTTAAGGACACTCCTCAGAAAGTGCATGTGCACATAAACGCGCACATAAAACTTCCACTATATCCCTTTGGCCACTTCTTTATCATATGATTACACCTACCTTGCCAGGGATGCTAGGAAATATGATCTTTCTTTTGGGAAATACGTCCTTAGGGAGGAAGGAGAGTTCTATTACTATAGCAGAAGCCAAGGGCAGCCCGGATGGCTCAGTGGTTTAGCGCCTGCCTTTGGCTCAGGGCGTGATCCTGGAGACCTGGGATCGAGTCCCGTGTCGGGCTCCCGGCATGGAGCCTGTGTTTCTGCCTCTCTTTCTCTCTGTGTGTCTCTCATGAATAAATGAAATCTCTTTTTTTAATAAATAAAATCTTAAAAAAAAAAAAAAGAAGCCGAGACAAAACCTGTGGGGCAGCAGGTACCAAACTCTCTGGCAGAGCCGTGCACACACGGCCACGTCCCCTAGACGGCGAGCCCCTGGGAAGGACCTAGTCCGCCTCATCCCCAGTCCCCAGCACAAAGCACAGTGCTTAACGCGCAATAACTTATCACTAACTGCTAAATTGCAAGCATCTCGATGCCAAGGTTCTTAAATTCCAATCTCTTTCTCAGAAATACTTATTGCCAGAAGCACATGCCCCCCTCTGGCCCTGCATGCTGAAGCACAAGGAGAATTTGCCCCACCTTCACCCCGAGAAGCTGATGGGGCTCCTGGAGATCTACACAAGTGTAGCGTCCCCCTGGAGTTCCTCCCGGAACTTTGACCTCTCAAGCCTGTCCCCAACCGAGCCCCCAGCAACGTGTCACTTATCGAAGTGGCACAGGCTCCAGCTGTGGATTGCTGCTCCGGCTAAGTTGGTGACCCCTCTGTATTTGGCTCTCTCTCCGAGTTTCAAGGGTACAGTGCGCCTGTGACATCCGTCCTCTCAGGGATCCAAAAAAGGTTGTTGGTTTTCAGTTTGTTCAGTTTTCTTCTCACTGAGATTGTTTGGAAAAGAATGGATTGGCAGGGGGACAACAAGAGGGAGGGAGAAGGTGAGGGTCAGTGAGGAGAGGTGGGAAGCCCTGGAAATCGAGACAATCAGGAACCAGGAGTTCCACCCTTCCTGCCCCGCCTCACCTCTTCCACCTGGCCAGGTGTGCACTCACCTGGCCATGCAGCTCCTGCTGCCACTTCTGCCTCTACATGGGCAGTTTTCTACTCTGGTTGGTCATTGGAATCCCCTTGGGAGCTTTCTTAGCCTACTGCACCTAGGTTTTCCCTAATCAGACACACTCTAGTGGCTTCTGATGTGTAATTGGTGCGGAGAACCAGTGACCTAGGTTCTTGCTCTTCAGAGGATGGTCCATGGCCAGGCAGCACGGGTATCAGTTGGGAGCTGGTCAGAGAGGCAGCACCTCAGGCCCTACCCAGCCCGACCAAAGCAGAATTTTCATTTTAACAAGATCTACAGGTGATTTCTATGCACATTAAAATTTGAGAAGCTCTGATGAGATGACTCTCCTATAATCCTGAAGCAGATGGCTCCCTGAGAAGTGTGATGCGAGCCAGGCACCCTGCTGAACACGTAGTGTCGGTGGACAAGTCCCACGCGGCCCACATAGACGGCCTGCCTGCTGTCATTGCCCAATGGAATGTATCTGAAATACAGAGAATTAGATCTTCCAATAGGGAAAGGGGCTTGGGCCCCTTTAGTCTGAAACACCGCTATAGACCTCATTGGCTATAGAGGAGTAAAAACAGTACTAACTGAATTAATTGAAGGTTATAGTTGAAGAATTGAGGTTAACTTGGAGGCTAGGCTTGGCAGGGTTGGAAGTGGCTTCTGTGGAAAAGCAGATTCGAGCGTGAGGCCGAGAGAACGCCGTGGAGAGTAAGGTAGTGAGGGGGGAAGAGCGCAGGTCAAGGCAGCTCAGGGGGCAGGGGGAGCACTACGGAGAGAGCTGGTGGCCTCCCACAGAGTGACTAGCAGAGGAAAAGCAACAATGGCCCCAAATGCCCACTGTCCCCAAGGCCCACGGATGAATTCCTCAACCCTGGACCAGTGAATAAAGCAAAGGTGGTGTGAAGTGGCTGAGAGCTTGGCCTTTGGAGCCACAAAGCCTCAATTTCAAACTCAGCCCTGCTGCTTATTAGCTGGTGACCTTGGACAAGCCCATTGGTTTCCTTAGGGTTCTTCATCATCTACAAAATAAAGATGATATAGGCAACCACTCATAACAGTAAATGTAGGATATGAAAGAAAGAGTACCATGCTTGGCAGAGTGATGTACACATACACACATGTACGTATGGTATATTTTTAATATATATTTATATGTATTTAATATATTTAACATATAACATATTAAATAGTATTGTATCTAATAATATCTGAGAAGGAACTGAGATCTGATTCTTTTGGCTTTTTTTGTAAGAAGACTGTTCACCATTCCATATTTCTTCGAGAGTACTAATGAGAATAATAACACATGAAATGTTATTTTATTTTATTATTATTTTTTAAAGCTTTATTAATTTATTTTAGAGAGAGAGTGTGAGTGAGTAGGGGGAGGAGCTGAGGGAGAGTGAAAAAGCATCCTCAAGCTGACTTCACGCTGAGTGTGGAGACCACGTGGGTCTTGATCCAAGGACTCCAAGATCATTACCTGATCTGAAATCAAGGGTTGTCTACTTAACCAAGTGAGCCACTTAGGTGCCCCTTAAAAGGTGAATCTGAACAAATTACTGCTCAGAACTTATTTGGATCCTCATTTAAACAAATGGTGGCTACAAAGATATATTTGATGCAACTGGGAAATTTTGAAAATGAACTCAGTGTTACATATTAAGGGATTGTTAATTTTGTTAGGTGTGGTAATGACATGATGGTCAGGTTTAAAAAAAGATCTTTAACACTTAGATTTATATTGAACTATTAGGTAAGACCATCTAATATTGCTGTTGATATATAAAAACAGCAATTGCATAATATGGTTCAAAAATGGACAAACCAGGCATGTGTCTGGCACTTTTCCACTCACCAGGACCAGAGCATAAAGCGCAAGTGGACTACAGGAGCTAAGTGAGGTAATATGTCTGGGATTTTTTTTTTCTTAAAAATTTTTTTTATTTAAATTCAATTAATTAACATATAATGTATTATTGGTTTTAGAGTTAGAGGTTAGTGATTCCTCAGCCTTATATAACACCCAGTGCTCATTACATCAGGCACCCTCCTTAATGTTCATCACTCAGTTACCCTTGTCCTACCACCCCTCTCTGGGATTTTCTTTTAAAATATTTCTGGGGAAAACAAGATTGTCAAAATACTAGTAAATGTGAGGCTGAGTAATGAGGATTTATCATGCCATGTCTCTATTTTTATGTTTATTTGAAATGTTTCATAATAAAATGTTTAAAGTTTTGTTTGATGGTATTCTATGGTATATTATTAGTATTTATGACCACAACCAAAAGAAACTCAACCCAGTCTTCCTTAAACAAACAAAAGGAGGGCTTTAGTTGGGCTAACTGACCAGAGGGTAGAGGAACTGGTCTCAAGAAAGACTAGATTCATTTCCTTAAACACCTTGAGGATCCTTTCTGTCCTCTATTCCTAATCTGTTCCTTTTGACACAGACTTCATTGATACAACCTTGTCCAGGTGTGGTGCGGTACAGGGCTGCCCGTGGCTAGTGGGCCCATATCCTGGGGGTTTTGTGATCAGAGAGAAACAAGAGGTTCTCTCTCTCTTTCTCTCTCTTTTCTTTTTTAAAAATGGGTCAGCCTCTTTGCTTTCTTTTCAGGAGCAAGAGGTTATCCCCTGGCAGGAATTTGCAAGGTCCCAGGAACCCTGATTAGCCTAATTTAGGTCATGTGTCCACACCATAGACCGATCACTATGGCAGTCAAGCCCATGCCTATCTGTTCTGTAGCCAGGAGGACTGTTTTCTGAAGACTTGGGAAGGAGAAAGGCTCAGCAGACCCAAGTGATAGCCACCTTTACAAGGCCTCTGGTTGTTATAAACCATCTTCGCTTGCAGATTACATCTTTTTCCCTCCTGGTTGCTTAATTGGCTTTTTTCCAGCTTATGTTTAAGTTTATAGAGCTGGTTGCAAAGTTTGTTGCAAAAAAAAAAAATCAGCAATTTCCATTTCTTCCCCCATTTCCCTTCTTCAGGGGCAACTAGTTTCAACTCTCTGAACTGGTTCTTTCAGTTTTATTTCCACCGACCCAAATCACATTTTTATATTGCTATACTTGATTTTTCAGTTTTAGGCATAATCTGTTGATTCCTACCATGAGAGATAGTATCTTTCACACACATACCTACACTCCCCAGCCCACATATTCATCCTTTCTATCCCCCCAAATTCACAATAAACTGAATCAGTATCATGTTGACTAGATCAGGATTTAAAAGTCACATGTTAAATATTACGTGATTAACATTATATGATCATGACCATGTAAACAGTATCTCTGAGTCACAGCTGCACGACTTTTTGTTCTCCTGTGGACTCCTTATTTTTTTCCCACATTCAGTCTCTAATTCTCCAATGGTCTAATCTGTCTCTAAGCAAATACATTCAGATTTATGAGACATTCTCTATCTTCATCATCCTGAAGAAATATCTGAAGCTCTGACCTACTCCAGTGTGAACTGAACACCACTCCACTTCCCTTCCATGTCGGACTCCTGACCTCCTGAGGAGGTAGCCTTCCCAACAGCACCTGGTGAAACTACCTGTAAAACTGGATCAATAAAGAATTAGTAGCCATTGAGGGTAAAATAAATCATGGACCAGAATTATTGCAATGAAACTTTCCTGTTCCATGTGGCTGCTTAAAACAATAGAAAAAGTAAGAGCTAGTGTCTTTGCAGATACATTTTGCTGAGTTTTCTAGGTCTTTTTAAAATATTTTTGGGATCCCTGGGTGGCGCAGCGGTTTGGCGCCTGCCTTTGGCCCAGGGCGCGATCCTGGAGACCCGGGATCGAATCCCACATCGGGCTCCCGGTGCATGGAGCCTGCTTCTCCCTCTGCCTGTGTCTCTGCCTCTCTCTCTCTCTGTGACTATCAAAAATAAAAAAAAAAAAAAAATAAAATAAAATAAAATAAAATATTTTTTATTTTATTTATTTATTTTTTGAGCATCCGCTCATGGTTGAAGTAGAAACTTAGAAACATCTATAAGATGACATATAACTTTGTATCTATTTGGTATTGGCTTTCGTGTAGCAGCTTGAAACGGTGAAGTTAGAATGATACAGCTCTCTGTTTCAATATTTAAAATTTTTTTTGGACTGTCACATTGAAATGCTCTGAAAAATTCCATCCAGATACTTTGTCTCACCAGCATACATCTTGAAGAGAATTCACACCCAGGTCTGAATTTGAGACTTCAGTACAGCAATTTCAGGTTAATCATACCCCCAAAATCCATTTGTTTTTTATTACATTTCATACAATGATTCCAAATGAGGCAGCAACGTGGTTGAAAATAATTTTAGGAGGACCTAAAATTTTAGGAGGACAGTTAGGGAAATATATGAACTTTAATTGTTATTAAAAACATATAATCAACCCCTTAATAATGTAGAGAGTGCACACAAGGCAGAGCATTTAACTTATTTCTGAACTTCTGATCACAATTATTTAGAATCTGGAGATGTGTGTGCTTATTGTAATATTTGGTGCTTTCTAAATGCTAACTTGGCCAAATGTTTCCAATCTAAAGAAACAATTTCAGGAGAGATACCCTAATAGTGGTTCTTAAAGTGTGGACCAAAAGAGCATCAGTGAATTCTCCTCTCCCTCCACCACTCCACTTAAGGAAGAATTGAACAGGGGAGAGGGGGAGCAATGTGTTTTAACAAGCCCTCTAAGTGATTCTGCTGCAGACTGAAGTTTGAAAACCATCGTCTTAGGAAAATACCCTAAGTTAGGAATCATGTTCCACTGTTAGTAACCAAGACCCGAGGTAACAGTAGTTTAAAGCATATATCAAGCTTTTTTCACCCATAAAAGAAGACAAAGTAGGTGGTCTTGGATGGTTCAAATGTCCTATTTTCACTCTCTGCTTGCCCTAGAACATGCTTCCCCAGAGTTTTAAAATGGCAGCTGAAATTCGAGCTACTACAAATACATTCTAGACAGTAGGAAAAAGCAAGAGAGGTGGAGGGAAGGTGAACCAGGTAAGCCATGTTTGAGTATATTCTCAGATGCCCCATCCAGTGGCTTCTGCTTTTTCTTATTTGCTATCCCTAGTTGAAAGGAAGGCTGGGAAATAACCTTAGTCATATTATTGCTCAGACTAAAAATATGCAGAAGCCATGGAGACTGGGTACTAGAAGGATCCAGCAGCCTTTAGAGTCTTCCTGGAGTAGAGTTAAACATCAAAGGTAAAGCTTTGGGAATATCATTCTGAACGAGCCCCTCACTAATTATACATTAAAACATCTTCTTTGATCTGTTAGAGGAATGGCTGTATCCTTGCTTTAGACAAAGGTCTTTGCTCACTTTGAGAATCAGAACATTTATCAGAATAAATATATATAGTTTATTTCACATAGGTTGAGGCTGTGTTTGATATATTCCAACCAAATGTCCTGTGCAATTCTTTGACAGGGGGCTATGTCAAAGAATATGTAACATATGAGAAGCAATCAGAAAAAAAAAAAGAAATCTATTATCTTTAGAATTATAATTCCCTTTTCAGAAAGTAATTCAAGGAAAGGAGAAGCTGTATATATGTATATATGTATGTATAAAGCTGTTCACAGCACTGTTGTATATGACAGCAAAGGAAAAAAGTTAGGTAATTTACAATTCAAATGTCCTATAATAAAGGAAAGGCTGAGTGAACTATGGTATGACCATTAGATAGCCATAAAGGTCATGCAGGAACATGTGAAAGTGATTGCAAATATATTGATGGTGAGCAGAGAGACAAAAAGTGCATATGTGTGTAGATAAGATTAGAAAAGCATTCAGAGCAGAGAAAGGGGAGCCCTCATGCACTGTTGGTGGGAATGCAAACTGGTGCAGCCATTCTGGAAAACAGTGTGGAGTTTCCTCAAAAAGTTGAAAATAGAGCTGCCCTATAACCTAGCAATTGCACTACTGGGGATTTACCTCAAAGATACAAATATAGTGATCCGAAGGGGCACCTGCATCCCAGTGTTTATAGAAACAATGTCCACAATAGCCCAACTATGGGAAGAACCCAGATGTCCATTGATAGATGAATGGATAAAGAAGAGGTGGTATCTATCTATCATCTATCTATCTATCTATCTATCTATCTATCTATCTATCATCTATCTATCATCTATCTATCAGAATATTATTTGCCATCGAAAAAATGAAATCATCGAAGAAGGACAAGCATTGTATGTTCTCATTCATTTGGGGAATATAAATAATAGTGAAAGGGAATATAAGGGAAGGGAGAAGAAATGTGTGGGAAATATCAGAAAGGGAGACAGAACATAAAGACTCCTAACTCTGGGAAACGAACTAGGGGTGGTGGAAGGGGAGGAGGGCGGGGGGTGGGGGTGAATGGGTGACGGGCACTGAGGGGGGCACTTGATGGGATGAGCACTGGGTGTTATTCTGTATTTTGGTAAATTGAACACCAATAAAAAATAAATTTATTATAAAAAAATCAGAAAAAAAAGAAAAAATGAAATCCTGCCATTTGCAATGACATGGTTGGAGCTAGAGAGTATTATGCTAAGCTAAGTAAGTCAATCAGAAACAATTATATAATTTCACTCATATGTGGAATTTAAGAAACAAAACAGAGGAGCATAGGGAAGGGAAGAAAAATAAAACAAGATATAATCAGAGAGGGAGACAAACTGTAAGAGACTTTTAATCATAGGAAACGAAAAAAAAACAAAAAACAAAAAAAATCATAGGAAACGGAGAGTTGCTGAAGGGGAAGGGGTGGAGGATGGGGTACCCGGGTGATGGGTATTAAGGACACCTGATGTGATGAGCACTGTGTGTTCATTCTATGCAACTGATGAATCACTGAACTCTACCTGTGAAACTAATAATTTACTATATGTTAATTAATTGAATTTAAATGTTAAAAGAAGAATATTCAGAGAACTATAATGGTTTTATCAGGATGTTAGAATTATGAATATACATGATTATTCTACACATTTCTTTTATGCTATAAGAAACAATGGCAACAATGACCAAAAAAAAAAGTAAAATAAATTCACACAAATCACTGACCATAATTTTTCCTCAAATTCTCTTCTGGCTGTTTGTCTTCTCCATGATTCAATCCCAGGTATTCCCAGAAAGGACTCTGCTGCTCTATTTGAAAGCCACATCTGAGGCCAGGCGAATAGTGAACATACCCATTTGTGTTGATACATTGTTCATTAGTCTTCGAAGCAAAGCTCGAGCTGTTATGCATCCACTCAGGAATATTTTTTCTAGGAGTGGGAATAAATTTGCAATCATCTGCTCTCTCCTGCCAGGGTTTCTGCATAATCATTTTCATGAAATGAGAAAGCAGTTGTCCTAATTCATGTGTAGATTTGTAGATCCCAAAGGAAATAAAAAATATATAGATAGACCTGATTATCTAGCAATCAAGCCCACAGGTCTAAAGTATGATGCCGAATACCCCTTACCCCCAACCACTTCCAAAAACTGTCCAAATCCTTCCATAAGATTACTGTGGATTTGCATGGTTGTCCAGTTTGGCAAGAGCAAGAATTAACCATAGGTGAAGAGTAAATGTTAAATTTTAATATGTTTAAGATTCCCAAAATGGCCTTACTCCTTGGGATGGATTGTGATTTGTGAGCATGACATGCATACTCCTTGCCAGTTAGGGAGGTTGGTGACTCTTCCAGCTTTAGAAAGGGTGACAGAGGAAAACTGGCCAGAATGATTTTTTAGAGAGGGTGGGAGGCATAGGTTTCAGTGATGTCAAATAGTCCTTAGCTTAGTAGAGGTAGGAAAGGTGGTAAAGGTGGTGTTATTCAGAACACAAGAGAAGTTCATGAGGAATCGGCCACCAACCAAACCTGAGGGCCCTGGTGGAACGACAGGCAGTCAAGGGGACTCACACCAAGACAGGAGTCCTGGTGTGGACAGAAGAAGAATCTTGATTCTCCAGGGACCGAGGGACCCAAGATGAAAATCTCAACCTATCCTATACATAACTTCCATAAAGCAATAGAGCAAACAAAAATACTTGTCTCACTAACTCATCTTAGAAGAAAAGTCAATCTGAAGGAGACTGAAGACGGAGATCCTGAAAGATTCCTTCAAATTAAACAACTCAAGTTCAGGTACCCATATTTTGTGTATAATATACACAATGAATTCTTTTACCCGGAAGTGAAATTAACCGTGCTTTTCCAGTATTGGGCAAGTGTCATAAATTAAAAGAGGCTTTGTGGGAAACCAGTACAGCCAGAGAAAGGAAACATCACAAAATCCAGGGGTTTAGTTTTCAGAGCACATTTTAATTTACAATACTAGAGAATTAGCATCTCCTAGCAGCAAAATACCAAAATGCAACACCACTCTATTTAAAACTCATATAATGGGAAGTGTGTCTTTCAAAATGGTAAAAAAAAAAAAAAAACAGTAAAAACAGATGTCACATACACATAGTACATTCACTTTCCACTCCCAAAAAAGATTGTCATTTTTTTTCATGAAATGTCAAAATATATATAAGTATGTATAATATTCATATTCTAGAAGGCAAGAGAAATCTTCAAATTTAAGTCTGTAAATTTAAACTATATATATATATATATATATATATATATATATATATATATTTTGCTTAGAATAACCAAAACATTAACAATAGCAGCAACATTGATCTTTAAATATTATAATGTTATAGATTATTCACATAATGTAGATATACTTTAGTAGCTCTTTCATTATTAATATCTAATATAAGTTACAAATTTCAAGGTCCTGGTTTCATTGCCAAATAACTTAGACTCTAGATTCACTAAATACTATGCAAAGAATGATTTTAAAACACAGACTGTAGGACATTTTCTAGACCAGAAAAAAACCATACCAAGAGGTTTTAGCAGAAAAATCAGGTCTGAAAGAGGTTCAAAGACATGTAAGGAAACCCTAGGATTCCCAAGACAAAAGAGATGACCTGACAAGCTCCCCGAAATGTTGAATTGAATCCCAGAAATGTGCTAATGGGGACAAGAAGGCACTGCCACCTCTTTGTGGAGCTATGTTTCATTTGAATATGGCATGAAAGTGATTAATAACTGGAAAATTTCCCAATTAACAAGGGATAGAATTGTTTCTCATGAGGAGCTAAGATACTGGACCAGGAGATCGATACTTATTCTGATAGCCACAGGCATAAAAACCAAGATTTCAGCGGGACCTTATGTATTTAGGCCTAGAAGGTAGGAAAGATTGATCAATGCCACTGGATCAAATTGCTAATCCTATTGGCTTAAAAAGAACCCCCGATGAAGTAACAGGGTTTTCTTTGTACCTGGATTTATTTACAGAAGTCACTCCTGCCATTGTGGCTTCTTTTGTATTTCAAAGATTTTCCAGAAGAGGTAAATGGTTAAGTCTCACAATGGAGTGGGGTGGAGTGGAGCCTTATAAGAAGACTACTCTTGGGATCCCTGGGTGGCGCAGTGGTTTAGTGCCTGCCTTTGGCCCAGGGCGTGATCCTGGAGACCCGGGATCGAATCCCACGTTGGGCTCCCGGTGCATGGAGCCTGCTTCTCCCTCTGCCTATGTCTCTGCCTCTCTCTCTGTATGTGACTATCATAAGAAAAATTTTTAAAAAACTACTCTCTGATATTTATTGTCAATAGTTTGTCTCCATTTTCAAACCAGTTTACATACTATTTCAGATTCTTAGACACACACACACACACACACACACACACGCACGCACACAAATGTGTGACGAAGCCAGGGTAGACATCCAAGTATTGTATTTTGTTTTTTTTAAAGATTTTGTTTATTTATTCATGAGAGACACACAGAGAGAGGCAGAGATATAGGCAGACGGAGAAGCAGGCCCGATGGAGATTTGATCCCAGGACCCTGGGATCATGCCCTGGGCCAAAGGCAGACACTCAACCGCTGAGCCACCCAGGCATTCCAATATCCAAGTATTTTAAAGACCAGGAAAACTGAGGTTCATAGAGACCAAAATGATTTAGCTTGTCACAGTCACACATGCTAACAAACTGGTAAATATCTTCTGCATAACTTAACTCTATCCAACAGTTATTTATCATTTTTTAAAAAGACTTATTTGTTTTGGGGGGGAGGGGCAGTGGGAGAGAATGTTAAGCAGACTCCTCACTGAGATGGAGCCGCATGTGAGACTCCATGTCACAACCCTGAGATCATGACCTGAGCCAAAACCAAGACTCAGCCACTTCACCAACGGAGCTACCCAGGCATCCCCAAGTTACTTCTTTTTAAGAACAGGGGCTTGGTCATAGCCGTTTTCTGGAGAATGAAGTAATTTGAAGGGGGGGGGGGGAAGAGTAAGAAAACGGGTTCCAGAGAAAAAAGGGAGAGAAGTGGTGCCACTTGACAGTATCCTACACTTCAAAACAAGCAAGGTGCATTTCACATGTAGAACACAGACAATTAAAAAAATACTTAAATACTTTAGTCCTCCAAATAGTTTCTCCTTTTGGCCTTCATTACTACACTGTTATGCAGATACTGGGGCAGACACTGAAATGTAAGATCAGCAAGAAACTTTTACATGAGCTCCAGGATCTCTTAAGACACATAAAAAATGTTACAACCTGCTCTCGGGACCCTGCTCCTGTCCCTCCAGCACAATACAGTGACATTAAAATAGATGTCTATTTGTTTCATTTGGTAGTTTTCTAAAGTGGTTTTACAAAATAACACTAATGAATATTCTTGCTAAGTCCTTAAGAAAGTTAACTTTTTCTCTCTTGTATCTAAGGTGAAAGGACTTCAGCGTGCTTAGAGCTTGCATAAATTTAAGTTTGGATTCTACTTGGATAGTTACTGGAGATGTAAGCAGAAATTTTAAAGTGACCATAATAGCTAACTTAAAGAGCTGTCATATTTTACACAACCATTTTGAGAAAATTCAGTGACTCTTAGCCTACTGGTTCCATAAAACAAAATTATACTAATTCTATTGTAAACAACTTACATAAAATGATAATCTATGAGCTAGAAGATTTAGGTTTAAAGTTTAGGAGTGTGATACTTTGAGCTATTAATCAAGTTCTTATTTTGAATCAGTAAATGTGTTTTAAAGAATTCATTGAATTAAAAAGGAGACCATTCATGAAACCATCGTGTAACATGATGCAAAAGTCCTATAAATCCCTGTTGGTCTTCAGGCACCACCTGTCCCAATCCCCTTACCCCCTACCCAGCCTCTCTAACATCCTACACTATAAATGCCCCGCCAACAGAGTCTTCTGACTCTGAATTGAAAGAGTGAGGCACTAAAAGGTAAATTATGCTTTGGTAAGCAGGAAATTGGACGATTCTTTGAGCTTTCCTGAGGTAGTGGAGTTTCTCCTTCTAGTAACGGTTAAAAGTCTAGGGAGTTGAATTAAGAGACAGTGAAGTGTTGGTCATCATACTTAAACACTATCCTGAAGTTGTTGTTTTCAGTGGTTATGTGATTATCCCACACTCCAACAGCTTTTCAGTAGAATCTTGATCGCTATGTGGAAAACTTAAGATATTAAGGTTGCCGTGTGACTATGGCAAGCCTTGAAGGCCTTGTCTAACTCATTACAACTTGGATTTAATTCCTAACATTTCTGTAAAAGTACCTGACATACAGTTGGAGCTCAGTAACTATCTGATGACTGACTTTTAGATTTCTGATTTAGCTCCATACGATTACAAGGAAAAACAAACATAAAAACACCCAACCAAATGCAGGTTACTTGTCGCCTTTGTGCATGTAATTTTGGATGGCCCTCAAACTACGAGAAGGTTAAGCTCGAATGGTACTGGGCCTGGTATAGCACACAAGTCCATATTAGCTCTATTTATCAGATACCTTATTTCTATCATGATTTTATCATGATGCGATCATGGGATTTTTAGCCATAAATAACTTTTTTGAAGACCAGGTAATCCATTGTCTCTGTTGCTCTTCAAGCTTTTCTGCCAAGCATTTAATCAAGATGGGGTCCACCTTAGAGTCAAATTTATTAGCAAACCAATGTCCTTCATTTATAAGCCACCTTAATTCTGCTGCTCCAAAGATACACACACTTCGAAGGTGGGAGCCAGTACAACGGGGGTACAAAAGGCCTTCATGATAATTCCACTTGACAAGGCGGGTCTTACTCTGTAAGTCAGACACATCCTGGGCTGACCTAGAAATCTCCCCAGGTATTCCTGGTACTCGAATTAAGGTAGCCCAAAAATGTTCATCAGGCGAGTATGTATCTTTAGACCAGACAAAAAAGTCTTTAACCAGGGAGTTGTTGAAAATATATTTAACAAATGCTCGACTTAAAACAAAATAAGCACTGCCAACGAATATCTCAATGTTATGAGGGGGGGCTTCCTTGGAGATGTTTGTCCTTATCGGTAGCTTCACATATTCATAAGGCACTTGTCTGAGTTCATGGTGATAAGTGAATCTTTCCATTTTACTGTTAGGGGGTTTCACTGTTTCTAACATATTTGCTCCATTGAGTTTCTTCAACTCTGACACTAATTCAAAGTTTGACTTCAAAGGAAAATCTTGCCCACACAGATTGATAACATATTTCCACTGAACTGAGGACTTGAGGAGGTCAGATAAGCAATTCAAATCAGCTTGGAGTCTGGAAATGTGTGCATATTGCACTGTCTCTAATTTGGAGGCAATGAAAACATTGGAGAAGCACTTAGCTAAATTGTTCATGGCAAATTTGAAGATATCAGGTGACTTGTGGTCATAATGGATGCAGTAGATATTGTGCTGGTTGTATATAGCATGGAGTAGCCTTTCAACCATAATGGCGTCTTTATGAACAACCAAAGAATAGGCTATTGGGAAGCTCTTCTCTTCCCTTGAAACAGGCTTTTGATGGTACCCTCTTAGGGATTGATAAATGTCACAATCACTCGTTATTGCCACAACATCCTCATCATCCAAGTCAATGATGTCTTTCCTTCTTATTTCCAGACTCTTGCCAATTTCCAAAGGTGCCTGTTCATAGATACCTGAACAGTTAACTTCATACTGGACTTCATTCTTCACATTGGTGTATCTGTTCCTTACAAAAGGCGAGGTACTCAGGAAGGCTTCAACCAAGTAAATGCCTCTCTGAGGGAAGAGGAGGCTTCTCACATTTAGAAGCTTCAGCAAGGAGAACAGCCACAGAGTTACAAATAAGATAAAAACTTTCTGCTGTGCTGGGTATTTAAAACAACATTTGAATGTCTTCATTCTGTAGGAGGAAAGAGGAATAATTCAGTTGAAATAAGAGAAAGAGAACTGATAAAATTAGTTCAGTTCAATCAAAATTCACTGGGTACCTTTTACATGCCAACCAGAATGCTGGGCCTCCAGGTAGATAAAACAAGGTTCTCACCCTTATGAGAATCCAGAAATAAGGGAATGAGAATATATAGAATGGTGCTATTTTGTGGTGTTCTGTGTTAAGTATACCTGAATTTTGAGAGCTGTTGGTTACCAGATATAATGGCCAATTATGTAAACTGCTAAACTATAGGTACTGTGTAACTTTTACTGTCTGCATTTCTGCTTAGCATATATGGGGAGAGATTACTGTGGCTTGGGCAGAAATGGGCATCTAATCTACAGAATTAGATGTCAGGAAGGGGTCAGTGGAGATGCATATGGCCTATCTGAGCTTAAAAGGAACACTCGTCTTGAGTCTATCTTCAGATCCTTATTAGATATAGATCTGAAGTCAGATGGGGAAAGTCCAGTGAACCCCACTGCTATAGACTGAACCTTTATGTGATTCCCATCCATATGTGAACCCTAAGCCCCAGCATGATGGCATTAGGAGGTAGGGGCTCTGGGAAATGATTAAATCATGAGGCTGGGGCCCTCTTTGATGGGATTAGTACCTGTATAAGAAGAGACCCCAGAGAGTTCCCTTATCTGTTCCACCAATGAGGTATAGGTCAATTACATCCAACTATAAAGTCTGAAACAAATCTCCGTGTGCCCCTGTGGGACAACCTCCATGATACACTGTGAAAGAGAAGCAAGCAAAATTCTTGACTAGGTATAGTGTGCTCACGTGTGTCAAAAACAGATGATACAAACAGTATCTACACACAAAGAGTCCATGTTTGCAAACTCCTTCCTCAGTCACAACTACTCAACTCTGCCATGGTAGTGGGAAAGCAGCCACAGATAATATGTAAGCCAGAGGGCCTGGTTGTGTTCCCATGAAACCTTATTTACAAAAAGGCAGGTAGCTGGCTATTTCCAGAAGGATATTGTATATACAGGACAGGGGGAACAGGAGCTGCTTTGCAGGGCAGGGTAAGAGAGGAAGGAGGATTACGGGCCTGCGTAGGATGGATTTACATATCACTGAATAGCCTTCTGTACTATTTGAATTTTGAAAAAATGATTATATCACTTTCTTTTTTTCCCCAGATAAAAACAGGCTAATCAAACAGAGGGCACAGACGAGTTTATTTTGGGAGCAGCAGGAAGGGAGAACCAGGAAGCACTCTCCCAAGGTCTGAGGGCAGGAGAACCAGCTGAGTTCATAGGGCTACTTCAAAGAGGCTCAAATCCTGAGACCTGGGGAGGACTGAGGAGCCTGTGTGCAATTTCTTAGCATCTCAATAAATCTAATAAGGACATAATCATTGTTCCTAGTTTTTTAAGAGAGAGTTAATAAGCAATTTGAACGTGATTTATTTTGATAGATTTCTTCTTCACAGGTCAATTGAAATAGATCTCCTGGGAAGGACCGACCCTCATTCACCGTCACTGGAATCACTTCCATTAAAGAACACCACCTATCCACAGAAACTGGCCCCCTCGCCCCCCAGCTAGTAACATCTCAGTCTCCCCTCTGTGGGTTTCCCCGGGGTCCTATTTCTCTCTGCTCTTCACACACCACTGCCCTAGCCGTCTAGATTTTGGCTTCCCCACATATATTGCCAACACCTTTGTCTCCAGGCCTCGCTGGCTGCCCAAACTTCTGACATGAACATCCGGCTGCTTGATGGACACTTCCCCATCTCCACCAAACGTTCTTCAGGCCCCCAACCTCAAATAAGTCCAAAACGGAACTTGACATCTTCACCTCTCCTGTGTTTTCTGTGTCCGTGTATGGTGAGACCACCCACTCACTGACCCAAGCTTGAAATCTGAGAGGCATCCGACTCTTCCATTTCCCTCACACCCACAATGATCAGGTCATCTCCTCCAGATGCCCAAATCCACCCCTTCTTCTCCAACCCCATAAACCAAATCAGCATCCATGGAATCCCAGTCAGGCTCATGGCCCTGGGTCCGTTTGTCAGGTCTTTCCATCCACTCAGGCTCAAGGCCAAGGGTCCTGCCAGTCATTACAGAGCGTGGGAAAACTGACTACCAATGCACAAGGCCACACAAACCACAACCCAGAAGCCGGAGCACGCATTTAGATGCAGGTGTTATGATAAAATTTGACTCCTGCAGGGAGCCTGCTTCTCCCTCTGCCTGTGTCTCTGCCTCTCTGTGTGTATCTCTCATGAGTAAATAAATAAAATCTTAAAAAAAAAAAAAAAGAAAGAAAGAAAGAGACTTACATAAATGGCCAGAATTAATCCACCCAAAGTAAATTTTTGCTTTGTCTTTTCTCCCTTCCCTGGTCCATGGCATCTCTACTTAGCATCAGTTTAATAGTTCCCTCTGATACCACAGTAGTAAAATGAAAAGATCCCCTTACATTTCTGAAAAGGTCCACAAAGTCTTCCAGAGTTGTCATGGTGTTTATGATGCACCATTTTACTATCTCATCTTCACACATACGTAAAACGGCAAAGGCTGACTCCCTGTCCTGTCACCCATTTCAAGGGCTCCTTGCAGCCCCACTTCCCCTGTCCTTCTTCAGAAAACCTGGACCCCACACTTCCAGTCTGGTGCCTGGAGAGTCGGGCTGGACTCCCCTGCCCAGGGGGGGAAGCCAGCAGCTCAGAGCTCTGAGAAGTCCTGGGGAAACCAACCCTGGGTCCCACGTTCCCATGTCTGGGCTTCACCAGGCAGGGACAGGCTGGAATTCTAAAGGAACAAGGGAGGGAATTGGGCCAGCCTGGCATCTGGCTCTTGAATTCCTCATCTCCTTTCCTACTCTGGGCATCTTTAAGGAGGAGTGCTTGTCTGTCTAGGGGTCAACCGGGGTCATCAGGGGAACCAGGCAGCCCTCCAGTGCCACCCTGTCCCAAGTCAAAACCCCTTCCCTTGCTTACCACGGCCAGATATTCCTTTGACCCAAAGCATTCCTTCCCCAAGTAAGGAAAAAGAGGAGGTGCAAGCCTTTTGGTTAATGAGCTTTTGTCAAATCCTGAAAGGGACTGTGGCGCTTGGTGAGAGCATCACAGGGAGCGTAGCCCCAGGAAGTCCGAGCCCACAGTTCCTAATGGTGGCTCTGCTCTCCTGGGGACAGAACCTGTGTGTGACACCCACGGGCCCACGGGGAGCCGCAGAGGGTTGGGGGGGCACCGCTCTGGCACTGGCTCCCTGCCCCCCTCTGCAGGCCGCGGGTGGGGAGGTTGGGGGTGCTCCTGAGATCTGATCAGCGGGGGTGAGGCTGCAGTCCCTGACCACACTGCTCCTGGGGGGGGGGGGGCTGGGGCAGCGATATCACTTTCTACAAACACCCAACCCAGCTCCTTCCCTTTAAAAGGCCCGTGAGCAGGATGCAGGCAGGTGTTCTGCGGCCAGGAAGTGGTCTAATAAGTGCTTTACAAACAGGTGCCCCCCCAGGGGAAGGGGTGCCTCCCACCCACCTGCGCAAAGAGGAAGCCAGTGCAGAGTGGAGGGTGGAGCCGGCCCGGCCCGGGGGAGCTGCGGATCTAGGGCTCAGCTGGAAGAAGGCCTGTTTGGGCAATTCAATGAAAACCCAACAAAGTGGTTGAATGAAGCCTTTTCCGCAAATTCTCTTGTTTACTCGGCCCTTCTGGGCACTGTTCACAGCCTTAAAAGAAACAGCAGGCTTGCAAAAGGCACAGGTAGCCAAGTGATGGGGGGGTGGGGGGGTCACCTGGGTGGCAGCAGGGCCGCAGGCTCTTCCCACCGAGGCCCCGAGGCACCTGCTCGGCGGTGCCGGGAAGCCGGAGGATGGAGCATCAGCCCAGGGAGGAGGGCGGCTGACAGGGAAGGACCCAGTATGGCCTAGCTTAGCCCCAAGAGGGGGCTGCCGTGCACATTTGCAGGTGCTGTGGCCCCGGCCCCCCCAAACTCCCCGGCCCCCTGAACCCCTGGCCCCCTCCAAACCCCCCGAGCCCTCTGAGCCCCCGGCTCCCTCCGAGCCCCCAAGCCCCCGGCCCCCCAGCCCCCCCCCGCCCCTCTGAGCCCCCGACCCCTCCTCCCCCTCCTCCTTCTCATCCACTCCCCCTCCTCCCCTTCCTCCTCCCCCTCCTCCCCAACTTGCTTCAAGATCCTGCCCAGACCTGATTCTCCTGTATCATCTATCCTCTCTTCCCCACCCCCAAGTTTTGACATAGATTCAATGCTTTAGAATTCGTGCCCGAGTGCCTGCATGCAGTGCTCTTTATTTTTTTTATAAAGGATTTTATTTATTTATTCATGATAGAGACACAGAGAGAAAGGCAGGCAGAGACCCAGGCAGAGGGAGAAGCAGGCTCCATCCCGGGACCCCAGGATCACGCCCTGGGCCGAAGGCAGGTGCTAACTGCTGAGCCACCCAGGGATCCCCAATGCTCCTTATTTATTTTTTTCCCCAATGCTCTTTATTAATGTAGTATCATCATCATGATGAATGTGGGACCACTGACCAGTGTCCTCGCGTGGGGCGATGTTCTAAGGCCGCTGCATGTGTGCGATCCCCCCAGCAGATCAAGGAGGCAAGTACTACCTTTCTCTTTCTTTTAGGAGACAGGAAACCGAAACATGCCGTGATTGAGAAATCACCCAAGGTCACACAGAGCTAGGACCCCCCCCCCCCTTAGTTGAAATCTGAACTGGGAGAATCTGGCTCCAGAGATGCCCCTTTAGCCCTCTAGGTAACCCTGCTTCTCGGAGCATAAAGCTTTCCACAGTAGTTTTAGTCCTTGACTCCGATTTCTGACTGCTGTTTCTTATCTGTCCTAAAGCTGAAGCAGGGCCGACCCCCTAGCCCTGAGATCTTCCACCCGGTCACCGGTCACCGGGATTGAGTACACTGAGAACTGCCTGGAGCGAGGCTGGGGGAGGAACCTTCCGGCCCTGCAGTCAGGGGCTGGGCAATACAGGGGCTGCTCAGGAGAGCCTCCAGTCAGTCCTTCCGCCATGGAATCCACTGCAGGAAAACCAAGGTGGCTCATCCTACGAATTCTTGTCTCATATCCCATCACTGACAGTTTACTTACTGATTTACTTGTTTTGGTAGTGGCCAGTCACACGGTTTGGGTTTAGACAACTTTCTGGGTGAAATCTCTCTCCACGTGAAGAATATTCCCTCTGTGGGCAACCTTTAAATTCTTAAACTTGGCATCACTACATGTTAGTGTGAAAAATAGGATTTGAAGAGTTTATTGATTTAGAAACATCAAGATTTGGTGTCTTCCTAAGGTTTTACAAAGAAGAATGATCACTCAAGAACATTAATATAAAGATGAGCTCACTAAAAATACAACAAACAACCCCCCACCCTATCTAGTTAAATAAGCTAAGGTCCTTCTACTGTAGCTCCTTGATTTCAATAAGGTCATCGATTCTCCCCTTGATGACTCGCTCATCACCAAACCAAGTGAAAGTTGCAGAGTAGGCCCATTAGTGGGAGGATGACTCAGCAGAGATGCCTTTCCTTAACACCCCCACAGCACCTGAAGAGCCTGTAAAGGAGCAGAAAGGCAAGTTCCTTGCCCAGATGACCTTACATTCTCATTGTTCTAGAGGGAAACTGGCAAGGCAAGTAATGATCAGACAGTAAGTAGGTAAACAGCAACCATGTAAAACACAGGAATGGCATGACTGTCAGTCAGAAATACATAACGAAGGGAAGACAAGCCCTCCAATACTAAGTTGTTATGAGCTCAAGAAGGAAAAGGAAATGCTTTTCCATTCTCTGTGAATAAAGGAAAACACTTTCATTAAAAAAAAAAAAATGAGAAAGTCAGAAATGTGTCAAGAGGAAAATAAAGCTCACCAGTAATCCACCGCCTGGCAAAAGTGTTCTGTGGCCCTTATGTCCTTCCGGAGTGTTTTCAATAAAGACACACCTCTGTGGGCTTGCTTTTTAACAAGAAGTCTTACCATAGAGGCCCTGTCTTACCTATTTCTTTCACTTCACAACCTACTGTGAATAAGTCCTATTCTAAACTGTGTCTGTAAATTGTTAGGAATTAAACAACTTCTGAGGTCAACATGGTTTTCTATAGGAAAAAAAACAAACAAACCATTTTAATAATAGAATTTACTTTTCTGGGCCTTCTTCACCAAAGCTTAATTATCCCACAATTCCTGAGGAAATCTAGAAGCAAAATCCTAGAACTGACAAGGAGTTTAATAGTAACGGAGTCCAAATTCCTCCTTCTCTAGATGAAAACACAGTCTTAGCCATCATCTAATGGTGTTTCACTCTTGGGATGCCAGGAATATGTGTAGTCCATTGTAAACATGTCTGTACATCCAACAGCTCCCCAACAAGGGACTAGACAGAGTCCCAGTGTGGGGACTTCTATTCCCCAATAGCTAGACCCCTCATGGTGGCATTCAGTCCAGCCTGGCTCCACTGCCACCTCCACTGAGACTGTTCAGGTCCAAGTCAATGAAACTCATCATGACCAGATGCAGTGGACACATTCCTGTCATTTCCTAATGGTCTATACCGAGCACTAAAACTAGTTGTATTATTTATTCCATTCAATAAAACTACGAAGTTAATTATCTCTTTATCTCTTTCTTTAGCACCCTCTCCCCATCACTGCCCCCATTTTTTCAGATTAGGAAAATGAGTTACTGAGGATAAATAGCTAGTATGTGAAAGACAGCATTTTCAACTCTGGCCAATTTCAGAGCCTCCAGTATTAACCACAATGCCAGGATGCCTTTCCAACCCCATGGCGAGAGTAGAATCCTGTTGGTTCTACACCTAAAATGTGTTTTGAATTTACCCACACTTTCCCACTCCACAGGAACCACCATAGGCCAAGCCATCATCAGCTCTTGCCTCTAAAAAAAAAAATAATAACTTCCTCACTAGCCTCCCTTGTGTCCCTGTAATCCATTCTCTGTACTGTAGCCAAAAAGATCGTTTAAACACATAAATCAGACTGCTCTCCTCCCTAGTCCCACTCCGTACACTTAAAAACCTTCATTGGTGTTTCATTGCACTTAGAATAAAATCAGAAATCCTTTCCATGCCACAAGGCCCAGCCAGTTCCTGTCCATACCTTCCTCTCCAACTTCATCTTATTCTGCTCTTCTTCTAGAAGTTTCTATAACAGTGGTCTCTTTCCTCCCTCAGGATCCTTGCACGTGCTCTGCTCATGTTCAGACCATTTTTCTCTGGATCCTGGAGTTATTGGCTCCTCTCTGTCCTTCAAGCTATAGGAGAAATGTCCTTTCCTCAGGGTTTCTCTGATTACCCCTCTCTAGTCTTTTTCCTGACTGTTGAACTCCTTGTTTTCTTCCATCCACTCATCACAGCAGCAGTAACTTTGCTTATTTCTGCGTCCCTGACAGACCTTGCTCCTGCTCCACCTCCAGCTCCAGGTACATACCTAACTGGCACAGGGTAGTTGTTCAGTGCAACAAAGTCAGAAGACCTAAGTTCTAGTGTGGGCTGTGCCATCAAAAACTCTTCAAGTTGGGGCACTTGGGTGGCTCAATTGGTTGAGCCTCTGACTCTTGGTTTTGGTTCAGGTCATGATCTTGGGGGATGTGGGCTCAAGCCCCTTGTGGGGCTCTGCACTCAGTGTGGAGCATGCCTGTTCCTCCCCCCGCCCCAACTCATGCTCTTGGGAGTGCTCACTCTCCTCAAATAAATAAATAAAATCCTTAAACAAAACCCAACCCAACTCAAATCACCCTGGCAAGTCATTTAATCTTGGGCACGTGCTTACTTCCCATGTGTTAAATGGGATAATAGTCTCTCTATCCCACAATGCTATCATGAAGGTCCTATAACACAGGCATATGAAAGGGATACAGAAAACATCTTTGGTATGCAATGTCAGGTCCCAGGACCTCTACAAGAGGAATGGTTCTTGGGAAAACTGGGAAAGAGTCCATACGTTATGGTTTAGTTTTCTTTTTCTGAAATGGCCCATGCATTATTTCCCACATTCTGACGCTGTAATTATTTTTTTCACTCCCTGACAACATTCTTTTTTTGTTAACGTCCAGTGCATATACTGTTCCTGAAGACATACACCTGTCTTTACAAGTGCAAATGCTATACTCACCACCTTTGACAATAAAGGCCTGAATGAAAATGCTGGGCAGGAACATGAGTTTGTCAAACACCTGCTTGTAATTCTACCAACTAGTAACTTCACTGAAGTGTCTTAGTTTTTGAGACACTTATGGAGACACTTTATGGGGTCATTTAAAGTCATATGAGAAATGAGCAACCCACATCAGGATGTATTTACCAGATGGCGATCCCTCAAGGTCATCAGAGATCTGGGCTGCAGCAAAAAAAAAAAAAAAAAAAAAAAAAAAAAAAAAAAAAAGAAAGAAAGAAAGAAAAAGAAAAGAAAAGTGCAGAAACAGCCAATTTTTTTTATAGTCACAAAAAAAAGAGAAGAAACCAACGTGGTTCTGGCTTTGTTGCATCTGGTCCAGAGGGCAAACATCAAAAGCTGATTGTGTACCTCGCTGTGCAAAACTACAAGGCTAAGTCTTTAGCAGGAAGTCTAAAGGTCCATAAATGACCCTATGGAATGAAGTTTCTATTTTGTAAGTTTGTGACTGTCATTACATGTTGCACAACATTAAGGGCTTTTTTCATGAAAAAAAAAAAAAAGGATGGGATTTCAAAAATAAAATGTTGTTCCTCCTTTTTAGATATAAAAGGTTACCAAAAAAAAAGGTTGATTAGTGTATTTGACCTCTGCCTCTCAAGCTTGATGAACAGCAACATTACATTCCTTTCTTAGGTTCTTCTCTTCTCCGCCTTCCACATTTAGCTGGACACAATATAGAACCAAAATAAATTTGTTATGTTCTAAATGTAAAATGTGGGTTGAGACTATCTTGGCTTCTTTTTCTATAAAGAAGAAAAACTGAACAGAGAGACATTTGTGTCTTTCTTGAAAATATATGTTTAGTGTGCTAGAAAGAGAAAAAAACTTTCCCCACCCTAGGTTGGCACCCCCTCCCTCCCACTGAAGTTTCTAGAAGCACTTATTTGGTATCATATGGATAACTCCATATTTTATACTGGCCAAAATTAATTCCTCAAAGGTTAGGTACAGTAATTCTGATTTGTATGTGTGCACTTAAAGTAGAATGTTGAATGTCCGTAAGTACATCCCAGAGGCAGCACAGGGATAAACAGATGTGAAGGCAGACTATGGATGGCAGAGATGGCTTAAGGCCAGGCCACACTCTCCATGAACGGATTAGACACACTCCATTTTAAATCATCAGGAAAGCACCTTTGTTTTCTGTGTTTTGTTGCTGTGGTGGGAAGCTGAGGGGGAGACTTCAATCTCCTTCTGCACTTTCACAGAAAAATCCAAGACCGGCTACCCTGGCATGACTTTGTCATTTCATAAAGATCTATGTTTCTTGGTTTAAAATGTACATATTGTCCTGAGAGCTTGTGTGCGTGTGTATAGACACAAAAAAGACCCAGGAATTTAAAATTAAGATAAAGGGGTGGAACAAATAAAATCTGCAGTGCTTTGAAAAAATTCTGACAAATAGGAATTTCAAAGGCTGGGATTTCATGTAAAATGTCTCCAGAAGTCAAATCTAGAAATGACTCCAGGAAGCTCTCCAGTTGGCATCTCCTACAAGGATGCATTCTAGCAAGGGTTTTAATTAAGATAACGCATCTCAACATACAGGCTTACATATATATATATATATATATGTATATATATATATATATATATATATACACACACATACAGCCTATATGGCTGTAAGGCTTATATTTTAGATTAATACAATAAAAAAGTAAAAGATTGGTTAGTTAAAAATGATCTAGGCAAACATACACGCCAACTGTACATAATGCAAGTATAAAACCAGGCTCTTCAGATTTGCACACGGACTATAACATTACAATCATTAAATCAGTCTGGCACTGGTGTCAGACCAGTTCAGTGAGATGAAATTCAGAAAAAGACTCAAGTAGGTGAGAATTTTCCCTATGGCTCTGGTAGAGATAGCCAGTTGCTCTCCATTATCCATCCTTCCTCCCTTCTTTACCAAGAGAACCCCTACATCATTGCTGGCAGAAATGTGCTCCCTGCAAAGCCTTTCACGGCAGTCTCCATTGTAGAGGAACAGTCAGCACAGGATACTGTGGGGTACCTGGGCAAGTTCTTTACAGAAGCCTGATTCAAGGGCAGGCATGCCATTTTGTTCCTTTTTCCCCTTTGCCCACTTTTCTGCATGGAACTCTGGTGTGATGGCTGGACTTAAAGTAGCCATAGTGGGACCATGAAGAAAAGGCCAAGGGACAATCAGAGCTCTCAGCTCTGAAATCCTCAAACCACTGAACCAGCAGCAGGAAACCACTGTGCATACTTGTGATATGAGTAAAATACGCTGTTAAGTCTAAGCAACTTCACAAAGATGCACTTTGAAAGATGACCATGTGAAAATGGTGATGCTTCACACGCACATACATGAACACACAAGCAAGATTGAGCATAAATGTAAACTAGGTTACAACTACTTGTACAACAGTATGATCCTGCACATGGTCAAGTGTGAGCTTCTATGTCTCGGGCGATGTGAACGTCTCATCTGTCTGTGTTTAGAGGCAGATGGAGGCCTTAGGTAAACATCTGAAGGAGAGTAGACACGAAGATTTACCAAATTAACTCTGATACTGGCACAAAGTGTGCAGCACGTGCACCCCAGTTTGGGGGAGCACTCCCCAGCTCTTGGCAAACCTCCACCGTGCATGGTTCTAGTCACAAGCAGGGGGTAGGCCACGTGATCTCTGAAAGCACCTGCAGGCAGGCTGCCTTCTTGCGAGCTTATTTGTAGATAATTTGTTATCTATCTATCTTCACCCACGTAGGGTGAAGCTGTTGAGTTCTGAGCACCCCCCCTCCCCTGCCGTTCCTGCCTGACCCCATTCCTCTCTGACCCCCTGCATCTCACCCTCCGCTTTACACTTCTCTGTACAACATAACTGGTTTGGAACTTACAGCCGATAATTCTGAATTTAAGTCCCGACTTCACTAAGAAGCTGCCACCAGTCTAGTCAGCCCTCTGCCTCCTTGCCTGGCCACCAGGCGGAGGCGCCCCCGCCCCCATGGATGCTGGCATGGCCAGGCGCCGCCTGGGGCACTCTGGCGGCAACAGCGGACTGGCAAGGGGCCGAAGTGTGTAAAGGGGCCACGGCTAGCGGAGGAGCAGCAAGCCTCACGGTCCATCAGCAAGCAGCCCCGTAGGCGGAAGGGCGCCGGGCCCAGGGCTCCCCTTCCCCGGACCACGGGCCTCCTGCGCCCACTGCAGTAGTCTTACAACTTCTCCGTAGGCTTGACTCTTTCAAAAAGGGTAGCCGTTTTTTCCTGTTTAAAAGTAAGAATCACAGGGGTCAACAGGAGTGCGCGGGACTAAAAGCCCTCAAAAGTCTCTGCCTAACATTGGGATTCAGGCACCTCACTTTTAAAGATTTGCTTAAAAATTGTATTTATTTAAAAATTTTTAAAAATAAAAAATAAAAATTTTATTTATTCCTGAGAGACCCAGAGAGAGAGAGAGAGAGGCAGAGACCCAGGCAGGGGGAGAAGCAGGCTCCTCGCAGGGAGCCCGATGTGGGACTCGATCCCGGGACCCCAGGGTCATGCCCTGGGCTGAAGGCGGACGCTCACCTGCTGGGCCCCCGGGGCGCCCCTGGGCATATATTTTACATATACCATCATCCTTATACCCTACTTTTATCCCCCTTCAACTGATTCCCATCCATCCATCAAACGTTTACTGTGTGCCTACCACCCCCAGGGAGGCCCTGGGTTAGAATCCAGGGACAGACAACCAGAAAGTGTCCTGCCTGGAGGAGTCCAGGGAGAGACAGTGTGGTCCTAGGTGACCCGACAATACAACCCAAGAAATCGCAGCTATTTTGATACATTTGAATATTTTTGGACAAAGATAATCTCTCAGAAAAGGTGGGTCACCAGCTAGCGTGAAGAGATGGTTCTTTAATCAGGGATTTTCTTGGCATAGTATTGATTCTATGTTCCTCCTTTTTAGGTTCTCTTGTCTGGTTCCACATCCCTTCCTTCAGCTTCATAATCTCCATAATCGTCTCTTTTCACCATTTAGTCTTTGCAGCCTCACTGGTGTCTACTTTGTGTGTCACTCCCCTCCTGTCCCCTGATGCACCTGCCAGCACACCTGCCTGCCTGCCTGCCTGCCTGCAAGCTGGGCGGGGCACTCGCTGGGGAGCTAAGGACCAGGGCACCCTCCCTGGCGGCTCAGGTGGCAGGCGCGGGCGGGGAGAAGGCACCCACTGCAAATATTCCAAATGCGCCACGGGACGCAGAGGAGCAGAAGGGAGAGGGCGGAGGCCTGGCAAGCAGAGCAGCTGGTAGGCCTTGTTCTTCCGGGTCGCGGCCCCAACGACCCCCTCTGCCGCAGCTTGAACGAGCGACCCCACCACGGGCCTCCTGGGTCTGGAAAGTGACTGGGAGGAGTTCCAGGAGTGCAGAGCTTTCAGAAATAGGTCCAACCCATCCAAGAGCAGACAGGCCGACTGTCTAAGTCTGAACATGGACAGGAAGCTCTCCTCCAAAGGGACCACCACATCTCGGCCCCCTTAGCTAGGCTGGAGAAAACAGAAAGAGAGGAGGCGAAAGGAAAGCAAAGAGCTACAAGTACAGATACTCATGGGGATTTACTTGAGGTTATAAAGAGCTCCCTTAGCACCAGGAACCTTTTGTTTTTTTTTTGCTTGCCATGGCAAGGGGGCACATCACATCAAAGGCATTTGGGAGCATCTTGAAGGAGAAAAGCGGGTTTCGATTTCTTTGAGACCTTTGCAGTTTGCTTTAAGACCAGTCTTTCGATGCAGGAGGAGGGAGGCAGAGAGGGCTCGAGTAGGGCTGCATAAGGATCCTGAATGACCTAACAGTGTAGGATTCCAGGCACTTTTTCATGCTCTAGCAACCATGGCTAAAAGCATTCCTGCCATAAAGTCGTTTAGCTTCCTGCATTTTTAAACTTTTTTTGTGCACTCATATTACCTAACTGTACTTTTTCAAAAATCCTATATGAATAAAATTCCACACTAGAGAAGTTTTACATAACCTAACTCTCTTGGCTAAAGGTGAGCTTTAGCACAAAGCTCTTGAGGTTTAGAGCTTGGTGGTTGGTAGTGAGGGGTGGGGTAAAGCAGAGGGAAATGACAAGGCACATTTCTTGTTTCTGATTATCTTAAATTTTTTTTAAAGATTTTATTTATGTATTCATGAGAGACACACAGAGACAGAAGCAGAGACACAGGCAGGGGGAGAAGCAGGCCCCCTCCCAGGACCCCGGGGTCACACCCCGGGCCAAAGGTAGACTCTCAAACACTGAGCCACCCAGGCGCCCCGTAAAGTTTCTGGATTCATCTTAATCTGACTATAAATAAGGTGAAACTCACTCTCTATGGTACCTATAAACAGGCTGTGTCGGTAACACAGCTTAACTGATGGTGTAAGCAGGACAGAGAGAGGGCAGCAATCATCTCAGTCTTGGATTCCTGACCCCGTGCTGCTGGGGTCTGTAGGGGTCCTGGGCGGGGTTGGGGAGCTGGGGGGACACTAAGGATAGAGTTAGGGAATAAAGTCCTCCTGGAGCAACCACATGAGGGATACTTCAGAGCAGCTGTAATTTAAATGCAAACAATGATGGAGCTGATGACAATCCTTCAGATGTCAGCCACAAGGACTGCCAAAGATGCCAAACTTTTCAGCCTCATTAACTGCAAGGAAGGCCTCTAACAAAGATACTCACATTGTTATTAATTCCTCTGGCCAGGACATCAGCAAATCAGCAGAGGACACGAAGGTTTATATGAAAGAGGACAGAAAGAGGATCCAAACAGATTTGGACAGGCTGGAATCTAGTGCAATGCAATTTAATGCCGATAAATACAAACACTGACATTTAGGTCCAAGAAATTAACTGCACTCGTACCAGATGGAGAAAAGGGGTTTAACACGAGCATTTGTAGGGAACAGTTCAGGTCTGGCAGATTGTCTGCTTGGGAGGAGTCACAGTTTGTTGGGTATGAGGCTGCCAAAAGATTTTTATTTTTTTTACAGGCAGCAAAGGCAAACCAAAACCCAAATCAGGGCGGTCCTGGACAGCATGAGAACCACAAAGTTGCGGAACATGACAGCCGAGCACACTCTTAGAAAGGGATGGGTCCCGATTCAGGTACAACCCTCCACAAGGGCGTGGAAGGCCAGAGGTTAAGCAGAACAGCGAGAAGCTAGTGACCACAGGAGGGCAATGGAAAGTCAAGGCTGAAGAAGTAAACATTCAAGAGGGAGGAAAGCTGGCTCTAAATATTAAAACAAAAGCACTGGGCCCTGTCCCCAGAGGTTCCAATTCAGCAGACCTGGGTGGTCTTGGAATTTGCATTTTGAAGCTCCCAGGGGATGCTGACACAACTGGCCCAGGAACACTCTCTAGAGCAGGTGCTCTAAGAAACAAAATTGTAATTCAGAAAAAACAAATTGTATTTTCTGAGATTTTACTAAGATACAATGGCCATTCCCCAGTAAGTCTAAATTAGGAAATGTACTGGTTTTAAAACCATACACAGGGACCCCTGGGTGGCGCAGCGGTTTGGCGCCTGTCTTTGGCCCAGGGCGCGATCCTGGAGACCCGGGATCGAATCCCACGTCGGGCTCCCGGTGCATGGAGCCTGCTTCTCCCTCTGCCTGTGTCTCTGCCCCTCTCTCTCTCTCTCTCTCTGTGGCTATCATAAATAAAAAAATCTAAAAAAATTTTTAAAAAAATAAAATAAAATAAAACCACACACATTGATTATTAAGATTACGCTCTTTCTAACATTTTATGTCGCTAAACATAAGTTCCACCTTTATTTTTGGGCCTTAGCAATTCTTATTAGTTCAGCTTCGTAAAGCAAAATTCTATTTCTGCTTCATTTTCTGACCTTTTATATGGCAGGCAATCCCCCTCTGGTCTGCTTCCATGCTTCCCATACTATGTGTTATATTCGGTAGGTCAAGCTTCATTACATATTAAAATGTGACCCATTTTTATCAAATGATATCTGGCTCCCCACATCTTCTAAAATAGCAGATATTGATCCAGTCCTTTCCCCCAAAAGCCCACACCGAGCCCACCGTGCCCAGGGGTCCATTAGGTTTCAAACCAGCTGCATTCAATTCCTGATTAATTTTATTTGATCTCTTGGGATCCCTGGGTGGCGCAGCGGTTTGGCGCCTGCCTTTGGCCCAGGGCGCGATCCTGGAGACCCGGGATCGAATCCCACGTCGGGCTCCCTGCATGGAGCCTGCTTCTCCCTCTGCCTGTGTCTCTGCCTCTCTCTCTCTCTCTCTCTGTGTGTGACTATCATAAATAAATAAAAATTTAAAAAAAATTATTTAAAAAAAATTTTTATTTGATCTCATATACTTGAAGCTTTAGCTTTTCAATCCCAGTAGGAAAATTACCAGCCTATGGAATGCATATAAAATGACATGCAAAGCAATGCAAATTAATACAAAACATACACCTCTAAATTGCTTGGGTAAAGTCTGTAAGGTTTGTTTTTCTCCAGTCTGATGAGCAGTGACCAGATTCTTCTATTACAATGTATTTCATATGGCACCCAGCCCCCGACACGTGTTAGTAGCCAAGTGGAAGAGGCACCTCTGCCTGCGAATTGGGCAAATGGGATCCAAGACTTAACTTCGCCACTGGTTCTACAGTCTTGTACAAGTTCTCAAAATTCTCCGGTTCTCAGATCCTACATCTGGAAATGGTGGAAGTGACATCATCCTAATAAAACCAGCAGCCCTGGAGCTTACGGAGTGCTCACCACAGGCTGGCACAACACACACATGTGCACACCCATGGCTGGGCACACATCGTGTACACAGTGTCTGTGCGTGACACACACATGCCCTCCTCACAGCAGCCCATGAGAGGGTACCATAAAGCACACCCCCTGTGGGTGTGGTGCCACTTCAGAGACCAGGAAACTCTTGCAAGGCCATAAATGAGGGAGTGACAAGGTCAGAAATGAGGCCTCATGGGCCGCCCCGGTGGCTCAGCGGTTTAGCACCGCCTTCGGCCCAGGGCCTGATCCTGGAGACCCAGGATCGAGTCCCACATCCGGCTCCCTGCCTGGAGCCTGCTTCTCCCTCTGCCTGTGTCTCTGCCTCTCTCTGTGTGTGTGTGTGTCTCTCATGAATAAGTAAATAAAGTCTTAAAGAAAAAAAAAAAGACATGAGGCCTCAGCAGTCTCCCTCCAGGGGCCACTCAGCCATGCAGCAGCTTTGTTGCAGGATTCCTACCTGTGTGTTTCTAAATATGAAGTTAAATATGAAGTTTGCCTGACCTACCAAGTGAGAATTCAAATCGCACAGTCCTATGTGCTTCAAAAGATGTTTCTGTAAGACGGTGACAGTCGGTTAGAGCGCTGGATACCGCCATGCCAGCACCATCAGACGTTTTACCTCAGAGGACTCCAGGTGTCCTCTCCTGCCCTCTCGCCCCATCCCGTTCACACATATAACTTATGCCGTACTCCCTCATGGTCGAAAAGCCTTCCCACTCTCCTGCCCCTCTCTCGCCAGGGCGCTTCCAGGAGCCGCGCCTGAGGGCCAGGGCCCTGCGCCAGCGGCCCACAGCACAGCCGCGCCACGCGGCGCTCGCTCCCACACGGGGTGAGGTGGGCCGCCGGCTGCCGGCCGCCCCCACAGGCAGGGGCTCGGGCCCGCGCTCCGCAGGCCGCAGACAGGCCCACCGCAGGCTGAGGCCGCCTTCTCTGGAGCACCAGAAAGCAGCTCAGGCTCAACCAGCCAAACCTTTCTTTCCTCTACAATCTGCCCCTGGTCTGCTGTTCCTTCTTTCTGTAGAGGCAGCAGCACCTGCCCGAGGCTGGAGGGAACCCCCGCCCGGAGCTGCGCGGAGTCGCCCACGCGACCGCTGTCCGCAAGTCACTCCCGAGCCCCCTGAATCTATGCGCTTGTGTGACCCTAGGCCGCGGCCTCAGCCCCGCCACCGGGCCTCTCAGACCCTGGGGACAGCCCTGCCTCCCTTCCCGGCGCCTCACATCCATTCTCACACAGCGACCCAGCCGTTGCTTGGAAAGGAAACCTCCGGAGGACACGCGGGTGTGACACTGTCCGGAGGACACCTCCCCACACGGCCGCCCGGTGCGGCGCCGCGGCGCGCTGGCAGCTGCTCACCTCACCGGGCTCCGGCCCTTCGCCCCAGGGGCCCTGTGCTTCCCGCCCTTCCGCCGTGGGGGGCACCGTTCCCTGAGGGGGCGACGCTCCCCCTCCTCCCGCACTTCCTGTAAGCCGCCGCGACTTCTCCCCAGGCCCCCCCAAGTCTCCCCGGCCGCCTCCTGCCTCTGCCCGAGACAGCACCGCGCCGGCCTGGGCAAGAGCCCCGCGGAGCCGCGCCCCTGCATTGACCTTCCACACGGAACCCCATCCCCTCGCTACTCGCTGTCCCCGGCCTCCCCGCCAGGAGGCACACCTGAGGCGGACGCGGCAATGCTGGTGCGGGGCCGGGTCACAACCTCCCGCGCCCAAACCGGCGGCTCCAGTGCAGGGAGTCTCCAGGGACCGAGCAGGAGCTGGGCACGTCGGGCGTGCGCTGCTTGCACACCTGCCCCGCCGCCAGCCGCACCCCCGCTCCGCAGGCCGACACTCACCTCCCCGCCCGGCCTGAGGGCACCGGCTCAGGGGCCGGGGCCAGGGCCTCTGGCCATCCCCGCTAGGCCGACCCCCGAGCTCTGGGAAGGGCAGGCAGCGGACCGCGGGCAACGCTCCCCGCGGCCGCCCCCGGCGGGTCTCCAGGTTCAGCCCCGCACGACCCGAGTCTTTGCTGCCGCTTCGGCGCTAATAACCACGCGAGTTCAACAGCCGCAGTCACTTCTCCCACCGCACTGGATCCTCAGAGGGCGGCCCAGGAAACGTTCCCTGCGGCAATTCACTTGTTTCCAGAGATTTTAATTTCTCAAGACAGACACTCAATAAAAGCTGTCAAAGAGGGGGGGGGGGAATCCCCGGTGGCGCAGCGGGTTAGCTTCTGCCTTCGGCCCAGAGCCTGATCCTGGGGTCCCGGGATCGAGTCCCACACCGGGACCGAATCCCGCGTCGGGCTCCCTGCATGGGGCCTGCTTCTCTCCCTGCCTGGCTCTCTCTCTCTCTCTCTCTCTCTCTCTCTCTCTGTCTCTCATGAAAAAAAAAAAGCCGTCAGAGGGGACAGTTGGGCTGCTAAGCAGCTGAACAACAAGGGACGCTTTGCGCACCTGAGACCAGGGCGGGGGCTCCGCGACACCTGGCGCTGTTCCCGGTGCCCCCAACGCCCCGGTGCGCCGCTCTTCCATTTCACCGGGGAGAAGAGGCAAAAACTAGGACCCGAGGGCTGCGTGCGGCCGGGGCGGGGCCCCGGGGCCCCGGGGCCCCTGCCGCGGCCAGGACTCGCGCGGAGCCGGGAGGGCGCGGGCCGGGTCCCCGCCGCCCCCGCCGCCCCCGCGGGGCCTCCCTCCCGCGCCCACGGGCCGCAGCCAGGTGCGGGCCGGCCCGGGGCGCGGCGCCCAAGTTTTCCCGGCGGAAAGTGGGCGCGGAGGAGCCGGTCCGGGCGCCCGGGGCCCGCCGCCCCCCGCCGCCCGCAGCTGCGCACCCGCCCGGCCTCCTGGGTGGCCTGCGTGGCCGGGGCCGCTTACTCACGCGGGGCCCCGCGGCCGAGGGGGCAGCGCGGCGGGGGCTGCGCTCCGGTCCCTGCGCTCGGGTCCCGGCCCGCGGCGGCGGCGCTCCCGCCTCCTCCCCGCTCGCCGACTCCGGCCGCCGCTCGACTGGCTCTCGCTCGGCCCGGGGGCGGGGGGCGCCGGGGGCCCCGTGACGCGCAGAGGAGAAGCGCCATCGCCGCGCCCCGCCGCGGAGCTCCCCGCCCCGCCCCGCCCCGCCCCGCTCCCCGCCCTGCACTACGCACCCCGCCCCGCCCCCGGCTTCGCGCCCCGCACCCGGCTCCCCGCACCCCGTCCCCCGCACCCCGTCCCCCGCACCCCGTCCCCCTCACCCCGTCCCCCGCTCCCCGCACCCTGTCCCCCGCTGCCAGCTCCCAGTCCCCCGCTCCCCACACCCCGCCTCCAGATCCCCCACCCCGCACCCCGTCCCCCGCTCCCCACACCCCGTCCCCCGCTCCCCACACCCAGCACCCCGACCCCGTCCCCCGCTCCCCACACCCCGCCTCCAGCTCCCCCACCCCGCTCCCCGTCCCCCGCTCCCCACACCCAGCACCCCGTCCCCGTCCCCCGCACCCCGTCCCCCGCTCCCCACACCCCGCCTCCAGCTCCCCCACCCCGCTCCCCGTCCCCCGCTCCCCACACCCCGTCCCCCGCTCCCCACACCCCGTCCCCCGCTCCCCTGCCCCCCGCTCCCCCTGCCCGCCCCGCTCCCCCTGCCCGCCCCGCTCCCCCTGCCCGCCCCGCTCGCCGCTCCTGACAAAGTTCCGAGGCGCGCGCCCCACCCTACCCCCTGCGGGGCCGAGCCCTGAGCACCCCCCCCCCCCGCCCTGAGGTCACCAGGCCCCGCCCCCCGCGGCGGCAGGCCGTCCAGACGTCTGGAGAGCCCGCGGACCTGCCCGACCTGCCGGGAGTCGTCCAGAGGCGGTGACCAAGCAAACGTGCGTCTGCGGTTCCTGGCTGGGCTCGGGAGGCCGCGGCCCTGCGGGAAGCGCCAGACGGGACAGGGCCCCACGGCCGAGGAAGCTCCGCAAGGGCGTGCGGACCTGGCGCCTTGGCCCATGAGCAGGTGCAGAGTTGCTCCTCAGCCTCCCTACGTGTCAGCCCCGGACCCTAGGCGGGGTGCGGGCGGAGCCTGGGGGGCGGGACGGGCTGGCCCCGCACCCGGAGCCTGGGGGACAGGGCAGCACCGGGCTGGCCCCGCACCGGGCGGTGGAAGGAAAGCCGGCGCGGACCGACTCCGGCCACTGGGCAACATCTGCGACGTTAAGTGTCCGCACTTGGTAAAGTGGAGGCGACGCAGGCCGACCCGTTTGAGGACCCAGAGTGGGGGTCCCACAGGCTCAGCCAAGAGGGCTCCCGGCTTCAGGCAGGATGGCAATCAAAGCTTTGCCAGGAGGAAGTGAAAACACAGTCTAGTGAGTAGCTTGAGTGAGCGCGGACAGCAGAGGGCTGTCTGGGAGATTCGGGCTGGGGGCTCGGGTAGGTGCTCCTTAGGGGATCCAGGGTGGGGTCCAATCAGAGGTGAGTGACAGGTGATTCGTAGGTGTTGTAAGTCATCCAAGACGGGGATGTCGATGCCAGCGTCAGCCCAGGTTTGTTGAAAGCTGAAGGTCTGGGATCTGGCTAGATGTTATCAGGCGTTTGAGGACCTGGTGCAAAACTCAGAGAATGATGAATTTTGTTGTTTCCGCCCTGGAGGGGGAACACAGCTTCTTCGGTGTTTCAGATGCAAGATCCAGAACGTGAGTAAATGGGGCCTGGCCGAGAGCCAGCAGGGGTGGGGCTCCATTCTACAGCCGGGTCCCTTCGGTTTCCCTGCTTCAGGTGCTTTACCTGTGCTGGCAATTGCCATCCTTCCAGAGGTGTCCTGAGTGCTCCTGTTCCTTTCAGGGCCAGAGGATCCGAGGCCCTGCCTTTCTAGCAAAGGAGGGGCATGAGGCAAGTCAACTAGAGCTAGCTTGTCCCTTCCTTCCTGTCAGTCCACGCGCCTTGACCAGCTGTATGCCTGGCTGGTTGGCAGGGAGTCAGATAGGGCCAGGCCCTGATATCCCTGGAATCCCAAATAGGGAGCGCTGCATAGGACCTCATACTCTTTACTCCGGATAGCTAGAGTCTGTCCATAGTAGTAGAAACGGTGAGACGACTCTGCCTTTGAAAAAATTGTGCCAGGGGAGGAAGTATTTTCAAGCTGCCATTTTCAAGTAAACGTCCAGCTTTGCACTTACCTTCTTTTCCCCAGCGGGACCTCCTCTTCCTGCAAGAGTGAGGTAATTCACCCTTCTGGTCTCCCTCATCTGCACAAGATGATGATGAAAAAAGCAAGTGAAGCTTCTGTCGTCCATCTTGGGTGCCATTCTAAGCGATTTATGCAGACTCTTTCAATCCTGACAGTTCCAAGGGAGGTGCCATTTCTGTTCTGACGTTGTAGGTGAGGAGAGGAAGCAAGTGAAGGGCAAACTTGACAGTAAATGAAATGGCCAGAACTCAGACCCAGGTGGTCTGTCCCAAGTATCCATCCTGTGAACAATGGAGGAAACTGAGGCCACCACACCGGAATTCAAGGGGTCCACCGGCCCACAACAGCCCCAGGTCACCCCCATGGGAGCTTCCAATGATCTCAAGTGACGGGTGCTGTGAAATCCACAATCACACAGTTTCTGCCAAATAGGTCGATTTTACTACGTTGAATATCATAGGTGGTTATCTCTTCATTCACTTGCTCCCCTGTCTCCAGCTTCCAGATCAACCTTTTTGACGTGTAGCAAACCATTTTGGTGAGGGGACCTTGAAAAGGCCTTTAACATCCAGTTTGTAAACATTGTCTTGGATTGTTGTGTATTCAGGCCATACCAATTTTTTCCCTGCCTTCTCCGTTTACTGCCTTCATTGACTCCCTTCCTTTAAAACAGTGCTCCAAATAAATAAATAAATAAATAAATAAATAAATAAATAAAACAGTGCTCCATGTCTCCCAAAAGCCAACTGTCCCAGGCTGAATGGTAGCCCCAGAAAGCCACTCCCACACTCTACAGCATGGTCAGCGTTCCTAGATTTGTTTTCCCGGGAGGCTGTAACAAATTAGCACAAACTGGGTGACTTAAAACAGCACAAATGTCTTCTCTCACAATTCTGGAGCTAGAAGCCTGAAATTAAGGTGTTGGCAGGGCCGTGCTCCCTCTGAAAGCTCTAGGGAAGATCCTTCTTCGCCTCTTTCTAGCTTCTGGTGGCTGCTGGCACTCCCTGGCATTCCTTGGCTTATAGAAGCATCACTCCAGCCTCTGCTTCCATTACTGCATTAGCCTTCTGTTTTTGTGTCTCTTCTGTGTCCAAATTTCTGTCGTTTTTTTAGGTCACCCCCATGGGAGTGACCTAAATCCAAGATTAAATCCAGACACTGGATTTCGGGCCCCCCTAATCCAGTATGACCTCATCTTAACTCAGTTACCTCTGCAAAGACTCTATTTCCAAATAAGAACATGCCCACAGCTTCTGGGTGGACATGAATTTCGGGGGACACTATTCAACCCAGTACCAGTCCTAAAGGTCACTGTTAATGAAAATGTTTGCCTGAGCTAAGGATGCCAAGAAGTATATAAATCTCAGGCTCCCCTCCTCCCCACCCCCCCGTCAAAGTAAGACACAGTACTTTCAGACACAGTCTCTGTACCCAGAACATTAATAATCAGCAAGATTGGAGGTGCTAAGAGCCAACTGACTGGGGCTAAATGACAATCTATGAGCCTAATGAGAGCCGGGCTCAGGAATTCAGCCAAGGGGACATAGTCACTGAGGACACCACTGAAAGGACGTCACTCCAGGCAGAGGGTAATCTAAGCACATCCTTGGAGAAAAGCAAAGATAAATCAGGAGGTCTTATCAGAAGCACAGCCCTAAGGGGCAGGAGTGCTCAAAAGAATCTTACCTTTGAAATTTCTTTGCAGAAATGAGGGACTGATAGGTTGTAAACACGTACGGTAGGGAGTACAAGAACAGGGTGAATTACTTTGGCTATGATGACAGTATGTTGTAAGGCCATAGCAGTCAGCATGCTTTTAAGTGCTCTTTCCTTTCATTAATTAATTCCATTTGATCTTCATGACAATCATGAGTGTCATCAAAGAAAAGGATATCACATCTTCCAACTAAAGATTCTGGGGCTCAACAGGGGCAAATAATTTGTCCAAGTCAAACAGGGAATTGGTTGTAGAATTGGTATGAAACACACTGGCCTCAATAAGTCCTTGTTCAGAAATTTCCTTACTCAATGATGTTTCCCCCAGGGGAGCCTTCCAGTCCTGGTTGTGTTGTTCTTGACCCAAGAAAAGCATGTGAAGAACACAATAATCTTGTAAGAAATGGGAAGCCTTCCTAAAGGCCATGTGAATTTCAGATTGGAATTGTGAATAACCTCCGCCAGACATCTGAATTGGTTTCACTAAAACTTCTGTGTATTAAGTGTGTATTAAGGAATCTCTTTTGGCCTACAGAGACATAAGAGGATACAGGGCCCTGCTGGAAAACTCAGCTGATTATCTTATGAGAATAGGGGTTGAGTAGACTTAAAGGCACACAGACATCGGTGAGAAGTTTGAGTACAAAGATAATACATTACCTCACAAAATGATAAGCTGGCAAAAACTGATAATCACAACTTAGTCTGATCTCATCAGTGTAGAGTCACGCACAGAGGACCAGATCTTGGCAGGTTTTGAAGACTTCCTAATAAGAATCTGTAACTGTGACTAGCAGCTGGAAGCAAGCAGAGAGTCTTGCCTTGGGCTGAGTAATAATTGAATGCATTTTCCTGGATTTTCCTTTACTTAGTAAGCGGGTAACTTATGACATCCTCTGCTGGTTGTCTTTAAAGGTATATTTAAGGATGAAATGCTTTTGAGTCTAGAGTGATTCACTGAGTTCTTTGCTTGTGCAAAGTCCTACTTTGGTTGCTATAGGAGAATACAAAAATATAAGACAGTCCCTGACCTTGAAGAAAATCTCATCTAATTCAGACGATTAAAAATGGTGTAAGTGAAAATAAATAAATAAATAAATAAATACAAATAAAAATGGTGTAAGTGGAATGGAATTCTTAAGCAATTTCTTATCACTCAGTTGTCTGTTCAGATGCAGCTTCTCCAAACCAGGCCTTCACTTGCCACCCTTTTTAAAATAACGCCCTGCCATAACTTCCTGTCACCTTCTAGCCCTTTATGACATTTATCACTATCTAAAATTCAGTTGTTTGCTTGTTTACTCTGCTCCTAGACATAAAATCCATAAGGACATGGAATTGTCCTGTTTTTTTGCTGTATTCCTAGCAGCTAAAACAATGTTGGGCTTATATTAGGTATTCATTACATATGTTTTAAACAAATAGATAAAGTATACATTAATCAAATGAAAATGGGCCAATATAATTTAAATTAATGTAGTATTTCTCATATTTGCCCAATAAGACTTATTTGGACATTCTGATTCAGTAAGCCTAGAGTGGGGCCCAGGAATCTGTATTTTTAAGAAGCTTCCCAACTGATTATTTTAATGGAGCCATTTGGGAAACACAGGAAAATGCAAAGATTGATGGTGGTTTGGAGAAAACAGTGAAGTGACAAGACTGGTTTTCAGAGATCAGTGACTGCTCATCGGACTCATCTGGGAGATATTTTTAAAAATCCTGACACTAAGGAGGGCACATGATGGGATGAGCACTGGGTTTATTCTCTATGTTGGCAAACTGAATTTAAATAAAATATTTTTTAAAAAGTCCTGACAGCACAGACACTACTCCAGATCAATGAAATTAGAATTTCTGGGGTGGGACCTGGATTTGGGCCAGATTTTAACATTCATCAGGTAATTCTAATAGACAGCCAAGCCTGAAAAGCCCCTACGATGGGCAGAAATATTTTGTCAGTACTCCAAGTGTATCACTAGGTTGTGCACTTGTTGCTTCCAGCTTCTTATGTCCCCCAGCTAGATTCCTTGACCTCCTAGTCTGGAAGAAACATGTGCAGAAACTTACACAATAACCCAATCTGGGGAGGACTATAGTAACTTTTTTGCTTTTGTAAAAAATTGTTATTTAAACCAACAACTGACTACAATCTCCTTTACTTCACGGCCAGAGCAGAAAACATCTCAATATTTTGAAGGTGAGAAAGTCAAGGTCTCCTGAGTATAGCTTAGGGGGTTAGGATGAGCCATGAAGAGCAAAAAGCACTATGCTTATAAATAAAATGGGAGAACACATAGGAGAATCCTTAGTTTGTCTTGAGTGCCTAGAGAGAGATGGCAGGTGGCCCAGGAAAGAGGGAGAAGAGGAGGATGTGGAGAGTCTGTAGCAGTGGTTCTCAGTCCAGCTGCATATTGAAGTCACATAGGGAGCTTAAGAAATTACTGATTCCAGACCGCTTCTCAAAGACTCTGCTGTAATAAGTGTAGGCGTGTAGTGTGTGTGCTATATGTGATGCAGCAAAGTTGTTATCAGAGGTTTAGAGGAAAAAAGGGGAGGGCACCTAGGTGGCCCAGGGCGTGATCCTGGGGTCCTGGGATCGAGTCCCACATTGGGCTCCCTGCATGGAGCCTGCTTCTCCCTCTGTCTGTGTGTCTCTGCCTCTCTGTGTCTCTCATGAATAAATAAAATCTTAAAAAAAAGGGGGGGGACGTCCACAATTAGAGTTAGGGGCTCTCTGGGCTTGCATTACTACACATAAAATAATTTGTAGCACAAAGCTGGGTTCTTCCAAATCTGACCATCTACACTTTTATTTATCCTGGAGCTAGAGATATACATATTTACATATATACATATTTTGGCTAAGAATCAAAACTTTCTTAAACCTTTCCATATCCACCAGCAGCATTTCTTTTTTGGGCCATTTGTACATACAGAAACATAATTTTTGTTTTGCTCTGTTTAATCATTTCATGACAGTTAAAGTGTAGGCAAAATGAACAGAGAACAAAAATGCTGTGCTGAGGCGCAGATGTTGGGTGATTGGTGAGGCTCACCCACCAGCTGGATGACTTGCCTCACCACTTCCTCGCCTCTGGCTTTGAAGGACATAACCCAACTTCATATCTTAGCCAAACTGCCAGACGTCATGGAATTTTAAGGTGTCTTATGAAACTCTAAAATGAGAAATGTTAACTGCTTTTACTTTTAGAAATACCACTATTTACATTACAGCTTCAAATGTTTGCATCTGCTGTTCCTACTTTAAAGTTCCTGGCAAAGTAGCATAAGTGAAAGAATATGCAGTCACAAAAATGTCCAAGGAATTTAGGGTTGACCATGCAGCCTGTGCTCAAGGCTTAAATGAAGACTGAGTCAAGCTGATCTGACATGGCCTCAAATTCTGTTCCTCTTATTTAGGTGGTAAAAGATTTAGAGCCATGAGAACCTTATAATCAAGTTCAAGCAGAAACTTACGATATTTCTTGGCTTTCACCTGTTTAAGAATATGTCTCTGGTTTCCTTCTGTAAAATAAGCTTCAGCATAAATGAGCTGAGGAGAAATAGGAGAGGGAGTCCAAAGGAACACACAAAGTTTACCCCTATAGTACTGAGAATTCAAAGGGACTTAAAGTCCAGGTCCTATGGGCACAGACATTCATTTAAAAACAACAGGATGGTTCCTCACGAAAACTGAGTTGGGGCAGTCTCTCAGGTGAATAAGCTTTACTCATTCTTTATACCTGGAATGCCCTAGATTTAAAAAGAGAGAGCCCAAGAGCATATACCCATGTGTTCATATCACAACTTTCCACCTGTATCTATCTGCCCTGACACTACCTGTCATTCACCGAAGTGAGCAAACACTGACTCCCTCAGAGTGTGTAGGTGGAAGGAGTCAATAGGGTCATCATCACTCAGAATGATGTCAACACTCTTAATCATTTTAAGGAAGTAACTTACAGTTGAGAGATAGGAAATATATGATGCCTGATAGCATGAATTCTGAAGCCAGATTACCAGGTTTGAATCCCAGCTTTACCACTTGGTAGCTGAGTGACTTTGGGCCAAGTTACTTCATCCTGTACCTCTGTTTCCTCATCCATAAAATGCAAATCTCCTATCTCATAGGGTGTGAGGATTAAATGAGTCAATACATTGAAAGTGCTTATAACAATGGCATATATGAAGTGCTCAATAAATATTGTTCTTAGCCCAATCCCTCCCCTCATGTGTTTTTTTATTTTTTGTTTCATTTTTACTTTTTTTTTTTTTTTTTTTTACTGGCTGAGTGTGGAATCTGTGCAGCTAGCTGAGTACTGTCCTGCGCATGGACAAATACTTACTCCTCTTAGCCAATCAAGTTAACCCAACCTCCCTGGCCAGTGACTGATTTACAAATGGTTAGATGATACAATTCTAGCCAATGAGACACAAGGTCCTGCGGGGGTGGTGATGTTCAGAAAAGATGTGCATTGGAAGAAAGTATTTCTTTTCTTCTCTAATGATGCTGTTTTTGCATGTCCCCCTGCCTGGAACAGTGAAGCCATCTTGGCAATGTGAAAAGAGCTGGAAGAAAGATGAAAGCAACAGTGACAATGTTGAGTTGAAGAACTAATCAACCCTCAAGTTTCTACATCTGGATTTGTTATAGGAAATAATAAATTTTCCTTATTGCGTAAGCCATTTTGACTAGGATTTTCTGTTATTGTACTTGAAACATCCTAACTGGTTGATATTTCTTGAGCATCTAGTATGTTTAAGATATATTATAGGAAATAAAGTATAAAACTCTAAACCTGATCTCAATAAGTTTTCCAGCTACTTGGGGGAGAAAAGCTATGAAAACTAATAATACCAAGCTGTAAATATTAAGTGCTTGGATCAAGATGGTCTGAGACAGCTATACATGAGGTCCTGTATGAAGAGATGGCTCAAAGAATAAAGAACACATTGATAGGCAGGAGAGGGAACATTCTAGGTAGTGTCAGCTAATGTATGGGAGAGTTAGGGGTTGTATCAACTTGCTTAGAGTGCCATTAAGGAATACTCCAAACTGGGTGGCTTTAACAACAGAAAGTTATTTCTCATAGTCCTAGAGTGTAGAGATCCAAGATCAAGGAGTTGGCAGTATGGATTTAATTCTGAGCTCTCTGTCCTTGGTATGCAAATGGCTGCCCTCTTACTGTGTCCTCACATGGTCTTTTATTTGTGCATGTGTACCCTGGCGTTCCTCTATGTGTCCAAATTTCTTCACACAAGGACAAGAGATTGTACTAAGACTTAGCTTACTGGCCTTATTTTAACTAAACCACCTCTTTAAAGTACCTATTTACAAACACAGTCACATTCTAAGGTCTCAGGGGTTAGGACTTCAACATATGAATTTTGAGGGGATACCAGTCAGCCTGTAACAGGGATGAAGAAAGAATAACTTGCTTTTAAGAGTGAGTCAAAAGTTAGAGATGATTGGGACATGAAGCTGGAGGGTTATGTCAGGACCTGAGGATAGTGGGCCTTAAATGTTGAGCCTAGATTTTACTCTTGCAGCAGCAGGGAAGGAAAAGGGATCTTTAAGAATAATTTGGCACAGTGTGCCATAGGTCTTATAAGTAAAGAATTAGGTGAGAGAAATGGGGCAGGATTGCTGTGGCACATAGTCCAGGTATGCATTGATAAATGACTGAACTCCAGGGAGGGAATTTGAAAGGATCCAAACGAGACAGAAATCGAGGAGAAAAGGACAATATGGAGCTTGGACATTCTCAGCAATTGGGCCAGTGGAAATATGTGCCATAATAATTCAACTCATAAACCAAAGCATTATTTTTATCCTAATAGGACCATGACGCCTGGGACATTGTGGTTCCAGCTTTCTAACACTTAGGAATACTCGTCTGAAAGGGAATAGGCTTCCTTGTTGGGTATGGAGTATCCTGGAGGTGTTCTAGAAGTTAAGGTTACAGAAAGGATATAAATATCAGGTAGGAGATTGGATTATTAGCTATTATTAGAAGTCCTTATGGCTTAGGGTCAGAACCTTGATGGTTTCAACCCAGAATAAACAAAACATGTAGCAATTACCCCAAATGTCGTCTTCGCTCAGGGGTAACATAGATCTCTGGACTACACTCTTTGTTGTTTAGTTTGGGCAACACTCAGCATGCTTCAAGAGCATTGGGTGTTATGTTAGTTACAAGTTGGTATGTACATTTTATAATGGGCTTAGAAAATTAAGGTTAAAAATTTGATCATTAACATGAAAACTCTGATTTTTAAGTTCAGATTATATGATTTTTGTGAATTATAATAACTAAGCAAAATATCTAAGTTATTCTTTAAAAAATACTTTTTAAGTTTCAAAAGAAATATGTGTTGTTTTTCTTAAGTTGAAAGTACACTGAAACAGTATCCTTCCACCCTTTCCAGTCCAATTCCCTTAGGGGCAGACACTGCAAATGGTTTCCTTGGTGGCATTCCAGACCTTTTACTCAACATATCTCTACCCCCACCTGCCCACACACTAATATATACAAATACACATTTTATGACTCATCAAGTATATATAGCATACATAATATAAATGCATGCATATTTATATAGCTATAAATATTATATACACACTCAAAGGCACGTTTTTTTATTTAACACAATCAGGACTTTTTTTTTTTAAAGATTATTTATTTATTTATTTATTTATTTATTCATAGAGACACAGGCAGAGGGAGAAGCAGGCTCCATGCAGGGAGCCTGACTTGGGACTCAATCCTGGGTCTCCAGGACCACACCCTGGGCTGAAGGCGGCGCTAAACCGCTGAGCCACCCAGGCTGCCCCACAATCAGGACTTGTATTAACCACTAACATTGTGCATTTTTTCATTTATATATACAAATTCCCATGTTAGTACATATATATTCGCAAATAAGTCATGTTTTAAATACCTCTTTAAATAATAAAAGCCAAATAGACTACTTCATGTACATTATTCAAGAATTAGAAAAATAGAGTACTCTAAGAAAATGATAATGGCATAATAAATCTGTCAGTTCTCAAACATTACAACATGTAGGGGCATTCTAACCTGAACATTTTCAATGGACTCTCACAAGAAGAAAAAATGATCCAAGCTGTCTTAATACTTGCATTAATATGAAACTTTTCCAGTTGCTTTCTTTTCAGATATTGAACACTTTTATTCACACACAGTACCACCTTCAAAAGTTGCCAAAGAGCACATGTAGTTAAAAAAAAACCCTTTCCTTCCAGCTCTCTAGCCACATGAGTTTTCTCCCAACAGGCAACTGTTAACCACATTCCTATATTCTAAAGATATTTAAGATTCTGTACATTTAAAATAAGAAAATATCAAAAAAGCAATATCGTATCTCCCAATATCTAGCACTTGAGAGTAATTTTTACCACAGTTTGACTTCTCTACCCAAATGAGAAAGAAAGGATAGACATAAGCCACAAAGTCAAAAAGCTTCTTTGGGAGCCTGGGATGATGACAAGATAGGTAATCAATAAGATGATAATCAAAAATCAAAAGAGAAAGACAGACCCTTGAGAAAACCAAGTTCCTTTCATAAAAAAACTTTCTTAAAAAAAAAAAGAAAATTTCCATGACAATGTAGCAAAAGTCAAAGATTATCCTATTTCAAATAACCAGCCCCCAAATCAATATTTGATTCAAATTTTTTTTGTTCTAAGACTTATCACAGTTACAGTTTTATCTACGCTAAATTTTATGAAATTTAAAACAAACTTATTTGATGATTTTACATTTTGGTTACAAGATAAATTCCAAAGTAAATGGCTGAAGGTACTGGGACATTAAGTTCTTATTTTAAGTATATTCACTTTATCTGGGCCTTTTAAGGCCCAATAATCACTCTTTTTTTTTTTTTTTTTACCCTTGCTTCCCTTAAAGAACAACTTTGATACAAAGTTAGAGGTGAATTTTTCAATTCAATTAACTGAAAGATTAGTTTTACATTTCTGTTAGTACAAAGAAAGCCAGGGAGTCAATATAGTTTAATTCAAAAATGCCTTTATTTCAATGGCAAAAAAGTATTAAATCTTACTATACTAGTTTGAATTTTGTTTTTTCTTACAACAGTAAACATATCTTAAGTAGCAACTCATAAAATGTATATTAAAATAGGCCCTCCAGCCTATGTAAGATAAAATATGAATGTGGGTTAATAATATGAACAAATGTCTAATAAATTACTACAAAAACAAAGTTTTAGAATGTTAGCTCTTCACATTCCACATAGAACTTCCAGTGTTGATCCATTATATGGCATGGGAGAAATTCTTGATCACTGATTAACAATACTTCATTTATTTGTAGATAAGGTGGGATGCTTTGCATTGACTCTCTGGATGTTCCTGTTTAAAGGAGTGTCCATAAATTAAAAAACAGTCTTTAAAAAAATAATATTTAAATTTACTTATTACAAATCCTAGACCCTCATCAAGCCTATGAGTACACAAAAGACATGAACAGAAATTTCACCAAAGAAGACCTACACATGGCCAACAAGCACATGAGAAAATGCTCCACATCCCTTGCCATCAGGGAAATACAAATCCAAACCACAATGAGATCCCACCTCACACCAGTGAGAAGGGTGAAAATTAACAAGACAGGAACCCACAACTGTTGGAGAGGATGTGGAGGAAGGGGAACCCTCTTGCACTGTTGGTGGGAATGTGAACTGGTGCAGCCACTCTGGAAAACTGCATGGAGCTTCCTCAAAGAATTAGAAATATATCTGCCCTATGACCCAGCAATTGCACTGCTGGGGATTTACCCCAAAGATACAGATGCAGTGAAACGCCGGGACACCTGCACCCCGATGTTTATAGCGGCAATGTCCACAATAGCCAAACTATGGAAGAAGCCTTGGTGTCCATCGACAGATGAATGGATAAAGAAGATGTGGTCTATGTATACAATGGATTATTCCTCAGCCATCAGAAAGGACGAACACCCACCATTTGCTTTGACGTGGATGGAACTGGAGGGTTTTATGCTGAGTGAAGTAAGTCAATTGGAGGACAATCATCATATGGTTTCACTCATACGGGGAATATAAGAAATAGTGAAAGGGATTATAGGGGAAAGGAGGGGAAGTGAGTGAAATATCAGAGAGGGAGACAAACCATGAGAGACTCCTAACTCTGGGAAACAAATAAGGGGTAGTGGAAGGGGAGGTGGGCGAGAGGATGGGGTGACTGGGTGACGGGCACTGAGGGGGGCACTTGACAGGATGAGCACTGGGTGTTATACTATATGTTGACAAATTGAACTCTAATAAAAAAAAATACAAAAAAAATAAAAGAGCTAGAGCATGATATGCAACAAAACAAAACAAAAACAAAAAAAGTCTATGAACACACAATGGGATTTTGGACCACGTCATAATTCACTCCATTTTCTATACCCAAGATAAAGCTGTAAACCAGCATTGGCTTATCTTGGGAAAAAGAAGTTTGCTTGCCGTCTAAACCAACCAATGCCAAAAAAAGATGACTGAAGTTTCTGAGGGTAGTTGTACAAACTCCTCTGTCTCAATTTTCAGTAAACTGAGAATAAAGCAGTTGTGAAGATTAAGTGGGAAGTTGCTGTGAAATGACTGGCTACTGGCTAACATATAGCAAACATTAAATAAATAGAAGCTACTATTATTATCATTATTTCTTAATAAAAATAGTATTAGTCTGGAAGATGGATAATCAATTTTTCTAGGCCACACAAACTTGTGTGATCTCAAGCAAGTGACATGGCTTCTTCCACCCACTACAACTAGAAAAACAGCCATGTACGTGAACTTTTGGCTCTTCTTGTGCTCCTTGTCCCCAACAAGCACTGCAACAGCTAACAAACCATTATGCTCATGCGAGAAGTAGAGAGAAATACATCTTTCTCAAGTAATATCATCAAATGTTAGATATTCCTTAAACTGAACTGCAAGATTCATCACTAGGCAAAAAAAAAAAAAAAGGCTCATGCAACTATTCATGTTATCTACTTGCCTAAATTAGCACTTCAAAATGACAAGCTAACTAGGTTGGTTAAAAATAATTTTAACTTTCACTTTTCTTTTTCCTCTAATTCTTTTTAAAATTTCTCTTTATAGACCAAAAAGCAAAAATAATCAGATTCATTATTTTAACTGAGAGTTCACTTAAGAAACATCACTAACCTATGAACTCTTTTCATTCAACCCATTTTACTTCTCCGGTTCTGTATCTGTAAAATAGGTCCAAGACTAGACGATATATGTTTCACTTCTAACTCTTTAAATGTTTGAACTCAGACTTCCAGAAGTTATTCTCACAAACTAAGCATTCTTCATTTCATTAAGATTATGGAATGAAACTGCTTACTCTAGTAACAAATGGAAATGAACATATTTATGCACATATTCTTAATCCAAACAAGAAGTATAAATCCAATCAAAGGGAAAATGATGAGGAATTATAGATTGTAAAAACACATCTGCTGTAGTTATACTGAGGAAAAATTCAATTATGGCTATTAAAGACAAAGTTTGAAGCTGTTTTAAAATAAAAGGATTCTAAAGGATAATATGGTAGTAGAGTATTAGATGATTTGATATTTAAAAGTAAATTAATAGTTTGAGACAGATTTACTTTGATAAGATCAAAGCTATCTGTGAAAACTGTACTGAAGTGAAGAAACACCCCTGGACATTATAAGTTTAAAACTATTTAAGCCCTCTTTCTCTGTGGGAAAATAAATTTAATAGGTAGTTTCTTAAGCTGAATTAGGCTGGAGATACTTATTAATTTTAAGTGTAAACTGTTCATGTTTTTTCTGCTTTCTTTGTACAGACATGAACTCTGGAGTTTCACTAGTTAAGAAGCTCCTCAATGGCCTAATGTATGTAAAATAATCTGGCAGGAGATCTGGCACATGGCAGGTGCACAACAGAAAATTAGTTTTCTTCTCTTTCCTCCCCTATCAGCATCCTCCAGTTTATGAATTAGGTCAAAGTTAATCATGATACCAGGATGAAAAAATTATGATTAAAGTCATGAAAACAATCAAGAATCATAAACAGGAGCTGAAATAAACACCTTCTGGTCTGTTATCAGGCACCCATCTTCCTTAGGTGTTTAAGTTTGAAGTTCTTAACCACATAAAACAGAAGCACCTGCAAATGTTTGTGCTCTATTACACATGCTTTTACAGAGCAATGAAGCACAGTATCAGCACCAAAATGAATAAAACTCTTTCTTTAAAGTCATTTATTTGCAATGTATTATCAGTAGGTCCAGGACAGGTTTTATTAAAAACAAGAGTCTATTTTTTTCTGAAGAAGCATGTTCGATTTTCAAATGAAGAAATAATGTTAGGTTCCCTTGAAATAAAATGACATTTAATATGCATTAAATGATCTTAAAAAAATATGCATTAAATGAGGACTTGGGAAAAGAAAGAACTTCAGGAGATACTTTTTTTTTTCTTAGATGAATATATTTGGCATAATGTGTTTTCAGTGTGCTAATACTATAGTGATAGGTAACATAGATATATATAAAATTGGCTTTTTGGGTAAATAATGAAATGTCATCTACCTTAACAGATTCTTTTTAAAGAACTGCAGAAAAGGTTGATATATCTGTATGCAGTGATTACAAATTATGTAGAATTTTGGGAATGTTCATTTTTTTCCTTCCAATTTACTCTGAAATATCAATGAAGAGTCCCTCAATAACACAGAAGAGAAACTATAGCCAAGGAGGCAGAGGAGGAAGGCTTGGGAGAAAGTTATGAATTTTCAAGGGAAAATATACCATAGATTCACTCCATTTTATAGCTTCTAAAGACCTTAGGGATAGATACTTCAGGAATTCATCAACAGAATTTCATTTTTAAAGGCTGGGGTTTCTATGTTTAAAACCTTTAATTAGAAATAACATATGCCTTCAAATGTATTAATATACTACATCCTAACACTCTAGAGTCCACCAATACATTAATCTGAGTTACCAATTTAACTAGTCGTTGTGCAAGACTAGGAATAAAGTTCTTCCATAATCTCTGATTCATTGAAGAAGGTCTTAAAATGGCAAGGTTAAAAACTTTTATCACTTACCTTCATGACTCAGGATTTTCTTGATACCATGATTCCAAAATGTTATGTGCAAATAAATTGGATACTGAGTTTGGTATTTGTCCCATGAAGTGTTACCATTTGATTAAAGAAGCTTAGGAAATGTCGGTTACCAAAGCTAAATGGATTTATGATTTCTCACAAAGAGGGGGAGGAGGAAATAGGGGAGGTAGAGGGATATAGCTGTTTTTTAAATATCTGGTTGAGAAAATGGGTAAAGAGATGATGTTCATGATCTGAGGTGGGCTGATAAAATCCATACAGACTTGTTTTTCCTTTAAACTTTGTGTTCTGTAGAGTGTCAGATCCATGATATCTATGACCACATTTTAGTATGCAAAAGAGGGAAAAATATTTTCTCTAGAATAGTTTGCTTGTTATATATAGAGTTTACATTTTTCTAATTTGCCAGGTCTTTGGATTTCTGTCAGGTAGTACAAAACCACATGCAAAAGAATCCTAAATCAAATAGGTTCAAATAAAACTCCAATAACAGCCTACAGAATGCCAGCAGGTGGGGGGCACCTGAATGGCTCAGTAGGTTAAATGTCCTACTCTTGGTGTTCTTATTCTCTCTCTCTCTCTCTCTCTCTCAAAGAAAATAAATAAAATCTTTAAAAAAAAGAAAAAGAAAAGAAAAAGGAATGCCAGTAGGGATCTGAAGATTCCCAGAGCCAGATTAAGGCAGTAAGAAGCTGGCTGGCCTACTGGCCCTCCATAGTTCTCAAATTACCATTAACATTTTCTGAAATATCTCAAGGAAAGAAAATTCAGTAGTTCTGGAAAGAAATTAGTAGTAAGAAACGTGTTTATATTGCAGGCAAAAGAAGCAGCAGTTCAGAACCCATTTTTTATTTCATGCTCACTTAGCAGGGGAACTGTGAGCCCTCTAAGGAAGGAGAAGCATGGCTAGGGTTGGAAATGCCTGCTCAGAACTACAAAATCTGAGCAGCAGATAACCTTTGTGATACAAGGAAGATCTCGTATTTCTGTTCTGACTCCAGAGGTTAGAAACTAGGAGAATAAAGTTTTCGCTTGGCTTTCGTGTGTGTGTGTGTGTGTGTGTGTGTGTGTGTGTGTGTGTGTGTGAGAGAGAGAGAGAGAGAGAGAGAGAGAGAGAAGGAGGGAGGGAGGCAGGCAACATGAGCAAGCATTAGAGTGAGTGTGCTGTGGAATGGAGGTAGAAGGCTGAATATAAAAGTTTTCAAATTATTATCTGCATAAGAAGTCAAATACTACTTACTAGTCATTCAAATCAAATCTACAGTCAGGCTACATGTGAATAATTTTTTAAAATTCAGGTTCCTGGCCCCACTCCAAGATTTGATTACATAGATCTGCTGTGAGGGTTAGGAACCAAAGACCATGAATTAGTACAAAAACTCTTTCCAATTTAATTTCTTCACTATTTCTGTTTCACCTGATCTGTTTTCCCAAAGTGATGAAAAGCAGAAAACTGGGGGAAAACCATCCTATTCTGAAGCCAGTTTTTGAGACAAAGAAGGACCCTAAGAGGTTACAGTGGATTATGTATAAAGTTAGGAGAGGAAAGTACTTTGAATTATTAAGGTTTGCTGTAGGAAGGAATGGCCCCAGGAAGCCCCTGGTTAGGAGCTTAGCAACACCAGTCCCTGTTCGGTTCTTGACTCTGGTTATCACAGAGTTATCATCTTCTGTATTGTATCTCCTTTCTGCCTTTACTGTTCCCAACTGGTCCTAGGCAGGAACTGGGGGGAAAAGAATGGGTGCTACAGCAGAGAAGGGTAATACAACCCTAGTTATGTCTGATTTTACAGAAATGTGTGTTGCCTCTTCCCAAATTGTTTCAAAATCTGCTGTTAATTGATGAAGATTACATTCTCTTCAGTTTTCTCAGTATTCCATCAGATAAAGCACATTCATTTACACTAACAAGTAAAGATTTATTTTAGTGTTTGCTTTTAGAAAACTAACCAAATCATGCCTGCAGGAAGGAAAAAATACCATTTTGCTTTTTTATATGACCCTTTAAAAAATCTACCCAAAGTAAGTATAGCATAGGTTCAGAGAAAGGAACTATGAGGGAAGGTGTCATTTAAAAAGTTCTCCTAGAATCAACTGTGGTTAAAAATTGAGTATTATAAACAAACAAACAGAAAATGACAAGTATTGGTGAAGATGTGGGGAAACTGGAGCCCTTGAATATTGCTGGTATGATGTAAAATTATTCAGTTGGTGTGGAAAACACTTTGGCTGCTTCTCAAAAAAGTTCAACATATAATTACTATATAATATAGCAACTCCACTCCTAGGTATCTATCCAAAAGAACTAAAAATGGGTACAAATATATGTATCCATGTGCTCACAGCAGCACTATACCCAAAAGCCAAAAGTGTTCTGAAATGAACATCCACCCAGCCAGGATCCTTGAAAGCGTTATGTTAAGTGAAAGATGCCAGACACAAGTAGTTATACATTATATGATTCCATTTATATGATACATTCAGAATCAGCAAATTCATAGAAATTAGACTGCAGAGAGTAGAGAACAGGGAACAATTGTTGAATGGGTGTGGAGTTTCTTTTTGGGTAATGGACGTTGTTTTAGAACTACACAAAGGTAGTAGCTGCACAATATTGTAAATGTACTAAATAATATGCCAAGCAAAATAAGTCAATCAGAGAAAAACAAGTATCATATGAGCTCACTCATATGTGGAATCTTTTTTTCATATGTGGAATTTAAGAAACAAAACGGATGAACATTTGGGAGTGAGGGAACAGAGAGAGAGGGAAACAATAATGAAAGACTCTTAACTATAAACAACAAACTGAGGACAGATGGAGGGAGGTGGTTGGGGGATGGGATAGATGGGTGATGGGTATTAAGGAGGGGATGTGTTTTGTGAGCACTGGGCGTTGTATATGTAAGTGATGAGTCACTGAACTCTACTCTTGAAATCAATATTGAGCTGCATGTCAACTACCTAGAATTTAAATAAAAACAAAGAAAAATGCCACTGAATTATTATTCACTCTAAAACAGTTATTTGGGCACCTGGCTGGCTCAGAAGGTTAAGCATCTGCCTTTGGCTCAGGTGATGATCCCAGGCTCCTGGGATCAAGTCCTGTATCAGGCTCCCTTTCCCTCTGCCTGACACTCCCCCTGCTTGTACTCTCTTTCTGTCAAATAAATAAATAAAATCTTTTAAAACATGGTTATTTTAATGTTATGTGAATGAAAACAACAACAACAACAAAAAGGAGTGTTTTCTTAGTAGCTTTGGGTGTTATCCTCATGACTAAGAAATGGGTGTTGGTCTGTACATACCTGGAAGACAAGGCTGATGTTGCTGAAGCACCACATTTGGCTCTGCAGATACGGGTACTTCCTCAGAAACATACTTTAAAAGCTCCTTCCCCAGATATGTCACCTGTACATAGTTAAGCACAGAATTAAGAATCCTGTATTTCAAAATAAGCAAATAAACTCGTCTCTTGCAAGTTTTAACTTTAGTATTGACTATTGTCTATCATAGATTGGCAAACTATAGTCCATGGTCAAATCTGGCCTGCCACCTTTTTTTGTAAGTAAAGTTTTATTGGGTAGCCCAGTGGCTTAGCGGTTTAGCACCGCCTTCAGCCCAGGGCATGATCCTGGAGACCCAGGATCGAGTCCCACGTCAGGCGCCCTGCATGGAGTCTGCTTCTCCCTCTGCCTGTCTCTCTCTGTGTGTGTCTCTAATAATTAAATAAAATCTTTAAAAAAAAAGTTGTATTAAAACACAAAGATACCCATTCATTTACTTAATATCAATGGATGCTTTTGTGCTGTAACATGACTGAATATTCACGACAAAGGCAATATGGCCAGAAAGCCTGAAATGTTTATTTGGCCCTTTAGAGAAAACATTTGTTGACCCCTGTTGTTTATCACTAATTCTCTCATCCATTCACTTGTTAAACAACCATTAGTCCAGCATCCACTACTTTATAAAATTAAAAAATTAATGTTGTACTAATAAAATTAAGCCATAAAACAGTGCTTTCAAGAAACTAGACATTTAACTAATTAGATTATTAATATTTCAGGTCTATGTATCCAAATTTTTTGGCTTTTTCTGGTTAGTGAACTTAGCTACTATTTACAACCCCAAAGGTCAGATCTTGGAATACCTACACACAAGTAGGTTGGGCCGAGGCAGAATGGCAAACACTTGCCAGAGGGTTTTTGGGTTCTCCACTCTTAGTTCTAGGGCAGCCTGATAATATACCCCTGAAGCTAGGTTCTCTGTGGCTAAACCATCTAGTCTCCATGTGCACATCCCTTACTCCAGGATACTTTCTTAGAACTTCTAAGCTCAAGCAATAACTTTCCTCTAGGCCCCCATAAATTCTGTGCTTATATTTGTCAAGGCATTTATTAAATTATGTGTTAATATGTCTGTTTCCATTAACATAAGCTCCTTGAGGACAAGGTCTGTGTCATATTAATTTTTATACTCTTAGCACTTCACATAGTGCCTCACAGTTCTGGGGGAAAAAGCCCTCTGACGCTCCTGCTCTTCAAGATTCTTAAATTCTCTGAGCCTCTGTTTGTACATTAGTAAAACAAGTAACTCCAGCTTATTAGGTCTTGTTGTGAGGATTAGAATAATACATGAAGGCAGCCCACGTGGCTCAGTGGTTTAGTGCCGCTGATTTTTTTAAAGCTGTGTCCTTTCAATGTCTGAATTACCCCGGTAGTGTGTTTAAGACCTATGTGGACTTATCGCCGCTAAGGCTACTAAAGTACAGTTTTACCACTTTATATTACCTAGTACTAACAGATAAAAATATACTTTAAATCTGAAATACAGGTGAAAACATATTGAGCCTGTACTTGATGGGTATGTAAGGTGTTTTCGATATTGTCAGGGCACAACATGAACAAAATCCATTGTTTCTAATTGTTAGTTGTTTGAAGAACTGACAGATGGCATTCAGAGGCTTCATCTCTCCTTCCATGGCAAGTGGGGATGCATTAGCACACTGGGTAGACAGAGCTGTTCCATTTCCACTACCAAGCTTGTTTGGTTATGGGATTGAGCCAAGAGGGTGCCTAAACCTTCCAGATCCCTTATGTATGCCCCATTCTGTTAAATAACAGACATTTGTTGAGTACTCAGGATGTGCTAGACAGTATGCCAAATGCTTTTCATGTATTATTCTTTTTTTTAAAAGAGTTTATTTATTCATGAGACACACACACACAGAGAGAGAGAGAGAGAGAGAGAGAGAGAGAGGCAGAGACACAGGCAGAGGGAGAACCAGGCTCCATGCAGGAAGCCCAACGTGGGACTCGATCCTGGGACTCCAGGATCAAGCCTTGGGCTGGAGGCAGGCCCTAAACCGCTGAGCCACCCAGAGATCCATATAACCTGCCTTTAAATATTAAAGAGGTGTCCAAGAATTTATTTCCCTGCTGGGGCTCCATTTTATTTGAAAGTATCAGTCCATTTTTCATATGTCTTCAGGAAAACCATTTGTTGGTACTGACTAATGTGAATCTCTTCATGGATGATCAAATGATTGTTTTAATTCCATTTCAAGTTTTATGATGCAAATCTTAACAAAATTGCACTACCTCAAAAGGAAGAGAGGAAAGGATAATTGTTTTTGATATCAGGAGTTTGGTGGGAGGAAGGCAAAGAAGGAAAGGTTTTCTTTTAGGGTCACTGTAACATAAAACACATTTTGGAAAAGTAAAATAATTCTCAAATATTTGAGAAGGATATATCAAAGTGTAATAACTACCACAAAAGAACTGATCCTGGGAAAGTAATGATGAAAGTCACGTTCATCTTCATATCACCTACCTCCTCCCAATCCCCATCCTAGAGCCTCTCCTTCTCCATTTCTCCCAGGCACTCCACATAGCTCCAGGCAAGAAAAGGGCAGTAGGCCTTTCACATTATTTATGGTTTAGGATTCACACCTCTCGGATATTTGTATTGTAAAAGGGCCTACATCTCCAACCATCTGAGCTGGGCTCTTAGGAGGTTTAAGTTAAGATAATTTGGGAATGATTAATTGACTCAGTGAGGCTGTCTGGCCATCTAGATCAACAATTTTCATCACGTTTTTAAAAAGATTTATTTATTTATTTATGAGCGAGAGTGTGTGAGTGGTAGGAGGCGCAGAGGGAGAGGGAGACACAAAAGACGCCCCACTGAGCAGGGAGCTTGACACAGGGCTTGATCCCAGGATCCTGAGATCGCTATCTGAGCCCAACTCAAGAGTCAGAGACTTAACTGAATGAGCCACCCAGGCACACCAATAATTTTCATCACTTTCTATACTCCTACCTCAACCTTTCCATATCTTAATATTCCTAATCATGGTGGTAGGAGGAATTGTTTTCGAAAGTATGTAGGGTGAGGAGTAACCATAGAGAAAAGTTAATACTAAATCCAAAGTAGTGAATTTATAAGGGTAGAAATTCAGAGAGTGAGTCATTTGGATGGGAAGTATATTTTCACAAGAGAACTGTCAATACTCCTTCAGTCACTGCCCAAAATGGCAGTCTATTTTTCATCTGCAAAATCCAGTCCTGAGCATTCACAAAAATAAACTATCACAGCCATTCTTATGATTATCATACCACAACTTTGTCACAGAAAGGTGTTTTTTTTTCCTGTGGAAGTAGACAATTTTTCCTGCACAAGAATGAGACTTTGCATAAATTCATAAAGGCAGCTAAGTAAATACTGTGTGTTCTTTTGAGTTCAGGGCATCCTGTTTCCAAAGAAAGGAATGTAGTTTCTGTTGTGTCACTGTAAATGTAGAAAGTAATGTACAGGGAACCATAAGATCAGGTTCTAGACCTGGTTCTGGCACTTACTGGCCTTGAGACTAATCAAGTCACTTAATCTCCTATACCTGTGGTTTTATATCCAGAGATAGAGAAAAATAGTTGATTTTCTTACCTCATGAGGTTGTGAAAGAATATATGTAAAAGGCTTTATAAATCACGTATGGCTATGCAGGTCCTGGAATCTCCAAACTGGAAGGGTCTTTAGAGACAATTAGCACTACTACTTATATATAAGAAAAATGAAGTTCAGAAAGTTAAGTGATTTGATCTAGATCAGTGATTCTTACTCCAGTTTGTCTATTATAATTACCTGGAAAGCTGTTTAAAATATTGCCACCTGGTCTTCAGTCAAGACTATTAGGATCAGAAGGTATCTGACTGTGGTCCAACAGGCATTAGTAGTCTTTAAGACCTCCCCAAGTGACTCTAATGTGTAGGCAGAATTGAAAAACATTCCCAGATCATGTAACTTCTCAAGAGTGGAGCCAGGAACTAGTTTGGCCTCCCGTCTCCCACCCAGAGATCATTCTTACCCATCAGGATAATAGCTAATATCTAGGAGACCATAGGAGTGAAGCAATCAGTAATGACCAGTGGGAGTAAGCATCAGGATTCCCTGTATAGCAACCCAGCTGCTTGGGTAGGAAGTATGAGTCATTTGTGTCTAGAGGCTCTGCCATTCTGTCTGAGGTAGGACAAGACCTAGTTTTCCAGAATTTCTTGCCTGATGACCAACCCATTCCTGGCCCCATTGCCATACCAGCATTCTCAAAATGAATTAGCAGAAATGTTCACATTTACCAATGTAGCTAAGAGCTCCTGTCCTTGAGAAGTGACTAAGAATTCATGAGTTACCTCATGACAAGAAGAGGTAGAGGTTTCTGTGGTAAGTTTTATTTTATTTTTTTAAGATTTTGTTTATTTATTCATGAGACAGAGAGAGAGAGAGAGAGAGAGAGGCAGAGACACAGGCAGAGGGAGAAGCAGGCTCCACACAGGGAGCCTGATGTGGGACTCAATCCCCGGTCTCCAGGATCATGCCCCAGGGTGGAAGGCAGCACTAAACCGCTGGGCCACTGGGGCTGCCCCATGTGGTTAAGTTTTATTTTATTTTATTTTATTTATTTATTTATTTATTTATTTATTTATTTATTTATTTATGAGAAAGGGTGGGGGCAGAGACACAGGCAGAGGGAGAAGCAGGCTCCATGCAGGGAGCCCGATGTGGGACTCGATCCCGGGTCGCCAGGATCTTGCCTGGGCTGAAGGCGGCGCTAAATGGCTGAGCCACCAGGGCTGCCCCATGTGGTTAAGTTTTAAAAAAGGATTTTATTTTATTTTATTGAAGATTTATTTATTTATTTATTTATTTATTTATTTATTTATTTATTTATTTATTTATGATAGAGAGAGAGAGAGGCAGAGACACAGGAGGAAGGAGAAGCAGGCTCTATGCCAGGAGCCCGACGTGGGACTCGATCCCGGGACTCCTGGATCGCACCCCGGGCCAAAGGTAGGCGCCAAACCGCTGAGCCACCCAGGGATCCCCTAAAAAAGGATTTTAAATATTGTAAAAAAAACTCCACCATGGTAGTGTTTCTCAGCCTGGGGTATTTATTAGAAGTACATGAGTGCCCTATGGTATTTTTAAAATTTTTAGGATAATTAAAAAATTTACAGGTCTATTTAGATAATCTATTTATGAATATCTTACAACCAAGAATTCTAATTGTAGCGCTTACTTGCCTTTGGCTTCATTGCCAACATAGGTGTTAAACTATATGATGAACTGACATGGCTGGTAAGAAAAGACCAGAGGCAATGTGGTAAATAAATGAGGCCTAAGTACAGAGTGAGAGCCAAATGATGTCACAGCCAGCTATTCAAAAGCAGAAAATGCAGTAGTTCCAATAAAGAAAAAGAGTGGGAGAACTGAATCATCACTGGGCACACAATAGCAGAGGCATATTGAAGCTCAAAAAAACTCAACTACAGAAATCAGTACCATATTCATGTTGTGAGCACAGAGTATTTCAGCAAAATGATATAAACTATCACAAGTTTAAAAAACTTTAATAAAAAGGGATTTCCAAGGGTAAAATGTTAATTACTAACATGAAAATATGATTCATGCTTTCATGGAAATGGCTGGGCATGTGAAAACTAGATGGCCTATGATTTCAGGAGTGGTAAACAAACAAGAAAAATCCTTTAAGAAAAAAAAAAAAACAGATTCTACAGTAGAGAAAAATCTAAGATGTGCTGATATAAGTAAAGGAACTACACCATAGTTTTGGAAGCACAAAAGTCTAGGATATCAGAAAATAGGTTACAGACTAGGAAGGAGGGGAGGAGCTAGGAGGAAGGGTGGGCAGAGCTAAGTGGGACAAAAAAGGGGAGAAGAAACTGCTTTTTATTTCTTAGGTACTGAGGCTTATAAAATGGCTAGTGGAGGGGAAGGCATCTGCAGTTCTGTTTGACAGTATTGGTGGATGTCAGAAGATACACTTTCCTGGGTCAATCACTGAAAGATTGTTCCCTTAAGTGTGGCCATGGACATCTGGAGGTGAACCTCAAAGGTGTCTGTCAATAATAGTCTTTAAATTGGTGGTTAAACTGGGCTTATAACTCATAATATAGAACTATGGGGAAGACGACTAAGTCTGAAAAGTTGGAATGAAAAGATATATTTCTTTTTGGGAGGTATAAAACTGTGTTCACACAAAAGCACACCATAACTTCTGTGGGTCTTAGGCTGCTTACTTGTTCCTTTGTCTTTACGGGAAGTTTTTCCTTCATTACATCAGAATACTAACATATAACTAAATCATCAATACACCAGAGGTCTCAAATTCTCTATGTGGAGTCACAAAGAACTGAATTCACCTGGAGGGATAATAGGGGAAGGTTGAGGGCATTTGAATTTCTGAGACCAGATGAGGAACAAGGAAGGAAAGGCTGTCAGCTGTCCAATTCTGCCCCTGGGGATTTCTGGCAAATAAGAGTTGTGGGAGAAAGTATGTAGCATATCGTACAAAGAATATATAGTTTGGAGAACTTCTGATTTCTTAAAAAAATAGTTTTATCATAAAAAAATAAGTACCTTTCCATTTGAATATGAAGTTACAGATATACTTAAGAATGACTCACCTTACTCCAAGCATAATTCCAAGTCACATAACTGTTGCCTCCTAGAAGATCCTTGAGCCAGGTGACTGGATTTTGATAAATCTGACCATTTTCTACTTTAATTTTACCGCTCAGTAAGACACTGGCTTTGTGGGTAGTCTCCTAAAGTGAAAAATGAAAAAAAAAATTAAGAAGGAAAAATACCTGAAATATGTAAACTTCTACTTTTGGCCATGATGGAGTAAGAGAAACCAGATTTACCCTAACACAAACAAAAAACAGACAAAATATATGAAGCAGTGGTTTGCAAGGTACTAAACATCAGGCAACAAAGTACAGTACCCTGAGAAGTGAGAAATGAATGAGGTAAGCCTTCCAAGTGTCCTAGCTCACTGCCTTGAGAGTTACCAGGTCAGGGTACAGGAAGAGGGGATTCTAGGCAAAGCCTGTTGACGCCCTGAGTTGAGGAGACAGAGCAGAGATCATGGAGGCAAGGTACCTAGAGTTTGCAGGACAGAATACTGAAGAAGAGAGCAATACAAAGAGAGAGGACTCTGCAGATCCTCAGGGGGTCCTCTTTAGCTTTCAGCTAAGTAGTGATTGGCCGTGTTTGGGAGCAAGTTACCCAGGGCTGGGAAAAGAACCACCTGAAAGGATTAGAGGTAGGGACATCTGGCATTCTCAAAGGTCAGAAATAGTGCCTGTTCCCAACAGCACAACTAGAAAACCTCATAACTGGTGGGGCTTTGGTAGGGTACACAGAAGAGTCAGTTATTTCTCACTCAGTAGTGGGAAATAACTAGCCCTAGATTGAACACATTGCTCCAGTCCTGCTGACCAAATCTTAAAAGCAAGACACCAAAGGATCAAACTATTTCCAAGGAACTTAACTGCATCCTAGAATAAATCTACAATATATTTATAAGAATAAAAAATATTCAGCATCCAGCAAGGTAGATTTCACAATGTGTGGGATTCAATGAAAAATTCACAGGCCTAGAAAGAAGTAGGAAAATACAACTCATACAGAAGAGATAAAGCAAACAACTGAAAATGAGAACTGATAAGAATGTTTGCATTAGCAGACAAAAACATTAAGTAGTTATTACAATAATATTCCACATGTTCAAAAGTTATGCAGAGACATGGAAAATATTTTTTAAAAGACCAAAATCAAAATTCTAGAGATGGAGAATACATTGATGATTAGATATTTCTTTTTTTTATTAGATATTTCAAACAAAAAGATCAGTAAGTTCAAAGACAAAGGAATAAGAATTGCATAAAAATGAAACACTGAGAAAAGAGAATTTTTTAAAATGAAAAGATTATCAGTGAATTATAGAAGGATTTCAAGCAATCCATTATGTATGTAATAAGGGGTTCAAAAATGGAGGGGAGGGAGGAAATAATGTTTGGAGAAATAATGGCTGAAATGTTTCCACATCTGAGATTCAAATTTGGAACACAGAGATTCAAGAAATTCAATAACCCCCAAGCATAAGAAACAGAAGAAAGATGACAGCAAATGTCAATCAGGATCTACACAAAGGAAACAAAAACAGAAATAGTAACTACATGAGAAAAAATATTTTTCTTAACATTTAAGTCTACTTCAAAGATAATTGTTTAAACAAAAATAATAATGTATGGAATTTATAACATTAGATCAAAGCAAAATATATAACACAAAGGTCAGGAGTAGAGAAAGGGAAGCATACTAGCTTGTGGTTCTTAGAGTATACATGAAGTGATAAAATATCACAGGTACTGGGAGAAGTTAAAAATATGTTCCATAAACTCTAACACCACAACTGAAGTAAAACGAATTATAGCTAACAAACCAACAAAGGAAACGAAGCATAAAAAAATGAAAAAGGGAACAAAGAGACAAGAGAAATAGAAAACAAATGCCACGTGATAGATTTAAACCTAACTTTATTGAAAGTCCCACTGAATGTAAATATTCTTTTTTAAAAAAATAGATTTTATTTATTTATTTATTTATTTATTTATTTATTTATTTATTTATTTAAGAGAGTGAGAAAAACCACAAACAGGTGGAAAGGCAGATGGAGAGGGAGATGGCCAGGCAGACTCTGCTGAGTGCAGAGCCTAATGCAGTGTGGGGCTTGTTCCTAGTATCTTGAGATCATAACCTAAGCTGAAGTCAGATGCTTAACCAGATGAGCTACCCAGGCACCCCTGAATGTGAATATTCTAGAATCGACTTCTGGCATAACAATGTGAGGATCCAGTCTAACGTGAAAAGTATTTTAAAAAATTGTTTAAATCTCTGGAAAGGGGGGCACCTCGGTGGCTCAGTGGGTTAGTGCCTGCCTTTGGCCCAGGGTGTGATCCCAGGGTCCTGGGTTTGAGTCCCACATTGGGTTCCCTGCATGGAGCCTGCTTCTCCCTCTGCCTGTGTCTCTGTCTCTCTCCCTCTCTGTCTCTCATGAATGAATAAAATCTTTAAAAAAAATCTCTGGAAATGGTTAAACACATGTAGTAAATAAAGAGCCATCTATTCAGCAAAATCTATGACAATTAGGTGGGGAAAAAAAAGTGAGTCTGTGGTATGTGAACCAAGATTGCTTCCTTCCTCCCCCTTCCCGCCTCAATAACGTGCAGATTCCACTCCAGACTGTACAGCCAAGAACACAGGGCTCCCTCTCCCTGTAGCACCTAATCAGAGGGCTACCTTCTTGTCAGGAGCAGGATATCAGCATTTCTCATCCTGCCCTCAGCATCTGTTGATAAGGCTAAGTTGTGAGTGAGTGCAGCCAAAGGTGAGGGATCCCTCCTGCCTAGTCTGCACTGGTGAGGCAGAGGCTCCATCTTTGGCACGGTGCCAATGAGACTACTACGACCCTGATCACCCTTGCCTGGCTTATAAGGTGGTGGTTTCATGTCAAGAGGGACAAGCTGTAAAGGCACAAGCCTACTGTGCCTATCTTGGCTAAATGCTCAGCTCCTAAAGTCAGGGTGTCATTCAGAGAAAAGTTGCTATGTTCCCATCCCAGCTCCAGAGCTATGGCACAGAGATTTGAGAAAAGAAGCAAGCCTTAAAACAGATGGTTCCTCCCTAATCATCTCCAAAGGAAATGACTTCATTTGCAACAGAACATGGAGAAGTTCAAGCTCAAGGTCACTTTAAAGGCAGTACAGGTTGTGGTAAAAAATATTTTAAAGTAAATTGATAGATTCACTGTGGATACAGGCTGGCTAGTTTTTATGAGAGAAATGGGGAAATAAATAGTAGAGAAGAGCCTAGTAGAATCAGAATAAAACTCAAACACTGACTTCATAAACTATACTTTCAAAGGAGCACACACTTGACTGTATTAGTCACGTTGAGCAATTTATGCTCCAGGTCATTGTTGAAAACAATATAATAATTAACCAGCAATAAGTGGAGCTTGATGGCCAGGTATGCACAGAGAAAGAGACAGTTAAGAAAGACCTGCCAAGGCCTCAGTCCATGCAGCACAATATGAAAAGCTTAACACTATATTGGGAAAAATAACCTCCATTAAAACAATATAGCCAGTAACTAAATAAGCAGGCACATAACAATAACAAGCGAGAAGGTGGGGGCCAGTACATGGAATTGCTACATATTTCAAAGTATCTAAAATGTCCATTTACAACAAAAAATTGACATGTGGAAAAAGAGGAATGGTATGACACACCTAAACAAATAGAGCAAGAACACATCTGTAAGAATGACTAAATGTTGGATTTAACAAAGACTTCAAAACAGTCATTATAAAAATGTTAAAGGAACTAAAGGAAACCATAATTAAGGAAGTAAAGGAAGGTATGATGACAATGTCATATCAAATAGAGAATATCAATAAAGATACAATTTATTAAAAAAAACAAATAGAAGTTATAGAGTTGAAAAAGTACAATAACTGAAATGAAAAATTTACCAGAGGGGCTCAAAAGATTTATGATATCAGAAAAAGAATAAACTTGAAAAAAGATCAATAGAGGTTATGAAAGCTGAAGAACAAAGAAAAAATGATGAAGAAAAATGAAAAAGCCTTACAGAAATGTGAGACACCATTAAGCACACAACAGTGCATAAGAGTACCAGAAGGACAAGAGAGAAAAAGGAACAGAAAACATACTTGAAAAAATAATAGATGAAAACTTCTCAAATTTACTGAAAAACATTAATCTATACTTTCTGAAGGAGGCTGAGTGACTTCCAAGTAGGATAAACGTGAAAAAACTCATAAACAGAATTGCTAAAAGTCAAAGACAATAATAAAATACTTTAAAAAGAGAAAAATGACTCATCACTTACAAGAGCACTCCAACAGTTGGCTTCTTATTAAAATAATGGAAGCCAGAAGCAGTGGAATAACATAGTCAAAGCGTACAAAGAAAAAATCATCAACCAAGAATCCTATATCCAGCAAAGCTATCTTTAAGAAATGAAGTTAAATAAAAACATTGCTAGATAAACAAAAACGGAGAGAATTTGTTGCTAGCAAACATGATAAGAAATATCAGAGGAAGTTCTTCAGACTGAAAGTGACTCCAAACAGTAATATGAATCCACGTGAGAAAACAGAGAGCACTGGTAAACATAAGTAATTACACATTATAAAATACAATATGAACAAATATTTCTTCTCTTTTCTTCTCTTAACTGATTTATAAAATTATCGTATTAAATAATAGATAGTGTATATATTTCGAGATAGCAAAAAGGAGGTGAGTGGGAGGAAAGTTTTCTTGTGCTAAGGGAATGATATCAGGGAATGTGGATTTGGTAACTCAAAATCACAGAAACAGATGAAGAAAACCAGAAAGGATAAATAGGAAGGTTAATTTAACAAAAGCTATAAAAAAAGCTTTAATACATGCTTGCTTTCTTTATTTCTTTACAAGTACTAAATTTTATAAACTCATAATTATAACAAATTGAATTGTTGCATTTATAACATTTATATATATGATATGTATAATGATAACATCACAAAAAGGGGGAAAGAAGGATAGAGCTATATAGGACTATAGCTCACTAGAATTAAGTTAGCATAAATCTGAAGCTGATTCTGGTAAGTGAAGATATCCTAGGGTAAGCACTATGGACCTTAAAAAAAAATGGTGAAAAAGGTCACTAAAGAAACTAAAATGCTACAATGAAAAATATCCACTTAATGCAAAAGAAAGCAATAAAAGAAGTACAGAGGAACAAAAAAGGTATGAGACATACTGAAAACAAAAAGTAAAATAGCAGACATAAATCCAATAATATTAATAACATTAACTGTATGAGAGTGGATTTAAAAATTTATTCAAAAGGCAGAAGTTGTCAGACTAAGTTAAAAAAAAAGATCCAATTTGGCAATTTGTGTATACATAGAACAGACTAAACTGAAAGAGACAAATAAATTGAACATGAAGGATGGAGAAATATATATCATGCAAACAGCAACTTCAAGAAAACTGGAGCAGCTATACCAATATTGTACAAAATAGACTTTAGAACAAAAAATGCCACTAGAGATAATGAGGGATATTTTGTAATGAGAAGAGAGTTAATGGATCAGGAATATAGAAGAATTATAAACACATGCACATAATGAAAGAGTTCTGACACACATGAAGCAAAAATTAATAGAAATGAAGGTTGAAATAGATTATTCAACACTAATGAAATTCCACTTTCTGTTTTCTATTAACAACACAACTCCACTTTCAATAATGTATAGAACAAACAGCAGAAGATCAGTGAGGAAAGAGAAAAATTGAGCAACACTACAAACCAACTAAACCCAACAAGCATCTATAAAAAACTTTTCCTAGGGGAGTCTGGTTGTCTGAGTCAGTTAAGCATCTGCCTTTGGGTTAAGTCATGATCCCAGGAATCTGGGATCAAGCCTTGCATCAGGCTCCCTGCTCAGCAAGGAGTCTGCTTCTCCCTCTCCCTCTGCCTTTTTCCTGGCTTATGCATTCTCTCTCTCTCTCTCTCTCTAATAAATACATAAAATCTGTTAAAAAAAAAACTCCAAACAACATAATAATTTTTCTCAAGTGTCCATGGTATATATTTTTAGGATGGGCCATATACTAATTAAGCCACAAAATAAATCTCAGAAAATTTAGAACGATTGAAATAATACTATGTTCTCTAAATACAACAGAATGAAATTAGAAATTAGTAACAAAAAATTGGAACACTCACAGTTATACAGAAATCAAATGACTCCAAATCAAATCAAATGACTCCAAATCAAATACTCCAAATAACTAATGGGTTAAAGATGTAAACAAAATGCAAATTTAAAAATACTTTGAGATGAATGAAAATTAAGATACAACATACCAAAAATTATGAGATGCAACGAAAGCAGTGGGTTAAATGGAAATTTACAGCCATGAATGCCTGTATTGAAAAGGAAGAAATACCTCAAGTAATTAACCTAAACTTACACTGATGACACTGGAAAAAAACAGCAAACTAAACTCAAAGCAAGCAAAAGGAGGGAAATAAATATTAGAGTGGAAATAAATAAAACAGGCAATAGAAAAACAATAGATAAAATCAATAAAATCAAAAGTGGTTCTTTGAAAATAGCAACAAAAGTGACAAAGCTTTAGCTAGACTAAGAAAAACAACTAAGGAGACTCAAATTACTAAGATCAGCAATGAAATGGGTACCCTGTTACTGAACCTAATGAAATAAAAAGGATTATAAGAAAAACTGTCAAGAATTCTATACCAATAAATTAATTCCTAGAAAGATAAAAATTACCAAAAAAAATTCAAGAAGAAACAGTTTGAAAATACCTTTAAGTAAAGAGATTGAATTAATACTCAAAAAACTATCTAAAAAAAAAAAACAATCTCAGGTACAGATGGTTCGTTCATGACTATTATCAAACATTTAAAGACTGAATACTAATATTTTGCATTACCAATATTCCAAAAAATAGAAAAGGATAAACACTTTTGTGAGACTAGTATTACCTTAATACCAATCCAGACAAATACAAGAAATCTACAGACCATTATCTTCAGTAAATATGGATGCAATAATCCTCAACAACATACTAGAAAACCAAATCCAGCAACTTATAAAAAGAATTATATACCATGACCAAATGTAATCTGTCTGCTTTCTCAGGAGTGCAAGGTTGGTTTAATATCCAAAGATCAATTAATGTTATATATCATAACAATAGAATGCAAACCAAAACCAACATATCATCTCAACAGATGTGGAAAGAACATTCGACAAAATGTAATACGCTTCCATGATAAAAAACATTTAAGAAAGTAGGAAAAGAAAGAACTTGCTCAGCCTGATAAAGGGTATCTATGAAAAAAACTACAGCCAACATTAGATTTAAAAGTTAAAGACTAAATTTTTTCCTCCTCAAAACATAATCTTATCTGAGGGAAAAAAAAATACCAGAAGTTTGATAACACCATTTTATTTCAACACTGTGCTGGAGGTTTTAGCCAGTGTGGCCAAAGGAAAAAAAAAAAGAAATAAAAAGCATTCACAATGGAAAGAAAGAAGTAAAACTGTCTTTTTTATAGACAACATGATCATCTATATAGAAAGTCCAATGAAATCTCCAAAAATTTATAGGAAGTAGGAAGTGAGTTTAGCAAGGTTGCATGATAACATCTCAATATACAAAAAAAAAAAGTGTATTTCTACCTATTAGCAAAAAACAACCAAAAACTGACATTTAAAAAATATCATATATAATACTATCAAAAACATGAAATACTTAGCAATAAATCGTATAAAAGATGTCGAAGACCTGTATACTGACTCCTACAACTTCTAGGAAAAAAAAGAAGACCTTAATTAACTGAGAGCTATATCATGTTCAGGTTTAGACAACTCAATATTGCTAAGACGTCCTTTGCCCCAAAATTAATCTATAAATTCAACTCAATACCAATAAAAATAATAGTACCCCTTTAAAAAAAGAGAAAGTGAAAAAACTCACTCTAAAATTCATATGAAATTGCAAATGACCTAGAATATCTGAAACACTCTAGAAAATGGAGAACAAAATTGGAGGACCAATAATACCTGATTTTTAAAAAATATATAAAATTATATAAATATTTTTATATATTTGAGAAAAGTGCACCTGCATGAGTGGGGAGAGGGCCAGAGGGGGAGGGAGGGGGACAAGCTGACTGTGTGCTGAGCATGGAGCCTGACATGGGGCTTGATTTCACAACCCTGAGATCAGGACCTGATCTGAAACCAAGCATCAGCTGCTTAACCTACTGAGTCACCCTGGTGCCCCAACACTACCTGATTGTAACACTTATTATAGAGCTACACAATCAAGATGGTATTCATGGTAAGACAGGTATATAGATATATAGAAGTCCAGAAATAGGCACATATATGAAACAAAGGATTTTCTACAAAGATGCAAAGACAATTCAATAAAGGGTAATTTTTTCAACATATGTTGTCAGAAGAACTGAATATCCAAATTCAAAAATATGCTATTTTGTACCACATACAAAAATTAATGGATCATAGGCCTAAATTCTAAGAGAAAATCTTTGTGTCCTTAGGTTAGACAAAGAATTCTTAGATATGGTTTTAAGAACATAATCAGTGAAAGAGTAAGTTGCTAAGTTGGACTATATCAAAATATTAAATTTGTGTTTTTTTATTTTTTAAGATTTTATTTATTTATTTGAGAGAGAGCTCGTGAGCACAGAGGGAGAGTGAGAGTGCAAACTCCCCACTGAGCAGAGAGCCCAATGCAGTACTCAATCCCAGGACCCTGAGATCATGACCTGAACTGAAGGCAGATGACTAACCAACTGAACCACCCAGGAGCCCCAAACTTCTATTCTTTATAAGACAATTTTGAGAGAATGAAAAGACAAGCCATAGACTAAGAGAAAATATTTGCTAAGTATATGTTTGATAGAGGGCTTATATACAAAATATATCAAAACAAATACCAGAACAAGAAAACAAGCAACCAATTAAAAACTTGGGCAAATATTTGAAAATAAGTTTCACCAAAGAATAAGTATGGCTGGCAAATAGCACATGAAAAGATGCTAATCATTTTGAAATGCAAATTAAAACCACAATGATAAACTACTATACATATATACGTATGACATCCATACATCTACATTACATGTTAGTATATAGCTAAAATTAACAGATTGATCATACTAGGTGTTACATTAATTAAAAATGTGGAGGAACTAGAATACTCATACACAGCTGGTGGAATGTAAAATGTTACAAACAACTTGGCAGTTTCTTAAAAAGTCAAATATATACTTATCATATATAATCCAGCCACTCCACTCCTAGGTATTCACCCAAGGAAAGCAAAAGCCTGTGTGAGCCAAAATTTGTATACCAATATTCACAGGAGCTTTATATGTGATAGTCAACAATTGGAATCAACGTAAATGTCTGTCACAGATGAAATGACAAACTGTAGTTTGTTCTAATACTACAGAACAATAGAAAAAGGAATTAACTACTGATACATGCTCTAATGACAATGACTCTCAATTATGTTCAGAGAAAGAAGCCAGACAAAAATGAACACATATGGTGTAATTCTACTTTTATAGAATTCTCTGAAGTGCAAACTAAAGTATAGGGACAGGGCAGAACAGTAATTGTCTATAGGCTCAACATGGGAAGAAGGGGATAGGAAGCAGGTATACAAAAGGGCAAAAAGAGACTTTTGGAGGTGATGGATATGTTCATGACCTTGTCTGTGGTCATGGTTTCACAGATGTAAACTTATAGGTCAAAATCTGTCAAATTGCATAATATAAATACGTGTAGTGTGTGTTAATACCACCTCAATAAAGCTGTTAAGAAATAGCAGAAATATGAAAAGTTATGTTAAAATTTTATTATAGCTGATCCAGAGTTGGATCCCACAGGTGCTTGGGACCAAAACATATAGAACCATCCTAAAAGCATGATTTCACTCACTGAGAACACAATGGTATGTCTCCTCATTCAAGAAGCCCAGTCAAACCCTATTTCCTGAATCTGAGCTAAATGCCTACACTTCGTGACAGTAACATTTATTAACTTATTTATAAAATTACATGATTTTAGAGAAAAAAATAGGATACCTGTGTTTTGAATTCTAGAATGTCTTTTCCTGGATTAATTCTTCCGAGTAATATCAGATCCTTTATCTGCATACATTTCTTTCTAGGAGCTGTGCTGGAGTTTACAGGCTTTTTAATAATATGTTGACGGCCACGCTCAGAGTGGGAGGAGCTGTGGCTGTCATTAGCACGTCGAACAGTAAAAGCTGGTTTTTTAGGATAAGATTTTGTCTGATGCCCAGTATTACTGCCTAAGACATCAGTCCCTTGATGTGTCAGAGATTCCAATGTCCCCCTACTTGGCTGCTGGGAAGCTATTTTCCTCTTTCCTCTTTTTGGATCACAACTGGTAGGAGCCTGATCACAAACAACAGCTGATGGATGGGCATCATTTCTGGCAAGTATGCTTGTAGTCGCTGCAATGTTTAATGTGTTAGTTACTGCAGAAGGATGATTACAGGGCTCGCGCTCTGGGGCTGGAGGCTCTGTGAGATCATTTCCTCTCTGTGAATACTCCCTCTGAGCAATAAGAGCAACAGGTTGGGAAGGTAATTTAATCTTAGTGCCATCTGCACGTCTGGATTTTGGTGACCCATCGAAGGTACCATCATTGACATTTTGCTTAGAATTCAGCTCATTTCCAGAAAATTCCCTTCTCACTGTTTCTGAATTTACACAAGTGTTGGTATTTGGGCTGCTATTCCAAGTTTCTGGAGACAATGGTGTCTCCTGCATGCTTCCACAAGTAAGGCTGACAATAGAAAGTGAACCTGACTGGGGCTGCAATGAATTTTCCAGACTGATAAGGTCTTGGCTGTCCTTTTCACTAGAGATTTCTGAGCTGGACGGTGGCTTCCTCAAACTAGGACCAGACAAAGATGTAATGTTTTTATAGTTTTGGATTTTCTGGGTAATTTTTTTCTGTTTTTTTGCCACAACTAAAAGGCTCTTCTGTCTTGTGGCCAAGTTAGCCAGCTGTTCTCTCAGGACTCCTTGCTTAAATGATTCAATGGACACCCTACAGAAAGAAACAGAGAAAACAATATGAAAACTGGAGAAAAAAATTTTAGTAGTCATTTAGATTTTAAAGATACTTGTCTTAATTCAATCAGCCCAAAGTACACAAGGGTCTATTTTTGCAATGAATTTCTTATGAGAGGAAAATGACTCTTAAGGTTACGAGTAAGACTGTCTTTTTATGGAGGTGATGGTGTGGTTTTCCACATTTATATTATTTACCAGTTGTGAGTCAACTCTGAAAAAGAAACAAAATTTGGGATGTTAAGTAGCAACTGATCATCAAGGAGGAATACTATTCTTTAAATTTGGAGGTTGCTTACCTGTTCATAGTGGAAAGGTGTGTCAGGAAGTAACATTTGGGAATAAGTTCCATTTAAGTTCCCTTAGAGCTGAAGGAGTGAGACTATTTGGTGAATAATTATACCTGAGCTAGACCTGAGCAATGTCAGTCCATCAAGTAATTACTGTAATTATGCTTTGAATCTGTACTGAATCACTTTCAGGTCCAGAGGGACTACCCAGATAGGCATTAACCTGTGTGACTATAAGGGGCTTGCATTCGAGAGAAAATGGCTAATCTACATACCTTTTTCTTTCGGTTATTCTACAGTGACCTTCAGGACACTAAACTCTTTGTTTCTAGTAGTTCTCAAACTTTTTGGTTTTAGGACTTTTTTTAATACCTTTAAAAATTACTGAGGAACCCAAAGGGCTTTTGCTCATATGGATATATCTATCAATAGTTACTGTTTTAGAAAATAAAACAGAAATTTTTAAAACAAGAACATTCAAGCATGCTTTCCATTAGCTATTAGAATAATGATATCACACTTCATGTGGCCTCTGGAAAATTCCATTACACACTCATTAGAATGTGAGGCAAAAAGGCAAATAATATCTTAGTTTTCTTATAAAAATAGTTTTGACTTCACACACCCCTTGAAATCATCTCAGGGACCCTCAAGGGTCATCCTCAAGCAGCTGCTTTATGGGACAGCAATAGTATAGATATCTGTCTCTCTATAATAGTTTAGAGTTGTTGGTACTGAACTCCAAGCAAAACAGATGTTAAAGTGAGTAGTAGATGAAAATGGAAGAAACAGCAAGAAGAAATTAGATTAACAAACAACTCGTAGCATAAAAGGAAAAAAAAATAGTAATGTTGCATTTAACAGAGTTCAGACAGAAAAATAAAAGTTCATTTTAGATTACATGATTTTAAGTCTTATAGCAATATGAATAGATTTACACACCTGCAAATCCAACTGATCAGTAACTTTCCAAAATCCACAGTATATTTTTAATCATAGGACATAAAGGAAAATTGAAGCTAGCCTTCTCCAAAGTCTCCTAGAATATATCCTGCAGTCAGTTACCCACCTGTAGGTCCTACAAGCTCACTTGCATTATACTGACAGGAAAACAGGAAATATAAATGAATTTGTAATACTTATTCAATGGAGAGAAAAAGCAAAATGAACACAGAAGACTTATAAATGAAAATAGAAAACTGATTTTTAAATAAATTCAGAAAAAAAACTGAATGTACAATAGATGTCAAGTGCTCATAAGAATATAAAAGAAACTAGAAAGATCACATGTGAATAAAGAATAAGGTCAAAAAGATATCTGCAACCCCATAATCACTGCAGCATTATTAACAATAGCTGAGACATAAAAACAACCTAAATGTCCATCAAAGGATGAATATAGAAAATGTGGTTTAAATAGCCAAACTGGAAGGAGCTATTTGGTGGAAGGAGCCTCGGTGTCCATCGAAAGATGAATGGATAAAGAAGATGTGGTTTATGTATACAATGGAATATTACTCAGCCATTAGAAACGACAAATACCCATCATTTGCTTCGATGTGGATGGAACTGGAGGGTATTATGGTGAGTGAAATAAGTCAATCGGAGAAGGACAAACATTATATGGTCTCATTCATTTGGGGAATATAAAAAATAGTGAAAGGGAATAAAGGGGAAAGGAGAAAAAATGAGTGGGAAATATCAGAAAGGGAGACAGAACATGAAAGACTCCTAACTCTGGGAAATGAACTAGGGGTGGTGGAAGGGGAGGTGGCAGGGGGTGGGAGTGACTGGGTGACAGTCACTGATGTGGCACTTGACGGGATGAGCACTGGGTGTTATTCTATATGTTGACAAATTGAACACCAATAAAAAATAAATTTTAAAAAATGTGGTTTATGTGCACAAGTGCACACACACAGAAGAATATTATTCAGCCATGAAAAAGAAAGAAATCCTGCCAGTTTTGACAGCATGCACAGACCTTGAGAGTATTATATTAGGTGAAAATAAGTCAGACAGAGAAAAACAAATACTGTATGGTCTCACTTATATGTGAAATCTAAAAAACTTCAAAAAACTGAACTCATAGATATAGAGAGCAGATTGGTAGTTGCCAGAGGTAGAAGGTGGAGGGTGGATGAAATGGATAAAGGGAGTCAAAAGGTACAAATATCCAGTAATAAAATAGATAAGTCATGAGGATATAATGTACAGCATGGTGACTATAGTTAATGATACTGTATTGTATATTTGAAAGTTGCTAAGAGAGTAAATCTTAAAGTTCTCATTATGAGAAAAAATGGCATATATAGTTAAATCTATGAAAAACTAATAAAAATAATGCCCACATAAGAAAAAAATATATAACATTTTTCTCAAGAAAAGGACAAAAAGAGGTATATAACCAATATACAATCAGGATGAAATCTCTTAAAAACTTTGAGGGTTTAGAAATACACAAAACTAAATAATATACATGGTTATAATGCTTAGAAAGACAACATTTGTGATAGCAAAAGGAAAACTTTGTACTGTAAAAAATTTAAGTTCACCATGGAAAGAAATTTATTTTGGAGATTCATGACCAGAGACACTTTCACAAAATTCTTTGCTGTAGACAACTTTTTAAGATACGTCTTTTTCTGAATATTTCAAGTAATAAAATATAAAAATATCTTTCTGGAAAGTACAATTCCCCATGGAGGTAATAGATTAGATGACCTCATAAAGTCATTCTTTGGTCCTATGCAACATTCACACTCTTAAGAAATTCTAGATTCTCACTATTATAACTAAGAAGGGAAATATTTTGAAAATTCTAAAGCATTTCTATTTTTTCACTCACCTGTATTTTTTAGCCAGATCATCCCTTTCTGCCTTCTGTTTGGCAAGCACATAATCCATAATCTCTTTTATCTCTAACATCTTTTCAATGCATTGTTCTGGAAACATGGTAATAAAAAGTCAGTTAATGATAGAAGAAAGACATCAAATGTTAAGTTTGATCACACAAAACTCAGCCTATTAATTTTTAAAAGCCATTATTAAAAAAATTATTTTTTTAAATTTTTATTTATTTGTGATAGTCACAGAGAGAGAGAGAGAGAGAGAGAGAGAGGCAGAGACACAGGCAGAGGGAGAAGCAGGCTCCATGCACTGGGAGCCCAATGTGGGACTCGATCCCGGGTCTCCAGGATCACGCCCTGGGCCAAAGGCAGGCGCTAAAACGCTGTGCCACCCAGGGATCCCTAAAAAAATAATTTAAAAATAAAATAAAATGCCATTATTTCCTTACCCTGTTCCCTACTATTAGTGGTCCAGATATACAAATCAAAACTCATGACCTTTATAGTCACCTTCCTCATCTGTGAAATGAGGTTAGGAAAGGAAGATAAATAGGAAAATAAATATTTTGTTAAAATTATTTACTTTTTAAAATACAAAGGGCACACACTGTATAAACATTTCAAACAATATGAATGTTTACATAAAAGAAAAGTAAAAAGAAAAGTATCCTACTCTCACCTTCTGTTACTCCTCTTTTTCATTTCACAAGAGACTACTGTTTATACTTTGGTAGCAGTGTATTTGTTGGTGTGTGTAAAAGTTTTTAGTATATTTATCTAATGGATTATTCAATGCATATTTATAGTATATGTAACTATATGTGTATGTATGCTATATTCATTATTAAATTTTTATTAATTCATAAATTTAATAATTTAATTTTAATAAAAATAATTAAAATAAAATTAATAGTTAATTATTAATTAAACTATATTAGATGTATTTGTTAATTGTTTTAAATTTATTTATTCATGAGAGACACAGAGAGAAAGAGGCAGAGACACAGGCAGAGGGAGAAGAAGCAGGCTACATGCAGGGAGCCAGATGCAGGACTCGATCCCGGGTCTCCAGGATGACACCCTAGGCAGAAGGCAGCACTATACCACTGAGCCACCCGGGCTGCCCTAAGTGTATTATTCTAGATGTGTTTACCATATGTAACTATATATGTAGTTAGAAATAAAAAGCATGTTATCAGTTCTTGTCCTTTACACTTAACACTTATATAGGGCTATATGATATCTCAGGTTACTTAAAGATCTATATAAAATTACTTTTACAATAATTACTTAAAATTTTCCTACTTTCTTCCTCTTCTTCCTAAGTAAAGGCATAATGACTTCCTTCACCGATTACAAATCCACAAGATTTACACATAAATGTCCATTATATCAGACTCCAATTCTCAGGTAGTAAATGGAAATGCTTAAATGAATACATTTAATACATTTTATTTCTGTTAAGCTATTTGTTATTTCACTTTTGGCTTTGTTTCTTAAGTTTTTTCCTAATAATTGTAGGCCAATGCATATTTTTCTAGATAATTTAACTAGATTTTAGACCAATGCATATTTTTCTAGATAATTTACTAGATAACTCTAGATAATTTAACTAGAAAATCAGTGGTGGAAAATGACTGAAGTTCAGAGTAGGAATTTGTTCCAGAACCCCCCTTTGCAAATTAGACAAATGATATAAATGATTTGGTCAGTATAGAGTCAGTGTTCCCAAAGTAGTTTCTGTCTTATTAGTACTATGACTAAGGATTAATTCTATATGATGCATGTGCCAACAAAGGGGGAAAACTTGATCATTAAGAATTTAGATATAAATCTGTTTGGCATATTTGACATTTAATAAAAGATGTTTATAGTATCAATGTACCCTGTCACATTGGGTTTTTCTAACTGAATTTTAAATCAGAGGTAGAAATAACATTAGCATAGTAATGAAGAATATTCTATATTTTTCTATAAAAAAAGAACATAAAGAATCTTATATGTAAATTGATACTATATACATATCAGATACATTAATCAGTGGTATCTTGGAACCTAGAAATTGCCCTAATATGTGTAAGATTTTAAGATATGATTATAAGGCATTAGAAAAACAACGAGGATGACAGAAATTATTCAACAAATAAGAGGCAGAGTAGTAATATGGGGGGTGGGAGACTCTATTCTATCCTTGTTTTGTACCACATGTGGAAAAGAGATTTCAAATGAATAACAGAGTTAAAATGCTTAGGAAAAAATAATGTATGAAATGTTCAAACTAAACATTCTTATGGTCGGTCATTTTATTTGAGGCACTAAAGATATCTGATATCAAAGTGAATGCAAGACATCTATAACAAAAACTCAAAGAGAAATGTACACAGTGGGATTCATTATTCTTAGATCCCTCAGGCAGATCAAAGATATGAAAGGATCAGAATACAGGGTGGTGAATTTATAAAAATACTTCGGAGAGCTATTGCTCAAATGGATGGGAATCTCATTCTGAGGAGCCAAGGTGAAAGGCGAGGAGATTTCTTTCCTTTATCTCAAGCCCAATGGGAGCAGCCTCTGAAGAGAGTAATAACTTTTTTTTGGTGACAATGGACTCACATACACTTCTTTCTTGAACATCTAGAGATTGAGACCCTGCAGAGCCAGCAAGACATTCAGACAGTTGGGGAAAGGGAAAGTTGCTCCTGTACTCAAAATTAACTATCCTCCCTTCTAATCACAGGTCCAAAGTGCCAGGATTCTGAGGACTTGGTGTGGAGGCCGCTCTGTGATCCTGACTATGATGGCTTTTCCCTGAAAGAAAGAGCCTGTGTAGGGTGAATTACCTAAAAAAAATTTAAAAATAAAATTAAAAAATAAAAAAAAGAGCGAGAGAGAGACTGAGAGGAGCCAGGGAAAGGAAAATGTATGCTGCCCTGCTACACTATAGGAGCCAGGTAGAAGTCTCAGAACAGCCTCAGAAAACTGCTCTGAAGAGACTAAGTTTTAGACATTTGCCAAAGATTGATGAAGTCAGTAACAGTCAGTATTGGGACACCTGGGTGGTTCAGTGGTTGGGCGTCTGCCTTTGGCTCAGGGTGTGATCCCAATTCAGGATGGAGTCCCATATCAGGCTCCATGTGGGGAGCCTGCTTCTCCCTCTGCCTGTGTCTCTGCTTCTCTCTTTTTGTGTCTCTCATGAATAAATAAATAAAATCTTTAAAAAAACAGTCAGTATTTAGTTACTAAACAAGAACTCAAGAGTCCCATTGCCTTATCTTTCTATCCTCCCTTAAAGAGGCAGTGAGACGAAAATAAAGGGATCCTGCTAGTCATTGTATTGGTCATAACATTAAATTACAAAGCATAGGCATGGGGAGGGGAGAAAAATTTATCATCTTAAAAGTATTAAAAGGAAAAAGGCTGATATTTTACTATACAGAACTTGAAAATATATATACTTAAGCATAAATTAACACATTACACATAAAAAGACAGTTAAGCTGAAAAACATATTTGCAGCGATTATGGCAGGAAAGGGGTCAATAGCTTGATCATATAAAATGGCTCCAATTTATTAATAGACAAACAGGAACAACTTCACAAAAGCAGGAAATAAAACTAGAGAAAAAATACCACTAATAATCAAAAAGGCAGGTGAATATATGAGGCATTCTAATCACACTTCTTATTACACTACTAAAATTAAATGAAAATACTGATGCTATTAGCAGTATAAAGGAAACAAACACTAATGTGTGTTGGTGAAAGTGTAAATTAGTATCTAATACCTTATAAAACAATTTACCAATACAAATTATCAGATTTTAAAATGTTTATAAATTTTTGACCCAGTAGTTACAATTCTGAAAGTGTAAATTAGTATCTAATACCTTATAAAACAATTTACCAATACAAATTTATCAGATTTTAAAATGTTTATAAATTTTTGACCCAGTAGTTACAATTCTGGTAATCCTTCCAAAGAAGATAATCCTACATTCAGAAAGGTATATGCTAAAGATTAGCAAAAAATTGGAAAAATGTAAATGTTCAACAAAAAGGGAAAAATGAATTCCTGGAACATTTATAGAACAGGATACTGTGCAAACCACTAAGAATAATGGGTATGGGGGAAAAATGTAAAATTGGCAAGTTTAGCACGATCCAAACTGTTTTTAATAATTTTATTGAGGTATAACTATGTAATTAAATTCTTAGAAAAAAATAAAGGAAACGTATACAACAAAATATTGTGGTGAGACAGGATGTAATTTTAGCACATTTTCTTCTTTATTATATTTTGAAGCACATTTATATATACCGTTTTAATAAAAAAATTATAAAATTTGAAATTCACCTTAGGTGTATAAGATATTGTAAATACTAAATAAAATATATGAATTATTCACATTTGCTTTATAGTATAAATTATTTTGTATTATTTTCCTCCAAACATAACATGTACCATGTGTTAGGCCAAGATGAAAGGTAGAATGGGTATAATTTAAAAGGAAATAATTTTTTAAAGACTATATACAGTATGAGCTAGGACAAGAGATGAATTAATAGTTGTATCCTGTTACATGAAAGACTGATGACATTCTTCAAGTTATTTTTTAGCTAACTACTTTAACATTCAGATCTGCATCTTTCAGGAGCTAATTTCTATCTGTAAATCATAACTCAAGAAAACACAACTGTGACCTACCAAAGATTTGCAAATATTCACTGACATTTTGAGAAATTCAGATTATTAGGTCAGGGATCAAAGTCAAGTTTACCATTTTGAACCACTAGTGTTTTTTTAAACAGGAAGATAGCTATCCACTAAGACATTTACTGGGTCTATCTGCTCATCTGAAAGGCACGAGGATTTGCCTTACTTGAGTCACAACGGTCTATTCCTTTTCTGATCTGTTTTTAAGGGTTACGATAGCTGGGTGAAACTGAGGAGCTAAGTAGTAACATAATCTCATCTCTAGTCACTATCTTATGCTTTTTTTCCACATCTTCATCTAAACTTATCACCAGTAGTAGCTTATCTCTGGCCGTGGTTCTGAGTGTCTCTCATATTACTCATGCATGTTATACCTTAAGTCTCGAAATATCTTGATTAACAATTACACTAACCACTGGTTTGCATAAATGACTTCTGATGCTCATTCCTGGTACTTTCTTATCACATAAAAAAAAAAAGGTTACTTTTCAGCCACTGTTAAGTAAGCTTTCATATAAGATATACCTTAAGAAGCTAAGGGAGCAATGACCTTGGATGTATGAAATAATCAAACTTGAGTATGGGTCCATATTTACCTGCATCTTCAGGGGTTCTTATTTCAAATTCTAGTAAATTTCCTTGTTTTTCTTCTATATCTTGTAGAATGGCACTGATGGCCTGATGCTATCAGATAAAAATATTAAAAACTTTATTATAAGAAGGTAGATATTTCTCTCTGATATGCAATTGTCAAATGTACAGTAAAAGTGCCAAAGAAAGTGCTGCTAAAATGCTCATTTCACTTTATGTTCAAAATGTATTCATGCTTTGTTTAAACTTAACTGTATATATGTTATGCGTTTGGGGAAACAAGTAAACTTAAATATTTTGATTTATGTTGCAGATCAACTCCTGGTAAATAGAATACAAGAGTAGCAACCATATAAAGAATCATAATTTCTTGGGGCACCTGGGTGGCTCAGTTGGTTAAGCTTCTGCCTCCTGTTCAGGTACTGATCCCAGGGTCCTGGGATCAAGCTGTGAGTCAGGCTCTCTGCTCAGCAGGGAGTCTGCTTTTCCCTTTCATTCTCCCTCTGTGCTCTCTCTCTCTCACATAAATAAATAAAATCTTTTTCAAAAACCAGAATTTCTCACTGACTTCTGTTATAATCATAGCTGTAGGTGAAAAAAGAACTCAGTACATAATATTTAAAGATCATATATATGCAATAAGTTCACTTTAAGGTGTTATGACCATCACTGCACACTATTAAAATCTCACACATAATCTTAAAAATACAAAACACTACTCTCTTAAAAATTTACAAATGGGATTTAAGTCCACCTCTCTATGCCCTTGTTGGTACTGACTGTCCTGCCTGGGATGTCTTCAATTTACTTTGCCCAGATCCATCCATCTCTTTGTTTTGAGAGATGTAATCATGGAATGGATTCTGGAACTAGACTGCTTGGGTGTGAATTCTGACTTTACCTCTTCCTAGCTGGGTGGCTATAGCATATTACTTGTTCTCTTCTTACCTGAATAGAGTAACACATCTAAAGTGCTTAGAACAGTGCCAGCACAAAGTAAGAGCTCAATAAGTATTGCTTATTATCATATAAAACCCATTTCCTATGAAACTTCTAACTAATTCATATTCATTTCTCCTCTCTCAGCATTACTTAAGAATTTCAGGAGTTCATAATATAGCATTTACATATATATATAAATTATATATAATATATATAATGTCTTACACATTGTATTTCTCCATCAAAATAAAAAAATCTTATAGGCAGGAGCATAACTTTTGTATTTGTGAATGGTTTCCACACCATGGGATATATAGCTGGTGCTCAGAAAATGAAAACTGATAGACTGACTCATATCATCTATTCTTTAATACATTCTCAATACATGTTCATTTTAAAAATGTGTTGGTCCTCAAAGCCTTCTAAAGTACATTGCCCTGAATTTTTACTTTGGCACCTACAAGGGACATGAAAAATGCACATAATAAAACCATCCAACTATGTGGAAAAGCTGTATCAATGCTGTCATTTATGAAATGCATCAGAGCAGAACTATAAAATATGACTATGCAAAACAAACAAAATAAAGTTTATCTCTTTTTTACACTGAATGGCTATAAAAGCAAACTAAAGGTCTGAACCTGAGCCCTGGCCAAGCCACTACCCAAAGGTCAGAAAAAAGAAAACATTTTTTGGTGCTGATTGTCCATTTTGCTTTGCTCTTATTGTGGATGCATTCAGTCTTGGTACCATGGGCATTAACCTTAAATTCCACACAAGCTTTACCTTCCACCATGAAGGGGCAGCATAACATAACCTTCCCTCCAAGATCCCCCTTCTTAGTCCTTATTTTGCTTGTTTATCTTTTTAAAAAAACAGCACCAAAAAACCTAACCTAGAATATATCTTTGGAACAAGTAGCTTTAGACAGTTTATATATGCTTACAGAAGGACTCACTATAATTTTATTCCAAATTTCTTATCTTTACTATGGCAGGATCCTTTGCCCCTGACATCTCTCTTACAATTCTGTACAATATAGCAGTGGTTAGAAGCACAAGCTCTGTAGCCAGACTGCCTGGCATTGCTTTAATTCTGGTATTGCTACTTAACAGAAATGTAATTTTAGATTAGGTTACTTAACTGTTTTTACTTTAGCTTTCTCAACTGTAATAAGGAAGATAATGAAAATCACAGAATGCTCCCAGAAGGGTTATTATGAGGACTAAATGAGTTAACATAAGGACTTAGAGGACAGTTTATCATATAATAAGTACTCAGTGAATGCCAACTATTAGCATTATTACTCCATGTACACAGGTATAGAGAAGGAGGCTGCCAATATGCTGTGATCTGAAGGTGTTACAAAGCAGCAGCAAACTACCATAGTTTGCATCTGGCCATAAAGTTACCCTACTCTCCAGTATGATTTGAAGTTTCCAACACTCAAAAGAAGTTTACATTTATAAAAGAGTAACTGTTAATGACTTTAAAGACTTTGTATTTCTTGAGTTTTCTTCCTATTCTAAAGTTGATTTTTTTCTTTTTTTAATTGTAGTTGACACATAATATTACATTAACTTCAGATGTACAACAGTAATTTGATGAGCTTATATGTTATGTTATGTTCACCACAAGTATAGCTACTATATTGCCACCAAACACCACTATTATAATATCACTGACTGTATTACTTACACTTATCTTTTATTCCTGTGACTTAATCATTTCATAACTGGAAACATACCTCTCACTCCCCTCACCCATTTTACTCATCCCTTTACCCAAAGTCCGTTTTCTATAGACTCCTGTATCTCCACACTTTTTCCAAAGCTTGGCATGTGAAATGATATACATTACTACTGAAACAAACACTCATATAGTCAATAACAACAGTAGTTTTTCCAAGATGTTCTCATCTTTACCTGAAAATATACCTTAAAGATACTTACGGTCAATATGGTGGGCTGAGCTAATATAGAACAACCTCTGCCCACTTCAAACACATGAAAATAGTAGACAAAATACAATAAACTTTTTTTTAAAAAAAAAGATTGTATGAGAGAGAGAGAGAGAGAGAGAGAGAGAGAGAGAGAGAGAATGAGTGGGGGAGGGTCAGAAGGAAAAGAAGACTTCCCGCTGAGCAGGGAGCCAGATGTAGAACTCAATCCCAGGACCCTGGGATCATGACCTGAGCCAAAGGCAAATGCTTAATCAACTGAGCCACCCAGGTGCTCCAACTTTAAATATACACACACAAAAATGGAAAATGAATGAAAAACTCCCTGATGTCATAAATGCTATTGGAGCTATTGGTGGCCCAATGGGAATTTGGAACAAATATGGTATGGGGGCTAGGTTTTTAATGCACACAAAGAAACAAGAGGAATAAAGGTAGTGCATAAAGGTAGTGACCTTTAGGTCAAATAAAGGTTAGAAAAACTCTACTTGCCACCATCCAAGGCTTTGGGTAGAAAATAAGAGACTCAAACCTATATCACAAATGTATGTAAGAACTACATTTATATAATTTGTGTGGCTCAGGAATCCAAACTGAGAAATTAGCATAAAAACTTGTGTGAAACTGATGAAATTCTAGGGCCCCAGCAGAGGCAAATGTTCAGCACAAAGCCTAAGCGCACCAAAATTCCCACAGTTATCAGTCTTCACTTAAATGAGATAACAATAAAAAATTAAAAACTACAAAAAGAATCATGTTATCATGAAAAAGAATCAGGAAGAGACTTTAAAATTCCTTTTAAAAATGTTTGGATTTTTAAAAATACTATCAATATTATAAGAGCAGAAAAATCTTTTTGTTATTTTATTCTTTCTTTAAAACAAAAATTTGAAAAGCAAACAGAATTTTTAGAAATAAAAAACAGTCATTTAAATTAAAGGCTCAATGTATGGGTTAAATAGATTAGAAATATTTGAGGAGTTAAATAATGAATTGGGAGAGAGGGATATTCCACGGAATGTAGTGTGGATGGGACGCCTGGGTGGCTCAGTGGCTGAGCATCCACCTTTGGCTCAGGTTGTGATCCTGGGGTACTGGGATCGAGTCCCACATCAGGCTCCCCAGAGGGAGCCTGCTTCTTCCTCTACCTATGTCTCTGCATTGCTCTGCCTTTCCCTCTGTGTCTCTCATGAAAAAGTGAATAAAATCTTTAAAAAAAAAAAAAACATAGCGTGGAGAGGCAGAGATGGAAAATATGAAGAAGATACTAAAAAACATGGAAACCGGTCTAACAGACATCTGAATAGAGGTTCTAAAACAGAAAAATACTGAATGGAGGAGGGGCAACTGTCAAAGGTATAAGGACAGAGAGAGTTCCTGAAATACAAATGAGAAATGTGCCTTCAGATTAAAGGAGCATTTCTAGGTCTGAGTATAATTAATAAAAATGCTCCACATTTAGATACAATTTAGTGAAACTGGAGTACATAAAAGCTCTAAGATTAAAAGACAGAGTATCTACAAGGGAATGACAATTAGATTGATGGCTGACTTTCTGTCCTTAACAACAGATACCAGGAAACAATGTAAACCATTTTTGAAGTGCTGAGGCAAACGCAATTTAGTTTGAATACCACTTAAAATGAAATATTTTTTTGATTAATAGTTCAGATTCAATGAATGACATGTCTTCTTGACAGTGACTAACAGAAAGCATATGAGAAAAGTCTAAACAACATAGGGTTTTTGGTGGTTTTTTTTAAGATTTTATTTATTTATTTATGAGAGACCCAGACAGAGGCAAAGACACAGGCAGAGGGAGAAGCAGGCTCCGTGCAGGAGCCTGATGCAGGACTCAATCCCAGGACCCCAGGATAACGACCTGAGCCAAAGGCAGATGCTCAACCAAAGAGCCACCCAGATGCCCCTCAACAGTCTTATTCAAAATAATATTTAATTGGGGATGCTACTTTCTTTCTTTTTTTTTTTTAATTTTTTATTTATTTATGATAGTCACAGAGAGAGAGAGAGAGAGGCAGAGACACAGGCGGAGGGAGAAGCAGGCTCCATGCACCGGGAGCCTGATGTGGGATTCGATCCCGGGTCTCCAGGATTGCGCCCTGGGCCAAAGGCAGGCGCCAAACCGCTGCGCCACCCAGGGATCCCCGGGGATGCTACTTTCTTAAGAAGTTAGTTTCTGGTAAGCTTTATGTTTTTCACAAGTTACACATACACGTCTTAACTGACATTTTTTTATTGAGAAATTACTATGTTATTTTTGTAAAAATTCACTTTTATATGAGGAGTTTCAAATGCAGCAACCACTATCACTATAAACCATGTGAGATTCCAGGTTGCCTAACCCCAGTTGCTTTCCTCTTTGCTGCCTGGGTTCCAGGGTTTTTTCTACCTACTATGCATCCTAGAACTTCTTTGGGGGAGTGGGTGGGTGAAGATACAATGTGATAGTGGCAGGCTCCATGGGAGAAGAAGTAACTAAAGAACATAACCAATAGAAAGGTCCCCCCCTAAAATCAATAAAAACCGTTCAATAACTCGACATTTAATAGTGAAGCTTGCAAATTCCAAAGATAAAGAGATGATCCTTAAAGCAGCAAGAGACAAGAAATCCCTGACTTTTATGGGGAGGAATATTAGGGTAACAGCAGACCTCTCCACAGAGACCTGGCAGGCCAGAAAGGGCTAGCAGGATATATTCAGGGTCCTAAATGAGAAGAACATGCAACCAAGAATACTCGCTTTATCCAGCAAGGCTCTCATTCAAACGCGAAGAAGAGATAAAGAGCTTCCAAGACAGGCAGGAACTGAAAGAATATGTGACCTCCAAACCAGATCTGCAAGAAATTTTAAGGGGGACTCTTAAAATTCCCCTTTAAGAAGAAGTTCAGTGGAACAATCCACAAAAACAAGGACTGAATAGATATCATGATGACACTAAACTCATATCTGTCAATAGTAACCCTGAACGTGAACGGGCTTAATGACCGCATCAAAAGGCGCAGGGTTTCAGACTGGATAAGAAAGCAGGACCCACCTATTTGCTGTCTATAAGAAACTCAATTTAGACAGAAGGACGCCTACAACCTGAAAATAAAAGGTTGGAGAACCATTTACCATTCAAATGGTCCTCAAAAGAAAGCAAGGGTAGCCATCCTTATATCAGATAAACTAAAATTTACCCCGAAGACTGTAGTGAGAGATGAACAGGGACACTATATCATACTTAAAGGATCTATCCCACAAGAGGACTTAACAATCCTCAATATATATGCCCCGAATGTGGGAGCTGCCAAATATTTAAACCAGTTAATAACCAAAGTGAAGAAATACTTAGATAATAAGACACTGATACTTGGTGACTTCAATCTAGCTCTTTCTACCCTCGATAGGTCTTCTAAGCACAACATCTCCAAAGAAACGAGAGCTTTAAATGATACACTGGACCAGATGGATTTCACAGATATCTACAGAATTTTACATCCAAATGCAACTGAATACACATTCTTCTCAAGAGCACATGGAACTTTCTCTGGAATAGACCACATACTGGGTCACAAATCGGGTCTGAACTGATACAAAAAGATTGGGATCGTCCCCTGCATATTCTCAGACCATAATGCCTTGAAATTAGAACTAAATCACAACAAGAAGTTTGGAAGGACCCCAAAAACGTGGAGGTTAAGGACCATCTTGCTAAAAGATGAAAGGGTCAACCAGGAAATTAACGAAGAATTAAAAAGATTCATGGAAACTAATGAGAAAAAAGATACAACCGTTCAAAATCTTTGGGATGCAGGAAAAGCAGTCCTAAGGGGGAAATGCATCTCAATACAAGCATCCATTCAAAAACTGGAAAGAACTCAAATTCAAAAGCTAACTGTACACATAAAGGAGCTAGAGAAAAAAACAGCAGATAGATCCTACACCCAGCAGAATAAGAGAGTTAATTACGATTCGAGCAGAACTCAATGAAATCGAGACCAGAAGAACTGTGGAATAGATCAACAAAACCAGGAGTTGGTTCTTTGAAAGAATTAATAAGATAGATAAACCATTAGCCAGCCTTATTAAAAAGAAAAGAGAGAAGACTCAAATTAATAAAATCATGAATGAGAAAGGAGAGATAACTACCAACACCAAGGAAATACAAATGATTTTAAAAACATATTATAAACAGCTATACGCCAATAAATTAGGCAATCTAGAAGAAATGGATGCATTCCTAGAAAGCCACAAACTACCAAAACTGGAACAGGAAGAAATAGAAACCCTGAACAGGCCAATAACCAGAGAGGAAATTGAAACAGTCATCAAAAACCTCCCAAGACACAAGAGTCCAGGGCCAGATGGCTTCCCAGGGGAATTCTATCAAACGTTTAAAGAAGAAATCATACCTATTTTACTAAAGCTGTTTGAAAAGACAGAAAGAGATGGAATACTTCCAAATTTGTTCTATGAGGCCAGCATCACCTTAATTCCAAAACCAGACAAAGACCCCACCAAAAAGGAGAATTACAGACCAATATCCCTGATGAACATGGATGCAAAAATTCTCAACAAGATACTAGCCAATAGGATCCAACAATACATTAAGAAAATTATTCACGATGACCAAGTAGGATTTATCCCTGGGACACAAGGCTGGTTCAACACTCGTAAAACAATCAATGTGATTCATCATATCAGCAAGAGAAAAACCAAGAACCATATGATCCTCTCATTAGATGCAGAGAAAGCAGTTGACAAAATACAGCAGCCATTCCTGTTCAAAACTCTTCTGAGTGTAGGGATAGAGGCAACATTCCTCAACATCTTAAAAGCAATCCACGAAAGCCCACAGCAAATATCATTCTCAATGGGGAAGCACTGGGAGCCTTTCCCCTAAGATCAGGAACAAGACAGGGATGTCCACTCTCACCACTGCTATTCAACATAGTACTGGAAGTCCTAGCCTCAGCAATCAGACAACAAAAAGACATTAAAGGCATTCAAATTGGCAAAGAAGAAGTCAAACTCTCCCTCTTCGCTGATAACATGATACTCTACATAGAAAACCCTAAAGCCTCCACCCCAAGATTGCTAGAACTCATACAGCAATTTGGTAATGTGACAGGATATAAAATCAATGCCCAGAAATCAATGGCATTTCTATACACTAACAATGAGACTGAAGAAAGAGAAATTAAGGAGTCAATCCCATTGACAATTGCACCCAAAAGCAGAAGATACCTAGGAATAAACCTAACCAAAGAGGTAAAGGATCTATACCCTCAAAACTATAGAACACTTCTGAAAGAAATTGAGGAGGACACAAAGAGATGGAAAAATATTCCATGCTCATGGATTGGCAGAATTAATATTGTGAAAATGTCAATGTTACCCAGGGCAATTTACACATTTAATGCAATCCCTATCAAAATACCATTGACTTTCTTCAGAGAGTTGGAACAAATTATTTTAAGATTTGTGTGGAATCAGAAAAGGCTCCGAATAGCCAGGGGAATTTGAAAAGAGAAAACCATAGCTGGGGGCATCACAATGCCAGATTTCAGGTTGTACTACAAAGCTGTGGTCACCAAGACAGTGTGGTACTGGCACAAAAACAGACACATAGATCAATGGAACAGAATAGAGAACCCAGAAGTGGACCCTGAACTTTATGGTCAACTAATAATCGATAAACGAGGCAAGACTATCCACTGGAAGAAAGACAGTCTCTTCAATAAATGGTGCTGGGAAAATTGGACATCCACATGCAGAAGAATGAAACTAGACCACTCTCTTTCACCATACACAAAGATAAACTCAAAATGGATGAAAGATCTAAATGTGAGACAAGATTCCCTCAAAATCCTAGAGGAGAACACAGGCAACACCCTTTTTGAACTTGGCCACAGTAAATTCTTGCAAGATACATCCACGAAGGCAAAAGAAACAAAAGCAAAAATGAACTATTGGGACATCTCAAGATAAGAAGCTTTTGCACAGCAAAGAATACAGTCAACAAAACTAAAGGACAACCTACAGAATGGGAGAAGATATTTGCAAATGACGTATCAGATAAAGGGCTAGTTTCCAAGATCTATAAAGAACTTATTAAACTCAACACCAAAGAAACAAACAATCCAATCATGAAATGGGCAAAAGACATGAAGAGAAATCTCACAGAGGAAGACATAGACATGGCCAACATGCACATGAGAAAATGCTCTGCATCACTTGCCATCAGGGAAATACAAATCAAAACCACAATGAGATACCACCTCATACCAGTCAGAATGGGGAAAATTAACAAGGCAGGAAACCACAAATGTTGGAGAAGGATGCAGAGAAAAGGGAACCCTCTTACACTGTTGGTGGGAATGTGAACTGGTACAGCCACTCTGGAAAACTGTGTGGAGGTTCCTCAAAGAGTTAAAAATAGACCTGCCCTACACCCCAGCAATTGCACTGTTGGGGATTTACCCCAAAGATTCAGATGCAATGAAACGCTGGGACACCTCCCCCCGATGTTTCTAGCAGCAATGTCCACAATAGCCAAACTGTGGAAGGAGCCTTGGTGTCCATCGAAAGATGAATGGATAAAGAAGATGTGGTTTATGTATACAATGGAATATTACTCAGCCATTAGAAAAGACAAATACCCACCATTTGCTTCAACGTGGATGGAACCTAGGTTATTATGCTGAGTAAAATAAGTCAATCGGTAAGGACAAACAGTGTATGTTCTCATTCATTTGGGGAATATAAATAATAGTGAAAGGGAATATAAGGGAAGGGAGAAGAAATGTGTGGGAAATATCAGAAAGGGAGACAGAACATAAAGACTCCTAACTCTGGGAAACAAACTAGGGGTGGTGGAAGGGAAGGAGGGCGGGGGTTGGGGGTGAATGGGTGACGGGCACTGAGGGGGCACTTGACAGGATGAGCACTGGATGAGCACCAACAACATTCTGTATGTTGGTAAACTGAACACCAATAAAAAAATAATTTATTAAAAAAAATAAATGCTGATGGAGAGAATGTAAAAAAAAAAAAAGAACATAACCTCGTTTTAAAGAATAGCAGCTAATTCATAGTTCTGTATTCAATGCAGATAAGTGAGTCAATTACATGACATATTTTCTTGGCTCATTAAGTATATTATTTTCTTGTTACAAAAAATATTTCAACCTGTGTGTCCTTAAAATGGAAAGAGTATCAGCAATAACCAATGGCTAGCTGGCCCAAAGAATGATACTATCTAAAGCGAAAAATGAAAGGATTTCAACTTCACTCACCACAGGATAGCCTTCTCTTCTTTTTTCTCTTTGTGAAAGAGAAGGTGGATCAACAGTGTTGCAGTCATCACAAAAACACCACTTATGCCTTTTTGGTTGGACAGCAGGAATTTTGACTTTAAGAATTAAAATTAGAAAATACAATAATGTAGCTTCATCTTACCAATTTTAATGGTGACAAGAATAGAAGGAATACATTAAGTCTACAATTATTATATCTTAATGTTCAGCATCTCATTATTATTACTATCAACTGACTGATTACAGCTAACATTTACCAAAAACTTATCACACATTGAATGTCAAACTCTTTTCCTTATTTAATCTTATTTAATCTTCATATAAGCCTTGTAAGATAGGTAGTTTATTCTATCCATTTTACAGAAGAGTAGAATGAAGCTTAGGGGGATTTGGGAAGTTTCCTTCAAGTCACATAGCAGTACTGAAACCAGATCTGATTCCAAAATCCATGCTCTTAATCATTATGCCTACAATTCATTGTCTCTCATCCTTTTCCCATTCTGGGTTCCCTTTCTTCATATAAGTATTGTACCCTACATCCCTCATCCCTTTAGGGTACCTGACCAAGGAAATGTATACACAAGAAACAACAGACAGGTGGGAATAGATATATAGCACTTCACAACACAGTGCCCAATAATTCCAAATATGGCTGTGGAGAGGGAGAAAGACATTGCTGGGGCTCTAAGAAAGGCCCTGACCGTATAAACATACTATATAGTAGCACACAATGAAAAGAGGAACCTTGTATCAGTCTAGACTTTGACCTACATGTGCTCTAACTCACTAGTAATATATGAGACAGTGATTATCTTTAGCTCTGACCAATAATATCAGTAACATAATTCTTCTCTTGAAAAACAACTGGTAAGGATAGTGGTAGGCTAGGGGAAAACCGTGTAATGGAGATTCTTTCCCCAATTATTCCACCTCATAGGGAGAAGGAGCAGGTATGTTCCCGGGTTTCTCTTATGAGTCAAGGCTCATGCAGAAAAGAACAGAAAAGGAAGAACAACTCACTCTCCTCAACACTTAATAAATTGTGTTTAACTGTTTTCTGGTCGACCTTCCCACAAGACTCGAAGTTCCTCATGGGCAAGTACCTAGTTTGCTTGGCAGGTGCTTAACAAATGTGTTTTCTATATTAGTGTTCACAACATGCTTATTTCTTATAGATAGTTCACTATATTATTTAAATGCAAACTATTTTTAAAAAATGGTTCATAAAATTTTGCCCTGCTATAAATTACCTTGAAATATTTTTATACTCTATTTACACATACACATATAACTATATTTGCTTATTAACAAATTCATATTCTAGCATCAAAACGTTAGATTATTGAAAAGTTGGCATCGGTCCAACTTTCACATACGCCACTATAAATTTTGAAGTAACGGAATCTTAATTGCAAAGACTTTCGTATAATATCAACCTTTTCTGGCCTTACTAACAGTAAGCCAATATGTGTGGTTTCAGTTAAATCTCTATCACAGGCTCAATGGTAAAGATTAATAATTGTTTAATGAACAATATGGGCTCCATTTCAACATGTAATTCCAATCCAATAGGATCATATGGTATATAAATTAAACCATGTTTGGAAATGCTAAGTTCCAAAAATAAATAATGCTTTTCAAAAGTTTAGTAAGCACACAAAACATTTACCCCAGTTATGAAACAATTTACACTACAAATCTGAAGATTTATTTTTCTAAGCAGAGGTATGTATATACTTGTATAAGATAGCAAGCAATACTGACATACATACCAGTGACTGTAGCATTACTTTCATTTCTATTATCAGTCTCAATTGCACCAAAAGATATCAGTAGCTCTTTCATTTTTTCATTATCTGCTTCATCCAAAGCAGTTTTCTGTTTTTGATTCTTTTGATTTGGGTTTGCTCCATGTGGTAGTAGAATCTCAGCTACCTACAAGGTATTTTTCCAAAGTTATCCCTACAGACACCTAAGATCAATAATTTCTGCTTTCATTATAATACACCACTATTAAAAGTTATCAAAGTATTAAAAGTTATCAAAAGAAGTTTCAAATGCTAGCCAAGAAAATTTTTTATTAAATTTGATATGAAAGCTATAAAATAATTTAATGATTTGGCCTGACCTGTCCTCAAGAAGAACCAAACAATGACATGAAAATACCAGAGATGCTGCCTTCACTGCAGTTAAGAAGCACACACAGGTAGAATGATATACAAGACTGACTCTATCTCTTTAACAGAGCCCTTTGTCCTTTCCCTCAACCTGCATCACTATATTTTAGGTATGTTACTTGTTCAAGAAGTTTAATGAGCTAGCTTGAAAATCCAATGACCCTTCTAATAGTATCTGAATAGATTTGTTATGTGTCCTAAATAAGTGAATTATATGCACAGAATCCTAAAGATAAAAGGAAATTTAGAAATAGTCTACTCCAACCTGATCATCTTACAGAAGAGGAAACTGAGGTCAAAGAGGTTGTAACATTGGGTGGGGGATGGTTTCTAACATAAATAAGGTTTCTCTTAATAACTCAAAGCTGTTATATATTGGGAGTTTGTAAACGATCAAAGTTAAAAATGTTACTAATTAGCTATGGTATAAGTCAACTAGTGAAAAACAGCCAATGATTCCATCTGTGTGAGTCAAGTAAGGGACTCAAATCACTGAAAAACTGGAGTAGAAAAACATGGTCAGGATTTTGTTTAAAATAGAGATATGCTCTGTGTTAGTGGCTTATCTTTTCTCCTTATGTCCAGGTATGGAGAAGCAGAGAAATTTAGGAGTAAATGGGCCAATGAAGATGATAAGGATAGCCCCTCATTTATCCCATCAGCCCAGAGTTCGCACAAGAGAAATTAGCTTAAGAGAAAATATGTTTGTTTTAAAATCAAGCATACAAAACTCATTCCTGCTACCTACTAGCTATGTCCTTGAGCAAGTTATTTACCATTTGAACCTCATTTTTATCACCTATAAGAACTAAATGTGAGCCTCTGTCAAATACCATATTCATAATGGATTCTTTTTTTAATAAATTTATTTTTTATTGGTGTTCAATTTGTCAACATACAGAATAACACCCAGTGCTCATCCCGTCAAGTGCCCGCCACCCAGTCACCCCCACCTCCCGCCGACCTCCCCTTCCACCACCCCTAATGGATTCTTTTTTTTCCCCCTAATGGATTCTTAATGAAAGTCCCCTAAGCCCCCTTTTTCTCTAGAGGAGTAAAAAGACCAACTTAAGTAATGAGGGACAGTGGATAATAAATAGCATATGAAGAAAGTCTCCTACAAAGATTTTTGATAAAAACTTAGTGAAGTCTGAGTAAAGGTATTTTGTTTTGTTTTTTAAAAGAGGGAGTGAGTGGGCAGCAGGGGTGGCTCAGCAGTTTGGTGCCGCCTTCAGCCCAGGGTGTGATCCTGGAGACCCTGGACTAAGTCCCACATCAGGCTCCCTGCAAGGAGCCTGCTTCTCCCTCTGCCTGTGTCTCTGCCTCTCTCTCTCTCTCTCTCTCTCTCTCTCTCTCTCTCTGGTCTCTCACGAATAAATAAATAAAATCTTTAAAAAATAAAAAGAGGGGGTGAGCAGTACCTCATTAATCCAGGAGTTTCTAAGCCTGAGTTATCAGTAAAGTCACCTGTGGAATTATTTAAAAATACAGATTCCTTATACTCTCTTTCCATTACTATATATTTGGGAGGGAGAAAGGTAGTTTTTTTGTTGTTGTTCTTTAACAAAGGAAGCTTTTCTGGACTTAAAAATTACACCATATTAATAATGACTATTTTGTGTGTTAAGATGAGGCCTTCCTACAGGAAGGCTTTGACCTTTAATGTGTTAACATGGACTCATTTAATATATTAGTTTGGAAGACACAGAGAACTCAGCTCAGATGGAGTAGGACCCTGAACAGCTGTTTCCATAAGGCTCATGCATAGACAAAAGTGTAAGAGAATAGCAACAGCACAAAAAGGCACTTAGCAGGCAAGGCGAAAGCTATAGTTGGGAGAGAGTTCCAGGTAACATGATGGGGTAGACCTAAGGAACAAAGAACATGACAAAAATTAGGTGACCAAGAAGAAGGCCCCTTGCCTTTTTTTATATATATATAATCAGCTTTACTGCAGTAATCACTACTATAACCATGACTCAGAAACATTCCATCATTATAAAAAAAATCCATATATTTCCATTTCAAAACCAAAGACCCCACCAAAAAGGAGAATTATAGATCAATATCCCTGATGAACTCAGATGCAAAAATTCTCAACAAGAAACTAGCCAATAGGATCCAACAATACATTAAGAAGATTATTCACCATGACCAAGTGGGATTTATCCCCGGGATGCAAGGCTGGTTCAACATGAGAAGCAATCAACATGAGAGATCACATCAACAAGAGAAAAAACAAGAACCATATGATCCTCTCAATAGATGCAGAGAAAGTATTTGACAAAATACAGCATCCATGCCTGATCAAAACTCTTCAGAGTGTAGGGATAGAGGGAACATTCCTCAACATCTTAAAAGCCATCTACGAAAAGCCCACAGCAAATATCATTCTCAAAGGGGAAGCACTGGGAGCCTTTCCCTTAAGATCAGGAACACAACAGGGATGTCCACTCTCACCACTGCTATTCAACCTAGTACTAGAAGTCCTAGCCCTAGCAGTCAGACAACAAAAGGAAATAGAAGGCATTCAAATTGGCAAAAAAGAAGTCAAACTCTCCCTCTTCGCAGATGACATGATAGTGTACATAGAAAACCCAAAAGACGGCACTCCAAGATTGCTAGAACTCATACAGCAATTCGGCAGTGTGGCAGGATACAAAATCAATGCCCAGAAATCAGTGGCATTTCTATACACTAACAATGAGACTGAAGAAAGAGAAATGAAGGAGCAAATCCCATTGACAATTTCACCCAAAAGCATAAGATACCTAGGAATAAACCTAACCAAAGATGTAAATGATCTATACCCTAAAAACTACAGAACACTTCTTAAAGAAATTGAGGAAGAAACAAAGCGATGGAAAAATATTCCATGCTCCGGCAGCCCCGGTGGCAAAGCGGTTTAGCGCTGCTTGCAGCCCGGGGTGTGATCCTGGAGACCCAGGATCGAGTCCCGCATTGGGCTCCCTGCATGGAGCCTGCTTCTCCTTCTGCCTGTGTCTCTGCCTCTCTCTCTCTGTGTCTCTCATGAATAAATAAATAAAATATTTAAAAAAATATTCCAGGCTCATGGATTGGAAGAATTAATATTGTGAAAATGTCAATGTTACCAAGGGCAATTTACACATTTAATGCAATCCCTATCAAAATACCATGACTTTCTTTAGAGACTTGTAACAAATAAGATTTGTATGGAATCAGAAAAGACCCCGAATAGCCAGGGGAATACTTTTTTTTAAATAATAAATTTATTTTTTATTGGTGTTCAATTTGCCAACATACAGAATAACACCCAGTGCTCATCCCGTCAAGTGCCCCCCTCAGTGCCCGTCACCCATTCACCCCCATTCCCCACCCGCCTCCCCTTCCACCACCCCTAGTTCATTTCCCAGAGTTAGGAGTCTTTATGTTCTGTCTCCCTTTCTGATATTTCCTACCCATTTCTTCTCCCTTTCCTTCTATTCATAGCCAGGGGAATACTGAAAAAGAAAACCAGAGCCAGGGGCATCACAATGCTGGATTTCAGGTTGTACTATAAAGCTGTGATCATCAAGACAGTGTGGTACTGGCATAAAAACAGACACATTGATCAATGGGACAGAATAGAGAACCCAGAAATGGGCCCTCAACTCTATGGCCAACTGATATTTGACAAAGCAGGAAAGACTATCCACTGGAAAAAGGACAGTCTCTTCAATAAATGGTGCTGGGAATATTGGACCGCCATGCGCAGAAGAATGAAACTAGATCATTCTCTTACACCAGACACAAAGATAAACTCAAATGGATGAAAGATCTAAATGTGATATAAGAATCCATCAAAATCCTAGAGGAGAACACAGGAAACAGCCTTCTTGACCTTGGCCACAGCAACGTCTTGCAAGATACATCCATGAAGGCAAGGGAAACAAAAGCAAAAATGAACTATTGGGGCTTAATCAAGATAAAAAGCTTCTGCACAGCAAAAGAAACAGTCAACAAAACTAAAAGACAACCTACAGAATGGGAGAAGATATTTGCAAACAACATATCAGATAAAGGGCTTGTATTCAAAACCTATGAAAAACTTATTAAACTCAACAGCAAAGAAACAAAAAATCCAATCATGAAATGGGCAAAAGACATGAACAGACATTTCACCAAAGACATACACATGGCCAACAGCACATGAGAAAATGTTCCAAACACCAATAAAAAAGGAAATTTATAATAAAAAAAGAGAAAATGTTCCGCATCATTTGCCGTCAGCAAAATATAAATCAAAAACACAATGAGAAAACAAATGAAAAAACTCTGGATGATAGCCCACTCATCTGGTATTACTATTAGTATTATTATTTTTTAAGTAGGCTCCATAACCAGGATGGAGCCCAGTCTAGGGCTTGAACTCATGACCCTGAGATCAAGACCTGAGCTGAGATCAAGCGTGCGACATTTAACGGTAGAGCCACTCAGGTGCCCCTTTCTGATATTCTTCTTCTTCTTTTTTTTTAAGATTTTATTTATTTATTTATTTATTCATTCATTCATTCATTCATTCATTCATTCATAAGAGACACACACAGAGAGAGGCAGAGACACAGGCAGAGGGAGAAGCAGGCTCCATGCAGGGAGCCTGATGTGGGACTTGATCCTGGGACTCCGGGATCATGACTTGAGCCCACCTGAGCCGAAGGCAGAGAAGCTTAACTACTGAGCCACCCAGGCATCCTGAGGAATCACTTTAATGCTCAATTTAAAATATCTTCATTTTCTTCACTTGTTTCTCTAAGAAAAAGTAATAGGAACCCAATCTGATGTGCATTGTACCTTTAAATGATTGTTGGCAGCAGCATCATGTAAGGGAAGAATCCCATCTAGTTTTCCACAATTAACATTAGCACCAGCTTTTAACAACTCTACAATTTTATCATTAGATCTCTTAGTAGATGCCTTATGAAGTGGTGTCCAACCTAAAAAAGGAAAAAAGAACAAAACAAGCTGCTGCTTACAAACCAACATTCATTTAGTATCTTCATTATTAAGGTAATTTGCACTATTGCAATGAGTACCTATATTGATTCAAATATATATACTAAGTATTTACAAGAAATAATATTGAAAACCATGGCCCTAAAATGTTTCAATTTTTAAAACAAACCAATCTCATCAAAAAGATTGGTTGATCCAAGTGCCAACATAGAAGACTCACAGAACATAAAATATAATGGGACTAGAGTAAATAAAAATCATGTCAATTTGCTTCATCTTAGATATTAAAATAGAGTAAGATCAAGTCTGCCTTCCCTATCTGTATCACTGCATTGTCACATATCTCTTCAAAATGACATACAATGCCTGAAATCAATATTTGAGATTTTCCCTCTGTTAAGACCTCACACATGACTTTCTCGTGCTTGAGCAAAATATTAGAAGATGAATTTAAAAATGGAGGCTGAAAATAAAAATAAGGAAAGAGACAACAAATAGTGTAAAGAGAGGAGAAAGAGAGGGAACAGGGAACTGGAAAAAAACTGACATTTTCTCCAAAGCGAGAGAATAGTATTAAGATCTCCAAGGAAAAGACCTAAATAAAGCTCTCCTTACTCTCCAATATGTATACTCCCTCTGAATGCTCCCACATGTAAGTTAAAAACTATTTCAGAGGAGGTTATTTTAGCAATTGGTGAAAACCAAGATGAACTTAACTATTAATTAAATGATATATTATTAAGACAGTTCAAAGTTAGAAGCCAGGATCAAAACTGGGGTAGGGTGGATGAAATGTGGATTTCAGGGAGTTCAAGTTATAAACACAATGAAAATTTCAAGAATCCAAACCTGCATTGTCTTTTAGATTCACATCTGCTCCAGATTCTATTGGAGCCTTCACCAGAGACAAAGTTCCTCTTCTGGCAGCCAAATGAAGCCGGCTCTCCCCTCTGGAACGCCTCTTATTGATCCCAGCTGTCTTCATTTCTGTAAATTTGCCAAGCAAAACTGAGACTACTATTCTGCTAAATGCTGATCATTACAAAGGAGCTTAGAAAATACACAGCAGCTTCCTCAAAATATCTTAAGTAGGATGCACTATACAAAACATACATCAACATCATTATTGCTATTGCTGTTTTAAAATACAACTTGTGAGGGACACCTGGGTGGCTCAGCGGTTGAGTGTCTGCCTTCTGCTCAGGGTGTAATCCCTGGATCTGGGATCGAGTCCCCCATTGGGCTCCTTTCATGGAGCCTGCTTCTCCTCTCTTCCTGTGTCTCTGCTTCTCTCTGTGTGTGTGTGTCTCTCATGAATAAATAAATCTTTAAAAATATATATATAACTTGTGAAGGAATTGCAGAGCATTTAAGCACATTACTTTGAATTCATTCTAACAGCTGCTTAGTCACTCTATCATAAGTTTGATTAAAACAAACTTGCTTCAATTTTACCTTCATTTAACTCTTAATAGTCCTTTAACAATGGATAAAACTTTTCTTAAACCAAACTGTGATTTTATAAAACTCTTCTTTATAGCTCTTATCTATGTCAATATGTGTATTTCTGAACACAAAAGACACCAAAAACCGAACCAAGGCCCATTACATTCTTTCTTTCATAAATCATGCAGTACACAACATCATTATCCAAAGATTCTTTAAAAAATCTTTTCCTTGAACCACAACTTAGAGAGAATTAAGTTGGATCTAAAAAAAAAAAAAAGGACCATGTTTTCCCCTCAATTTCTTTCCCAAACCATGCTAAAATGATAGTAAAGGATTTTTTTTTAACAGCATAAAAAAAAATAGAAGAGGACACAGAGAGGACAAAGACTTCAATAACTTTTTGGGAACTGGAAAATCACTAATGAATAAGAGTTAACTGCCTTGATAAAGTAGAGGAAATGCCTCAACCCAAATTCCTGCAAAAATAATTAGAGAGGAAGAAGATCTCCCTGTATCCAGCACCTGGGGGTATCAAGCATGGTGAAAGGCAGTGTGCATGGAACTGGGTAAAAATATGGAGATTGACTGAAAGTTTATAGAGAGAAGTTGGGACCCCAAGTTCCCTTCACCCAACGCTGAATTGTCTGGCAACCATTGCTCTTACCCAAAGTCCCCATCTCCAAGCCAGGAAACTAAAGGTTTATTTTCTGTAGAAAACACATCAGAAAATCTTCAGAGTGAAACAGAAGGCAAAGTAGAGGATTAGTGTGATCAAACAGAAAAGAATATTTATTTTTAATAAATAGTCCTCAAATGTAGTCCCAAATTAGCAGTGTATGACCTGGGAAACTTGTTAGAAAAGCTAATTCTCCAGCCCACCTCACAAGCCTACTGTGGAAGGCAGACTTTAAGAACTCCTAATGAGCCCCATCTCCTGGTATTATGGCCTGAATCATCCCCTCTCTTGAATAATTTGCTTCTAACCAAAAGAATATCTCAATATTGAGGGTATTTCACTTATTTTATTAGGTTATAAGAGATTGTAAAATTTTCTGCTTGCTAGCAAATTTGCTCTATCATCTTCAGTTTGCATGTTTTGATGAACCAAGAGGACTTACTGGAACAACTCATGAAGGAAGAAACCGAGCATGACTACAAGGTGGCTACAACCCTCAAGGAATTGAATCCTGACACTAACCAAATGAACTTGAAAATGGATCCTTCCCTGGTTGAGCCTTCAGATGAGACCCTAGTCTTGACAACACCCTGACTGTCGCCTATGACATATCCTGAGCAGAAGATGGGCCTAAGCCATGCCCAATACCTGATCTACAGCAACTATGAGATAAAAAACGTGTGTTGTTTTAAATTGCTAAGTTTGAAAATGTGTTATATACCAATAGTATATCTAATGAATCAGACTTTCTGAGGGTGGAGCCCAACAATCTGTTTTAACAAGCTTTCCAGGTGATTCTGATGCAAGATTAGGTTTGAGAACCCCTGTATTAAACCTTAAAACATGCTCCCTGCTCCATTTCCTAAATGCCAGCAACTAGGCATATAATTTCGGGTCAAGAGGTAAAAAGTTTAGAGAATTATTCTCTAAAAGATGGAATCTTCAGTTATGTCAACCACAGGAAAGGCTGACAGCCTCATGTCCACCTTCCATTGACATCCAGACAAAATCACAATGCTCTTATAACTTTGTACTCAGGAATTTTTATTAGAAGAGTAAAGACATATCTATTATATATTTTTAATACTATATATACATCTATAGAGAATATATTTTAAAATTATGAAATATCCAGGATCCCTGGGTGGCTCAGCGGCTGAGCACCTCCCTTCCGCCCAGGGCATGATCCTGGAGTCCTAGGATCGAGTCCTGCATCGGGCTCCCTGCAAGGAGCCTGCTTCTCCCTCTGCCTGTGTCTCTGCCTCTCTCTGTGTCTCTCATGAATAAATAAATAAAAATCTTTAAGAAAAAAAAAATTAGTTTAAAAATTATGAAATATCCAAAACAGCAGAACTGTATTTTGCAAGTTTGAACTGAAAAATCTCTCCCATAATTGTTACTGTGAATGGTACAAATCTTCTCACCTAGTTCTTGGTGTGTTGTAGCAAAGAAGGAAGGCACATGATAAACATTTTGGAACAAAAAGTCAAAAATTCCTCCATGTAACTGTCATCATATATTTCTTTAGCACGTAACTGAAATTTTAAAATACAATCTAGAAGAAACTGCAAAGGAAACAAACAGCACCCACACTAACTTCACAAAAAACTTCTTCACAAAGTCTACTATGGTTAATGCTGAGTGCTTCTTAATAGCATTAAACTTTATTCATAAATTAATAAATATTGATAATATGTTTAATAATTGTATTAATATTTATTAATAAAGTAAACTAAGAAATATTCAGCTTTCAGTTACTTTATATGTGATCTATTTTTTTAGTCTCTGGAAGCTCAAGATCACAGAGAATGTGTCTTCCTACTTCCTAATACATAATAGGCAAACTTTTCAGTTCATTTAACCTTTATAAACCTTACTACTTAACCTGAAGTGGCCTGGCCTAGCCACAGAACTAGCTCTAAGACCTGTCGAGATATGGTTAACTTGTCCATACTGCCAAACACACACAGTTCATTCATCTGACAAAAGAAACCAGAGGCTACTCTTTAATTTCCCTTCTAGTGAAAGGGCTCATTGGAGCATCAAAGGGATCGCGCACGATTCAGGTGCACCACATGCACTCAGTATTCTGGCTGTCTGTCTTACCTCCTCTAACATTTCAAATTAGAAGTCACAGGCAGAAACATGGTAAGAATGTATCTGAGAACTAAAAAATTCTCAAGTAGTTTACTTTATATTTATTGTAAAACCATCTGAAAAAAATATAGCTGAAATAATCTTAAAACTTAGTGAATGAGGGAAAAAAAACAACAGTAAATCTGAAAGTTAAGAAATTCCCTGAAGTAGAGCATACTGCTGGGCTTGATCATGTCAACTTTTACCTATACACTTATAGAAAGACAAACCTTGGCTGCGGGTAGCTTTCAATAAATTTTGTCTTTTTCTGAAATTCTGAACTTTTTTGCATTCTTGGATATTAGACATGTGAATTTCAGAATCTGTTTTTTCTTCTTTCTCACCATTTCTCATAGTGCTTTCATCTCCATTGATATTACTAGTTAATTCCTCATCTAAAAAACAAACATTTTACAACATCAGTGCTGCAGTTCTCCTCACTGGTTACGTGATTAGAAAAACTCATAACCATTCCAAGTTTCTGTTCCTAGCTGGACTGATTTATTCTATTTTATTTTACTTTATTTTATTTATTTTTTAAGGAATAAAAGCCTTTAAAAATGTTTTCAGGGGCACCTGGCTAGCTCAGTCAGTAGAGCATGTAGAGACTCTTGAGTTACGGCCCTGGTTGGGTAGAGAGATTATTTAAAAATAAAATCTTTAGGAGTGCCTTGGTGGCTCAGTCAGTTAAGCGTCTGCCTTCAGCTTGGGTCATGCTTGATCCCAGAATGGGATCCTCGGGGAGCTTGCTTCTCCCTCTCCCTCTGCCTGCCACTCCCCCTGCTTGTGCTCTCTCTTTCTCTGTCAAATAAATAAATAAAAACTTAAAAAATTAAAAATAAAATCTTTAAAAAATGTTTTTATATAACAAAGTTTGCTGGATGCAATTCTGACGGGAACACAGAATCGCTGAAAGCAATAGAGCTAACAATTTCCTGCTATGGAAATGCTAGGTTAACTGATACTAAATAAGTGCTATAATAAAAAGAAACAAAAAAAATTGATATACTGTTTATTAACTTGTCAATACCAATTTAGCAACAGTCTTTCATAATAATGGTTTATTTTCAAAATAAACAATATTACTTAACTAACAGCATCCCAAAATTATAGTCCACATGTCCTCATTCTTGTCAGTTTGGCATATAGTCCACATGTCCTCATTCTTGTCAGTTTGGCATAAATTCAGTTACAAATTTCTATAAAATATGTCAATCTGTAGGAGATATGTACAAATCAAGCAATACTACTAATACCTGCTATATGAGAAATTTCCTTTTCTTCTTTTTGTCTAAGTTGTGAAATGTTGGTCAATTCCTTACTGATATTGTCAGTGGAATAAAAAACTGTATCATGTATGGTTTTGCTCTTTGGAAGATCTTGTTTCCTTTTTTCTACTGCAGTTGTTTCTATTACTTGAGAATTAACAACTGTGGATAAAGGTCCATTTGAAGAACTTGTTTCCCGGCTTCCATCATTGCAATTCTTTTTAGGGTCTTCTCCCTCATTTACTTTTTCCACAATATGAATATCTGTTTGATCCATTAAAGGAGTTGGTGCTCTGGAGCTAAAATCTTGAGGCCTTTTGAATAGCTTCACATGACTAGTCAACTTTGAAGCTTCCTGTGTTGAAAATGTTCGTGGACAAGCCAGGGAAGTATGCTCAGAATTGCCATGTGAGTGATCAAAAGAAGTTTTACTTTTGCACTGTTCATAAATGGCAACACGTTGTTCAGGACCTATTGTATTATCTGAATCAGAAAGATTAACAGCTTCCTGTTGTATGGTTAGACTGCATACTTTTAACTCATTTTCCTGTGAAAAATGGTCTTCAGAAGGGACAAACTGTTGAAAATCCATTTCTTTTCTAGTTGTTACATTCTCCTTATAATTACAGTGGTTTTTGCAACCTGTAGAACACACCACTGTTTTACATGTTACAGTCTTTTCAGAGGTAAAGCAATCATCATCATCAACATTATTAAAATTTTCCTTTATAAAGGATACGAAAGAATTTTCCCACTTACTAAGGTTCTCACATTTTTGACCTGAGTTACTGTTTTCAGGAGATTTATAAGGGCTAATGTGCTGTTGTTCTTGGTGAGTGTGAGGCTGCTGATCTGTAGTAACAAGTGGCAACTTGATTTCTTTCTGTAAGGAAAGTCTTGAGAAAAGAACAGCTTCTTCTTGGTCAGTGGATCCTAAGAATTTCATTTCTTGATTATCTGATAAATCCAGGCTCTGGATATGTGTCTCTTTTGGAACTAAACAAGCCTCAATATTGTTACCTAATCCATTTTTCAGGCTTGACAGAGCTGGGCTAAAAAGTTTATGTGACTTTTCTGGAAGGTCATCAAAGGCTTGGAGAGTATCTGGCTGACCAGTAACTAATCTGTTTATTCTTCTGGAAGAAGAAACAGCTCTTGCCTTTCTTGGAATGCATATTTCTTGTTTTGGATCATCCACTTGAGTTCTTTTCTGTCCTGTGTTTCTTCTTCCTTTATCTTTAGACATACTTGTATTAACGCCTTTGATATTCTGGAGACCCTTCTTTCGGAGTCTTCTAGTAGAGTGTATTTCGTTAAAAGTTGATTGCTTATGCTTGAATTTACCAAATTTTGTGTCTTTGGAATCTTTTTGGCAATGTTCATATACATCTTCTTTATTTATAAATAAACCCTCTTTACTTCCTTTATCAACTTCTACATGTTCTGACTTCTGTCTGTTGGAATTTTCATCACGAACAAACCCAATGAGATTTTTAGAACTGAATTTTGGTTTCTAAAGAAACAAAACATATAGTTAGCTTTATTTTCAGCTCTAATTCTATACTCAATTCAGGATTGTTGATAAATCGAACCACTACTCCACTCAATTTTATGATTTGATCTAACCACAGGGCCTAATGGGATATATACAACCTAATATTTCAAAAAAGAAGACTAAGAGAGAAAAGCAAATGTAGTAGACTTAGACTCATTATGTGTACTAATCTGTATTTTCTGCCTCACATTTTAATTTGTTTTTGCCAATATTTAGCAATATTAATACTATTAAGCATAATAAAAAATTTAATCTACTTCATTTTTATGGGCTTTAAGTGTAACCAAACAAGAATGCTTTAGAAAAACACACACCTCTCTCAATTGTTATATAGATAGAGCCAGAATTAGATAGTTCTTTCATCTTATATTTATGACAGACTATAGGTAAGGCAGAAGAAGGGATTTAACATCAAGGAGACCAATATGCTCCCAAACGGATCTTCATGAAAACATCATTGTGGGTTGGTATGATTAAAACAGGGACATCATTTCCTCTCACTCACCACAACCCAAGTACCAGATGAAGACTAACCGCCCACCATATATAATTTGAAGGAATAGATCTACACCTTTGATTCCTGTCCTGTGCTTAGGCCAGAGGAAATCGACATGGTTGATAAACCTCACAGCTCCATGAAGAGGAGGAAAAAGGAAATGGCTACTGATATACCAGTGTGCCAAGACATGCTGTATTTACTCAATTGCTTCCCAAACTAACAGCCCAGAACGCCCTAATTGTCATATAATTATTCCAAAATTTCTTAAAAGCAAAGGCGAAGTCACTGTTTCTGATAGATGCTTTAGCCATCTTTCTTTCCATTCTGATAATCTTTAAAATAAGCAGCAGGTTCATTCTATAAGCATGTTTATTGCTAAATAGGGCTATACCTTGTGCTGGTTTGCTTCCTCTATGTCTAATGAATCAGTGCTGTTCTTTTGAGCTGTAAACCAAAAGAGAAAATCAAAGAAAATAGCCTCCAGTAGTCAGACTCTAGATTTCCAAAACCTATCAGTCCTTGGCCATGAGAAAATCAGGGAAATTTTACTTTTAAATTCTTTCATAAATAACTGGATTATCATTTCCTAGTATGTCTGCTTAATAAGATTCTAGTTTGAATGCTTCATTCTCTTAAAAGTGAAATACATAGGCATGAAAAGGCTGCTCTTGAGTAAGAAAAAAAAGATGGTTTGAATAAAATATACCTTGGCTGATAATAAAAGAAAAGCACTTTAGTGTCTCTTTTAAATACCAGAAGTGGAATTAGTTACCTGCATACACATTTGGACACAGAAGATAAAAACCTAGAAACAGTGCCTTACACACAGGAGGTATTCAATGACTATTTAATAGGGGAAGGAATAAATGAGTGGACATCTTAGATGTGATATGTAAACAATATAGAATTCTTTAAATACATTGTGAACTAGAAATGTAAAAATATTTTAACAGGGACGTAACTGGGATAAAGAACATTTTATTTCTTGGGGATAGTTTTCATGACTGCAATCAAATTATAATGTGCATAATGAGGCCTAGTATTCACCTATTCAACTCATGCAAGAGAGAGTAGACATACAGAATGTCCCTCAATGAAGCAAAGGGGCTGGGAGCACAGTCCCTGCAGCCTACTCCTGAGTTTCTATCTTTACTCATTTACTTAGCAGCTGGATCACTCTGGGTAAATTTCTTAATATCTCTACCTCATCTCCATAAAATGAAAGTAGTGATAGTCTTTATCTTATAGAATTGTTATGAAAGTTAAATAAGATAATCCATGTAAAGAGTTTGGAGGAGTTACTGGCACAAAGAAAGTGCCAGTAATTTAATTTTGTTATTACTATTTTTCAAGAGCAGAAAGGACTGTGTGCCTTCTAATTTTGGTTCTAAAATAAAAGAGTAGAAATAAATAAATAAATAAATAAATAAATAAATAAATAAATAAGCAAGCAGGATACAAAAGGGGACACCTGGATGGCTCAGTCGGTTAAGCATCTGCCTAGGCTCAGGTCATAACCCCAAGATCCTGGGATTGAGCCCCATGGATCCCAGGGCAGGTAGCCTGCTTTTCCCTCTCCATCTGCCTGCTGCTCCCTCTGCTTGTGTTCTCTCTGTCTCTGTCAAATAACTAAATAAAATCTTTTAAAAAAAGAGCAGAAAAATGTTTTACAGGAACCAGCATTTTGGGCATGGTTCTTAAGAGAATCTGGAAGCAAGAAAGGGCTTTTATCCTCTCTGTTTTAAGAGTTTATATGTTTTAGTATAACCATCTAAAAACAAAACAAAACAAAAAAAACACTACACAGATGTAAATTCTGAGGTGGTGATGTAGCTGTAACTTTTTTCACTCTGTCATTCCAAGCTCTGTCATGTATAAGATATTGTATGGAAGTATTTTATATACATCAACTCCCATCCTCATAGTAACAATCCCAGATATATAGGTAGCAGAATAGATACTATAAGCCCACATTTACAGTTGAGAAAATTGAGAGGGCTAATTTACTCCAGGCTGTAAAGTTAGTAAGAATGAACTCTTGTCCTATACCAAGTAGATGTATTATACTTTTCGAGAGAAAAGCACCAAATATATATTGCATGAGGAAGGTTCTTTATCCATCATTCCTATAATTAAAAACTCTTCAACTGAAATTTAAAAACAAATACTGTTTGATATTTTTTAAGTAAATTATTAAGTAAATTACCTCTTCATTTATACTGATAAGTAGGATGATAATTAATGACAGATTTTGAAAGTTCAAACTTAAGAAATATTCAAACCACTTGATGAAGCATAATACCACCTTGGTAAATTCCCTTACAAGGGAAGAGTGGGAACTAACTCCTAAGAAGAAAGGGTTGGGATTCCTTTCCATGAATGAAATCTCCTTGGGTAAAAATCTGTCAGAAGTGGGCACTGGTGAATGGGAGATTCTGGATTTGGAGAAAGGGCTAAAATGCTGGAGAAAGCACTCTCAGAATAGCAAAACAATGCATGCTACCATAAAACAGAGAAGTCAAGCAATTAAGCAGATTATTAAAGCAAAAATGTAAAAATACACATCCTTTTGCCTTCAAGCGAATATCTATAATTTCTCATATAGCTTGAAATGTAAATTTGAGTGCAATAATCTATCTCAATGAATGTAAATATGAATAATCTATCTCAATGTGCTTTTATAGACCTGGCCTCAACAAAGTATAGTGTGTCTCTCTTATTTTTTTTTCTTTTTAGATTTTACTTATTTACTTGACAGAGAGATAGAGAGAGAGATCACAAACAGGGGGGAAAGGCAGAGGGAAAAGCAGACTCCCTGCTGAGCAGGAAGCCCTATGCTGGGCTCCATCCCAGGACCCTGGGATCATGACCTGAGTCAAAGGCAGATGCTTATCAAACTGAGCCACCCAAGGACCCTCTCCCTCTTATTTTCTGATGAGAATGGGCTACAGGGGAAGAAGTCATTTGTTCTAAAAGAACCATTAATTAATTTCTTCTTGGTGTCCTTTAGTTAGCAATGAACTTATCTCTTTATTATAAAGCAGGGTGTTTTGATCCAAGTCTTATTCTTTAGTCAAAAGCATTCAAACAGTTACCTCTTTAGAGATATTTTTATTAAAATACAGTTTAATGGGGTGCCTAAGTAGCTCAACTGGTTGAGCAACTGCCTTCAGCTTAGGTCACTATCCCGGGGTCCTGGGATAAAGCCCCACATCATTGGGCTCCCTGTTCAGCAGGAAGTCTGCTCCTCCCACTCCCTCCCCCTGCTTGTGCTCTCTCTCTCTTGCTCGCTCTGTCTCTCAAATAAAGAAAATCTTTAAATATTAATACAATAAAATATAGTTTAATAAAGGTGAATGAAGCACATACATAACTCTTGAAGGTAAAGAATTTGTTTGGTTAAAAGGACTAATACATACTTACTCAACAAATATTTACTGAATGCCTGCTGTATACAAGGCATTTAGTACTCATCACCAGACTAAATAAAGGTCCTTCCCTTCATGGAGCTTAGATTCTGGTGGGGAAAGACTAAAAATTAACAAATCATATACTGTGTTCAAGGTGTTAAGTGCTATGGTAAAAGGTTAAATATAATAGTAGAGTAGAGTAAGAGGGACCGGAGTGAGTGTGGCAGTTTGTAAAATACATTCATAAAGTTTTTGATATTCCTCCTTTCAAAGGGTAGAACTTCCCAGACTTAGTGACTTACTTACAACAAATAGAATATAGTAGAAGTGGTTGTATATCACTTTCAAGATTGAGTTATAGGAAGCTTGTGCCCTCTGTCTTGGGTGCATTATCTCTCCTGGATCACTTTCTGACCCAGCTGCCAGGACGTCAGGCCTATGGAAAAAGCTCATGCGGCAAGTAACTGAAGCCTCCAGTTAGCAAGCAGCGGGGAGCTGAGGCCTGCCAAGAACCATGGGAGTGAGCCTGAAAGTGGATTTTCTTTTCTTAGTTGAGCCTTGAGCTCACTATCCCTTACTAATAGTCTGGCTGCAAACTCTAAGAGATCCTGATCCAGAACTGGTTACTCAGTTAAAAGGCTTCCAGACTTCTTTTTAAAAAAATATTTTATTTATTTATTCATGAGAGACCCAGAGAGAGAATGGCAGAGACACAGGCACAGGGAGAAGTAGGCTCCTTGCAGGAAGCCTGATGCAGGACTTGATCCCGGGGCTCCAGGATCATGTCCTGAGCTGAAGGCAGGCACTCAACCGCTGAGCCACCCAGACGTCCCAAGCTTCCAGACTTCTTATCCTCAGAAACTGTGAGATATAATTAATGTTTGTTGTTTTAAGATGCTAAATTTTGGGTAATTGTTGCATAGGGATAGATAACTAATACAGTGAGGGTGGGAAGGAGGCAGGTTGCAGGGTTTTTTTGTTTGTTTTGTTTTGTTTTGTTTTGTTTTGTTTTAGGTTGCAGTTTTAAATAGGATAGTCTAGGCCTCCCTGAAATGACATTTGAACTAAGACTTGAAGGATGTGAGGGAGGAACAGCAAGGAGGCCAGTGTGACTGGAGTTGAGTGACATAGGTAGAGGGTGACAGAAGTTAACTGGTAGGATGGCTGGCTGATAGATCAGACCCCTATAGATCAGGGGTCTATAGGCCACTGTAAGGATACTGACATTTCTTCTAGATTAAATGGAGAGCCACTACCGGGTTTTGAGTAGAGGAATGTGTGACCTTATCAAAAAATTTAAGGGGAATATAAAGAAAGTGCCATGCATGTAAATCATTCTTATAATCTTCTTATTGACAACTATAAATCTAGTTCTTTCGTAGTTCAATTTTTACCAGTATAATAGATGACAGGGTAAAAATACAGCCATAAGAAAATATTCTTAGGGAATGGAAATGGAAATAAACAATCCTGGTCATACTTATCAAAAAGATACAGTCAGGGATCCCTGGGTGGCGCAGCGGTTTAGCGCCTGCCTTTGGCCCAGGGAGCGATCCTGGAGACCAGGGATCGAGTCCCACATCAGGCTCCCGGTGCGTGGAGCCTGCTTCTCCCTCTAACTATGTCTCTGCCTCTCTCTCTGTGACTATCATAAATAGATTTAAAAAAAAAGATACAGTCCAATATAATTTACATCATATCATGTTTTTCAGTCAAAAAAATTTCAGGGGAAAAAAAAGAACTTTAGAAAAGTTTTCTTGGGATCCCTGGGTGGCGCAGTGGTTTGGCGCTTGCCTTTGGCCCAGGGCGCGATCCTGGAGACCTGGGATCGAATCCCACATCAGGCTCCCGGTGCATGGAGCCTGCTTCTCCCTCTGCCTATGTCTCTGCCTCTCTTTCTCTCTCTCTCTGTGACTACCATAAATAAATAAAAATTTAAAAAATATTTAAAAAAAAAAAGAAAAAGAAAAGTTTTCTTAACTGTTTGCAATGCACAAGAAGGAAAAAGTGCGTCTTTCCATTATGTGCATTTGCAAACAAGTCCATGTGCTTTACTACATGAATGGAGCAAGGACACCCCTGGATGGGTCTTCTCAAAACTTAGGAAAAGAAATTTAATTTCTATAATTCTAAATCCAATTTCTATAACTCTCTATCAATATAATGAACAAATATAACACAGTTTAATCTTACCTGATGTAAGATAATGTTTTTGATATTTAGGAACATATTTCTCAAGGAGGCGCTTCATACATGAATCTTTGGCCTCATCCAAAGCACATTTTCCATTGTCACTCCTAAGTAAGGGATCAGCTCCGTTCAAAAGAAGTAACTCTGCCACCTACAGGAAGATTCTTCATGTGAGCATATCCAAAGAAAAAGTACATTATTGTAAATGTGTGCTAGCATACAACTCTAAGTAAGCAACATCTGTTATTTCTTTTACTTTTTAAAAAATATTTTATTTATTTATTCATGAGAGACACAGACAGAGAGGCAAAGACATAGGCAGAGGGAGAAGCAGGCTTCCCATGGGGAGCCTGATGACAGTCTCTATCCTGGGATTGCGGGACTTGATCCCGGATCACGCCCTAAGCCGAAGGCAGACACTCAACCGCTAAACCACCCAGGCGTCCCTAATATTTCTTTTTTTTTTAAAGATTTTATTTATTTATTCATGAAAGACACAGAGAAAGAGAGAGGCAGAGACACAGGCAGAGGGAGAAGCAGGCTCCCTGCAGGGAGCCTGACACGGTGACTGCATCCCAGGACCCCAGGATCACAACCTGAGCCAAAGGCAGACACTCAACCACTGAGCCACTCAGATGCCTCTCTGATATTTCTTTTAATAACAGAGTTTGGGTTTACCTATAACAACTTTTCCCAATAAAAAAATTTATGTAATTGCTACTGAATCATAATTTGTTGATATATAAATCCTTCTCTTAAAAAAAAAAAAGGGAGAGAGGGAGAGAAAAAGAGAGGAAGGGGCCGATAGGGAGAGGGAAAGAGAGAGGGACTGAAGGAGGAAGGACAGGTCAGAAATGTATATAGCTTAGGTGCTGGTGAAATGAAGCCAGCAGTTATACCAAGAATTAGCACTGGGTTCTGGAGTAGTACATATAACAGATTTCAGGAGATTGTTATGTCTTCCATCTATATCTGTGTTGCTGCTGCTCCTCCTCAGAGTGAGGGAAAAAACAGTCAACCCTTAACTTGTTAGTACTTCTCAAAGTAACCTCCTCCATGAAGTGCGCCCTGACCTTCCATTCACTACTCCTCTAGAGAAAAATGACCTCTCCCTTCTTTTAGGTATATATTTTATCACCTTGCCCAACATATATTATTATTGTTATTTCTTATATATCTGTCTCTCCTGTAGGCTAAGGTTTCTGAGGGTGGGGCTATGTTTTTCTTTTAAAATTAATTATTTTTGAATAGGATATTAATGAATATAGTTCAAAATACAGAAGGCTCATTAAAATATATGAGAAATATTTTCCCCTCCTCTACCCCTGTCCTCCAGTCATCCAATTTTTTCCTAAGTCCTGGCTATAGTTTCTTCTGAATTTTTCCACAGTCAATCTAGTCCAACAGGTATATACATATGTATACTCATTTTTTTCTTATGCAAGTGGTCATATATTATATACATTCCTCTATGTCTCACACCTGAACAACAGAGCTTAGAGATTGTACCATATCTGTATAAAATCAACTTCGTTATTTTTAGAAGCTGAGTAATACTCTACTAGTCAATGTACTATTGAATAGTACATTCAATAAAGAATGTACTGTACTTTACTTAACCAGTATCCTACTGACAGATGTTTAAGTTGCTTCCAAGCTTCTACTACATATATGTCTTAATCATCTTTATATTCCCAGTGCCTCAGTGTCTAGCTTAGAGTAAATATTCAATAAATATTATTTAATAAAAGAATGCATGTAATCAAGGAAGATGTGGGGAGTAGGCTTTACACAGCACTACACTAAAAGGAGCCTACATTTTCATGTTAATATCTGGAATGATAAAAAGGATGTGAATTTCTGTAAATTTTATATACCTCCAAATTAAATATATATATATTCTTTTTTTTTATAACAAAGCATTCTAGGAGAGAAAAACATAACACCATAAAGGGACAATATTAGCCAGATCCTTTAAAAATTATTAAGACTTGGCAATTCTGCTTTTCAAACTATTTTATTATGACAATTTAACGCTAGATGGGGAACTTGAAAATAAAATAAATATAATAAAATCTATAATTCATATATAAGCCAGTATAACAAGAAAACAAATTTATGTCTAGATCTTCACGTATTGTTCAGCAAAGAAAATATTGAGTACACAGCTTTCTTTTAGGAAAGAAGTTTTGTAAGGGAGTTGCCAAAAGGACTATATTATTTATCTCTGGAAGTTTTGTGTCAAATAATAACCCATGTAGTATGAGAGTGACTCAGAATCAAGGAGCATGAGAAAGGGGACTGGAAGAAGGGAAAAGGCAAGGGCTAGAGGCCCTCTTTCCTGGAAATCTGAGTTGATGATTCCAAGGGAGTGGATACATTACTTTGGAAGTCCCTGACTTAGGCAATGGATGGATAGTCTTGCTTCAGCAAATATCCACACTTACCATTTCCCTCTATAGTCTTAATATTATGAATTCTGAAGCCTACTTTACATATTTTCTAACTTTAAATGTCTTTTCTCACCAAAAGGCAGTAAATAAATGACTTTTGCTGAGTATCCCCCCCCCTTTTTTTAAAGGTTTATTTATTTGAGAGAGGGAGAATGAGCACAAGTGGGAGGCATTGAGGGAGAGGGAATAAGTCTTAAGCAGACTCTGCACTGGGCGCCCAAGTGGGGTTTGATCCCATGACCTTGAGAGCAAGACCTGAACTGAAACCAAAAATTGGATGGCCAACCAACTGTGCCATTCAGGCACCCCTCCTTCTTATTTTAAACCTACGTTTAGGTTTTATATTAGCTCTGTGTTACTACCTAACAAATTACCCCCAAACAAAGTGGCTAAAAGAATAATAAATATTTATAATCCCACAGTTTCTGTGGGTCAGGAATTTGGGAGAAGCACAGGCAGGTGCTTTTGTATCAGGTTCTATCTCTGTCTTCTTTATTCTTTATTCATTTTTTTTTTTTTGCTAGAATAGTCTAGATGAGATTACTGTCATTCAAATATTTTACAGAATCAGGAATGCAGCAACTGGGTCTAGGTAGGATAAAAAAAGTAAAAAAACTGCAGGTTTGTATATGTTGGTCTATTTACATCTGTAACAGGCTTTCCTCCACAGGAGGCACAGCAGCTGTACTTGTCTGATGCTTCCTTACAGATACAGTCCTGGGCACACTTGGTACTGTCCATGGGGCAGGAGAAGCAGTAGCTCTTCTTGAAGGAGATACATTTGCACTCTGCATCTGCAGGAGACAGAGCATCTGCAGGAGCCCCTGGTGGAGGAGGAGCCATTGGGGTCCATTTCAAGCTAAGGTGAGGATGGAGGTCCCAAGCGAGTGATACTGGGAGACACTGCTGTGGGCTGGAGGTGTAGAGGTTAGTTTCTTATGTGGATGTAGTCAAGAGGATGGCTGGAGATACAATTATGTAAAAGCCTGACTGGGGCTGGAAGGTGTTTCCTAAGATGCTTTGGTCACACAGCTATGGGACGGAGACCTTGGTTCATTGCCATGTAGACCTGTCCATTGAGCACTGTGGCATCCTCCATATACACCTGGCTTTCCTCATATAATGAACCAAAAGCAAGAGAAGAGAGAGAACAAGGAAGAAGCTATGATACTTAAAATCCAGCTTCAGAAGTCGTGTACTGTCACCTCTGCCATGTTCTATTTGTTGGAAGCAAGTCACTGACAGTTCAGCCTACAATCTTGGGGAAGAGAATCAGGCTCTACCTTTTGAAAGGAGGAGTATTAAAAAATTTGTGGACATATGTTAAAGCTACCACAGGTTCTTAAATAGAACAAGCAGAGCCATTTCAGTAAGTGACTGACATCACAATCCCCATTTCTTTGGCTTATCAAATAGTAGACTCCTTAAGAAAATATACTTTTACTTTAAGTTTGCTTATGGATTTTCACCTTTAATCATACTATTGAATCAAATGCTTTCTTCCCTCTAAAATCAGCTGAGCTGACTTCCTTATGTTAGAAACAAGTAGGATAGAGAATAAAATTCTTTTTTGAAAGTTTTTTTTTTTTGAAAGTTTTTATTCAAATTCAAGTTAGTTAACACACAGGTAATAATAGTTTTAGTATAAAATACGTGATTCATTGCTTCCATACGTCACCCAGTGATCGTCAAAACAAAAGCACTCCTTCAACCCCATCACCTATTTCACCCATCCCCTTGTCCACACCCCTTCTGGTAATCATCATTTTGTTCTCTATAGCTAAGAGTCTGTTTCTTGGTTCCTCCCCCCTGTTTTTCCCCCTTGTTCGTTTGTTTAGTTTCTTAAATTCCACATGTGAGTGAAATCATAAAGTATTCATCTTTCTCTGACTCATTTTGCTTATCATAGTACTCAGAATAAAATTCTTTCGAGTACTTGAAAAGACAGTATCTTGACTATACTCTGCTAGTGAAATATGCATAAAACAGAAAGAACTACAAGGGATGCCCCAGTGGCTCAGTGGTTGAGCATCTGCCTTTGGCTCAGAGCGTGATCTTGGAGTCCCCGGGGATCAAGTCCCACATCGGGTGCCCCACAGGGAGCCTGCCTCTTCCTCTTCCTCTGCCTCTCTCTCTGTGTCTCTCATGAATAAATAAAATCTTTAAAAGAAAAAAAAAGGGAACTACAAAAAATTTCATTAGTAGTTTTATTGTTAATAATAATAATAGTGTTAATATTAATTATATTATTGCTAATAGTAATATTTTAAGTATATTATACAATAAAGAAGTAAATTAATGTAGTAAAAACAAATGTTGAGCCTTAGAGAAAAAGAGATGAATATGGAATCAAAATTAATACAAATCTACAATATTAAATTTAAAATAGAAATATCAGTATGAACTCATTATTTTTCTTCATATATCCTCTAACTTGAAAAATATGTATTTTACTGAAAATGCCTAAAAGCAATGGTTTCCAATACCAACGAGCACATCTAGCACCCAGACTGTGGTCTCTAAATAGATTATCCATTTGCAAAAAACGTAAGAAGAAACAAGCTATACAACACCACAAAAATAAAAATTAGCCAAATCCAGAGTTTAAGAAATTCTTCAAGACAAAGACCCAGATTCTAGAAGACATAAGAAAACATAAAAAAGAGGAAGGACTGTTATAGGTTAAAATATATTTAAGAGCCACAATGAACCTTGATTGATACTGATTCAAACAAAAACTTGCTATAAAAACACATCTTTTAGGGGTGCTTGGGGTTAACTCAGTCAGTTAAGTGTCTGCCTTTGGCTCAGGTCATGATCCCAGAGTCCTGGAATCAACCTCTATATCAGGTTCCTGAGGAGGGAGCCTGCTTCTCCCTCCGCCCTTGCTCCTGCTTGTGCTCTCTCGCTCTCTCTCAAAGAAATCAGTAAAATCTTTAATAATAATAATAACATATTTTTTAGATAACCTGGGAAATCTGAATATGGACTGGTATTGTATGGTATTAAGAAACTGCCAATATTTATTAAGTGAGATGATATTGTGGGTGTTAAAAAAAAAAGCACTTATCTGTTAGAGATGTAGGCTCAGGTAAATACTCATAAATATGAGTAAAATGCTATGATGTATGAGATTTCTTTAAAATTCTCACAACAAAACACTGTTAGTGTCTAGACCCCTCCTCCATGAAGTGCGCCCTGACCTTCCATTCACTACTCCTCTAGAGAAAAATGACCTCTCCCTTCTTTTAGGTATATATTTTATCACCTTGCCCAACATATATTATTATTGTTATTTCTTATATATCTGTCTCTCCTGTAGGCTAAGGTTTCTGAGGGTGGGGCTATGTTTTTCTTTTAAAATTAATTATTTTTGAATAGGATATTAATGAATATAGTTCAAAATACAGAAGGCTCATTAAAATATATGAGAAATATTTTCCCCTCCTCTACCCCTGTCCTCCAGTCATCCAATTTTTTCCTAAGTCCTGGCTATAGTTTCTTCTGAATTTTTCCACAGTCAATCTAGTCCAACAGGTATATACATATGTATACTCATTTTTTTCTTATGCTAGTGGTCATATATTATATACATTCCTCTATGTCTCACACCTGAACAACAGAGCTTAGAGATTGTACCATATCTGTATAAAATCAACTTCGTTATTTTTAGAAGCTGAGTAATACTCTACTAGTCAATGTACTATTGAATAGTACATTCAATAAAGAATGTACTGTACTTTACTTAACCAGTATCCTACTGACAGATGTTTAAGTTGCTTCCAAGCTTCTACTACATATATGTCTTAATCATCTTTATATTCCCAGTGCCTCAGTGTCTAGCTTAGAGTAAATATTCAATAAATATTATTTAATAAAAGAATGCATGTAATCAAGGAAGATGTGGGGAGTAGGCTTTACACAGCACTACACTAAAAGGAGCCTACATTTTCATGTTAATATCTGGAATGATAAAAAGGATGTGAATTTCTGTAAATTTTATATACCTCCAAATTAAATATATATATATTCTTTTTTTTTTATAACAAAGCATTCTAGGAGAGAAAAACATAACACCATAAAGGGACAATATTAGCCAGATCCTTTAAAAATTATTAAGACTTGGCAATTCTGCTTTTCAAACTATTTTATTATGACAATTTAACGCTAGATGGGGAACTTGAAAATAAAATAAATATAATAAAATCTATAATTCATATATAAGCCAGTATAACAAGAAAACAAATTTATGTCTAGATCTTCACGTATTGTTCAGCAAAGAAAATATTGAGTACACAGCTTTCTTTTAGGAAAGAAGTTTTGTAAGGGAGTTGCCAAAAGGACTATATTATTTATCTCTGGAAGTTTTGTGTCAAATAATAACCCATGTAGTATGAGAGTGACTCAGAATCAAGGAGCATGAGAAAGGGGACTGGAAGAAGGGAAAAGGCAAGGGCTAGAGGCCCTCTTTCCTGGAAATCTGAGTTGATGATTCCAAGGGAGTGGATACATTACTTTGGAAGTCCCTGACTTAGGCAATGGATGGATAGTCTTGCTTCAGCAAATATCCACACTTACCATTTCCCTCTATAGTCTTAATATTATGAATTCTGAAGCCTACTTTACATATTTTCTAACTTTAAATGTCTTTTCTCACCAAAAGGCAGTAAATAAATGACTTTTGCTGAGTATCCCCCCCCCTTTTTTTAAAGGTTTATTTATTTGAGAGAGGGAGAATGAGCACAAGTGGGAGGCATTGAGGGAGAGGGAATAAGTCTTAAGCAGACTCTGCACTGGGCGCCCAAGTGGGGTTTGATCCCATGACCTTGAGAGCAAGACCTGAACTGAAACCAAAAATTGGATGGCCAACCAACTGTGCCATTCAGGCACCCCTCCTTCTTATTTTAAACCTACGTTTAGGTTTTATATTAGCTCTGTGTTACTACCTAACAAATTACCCCCAAACAAAGTGGCTAAAAGAATAATAAATATTTATAATCCCACAGTTTCTGTGGGTCAGGAATTTGGGAGAAGCACAGGCAGGTGCTTTTGTATCAGGTTCTATCTCTGTCTTCTTTATTCTTTATTCATTTTTTTTTTTTTGCTAGAATAGTCTAGATGAGATTACTGTCATTCAAATATTTTACAGAATCAGGAATGCAGCAACTGGGTCTAGGTAGGATAAAAAAAGTAAAAAAACTGCAGGTTTGTATATGTTGGTCTATTTACATCTGTAACAGGCTTTCCTCCACAGGAGGCACAGCAGCTGTACTTGTCTGATGCTTCCTTACAGATACAGTCCTGGGCACACTTGGTACTGTCCATGGGGCAGGAGAAGCAGTAGCTCTTCTTGAAGGAGATACATTTGCACTCTGCATCTGCAGGAGACAGAGCATCTGCAGGAGCCCCTGGTGGAGGAGGAGCCATTGGGGTCCATTTCAAGCTAAGGTGAGGATGGAGGTCCCAAGCGAGTGATACTGGGAGACACTGCTGTGGGCTGGAGGTGTAGAGGTTAGTTTCTTATGTGGATGTAGTCAAGAGGATGGCTGGAGATACAATTATGTAAAAGCCTGACTGGGGCTGGAAGGTGTTTCCTAAGATGCTTTGGTCACACAGCTATGGGACGGAGACCTTGGTTCATTGCCATGTAGACCTGTCCATTGAGCACTGTGGCATCCTCCATATACACCTGGCTTTCCTCATATAATGAACCAAAAGCAAGAGAAGAGAGAGAACAAGGAAGAAGCTATGATACTTAAAATCCAGCTTCAGAAGTCGTGTACTGTCACCTCTGCCATGTTCTATTTGTTGGAAGCAAGTCACTGACAGTTCAGCCTACAATCTTGGGGAAGAGAATCAGGCTCTACCTTTTGAAAGGAGGAGTATTAAAAAATTTGTGGACATATGTTAAAGCTACCACAGGTTCTTAAATAGAACAAGCAGAGCCATTTCAGTAAGTGACTGACATCACAATCCCCATTTCTTTGGCTTATCAAATAGTAGACTCCTTAAGAAAATATACTTTTACTTTAAGTTTGCTTATGGATTTTCACCTTTAATCATACTATTGAATCAAATGCTTTCTTCCCTCTAAAATCAGCTGAGCTGACTTCCTTATGTTAGAAACAAGTAGGATAGAGAATAAAATTCTTTTTTGAAAGTTTTTTTTTTTTGAAAGTTTTTATTCAAATTCAAGTTAGTTAACACACAGGTAATAATAGTTTTAGTATAAAATACGTGATTCATTGCTTCCATACGTCACCCAGTGATCGTCAAAACAAAAGCACTCCTTCAACCCCATCACCTATTTCACCCATCCCCTTGTCCACACCCCTTCTGGTAATCATCATTTTGTTCTCTATAGCTAAGAGTCTGTTTCTTGGTTCCTCCCCCCTGTTTTTCCCCCTTGTTCGTTTGTTTAGTTTCTTAAATTCCACATGTGAGTGAAATCATAAAGTATTCATCTTTCTCTGACTCATTTTGCTTATCATAGTACTCAGAATAAAATTCTTTCGAGTACTTGAAAAGACAGTATCTTGACTATACTCTGCTAGTGAAATATGCATAAAACAGAAAGAACTACAAGGGATGCCCCAGTGGCTCAGTGGTTGAGCATCTGCCTTTGGCTCAGAGCGTGATCTTGGAGTCCCCGGGGATCAAGTCCCACATCGGGTGCCCCACAGGGAGCCTGCCTCTTCCTCTTCCTCTGCCTCTCTCTCTGTGTCTCTCATGAATAAATAAAATCTTTAAAAGAAAAAAAAAGGGAACTACAAAAAATTTCATTAGTAGTTTTATTGTTAATAATAATAATAGTGTTAATATTAATTATATTATTGCTAATAGTAATATTTTAAGTATATTATACAATAAAGAAGTAAATTAATGTAGTAAAAACAAATGTTGAGCCTTAGAGAAAAAGAGATGAATATGGAATCAAAATTAATACAAATCTACAATATTAAATTTAAAATAGAAATATCAGTATGAACTCATTATTTTTCTTCATATATCCTCTAACTTGAAAAATATGTATTTTACTGAAAATGCCTAAAAGCAATGGTTTCCAATACCAACGAGCACATCTAGCACCCAGACTGTGGTCTCTAAATAGATTATCCATTTGCAAAAAACGTAAGAAGAAACAAGCTATACAACACCACAAAAATAAAAATTAGCCAAATCCAGAGTTTAAGAAATTCTTCAAGACAAAGACCCAGATTCTAGAAGACATAAGAAAACATAAAAAAGAGGAAGGACTGTTATAGGTTAAAATATATTTAAGAGCCACAATGAACCTTGATTGATACTGATTCAAACAAAAACTTGCTATAAAAACACATCTTTTAGGGGTGCTTGGGGTTAACTCAGTCAGTTAAGTGTCTGCCTTTGGCTCAGGTCATGATCCCAGAGTCCTGGAATCAACCTCTATATCAGGTTCCTGAGGAGGGAGCCTGCTTCTCCCTCCGCCCTTGCTCCTGCTTGTGCTCTCTCGCTCTCTCTCAAAGAAATCAGTAAAATCTTTAATAATAATAATAACATATTTTTTAGATAACCTGGGAAATCTGAATATGGACTGGGTATTGTATGGTATTAAGAAACTGCCAATATTTATTAAGTGAGATGATATTGTGGGTGTTAAAAAAAAAAGCACTTATCTGTTAGAGATGTAGGCTCAGGTAAATACTCATAAATATGAGTAAAATGCTATGATGTATGAGATTTCTTTAAAATTCTCACAACAAAACACAGTTGTGTTCCAGCCTGTTGAAGGACTCCAGGATCACGCCCTGATCCGAAGGCAGATACTCAACCACTGAGCCACCCAGGCATCCCAGTTTGGCTCTTTATAGTATAACAGAATATATAATCAAACTAGATAATAGAGTTCACTCGATACACATAAAATGCATAATCACTATGTCTGAGGGATATTTTTTCAGTATATGTGAACCCTAGTAACACTGTCAACCAATCTCCAATTCAACATCTCATACTCATACACCACAGAACACTTCATCAAATAAAAGCTTTGTTAAAACCACAAATCCCACCGGACGTGGGATTCTATCCCCGGTCTCCAGGATCGTGCCGTGGGCCAAAGGCAGGCGCTAAACCGCTGCGCCACCCAGGGATCCCATCTTTTTAACAGTTTCATTGAGATATAAGTCACATGCCATACAACTGACCCATTTAAAAAATATAATTCAATGTTCTTTGGTATATTGAGAGAGTTGTGTAACTATAATCATAATCTGATTTTGAAATATTTTAATCCCCCTAAAAGAAACCCTTTAACCATGACCTGTTACTCTCTATTCCCCACTCTCTACCTTCCCTTCTTATTCTTATTTCTGTCTCTAAAGATTTAGACTACTGCAAATATTAATGGCTTTTCACTTTTTAAAAAATAGGGTATTATCTTTTAGTATCTCTCATCTTTTAGTATAAAAGTCAATTCCTTAAGAAAGCATATATTCAAGTTCCTCCAACTCTGAAATATTTAAGAAGCTCACACTCCAGGTGCTGAATCCAGCATCAGGCTCCCAGGGCTTACCTGTCTGACATCTTTAGTCTTGTGCCAACTAAGCCATAGGAGCAATACAATACTCAGAGTCTAAATCTTTCTTCTGATCATCTTTGCATTACATAAGAGATTCCCCCAAGGTTAGCCTAGATCCTCATCTGACACTCCTAACATCCCTACTCCATCATCCAGTCTTGCCCTACTTTGATTCTTAAGACTTTGGTTCGTAAGTCAGTCCAGAACCGACCTGGAGTTTTGGAAATCTCTCTTGGGCTAGGTTAAGCAACTTTTTTGGGCCCCCACTGTTAAACAGAGGGGGAAGAGAACAAAGAAGACAGTGACTTCACCTCACTGGGTTTCAGCTTTTAATTCTCATGGCCAGTCTCTAGGCCTCCACCTCTGTCTTGTCAGTCAGTCATGATACACCACAGTGCCAGAATCACATGAGTCATAGGAACATACAGTTTGGCAAGAGGGGGTGAGATAAGTAGTGTGGAAATTATGGAGTCAGAGGCATGTGTCTTTGGTCTCTTATGTCACTGAGGGAGTAAGAGAACGCTACCTATCTGCAAAGGGCAGACAGGAGATAACCAGTTCTAGCCTGGGAAGCAGAAATTGCCTAAAGCCAAGTTACAGATAGGACAAAAGAAGAACTGAGAAAGAAAAGAATACAAAGTAAAGTGCTCAGAGAAAAGACTCCTGACTAGGATAGGTCAGCCCTGGGCCGTGAGGAGAGGGAGAAGTGCTTTGGCATGAGGTTTCTCTCTAATGGAGGCCAGCTTTAAAGAGGGGTAAAGGACAGAGAGGGCTCACACCATCACTGGTTCAAACCTGCATTCTTCTGGCCATTAAATTAGGCCCCAAGCAGAACTCTCTCCCCATAGAGCTCTTTTCAATGTGCGACCACCTACTAGCAAGTGATACATAATCAAAAAAGGAAAAAGAGCTTAAACTTTCCTGAAGAACTGTTTCAGATTAGGAAGGGATAGCTCCATCTGTTATGCCTGTGGTTCCCAGTAGGATTCTCCTGCCCTTCTTGTTAGACATTTCTTCTGAAGTATGTAGAACATAACTTCTTGAGCCGAGCTGATTAGCTCCCTTTCCTACCCTAGGAGTTTGAACCCAGAGACAACTTCCAATATCTAAAACAAGTAACAAGGTATTTTCAGCAAATGTTTCAGTCCTGTAGTGTGGTGCCTAAATGAGAAAAATGTCTGGGAAGCTCAGAGCTTAAGTGACTTCTGAAATAAACTGTGTGTGCTGAAATCAATCACCTTAATTAAAATTACTATTACTGCACCTACTATGAACCGACTTGTATGGAACTGCAGTATTTTGATACCTTAACCACTGCAGTATTTTGATACCTTAACCACTGGCACATCTATGCTAATATATCCTGACTGATCATTAGACCAAGAGACCCTGAAAGTGACATTAGTGTCCATAAAGCTGGACGCCTCCTACCAGGACTGGATGTCACTGTGTAACACTACAAGCAGGAAACTTTCTGGTAAAACCTATAAAGCACCACACTGAAAAAATCTTGAAGAAGTGTAAGTTAAAAAAAAAATACTATGTATAATTAAAACATGATCTGTACTTATTAAAGGTAACAGGTAAAATGGCATCTATGGGGAGGAGGGGCAAGATGGCGGAAGAGTAAGGTCCCCAAATCACCTGTAACCACCAAATTACCTAGATAACCTTCAAATCATCCTGAAAATCTATGAATTCGGCCTGAGATTTAAAGAGAGAACAGCTGAAACGCTACAGTGAGAAGAGTTTGTGCTTCTATCAAGGTAGGAAGACGGGGAAAAAGAAATAAAACAATAAAACAAATAAAAACAAAAGGCACCCAAGGGGGAGGGGCCCGGCGAGGAGCCGGACTAAGGCCGGGGCGAGTGTCCCCAGGACAGGTGTCCCCAGGACAGGAGAGCCCCGGCCCGGAGAAGCAGGAGCTGCACCAACCTTCCCGGGCGGAAAGGCTCTTGCAGGGAGTTACAGCAGGACCCCAGAGGGCGGGGATGCCCAAAGACTCCCTGGGACACTAACAGACACCTGCAGTGGGCGCAGGAGAGTGCGCGGAGCTCCCTAAGGGCTGCAGCGTGCACACATTGACCCGGGAGCAGCTCGGAGGGGCTCGGGGCAGCGGCTCTGCGGAGGGGGCTGCGCGTCCGGGAGCACGAATCCAATAGCACAGACCGGGAGCACAGGTCGCCGGGACACAGCCCAGGATCCGGCCTTCCCCCGGGACAGGCAGAGGCTGGGAGGTCCCAGGACAGCAAGGACACTCCTGCCTGGAGCTGAGCAGATCACCGGCCCCGCCCCGGAGCCTCCAGGCCCCTGCAGAGGGAGAACTGCAGAGTTACTGCGGGGGCTGAATCCAGGTTTCCAGAGATGCCGCAGCCACTGGGGTTGTTCCTCCAGGGGCCTCACGGGGTAAACAACCCCCACTGAGCCCGGCACCAGGCAGGGGGCAGAGGAGCTCCCCCAACTGCTAACGCCTGAAAATCAGGAAAACAGGCCCTCCCCCAGAAGACCAGCGAGACGGACAAGTTCCGGGGGAAGTCAAGGGACTTAGTATACAGAAACAGAAGATACTCCCCCATGTGGTTGTTTTTTTGCTTTTCAATTTCTGATTGCTTCCCCCACCCTTTTTTTTCACCTTTCTTTCTTTTTCTTTCTCTTTTTCTTCTCTTTTTTCCTTTTTTTCTTCCTTTTTTCTTTTTTCTTTTTCTCTTTTCTTTCCTTCTCTCTCTCTCTCTCTTTTTCTACTTTTCCCAATACAACTTGTTTTTGGCCACTCTGCACTGAGCAAAATGACTAGAAGGAAAACCTCACCTCAAAAGAAAGAATCAGAAACAGTCCTCTCTCCCACAGAGTTACAAAATCTGGATTACAATTCAATGTCAGAAAGCCAATTCAGAAGTACTATTATACAGCTACTGGTGGCTCTAGAAAAAAAGCATAAAGGACTCAAGAGACTTCATGACTGCAGAATTTAGATCCAATCAGGCAGAAATTAAAAATCAATTGAATGAGATTTAATCCAAACTAGAAGTCCTAATGACGAGGCTTAACGAGGTGGAAGAACGAGTGAGTGACATAGAAGACAAGTTGAAGGCAAAGAGGGAAACTGAGGAAAAAGAGACAGACAATTAAAAGACCATGAAGACAGATTAAGGGAAATAAACGACAGGCTGAGGAAGAAAAACCTATGTTTAATTGGGGTTCCCGAGGGCGCCGAAGGGACAGAGGGCCAGAATATGTATCTGAACAAATCCTAGCTGAAAACTGTCCTAATCTGGGAAGGGAAACAGGCATTCAGATCCAGGAAATAGAGAGATCCCCCCGTAAAATCAATAAAAACTGTTCAACACCTCAATATTTAATAGTGAAGCTTGCAAATTCCAAAGATAAAGAGAAGATCCTTAAAGCAGCAAGAGACATGAAATCATCGACTTTGATGGGGAGGAATATTAGGGTAACAGCAGACCTCTCCACAGAGACCTGGCAGGCCAGAAAGGGCTGGCAGGATAGATTCAGGGTCCTAAATGAGAAGAACATGCAACCAAGAATACTTTATCCAGCAAGGCTCTCATTCAAACGCGAAGAAGAGATAAAGAGCTTCCAAGACAGGCAGGAACTGAAAGAATATGTGACCTCCAAACCAGCTCTGCAAGAAATTTTAAGGGGGACTCTTAAAATTCCCCTTTAAGAAGAAGTTCAGTGGAACAATCCACAAAAACAAGGACTGAATAGATATCATGATGACACTAAACTCATATCTGTCAATAGTAACCCTGAACGTGAACGGGCTTAATGACTGCATCAAAAGACGCAGGGTTTCAGACTGGTTAAGAAAGCAGGACCCATCTATTTGCTGTCTATAAGAGACTCATTTTAGACAGAAGGACGCCTACAACCTGAAAATAAAAGGTTGGGGAACCATTTACCATTCAAATGGTCCTCAAAAGAAAGCAAGGGTAGCCATCCTTATATCAGATAAACTAAAATTTACCCCGAAGACTGTAGTGAGAGATGAACAGGGACACTATATCATACTTAAAGGATCTATCCCACAAGAGGACTTAAAATCCTCAATATATATGCCCCGAATGTGGGAGCTGCCAAATATTTAAACCAGTTAATAACCAAAGTGAAGAAATACTTAGATAATAATACACTGATACTTGGTGACTTCAATCTAGCTCTTTCTACCCTCAATAGGTCTTCTAAGCACAACATCTCCAAAGAAACGAGAGCTTTAAATGATACACTGGACCAGATGGATTTCACAGATATCTACAGAACTTTACATCCAAACTCAACTGAATACACATTCCTCTCAAGTGCACATGGAACTTTCTCCAGAATAGACCACACACTGGGTCACAAATCGGGTCTGAACCGATACAGAAAGAGCGGGATAGTCCCCTGCATATTCTCAGACCATAATGCCTTGAAATTAGAACTAAATCACAACAAGAAGTTTGGAAGGACCTCAAACACATGGAGGTTAAGGACCATCCTGCTAAAAGATGAAAGGGTCAACCAGGAAATTAAGGAAGAATTAAAAAGATTCGTGGAAACTAATGAGAATGAAGATACAACCGCTCAAAATCTTTGGGATGCAGCAAAAGCAGTCCTAGGGGGGAAATACGTTGCAATACAAGCATCCATTCAAAAACTGGAAAGAACTCAAATACAAAAGCTAACCTCACATATAAAGGAGCTAGAGAAAAAAAAGCAGATGGACCCTACACCCAGCTGAAGAAGAGAGTTAATTAAACTTCAAGCAGAACTCAATGAAATCGAGACCAGAAGAACTGTGGAAGAGATCAACAGAACCAGGAGTTGGTTCTTTGAAAGAATTAATAAGATAGATAAACCATTATCAGCCTTATTAAAAAGAAAAGAGAGAAGACTCAAATAAATAAAATCATGAATGAGAAAGGAGAGATCACTACCAACACCAAGGAAATACAAAGGATTTTAAAAACATATTATGAACAGCTATACGCCAATAAATTAGGCAATCTAGAAGAAATGGACGCATTCCTGGAAAGCCACAAACTACCAAAACTGGAACAGGAAGAAATAGAAAACCTGAACAGGCCAATAACCAGAGAAGAAATTAAAGCAGTCATCAAAAACCTCCCAAGACACAAGAGTCCAGGGCCAGATGGCTTCCCAGGGGAATTCTATCAAACATTTAAAGAAGAAATCATACCTATTCTACTAAAGCTGTTTGGAAAGATAGAAAGAGATGGAATATTTCCAAATTCGTTCTATGAGGCCAGCATCACCTTAATTCCAAAACCAGACAAAGACCCCACCAAAAAGGACAATTACAGACCAATATTCCTGATGAACATGGATACAAAAATTCTCAACGAGATACTAGCCAATAGGATCCAAGAGTACATTAAGAAAATTATTCACCATGACCAAGTAGGATTTATCCCTGGGACAAAGGCTGGTTCAACACTCGTAAAACAATCAATGTGATTCATCATCTCAGCAAGAGAAAAACCAAGAACCATATGATCCTCTCATTAGATGCAGAGAAAGCATTTGACAAAATACAGCATCCATTCCTGATCAAAACTCTTCAGAGTGTAGGGATAGAGGGAACATTCCTCAGCATCTTAAAAGCCATCTACGAAAAGCCCACATCAAATATCATTCTCAATGGGGAAGCACTGGGAGCCTTTCCCCTAAGATCAGGAACAAGACAGGGATGTCCACTCTCACCACTGCTATTCAACATAGTACTGGAAGTCCTAGCCTCAGCAATCAGACAACAAAAAGACATTGAAGGCATTCAAATTGGCAAAGAAGAAGTCAAACTCTCCATCTTCGCCGATGACATGATACTCTACATAGAAAACCCTAAAGCCTCCACCCCAAGATTGCTAGAACTCATACAGCAACTTGCTAGCGTGGCAGGATACAAAATCAATGCCCAGAAATCAGCGGCATTTCTATACACTAACAATGAGACTGAAGAAAGAGAAACTAAGGAGTCAATCCCATTGACAATTGCACTCAAAATCAGAAGATACCTAGGAATAAACCTAACCAAGAGGTAAAGGATATATACCCTCAAAACTATAGAACACTTCTGAAAGAAATTGAGGAGGACACAAAGAGATGGAAAAATATTCCATGCTCATGGATTGGCAGAATTAATATTGTGAAAATGTCAATGTTACCCAGGGCAATTGACACGTTTAATGCGATCCCTATGAAAATACCATGGACTTTCTTCAGAGAGTTATAACAAATTATTTTAAGATTTGTGTGGAATCAGAAAAGATCCCGAATACCCAGGGGAATTTTAAAAAAGAAAACCATATCTGGGGGCATCACAATGCCAGATTTCAAGTTGTACTACAAACTGTGGTCATCAAGACAGTGTGGTACTGGCACAAAAACAGACACATAGACCAATGGAACAGAGTAGAGAACCCAGAAGTGGACCCTCAACTTTATGGTCAACTAATATTCGATAAAGGAGGAAAGACTATCCACTGGAAAAAGGACAGTCTCTTCAATAAATGGTGCTGCGAAAATTGGACATCCACATGCAGAAGAATGAAACTAGACCACTCTCTTGCACCATACTCAAAGATAAACTCAAAATGGATGAAAGATCTAAATGTGAGACAAGATTCCCTCAAATTCCTAGAGGAGAACACAGGCAACACCTGTTCTGAATCGGCCACAGTAACTTCTTGCAAGATACATCCACAAAGGCAAAAGAAACAAAAGCAAAAATGAACTATTGGGACTTCATCAAGATAAGAAGCTTTTGCACAGCAAAGGATACAGTCAACAAAACTAAAAGACAACCTACAGAATGGGAGAAGGTTTTTGCAAATGACGTATCAGATAAAGGGCTAGTTTCCAAGATCTATAAAGAACTTATTAAACTCAACACCAAAGAAACAAACAATCCAATCATGAAATGGGCAAAAGACATGAAGAGAAATCTCACAGAGGAAGACATAGACATGGCCAACATGCACATGAGAAAATGCTCTGCATCACTGGCCATCAGGGAAATACAAATCAAAACCACAATGAGATACCACCTCACACCAGTGAGAATGGGGAACATAAACAAGGCAGGAAACAACAAATGCTGGAGAGTATGTGGAGAAAGGAGAACCCTCTTACACTGTTGGTGGGAATGTGAACTGGTGCAGCTACTCTGGAAAACTGTGTGGAGGTTCCTCAAAGAGTTAAAAATAGACCTGCCCTACAACCAGCAATTGCACTGTTGGGGATTTACCCCAAAGATTCAGATGCAATGAAACGCTGGGACACCTGCACCCCGATGTTTCTAGCGGCACTGTCCACAATAGCCAAACTGTGGAAGGAGCCTCGGTGTCCATCGAGAGATGAATGGATAAAGAAGATGTGGTTTATGTATACAATGGAATATTCCTCAGCCTTAGAAACGACAAATACCCACCATTTGCTTCAAAGTGGATGGAACTGGAGGGTAGTATGCTGAGTTAAATAAGTCAATCGGAGAAGGATAAACAGTGTATGTTCTCATTCATTTGGGGAATATAAATAATAGTGAAAGGGAATATAAGGAAAGGGAGAAGAAATGTGTGGGAAATATCCGAGAGGGAGACAGAACATAAAGACTCCTAACTCTGGGAAACGAACGAGGGGTGGTGGAAGGGGAGGAGGGCGGGGTGTGGGGGTGAGTGGGTGACGGGCACTGAGGGGGACACTTGATGGGATGAGCACTGGGTGTTATTCTGTATGTTGGTAAATTGAACACCAATAAAAAATTAATTTATTAAAAAATAAAAATAATAAATAATAAATAAATAAATAAAATGGCATCTACGATATTGGGAACAACAAATCTATAACACAGTAAAATTTTATTACATATTCTGAGTATCCACTAGCAGAATGAACTAAAACTCAATTTCTATTGATAGGCTTTAGAGATTTTTAATACTTGTAGAACTTAGTATTTGTTTTGCAAACAAAAGCATCACATACCTTATAATGGCCATTTATCACAGCATCATGTAGAGGAGTGATCTGGTACATTCCTTTGATATTCACATGTGCTCCACCTTTTAATAGTTCACTTGCTGCCTGATAAAATCCTCCTACACTAGCTTCGTGAAGTGCTGTCCAACCTTATACAAAAAGAAAATGGTATTTGTTTATGTTTGCTCTCTTCATATCTTGTGCTTGTCCTTAGAATAAAAACTCTATGTTGTTTCTTGCAAAATATTTTGATTATATGAGACAAGATAATCTTACCATAAAAATAACTTATATTATTAGATGGATTCAATAAATCTGAGGGCCAAATCAAATTCCTACTCCCAACTCAGCTGTGAAAAAATATAAAAAGTAAAAAGAATTTTTTTTAAAGAAGTAAAATATTTGAAACTATCCCTGCCCTCGTCAAATGAAAAGGCTGTAAGGGAGTCATTATTAGCTCACATAGAATGCTAGCTGCAAGCTTTTTCTGCAGAGAAGAGGGGGAAAAAACTTTATTTATAGCTCAAGGTACTTCCATTAAAGTAACCCAGCTGGGAGGAATGCACAGAAGTCACTTCAAAAATATATATTTATTTTCTTCTTATTTGTAAAAAGTTATTTATAGTAGTTCTTTTTAAAAAGATGTTATTTATTGGATGAAAGATCTAAATGTGAGACAAGATTCCCTCAAAATCCTAGAGGAGAACACAGGCAACACCCGTTCTGAACTCGGCCACAGTAACTTCTTGCAAGATACATCCACAAAGGCAAAAGAAACAAAAGCAAAAATGAACTATTGGGACTTCATCAAGATAAGAAGCTTTTGCACAGCAAAGGATACAGTCAACAAAACTAAAAGACAACCTACAGAATGGGAGAAGGTTTTTGCAAATGACGTATCAGATAAAGGGCTAGTTTCCAAGATCTATAAAGAACTTATTAAACTCAACACCAAAGAAACAAACAATCCAATCATGAAATGGGCAAAAGACATGAAGAGAAATCTCACAGAGGAAGACATAGACATGGCCAACATGCACATGAGAAAATGCTCTGCATACTTGCCATCAGGGAAATACAAATCAAAACCACAATGAGATACCACCTCACACCAGTGAGAATGGGGAACATTAGCAAGGCAGGAAACCACAAATGTTGGAGAGGATGTGGGAAAAAGGGAACCCTCTTACACTGTTGGTGGGAATGTGAACTGGTGCAGCCACTCTGGAAAACTGTGTGGAGGTTCCTCAAAGAGTTAAAAATAGATCTGCCCTACGACCCAGCAATTGCACTGTTGGGGATTTACCCCAAAGATTCAGATGCAATGAAACACCGGGACACCTGCACCCCGATGTTTATAGCAGCAATGTCCACAATAGCCAAACTGTGGAAGGAGCCTCGGTGTCCATCGAAAGATGAATGGATAAAGAAGATGTGGTTTATGTATACAATGGAATATTACTCAGCCATTAGAATCGACCAATACCCACCATTTGCTTCAATGTGGATGGAACTGGAGGGTATTATGCTGAGTGAAGTAAGTCAATCGGAGAAGGACAAACATTATATGTTCTCATTGATTTGGGGAATATAAGTAATAGTGAAAGGGAATAGAAGGGAAGAGAGAAGAAATGTTTGGGAAATATCAGAAAGGGAGACAGAACATAAAGACTCCTAACTCTGGGAAACGAACTAGGGGTGGTGGAAGGGGAGGTGAGCGGGGGGTGGGGGTGAATGGGTGACAGGCACTGAGGGGGGCACTTGAGGGGATGAGCACTGGGTGTTATTCTGTATGTTGGTAAATTGAACACCAATAAAAAATAAATTTATTATAAAATAAAAAATATAAAAAAATAATCCCTGAACTCTGGGGTTTGGAGAACTTTCCCAGTTTCGTCAACACATCAACATGCTGGGAAGGTGACATATTCCAATTCCACAGAGATAGAAGCTCCTGTGCTAAGGAGCTTAAAGGAAATCTCTAAAGCTTTATCAGATTATAAATTTCCCAGAAAGAGAAAATAATATATTTTAATAAAGATCATCATAATATTAGTTATAGGCTTTAATGTAGCAATTGTTAACACCACAGGCCTTCCTCTTTGTATCTTCATCTGGGTGTTCATCTTACCTTTGTCATATCCTTGATTATATAATAAACTTATATGGCAAATGTGTTTCCCTGAGTTCTCTGAGCAATTTTAGAAAGAGGTCAAATCCAAGGAAGGGATTGTGGGAATCTTCAATTTGTAACCAGACTGAACAGAAATTGTGGAAAACCCAGTACTTGTGCTGGCATCTGAAGTGGGGGTGGCTGAATGATCCCTTAACCTGTCGACCTGTGCTAATACAGATTAGTGCCAGAAATGAACTGAATTACAGGACATCCAGCTGGTATTGGAGAATTGCTTGATGTATTGAAAACCCCACACATCTGGTATCAGAAGTGTTATGAATATAAGTAGAGGAGAAATATATGAGTGTTTTTCCTTTATAGCATATAATAAAAAAAGCATGTAGAATCTAGGTATTAGGTACATGGATGCTTACTGTGGAATTCTTTTAACTTTTCTGTATGTTTAAAATTTTTCATAATGTTACAAAAAATTCAAATAAATAGCTCATATGTGAACTTTTGAAACATAACCATTTAAGGACTACCTATTTTTAAAAACATAAAAATTAGCTCCCTCCAAGTACTATTTGATAAAAAGTGTGAACTCGTTTAGGTTTCAGGACCTGTGTAACTTTGCTTATCAAAGCTCACACTGGTTAACTTGATTATCTGCCACCAGTCTAGGATGAAAAATGAAATGTAAGAAATCCAAAAGTTATTAATTTCAGAATGTAGATGATGATCTTTCTCCTAGGAAACTTTCTTTCCTTATATTAGGTTTTGCTTAAGCTACAATAAAAATTAGTTTCCTAAAAGGGAAAAAAACAACTGGAATGAGAAAATCATAACAAAAGATTAGTTTGTTTTCCCTGAGTCAGAATACTAAAAGATAAGGTAAATGGAAAGTGGAAAACCAACCTCCTACTTTAAATTCACTGCAGAAAATTCCCAAGGAGAGAACTACTGCAGGTCAGTAATTCAGTGTAAACGACAGGCCTCAGGGAGAAGTAAAAAATAAATGCCACTTTAAGTGTGACCCAAGCAAAGATGACCCAGTGAGGAATAGTAGCTGGTTCCTTGTTTTTTGTTTTTGTTTTTGTTTTTAAGATTTATTTATTTATTGGGGCAGAGGCAGAGGAAATTTTCAGCAGACTCCCCACTGAGCGAGGAGCCTGACTCAGGGACCAACCACATGGGGCTCCATCCCAGGACCCTGAAATTAAGACCTAGCTGAAATGAGTCACCCAGTGCCCCTGAATAGTATCAGTCTTAAGGTTGAAAGAATGTCCCAGCATCAGTAAAGCCAGAAGGATCTTTATTCTGCAGATAGAGCCACTGCAGACCAGTGGCTACACCAGAATGCAGAAAGAAATCAAACATACAAAGAATTTTCCTTCCCCTACGGATCACTTCTGTGTTGTAAATCCACTCCTTCAAAATAAAAATGATCACATTTTACAACAGATTATTATTATCTCCCAGATCTGAAGGTTGGAAGATCCTTAAACAATTATTTTCTTTTAACCATCTTAAAGGAAATCTCTAAAGCTTTATCAGATTATAAATTTCCCAGAAAGAGAAAATAATATATTTTAATAAAGATCATCATAATATTAGTTATAGGCTTTAATGCAGCAATTGTTAACACCCACAGTATAAGTTCATGCTCTTCTACATTATACAGTCCTCAACAATGTTGCCTCTCATTTTTATGTTTTTATCTGTCTCTTGCTTTGCTGTTAAACTTCTTGCTGTTATCAATATCCTGGACTGTGCCAACCTTTCCTTTCAGTTCTAATGTGCTGCAGACTTAGGAATCAGATAGAATTTGGTGTAAAATAATGCTCAAGGCATTGGTCTGAGAGGGTTTTAGCAAAGAAGCTTTATGAGATCTGTAGTGGGTATCAGAGTTTCAGCCTACTTCCTGGTTGTCACCTTTGTTTTTGATAGATGAAGAACTATTACAATTGTTTTTTAAAATCAAAGACAGATATATCATAAAATGTAAATGAGGACTTAAAATGCAAATGTCACCCATGATAAGACCACTGGTCTGTTATTATAACATCATATGAATATCTCAAAAGGCACTTATCCTTTTTTGGACTGTATTACATAATATATTTAAACTTTTCTAGTATACATATCTTTCTGTTTCCACAATAACCGGTACACTAAGGTCATACTGTAAAAGTTCACTATAATGAAGTGGTATATTACATGGAGGTCATATATCTGTTGCCATTCGTTCTTGAACTTTAATGAGAACACAAATCATCTAGGGAAATGTTAAAAAGCTGATTTTAAGATTTTAACCTATAGATTTTAACTGTGAGACAGTGCATGTGTTGTTTTGGAGAGTGAAATAAACATTTTAAACAAACTACATTTTAAACAAACACTGCAGGTGACTCCGATGAAAATGGTTATAGTCAAGTCTTTAAGAACACTGCCCTCTGCAATTTTATAAAATGGAATAACCAGAAGTAAAGACCAGAGTTAAGATGCACAGTGAGAAGGAGAAGTAGAGAATAAGAATTCAAAAAGCCAGGAAAGTATGTTAAAGGTAAATAACTCATGAAGGTCACAGAAGTATCTGAGGAGAAAGTGCATAATGCACGGCCAAAAACAAGCAGGGAAGAGACACCAAGTATGCTAATAATGGCACAGAAAAGGACCACTGAAAAGAAATAAGTTGAGAGATTCCTAGGAAATCCACAAAGTAAAGTTAGCTGCATGAAGAGCTACTCCTGAACTTAAGAAGCAGATAGAGACTAATAGCAAGTACCATACATTTGTCAAGATTAAGGGAGCAACTGCTGTGGCTACCACATAAGGATCCAAGGTTGAAGGTTATAGGACAGTGGTCTGAAATTTAGAATAATAACCTGTTAAAACCCTGATTACCAAAAATGCATGCTTTGCTAAAGTAATTGCTGTGGGTGCACTTGTAAACACCTGCTTGTCCATGGACTCTGCTGCTCATCTCTGTATTGTAAGAATTTCTGCACTGTTTCATAACTGAGAAAGTCTAGAAACACTAGTAAAAGTATAGACACAAAAGTACTACCCAGGCTTAGCCCAGTGCCCTAAGTACTTAAGTATCTCTAAGGAATCATTCTCATTCAGGAAACATCAGCTTCTTTCCACAAAAAAAGACTATACCAGAGATCCAGCCTTGCAGAAAGTGTTCTGAGCCCCTTGCCCCACCTTTCTACCTTATACTCTCTTATCTCCATCTCCATCTCTTATCTCAATTGCCCCTGCTGTACATCTACCATGTTATCTCAGTTTCCTCAGAGCTCAGTGTACCATCAGCTTCTTTCAGCTTTTGAGCTCACTTCTCTTCCATTCAAAGTTGAGTCTCACAGTAACAATGTCCATGCAAAGCCAGCAAGTCAGCCCCAGGAACCACATCCTTCTGTGTAGGGCCACTATGCACAGCCCACCTGGTGGGCCCCAGGCAAGAGTAATCTTTGAAGATGAAATACAATGCTCTTCTGTCCTTCCCTTTCCACCTTACCACTTCGCTGCGTGATGCTGGTGATCAGCTACCTAAGCAAGAAAATTACCTGGAAGCTTTCCGTTTGAGACTTGCCTTTCACCCACTTTGCCATACTTTCATAGGAGTGACTAAGCAGAAACTACAAACCACTCTCAAGATAATTGCGAGTGGTGACCCCAACTTACCGGCATAACTTGGTTGATTAACATTTCCCCCTTTTGTTATATAACGATGAATAAGATCAACATCATTGTGCAGAGCAGCCTGATACAATAAGTTCTCTCCAAAAATGTTTCTACGGTTAATTCTAGACAGAGATATTTTATCCATCTTCATTTTTTCTGAAATGAGAGGATGAACATAAGAAAACAAAAAATAATAAGCCTTATTTGAATATCAGGAAGAATACAGGTAATAAAGTAGATCCAGTCAATATTCTGGAATTATATTATGAAAGAGTACTTCATCCATTAACCCAACTATAATGTTATCTGTATTCAAAAAGGTAAAAGAAAAAAATGGCATTGGTTTGAAAATATTCACAGTACATTATAAATCATGTAAGCAGTTTATGTTTATTGAAACCCCATTAAAGTGCAGATGTGACAAGACTAACAGATTATTTTCATAAAAGTTCTAGTGAAAAGGATTATTTAAATCCAGAATTAAATGTTATTAAACCCACTAAAATACTATAGTACCAAAATGTGTTAAAACACCATAAGGAGAAAATCTCAGAAGTACATAAGGAAGATACAGAAATTAATCCCAGTGAGAACAGAAAAAAAGAATACTAAACTTCTTTCTTTGCCAAAAAATAGCTATCATGAAATTAAATTAAAGGAATATGATCTTGATCGATACAATAGCTTTGATTTCCTAAGTAAGAAAATATACAATTAAAATAGATTCCCAGGTTATGCATATCAGGTATCATTTCACCACTGTAGCACCTAAAATACTGACATTCCTTATTTATATATTCTAAATCCTATCGATTTTTATGGATAATACTTCATTTGGCTTTCCTGAATTTCAGAATAGCTTTGATGATAGCTTTTCTAATTTTGACCCAGCTAATCTGCCCCATCCTAAAATCTCACAAAAGTAACTGAGTATAGCAGCACATTTTTTAATGGATCACTATTTATCTGCTTTGCCTTTATTAGATTCCCTTCATTCCATCCCTGTAAAATAAACCAACTTCTAAATATTTGAACCTATGTTCCCCCACTCAAGACTACAAAGCACTCTGCTCCTACCAGATAGACGATATGGTTACCCAAAAAAGTCATCTCTACTCCAAGATTTCTTTGCCAGTTATACTTGCTAGTTATGTAATTTATTAGTAATAGAAAATTAAGGAGAAAATAAAATTTTTCAATTAAAACAGAGATGTAGGGACGCCTGGGTGGCTCAGTGGTTGAGCATCTGCCTTCAGCTCAGAGTGCGATCCCAGGGTCCAGGATCCAGTCCCACATCAAGCTCCCTTCACGGAACCTGCTTCTCCCTCTGCCTCTCTCTCTGTGTGTGTCTCTCTGTGTGAATAAATAAATAAAATCTAAATAAATAAATACATAAATAAGATGTCGAAGACATTCACTTCCAATCATGCCATTACCTGCCCTTCCATTGCAAACAACTGAAAAACTAGATTAAATAAATGGGGTAAAAAACTTATATTCAGACATGAGAAAATAGGCAGTACAGATCTATGACTCCTCCCAGAGAAGGAAAACAAAAAAGTAAGCCCTAAGATCACTCTTGTCTGGAGGCACATTCCTAAATACAGCACAAGCATAGCAAGGTGATCCCGCTGAGCTAAGGTGATAGAGACTGAAGTTTCTGGAGGCTGGAATGATTAGATTTGGCATGGTAGGTACCAGAGATGAAGGAATAGAGAACAGGTAGGTACCAGAAATCTATAAAAGGGACTCCTTGGATCACTATCTAAATATTAAAGTGCTCATATATATATATATATATATATATATATATATATAGAAGGAGTCTTCATGAGGCTAGGCAAGAACAACTACCTGACAATGATAAAATAACAATCCTGAGAGATCAGAGATATTTGTATTCCTGATAGCTTGAAGAGAGAGACCTTGCTGAACACCCACAGCATTAGCAGAGACCCTTGACAGGCCATGTCTTAGCAGGAAGGGGCTAAACTAGCTGCATAGTAAAGCCTACACCAAACCTGCCTAACATGGTTTTTGAAAAAGTGTTGAAAGGATCAATCTGATGTTCAAGTAATCTGTAGGCCAAAACAAAATTAAAATTAAAATATATAGAGATATTCAATAACATTTTGCTGCATGTGGATATCCAATTGTTCTTCTCTACAAAAGCCTTGGGCCTTTGTCAAAGTTCAGGGTTTATTTCTGAACTCTTGTTACACTGATCTATTTCCCTATCTTGACACAAATGTCATGCTATTTTGATTACGGTAGCCATAATTCTTTCTTGAGAAAGAGAGTGGGAGCCTGTGAGCAAGGAAGGGGAAAAGTGGCAGAGGGAAAGGGAGAGGGAGAATCCCAAGCAGGCTCCATGTCCAGAATGGCCATCTCACAACCCTGAGGTCATAACGAAATCAAGAGTATGATGCATAACTGACTGAACCACCCAGGTGTCCCCCCATATAATTTTTTAAAGAACTTATTTATTTATTTATGAGAGAGAGAAAGAGAGAGAGAGAAAGGTTAGAACACCAAGAGAAGAGCAGAGGGAGAGGACCAGCAGACTTCACACTGAGTGCAGAGCCCAATGTAGGCTTGATTCCATGGCCCCAAGATTGTGACCTGAGCCAAAATCAAGACTTTGGATGCTTAACTGACTGAGCTACTCTGGCAACCTGTCCCACCATATAATTCTTAAAATCAGGCAGCAGTAGCTCTCTAACTTTGTTCTTTTTCAGAACCATTTTACCATTCTTAGGTCCTTTGTATTCCATATGAATTTTAGAACCAGCTTGTAAATTACTACAAAAAACCTTACAGGAATTTTGATTGGGATTGTGTAGAATTCATATATAATACCTGAGTGGAAATAGCGTCTTAACAATATTGAGTCTTCTGGGTTGCCTGGGTGGTTCAGTAGGTTGGGCGTCTGACTCTTGATGTTGAATCAGGTCATGATCTCAGGGTTGTAAGATCAAGCCCTGTGTCCAGCCCCACAGTGGGTGTAGAGCTTGCTTGGCATATTCTCTCTCTCTTTTCCTCTCCAAAACACCCCTCAACAAAACAATATTGAGTCTTCTGACTGATGAACGAAGCAATATATCTCTATTTCTCTCCGTTAAATTTTCTTTGATCTCTCTGAATAATGTTTTGTAAGTTTCAGTGTACCTGTCTTTTGCATAGTTTATCAAATTTATCTCATAGGTATTTCACATTTTTTGATACTATGGTATCAAACTTTACTACCTAAATTTTTTTCCGGATGCTCTTTGTCAGGTTGACAAATTCCCCTCTAAGTTTGCAGGGAGTTTTCAACAGTGAAACATGTTAGGTGTTGTCAAATGCCTTCTCAGCATCCCTGGGGATGATAATATGGTATTTTCTTTTTTAGCTTATTAGTGAATTACAGTGATTGATATTCAAATGGTAAAACTAATCCCGCATTCCTGGGATAAACCTCACTCTGTCATGATGTATATACAATGTTGAAACTCATCTGCTAAAGCTGCATTTAGATTTTTGCATCTATGTTTATGAGACATAGTCATCTGTAATTTTCCGTTCCTATGATGTTCTTGATTTTACTTTCAGTTTATTAGTGGCTTCATAGAATGAATTGAGGAGTATTTCCTTCTCTTCAACTTTTTGGAAGAGTTTGTGGAAAACTGTTGTTATTTATTCCTTAAATGTCTGGCAGAATTCACGATGAAAGTGTTATGAACTGAACTGCATCCCCTCAAAATTCACATGTTGAAGCCATAGTAGAATAGGATTTGTGTTCCTATTTAAAAAAAGGAAGAGATACCAGAGCTCTCTACACATGCAGGAAGGACACTCTGAGAAGGTGGCTTTCTACAAGCCAGGTAGAGAGGTCTTGCCAGAAATTGAATTTTCTATTACCTTGATCTTGGACTTCTAGCTTCCAGAACTGTGAGAAAATAAATTTGTGATTTAAACCATCCAATTTGTGGTATTTAGTTATGGTAACCCTAGCAGACTAATCCACAAGGAATTGGGCCTAGAAGTTTGGATTGAATCAAGAATTGGACGCTTAACCGACTGAGCCACCCAGGTAGAATTGAAAATTCAAGAATTTTGACTTAAAGGTCTGATGAATGTAAATAAACTGTCCTGTGAAAAGACTGAACAGGGGCAGTTGAGTGGCTCAGTCAGTTAAGCATCTTGGTTTCAGTTCAGGTCATGATCTCAGGGTCCTGAGACTGAGCCTCATGTTAAGCTTGGTGCTCAGCCCAGTCTGCTTGTCCCTCTCCCTCTGGTTCTCTCCAGATTTCTCTCTCAAATAAATAAGTAAGCATTTAAAAAAAAGACTGAACAAACTTAGACTCTTACCAACAAATGAGAATGCTTACTTTTTCAACATTCTTGCCACTGGGAATTTGCAAATGTTTAAACCTTTGACATTCTCTTAGTGAAAACTATACATCTTAATTTATATTTTAAAAACATATGTAACATGCTGATCTTTTCAGTTATTTTTTAAAAGATTTTATTTATTTATTTATTTATTTATTTATTTATTTATTTGAGAGAGAGAGAGAAAGAGAGTGAGCATGCATAAGCTGGGGAGGGGCATTGAGAGAGGGAGGGGCAGAGAATCTCAAGCAGACTCAGCTGTGAGCAAGGAGCCTGATCCAGGGCTATCATTACCTGAGCCAAAACCAAGAGTCAGATGCTTAACTGACTGAGCCACCCAGGTGATCCCATTATTTATATGTACATTTTTTCCACATTCCCTATCCATTTTTTTAACCTTATTATTTTATAAGAGCTCTTTTCATGTTAGTGCAATTAACCCTTTGTTATCCATTACTAATATTTCTTCTGTATTTGATGTTTGGTTTTCCTTAGGGTATTTTTCTATACAATTTTTCTAAAATGTATGTAGTCAATTTTGTCTTTCTTTTCCCTTCTGGCTTCTGGGTTTATCATTCTTTAAAAAGGTATTTTTCCTCCTCAAAGATTATAAAAAGATTCACTTAAGTTTTCTTCTAAAAAAATTTTTTTTTGTTCACTTAATCTTTGGCCAAAATGGAATTAAGTTTAGTATAAGGACTATCATAGTTATTCATCCAATTTTATGCTTTCACTATTTATTGCTTGGTCCTTCCTTTTGCCACTAATTTGAGATGCCATATTTATTATACACCTCCTCCAAAATTCACACTGTATCTGGCTTCTACATCTAAACTCTATTCTGTTTCACTGACTTGTCTATTTCTGTACCTGTACCAAACTATTTTAATTTCCATAGCTTTCTAATTGCTTTTATATTATGTATAGCAGATTCCTGTCTCTCCATACTCCCTTGTGCTTTTATTTTCCAGAATTTTTAAGAAAGATTTTATTCATTTATTCATGAGAGATACACAGAGAGAGGTAGAGACATAGGCAGAGGGAAAAGCAGGCTCCCTGCAGGGAGCCTGATGCAGGATTTGACCCCCGGAACCTGGGATCACAACTCTGATCACAAAAGCAGATGCCTAACCACTGAGCCACTCAGAATTTTTCAGAATTTTCTAGGCTGGCCTTTCATAATATTTAGTATTATTTTATAACGTTTTCATAGCTAATGTCCAGTCTTATAGAGGAAAACAAAATAAACAATAATCTGTTTTTGATGGAGCTCTCACATATTTATAGAATAATATATGGAGAAATAGGTTTCTTACAAAACTGAATTCTAATGGTCAAGAATAAGATTCTTTTTTTCTATTTATTCAAGTCTTTTTTTAAATGTCCTTTTTTTTTTTGCCTTTGGCAAAATTTTCAATTCTCTTCTTAGAGGTAAGGCACGTTTCTTATTAGGTATATAAGTTGGTATTTTCTCTTTTATAATTGTTATAAATGGGACCCTTCCTATATTTTTCTAACTGGGTAACACATTTATGAAAGGTATTTATTTTTGTCTTGTTTTGGTTTACTGAATTTTTTGCATGTTTTATTAGGAAAAATTTCAGACTTAAAGCTATAAAAACAGAACAAAATATATGCAACTAATAAATTAATGAACACTACATCTGAAACTAAGTATATACTATATGTTGGCTGATTTAAATTAAAAATAAAAACCAAAAACACAGAAAAAAAGATTCACCTATTATTAGTATTCTGCTCCCAGTTTACATCATCGTATCTCCCTTTTTATGTAAATGTATGTAAACACACACATATACAGAAATGATAACTTACATACACCACACCCCTTTACTCACTAATACTTATGTGTATATTTTCTAAAAACAAAGACATTCTCTTAAATAACCAAATTATTACTAAATTCAGGAAATTTAACAATATTATATTATTATTATTTAACCTACAGTCCTTATTTCAATTTTACCAGTTATACCTTTATTATATTTTAACCAGTATTTCTAGATCCTTATTGTTTCTCATAATTTGTTAGATTATTCTTTGGAGTTTTATACGAACAAAGAAATAACATCCAAGAATAACAATTTTGCCTTCTCTTTTCCTCTATTCCTCTTAGTATAATTTCTCAAAGCCTTATGCTAGGTTGGTCTTATCACAAAGAGGTCATATATCTACATTTGAAAAGGGTTCTGTAACTATTCTCTGCAAAGTAGAAGTATAGAAAAAAGTACCAGCCTACAGACTATTAGTTCAAGTCCTAGTTATGCTACTAATGAGCTATGTAATGCTGGGAAAAATCCTTAACCTCTATGAACTTCCTCATCAGTAACATGAAAAAGTTAAGACAGATAATCTCTAAATACTTTTCAGTGCCAGAATCCTATGTTTCTATAAGTTATTTAGTTAAAAAGAAAAGAAATCAAATATGCCTCACCCTTTTTTCCAGCAAGTTTTTGGTTTCTCCTGATCTGTTCTCTATTCTTGAGTCTAGTTGAATACATATTCTTCCCTTTACCTTGAATCTTTAAAGCAGGATCCTGCATTCTTGGAAAATAAATGTATTTTTAAAATTATTATCATGTTCTCTATAACCATTCACAAAGAATCATCCTAAATCTCAACTCAATTTTTAAAATAGAAAGGTATTTTACTGAGATCCTGTCAAGCAGCATGGCAGTTTAAAATATGGACATGGCTCCTAAGTAAGCTGCAGATAATTCTATGACAGGCATGCCAGTCATTGTGATTTCTGGTCTCTTCTTTGTGCCACCTGTGGGTTTCTCCCCTTTAGGAGCAGTCATTTCCAAGAGTCTCTTGCGCCTTACTCTGCAAGTTGGCATACTACTATCTATTCACCTAGGGAAGAGATAGATTCTCTGCAAGAAAAGAGGACTTGTCATGTGGGATTACATGATCAAAAACTGCAAAATACTGGAATAAGAACAGATACATAGGTGAATGGGACACAGTAGAACCAGGAAATAAACCTACATATACTAGTCAATTAACTTAGAATAAAGGAGCGAAAATCATGCAGTGAGGAAAGGACAATCTTTTCAATAAATGACGTTGGGGAAGCTGGATAGCTAAATGTAAAACCATGAGACTGGGCCTCAATCCTTTCATTTCAAAACGGATTAAAGACTTGATTTTAAGACCTGAAATCATAAAACTCAGAGAAAAAAACCCAGGGGATAGGTACCTTGACATGAGTCTGGGCAATATTTTGGATTTGGCACCAGAAGCAAAGGCAACAAAAGCAAAAATGAACAACTAGGGCTACATCAAACTAAAAATTTTCTTCACTGCAAAGGAAACCATTAACAAAATAAAATAAAAAAGCAAGCTACTGAATGGGAAAAAATATTTGCAAATTACCTATCTGATAAAGGGTCAATATTCAAATATATAAGGAACTCCTACAACTCAACAGCAAATAAACAATTCAATTCAAAAATGGAAGAGGAATAAAAAGACAATTTTCCAAAGACATCCAAATGGCCAAAAAGTACATGAAAAGCTGTTCAACATCACTATTTTATTTGCATTTGCAGGAAAAGGCAAATAAAAACCACAATGAGATATTACCTCATAAATGTTTGAAAGAACAAGTGTTGTTGAGGATGTGCATTACTGGTGGGAATATACTTGGTGTAGGCACTATGGAAAACAGTATAAAGGGTCCTCACATACAAAAAATGAAACTACCATATGATCCAACATTTCCACTTCTGAATATTTATCCAAAGGAAATAAAATTACTATCTTGAAAAGGTATCTGCACCCCTGTGTCTACTGCAGCTTTATTTACAATAGCCAAGACATAGAAACAACTTAAGTATCCACTGATGGATAAGTGAATAAAGAAAATTGGTCTATAAACACACACAAACATATGCATATATACATATACATACACGCACAAAATGGAATATTATTTAGCCATAGGAAAGGAAATCCTGCTTTGTGTGACAATGTGAAAGGATCTAGAGGGCATTATGTTAAGTGAAATAAATCAGATGGAGAAAGACAAATACTATATGATTTCATTTACTTGTGGAATCTAAAAAAAAATCCCCAAACTCATAAATATAGAGAATAGATTGGTGGTTTACAGAGGCAGGGGGGTGGGGAGTGGGTGAAATGGGTAAAGGATCAAAAACTACAGACTTCCATTTATAAGATAAATAAGTCCTGGGGATGGAATGTACAGCATGGTAACTGTAATTAACAATACTGTATTATATAGCTGAAAGTTCCTGAGAGAGTAAATCTTAGAAATTCTCATGACAAGAAAGAAAATCTTGTAACTGTGTGATGATGGATGCTAACTAAACTTAATTTAAAAAGAAAGAATGGAAATTAGCATTAAGCTGAAATCCAACAAATCTCCCTTTACTCTGTCCTTTAAAAAAAGTAGAAGAGTTTTCTGAGATAAAAAAAAAAAAAAGAACTGTACAGTAATTAAGGCAACAATACTAAAAAATAAAGTTCTTCACTTAGGGATAATTGTACACTGACTCTAGTGTCCTAAGCATAGAATTTATCTATAAGGTCTGTAGCATACCTGGAGATAAAGATATAATTTGGTTGCATACCTGAAATTCTTAGTTGAAGACTTATTAGTTGTTTGATCCTCACAGACAAGTATCTTGGGTAAAATCTTTTCTGGCATCTTATACATGTCATCTATGTGCTTTGCATCTCTGCCTTTCAGTCTGGATGATCTCCTTAACACACATGGAATGTCTTGGTCAGATTTATTTTCCACTGAATTTGAATTTCCCTTGTTGTTTAGTGGATCACAAGAGGGGACATTTTGATGAACCAAAGTTTGCAATCCAAATGGATTTGGATCTCCTAGAGTCTGTAATAAGATGTAAATACATACACAAAAATCATAACAATGCAAAAAAATTTATTTATTTGTGTATTTATTTATTTATTTATTTTTAAGATTCTATCTATTCATTCATGAGGGACACAGAGGGAGAGAGGCAGAGACACAGGCAGAGAGAGAGGCAGGCTTCATGCAGGGAGCCCAATTGCGGGACCTGATCCTGGGACCTCAGGATCACACCCTGGACCAAAGGCAGGCACCAAACCGCTGAGCCACCCAGGGATCCCCCATGCAAAAAATCTAAAATAAAAAGAAATTAAGTTTTATCTTATGCTTTGATTACACAAAAATGCCTCTTGTAAGATAAAGTACAAAAATCCACAGACCACACAGTTTTAAAATTTAATAATAAAAGACCATGCAGATTTAAAAGACAAGAAGAGCATAAGTAAAAATTTTTACAATATTCAACCTTAAAATTCAAAAGAAAAACTAAGGTTACTCTGGGTGCTTTAATTTCACAGGAAATAGGTAGCAAAAAATGATGAGAGACAAAAAAAAAACAATAGAAACGTCATAATAGACCAAATCCATGTTCTATTTAGCCCAGTGTTTGTTGTTTGACAGCAGGAAGTATTATTTCATGGGGAAAGATTGCATATAACCCTCCATTATACTGATTTTAAAAGGTTACCAGTATATCATGAATGGCTCTAATCTCCCCTTAATAATCCATTATAGATTTGACTTTCATGTAGATACATATATATGTTTATACATATCATGTAAACCTTTCTTGAGCTTATTTATATATCCAGCTTGCAAAGCTTTTCAGGATAACAAGTTCCATATTTTTATTACAGCTGAGCAAGTGTATTTATTTGTTCTAAACCAATCTCTTTTTTGCTTTTAAAGGGCTTCTTTTTTTGTAATAGTTGCTAAATTCATGCCCACTCTATTAATACCAATCAATTGTAATCGTCTACATTTTATTTATATTACCTCTTTTCAGATTAAAATACTGGAGTGTTTAATTTAACCTTCATGCCCTATCCCCATGATTAATTTTTCTTTTTCTGGATTTTTTTTAGTTTTACTATATCTGTTTTGACATGTTGTTGTTTTTTTTTTTTTTTGAAGATTTACATATTCATAAGAGACACAGAGAGAGACAGAGGCAGAGACACAGGCAGAGGGAGAAGCAGGCCCCATGCAGGGAGCCCGATATGGGATTTGATCCTGGGACCCCAGGATCATGCCCTGGGCTGAAGGCGGCATTAAACTACTGAGCCACCCAGGGATCCCCATGTTTTTTATGAGAATTGCATGCAGGATTATGCCAGGTATGTATTTTGCAACATGAGCTTAGTAACATTTTATTCACATCGTCCCAGGGACGTTCATAAAAGTAGCCTGGTAATAAAAAAAAAAAAAAAAAAAAAAGAAGAAGAAAGAAAGAAAGAAAAGAATTCAAATGACCATCATTATTGAATTAAATAAATTATGTTTTGTATATGTACACACACACATAAAATATCCATAGCATGTAAAAAGATTTAAGAAGTATGCTACATTTGCTGACCCAGATAACCAAGATGTATTACAAAATTTAAAAAACAAGTTGCAAAATGTCAACTGTACCTTAATAAAAAATATTTTTTAAAAGTTGCAAAGCATTATGTATAATATAGTCTCATTTATATAAAAATAAACTTATATATAACATGCATAGAAAATATTGGAGACAGATACACCAAACTGTTAGTAGTGATTATCTCTGAAATGTGGACTTTTTCTTATTATATTATTATGTATATTGCTGTAATGTTTGATTTTTTTTAATATATAATGACAGTGTATTACTATTGCAGTCAGAAAAAAAAAATAAAATTCCTTTATAAAGGAAAAAAAAAATGTCACCATACAAAAGGGACCCGGCTAGTGGTAGCCCACTGCAAGGTCTCTAGCCATAGTACTGCAGGAATTCTAAACCCCAGGACAGCATCCTCAGACATAGATTGCAAAGTTCTGCTGAAGCCAGGCATAACATTTTCCCTCTTGGGACAGTTCAACCGCATATATTCTATTCTCAACTAGAAATTAATGTGGGGTATCTCATCCCTACTCTGCACCCAGGTAGGCATATTTTCTGAGCTAACAGAAAAAAAATTCTGGCAAATAATTATTTCCTTCCTATGTGTAAGCAATCTAATGATATGTTTTCTAAGGTCTTTGATGAGAAACATATATTTTACATTTAAACTCCTTGAAAATTCTACCCCTGGAACCTCGAGAAAGATCAGTTTGTGCTTCAAATTCAAAAAGCATCTTCTGAGTGTTAATATTTGGGAAGAAACTTCAATTTAAAATAAAGTTTATGGGTAATGAAAACTTGGTAAAGGTCAATATAAAAGGCAAAATCATAAACTTACACTTGAATTTACACGCTGCGGTGAAAGATGCTCATCTTGCAGCTCCCCTACCTTGGAATCTTGTTCAAAGAGTGGAGCAGAACAAAGAGATTCAGAATTCACCTCAGTTATTTGTGTACAATCTTCACTGGTCTGAGACATCTTGGGTTCCCCTCCTAAATATTCATTTCCAGCACTGAGACTGCTGCCTCCCTCTTCTCTGTGACAGATGGGTTCCATGTTGCCTTCTGATAACGTGTTTAGGGCTGCTAACAATTCAGCTGGCAACCCATCATCCTTTGCGTTTTCTAGTAAATCTCTGTGACATGTCAAAGATACTGATGTGGAACTCGGAGAGTTGCTCAATGGGTTGGTCAACTCTTTAGATTCAAAATCACTCATTATTTCAAACAGTCTTTCCTCCTGAGTGATTTCTGGTGATGTAAGTAACTTTTCTAAGGCAGACACAAAGGTTTTAAGAGAACTTTCTTCATCCTGGGTTTCTTCAGAATTCATGGTCAATGGGGCTTCCTTTCCAGACTCAGAAAACTTATTTGGTACTGCTAAGATCTCCTTTGGCTCCACTAACGATTTCTCCTTTACAACCATCACATCAGATACTTTAGTAGCAGTACCTGAGAGAAAGCTAATTTCAGGAGAGTTTCTGTCTGTGCTTAGTTCCTGTGTATTCCAAATAGAAATTCCATCAATAGAACATATTTCAAATTTTAAAATGAAAACTTCATAGTTTTCTAGTAAATTACCACTAAAAAGTTTTATCAATTTTCTTCCCCTTCCAAAAATAAAAATATTTTTCTTTACTAATTTCCTATACCAAATTGCTAATGATTCTGAATACATGGTTAAACATTCACAGTGGACCAAGAGTAAAACTGGCAGAGCCATAATTATAGATGCCAATTATCTATTCAGCTAAGTTTAAATTATCTCTGCTAAGAGAAGAGGCAGAGATGGCATGAATACTTAGTAGTTAATCTTAATTAATAATTAGCTCATCTCAAAATTTCATTGCAGTTAATAATTGTAAAATTCAAAAAAAAAAATAATTGTAAAATTCTCCGTTGCCTAAAATCACTATTGGGGTGGCTCAGTAGGTAAGCTTCTGACTCTGGATCACAGGTCATGTCTCGATCTCAGTGTGGTGGGTTCAAGCCCTTCATTGGGCTCCATGCTGGGTGAGCAGACTACTAAAAAATCAATCAATAGATAAAACTTTTTAAAACTCACTAATAAATTTTATAAAAATCATTAAACAGGAATAAAATTGAATAGTTTCACCTTCTTTTTAATACCCACCTCTGTTGAATGTATAAATATGAAGTAAAAAGGCTAAAGGAGAGAAGATCAGAAGGGAAAGCAGGAGAAACAAAGACACAGCTCAATGTAAATTTTATGAGCCCTAGATATGGCATATGCACTCAACCACTATGCAGCCCTAGTTCTGCATTGTGGTTGATTTAAACCCATAACATAAAACTTTTATTTCTAATTGAACACCAATAAAAATTAATTTATTAAAAAAAAAGAAACAAAAAAAAACACTTTTATTTCTAAGTGACCATTACTTTTCAAAGACATCATCTTAACAGGTTATACCTGTTCTTAGAATTTTTTTTTAAATTTTTATTTATTTATGATAGTCACAGAGAGAGAGAGAGAGAGAGAGGCAGAGACACAGGCAGAGGAAGAAGCAGGCTCCACGCACCGGGAGCCCGACGTGGGATTCGATCCAGAGTCTTCCGGATCACGCCCTGGGCCAAAGGCAGGCGCCAAACCGCTGCGCCACCCAGGGATCCCTGTTCTTAGAATTTTTCCAATGCTCAAAATATTATTAGACTTCCTCTTTTGAAATCGCTTTCGAAAACCCTTTCTAGGCCATTCAAAAAACTCAGTCTTAATAATTTGAATTTTTTTACCACTGAATACTCTTTATTTGTGAGGTGTGTGGGTGGCTCTGTTGTTTCAGTGTTCAACTCTAAGTTTCACCTCAGATCCTGATCTTATGGGTCATGAGATGAGTTGAGCTCTGTGTTTAGCAGGAATCTGCTTGGATATTCTCTCCCTCTGTCCCTTCCCCCACTCATGCTCTGTCTCTTTCAAGTAAATACAGAAAATCTTGTTTTTAAAAAACCTGTTAATTTGCATGACCTTAAATAATAGAATGGGTTTCAATGATTTTTGGCTATTTCTAAATATCAAATCCACCTTCCACTGACACACCACTCTGACAGAATACATTATAATTTGTAAGCTCTCTGGTATTCTGATTTGATTTGAATAAAAGAAGTGAAAACCATTTTGTTTCCCCCTCTTTTCTACCTACCATAATTTATCTTCTCTGTATACACCATACAAAACTTAAGAAGATAGAGTTATTTTTTAGTAATGTAAACTATACATTTTAGAAAATTTAGAAAAAAACTCAAGAACCTTGGGGCACCTGGGTGGCTCAGCAGTTGAGCGCCTGCTTTTGGCCCAGGGCATGATCCCAGGGTCCCGGGATCGAGTCCCACATGGCTCCCTGCAGGGAGCCTGCTTCTCCCTCTGCCTTTGTCTCTGCCTCTCTCTGTGTCTCTCATAAATAAATAAATAAAATTTTTAAAAAAACTTAAGAATCAGATTCTATCCATTTTTTAAATCACAGTACAAGGTTGCTCTCCTATCTGAAGAACTTATATCTACTAAATTCAAGGCCATAGATGTAATAAAGTATATATATTGGACTCTGCCCTAAAGGAACTTAATTTCTAAATGAAGATTAAGGGAATAAATACATAAGACAATAAATAAATATAAATAAGGTAAAACAAAAACAAAAACAAAAACACTGTATGAACTCAAATGAATGGCACGAACAAAAGAGCCTGCTGTGTTACGAGAAGTTTTCTGGAAGGAAGAAACAGAAGGCAGTGAAGGGTTTTCACAGTTGCTAAAAAATGGTTGGTTAAACCAAGGTAACTAGGTTTCTTTACTGCAAGACTTTTCAGAGCATGTGCATTAAAATCTCTGAGACTTTAGGATATAGTGTTCTCCAAACTTCTTTGTCCATAGAGATCCTTTTTCTGACAAGATCGATTAATGTCATAGGATCCAAGTGATGGACAAATACTGATATAGTCAATGAATAATGAACTCTTAAGATGGAGCAATTACTTTGGTCAAGATCACCGAAGCTATCTAAGATAGAACCATACAGGAAAAAGGACTTGACCCAAAAATTAAAGATTTTTAAAAGTGGAGAAGGGTAAAACACATATTAAGGATCAAGTAGGTACCAGATGCCATGAGCTATCATTGTTCTCAGTCCTCACAATAATCCTGTGAAATGGGTATTGCTATTGGTATTCTACACATGAAAATGGGACATATTTTTCCTTGAAACACACACTATCTGGTTCCAAATTTTATGTTCTTTCCCTTGCTTTTTGGCTCCTGACTTGAACAAAGGCATGGAGGTGGTAATGTATAAGGTATAGTTAAGATCAAATAAGGTACAGGCTTGGCAGGGTTGACCTGGGGAAGTCCTGGACTGCTTGAGTCTGCTGTGGACAGTCAGTCTTACAGTCCTCTGATTCCCCAATAGCACCAAACAGAAAGCAAAGTGTGAATGAGAACTCAGTATATGTGGTTACTGAGTAACAACTGGAAGATGCAAAAGCGGTATCTAACAGAAAAATTAAATGAACTGTGGTAATAGACAAACCAACAGAAGGTGTTTTAGCTACATCATCTCAGCAATTAGTTTGATAAGTTTCATACTTCTCTTCTAGATATATGAGACTAAAAACACTGGACATGAAATGTAGATCAAGGTACATTCTAAGGAAAATGGTGGAGTAGAAGGACCCTAAGCTCACCTCATCCCACAGATACAACTAAGTAAACTTACACTGGTGTAAATAATTCAGAAAATGACCCAAACACTGGCAGAACAAACTCCATAGCTATGTATAGAGAAAAGGCCAGACCAAAGACAGTAGGAAGGGCAGAGATGTAGTGGGGAACTAAACAGACCTGCAGGACCCTCTCTGGGAGGGAGGAACTCCACTGGGATGGAGATAGGAGAAAAACATAACTATCACACTGAGAGGAAGCCTGCATGAGGAAGATAAATTCCCATAATATTTGGCTTTGAAAACCAAAGGGGTCGAATTTCTTGAGTTCTTACAACCACTGGGACTTAAAACCTAGAACTTTCAAAATTTGCTGGCTCTGTCAGAAGGGTGAAACAGTCCCCACTTAAAGAAACAGCACCAAAAAACAGCCTGCAGAGATACACCAAAGCAGCAGCAATTTGAAAAATTCCTGGGGAACAGAGGTGGGAGATTTGTTTATTCATCTCAGAGCATGTGATGGAGGGGCAGGGATCCTTGCAAGACCTCACCAGAAACAAAGGAGCTGACAGGTGCCATTTCCTACCCCGTCCACCCCCAGCTGAAGCACAAGCCCATGTGGGGGAACCAGCAGGACAGGATGCAGACACTTGCTACCTAACTTGCTAAACAAGGCACCTCCCACTCCTGCAGATTTTATGGATCCACCCTTTCCAATAAACTCTCTGCCAGAGTCCAAACAAAACAATGCAATGAGCCTCCCAGGGTGTAAGCAGCCCCAGCAGGGGCCAACACCACTCCAAAGTGACTCTTGCTTCACGGAGAAGGAAAGACAATCACACATTATCAGTCCAAATGCAACTCCAGCAGTGGGCTAGGGGCAAAATGCTGGTCTAACTGCAGGCATTGCCCACCAACAAAAGCTTCTAGGAGGACAACACAGGGAATGTGCCCTGCAGTTTGGTGATACTGCCTCTCTGGCTAATGCCTGGTCTGTCTGACTCAATTCAATCTCAAGGTTTTCCCAAACTGGGTCACTAGCAACACAAGAACCACATACTGCCCACAACAGATAAGTAAAGCCAAATAAGGGGCACTTGGGTGCTGCAATCAGTTAGTCATCCGACTCTTGGTTTCCACCCAAGTCATGATCTCTGGATCATGAGATCAAGCCCCACATTGGGCTCTGTGGTGACTAGAGTCTGCTTAGAGTTTCTCCTTGTCCCTCTGCTGCTCTTCCGTCTCTCTCTCTCTAATAAATAAATAAATCTTAAAAAAAGAAAAAAGATACATAGGGGCACCTGGGTGGCTCAGTTGGTTAAGTACCTGCCTTTGCCTCCGGTCATGACCCCAGGGTCCTGGGATGGAGCCCCAATGAGCAGGGAGCCTCTTTCTCCCTCTCTTCCCAGCCAGTGCTCTCGCTTGCTATCTCTGTCTCTCTCAAATAAATAAACAAAATCTTTTGTTAAAAAACAAACGAATAAATCAATAAAAAGATACATGGAGACAAATGAAACAAAAACACAACAGTACAAAAGTTTGGGATGCAGCAAAAGCAGTTCCAAGAAGGAAGTTTATAGCAATACAGCAAGGGAAAGAGTCAACAAACAACAACAAATAATCAACAAAACTAAAAGACTGGGACAAAATATTTGCAATGACATATCTGATAAAGTTAGTTAGCATCGAAAATACACAAAGAACCTATACAGCTCAATACAAAGAAACCCCCAAATAATAGAATTTTAAAAATGGGCAGAAGACAAGAATAGACATTTCTCCAAAGAAGACATACAGATGGCCAACAAACACATGAAAACATGCTCAATACCACTAATTTATCAGGAAAACACAAAATCAAAACCACAATGAGGTATCACTTCACACCTGTCAGAATAGATAAAATCAAAACACAAGAAACAAGTGAGGATATAGAGAAAAAGGAACCCTTGCGCACTACTGGAGGGAATGCAAACTGGTGCAGCCACTGTGGAAAACAGCATTGCGGTTCCTCAAAAAATTAAAAATAGAATTACTGTATGATCCACTAACTGCACTACTGGGCATTTACCCAAAGAATATGAAAACGCCAATTTGAAAGGATATATGCATCCCTCTGTTTATTGCAGCATTATTTACAATAGCCAAATTATGGAGGCTGCCCAAGTGTCCATTGATAGATGGATAAAGAAGTAATGATATATATGTACACAAGAACATTATTAGCTATAAAAAAAGAATGAAATCATGCCATTTCCAACAACATACATTGATCTAGAGAGTATAATTTAGAGAAAGACAAATACAATACGATTTCACTATGTGGAATTTAAGAAACAAAACAAAGAGGCAAACTAAAAAACATTTTTTTAAAGATTTTATTTATTTATTCATGAAAGAGAGAGAGAGAGAGGCAGAGACACAGGCAGAGGGAGAAGTAGGCTCCATGCCAGGAGCCCGACGCGGGACTCGATCCCGGGACTCCAGGATCGTGCCCTGGGCCAAAGGCAGGTACCAAACCGCTGAGGCACCCAGGGATCCCCCCAAAACATTCTTAACTATAGAGTACAAACAGATGGTTATCAGAAGGGAGGTGGATGGGGAGGATGGGTGAAATAGGTGAAGAGAATTAAGAGTACACTTATCTTGATTAGCACTAATTTACAGAATTGCTGAATCACTATACTGTACACCTGAAAATAATATAACACTGGATATTAACTATACCAGAATTAAAATACAAAAACACAGATCAATAAAATATGATTTTATTAGAGATAAGGAAGAACAGTATAAGAAACACTGGAAAGGATTTTTAGACTATTTCTGTCTATTGTAATGGTTTAGTCATATTCTTATGCAAGGAAAGAACCTAAATGGGCTTGATACTTTAATCAATACAATTTTTTAAAAAGATTTTTTTGAGAGCAGGGGTGAGGGTGAGAGGGGGAGGGAGGGAGAGAGAGAGAGCATGCATGAGCAGGGAGAAAGGGTTAGAGGGAGAGGGAGAAGCAGACTCCCCGCTGAGCTGGGAGCCCAATGCAGGACTTGATCCCAGGGCCCTGGATCATGACCTGAGCCAAAAAGGCACATGCTTAACTGACTGAGTCACCCAGGCACCCTAATCAATATAATTTTTAAATATAATCTAAACACATGATCTGCATAGCTAATCTCTGTAAGATAGACCAACCTTTTCTGGGTTTGGCAAAATTTCAGAATTTTCAGCCTCAGGCCCTAGAAGATAACAATATGTTTTATTCCAGTTTTATTAAAGCACTAAAAATATGCTTACTTAGCATTTCTTAATCAATATAACTTGAAATGCATTCATGCAATATATGTAACTATTATACTTACTTATTGGTATAAAAGTATCACAGGGGCAATAGAGTTACAAAAGAAAATTCTTAAAAAAAGAAAAAGAAATTTCTTTCATTTCTTAAAACTTTCATGAAGATAGGTAAAACTATAATTATTTAGAATTAGTTTAGCTAAAAGCCAGCCTCTCTATTTTGGCTGAGTTATTCTATGTATATGTAACTATAGGAGGAATAATCATATCTACTTTTTCAGGGTCATTATCTCCTCCATTATAAGTAATATAATATAAATTAAATTCATGCTGTCAAATTAGGCATGAAAAGAAACCCATATAGGGCCAAAGGGAATCAAGAAGTTGTCTTAAAGTGACTTCCACTTTACCATCCCCTTCTCATCTTGCTCCCTCTGCAACTCATACCAAGTGAAGCTGAAGGAGGATCAGGAAAAAAGGTATTTTTCTCCAACTTCACTCCTTTTGCCTCCAACCTTCACCATCAAGGCCCAGCACTATGACATAATTAGGTAGGAAGTTAGGGCTCACTGGTGTTTCAAGCATATGTTTGAGTCATTCTTTTGGTTTCTTTTGATTAGGCAATACCAAGAGCTACAGCATAAGCCAAGGAATTATGTGCTAAACCTTAGCATGCATCCCACAAGCAAGACAGATTTTTCAGGTGAAAAAATAAGTATAAATATGCTTGCTGAGCTTCACATCATGCAAAAATCTCTTTTTTATTTTTTTGATTTTGTTTTGCTTTGCTTCACCTTTGTCATTTGATGATGATAAGCTATGAAAATTGCTAGGAGGGTTAACATCATGGTATTGCACACCCTCACAGGATGATGAGCAAAACATTATTAAGAATAAATAACTTCTTATCCTTGCATTAGAATCCTTTGTGCCAAACAATAATGGTAATATGTCCTACTATGTATACCTTCTCATTTAAAGTTTTATCTCTGGTCGTTTAAAATTTAGTACAAATGAAAGAAACACTGTAATAGATACATCTTCAATTATATTTTTTGTTGCTGTTGTTTTTAAACTGTCAGATCCTTGGGGCATTAGTTTAAAATGAGAGAATAAGACTACATCCTCTTCTTCTCTGAATTGTAAAGAACATCCTCAAATCCCAACTATTTCTATGTTGTTTTTAATCATCTCATCATCAAAATGATCATTCTTTTATGCCAATAGTTAGTATTTTAACAATGTGATAAGCTGGTATACAGTATACTACCTTTGACTACTGTATTAAAAATAAACATATTTGAAAGAATTCTCATTTTCTAACTACAAAATGTGCTTAGTTTTTATAAATTAAAATTTTTTTGAGTTTTTGTCTATCATTTAATAAATTATTAAAAGGTTTTGTACATTTTCTATTTAACACTAGAAAGAGGCAAAATGTAGTAGTAGTATGTATTTATGTATAAAACACAATTCTAAAGTAGCAAATGAGAAGAAAATGCTTAGAGGAACTGAATTTTAACTTATAAACAATTATAACAATTACTAGAGATAATTTGTTTATTTTGACCATTCTATAATTTGGTTACAATTACCTTTTGAATTGGAAGGAAGACTGTATGATTGTATTAAAACAGAATTAGCTATCCTAGCTAACAATTTCATAGTTTCTTTATATGTGATTTAACCTAAACTCTAGGATAATAATAATAAAATGAACTTTCTGTTCTGAACACTCTGCAAGGAATGACGGGCAGAGGGTGTTGCAATGAACTGCCAGAAGGGAAGAGGACTACCGATTCTATGGGTGTCTACTCACATCAACTTTACAGCAGCAGAAACACCATGAAGTCATAATCCTGGTGCCCATAGCACTTTTAACGGAATAGCCAGTTAAAGACTTCTGACTCAGAAGTTCAATGAGGGTGGTGATAAGAGTGCAAAGATGCCAATAGCATCATAAGGCATTAATGGCTCTCAAAAGGCCAAATGTCCTATATTTCCCACACTTGTAACCTCTTCCCATTTGGCCTTCTGAGAGCCACTAATGCAAATAAATCAATCCATACCTAATTAAGCCTTCCATTTTTAGACAAAGACAAATTTACTCTATATGACTCTACACATAAAAACATACCTTGAATGCTTTGGTGGTTCAGTGAAAGTTTAGCCTGGGAAAATGATACAGTGAACAATGGAAAACTTTTTCTGTTCCTAAAAAATAAATCAATTATTTAATAAATAAATACAAATTTAGAAATGAAAAGAAAAAAAACACTATTCTAATTTAAGTATAATTTAAGCTTTTTTATCTAAAGGAATTTCAAAACTGCATAATTTTTTTTGTTCCATCATTCCAACTACTTTTATAATTACTATGATTTTGGTAACATTTACATTTCAAGTGACTGCAAAAATGAAGGAACAAGCTAAAAAATTAATGGATGAAGAATCAGGAGTACTAACAAGATAACCTAAAGTTTAGGTGTGAAAGTCACTTTGGGATGACTATGTGCCAAATAAGGGTAGTGGGGGAGAAAAAACTGGTCCTGAATTATATATCTTGTCTATCTAAATCCTCAAATACACTGAAAGTTTCTCATTATAGTTTTAGATGTAAGTGCGAGTCACTAATGAGAAAATTCTCAGATATTATTTTTCATTCTTTATTTCTCAGTAGGCAAAGAACATGTATGAAATATTGATGGAAAGAGATTGAAAGCAAAATAAGGCTCATACTAAATCTGCAATTTTTATCATCTGCCTCGGGATAATTAAAAGTTGATTGAAGAAAAGCAATCAGTTAACTATCTTTTTCTCAATCTAATATACTATGCAAACACAATCAAGATATCTCCCTTTAAAAAAAAAAGCCACTTGTTTCAGCTGGGTTTTTTTTTTAATATATTTTTTATTTATTTATTCTTGAGAGACACAGAGAGAGGCAGAGACACAGGCAGAGGGAGCAGCAGACTTCCTGCGGAGAGCCCGATGTGGGACTCGATCCCAGGACTCCGGGATCATGCCCTGAGCCAAAGGCACATGCTCAACTGCTGAGCCACCCAGGTGCCCTCAGCTGTTTTAAGAGTAGTTTTTATACACCAGCTACTTGAAGCCTAAGCAAGAATAACAAATTGAATACTCTCTCCAGTCTAAAAACAGAAGTTATCAATATAAGCTACCTTGAAAATGGAAATGAAACTGCTCATATATATTTACAGAATAATTTCTAGAAGGCAAATAGAAAAGAATGCTGATTTTTTTCCCTAAAATGAAATTCTTTGAGAAGAACAAGCTGATTTAAAACAAAACTGAATCATACTTTGACTCAACAACAAAATTTTTTTCCTTAATTACAAAAGAAAACTTAAGACATAAGTCTAAAAATTGAGCAAATTCAACGATATTATTAAAAAAGTTATTTATATTAGGCAAGACAACAATGTACATGTCTAAGTATGGAGGAATACACTATCGTACAATCAAGTTATACTGTGAAATACTGTGAGTCCATTAAAACTCATGTTTTTAAAAAATATGACATGAGAAGATAATTACAAATTATTACTTAAAATTTTTAAATAGGATACAAAAACTATCTGTAGAATTATTCCAATTTCATAGAAAATATAAATAAAAACAAAACTATATAGAAAGTCTAAAATAAAATGTAGTGGGTTGAGCCTCTGCCTTTGGCTCAGGTGGTGATCCTGGGGCCTAGGATCTCGCAAAGTGAGAGTATCCAAAGTTTCTAAAACGTTTTATGTCTTATGTCCAAGAAAAAACTGCAGGAAAACCCATTCTGTTCTAGTGATAACAGGTACTAAAAGATATATGTTATTGTTTTTAAAAAACTTTGACTAAGGGCAACCCCGGTGGCGCAGCAGTTTAGCACCGCCTGCAGCCCAGGGCATGATCCTGGAGACCCTGGATGGAGTCCCACGTCAGGATCCCCGCAGGGAACCCGCGTCTCCCTCTGTCTGTGTCTCTGCCTTTCTTTGTGTCTCTCATGAATAAATAAATAAAATCTTTAAAAATAAATAAAATGAAATATAGCAAAATGTTAACAATGGTTCCCTCTGGGCAGTGGAGTTATGGATGCTGTGTTAGTCTCTAAGTTTTCCTTTTTTCCCCACTTCTATAAATAAACTTATAGTGCTGATACATTCAGTAATAGGGTTATTTAAACATAGTGGCTCTCAAACCTTTTGATCTTTTGTCTCCTTTTAACTCTTAAAAATTATTGAGGAACCCAAAGAGCTTTTGTTTATGTGCATATACTTATTTATATTATATATTTGAAGTTAAAATAAGAAGACTTTTAAATAATCATTAATTTAAAAATAACAGTAAAAGCACATTTATCATGATGAGCACCGAATAATATACAGAACTACTGAATCACTACATTATACATCTGAAACTACTGTAACACTGTATATTAACTATACTGGAATTAACATAAAAACTTAACAAAATTAAAGATAACTAAATAAAAATAAGTAACAGTAATAATTCTGAAACATGTTAATATGTTTTATAAAAATGTATTATATTTTACAAAATGAAAAACAGTAGTGAAAGAATGGCACTTTTTTAAAGGTATGGCTTCATAGAAGACAGCTGTCACCTCACCTGCTACCACATTCACTCTTTTGTCACATGGTGTTTTATTTGAAGTATATAACAAAAATCTAGCCTCACACAGATACACAGTTGGAAAGGAAGGAGTATTTCAGTAGCCTTTTTGGGTAACTGTAGTATCACCCCAAAACAAGTATTATGCCAAAATTCTAAAAGGAATAACTTCCTTAAAGGTTACTGGAAATTGAAACCCCATCAATGAAAGTTTTGTATTCTGTACTATGACTCTCTTGCACTTTGAATGGACCCTTCATCTGCATGTGATTTTGTGACATTATGCATTTGTCTTTTAGAAAATACTGATTCACTGAGTTATGCAGAGCTTCCTTATACTTTTTTTTTCTAAGATTTTATTTATTTATTCATGGAAGACACAACACAGAGAGGCAGAGACACAGACAGCGGGAGAAGCAGGCTCCATGCAGGGAGCCCGATGTGGGACTCGATCCCGGGACCCCGGGGTCACACCCTAAGCCGAAGGCAGGCCCTCAACTGCTGAGCCACCCAGGTGTCCCTGAGCTTCCTTATACTTATAATCCATATATATATGGATTATAATCCATATATATATGGATATATATATGGATTATATATATAATGTGTGTATATATATACATATATACACACACACACATATATGTAAGGGTTTTGATTAAACATCAAAAACATCACCTTTGTCACTTGACGGGATGATCACTGGGTGTTATTCTGTATGTTGGTAAATTGAACACCAATAAAAAATTAATTTATTAAAAAAAAGATCACCTTTGTAAATAAATATAATCACTGATCTCACTGGAAAATTTAAAGTACTGTGAAGTCATCAAGGACAATAAAAACAAGTTTTCCTACATTGATTTTCACTTGAAAGCTTCAATATTTTCATTGGCAAACAAATACCATCAGCAGTTTTCCATGAAGTGATTGGCTTGCTTCACTGATTTTCAAGAAAATGTCTGTCATATACTCAAGTGTGAATACTACTTTGTTGATTATTCTTTCAAGTTAAAAGAAAAGGTGAGCTAATTTTCTTACAATGTTTACAACTCAAACTACACAAGTGCTCTCCTTAAGACAAGGACCACACTTTGGTATGCAAAGAAGTACTTAGGCATACTTCCTCCACATCACACAGCATATCAAGAAGATATATATTCAAGGGCAGAAATTTAATAAAACAATAAATTTTCTGCTTCATCAAATGCACTAGGTGAAGCTAGCTTTTTCCTTCCTTGTCTTTTTTAACTGCTAGCTCATGGCAATGAAAAATACAGCGACTACTAGCACTATTTGGTGCCATTGCCCTACTGAGCCTAAGTAAGCCTTCAATATTTTACTTACCATTTAGCACTGAATATGCAAATGTCAGTACTATGAAATAGGCAAATAAGGGTTAGTATTATTATGAAAATAGTTTTGATCTCACAGACGCTCTGCAAAAAGTCTCAAGGATTCCCAAGGGGTCAACACATCATACTTTGAGAACCACAGTTTTAAAAGAACTGAAAGGATAAAGCCTTTTAAAGTGCAATAGTCCTATAAAGTCCAATTTCAATAAGGTCTACAAATTCTTCCTTCATGCTATGCTATAAATTTTCTTTTTAAGTAATATTAATAGAAAACCAACTTAATCTGAACCAATCATGCTCATGAAATGAAACTTACCTAGAATGTTTATAAATAACATCTGTATGCTGCTAAAGGGGCAACTATTTAAAAATATACAATAATTCAAAAACTCTTAAGAAAATGAAGATTCATTTTAGTGTGCAAAATTACAAAAAAAAACTACAATATAATAAAGTTAAAAATTAGTATACTTACTGGAACAGAGCTTGATTTTGCTCCATTTCATCTTGAGGTTGCTAGCAGGGAAAAGGTAGTGTTCTTTTAACTCATAAATACTAATACAATGCACCAATTAAAAATTTAATGTTTAAAATAATTCTTAAAAAATAATTTTTGTGTTATTCTTTCTCAACATCTTCTCTGTTGTGATAAAATATACGTAACATAAAATTCACCGTTTTAACCATATGAACATGTACAGTTCTGTAGCATTTTGTGCACATTGTTGTACAACCATCACCAGCATCCATCTAAAGTATTCTTTAATCTTTTCCAACTGAAACTCCAGACCTAGTATTAACTTTTTATTAGCCCCTCTCCCAACTCCTGGTACCTACCCTTCTTTCCGTCTCTCTATTACTCTGTCTCTACTGTAACTACTCTAAGTACCTAATATAAAAGGAACCATACAATATTCATCATTTTGTGTCTGAACTTATTTCAGCGTAAGATAGCATAAGATCTTAAAAGTTCACCCATGTTGTACCATGTATCACTATTTCCTCCTTTTTTTCTTTTTAAAGATTTTATTTATTTACGTATGAGAGGCACAGACAGAGAGAGAGGCAGAGACACAGCAGAGAGAGAGAAGAGGGCTACATGCAGGGAGCCTGATAGGGGATCCCAGGATGACAACCTGAGGCAAGGCAGATACTCAAACACTGAGCCACCAGGTGCCCTTATTCCCTCCCTTTCTAGTTGTTTGTATGTACCACATTTTGTTTATCTGCTCATCTGTTGGTGGATGCTTGGTTTGCTATCACCATTTGGCTACTGCGAATAATGGTTGAATGAACGTGGATATACAAATATATTTTTGACTCCCTGCTTTCATTTATTTGGGGTATAAACCCAGAAGTGGAGTTTTTGGACCATTTGATACTATGTTTAAATTTTGAGGACCCATCATACCATTTTCCACAGGAACTACACCATTCTACATTTCCTATCAGCAGTGAGAAAGAATTCCAATTTTCTACATCCTCACCAGCACTGGTTGTTTTGGTTTTTTGATAATAGCTATCATAATGAGTATAGATAAGATCTCACTGTGATTTTGATGTACATTTCCCTAATGATTCGTGATGTTGAACATCTATTCATGTGCTTATTGGCCACTAATCTATCTTCTGTTTGTGCCCTCTGTCCACTTTTAAATCCGTTTGGTTTTGGGGGGGGGTGTATAATTTTTTTTCTAAGCTGTAAGAATCTTTGTATATTCTTGGTAGCAATCCTTTACTAGATACATTATTAACATTTTCTCCCATTTCTGAGGTTGCCTTTTCACTGTTGATAATGTCCTTTAATCCACAAACATTTTTAAGTGTCATGGGTCTATTTGTCTATTTCTCCTTTTGTTGTCTGGTCTTTCATGTCTAAGAAGTCATTGCCAAATCCAATGTCATGATACTTTTCCCCTATGTTTTCTTCTAAGAGTTTAGCTCGTTTAGTTTTTTTAAAATTTCTTTCCATAAAAGAACTTATGGAAATTAAGTTAGGAGAAAGGATGTGTCCCTTCTTTTTATTCCTATGGATTTATTTCATTAATCCATAATGGTTCTGATAAGCCTTCTTTTCTTGTCAGGTTCTCAGTTCTAATATTTCCCCTGAAGGCCAAAAATTATACAACCTCTGTTACAATGCTAACTGCCAAAAGCTAAATGGATTCTGCCTAATTCTCAAGTCAGGCCAGAGAATCTGAAGTTGTATCCCTTTCAAAAAGAAAGATACAATGCACTGATAAAATGCGTACATTTTAGGTTTCACAGCACAGTGGCTTTCATCACTCTAAAAAGAATTCTTACACTTAGTATCTTGCTATCATGAAAGTGGATGGTAATAAGATCTTAGAAAAAGATCTTCCTTTGGGGCCCTTCCATGTTTCTGTGATCAATAACAAAGCTTTCTGAAAATAAAGCCTTTAAGCCTGAACTTCCAAGCATTGTTTGATCAATGAAACAGTCATAATAACAAGAAAACAAAGTACTATGAGAACTTCAATCTTCTTCAATGAACATTCATTGTTCTTTTTTGATAATGCATCATGACATACTTCAAGGTTATCACATTGGTTCTCCATATATATACTTCCCAAGCAGACGTTCAGAGGCCCAGAGACAAGAAGGAATTTCAAGAAGTAAACCTAGGAATTCCCAAGGATTAATTAGAGTATTTATACACTCACTAGATACTTCTGCATCTTCACAAAATAATTCATTCAAATACCTGTAATACCCAGTTCATTTACATTACTAAAGATCAATGACTTGACCCTACTAAGGAAAATGCAAAAAATAAGAGAGCAAAGAAGAAGGAAGTTTGTCTCCAAGAGTCTACTTTTTTCCTTCTCTGTAGGCAAAAATTACACTTAGGAGCTAATGCCTCTGAATAGAACAGGGAGGGAACTGGTCATTTGTTAATTAACAAAACCGCAAAGATACATTTTCAATCAACTCTTTCCTAAGGGATCCAAATCGCTATCTATCCTTTTGATTCATGTGACTGTCATTTTTCTCCTGTCCTTTCCACCCCTGTATTTTGATTGGCCATTAAGCTGAACAGTTTTTGTTTTATTTCATCTGTGGAGGGGTGGGGAGTAGGGTGTGGGAGATGAAAAAGTTTAAATATGCTAATTTGGAGGATCTGGAAAAGAGACAAATCTATTTATATATCCTCAAACAAAAAACGATCATCCAATATCTGAAACCAATTCAACTGAATTATGGATCACTGGAAGTGTAGTGGAAGTCAAACCCTGGCCAGACTTCTGGCTCGCCAGAAGGCATCAGATATCTCATACAACTATACTCACATTCAGTATAGCAGAATAAACATTCCTAGTATTAAGTGTTTTATTTATTGATGAGTTACTGATAACATCACTTAAAATATCTTTTTCTCAAATTGATAAAACACAATAATACTAGGGGACTTTAACAACTTTGTATGGTGACTGCTGGTAACTAAGCTTACTGTGGTGACCATTTCATAACGTATATACATATCAAATCATTATGTTATACACCTGAAGCTAATAAAATATTGTATGCCAATTATTCTTTGATTAAAAAAATAAAATTTGAGATTCAAGATAGAATATAATATTTCTCTAATGAGAATGTTGTCAGTATAATAAAAAGACAGCTGAATTATCTTATTCTAAAAAGGCAACTATGCAATTTTCCCCTGAAGTCTTGAATCTGTGTAAAATTAACCATCTTCTTTCACAAAAACATGTGTATAAATAAAAAGTATTTTATCTCAAAACATTCAATAAAAGTGTTACTTCTTATCCTCAGAGGAAAAAAAAAACTGTTTTCCCTTCCTTCCTTAAGACTTTGTGGGTTATCTCTGTTTAGCTGACTTATTTATGCCAAGGTGCTAACTGAATAACTCCTAACCTTTGCCCAGGGTGACCGCATTAAAAAAAAAATACAAATGTGTATGTATACGTACACAGGCATTCACACACATATAAGATAAGAAGGGCCTTTCAGTAGACCATATCTCAAAATATACCATGCAGACTAACATCTTCACAAATTGAAAATGATCTCTGGCATACACTGGAGATGAAAATCCTAATTACTATATTCTATTTTAACCTGTTTTTCTCACATCCACATCTGGAGAGAGAGAGGAGAGGAGAGGGGAGGGGAGGGCAGGGGAAGGGAGAAGAAGAGAGGGGAGGGGGGGAGGGGAGGGGAGGGGAGGGGAGAGGAGAGGAGAGGAGAGGAGAGGAGAGGAGAGGAGAGGAGAGGAGAGGAGAGGAGAGGAGAGGAGAGGAGAGGAGAGGAGAGGAGAGGAGAAATATTTTAAACACCCCCTTCTAAAACACCTGCCTTTCGCCAAAGTTGCAAAAAAGAAACAGAATGACTAGCTAAGAAAGGGTAAAAACTGAGTAAGAGAATAAAGAAGAAAACTAACAGACAAAAAGAATTAACCGTTAGTAATTTGTCACTCTTTGAAACAGCAATTCCAATTTTTAATAAGCAAGTATTTAACCAACAAGCTACATACCTGTAGGAGTGCAGTCTCACTAAGAGGCATTATTTTATTTTTACTCATTTGTTCTCGTGGATTCTCTCTGAGTTTGAACCCAAGTTGAATCTCAGGAGAAGATGTTCCTAGAATGAAAAATCATCGTAAATCACTTGCAACAGTTTAATTGCTCTGCTTTGACAATGACACCATGATTTTATAAAAACTACAAAATTTCATTAAAAAGTATTTTGTAAATTATAACTTCCTAGCTGCCACTTTTATATATCAAAGTTTTTAAGTTATTAATTTCAAAGACACACATATACTACACTGGAGGATACATATACATAAAGGTCTGAACAAAGGATACATAGAGACAATATACAGACTTCACCACCTGCCCCAGAAGGAATACTTTCTTCTTTTTTAATTTCATATGAGGTCATTTTTAAAAACTCATAATGCTAGTATATAACCCAAAAAACAGAATTTGTGTTTCTAAGATGGGAAACTGAACTCATATTTTTTTAAGATTTTTTAAATTTATTTATTCATAGAGATGCAGAGAGAGAGAGAGAGAGAGGCAGAGACACAGGCAGAGGGAGAAGCAGCTCCATGCAGAGAGCCTGACATGGGACTCGATCCAGGGTATCCAGGATCACGCCCTGGGCTGCAGGCGGCGCTAAACCGCTGTGCCACTGGGGCTGCCCTGAACTCATATTTTAACTTTTTTTCCCTTCCCTGTTCCTAAAAAAGAATCCAAAGAAATTTGTTGTTGTTGTTTCCTGAAATTAGTTTTTTCTTTTTTAAATGTGAAGTAGCAATGAGAAGAGAGGAAATTCACCCAATATAGATCAGAAGAGGAAGACTGGATTAAAGGGAAACCAAACATTGGTAAACAGCACATACTCTACATAGGAAAAGGAGAGGCTCCTTAAGAAATAATTACATGGATTTCTTCCATGAGACTCTCAGAAAACCACCCAGCTTAGAGCAAATCCCATCAACCAAAGATGGAAGAGAGTGTACTAGAACTTTGCATTGAGTAGTCTCATACTTCACTGAAATTGCTGTTTGTACCAAAGGAGCATTTATTCAGAATGAATGCTATAGCCAGTTACTCTGTGTAAGAGGGTATCTTCCCTATCAGATACAGAAATGTACTAAAAGCCAAGGCTGATAAATAATGTAGTGATGGAACACTAGTAAAAATAGTCAAATAGAACAATGAAACTAAACAAGAAGTGGAAAACAGACCTATATGTCTATCTGGGAATTTAATATAAGTAAATAATGATATTTTAGACAGTGGCAACAAAATGTGTAAATATAAATGCAAACAAAGATAATATACTTTTATGGTCTTGTGGTAGGTAAAATACTTCCAAGTTTGAAAGAACCAAGAAACCCCAGAAGACTGACAGGTCTTACTACATAAAAACTTAAGGGTGCCTGGGTGGCTCAGTTGGTAAAGCATCTGCCTTCAGCTCAGGTCATGATCTCAGGGTCCTGGGACAGACCCCAGATCTGGCTCCCTGCCCAGCAGGGAGTCTGCTTCTCTCCTTCCTTCTGTGCCTACCTGCCCCCTCCCCCACCTCTGCTTGTGCTCTCTCCCTCTCAAATAAATAAATAAAATCTCAATTTCTGCATACAAAATATATCATGAATAACATTAAAAGTTAACTAGGAAACTGAGTGAAACTATTTGCAATACATATATATGACAGTTGTATTACCTTTAGTGTATAAAATGATCTTATAAATCAAAAATAAAATGAGAATAATTTAGGAGACATAAGGCAATTCACATGCACACAAACTATGAATAGTCAATATTAAAATGTGTCTAAACTTGGTATTCTTCAAAAAAATGCAAATTAGAACAATCAGATACTTTACTTAGCGGTTTGGCAAAGACTTAATATATCCTTTGTTGGATCTAGAGGAAAAAGCCATCTTTTTTAGGGATAATATATGTCAAAACCTAACATGTGTCCATCCTTTAAAAACAAATCAAATTTTAGCTGTTTATTCTAAGGAAATAATCAGAAAAGCAGGCAAAAGTGTAAATATTAGAATATTCACATTTATTAGAGTTTTGAGAACAAAAATATAATTAATTCATTAAATAAGGATACATTCATACAGAATAATGTGTAGCACTTTATTTTATTTTTAAAGATTTTATTTATTTATTTGTGAAAGAGACAGAGAGGCAGACACACAGGAAGAGGGAGGAGAAGCAGGTTCCATGCAGGGAGCCCGATGTAGGACTCAATCCTAGAACTCCAGGATCACGCACTGAACCAAAGGCAAGATGCTCAATTGCTGAGCTACCCAGGCGACCCAATAGATAGCACTTTAAAAGGTTGAGGTAGATCAATATAACAAGGAAAGAAATATATTTACCACAATACCAATTATGAAAAAAGATATTCAAGTTGGCATACAAAGTCTAGAAAAATACACAAATACTAAACACTGGCAATTGTTGGAAGAGGAATTGTAGGGAAGAGTAGGGAAGTATAAATGTGACTTTACACTTTCTACATTATATAAGTTTGAAATAAAAAAGCTTTTATTCTTTTAATATTAGCAAAAATAATAAAAAGTCTATCAATTTGGGAAAAAAGAAGAAGGAAAACAAAGAAAAAACTTGGTTGCAATATTAAAACATACCTCTAACTTCTTCCTAGTGGTACTTTATATATCATAAAAGCACGTTCTGGAGACTACTACTACACATTGTTCTTTCATCAATATTTCATAGTTTCCAGAATATAGGTCTTTCACTTTCTTGGTTAAATGTATTGCTAGGTCTTTTACTCTTTTTGCTATAATTATAAATGGGATTGTTTTCTTAATTTCTGTCTGCTACTTCACTATTAGTATATAAGTCAGACTAAGAAAGATAATACCATATGATTTCACTCTTACATGGAATATAAAAAAAGGAAACAAATACACAAACAAACAAACAAAAAAGATGAATCAGACCTGTAAATACAGAGAACAAACTAACTGATGCCAAAGGGACAGAGATCAGGAGAATGGACAAAATGGGTGAAAGGGAGTGGAAGACACAGGTTTCCTGCTATGGAATAAAATGAGTCACAGGAATAAAAGGCACAGCATAGGAAATAACAGTCATTGATATTGTAAAACATTGTATATAACAGATGGTAGCTAAAACTGTGGTGAGCCTAGCATAACCTATAAAGAAGCTGAATCACTTTGATATACACCTGAAACTAATATAACATCATGTGTCAATTATACTCAAATTTTTAAAATTAAATATATATAAATATATCAAGAATATTTAATATTTCAGTCTGAAATATCAGATTGGTTACTAAAAAGTACTATTCACTTTTGCAAATAAAAAAGTTCTAGGATTTTGTAAATTTTTGCAAAGAGAAGAGATATCTGGGTATCATTTGCCTATCTCTGTAGCCCTCTCTAGAAGTCATAGCATCTGCCAGAAATTATAATTCTCCTTGCTATCCTTATAGTAATAGACCTTAGGGTCTATTACAGATGAGTAAAAAAAATTAATTCTGTGTAAAGCTAAAAACAAAACTAATTATAAAAGAAGTTGATAGAATAATAACACTTGAGAAAATAAAGGGACTACTTAGTGAAAAAAATTATTTCTCACCTTTGCACATTCCACTTCTATCTGGATGGAGACTGTACTCAGATCTAAGAGATGTGTCTTGATCAAAGAGCAACCTTTCAGATACCAAATAGAAGATACAAATTGTTATGTTTCCTAAACATAGACTAACAATTTAACCACAGTTTTTTTACTTTACCAAACTTGCTAAAATTCTTAGTTATACCACTATTAATATCTGTACCAAAATATTGTTTCAGATGTGTACCCTCTAATTAAAAATTTATAGATAGACCTTAAAGACATTATACTAGTGCTTGCTTTGGCAGCATATATAATAAAATTGGAATGATAAAGATTAGCATGGCCTCAGCACAAAGATGACACACAAATTCATGAGACATTCCATATTAAAAAGAATTATATTAAGTGAATGAGCCAGATACAAGTGGGAAAATATTATATGATTCCACTTAGACAGCTAGAGTAGTCAGGTCCATAGTGATTGAAGGTAGAATGGTGATTGACAAAGGGCTGGGTGAAGGGAGGAATGGGAAGTTAGTGTTTAATGGGTATAGAGTGTTAGTTTGGGAAGATGAAGTTCTAAAGTCAGAGAGTGGTAATGGGTACACAACAATGCAAATGTACTTAATGCCACTTAACTGTATACTTAAAAATGGTTACAATGGTAAATTTTATGATACATATTTTTTACCACAATAAAAATAAAATTTTAAAAATCTTTTCATAATTTAACAGTGTACCAATGCATGAATATATGATTTGGTACTAAAAGGGTTTTTTCTCTTTATTCACTTGTCTCTTGTCTTGTTTCTTCACCTACCTGTTCTCTCCCTTCCCATTTTTTAAATTGTTTTGTCCTTCCAATGTTTTTTGAAAATGTAAGGAACATGAGTATACCTGCCCTCACCCATTCTTAGATAAACAGTAGCATTCTATATATACTTCTTCTTCTTCTTCTTTCTCTTAACAATAAACCCAGGAGATTGACCACTCTAAGGGAAAGAGACTTCTTCATTCCTTTTTATAAATTCATAGTGTCCCACTGTGTGGATTCTCACATAGTTTCTCTTTTAATATTTATTTATTATTTCTTATTTAATATTTATTTATCTAAGTAATTTCTATACCCAACATGGGGCTTGAACTCACAACCCTGATATTAAGAATCTCATGTTCTCGTAAAACAACCAATGTGATTCATCATATCAGCAGGAGAAAAACCAAGAACCATATGATCCTCTCATTAGATGCAGAGAAAGCATTTGACAAAATACAGCATCCATGCCTGATCAAAACTCTTCAGAGTGTAGGGACAGAGGGAACATTCCTCAACATCTTAAAAGCCATCCACGAAAGCCCACAGCAAATATCATCCTCAATGGGGAAGCACCGGGAGCCTTTTCCCTAAGATCAGGAACAAGACAGGGATGTCCACTCTCACCACTGCTATTCAACATAGTACTGGAAGTCCTAGCCTCAGCAATCAGACAACAAAAAGACATTAAAGGCATTCAAATTGGCAAAGAAGAAGTCAAACTCTCCCTCTTCGCCGATGACATGATACTCTACATAGAAAACCCTAAAGCCTCCACCCCAAGATTGCTAGAACTCATACAGCAACTTGGTAGCATGGCAGGATACAAAATCAATGCCCAGAAATCAGCGGCAATTCTATACACTAACAATGAGACTGAAGAAAGAGAAATTAAGGAGTCAATCCTATTTACAATTGCACCCAAAAGCAGAAGATACCTAGGAATAAACCTAACCAAAGAGGTAAAGGATCTATACCCTAAAAACTATAGAACACTTCTGAAAGAAATTGAGGAAGACACAAAGAGATGGAAAAATATTCCATGCTCATGGATTGGCAGAATTAATATTGTGAAAATGTCAATGCTACCCAGGGCAATTTACACATTTAATGCAATCCCTATCAAAATACCATGGACTTTCTTCAGAGAGTTATAACAAATTATTTTAAGATTTGTGTGGAATCAGAAAAGATCCCGAATAGCCAGGGGAATTTGAAAAGAGAAAACCATAGCTGGGGGCATCACAATGCCAGATTTCCAGTTGTACTACAAAGCTGTGGTCATCAAGACAGTGTGGTACTGGCACAAAAACAGACACATAGATCAATGGAACAGAATAGAGAACCCAGAAGTGGACCCTGAAATGTATGGTCAACTAACATTCGATAAAGGAGGAAAGACTATCCACTGGAAAAAAGACAGTCTCTTCAATAAATGGTGCTGGGAAAACTGGACATCCACATGCAGAAGAACGAAACTAGACCACTCTCTTGCACCATACACAAAGATAAACTCAAAATGGATGAAAAATCTAAATGTGAGACAAGATTCCATCAAAATCCTAGAGGAGAACACAGGCAACACCCTTTTTGAACTCGGCCACAGTAACTTCTTGCAAGATACATCCACGAAGGCAAAAGAAACAAAAGCAAAAATGAACTATTGGGACTTCATCAAGATAAGAAGCTTTTGCACAGCAAAGGATACAGACAACAAAACTAAAGACAACCTACAGAATGGGAGAAGATATTTGCAAATGACGTATCAGATAAAGGGCTAGTTTCCAAGATCTATAAAGAACTTATGAAACTCAACTGCAAAGAAACACAATCCAACCATGAAATGGGCAAAAGACATGAACAGAAATCTCACACGGGAAGACCTAGACATGGGCAGCATGCACATGAGAAAATGCTCTGCATCACTTGCCATCAGGGAAAGACAAATCAAAACCACAATGAGATACCACCTCACACCAGTGAGAATGGGGAAAATTAGCAAGGCAGGAAACCACAAATGTTGGAGAGGATGCGGGAAAAAGGGAATCCTCTTACACTGTTGGTGGGAATGTGAAATGGTGCAGCCACTCTGGAAAACTGTGTGGAGGTTCCTCAAAGAGTTAAAAATAGGCCTGCCCTACGACCCAGCAATTGCACTGCTGGGGATTTACCCCAAAGATTCAGATGCAATGAAACGTCGGGACACCTGCACCCCGATGTTTATAGCAGCAATGTCCAGAATAGCCAAACTGTGGAAGGAGCCTCGGTGTCCATCGAAAGATGAATGGATAAAGAAGACGTGGTTTATGTATACAATGGAATATTACTCAGTCATTAGAAACAACAAATACCTACCATTTGCTTCAACGTGGATGGAACTGGAGGGTATTATGCTGAGTGAAGTAAGTCAATTGGAGAAGGACAAACATTGTATGTTCTCATTCATTTGGGGAATATAAATAATAGTGAAAGGGAATAGAAGGGAAGGGAGAAGAAATGTGTGGGAAATACCAGAAAGGGAGACAGAACATAAAGACTCCTAACTCTGGGAAAGGAACTAGGGGTGGTGTAAGGGGAGGAGGGTGGGGGTGGGGGTGAATGGGTGACGGGCACTGAGGGGGGCACTTGACGGGATGAGCACACTGGGTGTTATTCTGTATGTTGGTAAATTGAACACCAATAAAAAATAAATTTATTAAAAAGAAAAAAAGAATCTCATGTTATTCCAACTGAGCCATCCAGGCACTCCTATTCTCAGTTTTAAAAGCTTAGTAAACAATGATTGTGGAAGGGAAAAAAAAAAACTGGGGGAGGAGGGGAGAAAAATTACAGATTTCATGTTTTCCATTCCCAAACACAACTATACATCACACATATAATCTTACATATGTTATAAAGAAAGAACAGATTAAGAAAAATAAGTCACCATTAACAACAACAAACCGCCCCCCATACCTCCTAATAGTTTTCAGCACCAGCAATACTAATAATGAAAAGGACTCCAGTCCTTAATCTATCATACCCTCTGTGACAGTGAATGCAGGCTCCTTCTAGAAGGAGAAAAAGCATCTTTCTTGGCTCAACTACCAGTGGCCATTACCAAGGATTGAAAATTTTATTATTCAACTATGAGCAATACCATTACTATAGTACTTCTTTCGAAGTAAAACAATCTATTCACCTTAATGTCCCTACAAGTCAGAATTATTTTACTCTTTAAACATTTTTGAGGTTTTATTTTTTAATCTAAAAATAATACCAAAAAAAAAAGGCATGAAGGAATTGTGGAGGGGAATGGGACTGTTCTATAACTCAGAGAAAAAGATAGGATTTTTTCAAAAAAAAAATAATATTGGGACAATGAAGGAAACATCTGGAAAATAATTTAGTTGAATCCATACTTCACACTGTACTCCAGATTAAAATTCCACATGAATCAAAATGTAAATGTTTAAAAATGAAACAAATAGTACTAACAGAAACCAAGGAAGGATTCTTTTATCATTACGAAGGAAAAAAAGTTTTTATAATTATGAAATAAACCCAAATAATACAATTTTTAAGATTACAAACACCCAAACTCTTTGACAGAGTGCTTCTATTTTTAGAAAACAATTTTATGTATGTTTGAGAACATATATGCATAACTTAGAAAATACCTCTGGGAGGATAAAATAAATCAAATATATTGGTTGCCTGTGGAAAAGAAGACTGAGTATCCGAAGAGATAGGGATGAGAAGGAAATTTTTACTATACATCCTTTTATACTTAAAAAAAAAATTTTTGACCCATGTAAAAAATATATATATTTTTTTTGAATTACCTATTCAAAAAAAAACTAGAAAATGTAGGCAATAAAAAGAAGTATAAACCTCCTATAATTCTACCTGCAATAAGACTTTTTATAGGGGCATCTGGGTGGCTCAAGTCGATTATATTTCTGCCTTTGGATTAGGTCATGATCCCAGGGTCTTCGGCTTGAGCCCAGAGTTGCAGTCCCTGCTCAATGGGGAACATGCTTCTCCCTCTCTTCCCCAGCTTGTGCTCTCTGTCGCTATCTCTGTCTATCTCTCTGAAATAAATAAATAAAATCTTAAAAACAAAAAAGACTTTGGTGTATTTCTTTCCAGCTTTCTTTCTATAGAGGCTTATGTGTGACAGAATTGTAAATTCTTTTACAAAGTTTGGGTCAACCTGTATAAAGTTTTAGAAACTACATTTCTCACTTTTTTTCTTTTTTAGATTTTTTTATTATTATTATTCATGAGAGACAAAGAGAGAGAGAGAGAGGCAGAGACACAGGCAGAGGGAGAAGCAGGCTCCATGCAGGGAGCCCGATGTGGGACTCAATCCTGGGACCCCAGGATCACGCCCTGGGCCAAAGGCAGGCGCTAAACCACTGAGCCACCCAGGTGTCCCTACATTTCTCACTTAATATTACTTAAACATTTGCAGTGTCACTGAAATTCTTCCTAAAATCATTAAATATTGATAATACTCCCTTAAAAGGGTATATCATAATTTATTTAGGCATTATATTATTCTAAAACATTTCTTTTTTTTCATTATTGCAAATACTTCTGAGATATTTCCTTATACATTATTTTACTAGACTCAGAAAAATTATTTATCCATGTTTAGTCAATAAATTAACTGAAAATAGACATTAATTTCTGAGTGAATTCTAGTCAAAATACTAGACTGCACTAATAACTAATATTCTAAAAGTCACTGACCACTTCATTACAGATGTACTATTTTAATAAAATTTAACTTTGAAATACTGGAAAAATGAGATAGTAGCAAATACTAACAAAAGAAGAGGTAAGTAGAAATTAGATGGGTGAGTTAAAAGGAAAACTTTCGGGCAAAATCATATCGAAATTTTCTAATATTTTTCACCGTTTTGTTCAAAGTACAATAAAACTTTCTGGGACAGTTAGGGTTTCAATTTTATATGTTATCAAGGTTTTGATAGCTGTCACACTAAGGCTTTGATTCATTAAAAGATCTAATTGTCTAAAAATGGTACTTGGCACCACTGTGCTTGATCATTGGAGTTGCCACTATTTTGATATACATCCTGACCAAAATGTTGCTTTCCTTTCTTTTCTTTTTAAAAGATTTATTTATTTGAGAGAGAGAGAGAGAGAGAGAGAATGGGAGCAGGAGCGAGGAGGGCAATAGAGGAAAAGAGAAAATCTCAAGCAGACTCCCCGCTGAGTGTGTAGCCCAAGGCAGGGCTCTGTCTCAGGGCTCTGAGATCACAACCTGAGCAGAAATTACAGAGGCATAAAAGATTGAACAACCCAGGAGAGCTCAAAATGTTGCTTTCTTTAGTCAACTTAATGTGGTTAAGTCCTTGTCTCCTTTGCTTTCTTTTCCTCCTTTCCCCAAGTATATCCTTTGTAACAAGTATTTTCTATCTAGGCAATTTACATGAAGACCCCACTGGTCTGCCTCGGGGGACAGAATTAACACTCATCTTCCAGGGTAATTATGTTGAATTAGCTTTTTTTTTTTTTCACTATATGCAATCATAATGTTCAGAAGACATGTGACCTGAACGTATACAAAAATCCATGTAACAATGAACTAATGTGGTTCTGCTGAAATGTACTGAATAGGATTAATTTGAGATATATTCCTTTGAGTTATAGAACAGTTACCTTTAGCAGAGATGAAACAGCACAAGAGTTGATAAAGAGTTCCCAGGGTACATAGAGGAAAAATGAATCATGCCTCTTAGAAAAATTACAAGCCAACAAAAATCTTATTAGTCAGCAACTTGAATTTTCACCAAATTTCACTAACAGCAACACCTACCAAGCCACAAAAAGGACTGGATGTATTTTTGGGCTGGTTTCCAGATGGAAGGCTAGAGCCAAATCCAGACTCTCAAAGAGTGCTTTTTCAGACACAGCTAACATACCTGGCATCCTGGTTCTTTTTAGCCTTGCCTTTCCTAATCCCAAAGGTTTATCAAATCCTTTCTCCCATTTCAGTAAAAAAGATTTTACTAGCTGCAACACTTAAGGATTATTTAGCTGTGTGGAACGGTATGTTTTGCCTCTTAGGGATCTTTACTAGGGCTTGTGTCCCTCATTCTAATTAAAGTTGGGAACTTCTGAATGAAAAACTGCCAAACTGAACTGCATACAAGCAAAAAAAAAGATGAAGAAAAAAAACAATGGCCTGGCAATTCAGCTCCAGCAATGCTTAGACTTTGACCATACTGCCATACCAGTGAGATGAACACTAGTTTTTATTTAACTACGAGGTCTACAAAAATGATGTGCGTGGCACCACAGAGAAGCATTTTAAATGAATCACAGGGGAAGAAAAAGATTGGTCAGCCAAGATAGGGTAAGCCATCTAAAGCCTATTCCTCCTATTCATTACATAAAAACTCAAATAGAATATTTTTTGAAAGCTACCTGAGGAATCTGAAAAGTAAATAATAGTGAGTAGATTGAGGACTGGAGTCAATATCTGAAAACCTTGCAAAAGGTGAATTTCAGAGGTTGTTTTTGTTCTGTTTTGGTGGTCCTTTATTTGTCACCAGCTTTGATTCCATGTCTAATCCTCAGAATGCATAGTGAGCTCAGATAATAAAAACTCCAGAAGAAATCCCCTATCTCTATGGATAAGACTCCTTTTTTAAAGGATCCCTGAATGCCAGAAAGTGCAGGGGGAAATCTCTGGGTTTTATTTGCTTTCTCTCTTTAGCCTCAGAGCTATACTGTTTACCAACCATGGCAATTTGGGCACTTAAAACCCAAGAGAAAATCTGCCTCTCTTGCTAGAGGAATCACATGTCCAAGAACATAGAGAGCATCTTTTATTTTCTTCTCTCTCTTAACACTTTCCCCTGAAGGTGACCTTAGTTGCAAAGGACTGCTCTGAAGAAGGCTAACACTCAGAGAAATCTTTCTGGTGATATGAACCAGCATGTGGGCATAGGGAAGAAAGGATGCATGAGAATCCTTCAGAAAGAAAAAAAAAAGGCAGAAATGGGGAATCACCTAATTCCATATGTGATTCAACATAAGTCCCAGGCTCAACCCTGAGCAGTCCACACTCAAAGCACCTTCAAAGAAGCACAACAAAAACACAGAGAACTGAACTATGATACTAACTACTGCTCAAGTTCCAGATTAACCCCTGAGTGGTACATGAATCAGACTCAAAAAAGCATAGTTAAAGGCTCTGAAATTGGACTGATGATGTAACCACAACTCATAGGAGGCAAAACAGAACGTACAGTCAGAACCTACTAAGGCTGACAAAACAAAAATCAACCCGGTAGAGGACTTTAACAGGACCAAGAATCCATAACAGATTCAAAATACATAGGATATAATCCATAATTACTCAACATGTGAAGAACAGGAAAATCCAATTCTTGAGAGAAAATATAATTAATAGATGTGAACTACACCCCCATGACCAAGATGCTGGAACAAGACAAAGACTTTAAAGCAGTTATTAAAATCATTATCTATGAGATAAAGGTAAACACTAATCAAATAGATGAAAACACTGAAGTTCTCAGGAGAGAAAAACTATCAACAAGAATCAATGGAAATTTTAGAAGAGAAAATTATATTATCTGAAGTTAAAAATTCACTGGATGGGCTCAACAACAGAATGGAGATGATAAAGGAGAGTAAGTAACTCTTAGAACAATAGAAATTACACAGTCTGAAGAACTGAGAGAAAAAAATTAATAAGGCTACAGGGATATGGGAACAGGACGCCTGGGTGTAGCTGAGCAGTTGAGCATGTCTTTGGCTCCGGGCGTGATCCTGGGCATCCAGGATGGAGTCCCACATCAGGCTCCCCCGAGGAGCCTGCTTCTCTCTCTGCCTGTGTCTCTGCCTCTCTCTGTATGTCTCTCATGAATAAATAAATAAAATCTGAAAGAAAGAAAGAAAGAAAGAAAGAAAGAAAGAAAGAAAGAAAGAAAGAAAGAAAGAAAGAAAGAAAGAAAGAAAGAAATTCCAGAAGAAGAGGAGAAAGAGATTGGTATAAAAAAAATTTAAAGGAATCATGACAGAAAACTTCTGAAGTTTGGTAAAATGCATAAATTTATATATTCAATAAGCTCAGTGAACCCCAAATAGGAAAAGCACACACAAAAATCATGCCCAGACACACTGTAGTCACAGTGCTGAGAAACAAAGATGGGGAGAGGGGGACTGAAATAAGATTTAAAAAAAAATACATTATACATATAAGAGTAGTGATTTAAATGGGTTGAGGACTTGACTACAAAGGGGGCAGCACAAGGAAGCTTTTTTTTGTTTTGGGGTTCTTTTGTTTTTGTTTTTTTTTTTTTGGAGTGATGGAACTATTCTGGATCTTGACTGTGGTGGTTTTACAAGACAATGTATTAGTGACAATGCTCCCTGTATACCAAGAGCAACTCTTACTTTGGGTGTACATCAATGTCCCCAAAACCTGGGTATCATCCTTTACTTGCAGCTCTTCCCTCATCCTGCATATCGGATTAACCACCATCTCCTGCCATGTTACTTTCTCAAGATTTCTCAGATTTGCCTTTTCCCCTCCATTCCCACTGTTTCTTCCGGTCAAGTTCTCCTCACCCAAGTCTGTTACTACTTGAGGGCCACAGCTAACCTGTACAGCCTCGCTCTGTCAAAGGGGATCTCTGCTCTTTAATAATTCCAACTCTAACCTGGAAGCTTTAAAAAAAAAAAAAAAATAACCTGGAAGCTTGCTAGAAACGCAGGATTCCAGACCCTACCCTCGAACTCCTCAATTAGACTCTTGATTTTAATAGGATTCTGGAGTGATTTTATAAGGGCATTAAAATCTGCAAAGCCCTGGTCTAGGGCATGCCTGAGTGAACAAAAGTGGGATTATGCGCCTCCTTCGTTAACATTTTACAGGCCCGGGCGCTGACCTCTCCTGACCTCGGCCTACTGTCCTCACCAGGCCGACCTTCTCTCCAGGAAGAACCCACTCCTGGAACCGCGGCGCACAGGGCCGCACAGGGCCCGCCTCCCACACCCTCAGCCTCGAGCACCCGCGCCCGCCGTGCGGCTCGCCACCCCTCGCCTCTGCCCAGACAGCGGCCCAGCGAGCCCGGAGGGCTGCCGGCCCCTCAGCCGCGGGCGCGAGCCTCCACCCCAACTCGCACCTTTTATTGCGATGATCCTTTTTTTCTTTTTTTTTAATAATAAATTTATTTTTTATTAGTGTTCAATTTGCCAACATACAGAATAACACCCAGTGCTCAGCCCGTCAAGTGCCCCCCTCAGTGCCCGTCACCCATTCACCCCCACCCCCACCCCCCACCCCCCGCCCTCCTCCCCTTCCACCACCCCTAGTTCCTTTCTCAGAGTTAGGAGTCTTCATGTTCTGTCTCCCTTTCTGATATTTCCCACACATTTCTTCTCCCTTCCCTTATATTCCCTTTCACTATTATTTATATTCCCCAAATGAATGAGAACATACAATGTTTGTGCTTAGGGCCTCCGCCGGCCCGCAGGGCAGGGGAAGGGGCCTCCTCAGGCCTCGGAGAACTAGAATCATCACCAAGGCTCTGAGGCGCTGACCTGCCGGCCATCTTTTTTTTTTTTTTTTTTTTTTTTTCTTTTATTCTGATAAAACTCTCCGTTTCCAATTTGGAAGTAACGGTTCCCCCGTCACGCATTTTCCTGAAATTATGTTAACAGTCGCCTAAACCAGAGCTTCCAGTTGCTTAAAGCAAAACGCATTTCAGAAATTTGGACCCCACACGTTTTTCCCGGGCAAAAGGACTTTGCCTCAGGATCAGGGGAAAGGCGGGGGTTTCTGTTTCTATTTCAGATGCCAGAAACCACTTGCCATAAGGCTCATTTAGTCCTAAGCGGGACGGTGAGCCCGCCGTGGCTTGTTTGTCAGCAAGCTCTGGGCTGGGCCCCGCGGGACGGAAATATATTTAAAGTATTTATGGATTTGTAGCAAATATAGGCTATTTAAAAGTTAAATAATTTGTACTTCTGTTATTTTTGTTCATGCCAGCACCTTAGAGCAGTAGCTTGCTTGTGCATAAAAATGTCTTCCTATCACTTCATGCATTTTGGCTTTTAAATTTTTGGTTTATAAATTGAGAAGGAATTAATTTTAAGTTTCTGTCATTGAATACATCACCATAAAAAAAATTAGAATCCTGCATATATAGATAATTAAATAATAAAATGATCTTTATGCTTTATGAAACCATGAATCAGACTTGAATGAGGAACACCTTCCACATCCTTGAAAGAAAAGCATTAGCTTAAAAAAAGAAAAAGAAAAAAAGAAAAGCATTAGATTGAGTTCTAAAGTGTTTTGAGAATGAAGTATTAAGATCCTATTTCTGTGTGTGGGAAATATCAGAAAGGGAGACAGAACATAAAGACTCCTAACTCTGGGAAATGAACTAGGGGTGGTGGAAGGGGAGGAGGGCGGGGGGGTGGGGGTGAATGGGTGACGGGCACTGAGGGGGGCACTTGACGGGATGAGCACTGGGTGTTATTCTGTATGTTGGCAAACTGAACACCAATAAAAAATACATTTATCATTTAAAAAAAGATCCTATTTCTGTAGTAAAGTCAGACTTAATAAATATGTCAGAACTATAAGCTAATTCATAATTCTAGATATACCGCTACATAAGGAAACTAAGTGTTGAATGGAGCATTTTCCCTTTTTTAAGATTAGAATCCCCAATTCTGAAGTTACGGACAAAAGCCTGAAGTTTCTATAGTGACTCCTGCTCTGTCTGCATATTTAGTTAAAATTTTCACTTGTGGTTTGTGTTTACCTCTTCTTCTATATCAAGACTTTAAAAAGCATGAAAATAAAAATATTCTCCCCTTAAAAAAAAAACTGCGGGACGGCTGTCACCTTCTCCAGGGCAGCTCCTCTTCCTCCGGGTCGCTCTCCGTAACCGACCCGTCTATCACCGTCTCGTCGCTGTCATAGTCTGCGGCCTGGCCGCCTGCCTCCATCTTCGCCGCGCACGCGGAGCCTCGTCTACGCTCCTCTGACTCCCCGCTTCTCGCGAAAAGAGAGGGACCCGGAGGTCGCGGGAGGCTGTGAGTGAAAAACGCGGGAGGCGGCGGGCGGGCCTGGTCCCAGAGGGCCGAGCGCGCACGCGGCTGCGGCCGTCGCCTTGGAGGACGCGGCCCCCCCGTGGCCCCCCCCCCCCGCCTCCCCGCGTTCGCAGGACGCCGCGCGCACCCCGCGCCGGGCCTGAGTGGCTGGCGGAGCGCCCGCCCGCGGACTCCCCGGGCCCCGCCCCGCCCCCCAGCCGCTTCCGGCGGGCCGGCGCCGGCTGTGCAGGGAGGAGGCCGGAGCTGCGCGCTGCTGCGGGGCGCGGCGCGGGCGAGACCCAGGCCGGAGGGCCCCCGCAGCCCCCGGCGCCGCGCGGGCCTCCGGAAGCCACGGGGCCTCCTTTACGCGGGCCGCCGAAGTCCGCCTGGCGGCCCTGCCCGAGCTGCGCAAGACCGACGTGTTTGTCGTAAGTTCGCAGGTCATCAACCACCCTAACCGATGTATTTTCCCCTCATTAACTCTTTTTTTTTTTTAATTTCTTTATGATAGTCACAGAGAGAGGCAGAGGGATCCCCACTCTTATTTTTTTTTTTAAAGATTTTACTCATGAGAGATAGAGAGCGAGCGGCAGAGACCCAGGCAGAGGGAGAAGCAGGTGCCACGCGGGGAGCCCAACGCGGGACTCGATCCGGGGACCCGGGATCACCGCCGGGCCCCCAGGGATCCCCCCTCATGAACTCTTTAATTGCCTTGAAAGGCAAGTTGTGTTAAAAAAAAAAAAAAAGCTGAATAAATGCTTTACTTTTTTTTCCTTTGTACATTTTTAGAATGATAGTGCCTTGGGATCCCTGGGTGGCGCAGCGGCTTGGCGCCTGCCTTTGACCCAGGGCGCGATTCTGGAGACCCGGGATTGAATCCCACATCGGGCTCCCAGTGCATGGAGCCTGCTTCTCCCTCTGCCTGTGTCTCTGCCTCTCTCTCTCTCTCTCTGTGGCTATCATAAATAAATAAAAATTTAAAAAAAAAAAAGAAATATCTTAAAAAAAAAAAAGAATGATAGTGCCTTAGCAACTTGCAAAAATAGCCAGTTACGACTTTTGACTGGAATACTAGGTTTATATATTTGGTGTGTTTCAGTGTATTTGAAAGTCGTTAATCCAAACATTCAAAACCAAGTGAGCTCCGCTTGGCAAGACCGATTCAGGATAAGAGAGAACCCCTTCTCCACATCGAGTGTGTTGACTTTGAAATCTCCAGCGCCGCCCGCACCCCAGGCCTTTAAAGGTTTGCTGAATAAATGGATAGAACTAGGGTTTTCTGACTCCCGGATTCACTGCTCTTTTCTCTACATGCAATGGCTTTCCCATTATTATCTTACTATTTAGATCATATTTAAACTACTGCTGTTTAAAACACTTGATTGGTGATTGTCTTTTAAATGTATTTGATTATTCCCCATTTCCACTCTCGTACATTAGGTAGGACAGTAATAAATATACAGGGAACTAGACCTCTGTGTTTTTCACACCTCTCCACCTACATCCTCCAGGTTTAAATCAGCCCTAACTTCCTTCCATCCACTCTCCTGCTGACCTACTCCTTGGGTCATCTAGCTCTCTTTCCACTTTTTAAAAAGTGTTAAGTAATCGCCAGCAATGGAAAGTGCATATCCATTAAAAGGCTGGTGGGTGGCTCTAAATGCCCTACACCAGAAGGCATAGATACGCCTAAACTAAATAAAAGCTCTTGCTCTAGGCGTCTGGTAACTTTAAGGATAGAAAACTTCTAAGCCTGAAATTCAAATTTCTTTTTAAAATACTTTCTCCTTTGGTGGTAAAGAGTCAGTTATTTTTGCATCTTCACTTCTTTTATTTTATTCAGGACAGTTGCCAAGATTCAAAGCATAAAGAAGAAATAGCAGAGATGATCCACATAAATGCTAGCATGATTTTAAAGGGAACTTTGTTTTTTTGAAAATCCAAAGTTTCACTGCAAGACAGAGATAGAAAAATAATTGATCTGTGTGAGAAACTAGCTTGCAAGTGACAAGAAAAAATATAATTCAGACTGATGTAAACATAAAAAGGCTAAGTTGAGTCACATAACTGAACCTCCATAAGTACCCAGGCTTTTCAGGTATGATATGATTCAAACAATGTTGAAAAGAAATCTAGCTTAGCTTTTTTTTTTTAATTAATTAGTTTAAGTTAAACACTCAAATAAATTGAAACACATTGAATGTATAAAAATCCAGAACTTATTTTTTTAAGAGTTTTATTTATTCATTTTACAGAGAGAGTGCATAAGCAGGGGGAGTAGCAAGCAGACGGAAAGGGAGATGCACGCTCCCCACTAAGCAGGGAGCTCAATGTAGGGCTTGATTCAAGGACCCTGGGATCATGACCTGAGCCCAAGGCAGACGCTTAACTGACTGAGCCACCCACGTGCCCTAGAACTTCATTTTAAAATAATAATTGGTAACTTAGAAGGTTGATAGGTACCATTTTATTATTCTAAAAATAAATAAAGGGGGGGAGGAATAAAGCATTTATCTTGATGTTTCTAAACAATTGGTATTTCACGGTGACCAAAGAGTTGATGAGGGAAAAATTACTTTATAGAAAAATCACAGCTAACAAATTCAAGAGATATGAAAGAATTAGAAAATCATCATTTTGCAACCCATGATACAGTGGATCTAGGCAATGATCATCAATAGCTGCAATAGTTAGGCATAACAAAAAAATAAAGAACTAGACCTCTGTTTTTTCACACCTGCCCACCCACATCTTCCATGTTTAAGTCATTCCTAAATTCCTAGGTAAAAGGCTGATGGAGAATTTTATAATGGACAGATCAGGATGACAGCACTTAAGTCCAAAGATAATCTTATCTTATCCATTTCAGTGGACAGCACTGAAAATGAGACAACCAAATATGTGCCTCCTGGCACAATGCAAGAAGTGTAAGTGGCACTTACCTATGAAGTAGTCTAGGCCAAAAACAAAAAAAATAAAAACAAAAACAAAAAACAGTTAAAAACCTGAATCTAATCAAGCCTCTAGATTATCTGCAGGGAGAGAAGGGGGAAGAGAAATGTAATAACACCATAAAGATGAAATTTACCAAAACTAGGACATGGGAACCTCTATAGGACAAATGACCTGGTTTCTTAAAATTAAAAATTTATGGGATTAAATTAAATATCATGGGATATTTAAAAAGGAATGAGAACTCTTTTAGATTTGAAGAAACCCTAAGAAACGAGGGAAAAAACCAAGTAGTTAAAAAGGAAAACAGATTGATGATACTAATACAAAATGACTTAGCGAAAAAAACCTTGAAAAAAGCATTATGTACTTTTTTTCATTATGTACTTTTTAAACCACCAAATATTTGTAAAAAAAATTTTAAAAACACAAGGTAGAATAAAATTAAATAAAATAAATTTGATTATACCAAAATTTGAATCTTTGCGTGTACTACATTCATGAAACCAATTAATCCTTAAGAACTGTAATTAATTTTTTGTATTTTTTTATTGGAGATTAATTTGCCAACATACCGCATAACACCCAGTGTTCATGTGTTCATTCCATCAAGTGCCCCCTTCAGTGCCCATCACCCAGTCACCCCAACTGCCCGCCCACCTCCCTTTCCACCACCCCTTGTTCTTTTCCCAAAGTTAGGAGTCTCTCCTGTGCTGTCACCCTCACTGATATTTCCCACTCATTTCTCTCCTTTCCCCTTTAATACCTTTCACTATTTTTTATATTCCTCAAATGAATGAGATCATATAATGTTTGTCCTTCTCCCATTGACTTACTTCACTTAGCAAAATACCCTCCAGTTCCATCCACGTTGAAGCAAATGGTGGGTATTTGTTGTTTCTGATGCCTAATATTCCATTGTATACATAGACCAAATCTTTATCCATCATCTGTCGATAGACACCAAGGGTCCTTCCACAGTTTGGCTATTGTGGACATTGCTGCTATAAAAATCGGGGTGCAGGTGTCCCAGCGTTTCATTGCATCTGTATCTTTGGGGTAAATCCCCAGCAGTACAATTGCTGGGTTGTAGGGCAGATCTATTTTTAACTCTTTGAGGAACCTCCACACAGTTTTCCAGAGTGACTGCACCAGGTCACATTCCCACCAACAGTGCAAGAGGGTTCCCCTTTCTCCACATCTTCTCCAACAGTTGTTGTTTCCTGACTTGTTAATTTTCCCCATTCTCACTGATATGAGGTGGGATCTCATTGTGGTTTTATTTCTATTTGCCTGATGGCCAGTGATGCGGAGCATTTTCTTATGTGCTTGTTGGCCCTGTCTAGGTCTTCCTCTTTGAGATTTCTGTTCATGTCTTTTGCCCATTTCATGATTGGATTGTTTGTTTCTTTGCTGTTGAGTTTAATAAGTTCTTTATAGATCTTGAAAAGTAGCCCTTTATCTGATAGGTCATTTGCAAATATCTTCTCCCATTCTGTAGGTTGTCTTTTAGTTTTGCCAACTGTTTCCCTTTGCTATGCAGAAGCACAGCAAATAGATGGGTCTTGCTTTTTTAATCCATTCTGAAACCCTGCGCCTTTTGATGGCATCATTAAGCCCATTCACGTTCAGAGTTAGTATTGAAAAATATGAAGTTAGTGTCATCATAATACCTATTCAGTCTCTGTTTTTGTGGATTATTTCTTTGGGGTTCCTCTTTCTTTTACAGAGTCCCCCCTTAATATTTCTTGCAGAGCTGGTTTGGTGGTCACATATTATTTCAGTTTCTACCTATCTTGGAAGCTCTTTATCTCTCCTTCTATTCTGAATGAGAGCCTTCCTGGATAGAGTATTCTTGGCTGCATGTTGTTCTCATTTAGAACCCGGAATATATCCTGCCAGCCCTTTCTAGCCTGCCAGGTCTCTGTGGAGAGGGCTGCTGTTAATCTAATAGTTCTCCCCATATAAGTTAGGGACCTCTTGTCTCTTGCTGCTTTAAGGATATTCTCTTTATTTTTGCAACTTGCAAGTTTCACTATTAAATGTCAAAGTGTTGAATGGTTTTTATTGATTTTAGGAGGGGATCTCTCTATCTCTTGGATCTGAATGCCTGTTTCCCTCCCCAAGTTAGGGAAGTTCTCAGCTATGATTTATTCAAATATGCTTTCTGGTCCTCTGTCCCTCTTGGTAGGGACCCCTGCCTGGGCAGGGACCTCTGGAACCCCAATTAAACATAGATTTTTCCTTCTGAGGCTGTCATTTATTTCCCTTAACCTTTCCTCATGGTTAAGGAGGGAGTCCCTCCCCGACTTGATTCTTTATTTTTTTCTGTCTTCCTACCTTGTTAGAAGCACAAGCTCTTCTCGCTGTAGTGCCCCAGCTGGTCTCTCTCATGGTCTTTTAATTGTTTTTTTCTTTTTTCCTCAGCTTCCTTCCTTGCCATCAACTTGTCTTCTATGTCACTCACTCTTCTACCTCATTAACCCTCATCGTTAGGACCTCCAGTTTCGATTGCATCTCATTTAATTGATTTTCAATTTCAGCCTAATTAGATCTAAATTCTGCAGTCATGAAGTCTCTTGAATCCTTTATGCTTTTTTCCAGAGCCACCAGTAGCTTTATAATTGTGCTTCTGAATTGGCTTTCTGATATGGAATTGTAATCCAAATTCTGTAACTCTGTGGCAGAAAGTACTGTTTGATTGTTTCCTTTGTGGTGAGTTCTTCTTTTTAGTCATATTGATCAGTGCAGAGTGGCTAAAAACGAGTCGTACTGGAAAAAGAAGAAAAAGAAAAAAAAAGAAAAAAGAAAAGAAAACACAAGGAGGGGTATCCTCTGGTTCTGTATACTGTAAATCCCACGACTTCCCCTGGAGCTTTCCAGCAGTGCTCGGCCAAGAACTTGCTCTTCCCCTGTCCTTCCAGCTGGTCATCTGGAGGAGGGGCTGCTGTGCTGATACTCAGGTGTGTGGACCTGGGGGCACTGCCCCGCCCCCTGCCGGTGCCCTGAGGCCTCTGTCCCCTGGTGCCCCCCCACCCCGGCTCCCAGGCACAGGGTGACACCAGGAGGAACACCACCACTGGCCACCGCCAGCTCCCCAGCCCTGGAGTCAGCTCCTGCTGTAACCACCACAGCTCCCGGTCCGCAGGGGCCTGGGTGCTCCGAGGTGGGGGCCGCTGACCTGCACAGCTCGGGGCGCCGGCGGGGGAGCGTCCCCGCTGTCCTGGGCCCTCCCGGCCTCCGCCCGTCCCGGGGGAGTGCAGGATCCCGACTGTGTCCCCCAGCGCCCTGGGCTCCGGGGCCTGCTCCGCTGGAATCGCTCCCGGGCCGCGGCTCCCCAAGCAGCAGGGCGCAGCCCCCCCAGCGACCCCTGACCGACCGGCTTCTCCCAGAGGCCCCGCCGGGTGCTCCAGCCCTTACGGAGCTCAGCCGCGGGGTGGGTGTGCTCTCTCTGGGTGCACCTCCTTGTTAGTGACCCCGGGAGACTGGAGGCTCCACTGCACCCCTGAATTCCCTCTCCCCTCCCCCCAGTTCCCTGCGAGCGCCTTTCCATCCAGGAAGAATCCGGGCGGATTCTTAAAGTTCCCGCTTCTCTGGGGCAGGGCTTTTCTGTCCGGAGGCTCCCCTGCCCCCCTTAGCCCGGCTCCTCGCGGGCCCCTCCCCGACATGATTCTTTATTTTTTTCCATCTTCCTACCTTGTTAGAAGCACAAGCTCTTCTCGCTGTAGCACCCCAGCTGTTCTCTCTTTAAATCTCAGGTCGAATTGGTAGGTTTTCAGGATGGTTTGAAAGTTATCTAGGTAAGTTGGTGGGGCCCGGTGATTGGGGAACCCTACTCCTCCGCCATCTGGCCCTGCCCCCCAAGAACTATAATTAAATTGTAATTGCTTAATTCTATTTAGGCTGTAAGTCTTTAAAGAAGTCCTGTGTGGGAATTCTTTACTTGCTTTAAACGTGAATTAAAAGGATAGTGTCAGCCCTAGCATCTCAAATTTTCATTAGGAAGGAAAATCCCAAAGTCATATCCAATAGTCCGTATGCTAACCCATAGATGATAGTGAGATTCAGTGCCATGGAGGAGGGCTGAGAATAAGGGCATTTCCTTTACTGTCCTTTACGGATGAAGGACACAATAAACAAGTACTTGAATGAATGAGATAATTCAGAGAGTAATGCATGCCTGAAGGGAATTAATAGGTTGCTGAGATAGAGAATATGATCAGAGAGGGCCTCTCTGAGGAGGTGACTTTTGACCTAATAGCTAAAGCAGGAACATAATTGCAGAAGTTCTGAGCCAACCTAAGAGAACAGAAAGGAGACTTGTGTGCTTGGAGCTGGGGAGTAAGGGGAGAGTGGGATGAGATGAGGCCCAAGCACTAATGCAAGAAGTAGAGTATGTACAAGGTGTAAATCTTCAATAACTCAAAGATTTAAACATTTTTAAAAAGATTTTTAGGTTATTTATTCACGAGAGACACACACAGAGAGGCAGAGACACTGGTAGAGGGAGAAGCAGGCTCCACACAGGGAGCCCAATGTGGGACTGGATCTGGGGTCTCCAGTATCACACCCTGGGCTGAAGGCAGAGCTAAACAGCTGAGCCACCTAGGCTGCCCAGGTTTAAACATTTTTTAGAAAGTGTTGCTGTCCATTAACTCAAGCAATTCACATGGTATTCAGCACAAATTAGAACTGTTTTATACGTAAGAGACACCTAGCTGGCTCAGTCAGCAGAGCAACTGTTGATCTCAGGGTTGTAAGGTCAATCCCCATGGTGGGCCTAGAGCTTACTTTAAAAGAAAAAAGGTTTATTTTAATAAAAGAACTGTTGTGAATGAGATACATGCATAACCATAAAAATCAGGATAGAGACCTTTTCTGAAAAACTGCAAAATGTGAGACCTTTTCTGCAAAAACTGCATACAAAGGCAGGCTTACACAGAATTAGTTGTTGGTTCAGTACCTACATTGTTTTTCAGTGGTCACTATAGCTGATTCACTTGTATAGGGATATGCTGATCACAACTCCTATAGATATGTCCTTTCTTAGTGCAAAATTTAAGATAGAAGCTCAACTTTAAAATGGCACAAAATATATATGAAAACACTTCAAAAGTACTATGAAATTTAAAATAGTAACCTCATTGATAATATTTTGTGATGAAAAACTTCTGGAGAATAACTGATAGCACCTGTTATTCTAATAAATGACAAAAAGGTATATTATAATATTGAAGTCCATTGAATCAGCAGAGGAAATGGAGAAACCTAATGAGTAAGAGGCTCTGATTGGTTCTGATGGTGAAACACAGAGTATGATTAGTATCATACTCTGTATCATAGTATCATAGTATAATCAATATGCACTACCAATATTTGTTTGGGAAAACAGTGTTTCTTGCAAGCTAGTTAGGAGATACGCTCAAGAGAGAACCAGCCTAGTTATATCTTGTCAAAAGGATTGTCTAAAGGGAAAACAGTCCTCAGCAGAGAAGATAGAAGTGGACTTCTGTATTCTGTATTCCAAGAATGGGAAAGGCATCATCAAAATAGGGTATGTACTCCCAGATCAAGGGAGTGCAGGAGAGAGATCATCAGTGGTGGGTCAGGTTTCCAAAACATTACAAAATCACTTTTGATAGAGTCAGCTTTAAATAAAAACTGGACCCAGAGAGTGCAAAGCTGCCTTAGGACAATATTAGTCAATGCTATGCTGATAAATAAGTGTTTAACAACCCTCCCTCTGGAGGGAATCAGGAGTCCTGATTTCTAGAATTGACAGATTTCTGTGGTATCCAAAATTTATTCTGCACATTATTTCTTCTTTCCTCATTCTCCTTCTCCTCCACTTAGTTAACCACAGAATCTAGCCCCATAGTAAAATTTAACAGAATAATGAGGAAGTGATGAATTTTGGTATTTATTACCTTTATTTTTAAGATGACTTATTCAATTATAAGTTTATATACTTAAATTTTTAATAGTGACTATATTTAATAACTTACAAACTACTGAAATTTTATTTATTTATTTAAATTCCTGAAAATTTAACAATTTGATTCTTACAAACTAGTAGTAGAAGCTGGCTCCAGTGCACCTTTGACTCCACCCTTGTAAGAACTTTCCTATCTCCTTCCCCCCATCTCTGTCTTCCCCATACTCCAGCACCAGAGTGGTCATACTTTATGGTTAGCTGAGGGGAGGAGAACCAGGAAAGAAAAAGTAATTTGTAGAATGGGTTTTAGAAGTCTCAGTTCTGTGAATCCTACTTGGAGGAAAGTGAATTAGCCCTTTATTCAACAATGCAGATGTTATAGGAGGAAGACCATGTGAAAGGTAGAGGACTGTCTTTCTTCATCTCATTGAATGCTTTCCTTTACTGTGCCACACCTCTCCTTTTGTAACCATTGTCTACAGCATGATATTTTAAACTAACACACACATTTACATTTTTTCATAGTACCGATAATGGGAGAAGAGACCAACAGTCTGTAGTTTCATTATGTTTCATCTGCCTTTAACTCTGGCAGTTGTTGTATGTCAGGGAACATCTCATGACTGTTTTAATAATATGTGGAAGTGCTAAGTCAATTGAACATAGAAATGCTAACCTTTTTAACATGAGGTATGAGAATAACTGGATACTCATATGGGAGAAAATAATGAAACTTGTCCCCTATGTCATTACATACACACAAAAAATAATTTGGGATAAACATAAAACAAGTGTCCTATAATCCAGGGGTTCTTCTTCTAGAAAAACTTCTGCACACTGGCATAAGGACACATGTATATTACTCATAATAACCCAAAATGTAAACAATCCAATTAGCCTTCCATGAGAGAATAGACCTAAATGTTTATCAGGAGGAGAATGGATAAATAAATTGTGGGATATTATGTAATAGGATATCTTATGGCTGAAAAAAAGAAATGAACATATCAACATTGATGAGTTTTAGAACTCATTCTTACAAAGTTTAAAAACAAACAAAAAATATGTTATTTAGGACCCATTGGTATGTGATAAAACTCAAATTAAAGGGATTATTTATTTTCCTATTTATTTTAAAGATTTTATTTACTTTCTCAAGAGATACTCAGAGCAAGGCAGAGAAATAGGCAGAGGGAGAAGGCTCCCTGTGGGGAGCCTGATGCAGGACTCCATCCCAGGACGCAGGGATCATGACCTGAGCCAAAGGCAGACACTCAAACCCTGAGCTACCCAGGTGCCCCATAAAGGGATAATTTAAAAAGAAAATTCAGGGTACTGATTGCCTCTCTGGGAAGACAGATGAGTAGTATGGGGAGGAGTTCAGAAGAAACTCAAAAGAATTGGTGATGTCCTATGTTATGTCTTGAGTTGTATAGTTCATCATAGTTGACTGTTAATTATGTTTCATAGCTTCCATACGATGTATATATGTAAAGACAGAACAAAAAATTATATATATTACATATACACATATATAATATACATGTGATATTTTATGAGATAAAAGTATATATGTTATTTTTATATAATTAAACAAAAATTATAATATGTATAATATTTTATATTTAAAAAGGTATAGAGAAAAAATGAAAGGGTATGAAATGTGCTAAAATGCTAACAGTCACACTGAGTGAAAAGTTCTATGTAATTATTTTCTTCATTATAGTTTTTTACATTGTCCTAATTGTTTAAATGGTAATATAATACTTTTATAACAAAAAAGTAATTTTTTTGATGTCACGTCACAATACTAAAGCACAAATTTCAACTATGTCAATATTGCCTTTAAATATTCACTCCTTAGTCAGTCTTACTTCCTATCTTTTGAAGATTTATTTTATTTTATATTTATTTTATTGTTTCTGTGTTTAAGTTCTATGCTTACTATTTCTGACAGCTCTATGATTCCTTTGAGTTCTAGTTTTATAACTGAAGCCTTAAATGAAAATGCTGATGGTTTTTTCCACAGCCCTTTAGCAACATCTAGTGGGTGCCTAAAGACAGGACAAGACAAACATTTTCTTACATAATTTAAATAGCAACAGTTTTGATGGCAAATCTGACTTAGTAAAATAAGTGTTAAATCCTCAAGACAAAATGATCCCTCTTGTGATGAAATAACGTTAAATACATGAGTGTGTATGCAAATGCCTAGGATAAAATATAGCTGGCATCTCCTCATCTAGCCTGCTGTGAATTTAACGTTTGTGACTACATTATCATCAAGAGCAATAGAGCGATATAGAAGCCTCCAAAGCCAAAAGGAGAATCTGTAGAGAATGGCGTCTATAAGAAATAGAAGTTTCCAAGAATATAAACTTCCCCAAAGATCTTTGCCATTTTTTCCCCTTTGACTTGCTGCGTTACCTCTCCCACCTTATTTTCCCTAGAGTTCTGGACCTAGATAGATATTAGCTAATGGGTAATGAGTAGTAACTGATGAGTGAGAGTAAAGAAGCTCCAAACTTTCTCTTTAGATGTAAATAAAACATGGTTGCAACTCCTCTGGTCCTTCCCAAGACTTGAGTCCTCTCAAAGAGCTCTCTCCTTAGAAAGCTGGTAACATGTTCCTAAAAATAATTTGCATTCTGATCTTCACAGCATAAGAGGACAGTCTCTCAACATTACCCAGTAACAGGGAGGAGATGACCTGAGATCAGGCACCCTGAGCCCTTCAGCCTCTTTACTTCTTAACTCTATCACTAAGAAACTTTCTCTAACCTCTCTCTCCTTTAATTTTCTAGCTGCAAATTAGGTAGAGATTAATCCAATCCTTGCAATTTTTTTCCTTGCAATGTTTTTAAAGATTTTATTTATTTATTCATGACAAGGGATCCCTGGGTGGCGCAGCGGTTTGGCACCTGCCTTTGGCCCAGGGCGCGATCCTGGAGACCCGGGATCGAATCCCACGTCGGGCTCCCGGTGCATGGAGCCTGCTTCTCCCTCTGCCTGGGTCTCTACCTCTCTCTGTGTGTGTGACTATCATAAGTAAATATTTAAAAAAAATTTAATATTTATTCATGACAGACAGAGAGAGAGAGAGAGGCAGAGACACAGGCAGAGGGAGAAGCAGGCTCCATGCAGGGAGCCTGACATGAAACTCAGTCCCGGGTCTCCAGGATCACGCCCTGGGCCAAAGGCAGGCGCCAAACTGCTGAGCCACCGAGGGATCCCCTAGTCCTTGCAATTTTCATAGACATCTCTCCATAATCAATTAACAATTATTTATGAAAATGCTTTTACTTGTAGGAAAAATCCACAAAGACAAGATAATAGTATTAACATTTCCATGCACGTGTAGGAAAAAAATTCTGCTTATGGCAATGAACATGTAGCTGTAGACTGTTATGGACATTGCTGCTATAAACATCAGGGTGCAGGTGTCCTGGTGTTTCACTGCATCTGTATCTTTGGGGTAAATCCCCAGCAGTGCAATTGCTGGGTCGTAGGGAAGGTCTATTTTTAACTCTTTGAGGAACCTCCACACAGTTTTCCAGAGTGGCTGCACCAGGTCACATTCCCACCAACAGTGGGAGGGTTCCCTTTTCTCCACATCCTCTCCAAAGGTTGTGGTTTCCTGCCTTGTTAATTTTCCCCATTCTCACTGGTGTGATGTGGGATCTCATTGTGGCTTTGATTTGTATTTCCCTGATGGCCAGTGATGCGGAACATTTTCCATGTGCATGTTGGCCATGTCTATGTCTTCCTCTGTGAGTTTTCTCTTCATGTCTTTTGCCCATTTCATGATTGGATTGTTTGTTTCTTTGGTGTTGAGTTTAATAAGTTCTTTATAGATCTTGGAAACTAGCCTTTTATCTGATACGTCATTTGCAAAAACCTCTCCCATTCTGAGGGTTGTCTTTTAGTTTTGTTGACTGTATCCTTTGCTGTGCAAAAGCTTCTTATCTTGATGAAGTCCCAATAGTTCATTTTTGCTTTTGTTTCTTTTGCCTTTGTGGATGTATCTTGCAAGAAGTTACTGTGGCTGAGTTCAAAAAGGGTGTTGCCTGTGTTCTCCTCTAGGATTTTGATGGAATCTTGTCTCACATTTAGATCTTTCATCCATTTTGAGTTTAGCTTCGTGTATGGTGCAAGAGAGTGGTCTAGTTTCATTCTTCTGCATGTGGATGTCCAATTTTCCCAGCACCATTTATTGAAGAGACTGTCTTTCTTCCAATGGATAGTCTTTCCTCCTTTATCGAATATTAGATGACCATAAAGTTGAGGGTCCACTTCTGAATTCTCTATTCTGTTCCATTGATCTATGTGTCTGTTTTTGTGCCAGTACCACACTGTCTTGATGACCACAGCTTTGTAGTACAACCGAAAATCTGGCATTGTGATGCCCTCAGCTATGCTTTTCTTCTTTAAAATTCCCCTGGCTATTAGGGGTCTTTTCTGATTCCACACAAACTCTGAAGAAGTCTATTGTATTTTGATAGGGATTGCATTAAACGTGTAAGTTGCCCTGGGTAACATTGACATTTTCACAATATTAATTCTGCCAGTCCATGAGCATGGAATATTTTTCCATCTCTTTGTGTCCTCCTCAATTTCTTTCAGAAGTGTTCTATAGTTTTTAGAGTATAGATCCTTTACCTCTTTGGTTAGGTTTATTCCTAGGTATCTTATGCTTTTGGGTGCAATTGTCAGTGGGATTGACTCCTAATTTCTCTTTCTTCAGTCTCATTGTTAGTGTGTAGAAATGCTACTGACTTCTGGTCATTGATTTTGTATCCTGCCACACTGCCAAATTGCTGTATGACTTCTAGCAATCTTGGGGTGGAGGCTTTAGGGTTTTCTTTTTTTTTTTTTTTTTTGCTTTAGGGTTTTCTATGTAGAGTATCATGTCATCGGCGAAGAGGGAGAGTTTGACTTCTTCTTTGCCAATTTGAATGCCTTTAATGTCTTTTTGTTGTCTGATTGCTGAGGCTAGGACTTCCAGTACTATGTTGAATAGCAGTGGTGAGAGTGGACATCCCTGTCTTGTTCCTGATCTTAGGGGAAAGGCTCCCAGTGCTTCCCCATTGGGAATGATATTTGCTGTGGGCTTTTGTAGATGGCTTTTAAGATGTTGAGGAATGTTCCCTCTGTCCCTACACTCTGAAGAGTTTTGATCAGGCGTGGATGCTGTATTTTGTCAAATGCTTTCTCTGCATCTAATGAGAGGATCATATGGTTCTTGGTTTTTCTCTTGCTGATATGATGAATCACACTGATTGTTTTACGAGTGTTGAACCAGCATTGTGTCCCGGGGATATATCCCACTTGGTCATGGTGAATAATTTTCTTAATGTCCTCTTGGATCCTATTGGCTAGTATCCTGTTGAGAATTTTTGCATCCATGTTCATCAGGGATATTGTTCTGTAATTCTCCTTTTGGTGGGGTCTTTGTCTGGTTTTGGAATTAAGGTGATGCTGGCCTCATAGAACGAATTTGGAAGTACTCCATCTCTTTCTATCTTTCCAACCAGCTTTAGAAGAATAGGTATGGTTTCCTCTTTAAACGTTTGATAGAATTCCCCCAGGGAAGCCATCTGGCCCTGGCTTTTGTGTCTTGGGAAGTTTTTGATGACTGCTTCAATTTCCTCCCTGGTTATTGGCCTGTTCAGGTTTTCTATTTCTTCCTGTTCCAGTTTTGGTAGTTTGTGGCTTTCCAGGAATGCGTCCATTTCTTCTAGATTGCCTAATTTATTGGCGTATAGCTGTTCATAATATGTTTTTAAAATCGTTTGTATTTCCTTGGTGTTGGTAGTGATCTCTCCTTTATCATTCAGGATTTTATTAATTTGAGCCTTCTCTCTCTTCTTTTTAATAAGGCTGGCTAATGGTTTATCTATCTTATTAATTCTTTCAAAGAACCAACTCCTGGTTTTGTTGATCTGTTCCACAATTCTTGTGCTCAATTTTGTTGAGTTCTGCTCGAATCTTAATTAACTCTCTTCTTCTGCTGGGTGTAGGATCTATTTGCTGTTTTTTCTCTAGCTCCTTTAGGTGTAAGGTTAGCTTTTGTATTTGAGTTCTTTCCAGTTTTTGAATGGATGCTTGTATTGTGATGTATTTCCCCCTCAGGACTGCTTTTGCTGCATCCCAAAGATTCTGAACAGTTGTATCTTCATTCTCATTAGTTTCCATGAATCTTTTAAATTCTTCCTTAATTTTCTGGTTGACCCTTTCATCTTTTAGCAGGATGGTCTTTAACCTCCACATGTTTGAAGTCCTTCCAAAATTACTGTTGTGATTTAGTTCTAATTTCAAGGCATTATGGTCCGTGAATATGCAAGGGACGATCCCAATCTTCTGATATCGGTTCAGACCCAACTTGTGACCCCATATGTGGTCTATTCTGGAGAAAGTTCCATGTGCACTTGAGAAAAATGTGTATTCAGTTGAGTTTGGATGTAGAGTTCTGTAGATATCTGTGAAATCTATCTGGTCAAGTGTATCATTTAAAGCTCTTGTTTCTTTGGAGATGTTGTGCTTAGAAGACCTATCAAGGGTAGAAAGCGCTAGATTGAAGTCACCAAGTATCAGTGTATTATTATCTAAGTATTTCTTCACTTTGATTATTAATTGATTTAAATATTTGGCAGCTCCCACATTCGGGGCATATGTATTGATGATTGTTAAGTCCTCTTGTTGGATAGATCCTTTTAGTATGATATAGTGTCCCTGTTCATCTCTCACTACAGTCTTCGGGGTAAATTTTAGTTTATCTGATATAAGGATGGCTACCCCTGTTTTCTTTTGAGGACCATTTGAATGGTAAGTGGTTCTCCAATCTTTTATTTTCAGGCTGTAGGTGTCCTTAGATCTAAAATGAGTCTCTTGTAGACAGCAAATAGATGGGTCCTGCTTTTTTATCCAGTCTGAAACCTGCGTCTTTTGATGGGGTTATTAAGCCCATTCACGTTCAGAGTTACTATTGAAAGAAATGAGTTTAGTGTCATCATGATACCTATTCAGTCCCTGTTTTTGTGGATTATTCCATTGGACTTCTTCTTAAAGGGGTATTTTAAGAGTCCCTCTTAAAATTTCTTGCAGAGCTGGTTTGGTGGTCACATATTCTTTCAGTTTCTGCCTGTCTTGGAAGCTCTTTATCTCTCCTTCTCTTCTGAATGAGAGCCTTGCTGGATAAAGTATTCTTGGCTGCAAGTTTCAAAATATTTAGAAGAAAATATAGAACATCTTTATAATCTAAAGGTAGGGAAGGATTTTATAAACAAGACATTAAAAGCAAAATTCATAAAGGATTGATAAAATTTATTACACAGAAGATTAAGAATTGTCTTCTTTGAAAAGACAAGGAGACAGTAAAAATGGCAATGCACAAATTGGAAAAAGAATATTTGGAGAATATGTAATCTGGAAAGTATATGTTATAATATAATATTATGTTATAATACATACATTACATATGTTATAATATTATATAATGTTATAATATCCAGACTATATAAAGAACTCTTCTATAGCAATAAGAAAAAAAAATCAACCATTCTCATAGAAAAGTGCAAAGGCCATGAACCATCATTTCACACAAGAGGAAACTGGCCAGTGGGTAACACATGAAAAGATGTTCAACTTCATCTGTCATTCAAGAAAAATAACATCAGTTTATATCTATCTAGGTATGTTCTCTTGGAAAATCTTACAAATGTGTATTAGGAGACAAGTATAGAAAATACACCAAAGCCTCATCCATAATTAGCAAAATGTGAGAAATGTTATTACCAGAAGAGTGGATAAATAAATTGTGAGATATTCATACAATAACTACAGTAACAAAAATGAATGAATACAGTTATAAGGTAAATTTCAAAACTATAAAGTGTGGATAAAAAGTAAGGTACGGTAAGAACATTCATTCCTACTTATATAATTTCCAAAGTAAAAGCCAATACTAATCAAAATACATTGCTTAAAGACACATAAGATGAAGTGGCACGGGTAGTAGCACAGTTTCTTCATCCAAATTAATTCTTTTAATCCTTCAAATTCCCACATAAAACGGAAACTAGATGTCAAACCCCAAAACTCATAGATAACATTTACCAGTCAACCAAATGGCAAAGTGTCTCCATGGACCTGAAAACACAAATGAATGGAGATAAACACCCACAGTTGCAAGAGCCATGTGGTAGCAAGATCAGTACAGGAGAAAGCCAAGGGAAAACGGAATGTCTGACAGACCTGAAAACAGGAGAGCCACCAACAGCCAATGGATACTCACTGGAAAGCATGAAGGGCTTTCAGAACATCCACTGAAATGGTGAAGGTGTTGTCCAATGCAACAAGGGGTGAGTATAAGAGTCCTTGGTAAATTCCAGAAACGACTCAAACAGCCAGGCCATGTGAAGTTGTAAAAACAACCAGACAAAGCTTTCTTGCAAAACAAAATTCCATACTGGGGGCAATTGCTGAAAATAGAATAGGAAAGAATGGAGACGCAGTGTATCTCATAAGAATGCAATGCATGTTTTTTTATGTATACATTATGATGATGGGAAAAGTGTATTTTTTGTCTCTTACAGTTGGTTCCAAATAAAAAGTTTGAAAACCATACTGTAGTTGCTTTCCAAAATCTTTGGAATTCTAATCTTTCTTACTCTGCCCTCTGAATTATGTTCCTAAATCTCTCATGTAATGTTTCTACTTAGACTTACCTATGAACATTCAGGCCTGTATTTCTCTAAGTGAGATCCATTAATACTGTAAATCCAAATCACCTGGGGTACTTTATAAAAAGGCCCCTTCCTATGCCTAGGAAATCAATATCTGGTGGGGAGGCTCAGGAATGTGCATATCACACAACTCTCTCCAAGCATGATGTTGGCACACTACAGTTTGAGAAGCTTTAAACCCTGAAAGCTTAGATATGACCCAAATAGGCCCACACATCCGCGAAAGAAGAAGGCACTATCAGATACAGGATAAGGATATTTTTATGGCAGGTGACTGGTGCAGATAGAAAGCAGTGAGGGCGCAGATTGGAAGAAGTGAAGGGGTGTTATTTTCCGGCCTCCTAAACCTAGTTTGGGATACTACAGATTTAAACTGAATCTTGTTCAAGATGAACATATTAGGAGCCTCTTTGTTTCAAGCAATAGGTCCTGATTACAATGGAGATTGGATTTCTACTTGTTCTGGCTTAGATCTACTGGGAGACATGAAAACATATACCCCTCTATTTGGCCGCCTCAGGAAGAGGTCCTGTGATAATCAAGTGTCCTAAGTCTGGAATAAATAGATTTAATGAACCAATGCAGAGATGCCAAGTAGCTTTTTGATACGTCAGTCAAGAAAAGATGCAGAGAACGATGAGCCATTCTACCCTGGGACAAAGAGGGGAAAGAGACATGGTCTCTCCCTCCTCTTCCCATGTTAAGACATCACATTGACTGAATGTAATTTTAAGTCTTTGAGCGGAGGGTGAAGGTGGATGATGGTGTTTTTCTGGAGTCCTTTCATTGGGTTCCTGGTACCTTGTATCAGTGCAGCTTGTATGACCTACCTCACTTAATGACACACAGGTTAGTTTTTAGTAAAGTACTTAAAATGTAGAATTTGTTTTCTTATGTCAACTAGTAAGGCCTAATCACCCAAGAGAAGGGTTCGTTAACTTGTATTTTTAGTAAGCATCCCCTATGATTTTGTAGGAAACTAAACTAAATAGAGAAGCTGTGGAAGAGAATAAGCAATATATTGGTTTTAAATTTCAACATTTATTCAGGTCACAGTGAAGTCAGGTGTCCAAGCTGCCATTGCACCACTCATTTGTACAGTTTGTAACATTTGAGAGTCAAATTATTGCATCATAAAGGAATTGGTTCTGACAGGATTATCTGTATTTGTATTTTTACCTGGTTCCAGCTGATGATGAAACCCACCTTACCCAAGTCACATCAGATAAGAGCAACACTAAAATAATTTCAAGTAGAAGCCCTCTGCTCAGCAGTCCCCAGTAAACTGGGTGAATGACACTCCTGCATCAGTCCAAATCCCTTTCAAAAATTATACAGGGAGTGATCTGGGATGCCTCGCTATTCTATTTATCTGCCTGTGCTACTGACTGAAAGATTCTAGGCCATTACATGACATTGCCTGCAACTATGTGGTTCCACTCCAGGTTTCTGAGGCCTTCTTAGGCCCCACGTATTGGTTGTACGAATCCCTCAACTACAGATGGCATGTCTTCTGTCTTCAACACTTCCCCTATTTATATTTCAGACATTCCAGAGTAACACTGAGGTTACAGTGGCACTGATTCTTTTTTTCCTTCTCTACTTTTCTTCAAATCCTTGGAAAAGGTAAGGTCAGTGCATATTCTACTGATTTTGGAACTACCTCTTCCCAAGAGGCCCTTATACTTCCAGACCAAGCTCTGGTGCCCTAACTTCTTAGGTTGAGGATGAGTTTTTTTCCCAGGAACTTCTGCAATTCTCATGGCCCTCTGCTCTACCACACTAAGACTTACTTGAACCTGCAGGATAAATAGCTTATGCTCCCATTCCAGGGCTACCACTGCATGGCATGTTCTGAAGAAGTTGCAGCCAAGAATATAGGTAGAGTTTGTCTGCAAGCTGTCAGATGGCTAGATTTTAGAAACTCCAGAAGATATTTTTTTGAAATCTTCTAAGATACAGTTATATCTATCTCAATTTATCAAGTAAGAACATGCCAATTACTATACATACAATTCAACCTACTGCAAGGTAGATAATCTGATTTTACAGATTAAGAAAGGAGCTCAAAAAAATCAAGCAACTTGCCCCAAGTCACAGAGATAGTGGGGGAAAGGGAGATTGGAAGGAGACTAGATGTGCTCCCAGGCCCAACTCCACAGTCTATATTCTCCTAAATTCAAGACCTTTTGAAGTAGAAGGGCTTTCAGCAACCAAATCAGTTGAGATCCTAGTGGATCAAGATTGTATTTCACTGTGGTGTTTAAGGAAATGCAGCTAATTAAACCAAATCAGACAGGTGGATTAATCAAAAAGAAATTTCCGACTCAGGTATTTCCCACTGCTTAATTGCTATCAGTTCAATGAAATCACAGGTCTTGATATACTGCAGCACTATTTGGTGGAAATTAATGTAGAGTCTGCTTTGAGGCAAACAGGCTTGTGCAGTGCAAGGCAGAAGGGCCAAGGTGACCATCTGGCTGAATACAGTCAGGCCCATCAGGTGATCCATTTCAAAATATCCATAGGCCCTAACTGACCAGCGGGTTACTTACAACTAGACACAGTTCCCAAAAAAGGGAAGATTCCATATGTCACCATATCTCCTCATCTTCCCCCCCCCTTTAAAAAATGGCCCCCACTCACTGCCTCTTCTCTGCTGTCCTGCTCACAGCTCCTTGACCTGTATTCAATAAAATTCTATCTCCTTTTTTCTGCCTCGGGTGAACTCTCACTGCCTGCACCACTGGCTTCCACCCCATCGTTGCCCCACATTTGGGGGCCCTCAATAGATGGAGAGATAACCCCATTTAGGCACCATAATTAAGTCACCACTTTTGAAAACCTAGAATTCAGATGTTGTGAATGTGAATCATGCTTTAAGTTTCTGTAAGTAGAGTGCAACTTTTCCAATAAGTTTAAACTGATCTGAAACCAAATTGTGTTAAGTGAGAAGGCATAGCTTTCCTTGAACAATGAATATTAGTATATACTTAGTAAAACTATCTTAAAATTCGAGGGCCTAGCAAGCTTCAGTCAAACACAAGGTAATGTTTGGATTCATCTAACAATGAAAAACATTCTCTTCTATAAAACTGTTAATCTAAAAGCTGGAATACACTTTTAAAAAACATTTATGATACTGAGACTTGGGTATATCACAACTGAAAAGAGCTCTGAATTAATATAATCCATAGGTTCTGATGAACCTTGAAATATCATGTGGCAAGGTACTAAAAGGGTAGAAAGACAGGCCACCCCCAAATATTCCACATTGGCATAAAGATTCTTTTGAGCTGAAGGCAAATGAGAAGTAAATACAAGAAAAGCTCTCTGTTCTCCCTCATTTACCTAAAAGCAGGACATAAATTGATAAAGGTGTCCCCGCCCCTTCTTCTAAAACTCTTATGTGTCTTTTTTATTTTTACACTCTAATTTCAGAACACTCTGACACCAGATGTGTGGGAGGCTTTCTCACCAAGAAATTCTCAGACACCAGCTGGGTGTCCTACAATTTAACTCAATTCTGAAATTAACTGGAGGTAGCTTCAGATCCCATAGGTTAAGGGCTTAGTCCTGCAACACATTCTTCAAACGTCAGTCACAAGTCCAGGTTGTTACCTGTACTTCTGACCAATAGGCTACAAATTGAAGGTTCTCACAAACCCCTCCTTAGTTTAAATCTTTCACTAGTATGGCTCACAGAACTCAGGAAAACAGTTTACTTGCTAGAGTACTGCTTTATTATAAAATATTGGAACTCAGGATTAACCAAGTGGAAGAGAGTCATAGGGCAAGGTACGTGGGAAGGGGCTCAACTTTCATGCGCTGTCCAAGGGAGCCACCCTTCTAGCACCTCCATGTATTTAGCAACCCTGGAAGCTCTCTGAACCTCATCATTTAGGATCTTTATGGAGGTTTAATTACACAGGCATCATTGAGTGAATCATTGGCTGTTTGTAATTGATTGAACCTCCAGCCCCTCTCTACTCTCTTTTGGTCAAGAGATGGGGCTAAATGTTCCAACTCTCTAGTCACAAGGTTGATTCCTGTGGGCAATTAGTCACCATCCTATTGGTATCTAGGGACTTTCCAAAAGTCACCTGATTAACATAAGCTCAGGTGTAGTTGATGAGCCTTATTTATGAATAACAAAATACACTTTCACCTTAATCACTCTGGAGCTATTTGAGGACAAAAGACCAAATATTATGACAAATGATGTTTCTATTGCTCTAGTAACTTAGGAAATTACAAGGATTTGGGGAGCTGTGGGCCAAGAATGGTGGTCAAAGACCAAACTATATATTTTTTTATTATGTCACATTGTCACTCCTCTTTACCAAGAAGGACACAAGTTAATAATCAAAGACAACTTTAGACCCTTATCAGCCCAGAGTCTGCACAGGTATCTACATAATAAATTTTACTAATTAGTTCCTCTCTTCCATTGACTCCCTCAATATTTACCTTCCCACAATTTGCCATCCTAGAAACTCAATTTTTTTCTTTTGTCATTTCTCTAACAATTTACTGTTCTTTTGTTAAGATGCTACATAAACTCAAAGGTCTAACCAGCCCTTTGAGTTACTCATCACTGAGTTCTCCCACAATGTCCGTGAAATTCTATTTTTCTCTTGATAATCTTTTATCAGTCTAATTTGCAGAGCCTCAGTTAAAGAACCTAGAAGAGTAGAGGGAAAAAATTTTGTTTCCTCTCCTACAATATTGTCGATACAAACTGAACAAGCCTTTTAGACTCTCTAAAAGAAAGAAAGAGAGTTTTATTTGAGCTCAAGTTAGAATAACTCCCCAGGAAACATGGTCTTAACAGGGAAGAAAGTGTTCCAGAGAATGAACAGTTTTTGAGAAGTATATACTTTTTTACATCTCATAAAAGCTAAAAAATTATAGATTAACATATAGATAGGAATCACAAGTTTTAACATCAAGGAACTCAAAGAGTAGAAGCATTAAACAATACCTTAAGAACAAGATGATTTTCCTTTAGACTACTCATTTACAAAGCTTGGCAGGCCATAGACCAGGCTTTTGGTTTAAACAAAGTTTATGTACAGTCAGCTGACTTAGAAAGAAATCCAAAATGGCTTCCCTTATATTCAGGCCGTTAGACAGGTTTTCTCTCATCAGTATAAGATTTAGACTGTTTTAAATATGAGAATGCAATTTTTATATTGCCCCCTTTATGCACAAGAAAAATGAAATTCAAATATTAATGCTTCACATCCTGCAGAGATTTGAAGATTATGCCACTAGCCACACTTACTTACTTTCCCAGTTCTCAAGGAAAGAGATTCATTTTTTCAGTTACTGATGATGAGGGTTCTAGGTTTCAGGGACTACTTAGAGAGAGTCAACAGTTTAAAAGACAGAACCTGAGGGAAACAAAAAATAAAAAGAGAAAATTTCCTTAAGCCTAATAAGGAAAAGCAGCAAAATGAGGTAGGATGCTCCATGAGTATAGATATGTGGTTTTATTTACAAGGGCAATCTTGGCATGCCTTGCTTCAGAACAGTCTTCATTAAAATTTGCTAAGACGGTAGATCTTATGTTACGATTTAAAAAAAAATCAATTAATTCCCACAGTCTCTGGCTTTTTGCTCAGCTGCAGTGGTTTCTTTTTGCCCACCTTCTCTGCCTCTTCTCATCCTTTATAACTATGTTTATGAACATACCCTGACAGGGAAAACTGAATTTTTTTTTTTGTGGGAGATCTTGGAAAGATTATGAAGAAACAGTCAGTCAGTGGTCAGTGGCAAAACATAATGGCTCAGATAAAACCATTCTACACAGAATGGCAAAGTGCAACTCCTCTCCAGCTGTACTTGGGATTTTGGCAGCTCTTAGAACTGGATATGCTATGAGTCAACAAAACTCAAAGACAACCTACAGAATGGGAGAAGATATTTGCAAATGACGTGTCAGATAAAGGGCTACTTTCCAAGATCTATAAAGAATTTATTAAACTCAACAGCAAAGAAACAAACAATCCAATCATGAAATAGGCAAAAGACATGAAGAGAAATCTCACAGAGGAAGACATAGACATGGCCAACAAACACATGAGAAAATGCTCTGCATCACTGGCCATCAGGGAAATACAAATCAAAACCACAATTAGATCCCACCTCACACCAGTGAGAATGGGGAAAATTAACAAGGCAGGAAACCACAACTGTTGGAGAGGATATGGAGAAAGGGGAACCCTCTTGCACTGTTGGTGGGAATGTGAACTGGTGCAGCCACTCTGGAAAACTGTGTGGAGGTTCCTCAAAGAGTTAAAAATAGATCTGCCCTACGACCCAGCAATTGCACTGCTGGAGATTTACCCCAAAGATATGCAGGATGCAGTGAAACCCTGGGACACCTGCACCCTGATGTTTATAGCAGCAATGTCCACAACAGCCAAACTGTGGAAGGAGCCTCGGTGGGCTGCCTCCATCGACAGATGATGGATAAAGAAGCTGTGGTCTGTATATACAATGGGATATTAGCCATTAGAAACGACAAATACCCACCATTTGCTTCAACATGGATGGAACTGGAGGGTATTATGCTGAGTGAATTAAGTCAATCGGAGAAGGACAAAAATTATATGGTCTCATTCATTTGGGGAATATAAAAAATAGTGAAAAGGAATAAAGGGGAAAGGAGAAAGAATGAGTGGGTAATATCAGGGAGGGAGACAGAACATGAGAGACTCCTAACTCTGGGAAACGAACTAGGGGTGGTGGAAGAGGAGGTGGACGGGCGGTGGGGGTGACTGCGTGATGGGCACTGAGGGGGGCACATGATGGGATGAGCACTGGGTGTTATTCTATATGTTGGCAAATTGAACACCAATAAAAAATAAATTTATAATAAAAAAATAAAAATATTCTGTATCTTAAAAAAAAAACTGGATATGCTTGTTCCAGTAAAACTGAAATGACTTTAGTGCAAGACTTGATTGTATCTCCAGAAAACATCATTTACATAAGTCCTTGCAAGCAAGTGTCTCAAATAAAGTATGCAGTGAAAATTGGAGTGATTCTCATGACATGTGACAATGAAGTCGCACTGAAGAAAATTGCATGTAATCACCCTAATGCCAACATCTTACTACATATTGCAGCAGAAGACAATATTGGGGGCAAAGAGGGTAAGTTAAAGTTTGGCACTACCCTGAAGAACTGTAGGCATCTCTTGGAATGTGCTAAGGAACTTGATGTCCAAATAATTGGGGTTAAATTTCATATTTCAAGCGCTTGCAAAGAATCTCAAGTATCTGTACACGCTCTACCTGATGCTGAATGTGTATTTGACATGGCTGGAGAATTTGGCTTCACAAGGAACATGTTAGATATTGACAGAGGCTTCACAGGAACTGAATTTCAGTTGGAAAAGGTTAATCATGTTATCACCCCTTTGTTGGATGTCTACTTTCCTGAAGGATCTGGCATTAAGATAATCTCAGAACCTGGAAGCTACTATGTGTCTTCTGAGTTTATACTTGCAATTAATATCATTGCAAAGAAAGTTGTTGAAGGGATCCCTTGGCTCAGTGGTTTAGCACCTGCCTTCAGCCCAGGGCATTATCCTGGAGTCCTGGATCGAGTCCCACATCAGGCTCCCTGCATTCCCTGCATGGAGCCTGCTTCTCCTTCTGCCTCTGTCTCTGCCTCTCTCTCTGTCTCTCATGAATAAATAAATAAAATCTATTTTAAAAAAGAAAGTTGTTGAAAATGATAAATTTTCCTCTGGAGTAGAAAAAAGCAGAAGTGATGCACCAGCCTTCATGTATATATGAATGATGGTGTTTATGGTTCTTTTGCAAGTAAACTGTCTGAGGACTTAAATACCGTTCCAGAGGTTCATAAGAAATACAAGGAAGATGAGCCTCTGTTTACAGGCAGCCTTTGGGGTCCATCCTGTGATGAGCTTGATCAAATTGTGGAAAGCTGTCTTCTTCCTGAGCTGAATGTGGGAGATTGGCTTACCTTTGATAACAGGGGATCAGATTCTCTCCATGAAACATCTGCTTTTAATGATTTTCAGAGGCCACCTGTTTACTACATGATGTCATTTAGTGATTGGTATGAGATGCAAGATGCTGGACTTACTTCAGACACAATAATGAAGAACTTCTTTGTGCCTTGCATTCAGCCAAGTCAAGAAGATAGCTTTTCCTCTGAAGCTTAAACAGGCATTAATGCTTCTTGAGATCTGAAGTTGCAGGTTAAGCTTGCCTGGTCTACATTCCAGTGTGAAACAAATTCAAACAATCTTACGATGTTAATTCTCTTGGAGACAAAATCTATTAATAATAGCTATTTGGGACCAGACGAAATCAGCTTCCATCTATAATTCATCGGGGGGTAATCGGGAAATTTAGATAAAGTATCCAGATTTAAAATTACCAGTTTGTCCTACCCCTTAACCATTTAAAATAAAATATGCCTCAAAATGGATGACAATGGAGATGGAAGCCCATTAAATGGGTTCCCCACCAAATCATTCACATACAAGTACAGTTTTTATACTAAGGATTCATGTTAAAAAGTCTTGTAAAGTTAAATGTCTTTCACCCAGATATATCAAATGTCAGAGGAAGACTAGTGTGACTTCATTAGATATGTTTAGTGTATTTACAATGTATAAATTTGTGCTTTGAACTGTAGTTTAATAAATGTAAAATTGCATCATAGTATTTGTGGTATTTGACCTAATGTAGCCCTTGTATGATTGCAATGAAATTTTGTGTAGATTTTACTGTTTTTTTTTTCAGGCTAAAACTTTGGGAAAGGGGTTTGCTAAGCAAAGGTAGTTTTGAAATTTTTGCTTTCAAGGTTTTTTTTTTTTCTTTTATACCCCATTTAAGTTTAGTTTGGCTCAGTACTTTTTTTTCAATTATTTAAATAGTAATTTAAGTAAAATAGTAAATCATTCTGAAGTTCAGATTCATGGAGAGTTGATGTGCGGTAAGCACGATGTTTAACAATTTTAACCCCAAAAATATTAATTCTGTATAAGCCAATTGTAATAATTAACAGGTGTTTCTGTATAGATAGGATGCATAGAATACCTTAGTAAATCTTTGAATTACAAATCTTTTGGCTGAAATGGAAGATTCTATTAAAAACTTTGGATAAACTTGGGGGGGGATAAAATCGTAGAGAATTCTGCAGTGCACTAAAACTTAGAGAAGGGCTACATCTATATCCAGAAACCTGATGCTCTTTTGCAGGGAATATTATTTAAACTGAGAGTTGTAGGGGGTGGGGTGAAGCACACCTGTTCTCAATTTCTTTTTTTTTTAAGATTTATTTATTTATATTTATTTATGATAGACATAGAAAGAGAGAGGCAGAGTCACAGGCAGAGGGAGAGGCAGGCTCCATGCCGGGAGCCCGACGCAGGACTCGATCCCGGAACTCCAGGATCGCGCCCTGGGCCAAAGGCAGGTGCTAAACCGCTGAGCCACCCAGGGATCCCCCTGTTCTCAATTTCTTAATTGCAATGATTTCAAACTCTAGGAGTTCTTGTTTTAGTTATGCTTAGTTTATTATTTCCCATTTGTTCAGCTTAGTAATTTTAATTTCTCTCGTACTAAAATTTTGTGACTGGGGGAAGGGAGTTAGCGTTACTAACCTGACAGTTGTTGCCAGGAGTTTGCCATTTCTTATTGTTGTTCATTGCTAGTATATTAGTAATCCTAGACCTCAGAATTACAATAGTGATCAAATAACATAAACAACAGGGGTCATTTTTTCCTAACTTACTCTATGTTCAGATGTGGAATTTCTTCTCCCAAAAGGAAATGTGACTTCACTTTGACACCAAGGGACAGAAAATTCTGGCTGTGCTGCGTAGGAGAAGTTTAGGATGCACTTAACACCTGGTTTTTACACCTTGATTTCAAGGTGGAAAGAAATTGATCATGAATCTCTAATAAATTTCAATCTAAACCAGTAGGTGCTTAAGATTTTTTTATTTGATTGATGCCCATTTGAACTTCATGGGTTCTAATAATTAAATTTAAGGCCCCAGTCCATTGTCATCTGTAATTACCCTTGGACTTTACCAAGGTGTAATACAGGGTTTTATGCAAAGTTCCAAGCTACATACAACTTTTCTAAACCGTAATAAAGAGGAGGAATTATTCTCAGCCTCCTTTACATGTTGTGCTTTGTGGTCCAGAAATGACCGACCTTTTAGAAAATGGTACAACTTTGAGTCTTTGGCTTGACTCTACAGCTCTGAGCTTCATGGCATGTCAATTTGCCATGTCAACTTTGCCATAGTCATAGGACAGTTGTTCTATGTATGACAGCTCAGAGTTGCAAATATCACATGTGAATGAGACGGTAACTTTGAGAAATGTCTGTATTGTATTCGAAGACTGTTCGCTATAAATCTGAAATTTGAACTTGATGTAGTTCAATTTGGTATGCTAAAAAGTACTGAATTAATGTAACAAATCTTTTTTTTTTGCAATATTGTAATCTCAGTTCAGAATTTAACTGAAAATATAAAACCCAAATGATTCTATATAGTAAAATAAACTGTAAAGGTAATTTGTGTGGGATTCTGAATATATACGATAAAATGTTTGTATTCCTCCTTAAAAATAATTAAGTAAAATAATAATAATAATAATAATAATAATAATAATAATAATAAAGAGAACAGAAGGAAACTTAGAGGCAATGTATATGTTTAATGCATAGATTGAAGCAATGGTTTTATGGCTATATACTTATCTTTAAACTCATCAAATTGTATACATTAAAAATGTATAGCTTCTTGCATGTCAGTCATACTTCAATAGCAATAATTATAAAAAAAGAACAATAGTCATCACATGGTTTTGGCATATGTCTCAAGTCCCACTTTGAGGCTTGCTTGGTCTCTGATAACACGGTAAGTTGGCAACCTCCCTGTTCCTGAACCCCTAACAACAATATCCAAACCCCAACATTACGTTCCCCAGAACATATGGAAACCAAAGAAAAGGCGCAGAGTGTGTGTGGCTAGAAACCCGGATGAGTGGGAATTTCTTATATACACCTATACTTGTCAGAGAAGAATGCGCTGAAAGATCCTGAAATCCACTAAGCTAGGGTTATATTAATAATATGATTTAACATTAATATTATCATGATATGCTCAAAATTGATCAATAACTACCATTGAAGTGGTAACTGAGGTGTTTATTGATCACTTAAACTAATTAGATTTTTTCTCTTCCTTACTCCTTTATATTATGAAAAACTACCACACATCATATTTTTATCATCTTTATCATTAAGAAAATTTTATGATACATAATTATGTAGTTCACTATTGAAATAATATAGTAATGGAGTTTAAATGGCTAGAGTGCAGAGTAATGGAGAGGATACAGGGATCTAGGTGCCTAAAGTTGACAATATCTTCAAAGGAAAGAGGCAAAAAGAGCTAGGCCATCATATTTTCTTCCAAGTTGTTCAACATGAGTCATCAAGATTATCCCAGAGACAGGAACCCAGAGCAGAAGCACTGTCATGGGGGAAAAAAAAACTATGCATTCAACTGAAATGTCTCAAAAAGGAGGAGAAAATGTCAAGACTTTCTCTAATCTAGGTAAAACAACAAAAAGCAAGAGAAAGAAAGTCGTAACACAAACAAGCATGCAGTTGAAACTGTTAAAGACCAAGTAACTTCTCCTTTCCTCCAAATACAAAAAAAAAAAAAAATTACCTAAGAAACAAAGAACCAACAGAGTTTCTGAGACCAATTATGTCTCACCTGAAGTCAGAGAGAATACTGAGCAGATCAAGAAGCAAAAGCTTAAGAGAATAAAGGATGACTTGACCCACTGCCCCTGCTAGAAATGGGTGGTCTCACGGAAGTCATGGGAGAGTGATGAGACACTGTCATTATTTCCTTCTCAGCCCTCCTATTGTTTTGAAAGCTCTAGTTGACAAGAAGCTCTGATACTATTTGCCCAAGCTTCCTCTCAATTTCCCCCTGATTTTTGGCTTGGGACATAGTCAGCAATACAGCATAGCATCTGAAAACCTGGAATGGGCCTGTTTTTGGTAGGACCAAAGGTCACTTCAGGAATCTGTCTAATCCTAGTATTTTTGTTGACTTTTTTGAAATGCGATATTCAGCACAGTGAGCAATAGACAAGAAAAGGGGGAAAGCATAACACAAATAATCATGCTGTCCAATGGGGGTACTTCCTGCCCTAGATTGTTTACTTACTCCTCCAGAGTAAGGTTCTTTGGCGTTTATTTAGGCCTGTATTTGCTTCTCTGGCTGCCTGATCTCACTCTGGTTCTGAGGAGAAAAGTGTTCTATTAAAACATGGGCTTTCCTCCTTTGGGTCTCAGTTTCCTCATCTATAAATTAGGTGTGAAAAATGCATGCCTGACCACCTCCCAAAATGGTTGTGAGACTTAAAAGAAGATAAGTTTACTTTGGGACTTGAGGGAGCCCAATTAAAGACATCCCTTAGTCATGCTATGAATAATTGAGAAATAAGACAGATGAGTATGTCCTATAGAAAACTACAATACCACATTTATTAGTGATAAAGCTAATGACTGCCTCCTGGCTGACACCTTGATTGCAACACTGTGAAACAAACTGAGGCAGAGGTCAGAAATGTGGCACTGGCTTCATCAGAGGAGGTAACACCTGCCCTGCCTATATCACCCAAGGTATTGTTTGCAAAAGCAATTCTGTTCAGTACTGAACAGTACTGAACAGTACTGAAAAGTACAGGGAAGTTACAAACAGCTGAAGTGAGAACTAAGCTTAGAGCCAATGTACCTGTGAACAAAAAAAAAAGTTGTGCAACTGTAGCAAATCCATTGGCCTGTATCAAACAGGTACAGTCACATTTAAAGGTGCATGCTGAGGTAGCCAAACATAATAAGAGGTTCCGTTCTTCCCTCCAAATGCTGAGGAACACTAATAGGACCCAGTACACAATCCACACTAACGTTGCAATCTCCTCCACTCTGCAACTTCTTGTATCCTGAGAAAGTCCCAGAATTTCTTGTACACGTAACTTCCAAACCCTGTTTTTAAGCCTAGTTCTAAATAACTTTTATTTTCCCTCTCCCCACTGCACCTGTGTTCTTTCCCAATAAGTAAGAATCCTTTTTTGTCTGTTTGTTTTGTTTTGATGGGGAAGGAGGTGGAAAAGAACTAAAGAACACTAGGTTATCCTTTGCCACAGGCTAACAGTGAAATGTTAATAATTTTTAATTTTGGCAGGAACACTGACACCTTCCCCTGCTTCCATTATGGATAAGTGTGTACATCATGTCTTACAGTTAGGGGAAAATTTTGTGCCTGAGAATAAACTAAAACAAACAGACAAATGAGGATACCCTGTCTAGATCTTGAAGCCTGAGACTTTCCTGTAAGTTACTCACTATTAAAATAACTTCATTCATTCCTGACTTTTGCAGATCTGATGCATAAAGCTATGTGACTGTGCTAGTTACTAAGTTATTCTCTCTCAGCTCCAAACCACCCTTCAATATCCTACTTTGTGATGCATGTCTGGAACTCAACAAATCACATTTTTGCAATGGCCAGCTCATGCCTCCTCCTCAGAGAAGTGGATTCTAGCTCCAAATGAATTACTCTCTGAATTCAGAGACAGCATTGCCAACCAAACAATATCCCTTCCTCAGAGGTCTGAGTTTCACCTCCGTGGGATCTTCCTCCAAACTTCTACGTTTAAGTAATTCTTTTATTTTGCTTCCACGGTCTGAGGAAGAATGACTGCTTCTATGATACTTAAGTGTTCTGGTTTTGCCTTTTATGTTGCTTATTTAACAACTTTATGCCTGGTTACCAATCCTTTATATTGGGTTATTTTTGTTAAAGTAACTGGTGTGGTTTCTTTCTCCTGACTGGGGCCTGATAAATATAGAAATTTGTCTCAGGAATGGTCCTAGAAAACGGATCCTCAAAGAGGATTTGAGGATTGGTTGAGTCATATCCTTGAACTGAAATGCATTGCTGAGCTCCCTATTTACAAATGGGAAGTGGAATGTCAGTAAGCCATAGTACTTTATGTACTTTGTAACATTTCTATTACAAAGTTAATTGCTTTGTAACAAACTAACAGTAACAAACTAACAGATAGTTGGTGATCTAGGCTTTCCATATTATTCTCCTCAAAATTCTTCCAGTATGTGCCCACCATCTGACTCTACAACCACTCCTGCATCTTCAAGTATGTGTCATGGAATCATCCCACATCCGGTACCATAATCTAACTTCAACAACATACATTTATTACCTCACAGTTTTTGTGTATAAGGAGTTTGAGCACTGCATGGGTGGGTCCTTTCCCAAGTCATGTGGTTATCAGCAGAATTAAGTCGATTGTAGGACTGCAACCCACATTTTTTTTGCTAGCTATCAGCTGGGGAACACTCTCAGCTTCTAGAGGTCACCCAAAACTCCTTGCCACCCGACACTCTAATTGGCCCTCTTAATGTCTTCAAAGCCAATGAGGGAGAGTCTCTCTAGTCTGTTAAGATGGAGTCTTATATAATTGATCATAGAGATAACATCACATCACCTTTGGCACATTCTATTGATTAGAAGCAAGTGGTGGGTTTCACTACTACATAGGGTAAGGAATTATACAATGGTGTGACTCATGGCAGGGAAGATCATCTGAGAGTGTGTCTACTACAGTGTGTGCAGTGACACCACAGGCCACATATTATCAACTATGATCGATACTGTTACAGCAGTAATGATGACTATAAGGACATGGTGATGAATGGATTTTTTTTTAGTGCATAGGGATAATTACAGATGGAAAATGAACTCAAGCCTTTAAGCACTCAACTCACATCATAGTCATAGAACCAGAGAGTTTCTGTGGTAGCCCTAAATTTTTTATTTCTTATAGCTACAAAATCTCTCAAGTAAAAGTTAGGACATTGACTGAGAAAGAGTGAGATCCCAAAACTTGGAATGGGCACATCTTTTTGGATTAAAATGAAGGAATGTTCTTTAATTTTTTAAAAACATTTTATTTATTTATTCATGAGAGACACACAGAGAGAGGCAGAGACAGTTGGGACATTTGGCATCCCAATATTATTTAATTCTTAAGTCCCACCTTGCAGAATGGGTAGGTTGCTCTTCTTTGTCTGAGTAGGCTAGTACCTCCCTGCTCCAATCATCTGTAATAATTTTACCTGAAGCAGTTGCCCAGTAAGGGGATGCCCATCTCTTCAAGATCTGACCACTGATCCATGTTGCCACAAGACCCATAACTAGAGTAATCAGATTGCTTCAAGGAGATAAGTACAAAGTTTGACACAGGAAGAAACAGACTACACTCTAAAATACTCGCAGGGGCACCTGAGTGGCTCAGTGAGCATCTGCCTTCAGCCCAGGGCATGATCCTGGGGTTCCAGGATCGAGTCCCACCTCGGGCTCCCTGAATGGAGCCTGCTTCTCCTTCTGCCTGTGTCTCTGCCTCTCTCTGTGTGTCTCTCATGAATAGATAAATAAAATCTTTTAAAAAGAATTAAAAATAAAGTAATTGCAAAATTTTGCTAATTTATATTGGCAGAAACCTGGTGAATATGCATATGAATGGGTTCTAAGGATATTTGAGTAAAGGGGATAAAATTTAGCTCTAGACAGGCCAAATGTATTGATAAAGATGTACTTACCAGTGGTTTTAGATTTAATGAGTTGACAATAATACACTTTTATTTTTATCTGGCAGGATTAGCAGCCCTGCCTTGGGGAAATGACAGATCATCTGCTTTTTGCCCAGATTAGCAGAAATCTTGATTGTCTTGGAGTCTATAAAACATTACACTGGTCGTACCACACTAATTACATTTATTGGTCTAATGACCAGAAGTAGCAAGTTCTTAGTTGTCTTAATAAGGGGTATGGGGTCGGAGGATTCCACTCTCTTATTCCCATCAAGTGCGATGCCAAGCAATACCGGGCTATTCCTCACATTATTCTTGCCTTCTGACCAAAGGCATAATTGTTTGATTTTAATAAGGGATACTTGGACCCCATTACTTTATAGGGGCCTGCTACCTCAGTAAATTTCCTGGGAATCCGATGGTCTTGAACATGTCAACATATTCTTTCGAAGGTAGGGGATCCCTGGGTGGCGCAGCGGTTTAGTGCCTGCTTTTGGCCCAGGGCGCGATTCTGGAGACCTGGAATCGAATCCCACGTCGGGCTTCCGGTGCATGGAGCCTGCTTCTCCCTCTGCCTATGTCTCTGCCTCTCTCTCTCTGTGTGTGACTATCATTAAAAAAAAAAAAAAAATTCTTTCGAAGGTAGACTACAAGTTGCTGCCCCTTACCCTGCCTGTTCCTAAAGGAAGCAGAATGCTTGGTGGGCCTTTTTTATGGCAGAGGCAACATCATCACACTGACTGTTACATAGGGTTATTTAGCAAGTAACTGGAAAGATTACCAATTGTTGTTGTTTTACTTTACTTCTCTGTGATTTAAGTTGACTTAAGTGTCAAGGCCCCATTTTAGCTGAGAGCAGAAAACTTAAACTTATTGACTCAAGCTTTTTAATTTCATCTTAAATTGCTTATAGAAACAGAGATAGGAAGCAGGGAACATTCTTCTGCTCTTGTGTTACTAAGCTCATCTCATTTTTCATTTGTTTTATTTTAACTGACAGTTTTGACTGGGTAGCAAGTATAGGCTACAGTGCAGTGTGCTATTCCATTTAGGTATTATGACCAAACTACTAAAGACCAATGATACTCCAAGTGTGTAAGGCATGTATATATGAAGCCTATTGTAAGCTCATACTCTCAGCATTTGGGAGCAGTTTATTATTATCCCATTTTAGAACAATGTTAATCTGAAGTTAAATAACTTGTTCAAGGACAGACAGTTGGAAAGCTGAAGAACCAATGCATGTGCCCATGCTCTCTGAATTAACCAACATGGCAATATTGCCTTTAGTAGTAAACACATGGTACTTCAATTATAGCACTTACCTTGTTCAAATCTATGCTTAATATTCTCACTGAATTATAAATTAAGTAATGCTAAGTTATTGTTTCTTGGCATCCCCAAGCCACTCTACAGAGTGCCACACAGAATGGGTGTATATTAAATGTTTATAGGATTTCACAGACGTATCTCTGCTCATGGTCACAGGATATGTTGAACTGACAATCAATGGGAATCACATAAGGCTTTTTCCTTCCAAACCCAAACCCAAAGTCAAAGAATCTTCTAAGTTACATTAGAAGTACAGCATCTGGGATCCCTGGGTGGCGCAGCGGTTTGGCGCCTGCCTTTGGCCCAGGGCGCGATCCTGGAGACCCGGGATCGAATCCCACATCAGGCTCCCGGTGCATGGAGCCTGCTTCTCCCTCTGCCTGTGTCTCTGCCTCTCTCTCTCTCTCTCTGTATGACTATCATAAGTAAATAAAAAAAAAAAAAAGTACAGCATCTGTGTACTCATGACTATTATTTTTCTCTGTTGCTCCATGCTTTCCTTATGAAATCTTCTTTATAACTTGCCAAAATAAAAATGCCTTTCCTGTATCAGCAAAAACATATTCTGAGTCTTTTGACCACAATAAGATAGAAATTGTATGACCAAATGACAGAGATCTGTTATAGAGTTTCAGTCTCTTATTTCCAAGAAGTGCAATGCCAAGCAATACCCAGATATTCCTCACATTGTTGTTGCCCTCTGACTGAAGATGTAATTCTTCAATTTTTGAATTGTCTTAGACCTTAAAGCTAGTGGTGATATAATTGACTCCTGTAAGCATAATCTGGCAACCATATATACTAAGAGCAAAGAGGTATGCAATGACAAAGTTTAACTGCAGGCACAAACTATGGGCCCATGTGATATTCAAACATAATCCTTTTTTTTTTTTTTTTTTTTGGTCATATTCAGGACACCGAGGTTCAAGCTCTTCCCTACTTCTTTTTAACATGAGGTATAACCTTTCAACAAAGGAGTATTTATCAGGGAATTTGCCAGCATTACTACCTAGCCATCAGTGTAGATAAGAAAAGTGACATAGACTTTGACAGGCTTTGCTTAAGAACAATAGATGACGCTAATCTATTTGCTCTTCAGGAGACTATAAAATGATGACCAGTTGATGTCAGAGGGTTGTAGGCTCCATGTAGTAGATTTTCCCAAGTCCTCTATAACATTTGTCAACTACAAAATTAGAGCACATGTCTCAAGACATTAAGATTGTCTTTTGGTCTCTGTATATATGTATCACTTGTTAGGATATTCAGTACTCTATCCCACATATCTGGCCTTCCCAAAATCTCTGGGGAATTCTAGACTCCTGTTGTGATACATGCTTGGCTCATTCATTCATTTAGCATGCAGTTTTGAGAGCTTAGATTGTGGAAGACACTACTAAGTCCTATTATAAAATAGATTATAAATGGTAGACAAAGCAGACAAGGCCCCTGTCCTTGAGGAACATGGAGTTTAGTAGAAGAGCAGGAAATTAGAAAAGCGATGGTGCTATGATAAAGGAAGCACAGGGTGCTGTGGGGGTTAATCCAGTCTAACTAGGTAAGAGCAGCTTACCTAGTAGAGGTGATGTCTAAATGGACACCTGAAGGATAAATTAGTCCTCATCATATGAAAAGGAGATAGTGGGGGTAGGAGGTGGGAGGTACTCTGTAGGTAGAAATGAAAGAATATTGAAGACAAGGAAGTGTGAGAGAGGAAAGAAAATAGTTGGATTGGGCTACAATGTGGGAGGGTAGATGGGGTAAGAATTGAGGCTGAAGAAGAAAACTGAGTTAACAAGATCAAACGCTCCCAGGACATAGAATAAGAAAAGCACTAACAAGTGTCTGTGGGGCTTTTTAACAAGTAAGTGAGAGCAATCTCAGGGTAGTAGTAGGGGACAAAGACTGGGTAGCAATGGATTGAACAATAAATTATCTGAGGTGCAGAAATGGAGCCCATTCATGAAATTTGTTTATGGGAACTCCCTCTCATAAGGAGAGTGTGTGGGAAGAAAATGTGGGGTTAAGGGAAGAGATATATATGTGTTTTACAATGGTAACATGTTTTATACTTGTATATGTTACATCTGTATATTTATGTGTATGTATTGTATCTGTATAAGCAATTGTCTTTTTTCCATCACTGCCCCAATCTGCCTAGTACCCAGTCTCCCCAAAAATATGATCAATAACTGTTACTGGTTTATGTATCCTTTCAAAGTTTTTTATGCACATATTAGAGAAGATTCATTGTATTTCTCCTTATTTAACACAAAATACAGCATACATACTCTATAGAGTTTTCTGCATTTTCTTTTTTCAAATATCTCTTGTAACTCTTTTCATAACAGTACATTGAGAGGCCTTATAAATTTTAAAAGATGGAGAGTATTCCATCGTATGGATGCACCAAATTTCCTTAACTAATCCCCTATTGATGGACATATTTTACTATTGTGAATAATACTACAGTGTATATCACTTTGCCCATATGAAAGCAAGGCCACTGTTGGCGTATCAGTGCTGTCTTAGTTAACCTTGCATTACTCTCTACTTCAGAGACACTGAGACAAGGACTTGGGTGCAGTTAGTTTAATGAAATGTAATCGCAGGACACAGGAGTAAGGGAACAGAGAGATCAAGATAGGGGAGAAGAATAAGTCAATATTAGGGTGTATTTTAGACGAGATCGGGCGCGTTCAGGGTGGTATGGCCGTAGACTAGGGTGTATTTTAGAAGTTCCTAGGACCTCCTAAGAAGTGTACAGAGCACCGCAGAATCGTTCATAGAAGGACAGAAGGACAGTACTTTCATGCATTGCCTTCCATGCCCCACTGGATCAAGGTTGCCCCTTCTCTCACACTTTAAGGACTAATTTTATCCTAAGGAAAGAAAGCTCAAATAAGTCTACCGTCAACAGAGATGAGGCTGAGGTCATAAACTGTCCACTGCAATGTGACTGAGATGTGGCTGAAGTATGTGATGTGGTTACTAGAAGAAACATCAATTATATTTGCCTTTGTGAAAATTAGAAAAAGGTGTTCCATCCAGGCTGAGGCAATCTTGCATTCTCATAGCATCTCCGTGCTAATGTTGAAAAGGCTCCTTTTTGGGACACCTGCTAATGTTGAAAAGGCTCCTTTTTGGGACAACTCAGTGGTTGAGCATCTGCCTTTGGCTCAGGGTGTGATCCTGGAGTCCCAGGATTGAATCCCACACCCGGCTCCCTGCATGGAACCTGTGTCTACCTCTGCCGGTGTCTCTGCTTCTCTCTCTGTCTCTCATGAATAAATAAATTTAAAAAAATTTTTAAATGAAAAGGCTCCTTTCTCTAAGCTCTTCTTACCTATGCCCCAGTGCCAAGGTGTTCAGTTAACGAGGAGAAGACAGACTGGATTTCAGCAGCTTGACCTAAAGATACTCAAACATGAACAACATGCATAATAGTACAGTGTGCTCCGGGGTACACGTGTGTCAAGAGGATATGTTCCTCAGAATGAGTCAGAGGTATAATCAGGGTTCTTTCCCTGACTTAGTTTCCTCACACGTTTGCAGTGATAAATGCTTAGCTAGACTTGAGGGGGCTCCACTGCCAATCCTGGGCCACTCTTTCTGTACTTCCTCCTTTCTGATACTTTGCTCACAAATTCTATCTGCCCTGGGCCTTTCATGTTCCAAACTCTATTCCCCAACTCAGGGAGACCTCTGGGCTCTGCCTGGGTTTCTCTGGCCTGAAATCTCTCCAGTTGTTGAGCTTAGACACTCAGAAGGTTTGCTTTGCTTAGTTCCTATCTCTCCCAGACAACTGTTCTTTGCTACTTGTTGATAGCCAATCTCTTCCAAATCATTATTTCATACATTTGGTCTGAACTTACAGTTATCTAAGGTATGAAGGTAATTACAGTACCAATTACTCCTTCTTGCCCAGAAATGGGATGCGTTTCTTTTCTTTTTTTTTTTTTTATTTTATTTACTTATGATAGTCATACAGAGAGAGAGAAAGGCAGAGACATAGGCAGAGGGAGAAGCAGGCTCCATGCACCGGGAGCCCGATGTGGGATTTGATCCCGGGTCTTGAGGATCGCGCCCTGGGCCAAAGGCAGGCGCCAAACTGCTGCGCCACCCAGGGATCCCTGGGATTCATTTCTAATCTTAATAAATACTTCCATGCAGGCTGTACCAATTTCTTTTTTTTTTTTTAATATTTTATGTATTTATTCATGAGAGACACAGAGAGAGATCTGAAGAGACACAGGCAGAGAGAGAAGCGGGCTCCATGCAGGAAGCCGGATGTGGGACTCGATCCCAGGTCTCCAGGATCACGCCCTGGGCCGAAGGCAGGTGCTCAACCGCTGAGCCTGTCCCAGGCTGTACCAATTTCTACTCCTAGTTGGAGCACTAGTTGCAGCAGCTCTTAAGTGCCTGTGTTCACTTGCCAGACACAAGACAGAATGTTATGGGTGAAAATGGTACCTTACAGTAGCTTTAATATACATTTATCTTACTGTATGTGACATTTAGACTCTTTTAAGATATTTAAGAACCATTTGCATTTCCTTTCCTATAAACTCTTTATTCATATTCTTTACCCATTCTTGCTGGGTTGGTGGTATTTCCTTAATGATATAGTGAGGTCCATTGCTTCAAAGGGTCACATCGCAAGTGAAACTCACAGCAAGTCAAAGGATAATGCTGCCATTATGATGCATCCTATACCACTGGTGTTCTATTTATGAAGTACCATCATATTTTAGATTTTATCTTAGTATTACTCAAGCAGAATACAAAACTGAAAAAAAACTTGCTAGTAGCTACAATAATATTCTCAACACATGAGAACACACACATGTCAACATATTTTGAAGGTAGAACTTCAAAGACAGGTACATGTACTGCTATCTGTAAGTGCATTGAGGTAGGGACCAGATCTTATATTTATAGTTCAAGTTACTGGAATATTTTAGTTTATTTATTTACTTATTTATAAATGTAAAATAAATATGTGCTCTCTCTTAAAAAGGATTTTCTGATATGCCACCCAGCCACTGATACAATGGCAGAAATCCTAGACTTTCCTTTTATTTTTATAACTCTCTCTTCTGCCTTCCTTCTTTAGACTGTATTTTCTTCCTTCACAATATGCTCACTTTCCTTATAGTAAGTCTATTTCTTTTAATCCCCTGAGGAAAGTTTTACTATGTTTTCTTTTTTATCACAAAGAATTTGCTTTTACCAGAGAACTTGAAAGCAATGTACTTTTTAAAAAACATTATTGTTATTAAGGTAAAATATAAATATGGTGAAGTCCATACATCTTAAATGTATGATTTGATGGATGTTCCTAAATGTATTTTCTGGGCCCTGGATACTTTTGCATTCATGTGCCCCTTTCTTTATAAAAAATGTTAAAAATTATATTTTATGATTGTGTTGGAGGAACAACCAATATGATCCAAAATACATGCATTATTGCTATATTCATTTTATATTTCTAATTTTAAAAGAAATTAAAATGAAACTATTTTCCTGGTCCCTAAAAATCTTGTGTGTCCTAGGCACTGTGTCTAGTATAGAAGTCATCTCTGTGTACACACTGTGTCACCATCCCCCTATCAAGGTATAGAATATTTCTATTACCTCAGAAAGTTTTCTTGTGCTTCCTTCCCGTTGGTCCCCATGCCCAAAGGCAACCACTCTTCTGATTTCTATTACCATATTCTTGAGCTTTATATAAATATAATCATAGTTTGTGATTATATTACACTTTATTGTAATGTAATGTATATATTGTAATGTAATATAGTCTTTTATATATCATTTCCTTCATCAACAAAGTATTTTTATATTATGATCCATCCATATTATTGTGTGCATTAGTATTTCACTCTTTTTTTATTGCTTCATTTCATAATAAGCAGAATGTGCTCTCCTATAAACGGACATTTGGGTTGTTTCTAGTTTTAGGGTACCATGCGTAAAACTGCTATGAACGTTTTTGTAAAAGTCTTTTTGTAGACATTAAGTTTTTGTTTTTCTTGAAAAATCACCTAGGAATGTAAACACCACGTTTGAGGGATGGAAAGTATAGAGGTATTGCTTAATTTATAAGAAACTGCCAAACTGATTTCCAAAGTAGTTTTACCATTTATGCTAACAGCAGCAATGTATGAGAGTCATGTTGTTCCATGCCAAGATTTGCTCCGTCTTTTTAATTGTAAACATCCTTATGGGTACAAAATGGCACTATATTGTGCAATTCTTTCCCTGAAATTTTAAAGACAAGTAACAAAAAATTAAGTTTATACTGTTCCATCCAATGTGTAACTTGAAAATACCTTTTCAGACTTATCTTTGTTCTTTCTTCTCACCAATAACTAATCGCTCTTTTTCTCCTTAATTGTTATCCATCAGCCCATCCCCTAAATTTTAGCCATAGGAATCATCAGATCATTGTCTCTTTAACAGCTTCAGGAAAGCAGATAGGAGCAAAATCTAGAGTGTTATTGTTTGGATATCCCATATTAAGCTGTCCTCATCTTTTCATAAAGAGAACAATCCACTCACTACAGCAATAGTTAGCAATGTAAATTTTACTGGTTATTTCATACGAGAGATAGATGAAGGGATTTATATTGCATAGCTCACAGAATTTTCTAGAAAATTCCTCATGAGGCTTGTCCTTAATCTTTTTTTTTTCTCAACTAGTAGCCACTAGCTCTCCTTCTTATTCAGCTTTTCACTCTAGTCTACATATTCCATTTGCTCATGAATACTAGTGCTGTATTCAGTTTGAGAGGGGTCATCATATTGAGGAGAATAAGAAGCCATAGACCTAGAAGGCAATGAGGGATTATGCATACAAAAATATATGTACATATATGTTCTGCTACACTGATTTTCTTTCTTTCTTTTCTTTCTGAATTACTTTTGGTGGCCTGATTACTTAATACAAACAACACTTTCTTTGACAAAACAGTAGGGTCATCAAGGAGTAGTCTGCCTGTCAAATTTCATAAACAGATCTTGCCAAAACCACTACTACCACTATTACCACATATACAAACCTTACTGTTGTTGCTATTAAATTGTTTGGAGGGCAGCCCTGGTGGCCCAGTGGTCTAGCTCCACCTTCAGCCCAGGGTGTGATCCTGAAGACCCAGGATGGAGTCCCACGTCGGGCTCCCTGCATGGAGCCTGCTTCTCCCTCTGCCTGTGTCTCTGCCTCACTCCCTCTCTGTGCCTCTCATGAATAAATAAATAAAATCTTTTAAAAAAAATCTTTAAAAAATAAAATAAATAAATTGTTTGGAAATCTGCTAGAATGTCATTTTCTCTTAACCTCTACACTACACAGCTATGAATGGTTGCTGTGCTGTATCATCATGGGGATGCATGGTTCTTTGGAATGCATTGTAGCTGTCCCCTCCAACATAGCAGGGAAAGTCATAACCTTTATGGATGTTTATAATAAGCTAAGTAATGACAACTTACATTAATAGCCCACCATGGGAAAAATATGCGACACCAAAGAGTTTTGTAGTTTCCTCTTGAAATCTGTAGATGAGAAAATACACCTGCATGGAGTTCAAAATTACGTAAGAAGATACGGCAGAGGGAGAAGCAGAATAAAGGAGAGACAGATTGGATTTAGCTGGAAGCTCTCTATCACTTTAGGGTATTATGGTTTATCTTCATTTTACTATTTTTTTAAAATCCAAAAAAAAAAAAAAAAGGTATGTGTGTGTGTGTTGCCTTAATATCTTGGTTTTAAAATTGCTATTGCTTCAACTTGTACAACTAAAAGGAAATCTTGAGTAATCCAACCATCAATTTTTGGTTGAGTAATAAAAGCTATTATATGGAGTCTTTGATTGCAATCCTGGGCACATAGTGTTCTCTCTCCCCTGTTATTAATACTATATTTATTGAGCATTTATTATGAACTAAACAGGGATGATACAGATAATAGTTCTTGTCTGAGTTCTGTGACACACAGGTAAGCCAATTATTGTAATGCAGTATGCTAAATTGGAGGCACTTCACTTAGACAGGGGTCTGGGGCCTGAGGTGGGAAGTATTAAGGAATGCTTTCAGTTTTTATGGTCTGGGAGAGATTAGATAGATAGATAAATATAGTATTAAAGTCTTACCTGATGGATTTTTTTTTCTCAATACCTAACCCTTGCTCCCTAATCCTTGATTGACTAATTCATTTCTTCTCAATCGGATTATATTATAATGTTTATTTACACAAATGGGAGTTTCCTTTTCAGGTCCATTCATTTTTGCATTCTTCAGCTGTGCCTAAACTTTTTTTTTTTAAGATTTTATTTATTTATTTGAGCCTAACAGAGTGAGAGCAGGGGGAGGGGCAGAGGGAGAAGCAAGCTCCCCCACTGGGCAGGGAGCCCAATTGTGGGGCTCAATCCCATGACCCTGAGATCATGACCCCAGCCAAAGACAGACACTCAAGTGACTGAGCCACCTAGGTGCCCCTAAACTTTTAATTATCACAGTTTTATTATGTTTTGATATCTAGTAGGCCTAGTCCCCCTAAATGTTCTTTATAAAATTTTCCTTGCCAAAAAAAAAAAAAAAAAATTTTTTTTCCTTGCCATTCTTACCAGTTCTTTCACATGAATTTTAAGATTATTTTGTCAAGCACTCTCTTCCCTAAACAATTCCTGTGGGGAACTGGATAGGGGTTATATTAATGTGGGCTGGATTGACATGTTTCTCTACTCTTCAGTCTTTTTTATTTTATTTTATTTTATTTATTTATTTATTTATTTATGATAGTCACACACACACAGAGAGAGAGAGAGAGAGAGAGGAAGAGACATAGGCAGAGGGAGAAGCAGGCTCCACGCACCGGGAGCCCAATATGGGATTCGATCCCGGGTCTCCAGGATCGCGCCCTGGGCCAAAGGCAGGTGCCAAACTGCTGCGCCACCCAGGGATCCCTCTACTCTTCAGTCTTTTCAGTTTTTTCAGTTTTTTTTTTTAATAGGGAGCAAAGATTTATACATATTATCTTAGAAAATCGGGTTTATCATAAGAATAAGTAATTGAGACTTTTATTTATATTCTGTAGATATTTCTGAATTTTGCTGTTTTCCTCGTCATGGTACATTTATTTTTTTAAGTTATCCATGATATTTTAGATAATTTGGTTGCTATCATGAATAGGATTACTTTTGCTGTGTATTTCCTTATAGAGGAAAGATATTTCTTTAAAAATGTTTTTATTCAGCCATTTTACCATGTCCTATTATTCCTTTTTATTTTCCTAAAACTTTACCTGTGAATTCTTTTTAGGATCCTACATAAACAAATCATTTTTAAATAAAGACTATTTAGGCTTCTTTCATTAAGTTGTTTTCAAACTGATCACTGTAGAGGCAGCATGAAAGATGGAAAAGTGGGACTGAAGGCATGGAAATCAGATGAGAAATTACAGTGATCAAGAACTGAAGCAGATTAGTAAGGGTTGAATGGAGAGGATGGATAAGAGAAATTCAAAAGGTAAAGTGTAGTACTCAGTGATTGGTGTGGTAAGGGAGTAGGAGGATAAATTTTAGACTTCAGCTTTGACTGACTATAGAAACAGGATTAAAAAAAAAAAAGAAACAGAATTAATAGACAATTTCTGTGGAAAAGAATAGTTACCCCGGTTACAATCAAGGGAACTTAATTGTAGCTGCTCATTGTGTGTTCATGAGTAAAATAAGGATACCAGGATTTCTGGGCAAAGGAGTCCGGGACCTACTTTGAGGATAGTAAGTCAGTTAAGCCAAGTGTCTTTGTTTTTACAGAAGCTTGATGGGCCCTTGCATTTATGGTGACAGCTTCTCTCTGCCCTATGTTATTACTACCAACTATCTCACCCTCTGCCACAAGTCTACTACTTAAGTCATAGTTGCTGCTCACTCATGGCTTCTGTGTACTGTATTCTGAGTGTCTTTTGGATTCTGCTCCTGCTACCTTCTGCTTGGCTCCTTCCTCAGACCTACAGTTCAAATTTTCTAGGAAGATAATTGGCCTAACCAAACATAGCCACTATTATAATTGAGTTTTCCTATCAGGGCATTTAACAAAAGATGATCAGTTTCTGGAATGGCTGCCTTGAGGCAGGTGTTCACTCTTCATCCCGTTGGCCAAGGCAACCTATGGACAAGGGAAACACCTAGGGCTTCTATAGTCAGCAAGATCTTCGGGGAAGGGCTTACCATCACCAATATAGAAGGGGCCTGTGCATATAGCCACAGGTTATGGCTTATTCTCTCTGGTACAACACTACAGACGGAAGAATGGGCTTGGGAAGTGAGAGGGGAAGAGGAGTCACAAATTAGGTTTCAGTCATGTTTCATTAGAGCTGCCTGTAGTATGTTTCCCTAGATAGGCCCTGTAGGCTGTGGGAAATTCTGGCCTGAAGTTTGGGAGCTTCCGCAGCATTTTTCAGGTCACTCTTATAGTACCTATAGTATTACTTAATTTGTTTCAAAACACCAGACTGTTGGTTCCTTGAAGCCAAGAATTTGGTCTTTTTTATCTTTGTATCTTCAGTGCCCAATACATAGTAAATGCTTAATAATTATTTGTTGAATGAATGAGTGGTTGGTTTGGAACCTGAAAATTAAGAATGTTTCATAGTAAATTGATAATATGGCCATAGTATCATGTATTTTCCCTATTTTGTACTTGAAAAATACTAGAAGGAAAAGGAAACATTTTATCTTTTGACATTTTAGTACATATCCATGATTTATATAATTTTGGTCCAACAAATGTCTAAACTTACATCACCTTTCATATCGTATCCTTCTTTCCATTTAGCATTCATTTGTACGTGGATTTCCAAATATTAATGTACCTACATACTAGATATTTTTATGAACTTCCATTGTTTTGATATATCAGTGTACTCAACAATGTCCCAGTTGTCAGATGTTGGGAGATATTATAGTGCTCATTAGCATAAGACTGGTATATATGTATAAGTGAACTTTAATCTCACAATAGAGGTAGCTAATGTTTAACATCCTCCAATCAGGAGTACACACTCCCTAGATAGCTACACAAGCATTCCAAATATCTTACTGAAATCTACCAAGGATTTAATAATTAGTTAAGGAAAATTAGATACAATTTTTTTAGACACAATTTTTGATTGGTAAAATGAGTGGTGGTCAAGGGGCGCCTGGGTGGCCCGTTCAGTTAAGGGTCTGTCTTTGGCTCAGGTCATGATCTCAGGGTCCTAGGATCAAACCCAACATCAGGCTTCCTGCTCAGCTGCTTCTCCCTCTCTTTCTCCCTCTGGGCATGCTCTCTTGCTCTCTCTCAAATAAATAAATAAAATATTTTTTAAAAATGAGTGGTGTTCATGATAGGCTGTGTAGACGTCACTGCCTTTGAATGAAGAAGATGTAAGAATCCAGGAAGTCCACAAGTTATTACCTTTGGTTTAGCATCTAAGGTCTAGAGCTCTGTTTTATCTAGTGGCTGTCTCTCTTTGTGAAAGATTTTATTTCCTGATAACTATAGGATTCACTCTATAGTTCCCAAGTCCATTCAGAGGGAATTTTTAGAGGCCTAAAATATTTAAGAGAAGTCACAAATTAGATGCCCAGATTATATACTGCTCACTTTTGTAATATATCCACTAATTATATTCTAACCTAACCAGATCTTATGTGAAATTTTTTTTCAAGCTGGTTTCTGTCATTAATATGGCTGGTCTTAGGTAAATCATTTAACCTCTCTGGAGTATCTACTGAGAAAAGTCATGTAGGAAATCTCTAAGAACAATTCTTTTTCTTTTTTTAACATCTTATTTATTTATTGATGAGAGATACACAGAAGGAGGCACAGACACAGGCAGAGGGAGAAGCAGGCTCCCTAAGAGGGAAGCCTGATGTGGGACTCGATCCCGGGACCCAGGGATCACATCCTGGGCTGAAGGCAGATGCTCAACTGCTGAACCGCCCAGGTGTCCTATATTTTCTACTTCTAAGAAATGAAGAAGATATCAGCTCCCTTCCATGCCCCAAATGGTAGGTTTGTTCCAAACCCCAACCAACTTAAAAATTTTTTCTTACCAGTTTTTCCTCTATTCCTCCTGTTCCATTTAATTAGATTCTTTTCTTTTGTTCCATTATAAAAATAACCAGCCATCACTGTAGAAAATTAGGAAGTTACAGAAAATTACAAAGAAGCAGATTTTTAAAATGTATCCAAATTTTAAAAATTATCCAAAGAGAGCCACTGATCACATTGTGACAGTTTCTTTTAGTTTTTTTTTTTTTCTTCTCTATTGTGATTTCTCATTTTATCCACTCACTTGTCTTCCCCTGTATGCCTTTGGAGTCTGAGAATTCTCAGTCTACCCAAACCACCAGCCTAAAAGATCCAAAAACTTGAAAAGGAAATTGAGTTCTGGAATATGCAGAACAGTCTCCTCTTTTTCAGACCATGGCACCTTCCCAATTTTTAAAATTATGAACATTTTCAGGCCAAAAAATAAATAAAATAAATAAATAAAATAAAATAAATAAATAAAATAAAAAAGAACATTTTCACACACAAAGTGAGAAAATCTGGAGGCACTTGGGTGGTTCAGTCTATTAGGTATCTGACTTGTGACTTCAGCTCAGGTCATGACCTCAGGGTGGAATTGAGCTCCAGCTAGGGCTCCGAACTCAGCTGGGAGGCTGCTTGAGATTCTCAGTCTTCCTCTTCCTTGGCCCGTCCCCCCCTCAAAAAAATAAATAAATCCTAAAGAAAAAAAGATGAAAACCTGAATGCTAACCATTGAAATTCAATAATTTTTAACATACTATAATTTTGTTTTTTCTATAATCTACATATACTTTTTTTTATCTGAACCATTTGAATGTAACAGGCAGATATCATGGTATCTCATTTCTAAACACTTCACCCTTTATCTTCTAAGAATAAGACATTTTTTAGACAACTATGATGTCATTACTGCCCTTGCATTATTAAGAATAGTTTCACAGGGATCCCTGGGTGGCGCAGCGGTTTGGTGCCTGCCTTTGGCTCAGGGCGCGATCTTGGAGATCCGGGATCGAATCCCACGTCGGGCTTCCGGTGCATGGAGCCTGCTTCTCCCTCTGCCTGTGTCTCTGCCTCTCTCTCTCTCTCTCTGTGACTATCATAAATAAATAAAAAAAAATTAAAAAAAGAAGAATAGTTTCACAATATCACCTAGTATTGAGTTCATATGCAAATTTCCCCCATTATCTCAAGAACATATTTTGTTGCTTTCTTTGGAACAAAGATTCAGTCTAAAAAAAAAAAAAAAAAAAAGATTCAGTCTAGTATTTGCAGACAGTAGTTCCCCTTATCTTTAGAGAATATGTTCCAAGACCGTCAGTGGGTGCCTGACACTGCAAATAGTACCAAACTAGGGATCCCTGGGTGGCGCAGCGGTTTAGCGCCTGCCTTTGGCCCAGGGCGCGATCCTGGAGACCCGGGATCGAATCCCACGTCGGGCTCCCGGTGCATGGAGCCTGCTTCTCCCTCTGCCTGTGTCTCTGCTTCTCTCTCTCTCTCTGTGTGCCTATCATAAATAAATAAAATTTAAAAAAAAATAAAAAATACTTTAAAACAAACAAACAAACAAAATAGTACCAAACTATATATGTTATTTTTTCCCTATATGTACCTATGATAAAGTTTAATTTACATATTAGGCACAGTAACAGATGAACAACAATAGCTAATAATAAAATAGAACAATATTGTTTTATAAGTGGTCTCACTCTCTCAAAATATCTTATTATACAGTACTCATCCTTATGACGATGTGAGAGGATAAAATGCTTATGTAATGAGGTGATGTGGGGTGAGTGACATGGGTGCTGTGATATAGAGTTAGGCTACTATGAACTCCCTGATGATTTATCAGAAGGAGGCTCATCTGCTTCTGTACTGTAGTTACCGGTGGGTAAACGGAATTACTGTGGAAAGCGAAGCCACAAATAAGGAGAGACTTTTGTGTTATATTTAGTTATCTCTTCAGTATCGTTTAATCTAAAACAGTCTCTCCTCCTTTATTATTTAAGTGAGCTTTGTTTTTTGTTTGTTTATTTATTTATTAATGAGAGACACAGAGAGAGAGGCAGAGACAGGCAGAGGGAGAAGCAGGCTCCATGCAGGGACCCCGATGTGGAACTCTATCTGGGTCTCCAGGATCACGCCCTGGGCCGAAGGCGGCGCTAAACTGCTGAGCCACCCGGGCTGTCCTGAGCTTTGTTTTTGAGGTCAGGCCATGTTTTACAACCATCCTTTAAACGTATTCCCTGCCTCAGAACTAGCACAATGTGGGGCACCTGTGTGGCTTAGCTGGTTAAGTGTTGACTCTTGATTTTGGCTTAGGTCATGATCGTGGGCTGTGGGATCGAGCCTCATATCAGGCTCCATGCTAGGCATGGAACTTGCTTAAGCTTAAGATTCTCTCTCTCTCCCTTTGTCCCTCTCCCCTGATTCTACCCACACTTGGCCTTCCTTCCTCTCTCTCAAAAAACAAAAACAAAAAAGAAAACAAAACCTAGCCCAACTCATTGTCTTTCACTTGTATAATTGCAATTACCTCCTCACTCAAGTTTTGACTTCAGTCTCTCTAATACATATTGTTGATGAGATTATTTTCCTAGAGAGCTTCCCAGATCCCCTTCAATTTCAGGCCCAGTAAATCAGAGCCCTGCATCCATCATAGTAGGATGACTCCAATGGGGCCAGCTTGAGTGAAACTCAAGACTTTGATGGAAACTCCCATGAACTATTCTTTTTTTTTTTTTTAATTTTTTATTTATTTATGATAGTCACAGAGAGAGAGAGAGAGGCAGAGACACAGGCGGAGGGAGAAGCAAGCTCCATGCACCGGGAGCCTGATGTGGGATTCGATCCCGGGTCTCCAGGATCGCGCCCCGGGCCAAAGGCAGGCGCCAAACCGCTGCGCCACCCAGGGATCCCCCATGAACTATTCTTACTGTTCTGGCTAGACTTTGAACTTGAGAGCTTTAGAGGCTGGAGTACCCACAATCAACTTGTAACTGTTTGGGGAGAGCCTAGATTTGCTAGGGCTGCACTTAAAGCCAGAAAAAGAAGGCAACATGACAGAAGGCAGAGCAGATACCTAGACAGTAACAAAACCTGGTGATAGCTGGAGGCCTGAATCTAGCTGTGTAGAAGTCAGGTCTACCTCCTGGACTCTTCAGTACTGTGAGCCAATAAATTCCCATTTGTGGGCAAGTCAGTTCACATTGGATTTCCTGTCATTTAACAACCAAAGGGTCCCAGCAGATATATACTTTATCAATTTGCTTTCACAATAATCACTGATTCTTAGCAACTCTTAGAATTTGAGCCTCAGAAAAGCTTAGGAACTTGCGAACTGGAATACTGTTGTATGGTAGAGATGGGTGACACATAAATCTTATGAATCCATAGCTGATGTGTGCACTCTCTTTCTGTAAATTACTTGAAAAGGTCACATAATCACATGGTTTGAAACTCATAAACATCAAAAGGCTAACAATGTCCCCCATCTGCCCTGTTCCTGGCACCCTGCTCCCCATGGAGGGTTTCTTCTTTATCTCTCCTGAATATGTAGTTTTACATATTCCCTTTCTTACACAAAAGAGGATATCATTCACTGTGTTCAAAACTTTTTAAAAAAAATTAGCATATACTTGGACACCTGTGTATATGTGTATGAAAGCGCCTACCTTCAGTCATGATCATGATCACAGAGTCCTGGGATCAAGCCCCATATCAGGCTCCCTGCTCAGTGTGGAGTCTGCTTGGGATTCTCTCTTTCCCTCTCCCTCTGTCTCTCTCCCCACTCATGCACTCTCTTTCTCTCCATCTCTCTCTCTCTCAAAAAAAAAAAATCTTAAAAAAAAGGAAAAACACTTTACTATCACCTAGAAGTCCCTTCTTGTACCCTTCCAATCCCTCTCCTACCTACATATAATTACTGCACTGACTTCTAACAGCATAGATTTTTTTTTCCTGTTTCAAACTTCATGTAAGTTGAGTCACATAGTATTTACTATTTTGTCTTAGCTTTTTTCCTCAAAATTATGTTTGTGAAACTTATCCATATTGTTGCATATAGCTGCAGCTCATTTGTTCTCATTGCTATATATAGTATTTCAAGGTGGAAATATATCACAAATTATTTGTCTATTATAGAATAGAAAACCCAGAAACAGACCCACAACTCTATGGTCAACTATTCTTTGGCAAAACAGGAAAGAATATCTACTGGCAAAAAGATAGTCTCTTCAATAAATGGTGTTGGGGAAACTGGACAGCCAAATGTAAAAGAATGAAACTGGACCACTTTCTTATACCATACACAGAAATAAATTCAAAATGGATGAAAGACCTACATGAGAGAGAGGAAACTATCAAAATCCTAGAGGAGAACACAGGCAGCAACTTCTTTGTCCTTGGCACCTTCTTGCTAGATATGTCACTGAAAGAAGGGAAACAAAAGCAAAAATGAACTATAGGACCTCAAGATAAAAAGCTTCTTCACCAAAACAATACAAAACAAAACAAAACAAAAAAACCCACACTTCTTAACAGCAAAGGAAATACTGAACAGAAATAAAAAGCAACCTATAGAATGGGAGAAGATATTTGCAAATGACATATCTGATAAAGTTAGTATCCAAAATCTATAAAGAACTTATCAAACTCAACACCCTAAAAACAAATAATTTAGTTAATAAATGGGCAGAAGACATGAATAGACGTTTTTCCAAAGAAAACAGGGATCCCTGGGTGGCTCAGTGGTTTAGTGCCTGCCTTCGGCCCAGGGCATGATCCTAAAGTCCCAGGATCGAGTCCCACATCAGACTCCGTGCATGGAGCCTGCTTCTCTCTCTCTCATAAATAAATAAAATCTTTAAAAAAAAAGAAAAGAAAGAAAACATTCAGACAGCCGACAGACACGTGAAAAGATGCTCCACATCACCCATCATCAGGGAAATATAAATCAAAACCATAGTGAGATACCACCTTACATCTGTCAGAATGGCTAATATTAACAACACAGGAAACAGATGTTGGAGAGCATGTGGAGAAAGGGGAACCCTCTGATGTTGTTGGTGGGAATGTGAACTGGTACAGCCACTCTGGAAAACAGTGTGGAGGTTCACTATTTGTAACTTAGAGCTATCCTACGACCCAGCAACTGCACTACTGGGTATTTACCTAAGGGATACAAAAATACAGATTCTTTTTTTTTTAAGATTTTATTTATTTATTCATGAGAGACACAGAGAGAGAGGCAGAGACACAGGCAGAGGGAGAAGCAGGCTCCATGCTGGGAGCCCAATGCGGGACTCGATCCCTGGTCTTCAGGATCACGCCCTGGGCCGAAGGCAGGTGTTCAACCGCTCAGCCACCCAGACATCCCCAAAAATACAGATTCAAAGGCATACATGCACCTGGATGTTCACATGTTTATAGCAGCATTATCAACAACAGTCAAATTATGTTTCCTGACCAATTTTTATGTTTGAAATTTGTTATAGCAAAGTATTTTTAATGTGTACACAAATTTGTTAAGATGATTTTCTTCTTTTTCCTGATACTAGAATAAAATTACATGATGTCCAAGAAAAAAAAATTATTTGTTTATCCTACTTGTCCTATTTGTCTATCTCCCATTTTATGGAAATTTTGGTGGTTTCCAATTCAGAGTTATTAAAAATATTCTCATACTCACACTTTTTGAATAGATGTCTATCCTTCTGCTGGATATATATCTAGGGTGTGATTGCTTGGTCATAGAATATGCATACATTGAGCTTTGTTAGATACCGCCAAAGAGTTTCTCAAAATAATTTTATCAAGTTATTTTCCCACCAGCAGCATATGAGAGTCCCAGTTGTTCTACTTCTCTGCCAACCAAAACTTGTTATTGTTAGTCTTTTTTTCTATTTTAATCATTTTATTGGCTATGTGGGTATTTGCATTTCTCTGATAACTAATGACACTGTGCACCTTTTCTCAATGTTTATTACCCATTGGGATATCCCTTTTTGTGAAATATCTGTTCAGTAGTTTTGCCTATTTTTTCATTATATTTTTCTGTCCTTTTGTATTGACTTGTAAGAGTCCTTTATACACCCTTGATGAGATTCTTTTGTGAAATGTATTACAGTTATTTGCTACTCTGTGGATTGCTTTTGCATTCTCTCAATGGTGTCTTTTAATGAACAGAAGTTCTTAATCTTAACAAAGTCTAATATGTCAATATTTTCCACTTTGGTTAGTATATTTTATGTCTTATTTACTTATCTGCTTATCATATACGTATTTATATTTATATTTATTTACATATATTCTAGATGGACTGTGAAATGATCTAGAACTATTCATTGAAAAGACCAGTCTTTCTGTACTGCACTGAAGTGTCAGCTTTGTCAAAAAAAAAAGGTGACCAGTTAAGTTTAACTCTGTCTCTGAACTATATTTTTACAGTGGTCTATATGTCTTATCTAGTGCTAGCATTATATTGTCATAATTACTATAATTTTATAATAGATTTTTACCTATTATAAATACACCTAGCAGTGTAACTACTCCTTATGTGTTCTTCAAGATTATCTTGTAGATTTTCATGTAAATTTTATAATAAGCTTGTCAATTTCCACAAGAAAAATGTGACTTTTTTTAAAAATTAGGATTGCACTGAAACCATAGATCAGTGTGGATAGAGTTGGCATCTTTAAAATACTGTCTCGGGATCCCTGGGTGGCGCAGCGGTTTGGCGCCTGCCTTTGGCCCAGGGTGCGATCCTGGAGACCTGGGATCGAGTCCCACATCGGGCTCCCAGTGCATGGAGCCTGCTTCTCCCTCTGCCTGTGTCTCTGCCTCTCTCTCTCTCTGTGACTATCATAAATAAATAAAAATTAAAAAAAAATAAATAAATAAAATAAAATACTGTCTCTTATAATCCAGGAACATGATATAACCCTCCATTTATCTATGTTTTCTTCAATTTATCTCAATGTTTTATAGTTTAATCTAGAGCTTTTGTATGTCTTTCATTAGATTTATTGATGGATCTTTTATGGTTTTGATGCTATAGTAAACAACACTTGTTTTTTAAGCCCAATTCTTATTTATTTGAAGCTTGCATATAGGAGAAATGCAATTGATTTTTAAAATACTATCCTTGTATCAGTGATCTTGATAAATTTATTAATTCTCATAGTTTGTCTATAGATCCTTTTTGATTATCTAAATACATAATTATATTATCTGCAAATAACAATGATATTTCTTTCTTTCTTTCCAATACTTGTGCCTTTTAATTGTTTTTTTTTTCTTGTTTTATTTTATTGGCTAGGCCCTCTGGCAAAATGTTGAATAGAATTGTTAAATAGTAGACTTTCTTGTAACATTCCCGATCCCAGGAGGATCAGAGGTTCATCACTCCATTGTATGTTTGTTGTAGGGTTTTGTGGATACTTTTCACCAGGATAGGGAATTCCCATCTGTTATTTGTTAAGAGACTTGAATTACAGGTGAGTACTGAATTTTATAAAATATTTGTTCCATTGAGATAATAATACAATTTTTATCTCAGTATAGTGAATTAAAATGCTTGCTTTTCAAATGTTAAACCACTGTTGCATTCCTGGATTAAATATCACTTGAATGTGGTATACTATCCTTTTCCTATTTCATAACATTTCATTTTTAATATTTTTGCATTTATGTTTTTGAGAGAAATTAGGCTGTAATTTTCATTCCTTATAATGTCCTTTCAAGTTTTAGTATTGTGATTATGCTCATTAAAAAAAAAGTCGGGGGCAGCCCCGGTGGCCCAGCGTTTGGCGCCTGCCTTTGGCCTGGGGCGTGATCCTGGAGTCACAGAATCCAGTCCCACATCAGGCTCCCTGCATGGAGCCTGCTTCTCCCTCTGCCTGTGTCTCTGCCTCTCTCTCTGTGTCTCTCATGAATAAATAAGTAAAATCTTTTTTTAAAAAGTCGGAAAAATTGTTTTGTTTTAATTTTCTTGAATATTTTATGTGAGATTGGTGTTATTTCTTCACTAAATATTTGGGAGAACTCATTGGTGAAGTATTCTGGGCTTAGGATTTTCTTTTTTTTTTTAATTTTATTTATTTATATGAGAGAGAGTGAGTGAGAGAGTACAAGGGATGAGAGGAGCAAAGGGAAAAGCACACTCCCCACTAAAGAGGGAGCCCAACACAAAGATCACAGGACCCCACAATCACTACCTGAGCAAAAGGCTGACACATAACTGACTGAGCCACCCAGGTACCCCTGGGCTTGGGATTTTCTTTGTGGGAAAGTGTTTAATGATAGACTCAATTTCCTTTACAGATGTTAGATTACTCAGATTTTCCATTATACTTTCCTTGTGTTTCTCGAAGAATTTCTCATTTGTGTAAATTGTCAAATATATTGGCATAAAGCTGTTTATGATATTATCCCATGTTTTTCAAATATGAACACCTAGTGATCTCCTTTTGCCTGAATATTGTCAATTTCAGTTTGTTCTCCCTCTCTTTTGTTAAATCAGTCTTGTGAGGTTTATCTACTTTCTTTATCTTTTTAAACATCCAATTTTTAGCTTTCTTTCTCTGTTGTAGGTTTTTATTTTATGGATTTATACTCACATCTTTATTATTTTCTTCTTTCTATTTCCTTTAGGTTTAATTTAACATACTTTTCCTAGCCTCTTGACAAGAAAACTCAAGTAAATGATATTTTAGCTTTTTATCTCTTCTATATATATACATTTAAGATGACAAATTTTCCTCCAGGTGCCACTTTAGCCACATTTCATAGGTTTGGGTATGTTGAATCTTATTATCATTCAGCTCAAACAATTTTTTAAAATGTGCTTTGTAATTTCTTCTTTGACATATGGATATGTGAAGTGTATTATTTAATTTTCAGGTTATAGGGAATTTTTTGTGATTTCCAGCTTAATTCCGCTGTGGTCATAGAATACTCTGACTAATCAAACATGGATTGACTTCCAGCTTGCTAGGAAATATGACAAAATTATCTGTTCTATTGTATTGTATTGTATCTGTTCTATTGTATTGATTTTATATTTTTTTGTACTATATACCCATCACCTAATTTTTATTTATTTTTACATTATTGGAGGTTATATTTATAGTTAAATGTATATTTTTATAGTTTTATAATCATAATTTTTGCCAATCTTAGCCCTAATTCTATATTTAAATTGATATAAATTTACTAGTCTCATTACTGCATTTTCTCTATACTTGAGCTTTCTATTTTCATTTATTTCTTAGGTCACTGAATTTCTTTAACAAGTAACATATCTAAGAGCACTCATAAGTGTTATACTATGAGTATACTATGAGTACCTTCATCCTGATAAAGGTCTGCCTTTTACCTTTATACTTGAAGGACAACTTGCTTGGTTTCAGGAGATTTTGGTCCTTCCAACAATGGAATGAATATTTTCCTTCCAACGATGTGTAAATATTCCTCCATTTCCTTGCAGCACTGGATTGCCTTTTGTACTTTGAATATTGATTTCCAAATCCTCTCTTCATTAGCTGGATTCATCTTCCATACATCTTCAACGAGTGACTGAATGCCACATTCCTTAAGTACTTTCATGTTTAGGAATTTCTGTTTGTTCGATTTACAATTAAGTTCAACCTGGCTGGGTGTAATATTCTTGGGTCATGCTTTTTTTTTTTAAGAGTTTATAGACATAATTCCACTGTCTTCTGGCATTAAATGTTGCTATAGAGAAATCTAAGGTAAACATTTTTTCCCTTAAAGTTTTTGTACCTGGAATCTAAAGACTTCTTTCTTTATAAATGAAGTTTAGCAACTGTACCAGACAATGTCTTAATTAATTACGACATTCTTTCCATTTTTTTCTGATCCATTGCACGTCCTTTCACCAGGCATGTCACTATATTGTATTCACAAATGTTTTTCTATTATGTCTTTGGTTTCTTTTTTTTTTTTTTTTTTAAGATTTTATTCATTCATTCCTGAGAGACACACAGAGAGAGAGAGAGAAGAGAGAGAGAGAGAGAGAGAGAGAGGCAGAGACACAGGCAGAGGGAGAAGCCGGCTCCCTGCAGGGAGCCCAATGTGGGACTCGATCCCAGGTCTCCAGGATCAGGCCCTGGGCCGAAGGCAGCGCTAAACCACTGAGCCACCTAGGCGGCCCCCATCTTATTTCTTAATACTTGTTTTGTTTCATTTGGAGAGTTCTTTACCTCAGGGATAGCAACTTATTCTTATGTTAGCGATCTTTTTATGCCCTATGTATTTATATTTTATTATCTCATTGCTTCAATTGATATTTTTTTTCACTTTTCATTTTCTGTGACATCCAAACCTTTCTCTTTAGCATAATTGTATATTTTAATCCTGTCTAGTTAGTTTGTTGCTATTTAAAATATATTAGTTCTATAATGGCATTATTTTTGGACTCAATTCATTTCCTTAGTGCTGCAACCTCCTTCAACAGTGAGAGCTTGTGCCTTCAAAACACCTAAACTCACTACTAATCATTTAACTGAGAATTGCAGAGTGTGGGGCATCATTTGTCAATACAGTCTTCCCATCTTCATAATGCCTCAGGGAAGCAGCTCGAAGAGAGATATGTTTCCACATGGACAGCCCAGTCAAGACCCAAAATACCACAGCAGGAAGGAGCTGCAAAAACGCTATACTCTGTAAGTGCTGCATTTGGAACTTCACTGCAATTTGCTAGTCTAGGTAAACCCAGAGCAAGCAGCTAGACATAAATATCCATTTCTCACATCCAGAAAAGGGCCAACTCTACAAGTGCCATCTATATCTGTCTTTGGCTTACTGGTTTCCCTTCCACAGCTATAGTTCATGAGAGAATGTAAATCTGGCCTAATGCAGGTGGAAGACACTTCTGGAGGTGTGGGCCAGAAGGGAGCAGAAAATAAAAAGGCAGGAAATGCATTAGTACTTTTCTCCTTAGCTGCCTGCCAAGCACTCATGGCCTCAGAAGGCTGTAAAATTTTTTTTTTAAATTCTGTGATTATCTCCATGTGTTTAATTTTTAGCTATATAAACTCCCATAAAATGGTGGGAAAATAATTTTGTAATTATGGGTTTCTTGGAGTTCCATTGGCGGCTAACCCACTTGAGGTTAGCAAAGAAGATCTAACCAAATCAGACCACCAATAATCCTAGAGTTACCTCTGGTTTTTGACAAGTTAGGAAACTGGCATTGTTGCAGACTCATTTTTTTTTTTTTAATACCCACCATTTGCTTCAACGTGGATGGAACTGGAGGGTATTTTTTTAATTTTTATTTATTTACGATAGTCACAGAGAGAGAGAGAGAGAGAGAGAGGCAGAGACATAGGCAGAGGGAGAAGCAGGCTCCATGCACCGGGAGCCCGATGTGGGATTTGATCCCAGGTCTCCAGGATCGCGCCCTGAGCCAAAGGCAGGCGCTAAACCGCTGTGCCACCCACGGATCCCTGTTGCAGACTCATTTAAGGTGTTTGACAGCTTTTAGCATATTGGTCACTTGGTAAATTGGCTTTTGAAGAAATTATTTTCAGGAACATGACCTGGAGCCAACCTGTCTCTGACACTGGTCCTTTACCACCTACTCCAGCCCTTAGTATGTCACCCATTCTGAGCTCTGCCACTGCCAACCTTGCTCCAGCTCCTAGTCTACTACTTAGGTCTTGGACCTCAGCCCCATAGTGATCACAAATATCTACCACAGAGCCATTAATCAACTTGCCTATCATGCCTGAAGTCCTTCTAAACTCCTTTTTATCCATAGTTCTCATCCTTGATCTTTCTGAAGCACTGTCTCTTTTTGTGTTAAAGCTCACTGCTCTTAATTTCACCATCATCTGTCTTTTGAACTCCCTATTACAGGTCAAGGCTTCTACCCTCCCTTGGATAGGCTGGTCCTCCTGTATTATAGTGGGAGTGGTTCTAACTCATCCCCTACATTTTTTTGCTTTGTTGGTATCTCCAAGCTGTTTTTACTCCTAACATTTCCGACACCAAACATGTGGTGTCTCTTCTGACAATGCTTCTCTGACTCACTGACACCAGCTGGGTAACCTATAATTCAATTCAATTCAATTCAATTCTGATACTATATACTGGGCATTAGAGTCAGATCTCTACAAGTTAAGGGCTCAGTCCCACAGGATTGCCCTCATTTCAGATACCAGTTGCATGTGCTTCTGACCAACCAGCTATTAACTCAGGGATTGTTGTAAACCCCTTCTCATGTTTGATAATTTACTAGAATGACTCATAGAACTTTATATTACCAGTTTTTGTTTTGTTTTGTTTTGTTTTATAAAGGCTACAACTCAGGAACAGTCAGATGGAAGAGATACTTGGGGCAAGGTATGAGGAAGCTTCCATGACCTCTCTGGGCATATAACCCTCTGAGCATCTTTTTTTTTTTAAGATTTTATTTATTTATTCATGAGAGACACAGAGAGAGAGAGAGAGAGGCAGAGACACAAGCAGAGAGAGAAGTAGGCTCCATGTAGGGAGCCCGACGTGGGACTCAATCCCAGGTCTCCAGGATGACACCCTGGGCTGAAGGCGGCGCTAAACTGCTGAGCCACCTGGGCTGCCCCCCTCTGAGCATCTTGATGTGTTCAGCACTCCAGCTCTCTGAACTTCATTATTTAGGAATTTTTATGGAGATTTCATTACATAGATATGATCAATTAAATAATTAGCCATTGGTGATTAAACTCTATCTCTAGCCCCTCTTCCCTCCCTGGAGGTTGGGAAGGGGGGCAGGTGCTGAGAATTCTAACCTTCTAATCATGCCTTGGTTTTCCTGGTGACCAGCCTCCATCCTGATGCTATCTAGAGGCCCCCAGCCACTAGTCATCTCATTAGCATACCAAAGACTTATTGCTCAACAGATGTTGAGGATTTTAGCAGCTATATGCCAGGAACCAGTACAAGATCAAATATGTATTTTTAAATTATATCACAGTATCCCAATCAAAACAAAAACAAAAACTAACCAACTCATCAGTTGCTACATTTCTGAAACTGGGAATCAAGATATTCCTACCAAACAGGAAAAAAAAAAGCCCCAATTTAAAGGGCAGTTGTCCTTGTATTTCTGGATATGACAACACACCATCAGTGATCACATAAGAGCATACCGCATTGTTTACATATTTATGTTACTTCTACATCTATATACTAAAATATGCTGTCCTTTTGCCTCAGTGTCTCCAGGGATAATCCCAGAGCGGTTGGGCTTGCGCTCAGAGGCCCGTCCTCTGCCTGTGACCTCACCAGGAGTGGGCAGCTAACCCAAGCTGGTCCAGCTAGCCTCTCCCACATGCATTTGAATTGTGGGGCATAGAGGCTGGGAGTTGGGAACTGCCCACCATCATGGTACTTCTCTGTCATCTGCAATTTTGGTTTCTGTGGTTTCAGTCTCCCTCCATGGTCAACTGGATCAAGATCTGGAAGCAGGGATCCCTGGGTGGCTCAGCGGTTTAGCACCTGCCTTCAGCCCAGGGCATGATCCTGGAGACCCGGGATCAAGTCCCATATCGGGCTCCCTGCATGGAGCCTGCTTCTCCTTCTGCCTGTGTCCCTCTCTCTCTCTCTCTCTCTCTCTCTCTCTCTCTCTCTCTGTCTCATGAATAAATAATAAAAAAATCTTTAAAAAAAAAAAGATCTGGAAGCAGATGAGCCTCCTTCTCGTGAATCATCAGATGTCATGTCATTCACCTCACAGCATTTCACCATGTTGGCATTTTTTATCTCCTATCATCACAAGAAGATGAAAGGTGAGTGTAGTATAAGATATTTTGAGAGAGAGAAAAACCACATTCACATAACTTTTATTACTGGATATTGTTGTAATTGTTCTATTTTATTATTAGTTATCATTAATCCCCACTGTGCCTAGTTAATAAATTAAACTTTATCATGGGTACATATGTACATATAGGAAAAAACCTCGCATATATAGGGTTCGGTACTACCTGCAGTTTCAGGCATCTGCTGAGGTCTTGGGACATATTCCCTGCAGATTAGGGGGGGCTACTGTCATAGCAGAGCTTTAATCAGAAAATCCCTGAACTTATGCTGTCGAAGTTCTTACCCTCCCTGAAGCCCACTTATTTATACTTTTTCTTAGATTTTATAAAATCCAGCCATAAATTTTCAGGTTTGTTTCATACCACGCACTTGCTTTCAGCAAGCTTCCATTGTGGCTGGCTCCACAGACGGGCTGGCTCCACTGATTGGCTGGCTCGAGTAGCCATTATTAAACCCCTCTCCCTTGTAGTTTCTCCTGATAGAGTTTACAAAACTTAAATATTCTTTTTGCCTGCTTCTCTTGCACCTAAGCGTGGCCACGTGATAGAATCCTGACCAAGGAGACATAAGTAGAGATCTTCTGAAAAAGTTTAGGTTAAGTTTTTTTTTTTTTCTTATTAAAGAGGTAGATGCAACTGGTATACCCCTTCCCCTTACTCTTCCTCTGAACTGTAGGAGAGGTGAGACTTGTCCTCTACCCTTTTAGGGTCTCTGACTAATCTCTGCAGATGGCATAAAATAGATTAAGAGGACAGAGGCATGCAAATTTTATTTTTACATCTACATGGGAGACTTCATAGGCAAATGGAAGCCCCAAAATGTGGTTGGGTCCCAGTGTTTATGTATCAGGTTGAATAAAGAGTAGTAATGGAGAAAAGGTAACTAAAATATACAGGAAGGCTAAAGGAAGATAAGGGTTATTTTAACAAGATCTGTTTGTACAGATTTTCTTTGGCCTCAACTACTCATCTCTGGTGATAAGAATGTTCTTTTCCTCCTGGCATAAGGAGAGTATCTTTCACAGGGGAGTTTTATCTCTTACTTCCAAGAAGAAAAGGGAAAGTCAGAAAGTCTTTCTATGATCTGCTATTTTCCAAGTGTCTCTAGCTCAAAATAATTTTATGCCAAAGTGGCACATTTGGAGGTAGCATATTCTGGTACTTTTCAGAACCTGGATGTAATACCTGGGCTTCAGCAACCGTCTTGGAACCAAGTGCCAAAGGCCAACAGAGTTGTAGAGGTGCTATCCCTGACATTGTTCAGCTGGTAAACCAATGCTAGTAACCACCTACCTCCAGATCTCTTGATATATGAGGGGTAAAATATGTTCAAGTCTCTATGAATTAGGTTCTCCATTTCCTGCAGCTGAAATGAATTATTCAGAAGCAACTCCTCCATAAACACTGATGGTCTCAGTGCAGAGAAATCCTTCCTGGTAGTGGGCAGTCACCAAAATGTATGTTTCACTAATTCTATGCTACTTTCAATTGTGTTCTGATCATTCCACATGTACTTCCACCAGTTGAACTCTTTAATCATGGGAACCATATCATCCACCTTGTTTAAAATTTCTACAATCACTGGACAGGGCTGGACAATCAGAAAAGTGCTTTCCAAATACAATGTTCTGTTCATGAGGCTATAGGACTCCAGATATGGTATGCTCCTAGAATCTGTAAACAGTTTCAAAGAATAGTACCCTTTGAAACCAAACAAAAAAAATGAATGTAATTCACTATTGGCAGAAGTGAGTCACCCTATGAGAGAGCTTACAGAGGTGTGGCTGCAGAGAATACAGTGTTTTGTGTATAAGAAAAACAGAATATAACCACTCAACAAAAGATAAAATTATATCTACACCTCACACTACATACAAGAGTAGACTCCAAAGGGAGCAGAGATCTTGATGTAAAGAATAAAGTCAACTAAGTACTTAAAGAAAATGCAGATGAATTCCTTTATAACAAGAGTGTGGGAAAAGGCTTTTAACCTGTAATTCAAAGTCCAGATTCAATGAAAGAAAAGATCGCATTAAAAATTTTTCAAGGGTAGCCCTGGTGGCGCAGCAGTTTGGCACCGCCTGCAGCCCGGGGTGTGATCCTGGAGACCCCGGATCGAGTCCCACATCGGGCTTCCTGCATGGAGCCTGCTTCTCCCTCTGCCTGTGTCTCTGCCTCTCTCTCGCTCTCTCTGAATGAAAAAATGAATGAACCTTTAAAAAAAAATTTTTTTAAGATCCTTTAGTACAGCAAAAATCACCATAAGCCAAGTTAAAGGACACATGACCAACTGGAAGAATATATTTGCAGAATATATCTCCAATAATGGATAAATACTAACAACAAGTACATCTCAAATCTAATAGCATAGAGTGGAGTTGACAAAGATTAGAGCAACCCCCCCCACCATCCCCGGCAAGCAGGAACATAGTAGCATTAGTAGCATTAACTACTTACCTCCCATTCATTTTAGGATTTTATAGTTAAATATGCACACTATATTTAGGAAATATAAAAGATTTTAAGAATATTTTTTGACTCTGACATTTACCCTCCCCATGCTGTTTTAATGAAAAAACCCCGAGATCTTACTGGAATTCCATTTTACACTGATTTTAAAGCCTAACTCCCACAAATAATATGACTCCTCTGTCTGGCAAAGATGACATTTTAGATACTGGAAACATAGTAACTCTATCTGTCCAGAGGAGCTCCATGAATTTCTATTTAACTACCCATCTGCTCTCTTTGAAATACTTACTGTAAGAAATGTTTGTTGATTTCACATGACTAAACAAGTTCCTGCTTAGGAGGATTTCTGAGTTAGAGTTTCACGGTTAGAATCATCAACAAATATATATTTGTTCACTTATATATATATAAGTTCACTTATTATATATATTGATCACTTTCCATTTGTAAGCTAGAGTACTTGGAAGCTTACAAACATTGACTGTTAACAGTTACAGGGTCCAGGACAACTCAGAGGCCAGGGATAACCAGAGTGAGAAAATAAGACACCCTTAGAAGGCGATTGGTGAATGGAACACTATTGCATAGCCATGAGGAGGGAATCATGACAGTTTCAGGGCGAACAGTCTCAGGCCACCTTCTAATGTACCTTAGCGATGCAATCAAAAGAGGCCCAATGGAAAAGTAAACGAATGAAAAGAAGGATATGGTAGCCCATATGTGGTCTTCATGGCAGACAAGTTACTCATCACCACATCTCTTACTCATGCGGGACCTTCAGCTGCAAGTGTGGTAGACAATTCCTGGCAGGCTGAAAGCTTCTCTCTTCAACTGCCCACCATCAAGTCTTTCCACTTTTTGCCTCAAGTCTTTTCCAAAGTCTCAGTATCTCAGTCCTTGCACATACATACATTAATCAACTAAAGAGGGATTGGAGTTGGTGAATAAATGGTCTCATCTTACCTGGCCATCCTTCATTCTACTGGGCTCTTGAGAGGGGCCTCAGCAGGATTGGGCCCCACTTACCAACAGTGATAACCAGCTGGATATTGGCCTTTCCTTTTTTAAAAATTTTTTTTGTATATTTTTTTATTGGAGTTCGATTTGCCAACATATAGCGTAACACCCAGTGCTCATCCCATCAAGTGCCCCCTCAGTGCCCGACACCCAGTCACCCCATCCCCCCACCTTCCCACTATCCCTTGTTCGTTTCCCAGAATTAGGTGTCCCTTTGTTTTGTCACCCTCTATAATTTTCCCCACTCATTTTCTCTCCTTTCCCCCATAATCCCTTACACTATTTCTTATATTCCTTTTTTTTAAAGATTTGTTTATTTATTCATTCAGAGAGAGTGAAAGAGAGGCAGATACAGGCAGGGGAGAAGCAGGCTCCATGCAGGAATCCTGATGTAGGACTCGATCCCAGGTCCCTAGGATCACACCCTGGGCTGCAGGCAGCACTAAACCGCTGCGCCACCAAGGCTGCCCTATTTCTTATATTCCTATATATATATATTTTTATATATGAGTGAAACCACATGATGATTGTCCTCCGACTGACTTACTTCATTCAGCATAATACCCTTCAGTTCCATCCATGTTGAAGCAAATGGTGAGTGTCCGTCCTTTCTGATGGCTGAGGAATATTCCATTGTATACACAGACCATAGCTTCTTTATCTATTCATCTTTTCGATGGACACCGAGGCTCCTTCCACAGTTTGGCTATTGTGGACATTGCTGCTATAAACATTGGGGTGCAGGTGTCCCATTGTTTCACTGCATCTGTGTCTTTGGGGTAAATCCCCAGCAGTGCAATAGCTGGGTCACAGGGTAGCTCTATTTTTAACTCTTTTAACCTCCACACAGTTTTCCAGAGTGGCTGCACCAGTTCCCATTCTCACCAACAGTGCAGGAGGGTTCCCCTTTCTCCACATCCTCTCCAACATTTGTGGTTTCCTGCCTTGTTAATTTTCACCCTTCTCACTGGTGTAGGGTGGGATCTCATTGTGGTTTCTATTTGTATTTCCCTGATGGCAAGTGATGCGGAGCATTTTCTCATGTCCTTGTTGGCCCTTGTGTAGGTCTTCTTTGGTGAAATTTCTGTTCATCTGCTCTGCCCATTTCAGATTGGATTGATTGTTTCCTGGGTGTTGAGTTTAATAAGTTCTTCATAGATCTTGGATACTAGCCCTTTAGCTGATAGGTCATTTGCAAAGAACTCTCACCTGTAGGTTGTCTTTTAGTTTTGTTGACTGTTTCTTTTGCTGTGCAGCTTTTTATCTTCATGAAGTCCCAATAATTCATTTTTGCTTTTGTTTCTCTTGCCTTCATAGATGTATCTTGCAAGAAGTTGCTGTGGCCAAGTTCAAAAAGGCTGTTTCCTGTGTTCTCCTCTAGGATTTTGATGGATTCTTATCTCACATTTAGATCTTTCATCCATTTTGAGTTTATCTTTGTGTATGGTGCAAGAGAATGGTCTAGTTTCATTCTTCTGCACATGGCTGTCCAATTTTCCCAGCACCATTTATTGAAGAGACTGTCCTTTTTCTAGTGGATAGTCCTTCCTGCTTTGTTGAATATTAGTTGGCCATAGAGTTAAGGGCCCATTTCTGGGTTCTCTATTCTGTCCCATTGATCAATGTGTCTGTCTTTGTGCCAGTACCACACTGTCTTGATGACCACAGCTTTGTAGTACAACCTGAAATATGGCATTGTGATGCCCCCAGCTATGGTTTTCTTTTTCAATATTCCACTGGCTATTTGGGGTCTTTTCTGATTCCACACAAATCTTAAGATGATTTGTTCCAACTCCCTGAAAAAAGTCTATGGTATTTTGATAGGGATTGCATTGAATGTGTACATTGCCCTGGGTAGTATAGACATTTTCATAGTATTAATTTTTCCAATCCATGAGCATGGAATATTTTGCCATCTTTTTGTGTCTTCCTCAATTTCTTTTTTTTTAATTATTATTTATTTATTTATTCATGAGAGACACACGCACACAGAGAAAGAGAGAGAGAGAGAGAAGCAGAGACACAGGCAGAGATAAAGGCCGGCTCCGAGTAGGGAGCCTCACGTGGGAATCATTCTGGGTCTCCAGGATCACATCCAGGCTGAAGGTGGCACTAAACCACTGAACCACCCAGGCTGCCCATCTTCCTCAATTTCTTTCAGAAGTGTTCTGTAGTTTTTAGGGTATAGATCCTTTACCTCTTTGGTTAGGTTTATTCCTAGGTATCTTCTGCTTTTGGGTGCAATTGTCAATGGGATTGACTCCTTAATTTCTCTTTCTTCAGTCTCATTGTTAGTGTATAGAAATGTCACTAATTTCTAGGCATTGATTTTGTATCCTGACACACTGCCGAATTGCTGTATGGGTTCTAGCAATCTTGGGGTGGAGGCTTTTGGGTTTTCTATGTACACTATCCTGTCATCTGTGAAGAGGGAGAGTTTGACTTCTTCTTTGCCAATCTGAATGCCTTCTATTTCTTTTTGTTGTCTGACTGCTGAGGCTAGGACTTCTAATACTATGTTGAATAGCAGTGGTGAGAGTGGACATCCCTGTCTTGTTCCTGAGCTTAGGGGAAAGGCTCCCAGTGCTTCCCCATTGAGAATGATATTTGCTGTGGGCTTTCGTAGATTGCTTTTAAGATGTTGAGGAATGTTCCCTCTATCCCTACACTCTGAAGAGTTTTGATCAGGCATGGATGCTGTATTTTGTCAAATGCTTTCTCTGCATCTATTGAGAGGATCATATGGTTCTTGTTTTCTCTCTCGTTGATGTGCTCTATCATGCTGATTGCTTTACTAGTGTTGAACCAGCCTTCCATCCCAGGGATAAATCCCACTTGGTAATGGTGAATAATCTTCTTAATGTACTGTTGGATCCTATTGGCTAGTATTTTGCTGAGAATTTTTGCATCTGTGTTCATCAAGGATATTGGTCTAGAATTCTCCTTTTGGGTGGGGTCTTTGTCTGGTTTTGGAATTAAGGTGATGCTGGCCTCATAGAACGAGTTTGGAAGTATTCCATCCCTTTCTATCTTTCAGAACAGCTTTAGTAGAATAAGCATTGTTTCTTCTTTAAATGCTTGATAGAATTCCCCAGGGAAGCCATCTGGCCCTGGACTTTTTTTGTCTTGGGAGGTTTCTGATGACTGTTTCAATTTCCTCCAGGGCTATTGGCCTGTTCAGGTTTTCTATTTTTTCCTGTTGCAGTTTTGGTAGTTTGTGGTTTTTCAGAAATGCATCCACTTCTTCTAGATTGCCTAATTTATTGGCGTATAGCTGCTCATAATATGTTTTTAAAATCGTTTGTATTTCCTTGGTATTGGTTGTGATCTGTCCTCTTTCATTTATGATTTTATTAATTAGAGTCTTTTCTCTTTTGTTTTTAATAAGGCTGGCTAATGGCTTATCTATCTTATTAATTCTTTCAAAGAACCAACTCCTGGTTTTGCTGATCTGTTCCACAGTTCTTCTGGTCTCTATTTCATTGAGTTCTGCTCGAATCTTTATTATTTCTCTTCTTCTGGTTGGTGTAGATTTTCTTTGCTGTTCTTTTTCCAGTTCCTTTAAGTGAGAGGTTAGCTTGTGTATTTGAGTTTTTCTTATTTTTTGAGGGAGGCTGGCATTATGATGTATTTCCCTCTTAGGACTGCTTTTGTTGTAACCCAAAGATTTAGAACAGTTGTATCTTCATTTTCAATAGTTTCCATGGATCTTTTTAATTCTTCTCTAACTTCCTGGTTGAGCCTTTCATCTTTTAGCAGGATGCTCTTTTACCTCCACGTGTTTGAGTTTCTTCGAAATTTTTTCTTATGATTGGGTTCTAGTTTCAAAGCATTGTGGTCTGAAATATGCAGAGGACAATCCCAGTCTTTTGGTATTGGTTGAGACCTGATTTGTGACCCAGTATGTAGTCTATTCTGGAGAAAGTTCCATGTGCACTTGAGAAGAATGTGTATTCAGTTGCGTTTGGATGTAAAGTTCTTGTATATATCTGCGAAATCCATCTGGTCCAATGTATCATTTAAATCTCTTGTTTCTTAGAGATGTTGTGCTTAGAATATCTGTCATTTGCAGAAAGTGCTGTGTTGAAGTCTCTCAGTATTAGTGTATTATTATCTAAGTATGTCTTTACTTTGGTTATTGATTGATATACTTGGCAGCTCCCACATTAGGGGCATAAATATTCATGAGTGTTAGGTCTTCTTATTGGATAGATCCTTTAAGTATGATATCGTGTGTCTCTTCATCTCTTACTACAGTCTTTGGGATAAACTTTAATTTATCTCATATGAGGATTGCTACCCCTGCTTTCTTTTGAGGACCTTTTGAGTGGTACGTGGTTCTCCAACCTTTCATTTTCAGGCTGGAGGTGTCCTTAGGTCTAAAATGAGTCTCGGGGGATCCCTGGGTGGCTCAGTGGTTGAGCGCCTGCCTTTGGCCTGGGGTGTGACCCTGAGGGCCCGGGATCGAGTCCCACTTCGGGCTCCGCTTGAGGAGCCTGCTTCTCCCTCTGCCTGTGTCTCCGCCTCTCTCTGTGCCTCTCATGGATAAATAAAATCTTTAAAAAAAATAATAAAAAATAAAATGAGTCTCTTGCAGACAGCAAATAGATGGGTCTTGTTTTTTTATCCAATCTGATACCCTGCATCTTTTGATGGCATCATTAAGCCCATTCACATTCAGAGTTAGTATTGAAAGATATGAAGTTTGTGTCACCATATTACCTATTAAATCCCTGTTTTTGTGGATTATTTCTTTGGGGTTCCTCTTTCTTTTAGAGAGTCCCCTTAATATTTCTTGCAAAGCTGGTTTGGTGGTCACATATTCTTTCAGTTTCTTCCCATCTTGGAAGCTCTTTATCTCTCCTTCTATTCTGAATGAGAGCCTTGATGGATAAAGTATTCTTGGCTGCATGTTCTTCTCATTTAGGACCCAGAATATATCCTGCCAGCCCTTTCTGGCCTGCCAGGTCTCTGTGGAGAGGGCTTCTGTTAATCTAATAGTTCTCCCCATATAAGTTAGGGACCTCTTGTCTCTTGCTGCTTTAAGGATTTTCTCTTTATCTTTGGAATTTGCAAGTTTCACTATTAAATGTCAAGGTGTTGATGGTTTTTATTGATTTTTGAAGGGGCACCTCTCTATCTACTGGATCTGAATGCCTATTTCCCTCCCCAAATTAGGGAAGTTCTCAGGTATGATTTGTTCAAATATGCTTTCTGGTCCTCTGTCCCTCTTGGCACCTTCTGGAACCCCAATTAAATGTACCTTTTTCCTCCTGAGGCTGTCATTTATTTCCCTTAACCTTTCCTCATGGTCTTTTTAAAAATTTTTTTTTAATTTACTTATTTATGATAGTCACAGAGAGAGAGAGAGAGAGAGAGAGAGAGAGGCAGAGACACAGGCAGAGGGAGAAGCAGGCTCCATGCACTGGGAGCCCGACGTGGGATTTGATCCCGGTCTCCAGGATCGGGCCCTGGGCCAAAGGCAGGCGCCAAACCGCTGCGCCACCCAGGGATCCCTCCTCATGGTCTTTTAATTGTTTTTCTCTTTTTTCCTCAGCTTCCTTCCTTGCCATCAACTTGTCTTCTGTGTCACTCACTCTTTCTTCACCTCATTAACCCTCATCGTTAGAACTCTAGTTTGGATTGCATCTCATTTAATTGATTTTTAGTTTTGGCCCGATTAGATCTAAATTCTGCAGTCATGAAGTCTCTTGAATCCTTTATGCTTTTTTTCAGAGCCACCAGTAGCTTTATAATTGTGCTTCTGAATTGGCTTTCTGACATCAAATTGTAATCCAAATTCTGTTGACTTTTTCTTTTGTGGTGAATTCTTCCTTCTAGTCATTTTGCTCAATGCAGAGTGGCTCTGTGAGTGGGCTGAGTCAAGATATCAACCATGACCTAAGTAAATATCACCCTAGATTATTCTGCCAAGGTAAGAGACAAGAAATTGAAAACAAAGATCAGAACAAAATAAAACAAAAGGACCACTAAAGTGAAAAACAAATTTTAAAACAAAGTAGTAAAAAATAAAAGGCCAAGAATCCCAAAGAAGAGAAAAACAAAGAATAGGGGAAAAAGGAGAGAAAAAAAGCAAAAGTAAAGAGAAAAAAAAAAAAAGAAGAGGGAGAGGACTGGGAGATGGTGGTGGTGATGAAATTGTATTGGAGGGAGAATGTAGTCTACCTGAGGGGTCCAAGAGGGTGATTCTCTTGGTTCTGAGTTATTAAGTTCTGTATGTTAGAAGATGCTTAGTCCCAACTCTATATAAACCAGAAATACTTGTAGAGAGCCCCAACAGTGACCACAAAAACACAAACTAAATAAAAGAGGGGGGCAAAATGGGAATGAAGGGAGAATATAATCTCACAGAATGGACCGGCAGGGTGTTCCACTTGGTTCGGGGTGCATGCTGGTCATGATTTAGAAGGTATTAACTTCCGCCATTGTAAAACAAAAAGAGGCAGAGAAAACAACACAAAACAAAACACTCCCAAAATTAAGTTGAGAACGTTGAAGGGAATCTAGAAGTGGAAGTATATCTAGTACCTGTAATCATAGAAATATGAAAGTGAAAAAGGAAGAATCTTAAAAATGAAGAGGTGGTAAAATATTGCAGTTAAGGTGGGAAAAGAGAAAAAAATTGGAAATTTACAGTCTGATATAAAAACGAGTTGTACTGGAAAAGGGAAGAAAAAAAACAAGGAGGGGTATCCTCTAGTTCTATATACTATCAATCCCTCGACTTCCCCTGGAGCTCTCCAGCGCTGCTCGGTGGAGAACTTGCTCTTCCCCTGTCCTTCCAGCTGGTCATCTGGAGGAGGGGCTGCTGTGCTGATGCTCAGGTGTGTGCACCTGGGGGCACCGCCCCGCCCCCTGCCCGTGCCCTGAGGCCTCTGTCCCCTGGTGCCCTCCCGCCCCCCCGGCTCCCAGGCACAGGGTGACACCAGGAGGAACACCACCACTGGCCACCGTCAGCTCCCCAGCCCTGGAGTCAGCTCCTGCTGTAACCACCACAGCTCCCGGTCCGCAGGGGCCTGGGTGCTCCGAGGCAGGGGCCGCTGACCTGCACAGCTCGGGGCGCCGGCGGGGGAGCGTCCCCGCTGTCCTGGGCCCTCCCAGCCTCTGCCCGTCCCGGGGGAGCACAGGATCCCGACTGTGTCCCCCAGTGCCCTGGGCTCCGGGGCCTGCTCCGCTGGAATCGCTCCCGGGCCGCGGCTCCCCAAGCAGCAGGGCGCAGCCCCCCCCAGCGACCCCTGACCGACCGGCTTCTCCCAGAGGCCCCGCCGGGCGCTCCAGCCCTTACGGAGCTCAACCGCGGGGTGGGTGTGCTCTCTCCGGGTGCACCTCCTTGTTAGTGACCCCGGGAGACTGGAGGCTCCACTGAACCCCTGCGTTCCCTCTCACCTCCCCCCAGTTCCCTGCAAGTGCCTTTCCATCCAGGAAGAATCCGGGGCGGATTCTTAAAGTTCCCGCTTCTCTGGGGCGGGGCTTTCCTGTCCCGAGGCTCCCCTGCCCCCCTTAGCCCGGCTCCTCGCGGGACCCTCCCCGACTTGATTATTTTTTTCCGTCTTCCTACCTTGTTAGAAGCACAAGCTCTTTCTGTAGCGCCCCAGCTGTTCTCTCTTTAAATCTCAGGTCGAAATGGTAGGTTTTCAGGATGGTTTGAAAGTTATCTAGGTAAGTTGGTGGGGCCAGGTGATTGGGGGACCCTACTCCGCCATCTGGCCCTGCCCCGGCCTTTCCTTCTTCCCTTCTACACTGTGCATTCTTATTCTGACTTTCCAGGGTCATCCCCCAAATAAGCCATTGTAACCCAGTTTTTGACTCAGTCTCTGTCTTTGGGGAACCCAAACAAAGGCGGTCCTACTCCTTTCCTATGGTAAAGGAGGAAAAGTATCAAGTAAAGAGGCAGGTTGAAATTTTAGACTCAACTGGGCCTGCTTGAGAAGACTGGACCAGAGGGAAGTGGATCTGTCACACTTATACAGGAAGAGTGGAGAGGAACACATCCAATGTACTTAAGGCCTGTCAGAACTGGAGTGCCTTCCTTCTCTGTATCACACTATATTTCACTCTCTCTTTTGTTGTGGTTGTTGCAGTGAAGAGGACACCTCAAGATAGAGGCCAGGCAAACAGCTATACTCTCACTTTCTTATTGAACATGATGTCACACAATAGTTAGGTATTGCCATCCATGCTTTGAGCTCTTTACCAAAATTGGGATTATCTGGTGGACCATCCAGTCCTAGACTCCAAAAGAAAGGTGTTTCTTTTGATGAGGAGTGGGGTAGAGACATAGGACATTTGTCTACAACCTGGAGCCAAGCAACTGGAGTTTCCAGAACAATTCTTTCAATAAGAGTTACTGAGGAAGGAGAGGTGTCCTGGCTGCTTGCATTATCTTTCTGAGGGCAAAATTATTAGCTCATGATTACATCAATTACAATTTTCTTAACTTTTTTTGGTGTATATCTGTCAGATTTCTTCCTAAATTATTTATAGTGGCATGTATTTCAGAAGAACAAGCAAGTGGTAGCTCTGAAAGGGGCATTGAGCAGAATATTTGCAAATGTTTTATGTTTTCCCTTGGGAAAGAAGAGCAGCCTATCTTTCTGAAAGAGTCACAGAGACCTTGACAGTGTCTTTCTTGAGAACAGTGAATAGTTTACTAATGCTAATCCTGGAGACCCGGGATAGAGTCCCGTGTCGGGCTCCCTGCATGGAGCCTGCTTCTCCCTCTGCCTGTGTCTGTGCCTCTCTCTCTGAAAAATTAGCCTCAGATGTGCTCAGACCCAACTAGGGAGAGTTTACCAAGAACATCTCATAACATACTGTCATTGAAGTAGCACGTGTGTCTGTGCCTCTCTCTCAGGAAAAATTAGCCTCAGACGTGCTCAGACCCAACTAGGGAGAGTTTACCAAGAACATCTCATAACATACTGTCATTGAAGTAGCACGTGTGTCTGTGCCTCTCTCTCAGGAAAAATTAGCCTCAGACGTGCTCAGACCCAACTAGGGAGAGTTTACCAAGAACATCTCATAACATACTGTCATTGAAGTAGCACAAATTACCCAAAGCCTAAACAAGTGCAAAATGGAAGGGAAAAAGTCAGATTTTAGGGATGACCAAAACTGATTTTTCAGTGTTTACTGGATCTCCAAAGGAATGGCCTTTAGAAGCATCATTAACTGTACCTTTAGTTTAGTCCAGCTGAAACATCATGTGGAAAGAGCTGGAAAATTTCTCAGGGAGGCAGGAGTCACAGGCAGAGGAAATTTCAGAGTGGGAACCCATCGTGGTACAGAGTTAAAACAGCATGGAGCCCATGGTAGGCATTTAAAATGCATAGGAAAAAGCAGAGTCTGGATAATGAGAAAATCAAGACAATAAACTGTTTAGAAAGTTGTTGTAGCTCATTCATTCATTTAGTCTTATAGGTGCTGAAGATAGAGCAATGAATAGGACCACTGAGGTCCTTTACTCTAAAAAGAGAGTCCACTTGACTAGTTTACCAGATTGCTTCCTTACATTAGACCATTTCTAACAGTATACATTTTTGGTGGATTTAGCTAAGTCAAATTTAGGTGTTAGTGAGAGTTCCATTGACATTTTAAGCTCACGTTTTTAAAATAACATGTCTTTGATCTTAGGTTTATGTCCTTTCCTATGCCCCCATACTCTTTTTTTTTTAATTGGAGTTCAATTTACCAACATATAGCCTAACACCCAGTGCTCATCCCATCAAGTGCCCCCCCACAGTGCCTGTCACCCAGTCACCCCCACCCCCCGCCCACCTCCCTTTCCACCACCCCTAGTTCGTTTCCCAGAGTTAGGAGTCTCTCATGTTCTGTCTCCCTCTCTGATATTTCCCACTCATTTTTTCTCCTTTCCCCTTTATTCCCTTTCACTATTTTTTATATTTCCCAAATGAATGAGACCATATAATGTTTGTCCTTCTCTGATTGACTTATTTCACTCAGCATAATACCCTCCAGTTCCCGCCACTTTGAAGCAAATGGTGGGTATTTGTTGTTTCTGATGCCTGAGTAATATTCCATTGTATACATAGACCACATCTACTTTATCCATCATCTGTCAATGGACACCGAGGCTCCTTCCACACTTTGGCTATTGTGGACATTGCTGCTATAAACCCCAAACTCTTGATAGTAAAATTGTTTCCTGTTTTTGAGTTAATAAGTCAGCAACTGAATTGGGTCCTCGTTGTGTGCTCATCCCATATAGGGACAACACAGAAGCTAAAGAAGTGGGAGCCTTTCTTCAGGTTTGAGCTGGGCACATTGCTTCTGAAAATAAAGATTACATTCCTAGCTCCCCTGTTGCTAGATATGGCCTTGTACTTCTGGTCATTGAGATAAAAACTGTGAAATGCGAGCTGACTCAGCTGGGAATGGCCCCTTTTCCTCTCTTGTTTTTATTCTGCTCCTTCCAGAGGATGGAAATGAAGATATGAAGGCCAGAGCTCGGGCAGCCTGGGTGGCTCAGCGGTTTGGTGCCTCCTTCAGCCCAGGGCGTGATCCTGGAGACCCGGGATCGAGTCCCGCGTCGGGCTCCCTGCATGGAGCCTGCTTCTCCCTCTGCCTGTGTCTGTGCCTCTCTCTCTGTGTCTCTCATGAATAAATAAATAAAATCTTAAAAAAAAAAAAAAGAAGGCCAGAGCTCTAGTTGCCATCTTGGACTTCAAGGCAACCATGGGAATGGAAGACATGCTAAGGATGGTGAAGCAGACAAATAGAAGGGTCCTTGGAAGCATCCCTGGCTGCCATGCTAATCCTAAACTACTCATCTCCAATTTTCTTTACCCAAGAAAGAAATGCTTACTTTGTTTAAGCCACTTTTAGTTTTAGGTTCTCTGTTACCTACAACCAAATTTATTGCAATTATATAAGATATAGTTAGGGTCCTGTACACTGTTGGGCCACTTTTACCTACGAGTGACAATAATTATGTATTAAAATATTACCTACTATGTGCAGTCCTGGGCAATTGCTGTTTGGCTTCTCTTTCAATGGGGTTGCTCAGGAAAGCTGAGGAGGGTCTCCTTGGGCCATTATCCTTCTCTCACACTTGCCTGGTGTGGTTTTATCTATCTCCTTCCAAGCTCTTTTCTCCTTTCTCACCACCATAATTTTCTTCTGCTCTCCTTTCAGAGCTGAAAGGAGAAGATGGCATTGGGAGGATGAAGGTAAACAGGAGGGAGTTATTGGGACATGATAAGTGAGCTGAATACAGCCTTTGTCATAAACAGTCACTCTACTCTTTTAACAACTGAGACCAGGACCATGTTTGTTATTGGGGAGAAAATAATGCTCATGTTTGGGTCAAAATTCGTTCTTCCCTCTTTCCTTTCTTCTCCTTTCTTAGTCTTTCATTGACTCTTTTGTGAACCAGTCACCTCAACCAAGAATCCCAAAGAATCCCAGGAATAGAGCACGCTTACTGCTAATTGTAGATAGGCTGTTTCTACATTGTGTGAACATTCTTTTCTCCCAAGGAAAGTCAATTCCTGTAAAAGGAAAACAATTTATTCCAAAGCTCGCATCTATTCCCAATGGGTTCTACAAAGCTGGGGAAAGGCTTTGTAGAGGAATGGGGAACTGTGAGGAAGAAAACAAAGAAAATATGGGGTTAAACAGTGAAAGCCGGCTCTGTGGGCAGAAGACATCTTGTATTGTGTGCACCATTTCCTGTGGAGACCTTTGCTCCTTACTGCAAGAGAAGCCCCAGCTGTTGATGGCAGTTCTAGGACGTTTTAGGAACAAATAAGAAGCAGAATTTTAAGTTTCCCTACTGAACTAAAGCAGCAGAAGACGAGTAGCTGAGACTGTTAGCCCCTGTGAGATGTCTCCTTGGGTGACAGTAGAAACTTGGGATTTCCTGCCAACCTGCTCATGACTTCTCAGCCTTTTAAATCTCTCATACTCTACAATACTTTAAGATTTCTGTTAAATTAAACCCTCTACTCCGGGTTCATCTCACCACCATTCTTAGTCTCACAATCTTGGCCCTATTAGCTGGAATAGCCTTTCTTCAAACCACTTCCTTCCCTTGTTCAGAATATATGGCACCCAAACTCCATGCCCTACCACTTTTCCCTGTGGATCCTCAACTCAGACTATGTTATCTGGAAGGGTTCTTTTTGTGTCTGCTTTCTTTTGTTTTCTTTCTTTCTTTGTTTTCTTTCTTTTCTTCTTCTCCTTCTCCTTCTTCTTCTTCTTCTTCAGATTTACCCATTCCTTTGACACAGAGAGGGAACTGTGGGGGGCAGGGAGAGAGGTAGAGAGAGAGAGAATCCCAAGCAGACTCTCCATTGAGTGTGGAGCCCAATGTAGCTGACCCATAATCCCAAAACCATGACCTAAGCTGAAACCAAGAGTCAGATGCTCAACCGACTAAGCCACTCAGGTGCCCATGCTTTCTCAGTTGCTCAGCGCTTTGCCTAGCATAAAGTAGGCCCTCAGTGAATATTTCTTGACCTTGGGCAGGAAAGGTAATCAATCATAGTATCTGCCAAAAGCTAAGTGGCTAATTATCATTTGCAATGTACTAGTTAAAAAATTATTCCTGAAATTAAAAAAAAAAAAAAAGTTGTGTAAGACACAGAGAAAACTGCCCAAGGTTGGAAGACACTAATTTCAATACAGTTGGGAACTGTGAATGGGAAGTAAATAAATACATACAAATCTATGTTGATATTACAAAAGGTCTTTTGCAATGGAGTGTCAGAAGCTTAAACAATCACATGTGCTAACACAAAGCAGTACACATTATGTTAATGCAAAAGATGGTACATGAATTGTTTAGAGTATGTACCTGGGGATCAGATTCAAAGTTCATACTCCAGTTTTGCTACTTCCAAACTGTATGAACTTATGCCAGTTGTTTCTGTAGCTTCATCATTTGAAAAATGCAGATTCACCATGTCTTCCTCCATAGGACTGTTATGAGAATTAACATAAATATTAATATTAAAAATAATATAAAATAAAGCACTTAGGAAACTGGATTGTACAGAGAAAGAGGTACTTCAGTATTTATTATTATTTTTGTTGTTATAATTCCCTGTCTTAAAGCATGACCATAATCATCAAAAGAGGGAAAAGTGAAATTATGTATACATATGTATATGTATGCACATTTACATAAATAAATGCTTAGGATAATGTGGATTAAGATGGCAATATGGGCCATCCATTACTTTAAAAGAGGCTTTTAAAATTATACTTTTATAAATTTCTTGCTCTGTGGCTCTGTGAGTGAATCCACAAGAAGACACATAGATTCCCTTGACCCTATTCCCCATTTTCCCTATCTTGTGTCCATGCCAAATTTTGTGATTTATCAAGTACAAGTTACTAGTTAGGTGAATAAAGATTCTTTTGAAATACATTTTGGGACCCATATAAAAGTTATTTTAAATACATAAAAGCAGACTATTAAAGTTTCCTTATTGTTTGCTTTTGAACTCTTACACTCATTGGAATTCTCAATTAACCAGAGTTGCAGAGTTTGGGAATGAAGGTTTCCAAATCTTGGTCTAAAGCCTTTTGTGGAAACACCTTCATAATCTTTTTTGGATTTATATAAGTATTTGAATAAGCTACAACTTCTAATTCTGAAATATCTGGCCCTTTAGGCTTCTAGGGACATTAAAAATGTGACAAAGTTTCTGGGCTGTCAATACTTCTTCCTTCTTTTCCTACTTCTCTTCTCCCTCTCCTCTTCCTCTTGCTACTCTTCCTCTTCTTTTCTTCCTCTTTCACTTCTTCCACTTTTTCTTATTTTCTCCTCCTTCCTTTGGAAGACTCAAAATATTGCCACCATTGGCTAGTTCACGACAGTCTTCTTCACCGTGAAAACTGTTTCCTTCTACTATAATTATTTCAACAAATATATAATGACCATGTATTCTGTGAAGGGATGTAAGGTTCATAAAGGTAGTTTCCATGTCTGTCATGTTCGTCACTGTATCTCCAATGCCAACCACGGTGCATTGCATATATGAGCCACCCGAAAGTATTAGGTAAAGAGATGTGAATAAAGGTCCTATACTGAAGCAGTGAAATATAGAAGAATCAGCATAAGCTTTAGATGTGGGCTCAAATTCCAGTTTTACTAATTATTATCTATGTGATCTATATAGCAAGTTGCTTAACTATTTTTAGGTGTTAATGATATCTATTTTATAAGGATTATGAAAGTTTAGCAAGATGACAATTTATTAAAACTCCTACTGAGCATATAGTACCTTCTAAGGACTGTTTCAAAGTATAGGGCTTTAAAAATTCAGTGGATTATAATTCCCGTTCTTAGGAAATTTCCGCATAATAATATAAGACAAGGCACAGAATACTATGGAAACATGAGCATTCAAAGCAGGGAGGAACGACATGTGTTTGAAGGGAATCAGGACACTGCTGCTATAAACATCGGGGTGCAGGTGTCCCGGTGTTTCATTGCATCAATGTCCACAATAGCCAACTGTGGAAGGAGCCTCGGTGTCCATGGAAAGATGAATGGATAAAGAAGATGTGGTTTCTGTATACAATGGAATATTACTCAGCCATTAGAAACGACAAATACCCACCATTTGCTTCAACGTGGATGGAACTGGAGGGTATTATGCTGAGTGAAATAGGTCAATCCGAGAAGGACAAACCTTATATGGTCTCATTCATTTGGGGAATATAAATAATAGTGAAAGGGAATAGAAAGGAAGGGAGAAGAATGTGTGGGAAATATCAGAGAGGGAGACAGAACATAAAGACTCCTAACTCTGGGAAACGAACTAGGGGTGGTGGAAGGGGAGGTGGGTGGGGGGTGGGGGTGACTGGGTGACCGGCACTGAGGGGGGCACTTGACAGGATGAGCACTGGGTGTTATTCTGTATGTTGGCAAATTGAACACCAATAAAAAATAAATTTATGGGATCCCTGGGTGGCGCAGCGGTTTGGCGCCTGCCTTTGGCCCAGGGCGCAATCCTGGAGACTCGGGATCGAATCCCACGTCAGGCTCCCAGTGCATGGAGCCTGCTTCTCCCTCTGCCTGTGTCTCTGCCTTTCTCTCTCACTGTGTGCCTATCATAAATAAATAAAATTAAATAAAAAAAAATAAATTTATTATAAAAACAAATAAAGGAAAGGAAGTGGCAAATGAATTGGTCCTTAAAGGAAAGTTAGAATTTCAACAATTAAAATGGGTAGGCGCGCCCAGATTAAACAGAGAGAACATTAGTAGTAGACGGGTGAAAAGGTCCTGAGTGTGACTGAAAAAAAGGCCAGTTTCTCTTGGCTGAAATGGAGGGTTGATACAGGTGAGAGGTGAGACCAACACAGGAGATGGAGGGTGGGGACCCGTTGGCGGCGTCACGTTCTTTGACCCAGGGGCAGCGGCAGGTCCAGGGGGCAGGATGGCGGGGAAGAGCCTCAGGGCGGGGGCCTGTCGGGAGGCCCTGGCAAGATCTGCTCCAAGACAGGAGGCAGGCGGGCCGCGGAGGGGGCAGAGGGAAGGCGGAGGGCACGGGGGGGGGGGGGGGGGGTACGGCGGAGCTGAAGGCACGTGGGACCGAGGGCGCGGAAGGCACGAGGGGGGGCGGAGGGTACGGGGGGGGGCACGGGGTGGCGGAGGGGGCAGAGGGAAGGCGGAGGGCAGGGAGGGCACGGAGGGCACGGGGGGGGGGCGAAGGGGGCAGAGGGAAGGAGCATGGCGCGGGAGGGTACGGGGGGCTGAGGGCATGGGGGGGCACTGAGGGCATGGGGGGGCACGGAGAGGGCGGAGGGCGCACGGGGGCACGGGGGGGGGGCTGAGGGCGTGGAAGGCACGAGGAGGGGCGAAGGGCATGGAGGGCACGGGGGGGGGCACGGGGTGGCGGAGGGGGCAGAGGGAAGGCAGAAGGCACGGGGGGCACGGGGGGGGCTGAGGGCACGGAGGGCACGGGGGGCACGGGGGGCACGGGGGGGCGGAGGGCGTGGGGGGCTGAGAGCGCGGAAGGCACGAGGGGGGCGGAGGGCATGGAGGGCACGGGGTGGCGGAGGGGTCAGAGGGAAGGCAGAAGGCACGGGGGTACGGGGGCAGAGAGAAGGCGGAGGGCGCGGGGGGGTACGGGGGGCTGAGGGCACGGGGGGCACGGGGGCGGCGGAGGGCGCTGAGGGCGCGGAAGGCACGAGGGGGGGCTGAGGGCACGGGGGGCCGCGGAGGGCACGGAGGGCACGGAGGGTACGGGGAGGCACGGGGGGGCAGAGGGAAGACGAAGGGCGCGGCCGGCGCTCCTCGGGGGATGCACCTCGCGGCCGCCCCGTCGCTTTTCGGCTCCGCCTCGTCGTCCCTCCGTGTGTCGCCGTCAGTCCGCGGGGCCGCCCCCGAGCGCCCCCGAGCGCCCGGGCCCCGCCGCCCGGCCGCGGGCGCCCCACCCGCCAGACCCCCTATCGCCTTCGCCGCGGCTTGCACGCTCGCGCCCCCGCGGCCCGCAGGCCAATCGGCAGGCGGCGGCCCCGGGGCGCGGCCGGCTATTGGCTGGCGGGCCCGTGGTGAGAGGTGGTGCGGTGCGGCCCGGCCGCCGAGGAGCGCGGGGCGTTGTTAGGACAACGGCTCGTGACGCGGCGCCGGGAGGCCGAGCGGCGCCGCGGCCATTGGCGGGGCGATCGGACGATACTCGCTCATTGGTCGCGGGCCGCGCCGGCCCGAGGCTGCGTGTGCGGAGGTTCCTTCCGCTTCGCGTCGCGGTCGCTGAGACGGCCGGAGCCTCCAGTGGGACCCGGAGGTGAGGCGGCGGCGGCGGCGGCGGGCTCAGGGCCGGGGGGCCGGGGCCGGGGGCGGCGGGCTCAGGGCCGGGGGCGGCGGGGTTAGCGCTCCCCCGGCCCCGGGCGGCGGCCCCGCGGAGCCAGGCGGGAGGCGTCCTTGAGGCGCGGCCTCCTGCTGGGCCGCGGTCGCCGTCGGGGCCTGAGGGAGTGGGCGTGGGCGCCCCGGCGGGGTCCTCGGGGCCGGCAGCTCGCGGGGGAGGCTGGCCCGGCGACTTCGGGGCCCCGCTCGCCCTCCGCCCCCCGCCTGAGGGCTTCCGCGTCCCGGGCGCGGGTGCAGGCGCGTGGGGAGGGTCGCGGGCGGCTCCCGCCAGCCCCATAGTCGCGCCTTCAGCCTCCTAAGGCGGAGGATGCGGCATTTGCCGCTGAACGCCCTTCGCTCCCCACGCAGCGAAAGACGTTATCTGGTTTAGAGGTGATCCGGCAAAGGCCTGGCGCACGGTGGAATCCACCGGCTTTGTTGTGGCTTTCCAGGATTTGTGGTAAACTTGGTAGTGAGGACAAATGGGATTTTGTAACGTGAAGGTTAAAAAAAATGTGCAAAGATGAATCGTTAACATACCAAGTGCCGCGCGTGGCGTGAGCCTTTCAGGACGCAGCGTGTGATGTGAGCCCGCACGCTCTTTTTTATTCTTGTGTGATGTGCTTTTTAAGCCACGTTTGGGTAACTACCTGCACATCGGTAACTATTTAGGTTGACCCATATGCAATTGCAGGTATTTGAAATTTGACCTTTAAAATAAAAAAGATCTCACAAAAGTAGCAGCTTCCCAAGTTTTTACACTTAATACTTGTCTTTGTCAAATAACTTTGGAGCTGTAGCTTAGTAAGTGAATAGAGATGTGACTCACAGAAATGAAGATAGGACTTACAAGCATGTAATAGAATTGGGTGCAGAATCCAGGTTTCCTGATTTCCAGTGCAAGATTTTCCCCCTAGGATACTAGGTTGAGCATCAGAATGCTAGATCCTGTTGGAACTAAAAGTGACTCAATGTAAGGCATGGTTCTTGGCTTCAGAGAAAATGTACACAGCAATTAATTTGAAAGATGTGTAATCAAATACTAGAACGTGTGGCACAGAAGGAGTGCGAGGTGGGAGGAGAGATGGAGGTGGATGCCAAAGCATTCTTTTCTGCAATTGGCCATGGTAGGTGGTTTCTGTAACGTCCGGGATTGGAGTTTGAGGATTCCATTGGATTTAAGTCATCTTTACTTTTGAAGGATCTGTGAAAGGTTTGTGGCCTATTTCAGTGTGTGTAAGCAGGGCATACATTGCCTATTGAGTTTGATTTTTTTTTTTTTAAAGTAAAATGTTTTTACTTCAGCATGGCCTAAATAGTGTCCATTGAATTTGCAGGTGCTGTCCTGTAGCCTGCTTATGCCACTTGCAACTGCTGATGAAGGTGGAAGACTAGATTCTTTGGCATTTAAATACTTTGCATAACCACAGGGAAATGGGGAGGGTGCTCCTGAAAGATGAGATGGTGTACAATCATGGTTGCTTTAGACACACCTCATACGTCCTCTTACTGAGTTTGTATTTCCAAATAGTTGAGCTTCTTTGCTTTTTGGGACTGGTTCACAGGATCATATGCAATTTTTTTTCTGAATGTTGCAAAGATGAGTTCATATCTAGGAAAGAAGTGACAGTGCTACCATGATATCGTTTAAAGGGACATTATGTGCCTAATATATAATTATGGGTTCATGATAACCAATTTGTGATCAAATTGGGGTGCCTTCCTGGTAGCAAGCTCAGATTTTAATTCAATTGAATTAGCTTTTTAATACTGAAGAATACATTGACTTAATAGGCAATACTCTTAAGTTCAGAGTTTTGAAAGTTTTTTTGGTCGGGAGAGAATGTTAAAGACTCATTTTGATCTAGTGTTGATATGTATTTTTAGTTGATTCTTTTTCTGGAACATCAGTACTAGTTGATCCTTTAGACCAGTTTGGTTTTGGTTTTTGTTTTTTAATCTTAGTATATGTACTGCTAAAGCGAGCACAGTTTTTGTTTTTTTTAATATAAGATATTATATAAATATAAGAAAACTATCCTGAAAATTTTTAATATAAGATATTATATAAATATAAGATAGAAAACTATCCTGAAAATCTAGGCTCTTATGAGGCTTTTGGTTGTAATGAAGTAGGATTCAAATCTAAGATTCAAATCTACAGTACTTTAAGTCCGAGTCCCTACTCATTTAATAGAAACTATTTTTGTTACTCACTTTCAGAAACAGTGTTTAGACTGTAGCCTCTCTTCCCTACCCCATTCTCCTTTAATATGTTCCCTGAATAGTCTGCATTCAGCCTTTAAATGGGGGGGGGAGGGGTTAGCAGGTGGGCAGTTATATTTATCTTTTGTTAACTTAAAGTCATTTTTAGGTGTATTTTAAGATGGGTCAATAAAATACATGTTGCTGTAGTTTATGAGTTTATTTTTAATTAAGCAGGTATTTGTTGAGCAACTGCTGTATGTGGGTGCAAGGTTCTGGAGGATAAAATGAGGAACAAGACTCAGGGAGGAAGGTTGAAAAGCACGAATAAGCACAGGCAGATGCATGCCACATTTATAGATATTAGTGACTGCCAGCCTTTTAAAATTGAGACACACAGTAAGTAGTATATGTTATATTGGAACTATAGACACTCAACTATGTATGTATAGTTGAACATCAAGTTTCAAGAAACGATATCTACCCATACTAAAGTCTTACCTACAGCTATTTTTTTCTATTTTATTTTATTAAACAATGTTCTTACTCACAAAATTGATTTCATGATTCAATTGATCCAATGAAAGATTGTCACCTGCAATGGGAAAGCCAGCTGTCCCTGGCCTGGTGCAGCTGAAATGGGGAGCATATCAGGTGACACAGTGGGGGGGGGGTGACGCTCAGGAATTGCTTTGGTTCCTAAAAGCTACTCTTATTTTCTTTCCCTTAACCCTTTAGATAGAGTAATTAACTTTCTTTTTCTTCATTTGTTGCCTTTAATTTTCTGTTTTCAGTTAAGTGAGTCATTTTCGTAGTTATTACCACAAACATAAGATTCATCAGAATTCCTGCTAGTGTGTCAAATCAGTAGCCTTACTTTTTAAACCTTATTTTTTTTTTTTAAAGATTTTATTTTTTTATTCATGAGAGAGAGAGAGAGAGGCAGAGACACAGGCAGAGGGAGAAGCAGGCTCCATGCAGGGAGCCTGACGTGGGACTCGATCCCGGATCTCCGGGATCACGCCCTGATCGGAAGGCGGTGCTAAACCGCTGAGCCACCCAGGGATCCCCTAAACCTTAATTTGAAATAGATTTCTATGGGTAGTTAAATATGCTTATTGTAAGCGTTAATTTTAGTATAAGAAGGCTTACATGTTCCTGTATTAGAGACCAGTGACTATATCAGATTTTTTTTTTTAAATCAGAATATCGAAATTATTGTAATTTAGCCAACAGACGGGAAAGTTTAGTTCTGGTGGTCGTTAGATCAGACTTACTCTCCAAGGGCGCCTAGGTGGCTCAGTTGGTTAAACATCCAGTTCTTGATTTCAGCTCATGTGGTGTGATCTCAGGGTCCTGGGATCAAGCCCAATGCCAGGCTCCGTGCCCAGCAGGGAGTCTCCTTGGGATTTTTCTCTCTCTCTGCCCCTCCTCCTGTGTGTGCGCTCTCTCTCTTTCTCTCTCTTTCTTTCAAATAATTTTTTTTTTTAAATTTTTATTATGATAGTCGCAGAGGGAGAAGCAGGCTCCATGCACCGGGAGCCTGACGTGGGATTCGATCCCGGGTCTCCAGGATCGCGCCCTGGGCCAAAGGCAGGCGCCAAACCGCTGCGCCACCCAGGGATCCCCTCAAATAATTTTTTTAAAAAAATTACCTGTATGGTCTGTGGGGAATTTTTGAATGTCATAGATACCCATTTTGGCCAGCCATCCTCCTCTTCCAGTACTGTTGTGGCATTTTATTAGCTGTAAAATTTGGAGAAAGACTTTCTCTGGTGAAAACAGCAGTAGGGGGATCCCTGGGTGGCGCAGCGGTTTAGCGCCTGCCTTTGGCCCAGGGCGCGATCCTGGAGACCCAGGATCGAATCCCACGTCGGGCTCCCGGTGCATGGAGCCTGCTTCTCCCTCTGCCTATGTCTCTGCCTCTCTATCTCTCTCTCTATGACTATCATAAGTAAATAAATAAAAAATTAAAAAAAAAAACAGCAGTAGGAAGTTTTATTAAACAACCTTTTGCTACTAACATTATGTCATATATTAGCTGGTATGGAAAAGTGTAATAATGGACCCCTGCTTTTGAGGAGGATACTTAACATGTAGATTGGTATTTGCCTTTTGGGTAACAAGAATGTGGAGAATATAGAGGGTGCTCGTGGGCATTTTATACCAGGATAATGGTAATTAGAAAACAAATGCGAGTATTTGTTTCTCACTTCTTTTTTCTGCTTTATTGCTGTCCTCCTTGGCTCAGATAATGTTGTGGGCTGAGATATTTATTTGGGTTCATCATAAATGCTTAAATTCATACAACTTGTAAGAAATAGCTAGTTTTTAAGTTGGTTGCTAGTGACTAATAGAGGATTTAAGTTTTGTGAGTAAAAAAGTAATATCAGAGTCCTCTTATTTTAATTTTGTAATTATTTTCCATAACTAATAAGGAACACTATCAAAGAGTATTATTCATATATATAAGATACTGTGCCTACAAAAGCAGGGTTTACAATGCAAAATCTTAAAATCTTTTCCTAAAAATACAGTGAGCTCTGTACTAAATGTTCACACTTGATATTCCTTCCAGGATCCAAGGATTCTGTAGCTACAATGTTGTCAAGACTTTTCCGAATGCACGGCCTTTTTGTGGCCTCCCATCCTTGGGAAGTAATAGTGGGGACAGTGACACTGACCATCTGTATGATGTCCATGAACATGTTTACTGGTAACGATAAGATCTGTGGTTGGAATTATGAGTGTCCAAAGTTTGAAGAGGTTTGTGAAATTAATTAAATCACATTTTCAGTTTCTGAAGAGTATCTTCCTCTTGGTGACCCTATAATAAAAAAAAATTGCAAATAAAATCTTTATCTTTAGTATTCATGAACTTGCCTCAAGCTTCCATTTACTTTTTGTTTGGAAATACGCTTTTTGCCTTTTCTGCATAAAATGAGTGTAATTGACTTTACTTGAGAAAATAATAGCTTTAAAAGTGACTAACAGAAAAATGATTGGCTTTAAACAGTGGATTTTCTAAAAATTGGGTTTAATTTTTTATTTGCATATTTAATATTTTTATTTGACTTGTGCCTATATTTGTATTATCGTGATATTATAAACTAGTGATGCATACAAAATAAAAATTCTTACTTATTTTAAAAGGTAAAGCTGCTTTTTTCTATCTCTTCCAATAGGATGTTTTAAGCAGTGATATTATAATTCTGACAATAACACGATGCATAGCAATCCTGTATATTTACTTCCAGTTCCAGAATTTACGTCAACTTGGATCAAAATATATTTTGGGTAATCATTTTATACATTTAACTTCTTTGTTCTGTCAAATTTTTAATTTGCTATGGAAGTCCATATTTTTCTTTGTTCAAATCCTACATATGGAAACATGGATATTGCTTACTGAATGCATGCATTCAGTGGATTCCTTATGGAAGTAAACATCCTAATATTTGAGATCATAAGAATCTGGAGAAAATAATACTTTCTTTCAGAATATTTTATAGGACTGTATGTTATTTTTGTAACAAAGGATGATTTTTTTCAGTTTGAATTTTGTCATTTTAGGTATTGCTGGCCTCTTCACAATTTTTTCAAGTTTTGTGTTCAGTACAGTTGTCATTCATTTCTTAGATAAAGAATTGACAGGCTTGAAGTAAGTATTTAAAAGATAAATATACTTTTTTTCAGAATATATATTATTAAGAACTGTTCTTCTCCAAGCTATACAGTATTATAATATATATGTTTTCAAAAGTTTATAAGAAATATGGGGAAATTTTTCATTCCTTCATTTAGCAAATGCTAATAATTTTTAACATTTTGGTATATATCCTTTCTCACGTTTTTTATGCTTAAAAATTCTGAGATCGTATGACTTCTATGCCTTTATAACTTCTTTATGCCTAGTAATAGTTCTCACCATCTTTGCATGTTCTTAATGCTAAATTAATTATTTGTAATGGTTGTCTAGTATTCCCTTGTCTGAATATCTTATAGTTCATTAATGCTTTAGGATTAGATTGTTAGGTTATTTAAGTTCCTCTATTAATAACACTGATGAATGTCTCTGTGGCTAAACTTGTGTTCATATTCAATCTTAGGATATGAGACCATGGCTGTGTAAGTTTTCAGAGTGCTGTTATTGCCAGCTGTCTCCAGAAAGCTTGTTCAGTTTATCCTTCCATAAATAGTGATTAAAGAAAAAAATTAAATATATTTCAGTTCTTTTCCCCATGCTAATTCAAAGATATATTTTTTACTTAGGATGATATTTTGCTATCAAATTATCAAAAGGTGTTTCTGTGTAAATATATTTACAATTTGGGGATGCCTGGGTGCCTCAGCGGTTGGGCGTTTGCCTTAGGCTCTCAGGGTGTGATCCAGGAATTCCGGGATTGAGTCCTCCATCATGCTCCTAGTGGGGAGCCTGCTTCTCCTTCTGCCTGTGTCTCTGCCTCTCTCTCTCTGTCTCTTATGAATAAATAAATAAAATCTTAAAATATATATATGTATATATTACATTTTTAACAAATATTTTGAGCAATGCATATGTTTAGCTTTGAGGATGTCAAAGGGGAGTCAGGAGAAGGTGTATCTTTTGGGCTACAGAAAAGGTATACATGCTAAAGTATGAGGCGGTTGTTTTATTTTAGAAAGCATTTTTAAGCCACATTCTTTTCCTATTAAATGTACCTGGTCATCTTGATTTTTTTTTTTTTTCCAGTGAAGCTTTACCCTTCTTCCTACTTCTGATTGACCTTTCCAGAGCAAGTGCTCTAGCAAAATTTGCCCTCAGTTCCAACTCACAGGTAAGTATTATTTTTAAGATATGAATTTAATAGTACTCCTTTTTTTCAGTTTGCTCACAGTAATAGGAAGCATTAGTAGTTTCTTCCTAGTTCAAGATTCAGGAGTTGTCCACAGTTTTAAGTTAGTCAAGTCTTAAGACAGTCATTTTAGGTGCCCTAAGAACTGTCCCATTAACCTAACAACTTAATTATAATTCCATATTTTCTGGAATTTGGAATCTTCCCCCATTTTCCTACTTCGAAGACTTTAGAAATTAAAGTAGTAAGACTTTTGGATAAGTAAGAGCATCTACCTACTGAAACTATCAGAACAGGACAGGATGTAATGGAAGAGAGTCTCCATTGGTAGATTTATTTCTAAAACTTTAGTATTAACACCAACATTTTCCATCTGAAGTTTTATCTTAGTGTTCATGAGTCACTAAAGTTTTTTAATAAACTAAAGTTTTTAATAATCTTGCATCAAAGTACCTGAGAATAAAGCAGCGTGTAATTCTGCCTTGATGATGTATTTGATGAATATCTTGACCACTTGAGCATGTTGACAAAAATATGGTTTAAGTTTCATAGTATTAACAAGTTCTCAAAAAATTTGCAACTAAGAACTGTCAGTGGTAGCCAAATATAAAATGTTGTAGTATTTCATTATGAGATACTTAACTGGCAGGAATGATGCACTGCCTCAAAGCAGTCTTCCCAGGAAGCATCTCACTCAGTGGAAAGGGAAAGCAGGGCACTGTATATGACCTTTTTCTTAATCCTTTACATCTGGAATGCCTGTTAGTGGTTTTACATTGTCTATTTTACTCATCGTATAGCAAATTAGATTTTAGTGGAGGCCCTAGAATGCTCTCTAATGTTTGTAAAAGTTGTTTTGTACCTTACCCTCATTGCTATGTTTCGTCTGTATTTTTAGGATGAAGTACGGGAAAATATTGCTCGTGGAATGGCAATTTTAGGTCCCACGTTCACCCTTGATGCTCTTGTAGAGTGTCTGGTGATTGGAGTTGGTACCATGTCAGGTTTGTAAGCGATTTTTAATATATATATTTTTTAAAGATTTTATTTATTTATTCTTGAGAGACACAGAGAGAAAGAGGTAGAGACATAGGCAGAGGGAAAAGCAGGCCCCATGGAAGGGAGCCTGATGTGGGACTCATCAGTCCGATCCTGGGACTCTGAGATCAGAGTCCCTGGGCTGAAGGCAGGCGCTAAACCGCTAAGCCACCCAGGAGTCCCTTTTAATATATTTTGAAATAAGTTTGTAGATGAAGGGAAAGAAAAATATCTTAGACTGCATTGATTATTCTTAATTCTTAAATTTTTAAAGTCTGATGTTATTCTTAAAAGGTTTTAATTGAATGAGTATGTGGGTTTATCTGACCTTATGTCTGTCTGCTTTTGTGAAAATTTAGTAGCAGGTTACTAATTTATTTTTCACTATTGTTACCTTCTCTTTCTATGCACCATTGTTTTGATGACTTTGTAGTGTTTGTTTTTTATTTTTGTTTAGTTTTAATCAAAATTGTGTTCTAGGTCTCATCTGGAAAGCACCTTCCAGCTCCTGCTGTTGCCCAGACTAAATTAGTGACTTGGTTGCTTGTGTTTTAATTGTCATGTAGGAGATAGTGCAAGAATCAGGAGTGGGCCGGATCTATGTTAGATCCACCTAATAGGCTGTTCTGGAAGATTTAATCAGATGGTATGCAGTATTACTGAGTACCTAGCATTAGTCTCAACACATGTTTCTTAATCTTTTTTTTTTTTTTCTTTTTTTTGTTTCTTTTTTTTTTGTTTCTTAATCTTTAATTGGAGAGTTGAGAGATATTAAATATCAGACATAGGACTTCTGTTATATAGGACAAAAATTGTGGCCTGGTTTGGAAATTTTCCAGAATGAATATATCATGCTGTTGTTAAGGTTTCCTAATCATTAAGACTAGACTTTATGGCTTTCTCAGGTAGCTACCCTTTATAACTACCATTCTAGTCTGTTTCCTGGTATCTGAGTGTCCTCGTTAAAGCGCTTCATTCTTTCAAAGTAAATTATCTAGTTTTGATGAAAGTAGTTAGTTGTCATTATTAGTTGAGGTCTCTTCACTAGGTAGTATATTAAATATATTTTTTTCTGAGAAACATAAATTTATTATTTATTTTGTTTTAAAATCTCTCAACATTTAGCAAAGAAGGCATTTTAAATATTTTTCAAAATGAACATTCCTTAAAATCTACTTCTGAGGTATAGTCTTGGATTTGACAAATGTAGTTATATAACCACCAGCACCATCAAGAAAAATGTTTTTGATTGGGTGAAAGCATACCTTTGTGATTTTATTCAAACAAAGGAGTATATAGGAAGATGAAGATTAGTCAGAAACTGGTAGTAGGCCATGAAACCAAGGATTATTCATTTGAAACTGATGTGGAGAGTAGGGTGATGAATTTTGGCATGCTGAGTCAGAGAAGTAGACAGATTTATAGTTGGAGAAGCCAGTTAGGAGGCATATACAGCTATACAGAAATGGTATAATTAGGGATTTGGCTTAGGGTAGAAAAGGACAGGTATAACATATTAACAAGGAAGTAACCCTTTGGAAAGCCACTAAAAAGAAAGAAGTCTTAACTTGGAAGTATATAGATTGATGCTGTTTCTTTGTGTAGTAGCAAAGTGGCACAGAGAGACTGTTCTGGGATGGAGTGGGGAAGAATGCCAGGAGAGCATATGGCAATAACAGTAGTTAACTGTTGTGCAGAGGGAAACTGGATAACCAGGTTGTAAAAGCATCTGTCAAGTATTGTTTCTGTGGTCTCAAGTTTGAAGATTACATTTGGCTACTCTCTAAAGTACTGGTAATAATGCTTTTGTTGTTATAGTTATGCTTTCTCTTGAATTTCCAAATTTGAGAGTAATTGCCGTAGATTTTTTTTTTTTGTAGTTGATACAATGCTGTAGAATTTTAAGAAAAATACAATATATGTTTTCTGTTGTTTAGCCAAATGATCTATTATAATTCAAAAATGAAATACTCTGTTGAGTTTTTTATATTCTCGTTGGTTTTATAAGAGGGAATAGCTTTTTATTTACTTTTCAAAATATTTTTATTTTTAATATGAGTGGCATCAGAAATATGTTTTATATTCAAGTTTATTTGTAATGTTGAGGGAATAAGATTTGGTAGTCGAAGGTCTTTTTCAGCTCTATAATCTGTTAACCTTATATTTGGGAAGATTACCAAGAGGTAACTTAACATTTTGTAGTGGGATGTTTGTTAATTTTGGATCTTGAGTTGCCTTTGCATTTATTTAATTTTTTAAACAGATCAGTGAAATTAACTAAAATTATAAGAGCATAAATAGATACAGTAGAGGTTACATTGAAATTTGAGTTGAGTAGTACTCTACAGTATATCACGGTACTGTATCAGGAATGGCATAGCTGGTAGTAAGTTTTATAGAGAGTCTTTGATCCACAGGTGTATTGCTTTTCTGGTAAAGAGTGGAATTGGGTCCAGCAATGGGAGGTTTGCTCATTAGTGTAGCCTGGCCAACAGAGTGCTACCATGTGGGGAAAGGGGATTATCAGATGTGTGTGAAGTACAGCAGCCATGCCTGGCAATGTGCGGGTTGGAGATGATGGAGAAGACCAGCTCTCCTTTCTTGAGGGAGCTAGCTATTCCTTCTGTGCTCTAAGGCTTGGCATCACCGCAGAGTTCCTCATTCTTCTTCTAGGAGATAGCAAAGAGCTTCGTATTATACTAATATTTTCTCATATTTGTCTACTGAGAGGAAAAGTCCCTGTGATGTATGCAGCATCAAAAATACATGTACTGTACTAATTATACATTTAATTTTTCTCTAACCAGGGGTGCGTCAACTTGAAATTATGTGCTGCTTTGGCTGTATGTCAGTTCTTGCCAACTACTTCGTGTTTATGACTTTCTTCCCAGCTTGCGTTTCCTTGGTTTTAGAGGTAAGAGCAGTTCTTACTTATGGTATTAACAGAAGAGTAATGTTTCTCATCACATCCATTCACATAAATAAAATCCGTACCTTCTAATGTAACACTGGTTTATTTTGTAGCTTTCTCGGGAAAGCCGCGAGGGTCGTCCTATTTGGCAACTGAGCCATTTTGCTCGAGTTTTAGAAGAAGAAGAAAATAAACCAAATCCTGTTACTCAGAGAGTTAAGATGATTATGGTAACTATATAGTTTTCTTCTTCCTTTAGTATCTTTAGTTCCAGTGTCATATTCTGCTTTTCGACTTTTTTTTCTTCTTCCTATTAGCTTTCTGCAATTTTTGTCTCTTTGATTGATGCTCCTCTACCTTTTTTCTTTCCTTGTGCCTCATTTATTTGAGGGTCCTCCTCTCTCTCTGAACAGATTTTTCAAGTTCCTCTACTTGACATCTCTTTGAAAACCCATTGTTTGAAATGTTTTCAGTAGTTCAGGGGACCATTGCCTTAGTCACGGGGCAAGTATAGGGCGTGGTTTTCACGCTGAGGGGAAGCCATGGGAGACAGTGTCTGCTTATCCAGATGCTAAGGATGAGAAGTTGACATGCAGAGGATACATAATTCATGACCTTTTATTTCAGTCTCTAGGCTTGGTTCTTGTTCATGCCCATAGTCGCTGGATAGCAGATCCTTCTCCTCAAAACAGTACATCAGAAAACTCCAGGGTTTCTTTAGGACTGGATGAAAATGTGTCCAAGAGAATTGAACCAAGTGTTTCCCTTTGGCAGTTTTATCTCTCCAAGTAAGTTCCCCGAGACCTGCTTTGTTGTGTATTAATCATAGCACTCTGTGTTACTAAAAGTTTAGGCTGAGCCTTTCTTATTTCTGAGTAATAACATTTTAATTTGCTTTTTTTAATTTAGAATGATCAGCATGGATATTGAACAAGTTGTTACCCTAGGTTTAGCTCTCCTTCTGGCTGTCAAGTATATCTTCTTTGAACAAGCTGAGACCGAATCTACACTCTCATTAAAAAACCCTATAACATCGCCTGTAGTGACCCCCAAAAAAGTCCCAGATGATTGTTGTAGACGTGAACCTGTGCTGGTCAGGAATAGCCAGAAAGTCCATGCAGCAGAGGAGGAGACAAGGATAAACAGAGAAAGAAAAGGTGATTTCTCGTTTGTTTTTTTTCTGTTTTTCCATTCGTGATTTGTCAAGAAGTTGAGTTCATTTTAAAACTTATGTTCAGATCCTTCCTACGGTCTCCTGGGACCGGGCTCAAGGTCTCCAACGTGTGGTGGGGGAAAGGAAAAACAAAACAAAACCTATGTTCCATGTTGTGAGATTTCTTTCGATCTCTTGAACAGTTGAGGTCATAAAACCCTTTGTGGCAGAAACTGACACCTCAAGCAGAGCTACGTTTGTGGTTGGTAACTCCTCCTTACTTGATACTTTGGTGGAAGTAGAGACACAGGAACCTGAAATTGAACTTCCCATGGAGCCTCGGCCTAATGAAGAATGTCTACAGATACTTGGGAATGCAGAGGTGAGGAAAATAAAATTAACTCAAGCTTTATATCTTTCCTAAGAAAAGGAGTTGTTTTTTTTTTATTTATTTATTAGAGGAAGGAAAGAAATTATAGCTATCGAGTACCTGTTAAGTTCCGGGTGTTGTGTTGTGTAGTTTACAGGTAGTAAATTATTTATTTATTTCCCACAACCTTGTGAGATAGTTGGAATTATCTCCATTTTTCAGATGAGAAAGAGAAAGCTGAGGCTCCAGGAAGCTTACTTTCCCAAAGTAATACACTTAGGAAATAAAGCTAAGATCAAGAGTCCCAAGATTTACTGGCTCAAAGTCAATGCTCTTTGTACTTTATTACTGTTTGCCAGAGAGACAAGCCACTACTCTATTCTCGAGTGTTTTGGGACCTAGAAAAGGTTTAACTCAAAAACAAGCTTCAAAAACCGAAGAAAGTTTTTTTTTGTTTTTAATTTGCTTTTAAAGTAAGCTTGATGCCCACGAAAAAGCTTGTTTTCCTTAGTGACATGTGAGTGAGTGTTCTGTCTCCATGACCGTATGAGTCCAATCAGGCTTTAATGTGAATATTGTTTTTGTCATATCTGCTTAATGTGATTCATTCTTAATTTATGTGCACGTGAGTGAGAGTAGCATCAGGTTTGTTTTTCTTTCACTTTCCCTCATTCCTATTGATGTGCGTAGTGATACTTGAATTGTCTTGCTATATACAGTTTTTTTTTTTTTTAATTTTTTATTTATTTACTTATGATAGTCATAGAGAGAGAGATAGAGAGGCAGAGACATAGGCAGAGGGAGAAGCAGGCTCCATGCACCGGGAGCCCGACGTGGGATTCGATCCTGGGTCTCCAGGATCGCGCCCTGGGCCAAAGGCAGGCGCTAAACCGCTGCGCCACCCAGGGATCCCTATATACAGAGTTAACACAACTTGCGGGGGAGCATTGGAATCTTAAGTTTGAATTTATTTTTTTACGAACTTTTGCAAAATTTATTGCTTTGGTTTTACATTTGTTTAGTGTCATTTTTAGAATTTGCTTTCATTTTGATATTATTTCTATTCAAATCATCTCCTTCAGAACTTCAAACTTTTTTGGGTTCTCCTCTATTGAGAGTGTTGTTTGTATTAAATGCCTTTATTATGAAGAATATGAAATGCACTTCAAGTTTTTTGTCCTCCTCCTCACACCAACTCCTCCTCCTTTCCCCCTTTTTTTTTTTGCATTTCTTTAGAAAGGTGCAAAATTCCTTAGTGATGCGGAGATCATCCAATTAGTCAATGCTAAGCATATCCCAGCTTATAAGTTGGAAACTCTGATGGAAACCCATGAACGAGGTGTATCTATTCGCCGACAGTTACTTTCCAGAAAACTTCCAGAGCCTTCTTCTCTCCAGTATCTACCGTACAGGGACTATAATTACTCCTTGGTATGTTGTTTTCTTGTTTTGAGAAAGTTTGCTTTGTAGCTTTTAGTCTTTTAGCTTTACTTTACTCTTCAGCTTTCTTCAGCTTTTTTTTAGTTTTTCTTGATTAGTCTTTTATATGTACATCGTTTGTTTTTTTTTTTAAGATTTTATTTATTTATTTGACAGCACAAGCAGCGGGGGCAGGAGGCAGAGGGAGAAGGAGAAGTATGCTCCCTACTGAGCAGAGAGCCCAAATACATGGGATGCATAGAACTGGATCCCTGGATTCTGGGATCATGATCTGAGCCAAAGGTGGACGCTTAACTGGCTGAGCCACCCAGGTGCCCCTATGTACATCATTTTATAAAACTTTTTTAAAAATCATTTTATTATAGTTTTGTATTCTGCTAATGATTACAGATTCTAGAAACTAAAAATACTTTTCCTGTTATTTGTAGTTATTACTCTGCGATTTTAGTACTTTTAAATACTTTTAAAGAATAATAAAAGGGGCGCCTGGGTGGCTCACTTGTTTGAGCATCCAACTCTTGGTGTCAGCTCTGGTGGTGATCTCAAGGTCATGAGGTAAAGCCCTGAGTTGGCTCCAAGCTCAGCAGGGAGTCTGCTTGAGATTCCCTTGCACTAACCCCTCAAAATAAATAAATAAAATCTTTTTTAAAAAAAGAGTAAATAAAAGATTTTGTTGACAAATACGCTAAAGGTTTAAGTTTGAAGACCGTTATTGATGACGAGCTGTTTGCAATAACAGATTTTCACTTGGTGCCAAATTTTACCTTTTAGGTGATGGGAGCTTGTTGTGAAAATGTTATTGGATATATGCCCATCCCTGTTGGAGTGGCAGGGCCTCTGTGCTTGGATGGAAAAGAATTTCAGGTTCCGATGGCCACAACAGAAGGTTGTCTCGTGGCCAGCACTAATAGAGGCTGCAGAGCAATAGGTGTAAGTTGGCATTTGTATATTTGCCTGTTTTATGATATGCCCTTAAGCCAGGCAATGAGAAAAGATTGGGGACAATCAAGGACACCTTTTGGGACAAGCAGAAGTGTTTGCAGGATTAACGTGTCCTTCTGTAACATCCTCTGTGTAGCTTGGTGGAGGTGCCAGCAGTCGAATCCTTGCAGATGGGATGACTCGTGGCCCGGTGGTACGTCTTCCCCGTGCTTGTGACTCTGCAGAAGTGAAGGCCTGGCTTGAGACACCTGAAGGGTTCACAGTGATAAAGGAGGCTTTTGACAGTACCAGCAGGTATGTGTGTGGGTTTATATATTCATTTATGTTTATTTCAGAGCCAGTGTTCTCCTCTGTGATTGCTAAACTTAACTGTTAGCCTGTTAACATACTGCCTGCTTCAGGTCACATAACAAAATATTACCTTTAAGACCGTTTATTCAAAATGAGTAATATTTGTGGTTGGTTTACAGGGATGTCGGTGGGGGCATAATGTTGATTCAAAAGAATCCATACAAGTAGATAGAAAAAAATAGCGTGAGCTAGTCTCTTTGTGTGTTGGTGTTACAAAGCTCACTTTGATTAGACTGTTACTTGGTCCTAGATGAGTTTTGACTTAGAATTGCCATAGGGAGGAATTGCCTGAAAAAAAGATTTTCCAAGCAGGATAGAAGTAAATATCTGGATAGTAGATTTACTTTGAATACAGAAAATTAATTTATAAAGTAACATAATCAGTACAAATGTTAGCTTCATTTTATTATTATTTTTTTTTAGAGAGAGGGTGCGTGTATGAGTGAGGGGAGGGGCAGAAGGAGGAGAGAGAGAATCTCAAGCAGGCTTCACAGTTCATGGAGCCTGATGTGTGAGGCTGAGATCCCCCGAGTCATGACCTGAGCGAAAGTCAAGAGTTGGACACTTAACCACCTAAGCCACCCAGGCACCCCATTGATAGCTCCATTTAGTTCAAGTTTATATGTATGTTTGTTTATTTATTTATTTTTTGACTTTTAAAGTTTGTGTATGATGATGGCTGAGTGCAGCAGCTTTCCCTTCATGTGGCATATGAGACAGTTGAATTAGTGTTCTAACATAATGTTAGTTAAAGAAGAAAATAATAAGTAATCTCCATGAGCATTCTCTTATGTGTAAAAATAAATCAACGGAACTAGATTTTTTTTTTAATTAAAAAAAATTTTTTTTTTAATTTATTTATGAGAGAGAGAGAGAGAGAGAGAGAGAGAGAGAGAGGCAGAGACATAGGCAGAGGGAGAAGCAGGCTCCATGCACCGGGAGCCCGATGTGGGATTTGATCCCGGGTCTCCAGGATCGCACCCTGGGCCAAAGGCAGGCGCTAAACCGCTGCGCCACCCAGGGATCCCCGGAACTAGATTTTTAAGGTAACTTCCGTCTTCTCAACAAATCAAAAAAATATTTGGTTTTGGTTACAGATTTGCACGTCTGCAGAAACTTCATATGAGTATGGCTGGTCGCAATCTTTATATCCGTTTCCAGTCCAGGTCAGGTGATGCAATGGGGATGAACATGATTTCAAAGGTGAGCCTGGATAGACTAAAATAGAACTTGCAAGACAATTGACCCAGGGAAGGGGAACTGGTGTCAGGGAGATAAGAGTGGGGAGCAGACTTACTGTTTATGCCCTCCTATATTTTTAAATTTTGTGTCATGTACATATACTACTTACTCAAATGATTACTTGATTGAAAGATTTTTATTGAAAGCTAAATACTGATTCATATAACTCATCAGGCATTTCTTGACCAGTGTTTGTATTTGATATGTTTAAACTTGGCATTATATATGCTCTGGGTCTATTCAGAAGGCTGAGAAGAATCTTGGGGTTAGTGCTTCTTAACGAGGTCCTATAAACTTTGAAAGCTCGCCTCTTTGAGAGACCTCAAGACTTGTATGTCAGAGGCCAAGTTCATGTGTATAGTCCATTTATTATCTCCCCATAAGAAGACTGTATGGTTTACATTTTATTCTACTGATATTTGTTATTTACAAATATTCACAAATGTGAAGTGTTAAAGTCCATTAGGTTAGCAAGATTTATTTTGTGGTTTACCTGTATATAAGGACCGTTCTGAAAGAGAGTGACTAAATACATAGGTTTTAAAAGTTGCAAAAAGCAGTAGAGTGGTTCCTTAAAAAATTAAAAATAGAATTATGATCCAGCAAATCCACTTCTGGGTATTTACCCAGAAGAATTGAGAGTTTCAAAGACTTATTTGCACACCCATGTTCATGGCAGCATTATTCACAATAGCCTAAAGGTAGAAGCAACCCAAGTGTTCATGGACAGATGAATGGATAAATAAAATGTAGTATGTACATATAATGAGATGTTTTTAAACCCCATTATTAAAATAGGAAAATCTGATATATGCTAAATGAACTTTTGAGGATCACTTGCTACGTTAAATAATGTGGTTAACAAAAAAGACCAAACGCTAAGTAAATTCATACTAATGAGGTACCTAGATTAGTTCAATTCATAGAGACAGAAAGAAGTGGGGAAGAGAAAAGGAAATAGGGAGTTGCTGTTTAATGGGTTTGGAGTTTGTTTTTTAAGATGAAAAGAGTTCTGGAGATGGGGTGCACTACAGTGTGAATGTACTTAACACTACTTACCTATACACTTGAAGATAGTTAAGAGGGTAAGTTCCAGGTCACATGTATTTTACCACAAAACACATTTTTAAAAAATTGCCAGTAAGTATTTTGGTTATTGAGGTACGAGTTATTGATTGAATTAATGTCAGTTAATTGGAAGTCTTGTTTACACTTTTGTAAGTCATTTTCCCAATGACTTTCATTTACAACAGGATTTGCTTTTATGTCTGACTCCTCTTTATTGACTTGGTAACTTGGGCTTTTAGGTAACATGTGAATAACTAGAAGAAGGAATTTATTACATGTTGATCATGGGTTGAGTTACTTACTCCCAGTGATATGATTATGAGTATTATATCCTCACTGAGTATTTTTAAATTCATTTTTAAATTTAGTTAAATTAAAAACTTTTAAATTTATATTCAATTTAGTTAACATAGAGTATATTATTAGCTTCAGGGGTAGAATTTAGTGATTCATCAGTTGCATATAACATCCAGTGCTACTACATCAGGTGCCCTCGTTAATGCCCATCACCCCTTACCCCTCCCCCTGCACCTTCCCTCCAGCAACCCTCTGTTTCCTAGAGTTCAGTGTTCTCTTATGGTTTGCCTCCCTCTCTGTTTTCATCGCATTTATTTTTCCCTCCCTTCCCCTATGTTCAGCAGTTTTGTTTCTTAAATTCCATATATGAGCGAAATCATACAGTATTTGTTTTTCTCTGGTTTATCTCGATTAGCATAATACCCTCTAGTTCCATCTACATTGTTGCAAATGGCAAGATTTCATTCTTTCTGATGGCTGAGTAATACCACTTGTTTATCCTGTCCATCTGTCGATGGACATCTGGGCTCTTTCCATACTTTGCCTGTTGTGGACATTGTTGTGGTAAACATTGGGGTGTAGCTGCTCCTTTGAATCCCTGTTTGTATCCTTTAGATCAATGCCTAGTGCAATTGCTGGGTCATAGGGTAGCTCTATTTTCAACTTTTTGAGGAAGCTCCATACTGTTCTCCAGAGTGACTGCACCAGTTTGCATTCCCACCAACAGTGCAAGAGGGTTCCCCTTTCTCATCCTCGCCCGACATCTGTTGTTTCCTGAGTTCATTTTAGCCATTCTCACTGGTGTGAGGTGGGATCTCTGTGGTTTTGATTTGTATTTCCCTGATGGCAAGTGATGAGGAGTGTTTTCTCATGTGTTTGTTGGCCATGTCTATGTCATCTGTGGAGAAATGTCTGTTCATGTCCTCTGCCCATTTATTGATAAGATTATTTGTTTTATGGGTGTAGAGTTTGGTAAGTTCTTTATAGATTTTTTTATACTAGCCCTTTATCTGATAAATCCTTTGTAGATATCTTCTCCCATTCTAATATCCTCATTATGTTTTCATTTACGTCCTCGTTCATCAGGAACTACAAAGAACTTTGTTTTTATTCCTAGAAACCGTAGAAGTCTATACCCAAGAAATTCATCACTGTGATGGCTAATAAAGCTGCTGTTGTTTTATGCTCACTTTTTTTGAAGTATATTTATTGTATTTAGAAATATTATAGTTACTGTACTTCATTAGTGTTATTAGATGCAAATAAAGCCTCTGATCTATAATAACTTTGTGCATTTTAATTTTGTTGTGCTGTTGACAGGGCACAGAGAAGGCACTTTCAAAACTTCATGAGCATTTTCCTGAAATGCAGATTCTAGCAGTTAGTGGTAACTACTGTACTGACAAGAAACCTGCTGCTATAAATTGGATAGAAGGAAGAGGAAAGTCTGTGGTTTGTGAAGCTGTCATTCCAGCCAAGGTTGTGAGAGAAGTGAGTGACTAGATGATTTATTTTGTTAGTCTTTCATTGGGTTAAAAATCGGGGAAAGGATTCTAATGTTCTAAGTAAAGTGGAATATATGGGCGTATGCTTGATGTTAAAGATGGCTCTTGTATCTTGCCCATGCGTGTGGGGCATTCACATGAGCACGCTGGGCTGGTACTGTGTATTGAGGACAAGGCATCAACAGGGCCATATCTAAACTCTCTTGCTTTACTGAAAAAGACAGATCTGGGTAACATGCCCTGAATCTTCCAGGAGAACATGTAAAATGTGTACAACTCTGTCTGCTAGGTATTAAAGACTACCACAGAAGCTATGATTGAGGTCAACATTAATAAGAATCTGGTAGGCTCTGCAATGGCTGGGAGTATCGGAGGCTACAATGCCCACGCGGCAAACATCGTGACTGCCATCTACATTGCCTGTGGACAGGTGAGGGCTCCCATCTTGACTTCTCTCTTGTACTTCTAAGTGAGAGAAGTTTTATACTCTTCGTTTTTATTTTTTTCAGGATGCAGCACAGAATGTTGGCAGTTCAAACTGTATTACTTTAATGGAAGCAAGTGGTCCCACAAATGAAGATTTGTATATCAGTTGCACCATGCCGTCTATAGAAATAGGAACCGTGGGCGGTGGCACCAACCTGCTCCCTCAGCAAGCCTGTTTACAGGTATGACGCCTCAGCCCCACAGTCTGGGGACTTCCAGCCTAGTTCTGACTCGCTGGGATTCTTTATTTCTGCCCAACAGCACTTCTCACTCATCTGTATTTTAGCTGGTCTTTTCATTCTTTTGCTTCTCACCAGCCGAACCCGGTGTGTCCAAGTAAGCATGTTGAGGCATATGTTTAGTACATTGAGAAAGTAAATTAAGAGAGCAAATAAATGTTCATGTCCTCTGAATACGTGCCCCTGCAAACCAGGCTGTGGATGTTATGTTCACTGCGGTGTATGTTATTGCCAGTACTGGCTATCAAATCTTGGAAATTGAGTCCTTCCAATGGAGTCAGGTTCTGTTCTGATGCCGTCGTAGTTCTAATTTCCGTTGGTAGAAAAGGAAGTTGTTGCCATAACTTTGAGTCCTGCTGTGTCTCTCCCTGGCTGCAGATGCTAGGTGTTCAAGGAGCGTGCAAGGACAACCCTGGGGAGAATGCCCGGCAGCTTGCCAGGATCGTGTGCGGTACAGTGATGGCCGGGGAGTTGTCACTGATGGCAGCGTTGGCAGCCGGACATCTCGTCAAAAGTCACATGATTCACAACAGGTAAAACTTAAAAGATTTATTTAATGTGTTTCCCCTATACTTAAGATACACGTACAAAACCCTACTATACAGATAGAATAGTTCTAACTTAAAATTCTATACCCTTGATATTTTGTATATCTCCTCTCTGTCTTTTTCTGTCATAGGTCAAAGATAAATTTACAAGACCTCCAAGGAACTTGCGCTAAGAAGGCTGCTTGAATAGCCTGACAGCTCTGAACTGAAACGTGGGCATTGGGTTCTAAAGGACTAACATAAAATCTGTGAATTAAAAAGCTCAATGCGGTGTTGTGTTGAGGATGAATAGACATGATCTGTGAGACGACTACTTGGTTTTTGGCTCTTTCAGAAAGGTCTGGGATCCTTCTTTCCATGCAGATTTCTCAGATCTGAAAAAAGTGTAGTGTTTTACATGCCGTGCTCTCTGGAAAGATCTGAACATGGATACCGTGCTTTAAATCCTCACAGATGGTAATCTACAGCTCACTTCTGAAAGAGAATACAAGCTGGCCAAAAGTGTTGACATCCATGGAGTTCATGATGATCAGTGTGAGATTGACCCTCCTCTTCATCCTCCCTTCCCCCCATGGTTGAAAATGGATTTTTAAATTACACTGTAGTTGACAAACTGATTTCATAGTTAATTTATTAAGTCTGGGTTATAGAACTATAAGAAATAAGAGCTAAGTTTATTTTTTTGTAAACTAATACTTCATTTGGTGCTGGTCTATTTTGATTTCTTTATGGGGTAGCCGTTGTGATTCTTCAGAAGGGGACCTGCTTTCTTCAAGGGAAGAATTACTCTTTTTCCCAGACTACTGAATTATGTGCTAAACAGTGCTAAATCCTTTTCCGTCAAGAAAACAAATCACCGCATTAATTTCTGCAGGCTATTTGTTCAGAGAGGCTGCTTGTCTAAGTATAGATGTTGGTCTAGAATGCTAGAACATATATGCTAGCCTAAGGCTTTAAGAAACAGAGTTTTGCCTTCTTCGTTACAGGTACCAGGGCTCTTAATAAATACTGCTTAGACACAGGTGGCTCTCTTTATCAAGAACTCACAAGTCTGACCTCTCAGAGCTCAGAGGTGGAAAACAAGTTTGAAAGAAAAACAGCATTTCTCTAAGCCATCTTTAATTCTTAAAAGACACTTAAATTTATTGAGCAGAAAAATCTAGGTGGTTTTTTGTAAAGAACTGTATCAGATCTGTATATGTTGTAATAAAAGCTTCTTATGCTAGGAGTTTATTGAAAGTGTTTAAGACATAAATAAAAATCAACTTGTGCACTGATCAAACATTTTAAGCTTGGGCCAGAGAAGGTAGTCCCCTTTAATGTCGCCAGGAAACCCTGGCGTGCTTGTGGAGCCCAATGAAAGGGGAATAGCTTTCAGAGCCCACGAGGCGCCACGTGAATGGCCCCGGAGGAGTCTGCTTCATTCCTGTGGCCAGGAGGTTGGTGACTGAAACGTTCACACAGGGCTCCTCGGTAGACCCACAGAAGCTCTTAGCTTCCTCGGGGTCCGCGGAATTGTTGAATCTTAATTGTTTTTAATGTACAAGTTTTATATAAATAATAAAGAACTCCTTATTTTATATTACATCTAATGGTTCAAGTGTTGGTCTTGGAGAGAGAAGATGGACTCTGAAGAACATTCCAGTAATGACGTGGCAGCGTGGAGACCCTCTGAGTGGTTGTGTCTGCAGTACTGTTGTGGAAGATTGACCTTTGCTGTTGTATGTAAAGTTTAAATCGCTTCTGTTGTGACTTTGAGCCAGTGACTTATTTATCTGAACTTTTCACGGAAGTGGCAGTGAACAGTGTGAGTCTTCATTCTGGTGACTGTAACCAATATCGTCTTGCTAAATTAATGGTTTGTACAATTACTAAGTTGTATAAATTTGTTATACTTTTTGCCCAGTTCTAGTAAATTATGAAAAGGAAGTGTAATGCTGATCAGTGTAAACAGTACCTTTTTGTTTGGATTAGCCCTTGGCTGGGAGCCTGGAAGCTTGAAAGTCCGCTGCGAGGTGTCCTGTGACCATTTATCATTTTCCATTATATGCTCCAGTTTCTACAACACTAATGGCAGGCCAGTGTTTTATGAGTATTAAGATAACTTTCTTTATACTTAGGAGAATTTGATTAGTCTAGACTTCTCTCAGCTGGACTGCTTTTGGGTGTTGGGGCAGGAGGGTTAGTTGAGAGGAAGAGGGCACGGAGACCGGGCACAAAGCCAGACGGCCCGTGTACGCTGAAGCTGTATCTCCTTCTTGGGGAGGATGTCCTAGCGTAGGCGCAGCTGGCCTCTTGAGAGGCTGAGTGCCCTCTGCTATAGTTAGAGTGAAAGGTGTGTAGGAGCCACCCCAGAACCAAGACCCAGATACTGGAAAAAGTTTGAATTTTTCTCCTGAACACGTGTATGGTCCGCCCCTGCCAGAGCGGAGCAGGCCGGACAGGTGACTGCGGAGAGTTTTCGTGCCCTTTTCTGCTCCGGTGATCGGATGAGCAGTGGAATGCATATGGCGGGACAGGATTTTTCTTCATCTTGGGAAAGGATAGGGAATTAAATTAAAAGGTACGTCGTCTCCTGTTGAGGGTCTGAGTTCAAACGACACAACAGCAAGACACATCAATACAAGTGCACTGTGTACATAAGTCTGAAATAAGAGCAGTTAATTCATTATAGAATTGTTCTTTTGAAAGACTGTTTTTCAAAAACGTTCTGCTATGGATAAGACTTGAATTTATTAAAAATTAACTTTACTCGCTTAGCAAAAATAATAACCTCTACACTGGAAGCCGAGAGGATCACAAATGATTTAGCCTACAGTTACATTTTAATGGATTACTTTTTCATGCTGATGTACATGGAACTTTCCGCACCATCTTTTCTTTTCCTCCTGAGGAACTTTGAGAGCTACTGACAGAGGCCTGGGTACTCCTGTGTCAGGATAGAAGTTTTCAAGCAGCTGCTCCCTGAGGCCAATGGAAGAGCCTTGGGCTGTACCCGCAGGATTCAGGAGGAGGACCTGAGTGCTCCAGGCTGGTGGTTCTCCCACTGGAGTGCCTGGCAGGGGCACCTGGAAGACTGGTCAGAAGGTGGATTGCTGGGTGGGCCCCAGGCTTTCGATTCCCTTGCTCTGCGCTGGGCCAGGACTTGAGCAATTGTCTTGCTGCTGCACCTGCTCTAACGGTTTGGGGGGGGGCGGGGTGCCTGGCATTCCTGCAAGGGTGGGAGCGGGGTCTCTTCACAGCCCTGGAAGGCCCCCTGGGCCGGCCCGCTGCCCCTAATAAGATGGAACTAGAACCCATGGTAGAGATTGTGAACTAGTTAGTGTAACTAACCGACTAGAAAGCACGTTTGGAGTGGGTGACACCCCCACCCCCCAAGTAAAGGCTCTTCGTCTGTAGCCTTCTGGTCCCCTCCCTCTCCTGCCCCCCTGGTTGCTCCTTCCCCCTCCCAAAGGGCCAGTAAAGGGGGAGGGAGAGGGGTAGGCAAACCTGTTTCCACTCATTCGCCTCCCCTCTGTGACCTTGTCGCCCCAAAGTGTGACTTTGTAGCTGGACTTCTCTCGGGGTTTGGGGTTGCAGCCCCAGAGCAGGAGCAGGAGCGCTCAGGAGAGGGCCCTGGGTCCGGGTGGGGGAGCCGCGGGGGGGCCCGGCCGCCGGCCCTCTGCTCTGCCTCCACCCGGCTTCGTGTTAGGAGCGCGGGACCCAGCGGGGCGCCCCTCGCAGCTCCCGCGCCCAGCGTGCGCCCGGGTCCAGGCCCAAAGCCTCCGGGCGGCGGGGCGGCGGGGCGGCGGGGCGGGTGGGCCCCGGGTGGGCGGAGGTAATGGAAATCCTCAGGTCAAAGGCTGCGCGTCCTCGTGTCCTGGTGCGTGTCGCCCGCAGCGTCCTCGGGGCTGGACGGGGTCCGCTGGCCCCTGGGAGCGCCTCCCCCGACGACCTCGGGGGCCCGGGGGCCGCACGATAAGGGGGGGGCCCGAGGACGAGGAGGGCGGCCGGGGACCGGGGTCGGGGGGGTCGTGGGGCCCCGAGGAGCGGCCGGGACGGGCCGGCTCAGCCCCGGGCCCCACCTGCGTCCCCTTGGGGCTCGGTCCCCCGTGTCCACGTACCAGCGGCCCGCGTGCACCTGCTGTGCGGCCTCGTTGCCCGACGCAGGAGCGCCCAGGACACTGCGGACCCCGGGCCCGGCGGGCGGCGTGGCCGGAGCCCCGCGCTGTGTCCGTGGGCAGCTCGGGGCCGCCTTTGCGGGTCCGCGTCCCCCGCCCCGTGCTCGTGGTGGCCCCGCGGAGCTGCCGACGGCCCCCGAGGGGCGCGGGCCTGCGGCGCGGACGGTCCCGCGTGGGGCGGGGGTTCCGTGGGCGGCCGGGCGGCGCACCTGCTGCTGGCCACGGGCGGGCGGACCGGGGCGCGGGGGGTTCTGGTGACGGCCCGGGAAGCGTCCCCGTTGGGACCAGGCCCGCCCCCCGCCCCCCGTCCCCGAGGCAGGCTCGCGGAAAGGGCGCTTTTAAATGGTAACAGCGCCCACGCCGACAGGTCCCGTCGTCATCTAGTTCAAACAGCTGCCAAGTCTAGAAGATGCCACGAAGCCAACTCGGCTGGAAATAAGCTGGTTTGAAGGACACGTCGTTGCGGGATGTAGCTCAGGCCAAGCCGGAGGCAACAGCGCAGGGCCCAGGGCTCCAAGGGCTCCCGAGGGACGACGGGCGGCGAGGCCTCGCGTCCAGCCCCGCAGCTGAGCCCAGCGTGTCCCGAAGCCGCAGCAGCCTCAGGGCCTGCCCCGGGCCCAGCGCCCCGCAAAGCCCCACCGCCCGGCTTGCGGCACACACTCCCCGGGTGTAATAAGTGGAGCTGCATCATTTAAATAAATAAGTGGGGATTTATTTAAGGGGAAGTAAGCGTAGTTGAGTTGTAAGCGCATGACTCGCACTGTACTTTCACTAGAAATACCCAACTGCATAGGCCTTTACTTTCTAGCAATTTCAAAAAACTCTGGACCGGCTTCTGCAGTAAGAATTTTATTTCACACCGTGACCCACCACACACACACACACACACACACACACACACACACGAAGGATTCACAAAATACAAAAATATACACAATCTATTCCACTCTGTTCTATATTGACTAAAAAAAAAAAAATTTTTTACATGGATTTCTTGATCCCTAACTGGATTATAAATAACCCAGTTTAATAACTATTGAAGTCGAGGTAAGTTCTTAACTTACCTAGAATTAATCAGGCAGCATTTTGGGGTTAAGGAAAACAATCAAACAAGTACATTTGTCCATAATATTTTAATACTTTTCCACTTTTAAATACTGGTTTTAATTTTGTGATTGTAACATGGAAGATCCAACTTTATTATTTTTTAAAAACATCATCAGGATCATAAAGCTATTATAGAATAGTTACACTCTACACACTCCCAAGGTACTTTAAAATGATTATGTTTTGAGTTTGTAGATGAACAATGACGGTAATCCAAATACATTGTCTGTACAACTCGGACTAAATACTGGTAAAAGTGTTTAACTGGACAAACAATTGATAAGCTTAAAGATAACGGGCACATTTTCACAAGAGAACCAGCTCAGCCCAACTAAAATTTTCTTAATAGCAGCTGACACTGATGCTGTGTAGGTGTACAAATCAGCCTATGACACTGAACGAGTGGAAAACCTGCTGCTCGTCTCCCTTATCCTGTGTTCTTACGCCTTCTCCCAGCCATCCCCTCCTTGGTCTGGAGGTCTTTGTGGCAATCCCAAACCAAGAGCTGCTGCGACCACCCTCCGCCTCAGAATCAGCAGTCCTGAATTCCAAGTGAATCACTGTGCTCTCTTGTCCTTGTACAGCGGGCATTCAGGGACAAAACCCATCATTACCAATATTTTTCAAGTTTCTATCACAGTACAAAAGAGTAGAAAAGAGAATAAAAAGGTAATTTTTTGCTTTTGGGAAGGGAAGTAAGAAATTAGGGTGTTTGGGAAAACATCATGTCTATTCAGACACTAACAATTAGTCATAGAGGAATAATTCTAGAGGGGCCGAATATTGTTTAAAATGGCTAGTACCTCTCCAACTTTTGACCTTAGAACTTTTTTTGTATTCCCTATTTCTAAATCTGATCCGATGGGATTAACTCTAGTGAAGTATCTGTACAATTATCTAAAGGTAAATTTATTTTTATTCTTCTTTAAATACAAATATTTTTAGTGTGATCATTTCATTTACAGAATTGCAAAAGTGTTATCATTAACATTTAGTGCAAATGCAACTAATGGTAATTAGATTTAGACACTGCTTTGTGAGCCTTCCATACCTTGAAAATGAAGCTAGCTCTCCAATTTAGTTATGAGAGAGTTGCTTGTTCCTGTTCATGATAGTTACCAGACATGGCAAACAGAGAAACATTTATACTGGGCATAGAGAATTTTTTTGAAGATTCCCATCAGCGGCTATGGTGAATAAACCTTCCCGCCCCCCAACCCTCCCACACTCCCATCCCAATCCCACAGCTGATTGTAAAATAAAATACACATTTGAGGTATAAACTTTTCTTTTTTAAACATCACAATATAAAATGCTAACTGGTGATGTCGTAAACTCATATGATAATTTGTCTTATTTGCCTTACTAGCATTACCACCATATAGGCACTTTTCCACACAGTCAAATTATGAACAGCGTTTTTCTGTAATAAGGCATATTCCATACACATCATTTAGAGAAAGGTAAATTAAAAAATAGAAAAGATTTATGGAGCATGAAATCTGCGTGCATGTAATATAAGCCTATGTTTTATATGTATTTTTCTCTCTGTACAGAATAATAAATACCACTATATCTGATGCAAGTAATTCACTTCCAGGATAGTGCATATTAAGTGACCAGACTAATCCCATCATTAAATTATCACCTTGCATTCATCATTAAGACTCCATTACCATGTACGAAATATATACAGGACACGTTCCAAGTGATATGACTTTCTGCTTTACAAAATGGGTCTCATTTCTGTGTTTCTACAGAGATGAACAAGTCAGCAAAGCATCTACAAAATGCCTCTGACTGATGTAAGCACATTTGTGTATAAACAGAATGAAGTCTGTGAAGTGGGCAGTCATTTCTACTTCAGTGAGTACCATTCCTTGCCTCAACTCCATGCTTCAAGGTTTTTCACAGAGGCCTAAAACTAAAGAAGGTATTTTACATTTAAGTTCCTATAGCAACTAAGGAAAGAATTTCAGTTTGAATCACATGGAATCCTTTACTGCTCCGCTGAAAATTCTGAGCAAAGAGGCAAACAGGAGCACTGCTCACGTTTTCTAAGCATATCTTGCGACATAGCCTTGAAACGGACCCAAATCAGAAGAAGCAACAAACATGCCTGTTACGAATACCAGACACACTGAATCAAATGTCAAACCAAAATAGCCTGATTTGCTGTAACAATACCATATATCCTCTTATAAATTTCAAGAAAACATGAGCTCGTTTTATCCTTATCACTGTACCAGAAAGTAGTTTATACCCACAAGATTTTTATGTTTCTGTTTGGAGGCAAGCAGAACCAATTTAGGAATTACCAAACTGTTTGGAAACAAACTGAAAAAAAATCTGTAGCACACAGTATACAACTAAAAATACAATAGAAACATAAAGATACCTGGGGGAAAAAATAAAGCTTTTCATTCTTTCCCCATCAGAACCAAGGTTCTTCATAGGAGTAAGACTATAGAAAAGGCAAAATCACAGGTTATTGACAGCCCTCAGTTATTAAGACACGTGACAACATGAATCATTATAGAAATCAGCAGCAATGAATTCTAGGATTATACAAAGCAAAAAAGTCAAAAAATTCTGAACACATTTAACCATAGGCCTGAAAAAAGAGCCCCATCCAGATATTTGGTGCACAGAAAGCACATGCCCCATATGCATTCAACTTTTGTGCTTTTCTTTTGTGCACAAAACCTGATACAAATGAGGATCTTAGGCTGGACCATAGTAAATTAAAAATTCTGAAAAAGTTCCCAAAAATTAAAGCATCAATTCCTAGTTGTGATTCAAAGTTGATTTTTTTTTTCTCTTCTAGGAGCAAGCAAATAAAAATATAGCCATATACATGTAATTTTTACATGTATTTATAGTTATATGCTGAGCGAGGAGATCTAGCAGGAGACAGCTAGTGTCAGATGTTCACCTTTGCTATTGCAATATTTCTTCATTTTTGTACACAAGGCCAGGGTGTTGGGCCACAGACAAGGCTATATAGATCCTATGTTCCAGCTTAGAGCATTCAATTTTGTTTTTTATTTTTTCTTCCAACACGGAATGTCACACAGCCTTGCTTCAGTCACTGCAGGAAAGAAAATAAGTAAAAAATTAAGCAATATATTATTACTAACAGCTGTAAGACTACCCAAACAGGTTCCTCCTACCCTCTGAATTCATAGAATGCATAGATCTCTCTTAAAACTGTATGCTTTCAAGATTTTCACTTTCAAAAACAGAAAATTATAAACCTTACATACTTGAAACTTAGCAAGGAATAGAAGACATAAGGAATGTTTTGAAAGCTAGAATAAAAGGGAAATACATCATAGATAAGCAAGGAGGGAATAAACTAGAGGTCTTGGGATCCCTGGGTGGCGCAGCGGTTTGGCTCCCGCCTTTGGCCCAGGGCGCGATCCTGGAGACCCGGGATCGAATCCCACATCAGGCTCCCGGTGCATGGAGCTTGCTTCTCCCTCCGCCTGTGTCTCTGCCTCTCTCTCTCTCTCTCTGTGACTATCATAAATAAATAAAAAATTAAAAAAAAAAATTTAAACTAGAGGTCTCTGGATTTATACCCCTAAAGCCAAAATCTATTTCTTCTTGGTCTTCAATAAAAATTATTCAATACCATTTATCAAGAATTCACAAGTTGTATTTAAGCTCTAGGAACAAACATACTCAGACATTGTCACATGAATTTAAGAGTTCTGACTATGAGGGGCGCTTTGGTGGCTCAGTTGGTTACGTGTCTAACTTTTGATTTTGTCATCAGGTCAAGCCCTGTATTGGTCTCTGCACTGAGCGTGGAGCCTGCTTAGTTATGATTCTCTCTCTCCTTCCCCACCCAGCTCTCTCTTAAAAAAAAAAAAAAAAAAAAAGAGAGTTCTGACTGTGAATTTTAAGTATCTTTAGACCTCATTCACTCTTCATGGAATTTCGCTGAGGATGATAAACACTATTGAAAGTTACTATTTTTTCATCACCCAAATTAGAAAGGATAGCTTTCCTAAGCTTTTAATGCTAGGATCCACTTCATACGTACCTCTTTCCAAACATTATGAAACAAGTATTACATCAGGTAAACAATGATTTTTTTTCACCATGTGTTAGGGTTTGAATCTGGTTCTTTGTCAGAAAGCAGCTCAACTGGACTGAAGGCCAGAGCTGAGTTTTGGCCAGGGAATCTTTTCAGGTCTGTCTTTACATACATACACAGACGCCTAAAAACAATGCTTCCTCTTTCCTCTGAGATGAATTTCAATCCCAGCCCTCCAGGTACTGTGTGCACATGTACGCAGATGCACACACAGACATACACACAAACAGGTCAATAAAAACAAGGCCCCAAACCAGGCCTCCAGGATCACGCCCTGGGCTGAAGGCGGCGCTAAACTGCTGCGCCACCCGGGCAGCCCGGAAAGTTTTTCTTAAAGATTTTATTTATTTATTCATGAGAGACATACATAGAGAGAGAGAGAGGCAGACTCCATGCAGGGAACCGGACGTGGGACTTGATCCCAGGACCCCGGGATCACAACCTGAGCCGAAGGCAGGCGCCCAACTGCTGAGCCACCCAGCGTCCTGAAATGCTTAAGAAAATTAATCTTCTTTTCGAACATAGTTCAGAGCATGTTCTACATATAACTGCATTTTGATTTCTTTTACTTAATACATAGTTATATTTTCTGCCCTGCTTGTTAGCAAGGCTCAAGGTAGAGGTCAAGAAGAGAGAAAGCAGATTATAGCTGCACACTTGGTCTTGATTAGAGTAAATAACATTCTTCAGAAATCTTAAGGCTGTGGGGAGAGATACCCAGTTAAGTCGGGTGACAAGACTGCTACCATCAAGTGGCATCAGGTTTCTAGTTTATTTGAGGTAACAGCGCAGAGATAGACCAGCAAACTTCATGTCCAGATCTAGCCATAACAATTCTAAAGTACACGGTATTCTAGAAATCACCAACACATCTATGCTTGCAGAGAGTCTCTCAGAAGTCAGGCTGCATCCTAGAATACTAACCGTTCAGATAAGACCAGAGCCTGTCTGACATTTTCAGGTGAGCTTTTTCCTGGAAAAAGCTAAATATCTACCATGTCACTGCAACAACTCTTATGTTACCATCTGATTAAAAAAACCTCAAAGGCTAAATTTATTAAGAAAGGCATACTATAAACCAGAATCAGCATCAGAAACCAGAATTAGTTAATAATATGTCACTATATACTTATTGAACATATTCTTTTATCTAAAGAAAGTGACTCACAAATATACATGTCTCAGCCAATGACTTAATATTCCATGTAGGTAAGAATGAGAGGACATTCATATATACTTGTGGCTTATGAATTCTACTTTGGTAATCTCTATTAAAAATTTAAATGTTGACACATACTGAGAGTTCATAGAAACAGAACTATACAAATTGTTCTCAAATGGACCAAGAAATGTTCAAACTATTCATAATAAGAGAAATACAATAAAAACTACACTGAGAGTGGTTTTGCCTATCAAGGTGGGAACAATCCACGTTCTGTTTCATACACTGTGTGAGAGGGTTCAGAAAAACAGACACTCAAATGTCTTATTGCTGGCGAGACGGTAAGTTAATAAGACCTCTCCGGGGGAGGCAATACCTACATTACAAATGCACAACCTCCCCAGAGGTGCTGGCAGTGTCATATCTAGTAACTTATCCCACATAAAACTTGCAAGTGGATATAACTATTAACATTGTTCTAGCAAAAACTGAAAACGACTTCAATACCTAGCAGTGGAGGACTGGTTAAATTATGTACATCTATATGATGAATACTGTATAGCCGCAAAAAAATAAGGAGGTGGTCCATGCTGTTAAGCAGAGACCTTTAAAGTAAGTGGAAAAACAAGATGCAGAACAGCGTCTTTTGAACAACAACAAAAGTGTATGCGTGGGAGGAATACACCTGAATTTGCTTATTCAGGCTTAAAAAATTCTCTGCAAAGATACACAACAAACTAGTAACAGGAGTTACACTCTTTCATTTGGGGCTGGAGGGAGGGCAAAACTGGGTGAGTAGGGGGCAAGGGATCAATTTCACTATTTATCTTTTCACACTTTTTGACTTATGAACCATGTTAACATCATTTCTTTAAAAAACCTAAAGATTCCAGCTCTTTGTGCAAAGACGTTCAGCATGGCACCAACAGTCAAAATATGGGACCACATTACTGTGGAACTGGGTAATAAATTCTGCAACATTCATATAACCAATTCTAAATTTTTTTTTAAATTTTTTATTTATTTATGATAGTCACAGAGAGAGAGAGAGAGGCAGAGACACAGGCGGAGGGAGAAGCAGGCTCCATGCACCGGGAGCCTGATGTGGGATTCGATCCTGGGTCTCCAGGATCGCGCCCTGGGCCAAAGGCAGGCGCCAAACCGCTGCGCCACCCAGGGATCCCTCATATAACCAATTCTAAAGGAAGGAGACAGTTCTATATGTCTCACATCTTTATATCCAATAACAGTCAAGATATATTGTTAGGTAGAAAAAGCAAGTTTTACAACAGTAAGTAGAGAATAAACACATTTTTAAAAAATAATTAAGAATATATGTCACTCACAACATACATACAAAAGTATGGAAGAAAAGACAACGAACCTAAAGTAATTTCTGGGAAGGGAAAAAAATAGGGAATTTGTACTGGAATTCTATGGCTCCATAATGTTAAAATCTCTTTGCATAAGAAAATACATCTAATATACGCAGAAAAAAAACATGTTTTAAAGCTTAAAAACTACAATTTACAACTCTGGGAACATCTCAAAACACAGAAACTACTTCTAACAATTAACTAGATTTTAGTTTCTGCAGAGTCGTATTAGTCAAAGTTTTTTTTTTTCCTTTAAAGATTTTATTTATTTATTCATAGAGACACAGAGAGAGAGGCAGAGACACAGGCAGAGGGAGAAGCAGCTCCATGCAGAGAGCCTGACGTGGGACTCGATCCAGGGTCTCCAGGATCACGCCCTGGGCTGCAGGCAGCGCTAAACTGCTGCGCCACCGGGGTTGCCCTTAGTCAAAGTTTTTAAAAAAGAGTAACATATATCTTCCAGTACCTGTTAACACTAGAACAGAATGGGTTTTCCTGCAGTTTTTTCTTGGACGTAAGATGTAAAACGTTTTAGAAACTTTGGATACTCTCGCTTTGCCACTGCCCTTAATACTGAGGCTGGTGCCCATCCTCCAGGGTTCACTGCAAGATAAAGGGAAATTAAAACCTGTTGGGACACAATTCTCCATTTGTATGTAAAACACTCATTTTGTTCCTTTGCTTTTAAAAAATTTCTCACATTGGAACAGTTAACATCTCTTAAAATCCTGACCATTCATGCTAACCACCACACAAGAACACATAGCAAATAAGAAGGCACCTATTACCTATCTGAGATGTTCTTGGCTCCCTAAATTATAAGCAAATCTTAATATAGTAACATTTTAGGTTATGTAAGATAGATTTGTCACTCTTACTATAATCAAATAATACATCACTCAGGCACAACTGTCTCTTAAAACACCGTAGCAGTTTTGTCCCCGTAAAAAGAAGGCATGAGGATTTGATTAGAGGGACTCCAATGACTACTGCAGGTGGGAAATGGGTTAGAAGAATCCTAAGCAGGCAATTATCCAGGAAACAAAAAAAGCCTGACAATGAGAAACAGAACTGTTCATTTCCTTTACTAGTATTGCTTATATTCCTAACTATACATGTATTTTTATTAGACAAATATGTAACAAGATTTTTTTTTTTAAGATTTTATTTATTTGAGAGACAGAGTGAGAGAGAGAGGATGAGCAGGGGGAGGGGGAGACAGAGAAGGAGAAGCAGACAGACTCCCCACCAAGCAAGGAGCCTGAAGCGGGACTCAATCTTTGGATTCCGGGATCATGATGCAAGCCAAAGGCAGATGCTCAACTGACCAAACCACAGGCGCCCCATAGTAAGATGGTTCGTAAAGCCAAGCGTATGTGAAAGTCATCTAGAGATGGAAGTATTAAAATGTATCTACCTAGCCCCAGCCTAAAAAATTCTGATAGAGTAGTTCTGGGATCAAATTTAGACATGACTATTTTCAAAGTTTCCTGATAATTTCAATACACATCTCTCCAAATTAAAAATTACTAATCTAAATGATAAAAACTAAAAAGGCTTTTAGATTATAGGAAGAAATCTAGGGGTGCCTAGCTGGCTCTGTTGGAAGAGCATATGTCTCTTGATCTCGGGGGTCAGGAGTTGTTGCCGCATGTTGGGTGTAGAGATCACTAAAATAATAGTGAATGACTGAATGAAAATCTACATGCCCAAGTAGCAAAAGAAACCCCAAAATACATACCATTAGCTACATATGTAATCTTGCATAGAATGTTGTCCCTGCTGATCTCCTGGTTTCCCTCTGGTGGGCTTACCAAGGTTTGACAAATCATAGCAATATTTATTTTGGCACGGACACATCGATTGTTTAGCTGCCAAAACAAATAACAGAAACGAAACATCAGTGCAGTAGATGCTTAGCATTTTATAATCCCTAATGGTCTAATACATTAGGTTATCTAAAACTACAGCTCATCAACATCTCCAACAAATCTTATAAGCACCAATAAATAAAACAAGCTGTTATGACATCAGAAATGTTTTTCTCTCCTCTTAAGCAGTAGATGGAGCTAAACTGAGATAGAAACCACAGAGGTTTTGCTAGCAGTTGATCATGGCTGGAGAGGGAACTGTGGAAAGCATCCTTCCATTATTTACCCATTCAGTTCTGTTTCCTCTAACTTCAGGAGGAAAGGAAAACAGCCCCTGCTGGGTGGGTGTTCACAGCCATGACTGCTGTCCTTGGATAACACATGGGCTATCATGTCCCAAGAAGCCAATTCAACAGAAAACAAAATCTAAGAAATGTTATCAAGTATTTCTGTGTGTCCTATGTGTTTATCACTTTCATTCTGCACTGTATATTTAGCTTCATACTGTACAACTATACACATTTATATAAATGCACTTACAGGAGCACTGTCATGATCCACAGAAAAATTACACACTATCCAAGTTTCAGGGTCATTTTCAGTCAAGGCTGGTATTTTTCGAATGGCAGAAAGATATAATACATCTCGCTGGGAAGCAGGCCACACTCTCTGTGGAAGAAGTAAAAATCTTTCAAAAATGTGAACTACTTTTAAATTCCTATGTAATATGAAACTGACAGAGAAACAAATGTAAAACCAATAAATAACTTAGGCAAAGGTAAAATCTGTCAAATTTTAAATGGACAGTATCTGAAAGTACCCAGCAAAGTAAATTATGAATACTGAATTAATGGCTTTGCAGAATTATAATAGCATCAAAGGGATAATCTTTTTTTTTAAATTGTGGTTATATGTAACAAAAATTTTACCACTTAAAGCATTTTTAAGAGTATAATTCAGTGACGTTACATTCATAATATTACATAAACATCATTTCCAAAATTTTTTATCAACCTGAACAGAAATTCTGTACTCAATGAGTAATTAATTCCCCATTATTCCCTCCCAAAGACCCTGGTAATGTTCTATTTCTATTTATTTATTTATTTTAGATTTTTAATTTATTTGAGAGAAAAAGCACCAGTGGGGAGGAGAGCGTAAGCAGGCTCTCCGCAGAACAGAGAGTCAGCCACAGGGGCTCTATCCCCAGGACTCTGGCTGGAATCACGACTGGAACCAAAGGCAGAGGGAGATGTTTAACCAACTGAGGCACTGAGGTGCCCCTAACATTCTGCTTTTCAGTATTCAACCTCTGTTTAAAGTGTTCAGAGACTTAAACACTAAGATTTCAGTGTAAGAAGACTGCTCCTTTGACATCGTAATCACATCTGAAGAATACCAAATCAATTAGACTGAATCTTTCAACTTTATGGTATGCAGGGAGACACATCATGTTGGGATGATAATGGAAATGAGATTTGTGAAAACAGACTGTGTACTTTTAAATGACAGAAAATATACACTGTGCCTTTCCTAATTGTTGAGTATAATAACCAACAACTCAATGTCAATACAACACGAATCATTTGGAAAGTGAAATGGTTCATATATTAAAGATAATAAATTTCACAAAATACATGAAAGCAGTGCTGAGCACTGCTATGTGAAGCTAGTAATAAAGGAAAATTTGACTGTGTTAGAATAAATGAATGCAAGTCCACAAGAATGAGAAGATGAAAAGTTAAAGAGTGAGAATGACTTAAATATCAGGAGAGAAGTAGCCCTCTTTAAGATCAAATTATAAAATAAGCCACATTTAAAGGAAAAGTTGTATAGCATTACTGAATTTTTGAAAAAAAAAATAATACCAGGATAATTTATTAAAACATTTATAATTCTAACTTAAATTTTGTTACATTGAAGAGACATTAATAGTTTTTAGCTTTATTTTTCAAAAAGTGATTGTAATACAGCTTATTTAAATCCTTCCCTCCATCTACTATTTACGAAGTGAAATATTTTCAGCAGACTGTTTCCCAAGATCAATTGTCCTCAGATTATAAGATTCTTCTATGTCATTTCTATTGATTCCAAATTAAAGGCAGTTAATCGGTATTTTTAACATTTATTCAACTTTAAGCTTCCCTTGGACTCCCCAAATCTGTATGCTAAAGCAGAATCTTTGTTGTTATACACTCCTTTTTTAATTGAAGCAAAGTGAACCTATAATGTATTTTTTACACATTTCTTAAGCAGCTACCATGTAAAATCAGGCCTACCTCATAATCATTACATTTAAGATGCCCCACATGACAAAACTGAGTTCAGGAAATACCTAACAAACCCACAATATTTTCATATATTCAACCCAATTAAAAAGTCATTTATTTTTTAATTTTTTTTTAAGATTTTAAAAAATTTATTCATGAGACACGGAGAAAGAGGCAGTGACATAGGCAGAGGGAGAAGCAGGCTCCCTGTAGGGAGCATGATGTGGGACTCGATCCCAGGACCCTAGGATCATGAGCCAAAGGCAGATGCTCAAACCACTGAGCCACCCAGGTGCCCCTAAAAAGTCATTTAAAGAAGAGAAAAAGGAAGCACCTATTGAATTATTGTATTTCTTACATAACATAAAATATTACATTGAATGGATCTTTCTAAAATTATAGGTCCTTTTTATTATTTGACTTTTAAAAAATTGAAGGTTATATTATTTTCAGGTATACAACATGCTGATTTGACCATTTTATATATTACTCAGGGCTCACCACAAAAGGTGTATTCACCATCTGTTATTGTAACCTTATTACAAATATTACTACCTTCCCTATGCTCTACTTTTTATAACTGGAAGTTTGCACCTCTTAATTCCCTTCATTTATTTTCCCCTTCCTCCCACATACTATCCCCATTTATCTTTTTTTTACACAATATATTATTCGGCAATTTTCAGGAAACAGAGAAGAATAAGGTAAGAGAAATATTAATTCTTTAATTTTAAATATCTAAGAATAGCAGAGAAAGAGATGAAGAAAAAGTGAAATGAAAGTGAACCAATTTAGGGGCACCTGGATAGCTTAGTTGGTTAAACATCTGCCTACAGCTCAGATCACAATCCCGGGGGTCCTGGGATGAAGCCCTGCACTGAGCAAGTTGCTCCATAAGGAGTCTGCTTTTCCCTTTCCTTCCTGCTCGTATTCTCTCTCTCTGTACCTTTCAAATAAATAAATAAATAAAACCATCAAAAAAAAAAAAAAGAAAAAGGAAGAAAGTGAACTAATTTTAATGACGTTTCGGTGTGCTCTGGTATATGACCAACTTCTTAATAGTTATGCTTAGCAATTTCCCCATGCTTTCAGATAATCCACTTACATGACTTAACATACATACTTTCCATTCCCTTCATTACTATGGTCACAGGAAATGCGGATTCACTTTTGTATTTGGTAATGATCACTCATCGCCTAAAAAGACTAGACGCTACAAAAATATTTAACAGGATTTCAGTATTTTCTAAATTTTAAGTGGACATAACTAACTGGAGATCTTTATCAAACATACTGTTTCTGGATATTTCTCAGGTTCTTGTCTTAGGTTCAGCTTTGAAGGAACTGATATCCTTTCAAATATGTGACGTTCATGCATCATTAACAAAGTCTCTGGATCTTTTACGGCATTTGATTTCCTGCCAAATTTTACTTTTAGAGAATTTACACATGTCTCACTTTGAACTACAGTGAAATCCTTTTGGGATGAAGAGATTTTTACCTTGTGCGTTTGATAAACGATGATTGCATTATCAGCTAATGTTTCCACCACATGAAAGTTTTCTATAGTTGCTGAAATGAAGAAAAAAATATTAGTAGCCAAAAATATACATTACCTCTTCCTAGAATGTGATTAACTCAGTTATATTGCTGGACCCTGTGATAACATGAGCAGGACCAAGTTCAAATGGAAGGTAGTTAATACTTCCTACTAGGGCTACAGACAGTGGCCATGAGGCTTATCACCAGGAAATCTCATTTCCTCTGGACCAATTATCTAGCTCCCACAAAAAGAAAGCATTTCTAATCCCACTGCATTACTCAGACACAAATTCCTGTCTAACACTATGACCATTTCCTGTAAACTCTAATTTACTGAAGTTGAATAAACTCTTCTGTCTAGGCTTAGGTGACTATATTTGTGGAAAAAGAATATCAAACTGTCACTAATACACATCTTACGATGTTCGAAATTATCATGTATTTATGAAATTTGGTGCCTAAGAGGAACAAATACATACAAACAAACACACCCCAAGAATAACTCTAAGCAGACCACAGCAGGATTTGTCTCGGGATTACTAGAGAAACAAAACAGTTTGGGAAAGTAGGTGATAAGACAGAAACCTTTAATTTTAGTACTGGCCTTTCTACTAACTAGGCTCTGTGGCTTCTGACAAGTCACTTATCCTGATCTTTACTTTGTTACCTACTTATCGTGCAGGATTATTGAAGTACTGGATCAAATGCTGTAACACAGAAACATTTTGTACAGTGTTTCACTGTACAAGCATTACTTCACTGTAAAGCTCTATTTAAATGTAAGTAAAAACAAAAAGTAAATGCAAGCTATTATCAGATTTTCCAGATATTTTCTACATTGACTTTGTAAACTGTAGATGAGATGCAAAACATGGGGTTGGATTTGACATTACATTCAAAATAATAATTATATTATGATATATTAATAGTGGCAGCTTACTTTCCCAATCATTGCGAACATCAACATTCCAGAAGTAATTGCAGACCTCATGTCCTGTAACACCTTTCACTGCATGAGTAGCTTTCAAAGGATCCAGAACAATTCCATTTTCTTCTACTTCCCTTCTATATACCTAAAGAAGATATACTTAAAATTAACAGGCAACATATAAAAAAATCATCTCCTTAAGGATATTGATTTTTTTTTAAAGATTTTATTTATTTATTCATGACAGTCACACAGAGAGAGAGAGAGAGAGAGAGAGGCAGAGACACAGGCAGAGGGAGAAGCAGACTCCATGCAGGGAGTCCGACACGGTACTCGATCCCAGGCCTCCAGGATTGCGCCCTGGGCCAAAGGCAGGCGCCAAACCACTGCGCCACCCAGGGATCCCCGAATGATATTGATTTAAAGCAATTTTGTTCAATTCTACATACCCAGCATCTAAAATAGTATCTCAAACACAGTAGGCTCTCAATTATTTGTTGAATCAATGACTCCACATCCAGGATAGAGCCACATCCAGGATAGAGCCCAACACAGAGCTTGATCTCACAACCCTGAGATCACAACCTGAACCGAAATCAAGAGTTGGAGGCTTAACTGACTGAGCCACCCAGGCGCCCCATACTATCTTGCTTTAAATACTGATGTTGCGTACCTAAAGTTCTAAAATTAATTACCTCAAAATTATAGGGTTTGCTACTTTAGGAAATTTTGCAATAAGTTCTTTCGAGAAATGAATAATCATGTTACTGTAGGAAGAACCAGCTCTCTATGGAGTGCTTTATGGGTCCAGAAACTGTTAGGCATTTCACATACAGTTTCTCTCTTAAAATCTTTCTCATCAAACTACTTTTCCCTACATGTTTATTTATTCACATTATTGAGATGGCTGAAAAATGGAAAACCAGTTACACAAATTGGAAAATTCAGACTTTTAAATCCTCTCCTCATACTTCATATGGCTCTTAAGCTTGTTACTAACCTTCTATAAGACATCCAACAGCTTGACTTCTCTATTACTGGTTACTTCTCTTACTTAGGTAAGCTTTCATCCCCATGTACCTGATTCTCTTAAATGGTATGCTTGGTCTTTAGTTTCTTCCTTATATAGTGGCTAGCCTACTGCTACAGACAAGAGACTATTCTCCTTGGTAGGCTATTTTATACTCTCCATAATCCAAGCTCTCTCTCTCTCTCTCTCTAGTGTTGTGGGCTGTAGGAACGTTTATTCTCTATTTTTCATTCCACATGGAGGGACTTCATCTAGACGATCACTCCTGGTTTTTCTTCACCCTTTCACTTCTCCCTTCCTCGGGGTACAACAATGAATTATCCAACTGTTGAGTATAAAATAAGGACTGGAAGTCTTGGCTCACTTCTTTTTCTACAGAGAGCATGCGTCTTGGTTTTCTTTTTGGGCTTACACTTGTGGAGAAGGCCTATGATTGATTATCTAGCTATGTCAGAAACATTGTTTAATTTTGAGTTAATATATTAGCAAGACCTTGTGGCTGCTGATCTAAAGCCATATTCTTCAATTAGCTTATTAAATTTATAGTTAGCATTCTGGTATCTCATTTGCTTGTCTCTTACTTCTTTTTTAATGATTTTATTTATTTATTTGAGAAAGAGAACAGAGCAAGAGACAGAGCACCAGTGAGGATATGGGGCAGCGGGAGAGCGAGAAGCAGACTGCCCGCTGAGCAGGGAGCACTATGAGGGGCTTGATCCCAGGAGCCTGGGATCATGACCTGAGCTGATGGCAGACGCTTAATTGATTGAGCCACCCCATCTCTTCTGATTTCTTAATTAGATCCCTATTCAGGAGGAAAGGAAATTCCAACATCTGATATTGTATCTCTATTGCTAGAATAATTGTGGTAAACACAGTCTATGAAAAGAATTCCTGAGTAAGAAGTTTGCTTTCATGTTTTCACTTGTGTTATATTTTTTGTCTAAAATACCCTTGGCTTCACCTTTATCACAATGTTGCTTCGATTTCCAGACATAGTTCAAATGCTTATCCAGTAAAAAACAATCTGTTTCATGTAAGAGCTCTTTCTTTTCCAATTTTCTCCACTAATCTGTGCACATCATTCAATATGTTATCAGATAGACACAAGTAACAGTATCTTTAAATGTCAATATCCTTCTTCCCCAACGAGTTTCAGCTTGGAGAAAGTCTTATTAAACATCACTTTATCTTTAGCACAGAGCCTTGGGCATAAGTATACCAAATTCAAATATCAAAATTCAGTGCAGCTGCTGTTTTGAATCCATCTCTAAATCTTATTCCTTGATCTTATTCTCTGTCTCTTGTGCTTACAGATGTGTACAAAATTAGCAGACTCACCTCCAAGTACTGATAGAAGATGCAGTGAGAGAAAGGATAAGAAGTGATATATAGACCAAAAAGGGGAACAAAGTGACATCTGGGTACAAAATTTAGTATATTAAAAAATAAAGAGAAATATCCAAATAGAAAACCATCAACTAATTATGACTTCCTAACACCTAAACACCCAAATTGTATTTTCTCCATGGCCCAGGCAAAACAGAATGGTTTATACATAGGTTTTTATTGAGATCATAAAGAAATTGTGTAAAAGGCAAAGTACATTTTACTTCCTAGTATCTAGTGGTTTTTTGATCATATGTAATAATCTGTTTAAAAGAAAATTTAAAATGCTACCCTCATTCACATCAATGGTTAGTGATGATAATATGCTATAACATCTGCAATTAGCAACCTATAATATTTTACTGGAAATTACCTTCATTTCTCCTTCTTCTACAACCAACTGCCAATTAGCATCTCCACCTACATCCTGTAATGAATAAGTCATATGGTTTTGCACCATCTCTTCAACCTTGGAAAGAAAAATAAAGCCATAAGAATTCATATCCAATGAATAGCCATGACATAATCTCTAAAACAGAATGGTACTGAGTTTATTTCAGCTCAGAAATGTTCTTAGAAAGCTGAGCAACGAAATGCACAAAGGTTAGTAGATTTTAAATAGTGTTGAAGAGTTTAGTGCACATTCCAGATATCATATTACAGGTTAATGACAGGGGCGGGGCAAGGGGTGGGGGACACGCAGAGAAGGAAGATGCTTCACTCAAATAACATATATTGAAAAAAAAAAAAAACATACATTGGCCTAAAGTTCATCAAGTGAGCAAAATAAGCATTTTCTGGAAAAAAAATTCCTTCCTTTACCATAAAATGTTTCCTTATAGAGATAATGTCTTAAAACATAAAATCATGTGACACTAAGGATAAAAGGTACACAAAGAAATGGATCTAGTCCAGTAGTTCTATGTTTAAGACTATAAAGATTAATAGAAAGTTATATGGCAAGATAACTTTCATTACTTCACTAACAAACTTCACTTCTACCATGATTATAAGCCAAGTTAAAAAAAAAAAAACCAATCCCCCATTTATTTGACTCCAATTTCATTGTTTTACATTCTTTTAGGGAAAATGAAATATATATGCAAACATTTGCAAACAATCACCTTTTAGTATCTTCTTTTAAATTAACTAAATTAGTCTTTTTACTGAAATTTAAGTAAAATCTGTGCTTTTAACTATCATAAATTACTCCTATATATCTTATATAAACAAAACTGAGTATTTCACACTCTGAGAATCCACAATCACATTTATTGGTAAGATTTCATGTGAGTGCTATTTGCAAACTCTTAGTTTGAAATGTTTTTATTTTTCTTATAGATTTTTATCCATTTATTCATGAGCAACACAGAGAGAGAGAGAGAGAGAGAGAGAGAGAGAGGCAGAGACACAGGCAGAGGGAGATGCAGGCTCCATGCAGGGAGCCCAACGTGGGACCTGATCTTGGGTCTCCAGGATCACACCCTGGGCTGCAGATGGCACTAAACCGCTGTGCCACCAGGGCTGCCCTGAAATGTTTTTAAAAAGAAGTGAAGTGATAAAAAGATGGTTTCTGAAGGAGTTGCTTCTTTATCATCTATTCAGAGACACTTTTTCTAAGCTCCATTTTCTAAACTTTTACTTATAATTTCATTTTATATAATAAGTACATTAGAGAAGGCAGGAAAGAGTTGGAAATAGTATATTATACTACCACTTGATTTATTCCTAAGTTTACTTATCTTAGATAAAATTTACTATGTTTATTAGGGATACAGAATAGAATAAGAATAGTGTACAAATATTTTGAAATAAATATATTAATGGTTTTGAGACAAAAAAAATGCTAAAATTATTAACTCTGGGGTAAAATTTTTCCACACAAAAGGATGTTATCAATATATTACAGTAACATCATGTACTTCTACTGCATAAAGTTTTCCAGATTTCAGAGTGCATTTTTGTTTGTAGGTATGGCTTTAATATCTCCCTAATTTGTAAAAATTATAAAAATGTTTTTGAGAAAAATTTTATATTGAGGTTCTACAATCTATTTTTCTACTAAATAAAACACTAACATAACATTTTATACTTTTATTCATAGTCCTCAAAACAATGTGAATGGTGCTGGGTTACAGACTTGAAAGAAATTTAAAAATGTGACTAATAGTACATTCTGTAATTTAAAAAATTTTATTACTTTTTAAATTTTATTTATTCATGAGACACAGGGGGGGGGGGGAGGACGGGGCGGGGGCGGGCACAGGCAGAGGGAGAAGCAGGCTCCATGCTGGGAGCCTGACATGGGACTCAATCCTGGGTCTCCAGGATCACGCCCTGGGCTGAAGGTGGCGCTAAACCGCTGAGCCACCGGGGCTGCCCTTAAAAAATTTTTTTTAGTTTTAAAGTATTTATTTAAGTAATTTCTACACCCAACACAGAGCTCGAACTCATGATCCCCAGATCAAGAGTCCCATGCTCTTCTAGCTGAGCCAGCCAAGTGCCCCATATTCTACACTTTGCTACAAAATATGACTCTAGGGGGCTGCCTGGAAAAATGTGTGTACCTCTGATTTTGAAATCTGCTCTGAGTAAGGAGGACTAATGCAAGATTTCCAAATTATAAAAACATACAAAACATACCTGAATTCCCAAAGAGAAAGGAATAAAGAAGCTCCAGGTAGTATGCATAAATAAAACCACCGCTGTAGTACTGGCTTGATTCATTTGTCTTTGCCATATGGTGATTGGGAAAAAATTTTACCCTTTTTAGATCCAAAGATCTTAAAAAATTTTAGATATGAATATGTACTTTATAGATGGGGCACTAGGAGTTAAGAACACCTACATTATGAGATTAGAAGCAGAAAGAAATGCTTCCCAGGAGTAAGATCTACTTTAACTAGACTACAGGTGAAAGAATGTAGGATTTTACTCTGTTAAGAAATAAAGAGTTCTAGGTGCCTGGGTGGCTCAATGGTTGAGCATCTGCCTTTGGCTCAGGTCGTGATCCTGGGGTCCTGGGATCGAGTCCCACATCAGGCTCCCCATAGGGAGCCTGCTCCTCCCTCTGCCTCTCTCTGTGCATCTCCAGTAAATAAATAAAATCTTTAAAAACAAAAACAAAATCTTTAAAAACAAAGAGTTGTGTTTCAAAAAAACAGTGCCACGTAAGCTCTTTTGTTGGAGAGTATGCAGGTAATTTTGTTTTTGTTTGGGAGCTTACTCCTGATTAGTTATTTCAAATGTTTGAATAATGAGAAGATATTTTTGTGTTCTGGTCCCAAAGACACTAGATTCCACAAATATAAAGTGATAGCTGTTCACATAGGTTAAAACAAAGTACAGTAAGCATATTTAAAATGATCTCTCTGGGGATCCCTGTGTGGCCCAGTGGTTTAATGCCTGCCTTTGGCTCAGGGCATGACCTCCGGGTTCCAGAATAGAGTCCCACCGGAGGCTCCCTGGAATCATTATCCATTATGGCATCTTCCCTGATGTAATAACATGGAGATTAAGGAGAGAGGTGATAACAGGTAAAATCTCACTATAACTTATTTCATGTTCACTACAATAAAATCTGAAGTAGTGTTACTATTGGGGAAGTGACTCAGGCATTTGTGATCACACTGACACTTTGAATCTACCCCAATGATCTGCTTTGTTTATTGTTTTCAGTTATGACAGCATATCAAAAATAACTGGAAGGGGCCATTTAGATGGATGACAACAACAAAAGCCAAATTTAACATTTTATTAGGTTCAAAATTTGATACACTACAAAATATTACTAGTAACATCTGCTATCATTATAAAAAACAGACTGAGTCAAAATCATTGAGGCAGGTTTCATCTGATTTAGTAGTGTTCACTAGTTTTAATTAGATGAAGCATAATTTCAGGAATCATGCCCTTGATTTTTTATGGACCTAGTGTTGAAAATGATAAGCTGACATATACAGCATCTTCACAGTACATGAACTATGAAAACTGAACATATTTAAAATAAGAGATGATGGATGCCAAGTCTAGCCTTTTCTTCCACCTCCCATTTGAGTCACGCAGTGTGCCATTTTAGGAGGCTAACTGGATTTTTCTAACATTATCAATACAGAAATTTTTATTGATGATGTAACAAAAATGTAATGAACAAAATTCTAATGAACAGAAGTCTAGAAGAGTTCAAAGACTTGTCAGATCTCTTTTCTCTTACTCATGTGAAAGGAATACAACTATACTTATTGTTACAGAGTCAGAGGGATTTGTTGGATGGATCAATTTATTAGTAACAAATTAACAGTGCACTGTTAACCCAAAAGAAAAATAGGCAGAACATGAATAGTGAATTCGCTGAAGAAATGCAGAAGGCCAAGAGGCAAAAATACCACTTTTAGTCTAAGACTAGCAAGAATTAACTGAATTACAACATTCACTGTCAACATAACAAAAGAAAACTGAACTGGGAGTGTAGCTGGTTCAATTTTTTAAATGAAATAGTTTGGCAATGAGAATACAAAAAAGTCCTCAGAAGTACGCACAGCTTTTGTCTTAATAATTCTACTTCTAGAAATGTATTCTAAGGAAATAAGTGGATTAGTGTACAAAGATGCACACAAACACACGGATGGTATATATGTCAGGATGCTCCTGTAGCACTACTTATATTATTTATTCATTATAAATAAATAGACAAACTGAAAATACACTAAATGTTTAATATTAGGTGAGTAGGTAAATCCTGCATGCACATCCATATTAAAAGACAAAGAGATAAAGACTCACATTTACAGATGGGAAATGGGCTTAATTATTTAAAAAAAGCTGGTTATAAAATAGTGTATATGAAATTACATTTCTTGGTAGAAAAAGGCAATTATTAAAGTATGTGTGTTTATTAGTATGTGACTGATTTTATATACACATGGAAAAAGGATATGCATGAAAATACTAATAGCGATCTATTACTTTATTTACTTTCTAGTTCTGCTAAAATTCGAATGTATTATTGTACAATAAATAGGGGAGGGGTTAAATGATTACCACAATAATAAGGTGTCACTGTGGACATAAAGGGTGGAGAGAGCTTAACTGCCAGAGCCCACGTCTGCTAATGACAACAAATACTTTAGCAAGGACAATAAATACTTGAAGAACTCAATGTCATTTTTCTTTAATTTTGCCTCTTTTGGCATAAAAAACAGCACAATAATTAAAAGCTAAAAACAGAATGTAAATAATCCCGAGCATTATATTAGAAAAAATCCCACCATGAAAGATCTTTCTCAACTTATACACAAGTTACGTAAAATATTAAAAAGTATGCTATAATTTAGCAGTCTTTTTTTTTTTTTAAAGATTTTATTTATTCATGAGACGGGGGGGTGGGGGGGTGGGCAGAGACACAGGCAGAGGGAGAAGCAGGTTCCATGCAGGGAGCCGGACGTGGGACTCGATCCCGGGACTCCAGGATCAGGCCCTGGGCTGAACATGGCGCTAAACTGCTGAGCCACCCGGGCTGCCCAGTGTTTTTTTTTTTTTTTTTTAAGATTTTATTTATTTATTCATAAGAGACACAGAGAGAGAGAGACAGAGAGAGGCAGAGACCCAGGCAGAGGGAGAAGCAGGCTCCATGCAGGGATCCCACATGGGACTCGACCCCAGGTCTCCAGGATCACGCCCTGGGCTGAAGGCGGTGTTAAACAGCTGAGCCACCTGGGCTGCCCCCTAATTTGGCAAAGTCTTACAAAAATCTGAGCATCTGCCTCTCTGTAATATATTTATGTATACTTGAAGAATTTTAGCTGTTCTAAAGCTCTATAGCTTAGGTCGAAGGTCTGCATTCTGAAGCCTTAACTCTTAAGCACCTGTAGCGACTTATACTTCTTTACTGCTCTCATTACATTTTCATTTATAGCATGTGTATTCCTATAATTTAAAGGAAAATGGTGACAAGTACTGATGAGCCTTAGTGTGTCACTTTATTATTTTAATACAAGGTGGAGTTTAGCAGAATAAACCAAAGTCTCCTTATATTATCTAGTTTTGTCACTGATTTATTATGAATATGAGATGCTTTTTAAAAAGCCTGCATAAATGAACAAAATTAAGAAATATTGGAATAAGTTTGGTTCTGGGTGATTTCTGAAGCAGAACTGATACATTTCTTTTTCAAAAATGCTCAAGAAGAAAAAATGTTCTGCAAAAGTCAAAAAATATATTTTGCACCAGTTTGAAATGTACAGGTTATTTATTTCAATAAATATAGTGCAATACTCTAAATGTATTTTCCCTTCCTTACAATTTTCTTAATAACATTTTTTCTCTAAGTTACCTTATTGTAAGAATACAGTATATGATATTACAGCATACAAAATATATGTTAACCAACTGTTTATATTACTGTAAACTATTATTAACTATTAATAGTTAGGTTTCTGGGAAGCCAAAAGTTATATGTGGATTTTTGACTGAATGGAGAGGGGAGGGCTGGTGCTCCAACCCCCACCTTTGTTCGAGAGTCAAATGTACTCTGATAGAAAAAATAAGGTAGAAAATTTTGAATTCAAGTAAATTATGTTGTTATATAAATAGCTAATAAACAGCTATATAATAGCTAATAAAGCTCACATTATATAGCATTTACAACATGCCAGGCTCTAGTCACATCACAGTCCTAGCTAGATCACAGAAGTGAAGCACAGAAGACTTAGAAAAGTTGTTCAAGATCATGCAACTAACCAGGATTAAACTCAGTCATTCTGACTAGAGAGCTCAGCTTCTCAACATAAGATAGCATAATGCAATCCAATAAAACACATTCACCATAAAGATACAAAGCTGACTGGCAAAGATACAAGGATTCAAAAAATTTAAAAACTAATTCTGATACTAAAAGGCATTCCTTCAATAATACTTTGACTTTATGATAAGGGCAGAGACTACAAGCATCTAGCTTCCTGTCTTAAATTCCTAAATACTTAATGATGCATAGGAACAGGAATATTAATTTATAATATCCAAAGGTAATTTGCATAACGAAAATACAAATCAGTTCAATGGAGCTTAGTATGACAAAATGAGACAAATATTTAAAAAAGCTATTTTCTTGTTGAATTATGAGATACTTTAAATTAAATTAGAAGTGAGACTGCCGAAATCTGCTTTTATGCTGTAACAAACATATCCTGTAAACCATGTTCATCAAAGTTGTTGAATCCTATTTGAAGAAACAGATACTACATGATATTTAAAAACCAGGTATCTTCTGCTTGTTTCAATTCAATTTGAAATCTTTCAGGAGTACCTCCTATAGAGCAAAATTCCAAGCTATTCACAGCAGAGACTATAAAGGGCACATGCAAGCCTGACAGAGGAACTATTTAGTAGATAACGGAAAGTCTTTTTAATGCTTATTGTTACTATTTAAAATTCAAAATCAAAACACGTGGCCTAACCAAAAGATATCTCGGAACTGGGAAAGCAGGCTGAAATATAGCACAGAAAGACTTAAGTCCACTCCATACAGTCATACGGTACCTGGGAGCTGAATCTGTGAACATCGTCAGAGGCACTGACTAGATCAATGGAAGACATGGAGGAAGAGCGACTATAGGGCTACCAGAGACAGACAAAGAAAAAACCAAGTAATCAGAACAAAGGCACAACAGAGCATTCAGTACCAACTTCCAAACACAAGATAAAGAGAGAACAAAGCACTATATGAAACAAGCTCAACAGCAAGTGCTGACTTCATGCACCTATTATGGTTTATGCTCCAAATTCTTTCTAAAAAGAATGCAGTGCTTCCAATAATTCAAAATAATATCACTTAACTCCAGAGAAAAAAGTGATTTAATATAACTGGCTACACTTCTAGTTAACTATTTTGGACTAGCCATTCCCTATCCCCAGCCCCCTTTCCCATTAAACAAAAAAGAAAGAACATTATATTCATAAGATTTCTAACTCTTTTGGAAGATGTATATGAAAGAAAGCATATAATATATATAAAAAAAAAAAACCCATTCCCAAATTCAAGAAAAGGGAAAACTTATACAACAATATAGTTCCATCAACCGTGAAGAATAATATGGATTTTCAGTAAATTCTGACATTAGCTTACCTTTTGGACAAATCTATGAGTCCCCACAGAAGAAAAGGCATCTCCAGATGGCATGGATGTAGGCCAGTGCAATCTGACCTTTTCACTCTGTGACTAAGAAAATATATAATGTTAGGTGGGAAGATTTTAAAGTGTACTTTGCAGCTTAAGGATGGGTAATATAACCTACCAACAATTAATGCTTTAGTACTTTTACCAAGAATCTTTATTAACCCTGCTCTTGAAATAATTTCTTTTATCCAAACTCTGGTCAGATTATTCCAATCACTCCACTTCATCAGGGTTGTACAGAGCCATACCATTTGAACCACTGTCATTGTTTGCTTCAGTTATGTTACAAAGAACATATAGCATGGATATCTTTATCTCCTTTCCATGAAGGAATTCGGTCTTCAACCGACTGTGTCACTCGTGTCAAGCTGCCATTTAACCTTTTAACCTTCCTCCTCCTGTTCCTTCTCACTTGAATTATTCAGTATCTACTAAATATAACGTACCAGAAGTTGTGCTGTGTTGTGTGTGTGCTCATCTTCTAACTATGCAGAAGACAAGTGGTAATTCCTGTACAATGGTATCTGAACAGAACTACTAAGATCTCCTTTCTCACTCACCACTTTACTAAAAATATCTTTCTTTGTGTTGGTAAATAATGTAGAACAATGTAAACTCAAAAATGTCTCACTGAAGAGTTCCTAAGTAATGGCTGTGCTGACATGAGGCCTGTGCAAAATCTACTGCATACAACAAGGGAAATGATCTGAATCTTAGGAACTAATTTCATGGGTTATTGAAACTTACTACTCTAGAGCATTACCACATTATAATTATCTCTGTGATATCAACATGCCCATTAGGCAAGGAAAATCAGGGTCTGTTTAATGACCTGCTTTGTAGAGTATCTACCACAGCATCAAGAAGAGACTGAAATTAAGCAGTCCCACAAATATTCCTTTTTTCTTAAGTTTACAAAAGTTTTCATCAATCCTCTTAAATTCCAGAAATCTGACTCAACCAGTGTATTGATATTCCGTAGAGTAGCATTTTAGAGCCAGAAGAGACCATATGAATCATCTTGTGTAACTCCTTGTTTTACGTATTAGAAAACCAAGACCCAGAGAATTGAAGCAATAAGTTTATAGCTACATAGTTAGTCACTGGCAAGACTAAGATTGAAGTTGTCTTGACCTACTCTTCCCAAAACAGTACACTACTCTCCCCCCAAATAGCACAATAAATAATAGATTAAAACAAAAACTAAACAAAAAACACCACAGTGAAGAAAAACAAAACAAAACATTTTAAAAGCCAAACACAAAGATACTCCTTCAGATGATACTTTAGGCATCCAAAACTGGAGCTCATTTAAGAACTGAAAGCTTCCATTCTTATTAGACGTTGAATAGCATATTTTTGTGGCATAAAAAAATAAGTAACAAGCTTTATGAATGTAACAAAAACTTTTTATCACTCATTCAGAAAAAAATAATGAAAAATAAACATGAAAAGCAAAAGTCACTATTGCAGGTGATTTACCCTCAGAAACAGAGCAGTAAATGTGCATAATGGACATGACTACCTTAGCAATGACAAGGAACGAAAAAACCAACTTTTCTATGCAAGATCAGTTGTAGTGTTATTGATACACCCAGGAATTTATTTGCAAGTTGCTTAAAGCCCTGAGAAGAATAATTAAAATTCACCTGCAAGTACCATCTAGTGGTAATATATGGTAACTGCATTGTTGCAGAATTAAAAGGAGGCAAAGAATCGAATATTAATCCTGAGACTACAGTTGAAGGATTTAAGAAATGTTTTCCTCAGTATAACTGTTGTGAATTTGATAATGATAAAATACTGAGGGAAGTTAAAAGTGAGGAAGATATCAAGGGTAAGGTGGGGGGGGGTGTGCCTGGGTGGCTCAGTGGCTGAGCATCTGCCTTCATGATCCCACAGTCCTGGAATCGAGTCCCGTGTAGGGATCCCTGCATGGAGCCTGCTTCTCTCTCTGCCTCTGTGTGTGTGTGTGTGTGTGTGTGTGTGTTTGTGTGTGTGATAACTAACTAACTTTAAAAAAAAGGGTAAGGTAGGGAAAGCAATAAAGGAGTTAATTAAATTCTTGGTCCTCTTCCTTGTGAATTCATATGGTCAGTACTTGTGATACGGAGAAATTCAGAGACTACTTCACTCATATTAAACATATGCTTGCTTTTATACAAAGACAATAAAGTTGGATACTTTACGGGGTTATTAGGAAGACTATTTTCATTTAGTCTCCTGTTAATCATGTAAAATTCCTTTAAGCAATCAGTGGTCTCCTATTGCTTAGAAATTCGTCAGTGAAGGAACTGAGTGTAAAGATTCTTCTACATTTGTGACTCAATGTAGACACAGTTCATTTTCTAGGTTCATTTCTATTATGGTCACAGTTTCCAAATTCTATTTATATAAAACAACATACATCAAGGAATGCCTACTGTTAGAATTTTTAATAAGATATTACCTGTTCTTCTATTTTATCTTGTCTGTCAAGAGCAGCTTCAACAGCATCAAAGAACTCTTCTTCATTAATCAGACTGTTTGGCCCTTCCTATTCAAACACATGGGAGAAAGAATTAGTTAAGAAAACAGAAAAAAGGGATCCCTGGGTGGCGCAGTGGTTTGGCGCCTGCCTTTGGCCCAGGGTGCGATCCTGGAGACTCGGGATCGAATCCCACGTCAGGCTCCTGGTGCATGGAGCCTGCTTCTCCCTCTGCCTATGTCTCTGCCTCTCTCTCTCTCTTACTGTGTGCCTATCATAAATAAATAAAATTAAATTAAAAAAAAAAACTCAGTTTAAAAAAAAAGAAAACAGAAAAAAATTTCCCTTAAATTAAAAAGCAAAAAAAAAAAAAAAAAAAAAAAAAAAACCTTTTTGTCTCATCATGCCTCCCTAGGAAAAGATTGCTAAATCATTGCTAGATCTATGGGACACAACAGTCTTCATCTTACTTCCCCATGTGCAGTATTTCTTATGTGAATGACTCTCTAAAGAGTTCTCTCCCACCTTGGATTCCTAATTTCCCAAATCTTCTCTATCCAAGCCTCTTCTTTAAATCCCCTTAAATATGGGGGTACCTCAGGGTTCCACACTTGCTCTCCCTACAGCACTTCCTTGTTTCTAAGGCCTCAGTCATCATGCGATGATTCCCAAATTCACAGCCTATCTACCTCTTTATTAGACCCTTTGCATCCCGTAATACTTAAGACCTCCTCAGGTGAATGCTGCAGTTCATATTCAACATGTCTAAAGCCTGTTTCTTCTACTTCTACACCAATCTTAACAACAGCAGAAGGCTAGGCCTTCCTGGATTCCTCCCACTCCCCTCATTCAATCACCATACCCTATAATCCTACTTTCTAAATATCTAAGTTTATCAGTGTCTATTCCTACTGTTCTTTTTTAATTTAGGCTATCTTTAATTCTCACCTACAAGACTGAAAAAGTCTTGGAAGCCCCTAGTTCGCCACTGTCAACTTCAATCCATTGTCCTCACCGCAGGGAGCAAGAATGATTTTTCTAAACTGTAAACCTGGAAACTTCACGTGCTTAAAACCCATTGCTTGAGGATCTGAAGGGATTCTTACACGCCTAGCTAGCCAGCCTACCACCCCCCTCCTCTCAGTCAGCTCCACCCTCCACAGATAAGGTCTTTCAGTAGGGGATTGACTAATTGATTGATTTTTGTGCGGAGGGGGGGGGGGGGGCTTTATTATTTATTTTTTTGTTTGTTTGTTTGTTTGTTTATTTACATTTGTGCTTCTGGCACAAATGTTTTCCTTCTCAGGGGCCCCTACAAGTCAACACTCTGTTATTCACCTGGCTAATAGCTACTCAGTCTACTCATTGTTAAGGTTTCAGCTAAAATGTTGTTCTCTGTGAGGCTATCCCTGACTCAAAAACCTCTCAGTGCTAACAGTGCTCTGTAACTGTTTGGTAATTAGCCTGTTTTCCCATTATATACTCAGGTAAGGGCCCTCAGGTGAGATCCTCATGCCTTGTACAATGTCTTACATTTATAGTACATCTTAAGAAATGAATTTAATATTAAAAAGTAATTTCTGAAGCTACAAATGAAACATTTAAGTTTTGTTCAATAATTAGAACCTCATAAATGTTTGATAAGAACTGGATCAGTGTCTAAAACCCATGCAAATGTAGTACTCACACAAGAAAATATAGATAGCTCAAAACATCAAAAGGAAGGGGAAAAAAATATAAAAACAGAGGCCCTAAAGCCCTACACTTCATTTAAGAACTATATATTTAGGGATCCCTGGGTGGCTCAGTGGTTGAGTGCCTGCCTTTGGCTCAGGGTGTGATCTTAGGTTCCTGGGGTCCTGGGATCGAGTCCCACATCAGGCTCACCACATGGAGCCTGCTTCTCCCTCTGCCTGTAGCTCTGCCTCTCTCTCTGTGGCTCTCATGAATAAATAAATAAAACCTTAAAAAAAAAGCCACTGTATATTTAAACTTGATACCACAGGATGTCAATGAGAAAAAAAACAGAAGTACCCTAAACGATTTTCTTCATTAAAAGAGAAAGAGAGGTAAATTTCAGATGGATGGAAAAACAATCATTTATTCAACAAATGCCACTAAAATAAAATACAGATTCTTACATTATACCATAATCTTTAAAACCCAGATGTACTAGCCATATATTTATATTTAGAAGATATCATTAAAAATTTAAAAACCCAGGAAATACAATTATTTAAAGTAGGGAAATTTTTTTAAGCATGATAACCAAATGTAAAAACAAGTCCATCAAATGACTAGGGGATTAATTACATGAAAGTATAAAGCTTTTACATGGCAAAACCCACAATCAAAAGTTTAAAAAACTAAAAAAGGGAAAAAAATTGTTGAAGAATGAAAAGTTAATCCTCACATCTTCTAAATCAATTAGAGAAAAAAAAAAATCCCCAAACCAAATAAAAATGTTAAGGAATATAGGTGAGTCATTAAAGAAGAAATACAAATGATCAATAAACAGTTTTTTTTAAGAAAGTCTACCTAAATCATATAAATAAATACGCAATTTAAAAGTATCTGAAACTAGCTAACAAATGTACTTATTAGTACAATGCCCCTCCTTCTTCCATTCTGTTCTTTCCCATCCCTCTTCCCCGCCCAAAACCCTTGTGGACAGAAGTAAACATAAACAAGCATACAATTACATGTGTATATATATGGCTGGGAGGAGATAAACTGGTACCATATATTGTTAAACACATAGGCTTTTTTTTTGGTATTTTCTATAATCTTCCTATATGAACATCTGGTTTTACTTATAATATGGAAAAAAATTAGGTAATTTAAAAAGTCCACCCACGAAATAAACCAAAAATAGCAAAAACAATCTGCTTAGCTTCAGGATAAAATTTAAAATTGTAATAGCTTGTATTCTAGTTACCTTCCTTTTTAAAACCCTGAGGGTATCTAATTATATGATTTTTACACATTCTAGGAGGAGTAACTGACAGCTTAATAATTCTGAAGTATTACAGCTCAAGTCTCATCATTGTGAATTTCCACACGTGGAAATCAATTCCAACATAAAACATAGTCAATAGCAACTCTATTTTCCTTTCTAAGATAAAAACGGTGAGAAATTTTTCTTCTTTTTTTTTAAGATTTATCCATTTATTTGAGACAGACTGTGTGCAAGAGAGTAGGCGAGTGGCAGAGGTAGACAATCTTCAAGCTGACTCTGCTGAGAATGGAGCCCAACTTGGGGCTTGATCTCAAGATCCATGAGATCCATGAGATTCTAAGTGGAGACCAAAAGTTGGACGCTTAAATGACTGAGCCACCCAGGCACCCCTCTTCTATTTTCTTAAATATAAACTAACCATAATTATTTTAACGTTCTACTTCTATCTCAATGATTCTTCTTTAACACTCCATTTTTAAAATAAGCATTTCAGAAATACCAACAATGTTAGGGACTATTACCAAATACATTTCTTATATCTTTTTCCCTCTAAAGAAATACCATGGAAAAACAGCTTATAAAATATTAACATCTGTGTGTGCATATGGAGGAGAATTTACTAATTGCCTAATAAAGAAACAAAAGAAGAAAAAAGTTAGTTTTAGATATTTTCAAACAATAAGGACAAGGCAATGAGGACAGTTCAAGTTCTGCTATGGACAGGACCTCCCAATACATACAGCTAAAATCTTTTTGTCTGTATAGTACTCAGGGTTTTCCTCCATAAGTTGTTTTTATTAAAAAAAGAAGATAATATTAAAATTATTGTCCTCATAGGATAGATAAAAACTTGTCCTATAATGCAGACAGGCCTAATAAATGAGTCTTTGACAAACCTACACTAAATTTTGTAGTCAATAAAAAAAAAATTTATTTCAGAGTAAGCCTAACATTTATCATGAAATACATATTTAATCAAAATAAACATGAAGAATATATTACATATCTAGAATACTTAAAGGTGATAAAAGCATTATTTAAAAATTAATCACTTTTGTGACAGATATGGCCTATATTTTCCTTCTTCTGACTAAAAATATAACTTCATACCTCATAATCTGGCCCTCCAAAGTGGGATTTTTTCTTCAGTTCTGTCATGGCATTTTTGTATGCTTCCTCTATTCTTCTTCTCTTCTCAACTTCCTATTAAAAAAAAAAGCAAGTGAAAAATTATCATTTGAAGTCGCCAAACAACAACAACCCCCCCCCATTCCTGTGACAAAGGAGTATTCTGCCCAAGAAAATACTTTTCTGTGAGCTACATATTACACACAAGTTACCATTTAAATCATCACTAAAATCTACCATATAGGTAGAAACAAAGAAAAGACCACAGAAACACTTACAATGTATTCATGTTTGTTTTCCCCTATAAAAAATTATATTTTGCTTTAAAGAAAGAAAGCAACTCAATCAATAGGTGAAATCAATGAATGCTAAAATATATTCTAAGAAAGATAAATTTCTGGTACTTTCCCGCTGCTGGCTAAAATTATTTCAGGGCTGAAAAAGGGTTTAGATTTTTACTTTAATCTTCTCCTTTAATCCAGAACTTTAAGAGGGTAAAAGACCCAAGGTCAACACTTAAAAGAAAAAGGTTGGCCTTGGCACTAATCTCAAACTTATTTCTACAACAATGGACTATACTGGTCAAATCTGATAACTGAACTCTTAACAAGCTTGTAAGGAATCTAAATGCCTTTATTTCCCTACCTCAGATACTTAAAGGTTAAATTAAAGTCTACATGAATTCACACAAAGCTAACTACTTCCAAATATCCTATCTGAATTAAGCTCATGCAAATCAGTGAATTATTTCATTAGACCCAATGGCTAATTTCTGCATACTCAAGGGAAAGAGGGCCTACAGATCTACCAGAATAGCTAAAATTAAAAAACAAAGAAAACCTGGAAAAACTTGACAATACCAAGTGCTGCCAAGAGTGAAGAGCAAATGAATTCTCATCTATTCTGGTGGAAGTATAAACGGATAATCACTTGGGAAAACTGCCAATATGGATATTGGCACTACACTAGCTACACTAGTGTAGCTACACAACAGCTAGCATATACCCCATGAACCAACAATTCTACTACTAGATACATGCCCAAGAGAAATAAGTGCGTATCCACCAAAAGCTATGCACAGGAATGCACAGCTTTATTCACAATAGCCAAAATATAAAAACATAAGTATCTATCAACAAGAAAAACTGATAAACAAATTGAAGTCATACAATGAAATAAAACAATAAAAAAAGAATAAACTACCAGTAAATGTAACAACATGAATGAATCTCATAGTCAATGCTGAGGGAAAACAAACACAGGCATGTATATGGTCACATCTAGATGGTGGTATGGTATGGACCAGGAAGAGGCATGTAGGAACCTTCCGGGGCATTATAAAAATTCTTTACCTTAATCTAAGTAGTGATTAAAGGGGTGTACATATACACACAAAAATCATCAAGCAGTGCACTTAGGATTGGTGCACATCATATTTATGCTATAACTTAATTTTAAATACTGAACACAACCAAAATATACAGCACAGAATTATATTCAAAGAATTTAAGGGAAAATGAAAAAGCATGTGAAATTACACACAAGAGCCTATTAACGTAAGCAAAGATCTTCAATGAATAGATTTAACATTGTTAGTAACTAAAATTGTTTAATCTTACAATTTCTGATCTTCTTGGACATGACCAACTAACAATTAAGTACACTTCTATAATAGAAGGGATTATTACAGGTAACCAAGAAAAATCATCACAACTAAATATTAATTTTCTATTATTCAGCTGAAATAATGGAACTGACATTAGAAATCAAAGTTAAACAATTCTGCTATCAAATAGCTGTTTTTTTTTTAAGATTTTATTTATTTATTGGAGAGAGAGTGTGTGCACAAGCAAGGGAAGCAGCAGAGGGAGAGGGAGAAGCAGATTCCTTGCTAAGCAGGGAGCCTGATCTATGGCTTGATTCCAGGACCCTGGGATCGTGACCTGAGCTGAATGAAAGCAGATGCTTAACTGACTGAGCCACTTACAGGTGTCCCCAAACAGCTGTTATTATATACGTATTACCTATTTAATGGCTCTCATTAGATTAAGCTCCTTGAAGGATGATTTCCTTTTCATTGGTGTTTCCCCATTTTTAGCTTAGAGCTTAGCAGATTAGAAACATACAAATACTTTTTGAATGAAACAAATTTCAGTTAAATAATATTAAATTATCATCGTACTTTCCTTCCAAGTTATATGAATTACTTAAAAGACATACCTGTTGGGCAGCCTGGGTAGCTCAGTGGTTTAGCGCCGACTTCGGCCCAGGGCGTGATCCTGGAGACCCAGAATCGAGTCCCACGTCAGGCTCCCTGCAGGGAGCCTGCTTCTCCCTCTACCTGTGTCTCTGCCTCTCTCTCTCTCTCTGTCTCTCATGAATAAATAAATAAAATCTTAAAAAAAAAAGACATACCTGTTGGTGAACACTTTCTAAGAACTTCCTATTCCTTATAATGTGTATACGTACATACATACATACATTTGTGTACACCACACATATACATATAGGTATATACACACACGTACATACTGAGTATCAAACATACCTACACTCCTAAATTTCATGTAAAACATAACTAGGATTCTATTTCAGCATGGAGGAAGAATTATAGTGAAGAGAGGAATAAGATTTGACATCAGACCTGTAAAGACTATAAAATGCAGTAATTTCCCAGTTTCAATTAATATTGTCTTTTGTGGCTTTTCTTTGCTTACATGGTGCATAGAAAAGCAACAAAATTATTTTTTCCCAGATCCTTTATTGCTCTCCAATAGAGAAAAAGAATGAGTAAGACTGACAACAATGAAGGTAAGCAAAAGCCACTTCCTTTTTCAGCACTGCAAGTAAGACACTTGATCCCTTAAAGGATGGGAAAGTCACATTTCATTTCTAATGAATATTTTTTAAGTAGTGTGGTTGAATATATGAATGAAGATGATGATCCCTTAGTGAAGGATAAAAAGTCAAGAGACTGAACTGTTAAGATAAAGTTGCCAAAATTTTGAAATAAGCTAGTCTGGACAAGAAGGAGTTAAAGGGTTGTCTTGTTTTCTCAACACATAGTTTTTTGTGTGTTTACATGGAAACTTCTAAAAATTTAATCTGATCCACATTGGTATAGAGCTGAAATCTCTGAAGATACAAGAGTTTGACTCTAGAATAATAATGAAATGTCTGTACTTTGAATACACATTCTTACTGCTTGTTTTAAAGAATATATCCTGCCCTTACATCAGTGCCTTTACCTAGTTTCCTGCTCAAAATGGTAAGACCTTGAAATATTACAAGCAATATGACTCACTTACTTATGGCAACATTCTGACTAAAGTTTGGCCTAGTATTCAGAGTTGAAATATAAAATAGACGGCAGCCCAGGTGGCTTAGTAGTAGTTTAGCGCTGCCTTCAGCCCAGGGCCTGATCCTGGAGACCCGGGATTGATTCCCACATCAGGCTCCCTGCATGGAGCCTGCTTCTCCCTCTGCCTGTGTCTCTGCCTCTCTCTCTGTCTCATGAATAAATAAAAATCTTAAAATATACATATATACATATATATATATTTATATATATAATAGAATAAAATATTCTATTCTGTATATATAAATATTATACACATATATATAAAAAAATAGAGTAAAATTCGTCCAACTGGTACATAGCATCACTGGACCAGTCTTGAGACCTCAGTTCCTTCTATATAAAATGATAGCATTAGACCAGAACTAAATTTTCTGAGATATGTTTCAGTTCTAACACTTTATTATTTTGCTGATGTTGAATTCTAAATAAGAAGTTTTCCTACTAAACAAATTCACTGAGCCATAATTGACACTAGGAACTAAAAGATTCATATTGTAATGTTACTTACTATCAGTGCTAAAGTTTAAACAAAGGTGGAAGCAGGTGAACATGAGGCAAATGTTGAATGAACAACGTATGTTAAATAATGACCCTGGAGAGTATGTGTGTATATATGTTTGACTTTATAAATTGGCATTTCAGTTCATATAATTTAAGTGCAGCTTCACATATTCCACAATAAAACTAGGTAATGTTAAGTGGCTCATCATTTCTATTCCAAGGCATTACTATTACTATTACAAATATTTTTAGATTAAAATCCTACCACTGGGGCACCTGCCTTTGGCTCAGGTTGTGATCCCAGGGTCCTGGGACTGAGTCCCACATCAGGCTCCCTGTAGGGAGCCTGCTTCTCCCTGTGCCTATGTCTCTGCCTCTTTCTCTCTGTCTCTCATGAATAAATAAGTAAAATCTATGAAATAAAATATAAAATAAAATAAAATCCTACTACAAATTTGTGTTGTGTAGTAACTGAATATATAACTGGTGAACCTCACTAGGAAAATGAGTTTCAGATGCCTACAAAGTTTCAGAGTAGTGCTCCCTGTACTTCTATCAATCCCAATAGATTTTTCCTGAAGAAGTTAAACTGTTCAGTCAATATATAAAACTGAAATAAAATGGGGATTACTTTTTAAAATTGTTATATTTAAATAAAATGGAAGAAAAACTAGACTTACCTTATCCAGTCTCTTTTGCCAGCTGTCCTCACGTTTTACCATTAGTTCAATACAATGAGAAAGTGTAGCAAGGATTCCAGCAGTAGTTGCTTTAAAAGTTATCGCCTCCCCTTTAAAGTCTATACCATTAATTCCTCTTGGTGTTACATGTGGAAATACTGAAGAAAAAAAAAAGTTATTCACTGAAAATCTTTCTAATGAAGAATTAACTGTTCATCAAAACTTAAAACTAGAAAATGTTTAAAACCCAGCAAGTCAGAGCAGGCTTTTGGATTATAATTTCCCTTTTGTTGGCCAACATGTAAAAATTTCCATTACATACTCCATAAGCAAAGAAGTTTGTGGCAGCATATGTACTTTCTTATCTCTTTTTTCTGGATTCTGTTTCCTGAAATCTATTTGCTGTACTGCACCCAGTGAACAAAATGGTAGGAGGAAAAACACTTTAACAATAATACCCTGACAGGTTAAAGTGGACCAAATTACACCAAGAACTACTTCACGTTCTAAGAGGCCTGAAATTTAAAAAATACCTAACAATAAACTATAGAATTGAATAAGGTAATGTAAAACTTTTAAATAAATGCCCCAAATTAAGTCTGAGACCAATGCACGTATCACATGGCTCTTATGTTTATATTAAATGAATTAAATGAAAAATCCTACAACTTACAAGATGCAAGCAAGAGAGCATAACTTATACTATTAACTAATAAGAAACCATTCCAATAGAATGCTTATACGTGAAATGATACTTTCAACTTTAAAAACTCATGTAGATATGAAAGCAAAGGTATAAGCCACAACAAAACAAACTGATAAAATGAACTTCATCAAAATTTAAAATTTCTGCTCTTAAAAGTATTGTTAAAAGAATGAAAGTTATGTAGAATGAATAAGTCTACAGGTCTGCTGTATGACACAGTGACTATATTTAATAATACTGGGCTGAATACTGGAAATTTGCTGAGACAGGTTTCAGGTGCTCTCATGACAAACAAAAATGGTAACTACGTGAGGAAATGATATGTTAATTAGCTTGACTGCAGTTCATTATGAATATCAAATCATGTTATATAGTTAAAACTCATTTAATTTCCATTTTAAAAACTTTATAGAAAGATAATCAAGAGACAAGCCACAGGCTACAAGAAAATCATTGCAGAGCATATATCTAATAAAGGACTTGTATCCTTTATCAATATATACGTTATATATATTAATATAGAATACTGACATTCTTCAATACAGAATACATACTGTAATCTCAAAACTTTTTTTTTAAAGATTTACTTGTTTATGATAGACAGAGGGGGGGAGAGAGAGAGAGAGAGAGAGAGAGAGGCAGAGACACAGGAGGAAGGAGAAGCAGGCTCCATGCCAGGAACCTGATGTGGGACTCGATCTCGGGACTCCAGGATCGCGCCCTGGGCCAAAGGCAGGCACCAAACCGCTGAGCCACCCAGGGATCCCCCTGTAATCTCAAAAATTAATAAGAAAATATGTAACCCAACTAAAATATTGGACAAAATATTTGAACACTCTTCAACACAGAGATATGGATAGCAAATAAGCACATGAAAAGACGCTCAATACCATTAGTTACTAGGGAAATACAAATAACCACAACAAGACATCACTAAACAGCTATCAGAAGACTAAAATTTGTGTTTTGAAAGATGTATTTATTTTAGAGGGAGACAGAGAGAGGATGCATGGGGAGGGGGAGCAGAAGGACAGGGAGGGGGAAAAGGAGAGGGAGAGAGAATCCTTGAGCAGATTCCCCGCTGAGCTTGTACTTTAGGTAGGGCTTGATCCCATGATCCCGACACCATCATTTAAGCAAAAACCAAGAGTTAGGCCACTTAACCAACTGAGCCATCCAAGTGTCCCAAGACTGACCGTGCCAAGTATTAGTGGGGATTTGGAGGAATCAAGACTATCCTATATGGCTGGTAAAATAAATTGGTGTTTTTTTTTTTTAAGATTTTATTTATTTATTCATGACAGACACAAAAAGAGAGAGAGAGGCAGAGACATAGGCAGAGGGAGAAGCAGGCTCCATGCAGGGAGCCCGATGTGGGACTTAATCCTGGGTCTCCAGGATCACACTCCAGGCTGAAGGTGGCACTAAACCGCTGAGCCACTAGGGCTGCCCAAATTGGTGTTTTTTTAAGTTAAATATACACCTACCATATGATTCAACCATTCCATTCCTGAGTACTGACTTCAAATAAAATATATGTCTATAAAAACACCGTACATGAATACTCATAGCAGTATTATTGTAACAGCCAAAAATTTAAAATAATCCAAATGTCCATAAGGAGATGAATGGATAAGCAAATTGTAGTGTATCAACACAAGGAAATCCTACTTAGCAATGAAAAGAAATCAAATACTAATACAAAAAAGAATATGATGAATCTCTAAAAAAGAAGCCTGGACAAAAAACTCCCACATACTGCATGAGTCCAGTTATATTATACTCAAGAATATGAAAACTAATCTACACTGACAAAAAAAGAGATCAGAATGGTTCTTTGGGAATAGGGAGAGGAGGGTTGACAAAAGAGATGAAGGAAACTTTTGAGGGTGATAGATACAATAATCTTGATTATAATGATAACATCAAAAATTACCAAATCATGCATTTAATTTTTAAAGATTTTATTTATTTATTCATGAGAGACACAGAGCGAGAGGCAGAACATAGAGGGAGAAACAGGCTCCAGGTAGGGAGCCTGATGTGGGACTGGATCCTGGGGCCCCAGGATCACACTCTGAGCCAAATTTATGGACACTCAACCGCTGAGCCACCCAGGCATCCCTAAATCATGCACTTTAAATATGTGCAGTTTATTGTAGGTTAATTATAACTCAATAAAGTTGTTAAAAAAATATATTTTTCTTATATTTTCTGAAAACCCTATCATTTTAACTTTATTTTCTAACACTCTTACCAAGATCACAGTTTAATTATAAACTACTTTTATTAATGCAAGGAAATGAAAGGTCACCTATGTTCTGCATAAAAGGATGTGTATAACTAAAATAATCTGTCCTCTCTGCTTAATGTTAATTTATATATTTTTGTAAAAACTTTAATTTAGATAAAAGTGTGACATGAAATGTTTTTGAAAAAATTCTACAAATATAGAAATGTACCTCTTCAGCTCTACTTACTACTTTCAGAAGCAGCTACCTGAAATCCTTTTCAGAATGATACAGGGATTATGTCATAGACTTTAAGCTTTTAAATAGTTGATATTAAAAAAAAATAGTTGATATTTTCAACACTTCATTTTAGTGTCTCACACATAGTGAGATCTCTGGAATAAATCTCTCATGATACATCTGTTAGTAAATGAAAGTCATGATGACAAAAACCTCACCTTGCATGGAGCCTGCTTCTCCCTCTGCCTGTGTCTCTGCGCCTCTCTCTCTCTCTCTCTGTGACTATCATAAATAAATAAAAAATTAAAAAAAAAAAAAAAAAAAAAACCTCACCTTAAACTGTTATCCACTCGGCTCCTCTAAGTACTGGTTACTTTGATTTTTGCTCCAAGTCTCTTAATACCTTATACTGTAGAACTATATTAATCTTGATGGGAAAAGTTGTGTAAAACTCTGAAGTACTTGGGTAATTTCTGATGAGCATACTCATCTAAATGTCTCAGCTAAAAACAAGGTAATCCTTTCTTCTTTTTTAGAGAAGGGAAGAGAGAAAGCACGAGCAAGCAGGGAAGGGGAGAGGGAGACAGAGAATCCTTTTTTTTTTTTTTAAGATTTTTTTTTATTTATTCATGATAGACAGAGAGAGAGAGGCAGAGACACAGGCAGAGGGAGAAGCAGGCTCCATGCAGGGAGCCCAATGTGGGACTTGATATCGGGACTCCAGGTTCGCACCCTGGGCCAAAGGCAGGCGCCAAACCGCTGAGCCACCCAGGGATCCCCGAAACACAGACTCACACACACTATTTTTGAATAGCAGGCAACCTAAAGGGGAATCCCCACAGTTTTTGTAGTGAGGAGTTTTTTTCATTTTCTCACATCAAAAAGATTGTGTCTGTATGAGCATATGTTACCACATACAAGGGACAGAAAAAATTGGCAGATAAGTTCTTCTGAACATACAGGATGGCAACTTGTTTAAATCTCTCACCTGCCTACTATGATAAAGAAGAAACACAGTTGAAGACTGTGATATGACACTGATATCAATCAAGCCAGAGTCTATGATCAGTTTCGGACTACTGGCCTATAGTCCAAGATATAGTAGGCTAAAAAACAAAATCTAAAATATTTTCACATGAAAATAGTCTCTGAGCTAAAAGCGGGTGAAAAGTGACTGGTGGTAGAAATTCTCTGTCTGGACAATTAATGCACATGCACACAGACTGGGTGGAGAGAAAGAACAGGGTATTACTCATGTTCCATTAACAGTAAATTTCTTCTTTGTGAGTTGCATCAAGAGTATACCTTGATTTGACAGATCAGTTAGTATTTATACTCATTCTTTTATATAGCTGATGACATGACAAAATGCTCTTGTATAATATTTACAAAATAAGAATAGATGTAATATAGGAAATTGGTCAGAAAATATTGCTGAAGAGCAACAACTGGAAAATATAAAACACATTCCAGTGCCACACTTTACTGGTGGTTTTGTAAGTGGTGAAATTGGAAGTGTGACTCTTCCTATTTTGTTCTTCAAGACTATAGTATCTATTCTGGGTAATTTTTGACATAAATTTTAGGGTCAGTTTGTCCATTTCTGCAAAAAAAACTTAGGATTTTGGTAAGAATTACATTGATTCTGTGGGACAATTTCAGGAATACTGAATTCTTAATATTATCATCTCTTCTAATCCATGAATATGGGATATCTTTCCACTTTTAGGTCTTCATTTTTTTAATAATGTTTTATTAATCTCAGAGTATAAGATTTTTGTTTCTCTTGTTAAATTTGTTCCTATTTAATTCATTTTATAAATTGCCATAAAGATACTATTATAAATAAAGCTGTTATTTTAATCTTCACATTGTTCACCATTAGCAATAAAAATACGGTAGACTTTTTTTTAAAGTAAGCCCTATACCCAACGTGGGCTTTAACTCATGACCTCAAATCCAGCGGCACATACTACACCAAATGAGCCAGCCAGGCACCCCAAAACTGATTTTTTACATATTGATTTTATACCCTGCAATCTTGCTGAACTCATTTATTAGTTCTAAAAGTTTTTTAGTGGATGTCTTAGGATTTTCTCTATACAAGATAATGGCACCTTCAAATAGAAATAGTCTTAATTCTTCCTTTAGAATCGGGATGCCTTTTATTTTAACTTTCTTGTCCAGTTGTTCTGGCTAGAACCTTTAATGCAGTATTGAACAGAAATAGCAAGAATGGACATGTTCCTGATATCAGTCTTTCACCACTAAATGAGATGTTAAATGTAGATTTTTCACAGATTTGTTTTTTAATCAGAGTAGTTATTCCTATTTTTTTAGTGTTTTTATCATGAAAGAGTATTAGTATTATATTTTGTCAAATGTTTTTTGTTTTGTTGGTTGTTTTTTTTTTTTAAAGATTTTTTAAAGATTTTATTTATTTATCCATGAGAGACACACAGAGAGAGGCAGAAACACAGGCAGAGGGAGAAGCAGGCTCCTAGTGGGGAGTTCGATGTGGGACTCGATCCCAGGTCTCCAGGATCATGCATGCCCTGGACTGAAGGCAGCGCTAAACCGCTGAGCCACCTGGGCTGCCCTATCAGATTTTTTTTTTCTTTACATCTGTTGAGATGACTCCCGGTTTTGGCCTTATTCTACTGATATAATTATTTTATCAACTGATTTTCCTAAGTTAAGTCAACTCTGCATTCTGGGATAATTCCCTTCTGGTCATAGTGTATAATCCTTCTTAGATGTTGCTGGATTTGGTTTGCCAGTACTATTAAGTATTTATATCTATATTCATAAGAGATATTGGTCTATAGTTTTGAGATCTCTTTGTCTCACAAAACTGGCCTCAACAGGTTAAGAAATATTCCTCCTAAAGTTTGGAAGAACATGTGAAGAGATAGTATTAATTCTTCTTTAAATGTTTAGATTCAGCAGTGAAGCCATTTGAGCCGGGGCTTTTCTTTGTGGGGAAGTTTATGACTAATTGTATCTCTTTATTATTGGTCTATTTGCATTTTCTATGTCTACTTGAGTAACATTCTATAGTTTGTGCCTTTTTAAGACTTCTATCCATTTCATCTAAGTTATCAAATTTGTTGGCATATATTTATTTATAGCATCCCTCCTTCTTAATTTTTATTTCTATAAGGTCAACAGTGATATTCTTCCTTTCATTTCTGATTTTAGTAATCTCTTATTTTGAGCTAAAGATTTGTCCATTTTGATCTTCTCAAAGAACCAATTTATAGTTTCTATTCTTTTTTTAAAAAGATTTTTATTAGAGAGAGAGAGAGAGAGAGAGAGAATGAGCAGAGGGAGGGGCAGAGGAAGCAGGAGACTCCCCAATAAGCAGGGAGCCTGATGCTGGGCTAGACCACGACCTGACTTGAAGGCTGAGCCACCCAGGCATCCTTCTTTTTTTTTTTTTATAATAAAGGTGTTTCAGCTAAAAATTTCTCTCTAAGCACAGCTTTAGCTTCAGCTCATCTGTCTTGGTATCTTATATTTTTGCTTTCATTCATCTCATAGTATTTTCTGATTTCCTTTGTGATTTTTATCTTTAATCCACTGATTATGTAGGAGTATGTTAATTTCTACGTATTCATGAATTTCCTAATCTTTGTCACTGATTTCTAATTTTATTTCTTTGTGGTCAGAGGACATATTTTCTATGATTTAAATCCTTTTAAATTAATCGAAGCTTGTTTTATGGCTAAGAACAAGGTCTCTCCTGAAAAACATTACATGTATTATCGAGAAGAACATATATTCTCCTATTGTTAAGTGGAGTGTTTTGTATATGTCTACCAGGTCTGTTTATTTTATTTCTTTGTTGGCCTTCTTCCTACTTGTCATCAACTGTTGAAAACTAGATATTTAAGTCTCAAACTATTACTACTTAATTGTCTTTTTTTCCTCTTCAATTTGGTCAGTTTTTGTTCCATATATATGGGGTTATGTTATTACACGCAACTACATGTGTAATTGTTATATATTTTTGATGAATTGACGTTTTCATCATAAAGCCTACCTTTTGACCCTAGAAACGTAAATTAAGAAACGATGACATAGAGGGACGCCTGGGGGGCTCAGCAGTTAAGCATCTGCTTTTCGACCCAGGGCATGATCCTGGAGTCCCAGGATCGAGTGTCCCACATCTGGCTCCCTGCATGGAGCCTGCTTCTCCCTGCCTGTGTCTCTGCCTCTCTGTTTCTTTCAGGGATAAATAAATAAAATCTTTAATAAAAAAAAAAAAAAAAGAAAGAAAGAAAGAAAGAAAAGATGACATAGAATATAACAGATGAAAATTTATATTAGAGGTAAATACAAAATTCGTTCACAAAAGATTTAGGAAACACTCCTTCCACCATGAATCCTGAGGGTCTTTAACTAAGGAAAATGTTTTCATATCCAAAAATTTCTCCTCTGGTCTAAAGTTCAATTACCTTAATTGTCTTTCTTCTCTCTCTCTCTCTCTCTCTTTTTTTATTTTTAAGAATTTTATCTAATCCTAGGCTATGATCAAGTAGTACCAGATTTAAAGACTACATGTTCTGTTCACTTTATATACAAAGCTTCCAACTTATTTCTAAAGGTTAACCACAGAAAGATACTTTCCATCTATGGTGATTAACAAGACATAATTTCTATCAACCACTAAGAAAGGAATTATTTTAAACAGTGAATTCCACAAATATACTTAAAACACGACTGATTTAAAAAATTATACAAACATCTTCTAGGATATTTCTCTAAATGACTTTAGTAACCCTGTCTTCTGTTGCTTCATTTCTCTCTTCAAAAAAAGAGACTGGAGGTTTTCCTCAAATATCTGGAAATCAGGCTATCTGTTCACATCTCAGAGTTCAGTTACTAGAAGGTCTGTAAGCATTGGCAGGGTTTTTTAATTAGTGGACTTAAAGGCTGATCTGGTAGTGAGGCAGCTTTTTCAGGGAAGAGGTAGAAAATCTCTATTTATAGGCCCTTTATCTGTGGTCATTCAGCATCTACAGAGTTATGTTTTAATTTTCTATCAGAAAATATGTTTGGTTGATGGGTATTCTGGAAACATGGTAAAAGGAGGTTCAGTATGCAGACTTTCATTTAGTGCCTGGCTACCAGAATCCTTGGTGATAAACAGAACAATGAGGCTGTGAAATTTCAACCATCAGTATGTAAATTTCCACAAAATCACTTTACAGATAGGCCAATACACCTATCTTTTGCTATGCCATGTATTCCTGAATCTAGAACTCTCCAGTTCAATTTCTAGTTGAAAATAAGAAATTAAAATAAGTTTAATTTTATTAAATTTAAGTTTCCTTTCTATTCTGGGGAATGCAGGTGGGGGAACTGACCAGAATAGAAGTTTCGATGTGCAAGTTTTAGAATTTTTTCATTAATTTTTCCAATACCAACCAAAATCTTTTTCCTATGAAAGCAGATTATACATTGTGAATTTAAAATGTAACTTGAAAGAATCTTCCCAAAATAATACTCTAATTTCACAAAGGTAAATTTAGATTACTCAATAAAATTCAACATTTCAGTCCCAACTTGTAAGGACAACTTTGTAGTAAGAAGTTAGTATTTTGCAAGTCTGAGAGGGGGCAGGTCATAAGGAAGAAGAGAGTCATAATGAAAATAAGAAACAGGAAGAGGGAAAGAAGGATAAAGTGGGCAGAGAGAAGCACAGATTTTAGTATCAATAATGCAATACTCCACTGTGATCTCTGAAATAGAAAATTAATGCTATGCAGACAACAGTTTGAAAGTTATTTTGAAAATATGCCAAAGTATAGATTATATTTCATTCTTTCATAACTTTAGCAAAAATAAGCACAATTAACTCATTTTTTCACCAAGTTTTATTTTTGTAATTAAAAAATTTTTTACAAAAAAAATTTTTTTTTTTTTTTTTATAAACCTACTCTAGTTTTTTCTTAGGATATGCCAAAAGAAGAATACTGACTATGAATCACAGATTTCTGGTTTTGTTTGTTTAAGATTCCTCGTGTAAGAGATACCATGCAGTATCTGTCTTTGGTTTCTCTTACTGTAAGACCCTGAAGGTTCATCCATGTTGTCACAAATCACAGGCTTCTAATGAACAATTCAGAATTCCATCTAATAAGTTAGCCATTATACAGAGAGTAACAATAAATGGGTATATGAAACAGACCACTTTGTTCCTAGCTCTGTAAACAACTGCACCATGAAATCAGAGATATTTTTAATAATTTTCCTTTAATAATACTGATTACATACTTTTCAACACCAGCTTATTGAGTGGAGACAGAAAAGAATGTTAAACAGAGAGAAATATACTCAAACATTCAAACTCCATTATAATGCATCCCCCAAGAAATAAACTTTCACAGTACGAGAAACTGATTTTAACAAATACTGCTGAAATAAGTAGGACAATGTCTGGAATTTAGAATGAGTCTTTGTTAGGTAATGAGTGGCTATTATTATTTAATGTCAGAATGTATATTCCACTTACATGTCTTTTCCTAGGAGGAACTTTTCACTTTCCGGTAATTACACTGCTTTTAAAAAATTACTCAATTAGATAATTATTCTTGTTACATACTTAGTTATTATATAATTTTAGAAAGAACACTTTATCTAGCTGAGAGGAACAAAATGTACTACTTACACTTTTCCTTATTGCCATTAGTGTTATGCAAGAAGTCTCCATCAGAACGTGTTGTAGGAAAGTCGTCTTCATCATCTTCTACCACTAAATAAAACATATTTAAGGGTATCAGGATGAAAGGAAATAGGAATTAACCAGTTAATTATTTTTATTTTCGAATTTTATTTACTTATTCATGAGAGCCACAGAGAGAGAGGCAGAGACACAGCAGAGGGAGAAGCAGGCTCCTGTGGGGAGCTCGATGTGGAACTCGATCCCAGGACCCTGGGCTCATGACCTGAGCAGAAAGCAGACACTCAACCAGTGAGCCACCTAGGCATCCCTAACCAGTTTATTCTTATGTTCGAATGAGTCAATATATTTTAGATTCTGCGAGTACAAGATCTTATTTATCTTTGTATTTTCAGTGGTTGTCAAGGTATGCTCAATAAACATGCTGTGGTATGTCTTTAAATACATTATTATAAAAAAAAAAACTATACCCATTCTCATTTGTGTAAGGGACAGGACTGAGATATGAATTTTTTTGTCCTTTAGTCTTCCTATCCCTTCCTACCTAGCTTGAGGCGATTTCATAATTCTACCAGAGGCCTGCAAAGGCTGAGCAAAAATGTAAAAGATTAACTTACATGGAGAAGATACCTTAACTTGCCTCTGGGAGTTCTTAAATTTACTATTTCTGCATATGTAGGGAAAACAGAATGACTTACAGACGTGATAACAGTTTTTATTCATGTGTCTGTGCTTGGATATCCCTTTAAAACTTACACAATTCCAGAAAAAAACAGAATCCCCGATAATCTCCTTCTGAATACCTTTTTGTTCTATGTACTATTCCTTTTTGTACTGCCTAACATACATTAATCATCTGTATTATATATTCCACTCTTAATGCAAATTTATCAACCTCAGCCTTCCAACCTTATTCTCTATCACACTTTTTAATGGATTCTTTTTATTTAAGGCATTCCCTTTCTACATAAGAAGTCTTCATTCTAAATTAATATCTTACTTCTTGCCTATATCTCTACATCAAATAAATATTTGATCTACTTTAGCTTGCTCTCTCTCTCCAATGGATGTAAAACCCACTCCTGTTCCTTAACTCTCCCCTAAAGGGTAGTAATCACCACAGAAAATACTTTTGTTCTGTGTTGCCATTTTTTTGTTACTGGGCTATTTTATTTTTTCACCACTCAAACATTTGGCTACTCATCTATAACAACGTTTTCAAATCATCATCTGCTATTATCTACTAAATCTACTATTCATTTCTACTCAGCTAAGTAATATCTATATATGACTAAGATTTTCTTTTCTATGTCCATCACTTCTATAGATTTCAGTATTCATACTGAAGCCTCTGCAGACACCTAAGTCCCAGGATTCATCAGATTCCCAGATTCTATGGATCTTCATCTTCTCATCAATCATTTGCAAATATGGTCAATTCTAAGAAATTCATTAACATAGCATACTGCTCTACTTTTAAATCAGTATTTATCACCATCAGACAAGATCCTGATCTTGACTCAATAACTACCCTGAACTGTTCTTAAATATTACTGAAAGGTTTGTACCTCACTTATCCCATTCATATTTACTTTGGGCTTTGTATCTCTACCCATCCAATAGCCCAGTACCAACAAACAGGGATTTTCAGTTTTCTTTTGCTAGCCCAACACTTAATATATAAAACTGATGAAAACAAGAGCTGCTCTGGCTAAAAGTGGCCTTCCCCTTCCCCTTCCAACCAAGCACTCCTTACCCATCCCTGAGGCACCTTTAAGGGATGTCTGACATGATTTGCCTAATACAAGTCCCCCAACTCAATCATTCCTGTTTTCCTTATCCTTGCAATAATCCAAATGAACCACATTAAAAACAGCAGCTATCATTTACTAAAGTATGGCTGTTAAGCACAGTGCTAATATATATACTCTCAATTCTCACAGTCATATGTGCTGGATATAGTATCCACTTTACAGCTGAGAAAACAGATGTGGAAAAATGTTAGGTAATCTACTTCAAGTTATTAAACTAACAGTGAATAAAGAACGAGATTAACAGAAACTTCCATTAATATGATACATACCTTCTTTTAAAATTAAACAGTATGTTTAGGTTAGATATAATGTCTTCTACTCCTGGAAACCTAATATATCTAAGACTTTAAGGGTTAATTAAATCCTACTGAAGTATATGTGGGAATTGCGGAGGAAGAGTTTGGGCTGAAAAGTGCCTTACTAACAACTCTGATAAAGCATTTTATGTAAAAACACTGAACACCTAAAATAAAATGAGAATTTGCTATTATCATTTTAATGACACACTTAATAAAGAACTCTGATTCTTAAAACTCCTTAAGCCATGAAAAAGACTTCAAAACAGGAACACTGTACCCACCAAAGTTATTATTCAGAACTGAAGGAGATTGAGTTTTTCACATAAGAACAGCTTTTTTACTAAAGGAGTTCCTCACCACTAAATCAGCGTTACAGGACAATGTTTAAAGGGACGTCTGTAGATTAAGGAAGTCTGTAAGCGCTATTTACAAAAAAATATAAAAGAATAAATCTCACTGGAAAGGTAAATATAGAGCAAAAGTAGTGGATTAATCACTTACAAAGTTAGAATGAAGGCCAAAAAGACAAAAGTAGATTAATTCACTACCTATAATCAACTACTGTCATAGACTTGATATTGATAATTTAATGAAAGATCCTTAGACTCACTCGGTTCAACTCTGATTTACAATCGGAGGAATAATTCCTACAAAGTAGGAAATTATGGTCCATGTCCTTATTTCACTTTTACCCAACATGTACTCTTAAACGCATCAATATTTCCTAAAATAGCATTTATAGGGATATCAGTTGTTATGGGTTGAATTGTATTGCTACAACACTCATATGTTTAAATCCTAACCTTCCATACCTCCGAATGTGACTCTGCCTGTTAAAATAATAATCAAATTAAAATGAGGTCATTAGGGTGGGTCCTAATCCAATACGACCAGTGCCCTTGTAAGAGAAGGAAATTTAAACACAAGCACTTTCAGATGGAAGATGATATGAACACAAAGGGAAAAGACAGCCATCTATAAGCTGAGGAGAGACCTAAACCAGATCCTTCCCTCATGGCCCTCAGAAGCCAACGTTGGTAACAATTCATCTCAGACTTCTAGCCTCCAGAACTGTGAGAAAATAAATTTCTGTTGTTTAAGCCACCTAATCTGTACTACTTGGTGATACCAGCCCTAGCAAACTAATACCTTAGTCTACTACTGTTGCTACTGAACTGCAAATTGTTTAAAATTATTTTTCAAAACTTCTATACAACCTGGTTATCATTGCATCCCAACTTCTATTCCTTCCACTATCACTTTTGTCCTTGATGTGTTATATATACCATTGATATGATCGTTTTAAAAATGAAGAAATCAATTCCATTATATACCCTGCTTTTGTTTAAAAGGCTATCTGCAAATGAAAGATGATTTGTAGTGTTTGATTAAAAAGGAATACATACATTTTTCTTAATGAGGGAGAAAGAAATTCAACTGTCTTTATTTTTGGAGAAATAAATATCGAATGTTAAAGAACCTAAAACTTAAAGTCTATCAAATATAAAGAACTTCAAGGCTACTTAACTTAGACAAAATTAAGTACCTTAAGAGGAATATGGGCTTCTGTTTCTGACCAAGGTGGAATAAACAGACTACCCTTTAGCATGAAACTAAAAAACTGGAAAAACCACCATTGTTTTATACAATGGTTTTCAAAACATTGGATAGTAGGCAACAAAGGACAGTGATTCCTGAGAGTCAGAAAACAAATAACATGAGTGCTATGATTGAGAGTTTCGAAGTGGTCCAGTAAGGAGGAAACCAAAAGGAGTCTGACCAACTCTCTAAGGTGAGGAGTAGCTGACAGTATAGAAAGACAAAGGTAACCAGGGTTCACAAGGCAGAGGACTGCAAAGGAGAAACCTGTACAGAGACAGAATTCCAGAGATTAGTAGAAGGTCTCTTTAAGAATTCAATAAAGTACTGTTACCACATACAAGTGAGGAAATGACAGAGGTCAGGGAAAGACAGAGGTCACATGAAAAAAACTCCAGGGACAGTATCCAAAACCTACATGGTACAGGGAAATGTACCTGTTTCCACAACACTGGAAAACCTTGTAATTCACAGGGTACTGGTTAGAAAACTTTGAAGACTCTTACCTCAGTAGTGGGGAGAAATTAAAATACATAATTGTAAGGTTCTTAAACTATGCTGGAAGTGGTATGATACCTAAAGGTAGACTGTGGTAAGTTAAATGAACATACTATAAACCCTAAGGTAACCACTGAAATAACAGTTATTACTAAAAAGCCAACAAAGGACATTAAAAAATTATTTTTAAAATAATTTCAATCCAAAAAAAGGCAGGAGGCAGGAGGGAAAATAAGAAAGAAGTCAAAAAGAATCTGAGCTCAGATTAAACACATTTAACAAAACCAAGAAATGAAATCACGTCAAATAACCTAGTTATTATACTGAGAATGAATTTGGTGCTAGCTAGTAATACTGCTATGAACAGTTCATTTCTGTGTTCATAGCAAATAAAAGAAAAACTGAAGAAGAACAGATGTTAACATCAGTAATATCTTTAGCAGTAACAAAGAAAGAATAACTTAAAAACTCACATTATGAGTAAGTTAAATGAAGATCTCTCTTAAATAAAAAAATTCACTATTATTTTTAAATCTCTAGTAGCTCCATTATTGGTTTCTTCTTCTGTGAGAAAAAAGCCAGAGGAAGGGATGGGGAGAGAAAGAAGTGAAGAGAAAAAGAAAAGGAGAAGAAGAGAAGGAAGACAGAGGAATAAAGAGATCGAATGATTTCAGATTTGGAGGATTTAACATACACATGCTTCTAAGACACATGATGGGGTAAATTTATTTATTTCTTTTTTTTTTAAAGTAAACTCTAGGTCCAACATGGGGCTTAAACTCAGAGTTGCATGCTCTACTGACTGAGCCAGATGCCCCATGGGGTAAATTTATTAAACATGATCATGTGAAATGCCCCAAGTTTACCAAGATGATGGATATATTCTTTAATGGAATAAAGAGTTTAAAAATCATTTAAAAATTGTCAGTCATATCTGGGATGGGGGATCAGATTACTTAGAATGTATTATTAAAGTGTATGAGTTATATGGACACCGAAATCTGTTACATTGGGAGTTTTTAGCAAAAGTGACTATAATTAACCTTTATCACTTAAAGATATTACCCTTTAAGATCAAGGGGCTTTAAATCCATTCATTCTCCAAGTAAAAATAGTGGTAATAGCCTAATTAACCTTTATCCCTTTGAAGTTCATCCTTGGAGACAGCATCAGCACAGGCATCAAAGTACTTCTGTAAAGTATCAACTTGTCTACATAGGATATCCCTAAAGGTTTCCATTTCCGCCAATTTTTCACGTAAACTGTGGCCTTTCTGCAAAACACACAAAGGGGGGAGGGGATTTAGTCCAAGTTAATAAAACTAGAATTTATATACGCCTATGATATTTCATCACCTTATTACTGAAGTCATGCGGGTAGCGACAACTGTCAGGTTCAATTTAATACTCAGGAATAAAAAAAAAAAAAAACTCAGGAATAGACTTGAACACGACTAATTAGTGGCTTGACAGTGATAAGCCTGAAGGAAATAAGAAAGCATTAAGTCTGATAATTTACTAATATAACATTTAATACTTTCAAATTAAACTCTGTGAGGAAAAACTGTAGAAGACTTTGGGCAAATATGTTACTGGGTGCCCTTTCAAAGGAATACTGTCATCTACAGTACAGAACCCTTAAGAGACGGTGTTGTTTCATCATATGGAAATTTTTGATATTGTTGCATTGGAGCTACTTTATATCCTTTAAGTAGGAGAAAACTGAGAGCAACGTAAATGATTCCCGTTTACAGAGGTACAAATGATCTTTGTCCAGTGGACATACTTGGTTACTATTCTCTGAATACTGACCAGCTTTGCATATATTAGCAAAATCATTTCAATATTCCTTAAGTTATATTATTCTCCTTTGAATCAATTTTTCTTTACATCTTCTCTCATTAATGAATAAAATTTGATGTGTTCATTTTATATTTTAAGAGTCTTGATTCTGCCCCTTAAAAACTACTCTATAATAATATCAAATAAATTACATTGTAGAAAATTTCTTCAACAAACTATCAAATAATTTCTTTTCACAATACTCATTACTAAACTTGATTACGCCTTAAAGCATACACAACCACAAACCTTGAATGAAGAGGTGGATGTTGCAGAATAGCCACTTGCTCCAGACACCAGTGACACCATAGAGCCATGTCGACGCAAGCTGGATTCAGATCCATATCCAGATTCAGTCTAAAAAGGAAAGCAAACTAGGTGAAAAAAAAAATTAAGCAAAAAGTACTGAATCATCACAATAAAAAAAAAAGTTGTCTGTATGAGGTGATAGATGTTAACTAAACTTATAATCATTTCACAATATACACAATATCAAATCACTATTTTATATACTTTAATACAATTTTATGTCAATTATGTATCAATAAAACTAGAAAAAAGCAAAAGGTTTCCTACAAATCAATAGGATTATTAATAACAATAATTAGCAGTCTGAGTCCATTCAAAAAATATAAGCAATCTACCGACATAAGTAATGCCTTTCCATTCCTAATTGCCATTTACTTCAAAAATTCACTGAATAGGGATCCCTGGGTGGCACAGTGGTTTGGCGCCTGCCTTTGGCCCAGGGCGCGATCCTGGAGACCCGGGATCGAATCCCACATCAGGCTCCCGATGCATGGAGCCTGCTTCTCCCTCTGCCTGTGTCTCTGCCTCTCTCTCTCTCTCTCTGTGACTATCATAAATAAATAAAAAAAAAATTAAAAAAAAAATTCACTGAATAACAACCACATATTAAGCTACTGGGCTGAGAGTGTTTAATAACCAAAAAACTACCTAGTATAGGCAAATTCACAAGGACAAAGTGGAAGAGTGGTTACCAGGGACTAGAGGGAGGGAGAAATGAGATGGAATTTAACAGGCACAGGATTTTTGTTGCAGAAGATGAAAAAGTTCTGGAGATGGATGATGATGTTCAACATGAATGTACTTCATGTCACAGAACTGTACACTTAAACATGGCTAAAGTGACAAACTGTATATTTTACCGTAAGTTAAAAAAATGGACAGAACAAGGCTAAAAAAATAATAAGAAAACATTCAGTATTACTTCTTTATAGGTTAATCACTTATCCTAACACAGCTTAAATAGAACCGTCTCAGTGAAGCCTTTCTTTTCATACCAGGCAGTTTGTTTTTGTATTCTCAACCATTCTATATCATGATTATGGCATTTACCACTCAACTATTATAGGTTACATCCTGTAATTAAGACCTCAGTTAGTTCTTCTAGAAGACGACTATATCTTTTTAAAATTTCTGTATTCACTTCAACAGTTCATTGCAGAAAAAAAGTTTCCAATTTTGGGGTACCTGCATGGCTCAATCAGTTAAGTGTCTGACTTCAGCTCAGGCCATGATCTCAGGGTCCTAGGATCGATCCCTGATCCTTGATCCCCAAGTTGTCTGAATCTGCTTGTCTCTCTCCCTCTGCCCCTCCTGACTTGTGCACGTGGCTCTCTCTCATATAAAGTCCTTAAAAAATTTTTTTTAAAAAACAAAGTTTTCAATTTTGTCAGTAAGTAATCACAGTATGGAAGATAATTAATTGAACTCCTGGATATTGGGATAGAGTTAGACTCCACACTGTAAATAATACTTGGGGTTGACATTTTATAGCCCACCCTTAAGACAAAAGCAGTACTATGATATAGACAAAAGAACATTTGAAAAAAAATAACTTCCAAGTACCTGAGACGCTCAAGTATTTTCGATCTCAGCTTATTTTCTACTATTACTTTTAAAAAGAACTATGAATAAATTCAGTTGTAGTCACTAAATTTAAGAGGTAAAATAATATCTGACATTGGTATCACACTTGGTGGCAACAATTGGAAGTTTTTTAGATTACCTTTCAAGATTAAGACTAGGAATCATTAAAATTAAGTACATTGTATTTTAAGAACTATCTCTGCTAACATCTTACATCCTCTGTGTTTAGCTCCTAAAAATCCATTACATTTCCTATACAGCTATTGGTTTACCCAGATATCATTCTTTTTTTTTTTTCACTTTACAAATTTTTAAATTCTAGTTAGTTAACATATAGTGAAAATTGGTTTCAGGAATAGAACTTAGTGATTCATTACTCACTAGGACACCCAGTGCTCATCATAACAACTGCCTTCCTATCCCTGACTCACCTCTCTCCATCAACCCTCAGTTTGTTTTCTATTGTTAAGAGTCTGATGGTTTGTTTCCCTCTCTTTTTTTTCTCCCCCCCCTTATATGTTCACTTGGTTTGTTTCTTAAATTCCACATGAGTGAAATCATACGGTATGTCTTTCTCTGACTTATTTCATTTAGCATAATACACTCTAGCTCCATCCCTATCACTGCAAATGGCAAGATTTTATTCTTTTTGATGGCCGAGTACACACGTACACACACACACACACACACAATCTTTATCCATTTACCAGCCCAAGACATCATTCTAATTGAAAAATGTTCTTTTAGGTTTAAGAACATTAAATTTTCATACTGATTTAATTAATAAATAAAATGTGCTGTCATTGTTATGTAAAAAGATCTTAATACCAGTTCAAAACATTTTTCCAGGTCAGTATCACTTTATTCAAAGGAGGAAGAAAAAATGAGAAAGGGGAACAGGGATCCACAACTGAAAAAGTACACAATAGCTTATGGAAAAGAAGTAAATATCTTTGGCAAAAAGACTAGAAATTTATTCACATGAAAACCAGCAGTCTCTTAAAATTCACACTTCTAGTATATACCAGTTGCCAAACATTCAAAGTGAAATTGTCATACTTCAATACTGCTTGGTTATATGAAACACTCTAAGAAAGACACTGCAAGATGTTTTTAAGTATCAATTTACTAACAAATTATATATAAACTTAAGACTGTATGGAATCAAAGTTCTTCTCCAAGACTTACCTTACCCTACACCATTCCACATCCACATCTCAAAGCAAAGCAGTGATGAAGCAAAGTATTTTTGTACCAGGAAAAATTAATGGAAGGGTAAATAAAGCACGCACTTTATGTAAACTATACCTCAAAAAATTGACTTTTTTTAGAAGATAAAACTAATCTATGACGAAAGAAAGTAGGCCTGGGGGCAGTGGTTACAAAGAGGTACAAGAAAATTTGGGGGTACAGATTACAGTTGTCTAAACTCAACTGTCCAATTAAAATGGATCCATTTTAAGAATATAAACTGTACCTCAATAAAATTTAAAAAAAGGTAAGCTTATTTCAATATAACAGAACCCCACCAAAAGAGAATTCTAATTACAACAATCATATATTTCACAAAAAATCAGATTTTTGAAATAATGTCCTTAAGCTACTAAGATTCTTCACCTAAAATGGCTCTAGTTTCTTCTCTCTCTTGACAGTAACACTAACTTTCTAAGTGAAGTGCTTCTACACCTTAACCATATTGGTTTGGTAAAGTTTCTCAATAGATTAAATATTGAAGACTGGAATTAAAAATAAGAATTTATCTGTAACAGGCGAAAAACATAAGGTACTTCTTAAGTCACTTATCTGACACATATGGTCATTCATTTCTTTTTTTTTTTAATTTTTATTTATTTATGATAGTCACACACACAGAGAGAGAGAGAGGCAGAGACACAGGCAGAGGGAGAAGCAGGCTCCATGCACCGGGAGCCCGACGTGGGATTCGATCCCGGGTCTCCAGGATCGCGCCCTGGGCCAAAGGCAGGTGGTAAACTGCTGCACCACCCAGGGATCCCTGGTCATTCATTTCTAAAAAGAAATTAATCTGAATTGACTTTATTTAAATATAAAAACATACTATGATTTACAATAAAAATTTTATGGTATTAAAATAGATTTTGGATATCTATTTGCAAAATATTCAAAACCAATTTAAAACTTAAATCCATATAAATACCCTCTCCATCTAGTTACTTTTAATCAATGAGTCTTAGAGGTAGCAAAAACTGCTTATTTTTTAAAGATCTTTTCTTTCAAGATCTTAGAACAGAAATACAACAAAGTTTTTCTAAAGGTTTCTTCACCATAACATACTTATCTCATCTATTTTTTTCACGTTCCACTATTTCAAAACAAGTAACATTTCCTCACAGCTAAGAGAACAAAGACTCCACTATAGCAATATTGATAGTGTTGTACATTTAAAAAAAATAAATAATAAATGTATGTGAAGGCTGATATTTTACTGTAATTGTATTTCTACCTCTAATAAAGTTTCACTTAAATAAATTCCATTATGAAGTATAAAAATCATTCCAAGGAAAAAGAAATAAACTATATGCAATTGTGCTGTTATCCAATCTAAATAATGGAGACTCATTTCTCACTCTATTTCAGTCAATGCACTAAGATAACTTTAAATACAAATAAATGCTTAACAAATATACATATATTCACACAGATGAATCCTCACTGCTAAAAATCTAGTCATTCTGGAAATGTCTATTACTGTGCCAGTAGTACTGACATTGCATAAAATATTCCTGGTGGTATTACCACAAATTTAGAGTAATTTTATGACAGTCACAAAATGGATCAAATCATTTTTGGGAGTCAGAGAATAAAAATAAAAGAACACTCTCATTACTTTAAAGGAGTATCTTCAAGCTGTATAATTAAGCTTGATTACCTTTCATATTCATATGACACGGGCATGATTTAGTTTCCGATTTCTCTAAAAAAATCTAACTTATCATAAAAGATATTAATATTTTAAAAACATCTGGTCATAGCTGCTAAAAATATTTCTAAAAGAAAAGTTATAAAACTATCCTGAAAAGGGTAGTGTTCCCAACATCTCCTTTGGCTTCACAAGATGTTTACTTTGAAGGCAACAATATTCATCCTGAATTTGTAAGATAGCTTTTTTGAAAGTAAAATGGGGTGAGGGAAGCAGGATGGAAACGTGAAAAAATTACTTTATTGTCACAAATGATATTGTGTTAAATGTTCTTAAAACTTATAACATGCGGGATCCCTGGGTGGCTCAGCGGTTTGGCGCCTGCCTTCAGCCCAGGGTGTGGTTCTGGAGTCCTGGATCGAGTGCTGCATCGGACTTCCTGCGTGGGGCCTGCTTCTCCCTCTGCCTGTGTCTCTGCCTCTCTCTCTGTCTCTCTCTTGAATGAATGAATGAATGAATGAATGAATGAATAAATAAAATCTTAAAAAAAATTTATAACACACTTTCAAAATCTCATTGGTATGATTTGGGGACTAATGTTTCAAAGGTATGCTGGATTTTTCTTAATCCCACTCACTGTTCCACAAGAAAAAGAAGCTGAGCTTACTTAAAACCTCTAATTACTAATACATAATATTTTGAAAACACAAAATTACATCTAAAATTAGTAATTCCAAATAGTTACTGCAGGAATATTTTTTCCATTTCAATATATCTGCTTAAACATCCTAATAGAATGCTTTGTAAAAATATCTTTTCCCAATTTGCGTGTTTGTAAATCATATTCCAGGACATATTTGCATAAACATAGGATGCTCTTTTTTTGCTAATTTAACTGTACACGTCCTATGTAGAATAGGCTTTTTTTTTTTTTTAAGATTTTGTTTATTTATTCATGAGAGACACACAGAGAGAGAGGCAGAGACACACAGGCAGAGGGAGAAGCAAGCTCCATGCAGGGAGCCCGAGGTGGGACTCAATCCCGAGACTCCAGGATCAGGCCCTGGGCTGAAGGCAGTGCTAAACCGCTGAGCCACCCGGGCTGTAGTTTACTGCTTTTAAATACTGCAATGAGACCACATTTTTATTATAATATTCCTTTTGTTTAAAACCAAAAAAAAGAAACCTCTAACAACAACAAAAAAAAAAACGCACAATCTTTTGGCCACTAGAGGGGATCAGTACCACTGGAAAGTAGCAGTATACGTGGAAAATTGATACGAAGGTTACTATTGGTCAAAGAACAATAGTAACTTCTAGATTCCTTACTGTGTACCTTTACCTTCTGTACCTTGACTTTTAACAAAAATTAAAAGCATGATAAATTAAATCATACTATTCAAACTTACGAAATTAATAAGACAACAGAAATGCCTAAGAACTGATTTAAAAAGAAAACTTCCTCAAAGTCACAATTAAATTCTGTATTTTGGCTTTAATCAAGTAAGAGATAAGCTCATATATTATCATTTTATACAAGCTGTTCATCAACCGATCCAAAGGTACTAGTTAAAAAAATACACCAAAAAGGCTGACTTATTTTAAATCATATAGTTATTAGTAGCATAGTTCCCTCTACCCCCAACTACACTGTCTCTTTCTATTTTAATTATGGAAAGAGACAATTAGACAAGATTAAAGGCCAAAAATAGAAATTAATGGAGCATTTTCCAGAAATTAAAATTTTGAAACCCATAATAAAACCAAATAAGCTTGCTATGTTGTGAACATCCATACATCTTACCTTCAATATTATTTCAAAGCAAACCACGTGAGCAAACCACAAGATACTATTTAATCAATAGAACTGTGATTTAAAATACCATCTAAACTGCAGGGGCAACAATTTTATTTTTGTCTGAGTCAACACAAACATATTATTTGAAATACGAAAATTTGGCGTAATAATTCATGCCCATAAACATTAAAATCTTATCTATTTAGCTTTTTAAATACTTATGAACCATCCCCCCACCAAGAGCAGTAGCCTCCAAGGTAGCAAGAACACAAGATTAAGAGAAGGTTCTAGTATTACTTTAACCACCAGACAACTTTACAAGTCAGTCACTACCTTCATGGGGTTATTTTCTTACCTTTAAAATGCTATGTGTAGTCTAGGACTGTAATTCTCTGAACAAATCTAAATACCAATACTTAGGCTAAAAATGTACATATGCAATGGGGGCCAAATGTAAGGCAGCCCTTTGCTGAACCAGATGGAAAGATAAACAGAACTCTTTGATACAGTGTACCAGATTAGGAGAAGGTCAACAACCTACAGTGATTTCCAGGAATTGCAGCACCTCATGAATTAAAGAAATTTTAAAATAGATTTAAGAAAATTGTATTAGAGAGGATTTTATTATATTCTAACTGCCTAAATCTCAGCAGCACTCCAGTGAGTATAATATTTGCTTACTCTCAAGATATTTTTCTCAAACAATACTAGAAAATGGAACATTTGCTCAGATTAGTCCCCGATTTTTTTTCTTCTCAGATCCTAGTCATTCTTGTATCATAATTTAAAACCCAATATCAAATAGACCATTTGAAGGTCATTTATTAGCATTTTCTTCTCCTGGAACGTGAGATGAGCTTTCCTTCACAGAAATATCTAAACAGGCCAAGTGCTATAGTGAGATGAGGCTGGAAGAGTAAAAGGTTCTTGTCAAATACCCCAGTTAAATGTTAAAAGAATGTTAAATAAGGAAATGAGACACTGCCTATTTTAATCCAAAATACTACAAAAATGCCCAAATACAATATGGTATTGTAGAAGCAGAAAGTAACAACAGCTACCTCCACTTTCTTGACTTCAGAACTTCCTTTTTTGCTCTTATAACTTAGAGCTTTGAATTCCATAATACATCCTCATAGCTAAAGGGGAAATTAGTAAGCTACCAAGTACTACTTCCTCTGTACCAAAAGCTATTTGACACAACCAATGACACAAAAGATGATTCTAAAGAACTCTGACACTGTGAAATTCAGACTTACCTTTTTAAAAAAATTCCTCCTTCCTTTAAAGGAATCTGGAGGTCCAACTGTCTTTTTTGTGACATTAAAATGGAGGTGAGAAATAACCAGATAACTAACAAATGAAGTGGTATAAGGGCAGTCTGTTAAACAATTTTCCCACCCTAGTTTTAGAAAACAAATACTAAGGGTTAGAGAGATCTTTTGTTTTGTTTTCAGAGGACAGCTGATAAGGGCTAACTTTCTAAAGAAATAGATGTTTTAGATATTAATTCCAGAGAGCCACCTTGAATAAATTATAACAATGGTAAAAGCTAAATTCGGGATATTTACTTTGTACTGGCATGATGTCAACCCTTTAAGGCCATTATCTCATTTAATTCTTTTATTTTTAAAAAAAATATATTTATTTATTTGAGAGATAGAGACAGAGAGAGAGTATGAACAGGAGGAGGTAGAGGCAGAGGGAGAAACTGACTTCCCCCTGAGTGGGAAGCCCAGCATGGGGCTTGATCCCAGGACATGACTTGAGCCAATAGCAGAGGCTTACCCAACTGAGCCATCCAGGCATCCCTCATTTAATTCTTTAATATCCTATATGAAATAGATACTGTTATGATACCCATTTTACAGGTGATTTTATTTAATGTCTTCAGAGTCACACCACTAGTAAGGGAGCCAGGATTTAATTCCAAATTCAAGTACCCAGGGCATCCCCAGTGGCCCAGTGGTTTAGCGCTGCCTTCAGCCCAGGGTGTGATCCTGGAGACCCAGGATCGAGTCCCGCGTCAGGCTCCCTGCATAAGCCTGCTTCTCTCTCTGCCTGTGTCTCTGCCTCTCTCTCTCTCTCTCTCTCTCTCTCTCTGTGTGTGTGTGTGTGTGTGTGTCTGGCATGAATAAATAAAATCTTAAAAAAAATGTATTAAAAAACAAATTCAAGTGCCCAGGATGTTAATCATTATGCTATACTGTTTCAACATCTAGAGACTTTGATTCTAATTGTTTCAAATCTCTTTCTAAAATCCTTCCTGAGGGATGCCTGGGTGGCTCAGGGATTAAGCATCTGCCTTTGGCTCAGGGCATGATCCCGGAGCCACATAATTGCAAATGGCGTAGATGGAACTAGAGGATATTATGCTAAGTGAAATGAGTCAATCAGAGAAAGACAATTACCATATGATCTTACTCATATGTGGAATTTAAGAAACAGAAGATCATAAGGAAAGAGAGGAAAAAATAAAGATGAAATGAAAGAGGTAAACAAACCATAAGAAACTTTAAATCATAGGAAACAGGGTTGCTGCAGGGTAAGAGGGATGGAGTAACTGGGTGATGGACATTAAGGAGGACACATGATGTAATGATGTAATGAACACTGGATATTATGTAAGACTGAGGAATCACTGACCTCCAGCTTTGAAACCAATTGATACATTATATGTTCATTAACTGAATTTAAATTTTAAAATATCAATGTAAAACCATTCCTGAGAATAGTTCTATTGACAAGATTTTACTGCCCCACTTCCACTCCAGTTTTTAAAAGTAGTATTAGCTTGTTATAAGGAAAAAAATACAAAATTATCTTCAATCTTATAACTGAGAGTTACTATTCACTCTGGTATATTTCCTTTTTTTTTTTTTAAGACTTTATTTATTCGAGAGAGAGAGAGAGAGAGAGAGAGAGAGAGAGAGGCAGAGACACAGCAGAGGGAGAAGCAGGCTCCATGCAGGGAACCCGATGTGGGACTCGACCCCAGGACCCTGCGCTGGGCCGAAGGCCGACGCTAAATCGCTGAGCCACCCAAGGATCCCCATGGTATATTTCCTTCTTATTCCCTGTACAAAACCTTATTGAGATAAAGTTTATATCCTCTTTTCCTTTTTATCTAATATAATTTTCTCCTTACAGTATAGCTTTGTTAGTGTTTTTACTGTACCATAATTTTGGTATTGTTTGCATATTAGTAGGCCTGAAGATATTTTTGGTTTTTGCATTTAGTATTTATCGACTTCCTACATAAAGCATTTTTCTGCAGGTTAATTGTATTTTTATGACCGTTTCTCAGAAGCAGATTGCTAGAGGTTTTATTTTATTTTATTATTTTATTTTATTTATTCATAAGAGAGACAGAGAGAGAGAGAGAAGAAAGGCAGAGACACAGGCAGAGGGAGAAGCAGGCTCCATGCAGGGAGCCCGATGTGGGACTCTATCCCGGGACTCCAGGATCATGTCCTGAGCTGAAGGCAGATGCTCAACCACTGAGCCAACCAGGCATCCCATTGATTGCTAGGTTTAAGGATATGACCACTTTTGATATCCCTTGTCAAGTGCTTTCCAAAAAGACCTCACTCATGTACATTCCATAAGCAGAATATGCAGGTCTTTGTTTCACTGCAACTTTACCAGTATTATTAGTTTTTTGACCTCCTTTTAAGTGGGATTGATTAAAAATGTGCTCTATGACTTTACTTTTTGTTTCTATTTTTGTAGAAGTGATATACATTTCCAGTAACTATTTCAAACAATATAGGCAATACTGAAAATTACAAAAAAGAATGAAAATTTAGGCCATTTAGAAATGACCACTGTTGCTTCTTCTAGATACTTATTTGCATGTACAGCCTTACATTTGTACATAAATAATACTATCCTGTTTTGTATTTTTTCTTCCACTCAGTAATACGTTCCAGGTATTTATTTCATGTTTGATATAAATCTCAATTCCTCCCCTACTCTTAAGAAAGGAATGCATATTTTTTTTTGGTAATTTTAAGTTTGGAGCCAAAGTCCCAGAATAATAAAAATGTTCATTTGCTGACCTTTGTTCTATGTGTATATATTTCTTTTAGGGTCTCTATGGAGAATTTAGGGTTCAGTTTCCTTGGCAAATTATAATCTTACATTTCAATAAAACTGCAAATATTTCTTAATGTAAAACCTGTATTTTCTCTTACTGGGACATTTAAGGGAGCTTCAAAAGTAACAACTGTTTTGCAATTAGATGAAAAGAATAGAATTATGCCTTTTTTTTGCGATGTGCTTTGGAACTTACTTCTAAAAGAAAATATGCACTGGTCCTTTTTTCCTAGGGCAAATCATAAAATAAAAAAAGTTAAGAGAGTAGCACTGATCCTTTGTTAAATCTGCTGCTAGCTTTTTTAAGATTTATTTTCCCCTATTAAGTGTTCCTAGAGTAGTGATATAAAGGAATAGCCTGCCTGTTTTGCGGGTGAAGGAGGAATATGGTAGCTAACATTTACCAAGCACATATGATATATAATATAAATACTACAAAGTACTGTTAAAGATTTCTTCACTCTGAAGCAAACTTATTTCCTTGTTTATTTCAAGTTCCACTATTTTGAAACAGGTAATATTTCCTTACAACAGAGATAGGCTAGAACAAAGACACCCTTTACAGCAACATCGATGTAATACATTTCTAGTAATTGACTGTAAATGAATATGGATGTTGACACTAGTTTAGTGTAATTCTATTTCTCCCTTTAACAGTGCCTTATATGCAAAGTATGGACTTGATCCTATAGGAAATAGGAATCCAAACAGGATTTAAAACTGGAAGTAAATAACCTGATATTTTTTTCTTTTTTTTTTTCTTTTAAAAGATTTTGTTTCTTTATTTGACAAAGAGACAGAGAGAGAGAGAGAGCAGGCATTCACAAGCATGGGGAGTGAGTGGCAGGAACAGGGAAAGGGAAAAGGAGGCTTACCACAGGGTAGGGAGCCTGACACGGACTCAATCCCAGGACCCTAGAATAATGACCCGAGCTGAAGGCATATACCTAACCCACTAAGCCACCCAGGTGCCCTCAGATATCTGTTTTTAAAGGATTATTCTGGCTAGAAAGGATTTTTAAGAGCAAAAACACTTAAAAGTAGTTAGAAAACTGGAGAATTTATCCAAATGAATCACTTAGTGACCAGAACTAAAGAATGGCAGTGGGAAAATAGAAAAAGGGAATTAAATGATGACAGTATCTAATTACTCCTTTATCCCTCTACAGACCAAAGGGTTATTTCTGAAAAGAAAAAGGAACTAGGAAATGAGCAGTAATGTAAGCTTTCCTATCAACAATCATATCTTGTCTCTCAAGGTCATGGACTTTACTTTCTGTGAATGAAAAATGGTAAGAACTGTTTTCAGCTAGGATAACATTTTAACCTGTAGGATATTCATTTATTTTGCTACCTATTTTTATTGTTTCTAACCCAAAGCTTTCACCTTCTATTCCAAACCAATCCAGAATATTTACTGGACAATAAAGACCATATGAGCAAAGTTATTTCTTAGGCTATTAGTTAAAAAAAATTGATGAAAAAGAGCAGTTTCGTGTTCTCTGATTTAAGAGACATTTCTCTCAGATCATGTCCAGTATACTCAGCAAGTAAAATTAAAGAACAGTTTGACGATGTCAATATGTATAAGCCACTCCCACCCATCATTACTTTTCTAGTTCATTAGAAAAAACAGAATCCCATCTGTTTTGGTTAGTATCAGAAATATTCTCTCCTGATTAAAAGTTCAAATACAAATACTGTAAAAACAAAAAACAAAAACAAAAAAACCCCACCAAACTTTTAAAGCATAAAGCCTGATTTTAATACTTTCTACAGCAAGGACAGTTATTGAACTCTAGATTAAGTATCATTTTTTAAATCTTATCTAAAGAAATATTTTATAAGCTAATTATAGACTAATAAAGCATGGAAAAATAAGCTGAAAATCTAGTAAAATTCATCTAAATTGTTAGTAGCAAATGATGTAGAAAATGCTAGGGTTCAGAGCCAATAGCTAAGAGAGAATCCTTGAGACGTTTTCAGTGCAAAAAGCATGGGGACAGGACCTGGTGGGCAGCAAGAGCTGCACTGGGGTTTGATGGGGGACTGATCACGTATTTTCACGTTGGAAGAGGGTTACAGACAGCACAAACCACCAAGGTATTTTGGAAACAAGGTTTCCAGGATGTTGAGGGGGAAAAGGTTAGGAAACAGTCATCTATTTCTATTAAAACCCTCGTCATGGACAGCCAAGGTGGCTCAGAGGTTTAGCGCCGCCTTCAGCCCAGGGTGTGATCCTGGAGACCAGGGGTCGAGTCCCAGGTGGAGCTCCCTGTAATGGAGCCTGCTTCTCCCTCTGCCTGTGTCTCTGGCCTCTCTCTCTCTCTCTCTCTCTCTCTCTCTCTCTCATAAATAAATAAATAAAATCTTAAAAAAAAAAAAAAAAAACACCCTAGTCATGAGACCCTTCAGATGTGTATCAGTGGAGCATATGCTTGGAGGACAACTGTTACCATGTGACTTTGAGGTAGAGATAAAGGAAGTTTCCAAAGGAATTTTTAAATGTCAAAAGTAGACTTACAGGACTCTGGCGGATTGGGATTATGTTAAGCTAAGATTACCTTTTGCCCTCAGCAAAGTATTAATATTGAGGCAGCTGAGTTCCTAGAGGAATGTCACTCTGCCTGTTTTCAAGGACTTGTCAAAAGGCTGTAGGCAGTAAGGAAATTTTTTCTTTTGCTTTTGTTTCGCACATCAGCAAATATATGGTATTATAAAAATTTGCAAGTATGGTAAACGTCATACAAAATTACAGATTACATCTTCAGAACATTACTATTTGTATAGCCAATTCCACCCTACCCTTTAAACACAAGTAAATATGCAATTAATTATAAATGGACCAAGAGTGGCCAATTCATAGTAACCTGGAGTGAACAGGCAATTAGATTTTCGTAAGACATTTACTTTGAAAATGCCAAGAGATTTGAACAGTTAGGAGTAGGAGCTAAAGCTGAAAAGAAGCCAAAGAGGAAAAGGTCATGACAAACCAAGAAAAAGGAACTAAGAGTGGGATGGGAGAACAAAAGTTATCAATCAATAGGGACTATGAAAGAGGGAGAAGAACAGAATGAAACTAAGCTACATTAACCATAGGTGGGGTGGCAGGTGATAGGATAGTGAGTTTTCCCTACAATAAGAGCACTGCAAGAGTTAAGTATACAGATCCAGTTTTCTCTGCAAGTAGTGCACCCTAATTTTTCTTTGTTTATGGAAGTATTCCCATTTCTCAAGGTTTATATAGGTTGGCCTGTAGTCCCTGTAACCTAAAGAGCATAATTAAAATAAATGGACCTATGACATCAATACCCATGTAATCTTTTCATATTTTCAATATTCATTTGATCTGCACAACCATGTTCAGCATTAGCAGATATCGCAAAAGTGGTTTTTAAAGTATCTGCACCAATTTACATCCGTTGCTCCACATCCTCACCATCACGTGGTTTTAAGTCTATTTTTTCTTTTTCTTTATTATTATTATCATTTTAAAGTGACACTGCTTGGTGGCAAATGGTATCTCACTGTGGTATAAATTTGCATTTTCTTGATGACTAACGACATAGAGTACCTTTTCATATTGAATTGAATATCCTGTTTTATGAAGTGCCAATCCAAGTCTTTTGGCTATTTTTGTTTTTATTTGAGCTGTGAAAAGTTTTCTTACCCATCTGTGGGGCTCTCTGCTCCTTTTGACAAAATGTTGTCAACCTGTATCTCAACTGGCTACATGGTTAATATGATTAGCTACCTCAGTATCTTCTTTCTTTCACTGGTGTAAAATCCTTGAATTCCTCTTTTACCATCTTGGTAAAGGATAAACACCTTCCACAGATTAAAAAAAAAAGGGATGGCTGAAAATTATAAACTAATGACATTCCCTCTTTTCTATATGATATATTTTATTGAGTATTTACACATCATATGAAGTAAAAATGCAGATGTCACCTCAGGCAAATTCAGCTTTCAAAATTTTAGGTAACAAAAACTTACAAAATTATTTTAAAAGCCCCTGAGAGTTAAATTATTTTTATTCCAGAATACTAAGAATATTAAAGGGGGTTGGTATTTTGTTTTCCTTGATTTCATTCCAAACCTCAAAAGTGCTGACTGGCAGTGTGACAGTATCTACGTTAAGGTGTTAAAATTTTTTTTTTACTACTAATGTATGGATTACTACTGCAAGCAATTTAATAACTAACTCTCACTGGTAGGAACTGACCAAATTCTTGACCGTAATGATTGAAATATCCAGAGACAAAGGGAAGTTTTTTTGCTAATTAATGTAGCCCAGTTGTGATCTCAACTATGTGGGTTTTTTTTACAACTTCTATGAGCAAATGACACATCCTTGACTACTCTGGAAGCTGCTAGATTTGCACTTCTCTCAAAAATTAAAACACATGAATATAAAGGAAAAGTAAAATTTGATTCTATCTTCTATCACCATGGTAGGATGCAAACAGGTAAATGGAGAACTGGTTGTAATCCACCAATCCTGTGAAATTATTTACACAAAGAATACACAAAGAATTATTTACACAAATAAATACAGAATTTATTTACACAAAGTGCATTTCACAATCCTGTGAAATTATTTACACAAAGAATGCCTGGCTGGCTCAGTCAGAAGAGTGCATTCTTGATCTTGGGGTCATGAGTTCGAGCCCCACACTGGGTATAGAGATTACTTAAATAAATAAAAACTAAACTAAAAATAGTAGTTAAAAAGTTATATTTGCATCCTTAAGTCTTTACCAAGTAAATCAGATTTAAAATGCAAAACTAAGTTTATATAATAATTTATAAAGCAGAGAAGTGTAGAAAGAATGTCTAGTACCTATCTGTTAAGAAAATTTTCCAGTATTATAGTTTATTAAGTATGGCAGAAATAATGACTTCATATGACCTTGATATTTAAGGAGTGCTAAAAAGAGGTATATTTTGCCATCTAGCTATTTTAAAATAGTTTCCTAATACGCTTATGTCAAATTATTTTTTTAAAGATTTTATTTATTTACTCATGAGAGAGACAGAGAGACACAGAGAGAGGCAGAGACACAGGCAGAGGGAGAAGCAGGCTCCCTGCTCCATCTCGGGACGTGGGACTCCATCTCGGGACGCAGGATCACGCCCTAAGCCAAAGGCAGATGCTCAATCGAGGCTCTCAACCAAGCCACCCAGGCATCCCAAACTTATGTCAAATTTAAGACAAAAGAGATTAACGTGTCAAATAAGCAGAAACTGCTCTTAAAAATTGAGACAAAGCATCAAAATTAAGTTGATTCTGAGATAGGAGGGAAAATTATTTCATTATGGCAAAGAACAACACAGTTTTTAAGAGGTCTTTAAAGTGAGTCCTGGGCATCATTTAGGTGGCTCAACCATGACCTTATTTTGGTAAGAAACTTCTTTCGTACTCCATCTCATTTCAAGCAAAATGTGTAAGTTCTTTTCAAAAACTGTTTTCCACCTAATTTCCTCAGAAATCCCTTAACTTCTCAAGCTGAGAATAAAACTTTCTTCTGAAAGTATTCAATGGAGCATAAGATAGGAATTAGTGGTCCTTCACAAAAGGATATGAGGTAAATCCATTAACATTAAATTACAAAACAACTGCCTTCAGATTCTCACTACAGAAAATAAACATTTATAATAATTACCATTTGGATTCTTCCTCCCTAACTGTGTATCTTCCTATGACTCCTCATGTCTTGGATAATTTCCAAAATGTGGGGAAAGTCTGCGTGGCTCATGATCACCAAAATTTCAGATTTACTAAGGTTGTCCCTTATGGAAATAAAGTAATGTCATGATTACCACAAACAAACTCTGTCACAGCCAAAAAGAGTTAATTTTTTCAACATTATTCTTAAATCTGCCAGAAGGAGAGCCTTCCTGCTAGTTTTTTGAGGGTTAGGGAAGTAGATTTCTTTCATGGTAAGAAGAAACTATGTTTATTCAAAATCACATTTATTGCAATTAAAAATCCTAGAATAATCCTATGATTCTTTTAAATAATAGCATCAATAGATAGCTTATCACATTTCCTTGATAAGCTAATCATGCAAAAAAAATGCTCACAGAGGCCCTTGGATAATATACAGATCCATCTACTAGAAAAATGTTTAATCCAAATAAAACCATCATCTTAATCTTTACATTCATGTAGCTTTTAGTTTTCAAAAATTTTCACAAACATCTTTCATTTGGCCTCAAGACAACATGAGAGATGGCCAAAAGATTAAAACAACAACAACAACTTGTCTTTAAAAATCATTTACTTAGGGGCGCCTGAGTGATTCAGTTGGTTAAGGGTCTGATTCGATATTGGCTCAGTTTATCTCAGGGTGATGGGATCCAAGTTCCATGTCGAACTTGCTCTGGGCATGGAGACTCCTGAGATTCTCTCTCTCTCCCTCTGTCCCTCCCCTCTACTCACTCTCTTGCTCTTTCACGCTCTCTAAAAATAAAATAAAAATCTTTTATTTAGTAGTGTCTCAAACAGGATACAAATGCGCTCCACACAATAAAGCAAGCACACTATTTCGAAATAAAATTACTGGTCAGGTATATATATGCCCCTTGGTATATTTTAAGTCAAAACAGAATCTTGCATTTAAGAATGACCTCAAGAATTTCTTTCTTTCACAGGGACTACTGTCTAATGTCACCCCAAATTATGAAACTTCTAATATGATGACATTTAAATCACAAAATTATCTTTTAAAAACTTTATTTCTAGTGAGCAAGTTATTTTGCAATGAATACCAAGGAGAAAAAACAACAGCAGACAGAGAATATAGAACCTACTGTATTTCTGTCAGTAATCTAACACCAACCATGATGACTGAAGGAAAAACAAAAATTTCAAATATAAATTTCTCTCATAAAATTTGTTTTACAAAATACTGTAAATTATGTCAACGGGAAAATTTAGTGTCCAATGCTTCATTAATTCCTAAAATGTGGTGCATCTGAGTCTTTAAGGAGCTTATGGTCTAAAATAAACAGTAGTGATATGAAGAACATATAAAAACTATGGGAGGGGTGCTTGGGTGGTTCAGTCGGTTAAGTGTCTGCCTTCGGCTCAGGTCATGATCTCAGGGTCCTAGGAGCGAGCCCCACATTGGGCTCCCTGCTCAATGTAGAGCCTGCTTCTCCCTCTCCCTCTGCCTGTAGCTCTGTGCTCTGTCAAATAAATACAATCTTTAAAAAAAACCCACAAAACTATAGGAATACTATGATTTAAGAAGTCTGACAGTTTAAGTAAACAAAATATATTTCACATGAATACATACTTAGAGGATGGGAGAAGTGCTTGTTGGTCAAAAGCTCTGGTTCTCAGGTCACACAGACCTGAGTCTGAAAGCTGGCTCCTTTATTAATTAGCAATTTGACCTTGGACAAGTTATTTAACCTCTGTTTCAGTTTCTTCATCCATAGAAATAGTATAGTAATGTAAACCTTGTAAAACTGTGAGAGTAAAAGGAGATAAGGTATATGTTTATTACCATATCTAATATATGTTAATCCTCAAAAATGTCAGCTATTACTATTACCATCACCACCACCACATTATTATTGTCTTGTAAGGTAGAACTTTTGGTGTATTTGAGTGTGTGTGTGTGTGTGTGTGTGTGTGTGTGTTAAATAGACTGATAGTAGAATGAGTAAATACAGGCCACCTGGGAAGGAAAGAAGAGAAACCTCCAACTTCTCCCAGATATTAAAAATTACTAAAACCTGTCAGGGAAGCCCTTAACAAAGGCTCAACAGCAAGAAAAGGAATGAAGGCCCATCTGACGATATCAAAAGAAAAAAGGCCCACTGTTCCAAGTTTTGTGTCATTTTAAGGGCAGGTGGTATAATGAGGAAGTAACTGTAAATGGAATTGAGTGAGCTGGAAGGATGGGAACTCATCAACTTTGAAGTATAACACTATGGGTTTATCACGACTGGCTTACTTTGCTTGCTTTTTGTTCTGTTTTTGTGGGAGTAGGGAGGGTGGTGTGAGGGTGAAGGCACACAAACAGGATACAGTCATCTTTCCATCTCTAAGTAATGTATCAAGGTCATGCAGCTAGTAAGTAGTATAAGCAGCAGTGCCAGGATTCAATCCCATATTTAACAGACTTCAAAATCCACCATTCAAACACTAAACAGTAAAACGTTCTTTTTGACAGTCCATGGGTGGAAAGATGAGTTCCTGTTTGTCTTGCACATATATGGCAGAGCTCAAATGATACAATCTAATCTGCAGGAGGTAAGCTTATGGAGAATTATTTTCAAATATTCACCTTTTTTTTTTTTTTTTAAAGTAGGCTCCACACTCACTCAGCATGGAGTCCAAACCAGGGTTTGAACTCATGACCCTGAGATCAAGAGCTGGATGCTTAACAAACTAAGCTACTCAATCACCCCTCCAAATATTCAGTGTCTACCAGTAACTAAAAGAAAGCAGAATCAACATAAAATTGAATCCAAAGAATCCATAAACTAAAAGGTAGTAGAGTCCCAGTCAACTTACTTAAATTTAATCTAAACCTTGTTTCATGGACTCTAAAATAGCATTTCCCTCACCTCTCAGGACAATAAGGAAAAAATAAAGCACATGAAGTACATAATGCACTAATTAGTACTTGAGTGATCCTCAGTAAATAGGAGCTCTATCATAATCATCACCATGCTTTAACAATTTGGTATTAATTTTGAATATCAATATAACAAAGGCATACTTAAACAGTAAAAATAGCAAATTGAGGTACCACATTCAATATCCTTTAGGGATACTGAAGAACAAATTAAGAAACATTTACGAACTACGTCACTGTTTCTGGCCTATGGGGAAGAAAACTTTGTTGATTATGTGTGGTGATAGCATTTGAATATTCTCCCTCTTAAACATTAATTTAGTAACTCAAACTATTTTTGAAATTCATATTCAATTCAAATTCATATTCAATTTATAAATTTTCACTGATATGTTAGCACATCACATAATTTACATTACAATTAACTATTAATAAAAATTAACAATGATTTCTCCTTCCTTGTCTATGAATCAACTACTTTTAGAAATCAGAAGTCTGTGCAATGTATCTGAAATCCTGTTAAAAAAAAAATGAAATCCTGCTATTGAATCTTTTTAAAAATCTTTTTCCTAAGAACTTAAATTCACCAAAAACCTGATGTCTCAGCTGAAGTCACACTGCTCTCAGACACAAAGATTATTACTATTATTATTTTTTAAAGAATTATTTGAGAGAGTGCATGCGAGCAAGTGGGAGAGGAAAGAGGGAGAGAGAAAATTCTCAAGCAGACTCCCCACTGAGCAGGGCTTGATCCCAGGACCCTGAGAGAGGATCATGACTTGAGCTGAAACCAAAAGTCAGCTGCTTAACTGACTGAGCCACCCAGATGCCCCCGAGACTCAAAGATTATGCTTATCAATTGTTCAAAGATGCAAACAAATCAATGATATGGAAGAAATATATGCTTTTTGCATCCTTCATCACTCAAGGAGAAAATGCAAAATGGAAACTTGCAGAGAATTCGGGTTTGGCTTTACTAAGAAAAACAAGCAATGGGGAGGGGCAAGATGGCGGAAGAGCAGGGTCTCCAAATCACCTGTCCCCAACAAATTACCTAGAAAACCTTCAAATCATCCTGAAAATCTACGAATTCGGCCTGAGATTTAAAGAGAGACCAGCTGGAATGCTACAGTGAGAAGAGTTCGCGCTTCTATCAAGGTAGGAAGACGGGAAAAAGAAATAAAGACACAAAAGGCCTCCAAGGGGGAGGGGCCCCGCGAGGAGCCGGGCTGAGGCCGGGGCGAGTGTCCCCAGGACAGGAGAGCCCCGTCCCGGAGGAGCAGGAGCTGCACCGACCTTCCCGGGCGGAAAGGCCTCCCGGGGAACTGGAGCAGGATCCCCAGAAAGGCGGGGATGCCCTCGGGCTCCCTGGGACAGTAACAGAGGAGCTGCGCCCCGGGGAGATGCGCCGAGCTCCCTAAGTGCTGCAGCGCGCACGGCGGGACCCGGAGCAACTGGGGGGGGTGGGGGGGTCGGGCGGCGGCTCCGCGGAGGGGGCTGCGGGGCTTCGGAAGCAACTCAGCGGCGGCGGCTCCGGCGGAGGAAGAAGCTCCGCGAGGAGGGGGCGGCGCGGCTCCGTGAACAGCTCGGAGGGGCTCGGGCTGTGGCTCCGCGGAGGGGGCTGCGTGGCTCCGGGAGCAGCTCGGTGGCAGCGGCTCGGGCAGAGGAAGAAGCTCCGCGTCGAGGGGGCGGCGGCTCCGCGGAGGGGGCTGCGGAGCTGGAGCGCGAATCCAACAGCGCAGGCCCCGGAGCATAGGGCTCCGGGACTCAGCCCATGATCCAGCCTCCCCCAGGGACAGGCAGAGGCCGGGAGGGCCCAGGACAGCAAGGACGCTCCTGCCCCGAGCTGACCAGATCGGCGGCCCCGCCCGGGAGCCCCCAGGCCCTGCAGACGGAGAGCCCCAGAGTGACTGCGGGAGCTGACTCCAGGTTCCCAGAGCTGCCGACCCGCCACTGTGGCTTCCTCCCGGGGCCACACGGGGTAAACAACCCCCACTGAGCCCTGCACCAGGCAGGGGCAGAGCAGCTCCCCCAAGTGCTGACACCTGAAAATCAGCACAGCAGGCCCCTCCGCCAGAAGACCAGCTAGACGGACCAGTTCCAGGGGAAGTCAAGGGACGTAAAGTATACAGAATCAGAAGATACTCCCCTGTGTTTTTTTTGTTTTTTTTTGTTTTTTGTTTTTTTTTGTTTTGTGTTTTTTTTCTTTATTTCTTCTTGATTTCTGATTGCTTCCCCCACCCCACCCCCTTTTTTTTCTCCCTTCTTTTTCTTTCTCTTTTTCTTCTCTTTTTCCCTTTTTTTCTTCTTTCTCTTTTGTCTTTTTCTCTTTTCTTTCCTTCTCTCTCTTTTTCTCCTTTTCCCAATACAACTTGTTTTTGGCCATTCTGCACTAAGCAAAATGACTACAAGGAAAACCTCACCTCAAAAAAAAAAAAAGGAATCAGAAACAGCCCTCTCTCCCACAGAGTTACAAAATCTGGATTACAATTCAATGTCAGAAAGCCAATTCAGAAGCACTATTATACAGCTACTGGTGGCTCTAGAAAAAAGCATAAAGGACTCAAGAGACTTCATGACTGCAGAATTCAGATCCAATCAGGCAGAAATTAAAAATCAATTAAATGAGATGCAATCCAAGGTAGAAGTCCTAACAACAAGGCTTAACCAGGTGGAAGAATGAGTGAGTGACATAGAAGACAAGTTGATTGCAAAGAGGGAAACTGAGGAAAAAAGAGACAAGCAATTAAAAGACCATTAGGATAGCTTAAGGGAAATAAATGACAGCCTGAGGAAGAAAAACCTACGTTTAATTGGGGGAAGTTCCGGAGGGCACCGAAAGGGACAGAGGGCCAGAATATGTATTTGAACAAATCCTAGCTGAAAACTTTCCTAATCTGGGAAGGGAAACAGCATTCAGATCCAGGAAATAGAGAGATCCCCCCCTAAAATCAACAAAAACCATTCAACACCTCGACATTTAATAGTGAAGCTTGCAAATTCCAAAGATAAGGAGAAGATCCTTAAAGCAGCAAGAGAAAAAAAGTCCCTGACTTTTATGGGGAGGAATATTAGGGTAACAGCAGACCTCTCCACAGAGACCTGGCAGGCCAGAAAGGGCTGGCAGGATATATTCAGGGTCCTAAATGAGAAGAACATGCAACCAAGAATACTTTATCCAGCAAGGCTCTCATTCAAAATGGAAGGAGAGATAAAGAGCTTCCAAGACAGACAGGAACTGAAAGAACATGTGACCTCCAAACCAGCTCTGCAAGAAATTTTAAGGGGGACTCTTAAAATTCCCCTTTAAGAAGAAGTTCAGAGGAACAATCCACAAAAACAAGGACTGAATAGATATGATGACACTAAACTCATATCTGTCAATAGTAACTCTGAACGTGAAGGGCTTAATGACCCCATCAAAAGGCGCAGGGTTTCAGACTGGATAAAAAAGCAGGACCGATTTTTTGCTGTCTACAAGAGACTCATTTTAGACAGAAGGACACCTACAACCTGAAAATAAAAGGTTGGAGAACCATTTACCATTCAAATGGTCCTCAAAAGAAAGCAGGGGTAGCCATCCTTATATTAGATAAATTAAAATTTACCCCGAAGACTATAGTGAGAGATGAAGAGGGACACTATCTCATACTGAGAGGATCTATCTAACAAGAGGACTTAACAATCCTCAATATATATGCCCCGAATGTGGGAGCTGCCAAATATTTAAACCAATTAATAACCAAACTGAAGAAATACTTTGATAATAATACACTTATACTTGGTGACCTCAATCTAGCTCTTTCTATACTAGATAGGTCTTCTAAGCACAACATATCCAAAGAAACGAGAGCTTTAAATGATACACTGGACCAGATGGATTTCACAGATATCTACAGAACTTTACATCCAAACTCAACTGAATACACATTCTTCTCAAGTGCACATGGAACTTTCTCCAGAATAGACCACATACTGGGTCACAAATCGGGTCTGAACCGATACCAAAAGATTGGGATAGTCCCCTGTATATTCTCAGACCATAATGCCTTGAAATTAGAACTTAATCACAACAAGAAGTTTGGAAGGACCACAAACACGTGGAGGTTAAGGACCACCCTGCTAAAAGATGAAAAGGTCAACCAGGAAATTAAGGAAGAATTAAAAGATTCATGGAAACTAATGAGAATGAAGATACAACCATTCAAAATCTTTGGGATGCAGCAAAAGCAGTCCTGAGGGGGAAATACATCGCAATGCAAGCATCCATTCAAAAACTGGAAAGATCTCAAATTCAAAAGCTCACCTTATACATAAAGGAACTAGAGAAAAAGCAACAAATGGACCCCACCCACAGCAGAAGAAGACAGTTAATTAAAATTCGAGCAGAACTAAATGAAATCGAGACCAAAAGAACTGTGGAACAGATCAACAGAACCAGGAGTTGGTTCTTTGAAAGAATTAATAAGATAGATAAACCAACCTTAGCCAACCTTATTAGAAAGAAGAGAGAGAGGACTCAAATTAATAAAATCATGAATGAGAAAGGAGAGATCACTACCAACACCAAGGAAATACAAACGATTTTAAAAACATATTATGAACAGCTGTACGCCAATAAATTAGGAAATCTAGAAGAAATGGACGCATTCCTGGAAAGCCACAAACTACCAAAACTGGAGCAGGAAGAAATAGAAAACCTGAACAGGCCAATAACCAGGGAGGAAATTGAAGGAGTCATCAAAAACCTCCCAAGACACAAGAGTCCAGGGCCAGATGGCTTCCCAGGGGAATTCTATCAAACGTTTAAAGAAGAAATCATACCTATTCTACTAAAGCTGTTTGGAAAGATAGAAAGAGATGGAGTACTTCCAAATTCGTTCTACGAGGCCAGCATCACTTTAATTCCGAAACCAGACAAAGACCCCACCAAAAAGGAGAATTACAGACCAATATCCCTGATGAACATGGATGCAAAAATTCTCAACAAGATACTAGCCAATAGGATCCAACAACACATTAAGAAAATTATTCACCATGACCAAGTAGGATTTATCCCCAGGACACAAGGCTGGTTCAACACTCGTAAAACCATCAATGTGATTCATCATATCAGCAAGAGAAAAACCAAGAACCATATGATACTCTCATTAGATGCAGAGAAAGCATTTGACAAAATACAGCATCCATTCCTGATCAAAACCCTTCAGAGGGTTGGGATAGAGGGAACTTTCCTCGACATCTTAAAAGCCATTTACAAAAAGCCCACAGCAAATATCATCCTCAATGGGGAAGCACTGGGAGCCTTTCCCCTAAGATCAGGAACAAGACAGGGATGTCCACTCTCACCACTGTTGTTCAACATAGTTCTGGAAGTCCTCGCTTCAGCAATCAGACAACAAAAAGACATTAAAGGCATTCAAATTGGCAAAGAACGGGATCCCTGGGTGGCGCAGCGGTTTGGCGCCTGCCTTTGGCCCAGGGCGCGATCCTGGAGACCCGGGATCGAATCCCACGTCAGGCTCCCGGTGCATGGAGCCTGCTTCTCCCTCTGCCTGTGTCTCTGCCTCTCTCTCTCTGACTATCATAAAATAAAATAAGAAAAAAAAAAAAAAAGATTTAAAAAAACAAATTGGCAAAGAAGAAGTCAAACTCTCCCTCTTCGCCGATGACATGATACTCTACATAGAAAACCCAAAAGCCTCCACCCCAAGATTGCTAGAACTCATACAGCAATTTGGTAGCGTGGCAGGATACAAAATCAATGCCCAGAAATCAATGGCATTTCTATACACTAACAATGAGACTGAAGAAAGAGAAATTAAGGAGTCAATCCCATTTACAATTGCACCCAAAAGCATAAGATACCTAGGAATAAACCTAACCAAAGAGGTAAAAGATCTATACCCTAAAAACTATAGAACACTTCTGAAAGAAATTGAGGAAGACACAAAGAGATGGAAAAATATTCCATGCTCATGGATTGGCAGAATTAATATTGTAAAAATGTCAATGTTACCCAGGGCAATTTACACGTTTAATGCAATCCCTATCAAAATACCATGGACTTTATTCAGAGAGTTAGAACAAATTATTTTAAGATTTGTGTGGAATCAGAAAAGACCCCGAATAGCCAGGGGAATTTTAAAAAAGAAAACCATAGCTGGGGGCATCACAATGCCAGATTTCAGGTTGTACTACAAAGCTGTGGTCATCAAGACAGTGTGGTACTGGCACAAAAACAGACACATAGATCAATGGAACAGAATAGAGAACCCAGAAGTGGACCCTGAAATGTATGGTCATCTAATATTCGATAAAGGAGGAAAGACTATCCATTGGAAGAAAGACAGTCTCTTCAATAAATGGTGTTGGGAAAATTGGACATCCACATGCAGAAGAATGAAACTGGACCACTCTCTTTCACCATACACAAAGATAAACTCAAAATGGATGAGAGATCTAAATGTGAGACAAGAGTCCATCAAAATCATAGTAGAGAACACAGGCAACACCCTTTTTGAACTTGGCCACAGTAACTTCTTACAAGATACATCCACAAAGGCAAAAGAAACAAAAGCAAAAATGAACTATTGGGACTTCATCAAGATAAGAAGCTTTTGCACAGCAAAGGATACAGACAACAAAACTAAAGACAACCTACAGAATGGGAGAAGATATTTGCAAATGACGTATCAGATAAAGGGCTAGTTTCCAAGATCTATAAAGAACTTATTAAACTCAACACCAAAGAAACAAACAATCCAATCATGAAATGGGCAAAAGACATGAAGAGAAATCTCACAGAAGAAGACATAGACATGGCCAACATGCACATGAGAAAATGCTCTGCATCACTTGCCATCAGGGAAATACAAATCAAAACCACAATGAGATCCCACCTCACACCAGTGAGAATGGGGAAAATTAACAAGGCAGGAAACAACAAATGTTGGAGAGGATGCGGAGAAAAGGGAACCCTCTTACACTGTTGGTGGGAATGTGAACTGGGTGCAGCCACTCTGGAAAACTGTGTGGAGGTTCCTCAAAGAGTTAAAAATAGACCTGCCCTATGACCCAGCAATTGCACTGTTGGGGATTTACCCCAAAGATTCAGATGCAATGAAACGTCGGGACACCTGCACCCCGATGTTTCTAGCAGCAATGGCCACAATAGCCAAACTGTGGAAGGAGCCTCGGTGTCCATCGAAAGATGAATGGATAAAGAAGATGTGGTTTATGTATACAATGGAATATTACTCAGCCATTAGAATCGACCAATACCCACCATTTGCTTCAACGTGGATGGAACTGGAGGTTATTATGCTGAGTGAAATAAGTCAATCGGAGAAGGACAAACAGTGTATGTTCTCATTCATTTGGGGAATATAAATAATAGTGAAAGGGAATATAAAGGAAGGGAAAAGAAATGTTGGGAAATATCAGGAAGGGAGACAGAACATAAAGACTCCTAACTCTGGGAAACGAACTAGGGGTGGTGGAAGGGGAGGAGGGCGGGTGTTGGAGGGGAATGGGTGACGGGCACTGAGGCGGACACTTGACGGGATGAGCACTGGGTGTTTTTCTGTATGTTGGTAAATTGAACACCAATAAAAATTAATTAAAAAAAAAAAAAAAAAAAACATGGATCCCTGGGTGGTGCAGTGGTTTAGCGGCTGCCTTTGGCCCAGGGCGCAATCCTGGAGACCCGGGATCGAATCCCTCGTCGGGCTCCTGGTGCATGGAGTCTGCTTCTCCCTCTGCCTGTGTCTCTGCCTCTCTCTCTCTCTCTCTCTCTCTCTCTGTGTGACTATCATAAATAAATAAAAATTAAAAAAAAATAATAAAATAAAATAAAATAAAAAACAAGCAAATAAAATATGCCTAATTAAAAATACAGAAAAAACCAGCCCTGTAATTTATGTTAGCTGATTAAGTCTTTAAGTCACAAGTTAAAAATTAGTTCTAGTTAATAACATCTTTAATCATTAGTAAGAGCCCTGGACCTGATTAATAAATACACAATACCATCTCTTTACAGGCACATTTAGCAGCTCTCACTGAATGCAGAATTCTTCATCCAAAAACAAAATGTATAATTTAATAAATTTAGTTGTCACTCCAAAGCCCTCTCTTTTTCCACTGTCATAAATGAGAAAATATATCAGCCACTCTGGTAAGTAACCGTACATATGTTATCTCATATATTCCTTATATACACTAAGAAGAGGTAAATTATCACGCCCAGTCGTATCTGGTACACAGCAGAAGATGTAGTGTGAATCCAGGTCGGCCTAGATTCAAGGCATTCAGATTTTGGAATTCCAGCTCCTCTCTTTTATTTTTACTTTTTTAGCTCCTCTCTTTTAAATACTAGAAATGTTTTTCCCATTTTCTCCATTTTTAGACTCCTTTCTGAAGTAATAAAATCAAGATAACTAATACAAAATTTTAAGATTTTAAGTAATCTCTTCATCTAACATAAGGTTTGAACTCATAACCTTGAAATCAAGAGTCCCATGCTCTTCTGACCGAGTCAGCCAGACATACCAAAATTCACAAGATTTTAAACCAGTATAACACTAAAGCTAAAACAGAGGGGGGGAAATGGGTATCACAGCCAGGTTTCTTTACGCCAAGAAAAATTCATAATCAATATCAATAAGAATTTGCCTATGCTACCTCAAATCAGACAGGTTTTTCTTGCTTTAGAGTGTGTATGCATGTTGTGTGGGTACATGTTTTGCACCTGTCAAATGACCAAAACAGGTGTTTCAACTACAACTCTATGAAACCCAAACAAACAAGTACAGACAAGTATGTGAATAAGTACAAAGTTCTCTTAAGTCACACTCAGGAATAGCATCATGAATTTATACCTTACCCCATTCCTTGTTTTATCATAATAAACTGAGTTAGCTAATAATGCAGATTTAATATCACACATTTCTTTAGTCTACTTACCACTTATTCATGTTTTTGTTTTTAAACATTTTTTATTTGAGAGAGAGAGCATGGGGGAAGGTGGTGGTGACGGAGGCACAGGGTAAGGGAGAAACGGACTCTCTGATGACCAGGGAGCCCATGCAGAGCTTGATTCTTTGAGGACCTCGAGATCATGACCTGAGCTGAAGGCAGACGCTTAACTTACTGAGCCACCCAGGTGCCCCTTATTAAATAACAAGAATGCGGATTATACATCTATATAAGAAATACATTCTAAAGGTTTACTATTAGCTTCCTATTTACAAAAATTAAATGACAAATGTTTACACTATGAATTTACCCAAAAGGCTACAGATGACTATAAAAACAGTGAAGCTTCTAAATATTATGGTTATACATTCAATATTATTTCAAAAACCTTTTATCCAGATCATACAAAGGCATTTAAATCCTAAGTATAAAAATCAAGATTTGTTTTACTTAAAAAAAAAAGGGCACATTTTGTTTTAGTTAACAATGAAAACCATTTGTTGGTGTGCCCCTCAATTTGCTACACTGAGTCCTGCCTAACTCATGATCATTTAATAAAGCAAATTAGATCTTAAAAAAAAAATTAAAAACATGTGTCATAACAAATTCCCTTAGAGCAACTCAAATGTTAGAAATAAAATTATTTCAAAAATTTATATCTGTACTGCTTTGATCTTTACTATCCAAATAATGTTCGACTTTTAAAAACATGTTACATCTTAAAACTTTTTAAAGAAAAAAAGTAAAACTTTTAAAAGGAGTTACTACTACCAGTATCTTGCCTAATCCTCCATGGACAGGTAAACACTAGAGCCCCTACCTTGTGCTGTTCGATGGCATCTATCCACTGTTGTCTGTGATCCGGATCTTGAGCACGAAGATACCAAACGCTATCATTTACGCTAATATCAAATCGACATTCATCAAAATCATGAGGCTGTGGAGCAAAAAGGTAGAAAATGAAAAGCAAAGCTAATTATATTCTCAGAAATGTTACAACCAAGAGCAAAAACATGAACATATTCATTCTGGCTGGTGGGTGACTCCTGTTATTTTTCTATTTATTTTTCTACTCAAATAACTGTTTTTTGAAGATCTCTCAGATAAAAAGCACAAGAACACAGTTACCAAAAACTAAGTTTTATTCACTACTCCTACAAACGAGTTGGTGCATAAATATATTTCAAAAAACAGAGCTAATACTTTCATCAAATGCTTTGAATTAGCTTAACTAGGGGGAACATCACCATAAGCACACACACAACAAACCCACCAAAATAAGCTTTAGGGAAGACGTTTACTACTTTTTTCCATGCCTCCATTACTCAAAAAAAAAAAAAAAAACAAAAAAAAACAACTCATCGCAAATAGTTGTATTTCATTAAATGTGATAAACAAAATACATTCTGTCACAAAATAATGTTAACATTTCCTTCTAAGTATCTCAAATTAACTTCTAACTTTTTAAATTTCTTTGAGAACACCAGGAGAGCTTCCAATGAGAAGAAAAATAAAGTAACATTACCATTAGACCTACATTAGATAGAGGACACTGCCTATAACAGAAAGTAAACATTTAGTGAAAATATTAATTACTTGGTTCAGTCTTTTCCATTCTTTGTAAGAATATGTAAAATGAGTATTTTATAGAGTATTTTATATCTTTAATTTTTGTTCAGTAAATTAATTCAAATATGATTGGACACATCACATATACCACCTCTTCTACTAGACATAGTATAGAGAGTGAATCAATTTCTTCTCCTGTGAATAATCTTAGAAAAGAGAAAGTCCTCTCTGGTCAATGTAATAATAAACTTATTTGATGAACAGAATCTACATTTTGTATTTCCAAGATTTATCATTTATTCTTTCCTCCTTTTAAACAGTATCAATCTTTTATCTCCTTATCTGTTTAACAAAAATACTGTAACTCCACAATTAAAAAAAATTTTTTATTTATTTGACAGAGGGAGAGCATGAGAGCACAAGCGGGGGAGAGGCAGGTAGAGGCAGAGGAGCCCGATGAGGGGCTTGATCCCAGGACCTGGGGATCATGACCTGAGCCAAAAGCAGACACTTAACTGACTGAGCCACCCAGGTGCTACTGCTACAATATTCTTTAGATTACAAAACAGATTTCTCTTTTAAAATTAAGACAACAAATCATAGATCTGACTAGCTAAAGGATGTAAGTTAAGCATTTTCTTTTACTTTTTTTTTTTTCTTTTTTTTAGCATTTTCTGAATCAACGTGTTCGACATCACAGTTTGGACTATGGATAGTCAAGCCTTAAGAATGGAATCCAGTTACCAAAAAAGGTTTCTTGGAGGAGGGAAAGAATATATACTATCTGAAGAACCAAGTAAATAATTTAACTGATCAGTCTACTATTCTGAATGGCCCAGAGATTTTTAAACTTTCACTTCATAATCAGTCTCATCATATTTCTAGCTACCATTCCTGAAAATGTCTTACAGTTTGTATTGTTGTTAGTGCCCTCATTAAAGCTGTAGAAAATAAGGTACATAATAGTTCAAAGTTTACTGGTTTCTCCAGCAAACACTTTTTCCTCTTTGACATCTTCAAAACTTCCTCACAATCTTCCAGTGAGTAGTACAATGCCACATTTAAAATATTCCTGAAAACAGAAACTTACCACAGGCTTCCTGTGGATATGAGTGACTTAATAAAATCTAAAATCAGTATGTAAAATTTGCCAAATTTCTAAATCTGCCAAGTATAAATTATGATCTCTTCTCCCTGTTCAAAGTTTAAAAATGTGGAAAATGTCAAGCTTTTTGATAGAGCTGCATAGAAATAGAAATAAAATGGTAGTCTAGAAAGCTGAAATTAAAGAATTTGGTAGCTTCAACTGAATGTCACCATTGTGATGAATGCAGTATCTTCATACCCATACACAGAGATGGTAGTTAACAGAAAATGTATACAAGGTAGCCAGTTCCACCATCAACAATCTGACAGGTAGGTGGCATAAAAGAGGGATATATCAATTATCTGGTGATAGAGTCTGTGAACACAGAGCCTTGAGTTCCCAAAATGTGTAAAAGTGAAGGAAGCGATGTCTACAGGGCAAATGACAGACTTCTTAAGAGAACATGTTTTAGAAAATATTGAAGTCTAGACAACTGAGCTTATATCACGTGTCAACGTACATACAACACTCCAACATAAAATAGAGAACTACTTGATTCAAACACAACTGCAATGAACACAAATGAGATTACTTTACTCTCCCAAAAACCAAATTGTGTCCCCAATGAGAAAGCCAACAACAAAAAAGGAAAATATCAAGGAAAATGTAGGGGGGCCTCACACTTTACCCTGTTAAAATTTATCGTAAGGGATCAAAAAAAATTTATCAAAACGTGAAATGACACTTATATCTACTGTCTTGGTGTGTCTAAGTCAGTTCTTTCAGTTTCTATAACAAAAATACCATTAAGTGTTACAGGGAGCTTAAACACAAATTTCTCACAGTACTGGAGGCTACAAGTCCAGATCACAGTGCCAGCATAGTAGTGTTTGAGGGTCCTCTCTCTGGTTTACAGATGGCTGCTTCCTAACTCTGTCCTCAGATGGATGACAGAGAACTCTGTGGTCTCTTCATCCCCTCAGAAGGGTGCCAATTTCATCATGTGGTCTTCACTCTCATATCATCTAAACCCAATTACCTCCCAATGGCCTCACCTCTGAATGTGATCACAATGAGAAATTAATATTCAACACAAGAATTTTGGGAGGACACATGCATTCAGTCTAAAGTCTTCACTAGCTATTAAAAATAACGTTATAGGAACAAGAGGTATAAATCCGCAAAGAAAAAGAAAGAAAAATTTTCTACAAAATTAATTAAAGTTTTATTTATTTGTTTGAGAGAGTGAGCGAGCACAGGGGCACAAGTGGGAGGGAGGGGCAGAGGGACACTCAGATTCTCAGGGAGCCAGCCCTGGAGGTCCATCCCAGGATCCTGAGATCAGGACCTGAGATGAAGTTAGATGCTTAACCAACTGAGCCACCTAGGCACCTCTCGACAAAATTTAAAAGTAGAATGTGGTAACTGAGTTATTTGGCTTGAGAAAGCCGAAAATTAAGCATCTACAAGAAAAAAGAAGAGAAAAGAAATCAAGCCAATTTGTATGCAATGACAGAAATGCAAGGGAACTGGAGATAACAGGTAGCCATAAAAGTAAAAGCAAGGGTGTAGTTGGAAAAAAATAAGATCAAGAGTCATTTAAAGGTGCAATTAAACCCTGGGAATTCCAAGCATTGGTTACTACTCACCTACCACGGTGCAATATTAGAGGCACCACCCCTACCTCTCAGAGAGATTGTATCAGTTTTAAGAAGTAGGGACAGTGGGTGTGGGGAAAGGAAAAAAAAAAAAGCAGATACGGAAATATTCATATTTATTTTTTTCCCCTACCTGACTTCCAGAGAGCTAGCACCCACACAAGTTCCTTCTATCCCCTTCTGCCCATAGGAAGATTCTTCTATGAAAAAATTAAGTAGTCCAAGAAAAAAGGCATAAAGTAATGATATTTAAGGGTTTCACACCCAGGCACTTAATCAGTATGATAGTTCTAAACCATGAACATAAAGAAACATTTACCTTTCAAATCTGGTAGGTATGTGTCACCAAAATGAGAGAATAACCAAGAGAAGTCAGCAGCATTTGAGATCCAGGAAAAGAAGCAGCAAAGGGACTTCCCAGGAAGACAAGGAAAATGCAAGAAGCAGAGTTATGGAAAAGACTCCAAAGTCTAGATTAGAACAGTATGACAGGATGCTTTAGAAGAGATTTCTCTGGTAGGGGCAAAAGTGGAAATGAAAAGACTATCTAAAAGGTTAAACTCAGGGGACAGAATGTAAGAAGACTTAGAAATTCAAAGAAAGTCAACCAAATTTTTAATGAACTTTATCATTCATATATAGTAAACTTTATCGATTTTAATCACTGCCACAAATAGATGGAAATGTTTTCATTTACATAATCCCTTCTAATGATTCCTCATGTTCTCTATATAATATCCCTCCCTCTGCCAACACCTTCCAGAAACCAAGAATTTGCTTTCATCTATTTATTAGTTTGCATTTTTAAAGAAATTTATGTAAATGAAATCAGTATGTACTCTTATGCCTCAGTGGTTTTACTCAGTATAACAATTTTTGTATTCATTGTGTTGTGTCTTACAGTAATTGATTCTTTTTATTGCTGAGTTGATTTATAATGAATATAACATTTTGTTTATTCACCTGTTGAAAAATTGCTTCCACTTTTTTAATTTGAATAAATGATGTGAAAATTCTTATGTTATATGGATATTTTTACTTTTTTTAAAAGATTTTATTTATTTATTCATGAGAGACACAGAGAGAGGCAGAGACAGAGGCAGAGGGAGAAACAGGCTCCATGCAGGGAGCCTGATGTGGGACTCAATCCCAGGACCCTGTTATCACGACCTGAGCCAAAGCAGATGCTCAACTGCTGAGCCAGTAAGGCGCCCCTATTTTTACTTCTGACCTAGGATTGGAATGCCTAACTCAAAAACGTAGGTATACATTTAAGGAACTGCCAAAAATAGTTGTACCATTTTACATTCTTACCAGTAGTCTATCAAAATCCAGTTATTTCACATCCTTGTTTGGGCTTACTTTTGGACTCTACACTGTTCCACTGATCTAAATGTCTATTCTTGGGGTGCCTGGCTGGCTCAGTCAGTAAAGCATGCAAAACTCTTAATCTGGGGGTTTTATGTCTATTCTTACTCCAAAAACACTAAATTATTGCTGCGTAACAGTCTTGAAATCATGTAGTGTTGTCTTCAAACTTTACTCACCTTTTAAAAACTGCTTTGGCTAATCTCGGTAGTTTGCATATACCTATGTATTTCTAGATACATTTAGTACCGGGTTGCAGTGATTCCATAGGTTTTCTATAGATTAATATGGGAACGTGTGATCTCTTAACAATATTGACCCTTCCAATCCATGGACATTTCTCCAATTACTCATGTCTTATCTTCACAATCTCATTTAGCCTGTACTGTACAGGTACGATGCACAATGACAGACTGATTCCTAAGTAATGTCTTTTTTAGGTTACTATACATAAAATTGTTTTTAAAATTTCACTGCTTACAGTATATAATACATTTCATAATTGTAATATTAACCTTATATTCCATGATTGTGCAAAATTCACTTAGTACATCTGCCAGCTGTTTAAATAATACACCTAAAGTAACCTACAAAACAAAAACATTGATGCCACCTGTTTTCCTTCTGCCTTTCTGATCTTTATGCTTTTTTGTATCTTTTTTTCTTGCCACACTGAAATGACTAGGATGTTCAAAACAATGTTAAAATTGAAGTGGTAAGGGCAGACATCTTGCCCCGACCTTAATCTTAGGAGAAACGCATAAAATATTTTGCCATTAAGCACGATGTTAAACTATGAATTTTGTTCATGTCCTTCATTAGACTGATTTTCCTTTCTACTTCTAGTTACCTAAGAATTTCTTTTTGTAAATTTAAATGAATGTTGGATTTTGTCCAAACCTTTTTTTGGTCTGTATCTACTGAAATTTGTTATGAATTTCTGTAGTTAAAATGGCAAATTACAATGACTGATTTAACACACTGAATTAACCTTGAATTCCTGAGATAAGTCCATTTGGTCGTGACATATAATTTTTTTTTTTTTTTTTTTGTCCCAAGGGGGTGCACCATTCTTGGAGGTACTATAATACAAGGCTGATGCATGGAATGGATCAGCCATTTTCCTGATCCAAAAACCCAGTTACTGTATTGTCCTTGGATAGAGAATATATCAGATATGAAAATGATAAGGACAGATACTATACACTATCTTAGCCAAAAGGCTCAGAAGTGATACATAAATCTTTTTATATACTATTGATTTGCTAATATTTTGTAAAGAAACACGGACAATATCTATGTCCATCACACAGCTGTAATTTTCTTGTGATGTCTTATCAGGTTTAGGTTTCACAGTTATGCTGGCAACCTAACAAGTGCTAGAAAGACTCTGCATAAAATTGGGACTATTTCTTGGATGTATTAAAGAACATACCAGTGAAGTCGTGGTGGAAATGTTTTCTTGATGGAGGAGGTATTAACAACATCAGTTTTTTAGACTTTGCCTTATTCAGATTTTCTGTATCTTAAAAGCATTAAAAGGGAAAAAATAATCCTATAATTAACGATATATATTCACTTTAAAAAAAAAGATTTTATTCATTTATTCATGAGAGAGAGAGAGAGAGAGAGAGGGCAGAGACACAGGCAGAGAGGGAGAAGCAGGCTCCATGCAAGGGGCCCAACGTGGGACTCAATCCCGGGACTCCAGGATCACGCCCTGGGCCAAAGGCAGGCGCCAAACTGCTGAGCCACTCAGGGATCCCCATATTCACTTTTTCTGATACTCTTCACCAATTCCTAAAGACCTCAGTTTGCCACTGGGGGTATTTCTCTCCAGCCTGAAAAAGTTCCATTAACATTTCTTGTAGTACAGGTCTGCCCATAAGTTCTCTTAGTTTTCCTTTACCTAAAAATATCTTTTTTACTTCATTTTTGAAGAATATCTTCACTGAATACAGAATTTTGGAAAGATAATTTTTTTCTTTCATTCCATTAAAAGACATTTTCTGGCTTCCACGATCTTAAGAAGTGTATGGTAATTTGAATCTCCCCATTTATGTGTCACTTTTCTCTAGCTATGTTCAAGATTTTTTTATCTTTGGTTTTCACAGCAGTTTGATATGTTAGGTTTCTATTTATCCTGTTGGTGTATAGCTTCTTGAATCTATAAATTTATATTCTTCACCAAATTTTGAAGGTTTTACTATAATTTCTTCAAATATTTTTTCAATTTCTTTTCTCCTCTCAAGACTCCAAAAAACCCATTTAATTCTGCTCATTTAAAACAAAGAAACAAAAAAACCAAATTAGGTTAAGAATGACTTGTTTTGATCTATATTCAAAAACCGGATTATTTTCTCTGTCATCTTTATCTACTACTATAAATCCCAGAGAATAAATGTTTTTTATTTTGGATATCATTCTAAATTCCCACTGGTTCTTTTTATATGTTTCCTTTTACTTTGCTGAACTGGCCTTCCTTTTCATTCACTACAAGCCTATTTTTCTTTTACCTCACATAATTATAAAACCTTCTTTAAAAATCCTTGTCCAATAATTGTAACATCTTGTTCATTTTGAATTTGGCATTTGTGTCTTTTCCCTTGAGAATGTGTTGTTATTTTCTGGCTCTTCATGTTGAGTAATTTTGAGTTGACCTTGAAAATTGTGAATGTTGTGCTGTAAACTCTGGATTCTGTTATATTGTTCTGAAAAATACTGTTTTTCTTTTAGCAGGCAATTAACATGCTCAGACCCAAATTACTAATTCCATCATGTGTTTAATGGGCAGCAGCTAGGATCTCAGTTTACTTTCATTCTCGTCTGCAATACACACAAAGGAGGGGCCAGGTACAAACTTGGACAGAGTTTTATATTTAGAATTTGAGGTTCCCTTTCTTTAGCCCCTTTTTTTCTGCATTACCTCCTCACTAACTGCATTCCTTCTCCTGGTACCTACAGCTAAAAAAAATGGCAAGTGTTCTTTAAGAGTTTTAGCTCCCTACATCTCTGCCATGGTGGCAGTAATTCTGATCACATTTCAGACCACTTTCCATCTGCCTCACACATACGTAGCTCAGAAGTCAACCAGAGATTTGGGGAGAGTTTTTACACAATTTTGAGTTCCCCTTCTCTGGTTTCTCTTTTGTGTATTTTCTCATTTTCCATTAGCCCTGGTAGTACCAAAACCTTTCTTAGGTTCTGCTGGTCAAAAAGATGCCTGGTTGATTTTTCTGTTAAAGTTTTAGCCACCCAGTACCACCACAACAGAAAAGTCACCCTTTTTCTACTCATTGCCAAATATCCTCTCCACTGATATTTGAGTCCAGTTGAAAGGACTCACTCATCAGGGAGTCCTTTCAACTCAGAGGTTTGAGCCTCAGTCCCAAAAGGCTCTTATGATACCAGTACCAGCACCAGTGGGCAACACTTTCTCTTCCGAGGTCCAACTCCCAGCCCTATCTCCAACTTATAGGTTCTGTTAATCCCAATTTCATCCCTTCGTTCCTCTGGCCCTATGATTTATAAAAGCTGGTCACTGCAATTAATACCTATGTACTATCCACAGTGTTTTTCTTTTGTTCTTTTAGTTCTAAACATTTTCTGCTGAAATACCTACAGTGGTTTCTGGTTCCATGAGAGGACCTCTGAATGATGTAATAAACAGTCCAAAAATAGTAAATGTTCATTTCATAATGGAGTAATAGATATCCATTCAAAAACAGTATTTTCAAAGGTTGGAAATTTGACAACTTAGTATGTGAGAAGAAGATAAAAGAGGTTACAAAAGCATATGTACAATGTGATCCTAATCATGCTGTTGCTTCAATACCACTTTAGTACAACCACGTGATTAAAGACTGTACAACAGAGGCCCTGTTTGGCACACCCATATAATTCAGGCCACAGTGACTTACACTGAACAAACATTTATTTATTGAAGGTGGAGACTGAAATTCAGGCAACTATCGTCCACACAAAAACATGCACACCAGTGTTCACAACAGCTTTATTTGTAACAGCTCCCCAACCGGAAGCAACTCAAACATTCTTCAATTGGTGAATGGTACAGAAACTGAGATATATATACTACTCAGCAATAAAAAGGAACAAATTATTGATATACTCAATAGCCTAGTGGATCTTGAGGAAATCATGCTGAAGAAAAAAGCAAATCTCAAAAGGTAACATTGTATGATTCCATTTATATAAAATTTTCAAAATGATAAAATTATAGAAATGATGAAAAGATTAGTGGTTGCAGGGGTTAGACATGAGATAGTAGGCTGGAGAGAGAGGAGAGAAGAGTGACTATAAAGGGAAGAATGAGGGATTTTTGTGCTGATGAAACAGTTTTGTATTTCTATTGTAATGGTGGTTACAAGAATCTATGCCTTATAAAATTGCACAGAGTTACATACACACATATGCATGCATGCACACATATACACACACACACACAAATGAGTACATGTAAAACTGGTAAAATGTGAATAAGGTCTGTGGGTTGTACCAGTATCAACTTTTGGGTTTTGAATTGTACTATGTAAGATTTCACCATGCAGGGAAAGTGGATGAAGGATAAATAAAACCCCTGTGTTCTATTTTTGCAAGTTTCTATGAAAGTACATTTATTTCAAAATTAAAAGTTCTTTTTAAGTTTTGAAAAATAAAAAATATTCAACAAAATGTTCAAAGTGGACTATATAAGATTAACATCACTTGTGCAGGCTGATGACAGAGGCATTAAAGAGAGGCTAACGGTCTATATTCAGAATCTATCATAGATGGTGTGATCTTGGCAATGTCCCAACAGTCTGGATAATGAAAATATTGCTATGTTGCTGTAGAAACTAGATTCTGTCAGCACCCCAAGACATTTAGGCATGTGTCAGTATACATATCATATGATTTACAGGGAGGAATAAATGCTCTGGTAAGCAGACATTTCAATTTTCTGGTAAATGCATTCTCTGTAAATATTCCACTCAGAAATATATGATAATCTGAAAGTCTGGCATAGAAACAAAATAAGGGGCAGCCCCGGTGGCGCAGCGGTTTAGCGCTGCCTGCAGCCCAGGGCGTGATCCTGGAGACCAGAATCGAGTCCCACGCCAGGCTCCCTGCATGGAGCCCGCTTCTCCCTCTGCCTGTGTCTCTGCCTGTCTCTCTCTCTCAATCTGAATGAATAAATAAATAAATCTTTAAAAAGAAAAAAAAAAGAAAGAAAGAAAATAAGGAGAATTAGTTGAAAGATTTTTAGTGGCGAGTAGCATACCAAAGTTAATGCAATGTTTTTTCCAACTTTCCTTTTTAAGTCACAGAATCTTTGTTCTCCTCCCTGCCCAACAAATCTTAACTGTAACATTTACACATAAAAAAAAAAAAAAAAAAAAAAACACAAAATGCTAGGACAGAGGTTTGAAGGAAAGAAGTACAGACATCTTGCCTCTGATGTGATAACCAGGGAAGGATATCATATCATTTTAGTGTATTTTGCCAAGGATGCATAACCTGAATCAAATCACAAAGAAACACCAAACCCCAAGTGAAGAACATTCTAGAAAATAACTGGCCTGTAGTTTTCAAAAATACGCTACACTACACAAAGTAAGGGTAAGGAAATAATTGCTCTAGATTAAGTGAAACTAAAGAGACATGACACCTAAATGCAATACATGTTCTAGACTGCATTTTTTTATTTTTTTATTTTTTAAATATTTTATTTATTTATTCATGAGACACACGGGGGGGGGGGGGGGCGGAGACACAGGCAGAGGGAGAAGCAGGCTCCATGTGCCACTCAGGCGTCCCTAGACTGAATTTTTACTAAAGGGAGAAAAATATACTATATGGAGCACTGTTGGAACAATGGATAAAACTGGAATATGAACTATCAATTAGAAAAAATTATTACTATATGAAATTTCCAGACTTTGCTAGCTATATTATGATTATATCTACAGAGAGTGTCTGCTTATAGAAATTATACACTTAAGCATTAAGTGGAAAACAAGTAAGATAAAGGGAACCGACTCTCAAATGACCCAGGGGAAAATATAAGGCATGTGTACACATGTGCCTAAAGAGAATGATACAAGAAATGTTAAAATATTGGTGAGTCTAAGTGTTCACAGAAGTTATCACATTAGTCTTGCAACTTTTTGTATAAATTTATTCCAAAATAAAAAGTTAAAAACGATACCTTAAAAAAACAGGAGTAGTCTCTTTCCTTACAACAGTACCTTGAAAGCCAGCTACTTAATCTCTCTTTATATCCCACTGTTAAAGGGAGACAATGTCATCAAATAGTTAACAAAATCACTAATATTAAAACCAAAGATTAAATACACGAGAAAAAAAAAAGGAATTCTGAAGAAACAGTCAATGACATAAGGATCAAAAAATAAAAATACATGGACACATACTATGTGACACATGTACATTCATATATGCACACAAATATACACACAATTTATAATTTCAACCAGGCCTTTTCCCTTCAACCTCTAATTGCCTCCTATCTTCTGAATGTTTAAGAGGATTAATCTCAACATTCAAAACTTGTCAACTGATTGCTTCACCCAACTTCTCTTGCAGGCTTCTACATTTCCATAAATGGTACCTACCAAATGCTTAGACCTGAAATCATCTGACCCTTCATTTTTCTCACATCGTATGAGGCTTCCATCAGCAAATCTGCAAACCTTGTCAACTATACTTTCAAATTAAATCTGGAATCCAATCAGTTCTCATAATCTCCACCAATACTACTCTGATCCAAACCATTGATGTCTCCCATCTCAAATATTTGCATAGTCACCTCTAGGGCTGCCTAATTCTGGTTCCCTGCTTTCATTCTTGCCTCCTAAAATCTATTCTTAACAAAGCAGCCAGAAGGGATCCCAGTACAAGGATTAAATCACTCCACTGTTCAAGCTTCCAGTAACTTCTCTTCTCACTTAACATAAAAAGTCAACGTCCTAAAAAAAAAAGTCAATGTCCTTCGATGACCCACAAGGCACTACACAACCAGGAGCACCACCTCTGTGCCTACTTTTCCTACCACTTTCCCTTTGTCTATAAACCATACAGGCCTCCAGCCAGACAGGCCCCCTTACAGTTCCTTCAACTACCCTGGAGGAACTTGACAACTGCTGCTCCTTCTTACCAAGTCACCTCTTCCCACATTCATTTTCCTCCGTGAGATTTCTACTCAAATACTTTATTATCACCCATTATAAAACCCCCTGCCACACATGCAAATTTTACATTTTTGAAATAAGGATGTGTCTTACAATGGTATCAACTAGAATTGGCAATGTAACATACAAAATAATGGTGCATCTTAAATTTGGTGGTCAGACTCATTAAAATACAGTAATACTTTACCATAGAAGCTTTTCCAGACTCATCCTGCAATAAAAGATGCTCAGATAACAAGAACCACCTAATAAAAATGTTACTTAAAGAGAGAACGTAAGAAAAGGTTCCCAGACAAGGTTAGTTTGCATAATCTCACTGTCCCCAATTGCATAACATCTTTCCAAAGACTCTATTTTCCTTTTCTGTTTATAAACCTAACATGCAAATATTGAAGAAAATATATACGAAAGCAAATTATAAGTATTCAGTATTTGCTGCAATTTTTTTTCACTTAAAGTATTGACTTGATATACTCTCTGGGTATTTTCTCTCTTATTTTTACCTCAATTTTGGGAATTTCTGAATAAACAAAATCCTGCTTTTAATATTAACCCTTAGGTAAAGGGTGGACCATGATGCAACCAGTACCAAATTTCTTAATTTTCAATATGCTTTGACATCTAAACCTGTGCTGTACAACAGAGCAGTCATTAGTCATGTGTGGCTAGTTTGAACTAAGATGGGCTAGAAGTGTAGAATACACACTGGGTTTTGAAGACTTGGTAGAAAACAAAGAACATAAAATATCTTAGTAATAAATTTTTAAAATTATTTTTAAGTAGGATCCACGCTGGGCATGGAACCCAACATGAGGCTTAAACTCATGACCCTTAAATCAAGACCTGAGCTAAGATCAAGAGTGGACGCTTAACCAACTGAACCATCCAGGCACCCTAGTAATAATTTCTTATGATTGTGTGTTAGGATGACAATATTTTGGACACATTAAATAAAACATAATAAATCAACCTCATTTGTTTCTCCTTTTTCAGTTACATATGTGGCTTGTATTTGTGACTCACATATTTCTATTGGACAGCCATGATTTAAAACTCATTTATTTATCCATGTAACCAACTAACCAATGAAATATTTATGAACACCTATGATTTACCAAGCACTATTTGGGGCACCGAGGATACAATGGTAAGGAAGAACAGGCATGGTCCTTAACTTTGCATAGCTCACACTAACCAAATCATCACACAAGAAATGTAAAACTTTAACAAGCCATAAATTAGAAAGAAGAAGAAGAAATACATCTCAACATGATGAGAAAGCCTATAATAAAAGGACGTAATCTAATCATAGGGTCAGGGAAGGTTTCCAAGGAAGTAATACCTGAGCCAAGAGAAGGAGGATAAAATGGAATGAACAAAGGAGGAAAGAAAGAAGTTCAGACAGCAAGAAAAGCACATATAAAGAGATGTGGCAGGAAAGAGTAAGCCTAGATAAGACACTGGAAGGACAGTATGACTGGAGAGGACATCATGAGAGGAGGGAGTCTGGTAAGAAATGAAGTTTAGCGGGCAGCCCGGGTGGCTCAGTGGCTTAGTACCGCCTTCAGCCTAGGGCCTGATCCTGGAGACCATGTCGGGCTCCCTGCATGGAGCCTGCTTCTCCCTCTGCCTGTGTTTCTGCCTCTCTCTCTGTGTCTCTCATGAATAAATAAATAAAAATCTAAAAAAAAGAAAAAGAACTGAATGTTTAAGAAGGCAGATCATACAAAACCTTATAACTCAAGAGAGTCGGAAGCCCAGCAGAGAAGGATAGCATAATGCATTTTCTTTTTTTCACTGGGCCTGAAATACTTCATTTCATTTTTGAAATTTAGATATTAATTCTGTCATCTTAAATTATTTGAAGACATCAATTAATAGACTCAAAACAAAATTCTAATCCTACAAAAATGCTCTGTGCAGCCCTGTGGTGCAAGGGTTCACACACTCCCGTGCAAAACTGGTGAAACTTCGGGATCCTCGGAACAATGCTTTTAAAAATGTAAAGCAAAATACATATGATTCTAAAAGAAACCAATTACATAAAATTTATGATTAAAACATTTAAGTTCAGGTATCCTAAAATATATGTGTGTTACTTTATACTAACAAATTAGTATCTAGTAGCAGATAGTAGTATTTGGAGAGATCTACAATATGCCAATAATGTCATGGGATAGTATCTGTAATTTTTGTTGAGTGAAAAAGCCACAGATACTGACAATATTACTGTAATTTTTCCCTACATGAATAAAGAAAATGCAAAATTTTGGTTAAAAGTTAGTGAAAATAAAGTTGTAATCTTTTTTCTTTTTTTTTTTTTTTTAATTTATGATAGTCACAGAGAGAAAGAGAGGCAGAGACACAGGCAGAGGGAGAAGCAGGCTCCATGCACCGGGAGCCCGATGTGGGATTTGATCCCGGGTCTCCAGGATGGCGCCCTGGGCCAAAGGCAGGCGCCAAACCGCTGCACCACCCAGGGATCCCCCGCTGCGCCACCCAGGGATCCCAAAGTTGTAATCTTTTCTCATGATGTCTATAAATCCCTTGTGGAATTGTTATAAGGGAATCTGTCTGGTAATGGTTTGCCATAAAAAAAAAAAAAAATCACCTACCTGTCCCAAGAATCTTAAAAAGCAAACTTCTGCATCTAAGCACATTCTCTAGTACAATAAAACCATAATATTTCAGACTGAAAGGACTTCTGGTAAGTAAATTAATATAAATCTTCTATATGCTATACTCTGCCTAAAATATATTGTGGCCCACAAAACTTTATTAAGCTTCAATTACCTGGTTCAACAATTCTGAATACTTTCTGGTGATTTGTGAAAATCAAATCCACGTGAGAAATATAAAATTTTGGTATATTGGGGTGTCTGGGTGGTGTAGTCAGTTAACCATCTGATTCTTGGTTTCCGCTCAGGTCATGATCTCAGGGTTGTGGGATCAAGCCCTGTGTCAAGGTCTGCATTCAACAGGGACTTTGTTTAAGACTCTTCCTCTCCTTCTGCCCTCCCCTTTCCTAAGATAAGTAAATCTTTAAAAAAAAAAAAAAGAAAGATTTGCTATAGTTCAACTGAAAGGCTTTTACTAGGCACTGGGAATCACAACCCAATAAGGGACTTTCCATTCAAATTATGTGATGGCTGAGCCATGAATATGCATTTGTATAATGATAACATTACTTGTTATAAAACTGTGTTAGAACTTAAATGATTATAATTACTTTATGATCAAGGCATATTTAGATGACCTTAACTCAGCTTTTAAAATGGATTCTTTCCAAGTCTTCTAAATAGCAAAAATAATTTAATAACTTGAAAATATTCATGTCTTTCAAAAGTTTCACTTTTACATAGAACTTGCAAATACAACAAGAATCTGTTTTAATAAGCCTCTAGATGCACACTGAAGTTTGGGAACCACTGGGTCAATGGATATCCTTCCACCATTGAAATAGAAGTGGGCAATTACTATTCTTCTTGAAATAAAAATCAAAAACACAAAACCAAGAGAAAGGCACATATATGAAAAGATTAAATATATAGAGTAATAGGCTAGAAGAAGATAATTATGATGACTAAAGGAGATAACATGTAAAATACCTAACACCTTTTTTAAAAAATATTTTATTCATTTATTCATGGGCGACACAGAGAGAGAGAGGGAGGGAGAGAGGCAGAGACACAGGCAGAGGGAGAAGCAGACTCCATACAAGGAGCCTGATGCAGGACTCAATCCCCGGACTCCAAGATTATGCCCTGGGCTGAAAGCAGTTGCTAAGCCGCTGAGCCACCCAGGGATTCCCTTACCTAACACCTTCTTGTTAGCGCCTAACAATTGTGTAGTTCATGTTCTTTTTTTAAAAAAATCTTACAGTTAGGACAAAAAGATGAGGAATGGCTCAATCAGAGAAGGACAATCATCATATAGTTTCACTTATATGGGAAATATAAGAGACACTAAGGGAAAGGAGGGACAATAAGGGAAAGGAGGGAAACTGAATGGGGAAAAATTAGAGAGGAGGACAAACCATGAGAGACTCCTAAGTCTGGGAAACAAAGAGTTGCTGAAGGAGAGGAAGATGGGGGGGATGAAGTAACTGGGTGATGGGAGTTAAGGAGGGCACTTAATGGGATGAGCACTGAGGGTTATACTATATGTTGGCAAATTGAATTTAAATTAAAAAAAAATACACCCCATATTCTTTACTAGAAGAGAGAGGGGAAAAAAAAGATGAGGAATGGTTTGTTGAAAAGTTGTGGCTTGGTTTGGACCCAGAATAAATAGAGGGTTTTGATAGTGGAGGAGGGAAAAGACATTCTAGATAATGGAAAATTCAATGAGCAATGTTAGCAGAGAATGTCAAAGTGCCAGTTAGACCAACAGTCAGGTTGATATAACCCATGTTCATCTGTTCAATTCATTACTATTCTGTTTCTGAGACAATCACTTAACAATTACCAAAGTCTGAACCTTTTACATCCATTGTCCATTCAGATGGCTAGCACCAACAACACAACTAATAGCAATTCCTCTGCTTTCCTGTATAATGACTCCATTCATTTAAATGTCAGATCAAATACCCAAGTGCAGAGAGCAAGCAGTTAAGAGAATGAGCTCTCCATTCTTTACTTGGGCATAGCTATTTTTCTTGCTTTAGGAAAGTAGCTCTCAAACTTCAGCATGCATCAGAATCACTTGAAGACAGAATGCTGAAGCCCATAGCCAGAGTTTCTGACTCATTAAGTCTGAGGTTGGGCCTGAGAATTTGTATTTCCCTCAAGTTCACAGCTGATTTTGATGCTAATGGCCTGGACATCACACTTTGAGAACTATGTCCTCTGCTTTATTATCTCTTTCTTATTTAATACTTGTTTGTTTTGACGGGGCACATTTTCTAAAAGAAAGCTTTGCAGAATGTGTATTTCAGTATTTTTTACTTCTTATTATTGGAATTTTCAAACATATACAAAATAAAAAACAGGATAGTAAGTCCCATATTCCACTATCCAGCTCTGACAATTAACATTTTTGATCATTCTTATTTCATCTATTACTTCCCACTAATTCAAGCCCTTCCAGATGGATTATTCTGACACGAATTCTAAACATATCATTTCATCAGTATTTTTATATATATATATATATGTGTATATATATATATAAAATAAGACATTTTATTTATTTTATCTTCAGAATTTATTTATTCATGAGACAGAGAGAGAGAGAGACAGGCAGAGACACAGTCAGATAGAGGCAGGCTCCATGCAGGAAGCCCAATGTGAGACTGGATCCTGGGACTCGAGGATCACGTCCCTGGGCTAAAGGCAGGTGCTCAACCACTGAGCCACCTAGGTGTCCCTAAAAAAGACATTCTAAAAGCCACAAGAAGGAAATTTTTTGAGACATTTTTAAATGCTTTTATCTGCCCCTATGCTTTAATGGTTTAGCTGGATATAGAATTCAGTGTTGAAAATAATTCTTCAGAAAAATAAAGGCACAGCTCATTGCATTTTAGCCTCCAGCGTTCTGAGAAGTCCACAGTCCTTTTGAATCCTTATCCTTCATTGTGATTTTTTCCCCCAATGGAAGCATCCAGGATCTTCATTTCTCCCAGTGGTCTATGCAGTACGATGATTTGTCTTTAATAATGGGTTTTTTTTTTTTCATCTATCACGCTGACCTTCCTTGATCCTTTCAATGTGAAAGCACGTGTCCAGCTGTCCTCGTCCTCTCTCCATCCCTCCCTTCCATTTTAAGATTTATTTAGAAAGAGAGATTGCAGCAGAGTCAGAGGAAGAGAAAGAAACCCAAGAACTCAGTGCTGAGCACCAAGTGGGGCACAATTCTAGGACCCTGAGATTACAACTTGAGTGGAGACCAAGAGTTAGATGCTGAACCAACTGCACTAGCCAGGCACCCAAAACTCATGTCCTTTTATTACTATGAATTTTTCTTGTATTCTTTTTTTTTTAATGTTTTCTGTAATTTTTTTCTTGCATTCATCTCAGTAAACTCATTACATTTTTGAAATCAAAATTTTTTATACTCTTTTATCTTTTATTGATGCTTCCTTTCTTCTTTGTTCTCTCTTCCTGAAGTTTCTACTGCTCAAATATTAAAATTCTTGGATCATTCCATTAATTTTATCTGTTCTCTCATTCACTATCTTTTTTATCTTCTAACCCTTTCAAATTCTATCTTCTAACCCTTCTGATTTTTTTCATCAATGCTACCATACTTATCATTTCCATTTTAGTTTTATGTTTCCAAAAGCTCTTATCTCTGAGAATACAGAGAAAAATTTTCTTCTTTATTTTTGTGGAACATTTGAATAATTTGTTGCCTTGTCTTGCTCTCTTTTATCTGCAAATCTCTTTTTGGTGGAAGAGATTTTTTTTCTTGCTCTCTTTCATACTGCAAATCTTCAAACTGGTCCTTGACTGTCCATTTTTAAGAGTTGGGGATCTACAAAACTGACTGGAACCTGTAATGTTATGTATGAGCAGTTTATCAAGGATGAGGAGCTTCACTGCTGGCTAATCCAGTTGGGCTACTTTGCTGAAGAAGCTCTGATGTTATCTTTAGGTCTTTCCTCTTGGACTGATCAGATTCTCTAGAAGTCCCCAGCAATCTCCTGCCCTCAGTATGAAAGTATGTCACCTAGTGTATGGGGAGCCATTCACTTCGCACACTTCCCCTAACCTACCTGTATTTCGTATCACTCCTTGCTTTCAATTGTTTCTAATGCTTACTTCCCCACTCTCCAGGTCAGAAACCACTATTTTATTGTCTCTATATAACAAATCTCCCATCTACATCAGGTTAGTGCAGGGTTTGGTCAACGACCCAACTGCACAGATTTGGGAGAGAAGAATCTGGGGATGTGACTGCTTCTTAAAATGATACCCTGTGTGTCCTCCTTATTTTTCACAACTTTCACATCCAAATTCTTATTTCAAGAGGTATCGGATACTGCAAAAGTATTATATGATTGCAATATAAATCTAGTTCTGTTTCCCAACTGATAACTTAGGATTTGGGTTTCCATGATGTATTAACTCACTTAGCACTTGTCACTTGTCCATCTGTTTTCCAGCTTCTAAAATATTCTCTTCTATTGTCTCCTCTCCAGTTCTCCCTTTTTATTTTTTTTTTTTATTTATGATAGTCACACAGAGAGAGAGAGAGAGAGGCAGAGACATAGGCAGAGGGAGAAGCAGGCTCCATGCACCGGGAGCCCGACGTGGGACTCGATCCCGGGTCTCCAGGATCACGCCCTGGGCCAAAGGCAGGCGCCAAACCGCTGCGCCACCCAGGGATCCCCACCCAGTTCTCCCTTTTTAGTTTAACCCACTGACTATGGGCAAGGAGATAAAGGTATATATGCACCTTTCCTAGGATAGATTTCCTAATGTTTTAAGTCAAATGAAACTACCTGACAACTTTCACAAAAGGAGAAAACTTCACTTCACGAAAATGGGTTTATTTTTAAGTTTTAAGAATCATCACCCAACCCTGTCTCCTGCCCTCAATATATTATTATTTTAAAGACCACCTTAATTTCTGGATGAACTTCAACTAATAATGGCTTCTTGGCCTCTTGGTTCCTTATGATCAGTTTATACTTGATCTTTCTCTTTTTTAAGTCACTTTAATCCTCTTTAATCCACACTACATTTTTAAAAGAAATACATTTTTAAAAGAAATAACTGTTGGATAATATATATTCTTGGGGGACCAAAAGAACATAGCATTCTTTATCAGCCATGGTTTCCTTCCTTTAGTGGAGAAACAAAAAAGGTCAGCATACACACCACTTACTCCAAAGAAGCTCAACAGCAATACCAGTGAATTCACTACATGATGAGTTTTAAGCAGGTAATTTTAAATCTAAAGCTTTGTCACTTTACTTAAGAGAGAGGGTACCACTGTACAGCCAAATGAAAAAATAAGAATTTAAAAAAATGTGAGAAATGTTACCTCTGTACAAATAATGTATTTTAAAAACTTAATAAGAGTGCTGGTATCCTTGTAAACCATACTGGGAAATAAATAGCCTTCAAGGGTCCCTAGGAATTCAGAGCAAAAAGTCTGCAAAATATACATTTAGATATGCTTTAAATGGTAATTGATTTTCTGATGATAGTGACAAAAATCAGCCTGTTAGAAAGTATTTGCCAAAAACAAAGACCTTTCATAACTCAACATTAAGAAGACAAACAGAAACAAAGATTTGAACTGACATATCACCAAAGAGATACAAATAAGAAGCAGAGAAAAAGATGCAAAACATTATTAGTCATTATGGAAATGTAAGCTGAAACAACAAAAGATCACTACAAAGCTACTAGAGTGGTTAAAAAAAAAGTGCTGACAAAAATGATGAACAACTGGAATTCTCATACATTGTTGGTAGGAAAATAAAATGGTATTGCCACTTTGGAAAAGAGTTTGGCAGTTTCCTATAAAGTTAAACATACAATTTACTGTATGACCCAGCAATCTCATTCCTAGTTATCTACCCAGGAGAAATAAAAGCACAAGTTTACACAAACAGCTGCACATGAATATTTACAGCAACCTTACTAATGGTAGCCTAAATCTGGATACAAACACATACCTCTCAATGGTGAAGGATAAACAACTGTGTGTATCTATACAAGGGAATTGAACTCAGTAATCAAAGGAACAAGTTAGGGATAAATGGATGGCTCTAAATAACATTATGCTGCATGAAAAGCCAAACACAAAAAGCTTCACACTGTATGACTCCATTTATATAACATTCTGGGAAACGCAAAACTACAAGAAAAGTTTCCAGAGGTCAAGGATGAAGAGGTAATTGACTACAAAGAGGCAGGAGAGAACCTTCTGGGGTAATATAAACTGTCTATATCCTGATTGTGGTAGCGATTACATCATTGTATACATTTATGAAAGCTATAACTATACACTTAAAAGGGGTGAATTTTACTGGATGTAAATTATATCTATATAAATCTGAGTTTTAAGAAGGTATGACATGACTTTAAAAAAAATAGATTATATTTATTTATTCATGAGAGACACAAAGAGATAGAGGCAGAGACATTAGGCAAAGGGAGAAGCAGGCTCCATGCAAGGAGCCCGATAGGGGACTCGATCCCGGGACTCTGGGATCACGCCCTGAGCCGAAGACAGATGCTCATCCACTGAGCCACCAGGGCATCCCATAAGTTATTCTGTTTAACACACATAAGTAATTCATACTTCAAGACATCCCCCATCGTTAACCAGTTAAGGAAGGTGAAACTCAGAGAAAGTTAGTAATCTTAGCCAAAGGTACCTCTGGTGGTAAAAAGAGTCAAGATGCCCAGGGTTGACTTCAGAGCCCATGTATGAAATGTTAAGCATTTTGGAAATTAAAATATAATGCTAAATAAAAATACTAAATAAAAACTAGTGTATGTGAAGCTTAAAAGACCTTCAGGAAAACTAAGAATCTTGCTAACTGTTTTAAGCAGGCAAATCTAGAAAATTATGTATATTTCTTACTTTATGAAAACTTCAATGCTAAAATGCAGACTATATTTATTAGAGATTTAACAGAAGGCAATAATAGTAAATTACAAATCTTAAAGAATGGCTTTATAAATATTTAACAGGCATGTTCTTGCAAGTCTTACACAAAATAAAATGTATTATTTTTCTTTTTTCCTATGCTCAGTGACATGTGATAACACCAGATGAGAATCAGGAGACTTGGGTTGTAGTCCTAACTCAGATATTTAGTGTTATGGGTTGAATTATGTGCTCAAAATGTATATATGCTGAAGACTTAATTCTGCATACCTCAGATTGTGACTTTATTTGGAAACAGGGAAACAGAGACGTAATTAGTTAGGATGAGGTCACACTGGAATAGAACAGAACCCTAATTCAATATGACTAGTGTCCTTACGAAAAATTCGGGAAATTCAGATATGAATATGCCCATGGAGAGAACGCTATGTGAACAAGAATGCAAACATCGGAGTAATGCATCTATAAGCACCAGAATGTCAGATTGCCAGCAGACCACCAAAAGCAACAGAAGGAACTAACCCTGATTACACCTTGATCTGACTTTTAGTCTCCAGATCTGAGACAATAAATTTTTGTTTAAGCCACCCACTATATGGTACTTTGTTAGGGTAAGCCTAGCAAACTAATTATATTCTATAATTGTAGAGTTTTGAGTAAATTATTTCAACATTCTGGGTCCCACATTTCAACAAGTATCCTTTTTTATATTTTTCCACTTATAGAAACTTTTACCAAATATTTTAAATACTTATTATATTTGAATTATTTAAGTTATATTATTCGTTACATTCAAGGTATCTAAAGATAGAAGATAGTATTTACAAAAGAACTAACAGATACTAGTTTTTCAAAGCATAAATCTTAGTAGTCTAAGATTCTAATTTCTTCAGAAATTCATTGACAAATGCTCCTCAAATGAGAATTATCAACTAGTACCTATCTAATGCTTTTTTACTTGTTGCATATACCTTTCTCTTTCTGCCAGTTCAATATAGCAAAATCATGTACTTGATAAAAGGACAACTCCTTAAATTTCTCATTAGAGTTCCTTGTATAACAATTATTTACGGCACACTACTCATTTGGGAGATATCCAATTTGCTGAACATTATTCTGTACCATAATTTCTTACTATAATTCCACCTTAAAAACTTTTTGGATCTGATTAGTCTTTATTTGGCACTTTAAAAATTTTTTGTTTGGTTTTATAGTTTTCTTTAGTTTTGAACACTTCTCTCCTTTGCTTTTACAATCTCTATTAGCCTCTTTAATTTTGCCAGGATCTTCCAACTTCTCCTTCAACCCCTACTTACCTAAGAGTAATTTTTAATTTTTAAAAATCTAACAACATTTCATTACCTTGCAGTTTTCCTTCTGAAAATATTAAATCATGAAACTGGTGGATATATCTCCAAATAGCCAACCTACAAGAATAATAGGAATTCCATTCATTTGGTAATTAAAGAAGTCCTACAGTTTCAGGTACACAAAGCCAGATACCTAAGGTGAGCTAGGACTAAAGACACTTGGCAAACCAATTCAAAAGACATTACTACTTTCATTGTACCAAATACCTCTACCTACCTAATTCCCAAAACATCTTAACTCAGTAAATGCAAAGAAACCACTTCTTTTATCTTCATGAAAAGATCATGAAATGTTCATTGATGAAATATTAGTAATATAATTTTAAACATGCTACAAAGAAAAGGAATACACAAACCAAGTTAACAGAAGACCGGGCAAAAACAATCTCAAATACATGCAGGAATGCAATATATAATGAAGATGGCATTTGAAGCCAATAGAGAAAAGCTAAATTATTTAATTAATGGCTACAGAATACACAGTCATTTGGAAAACAATAAAAAGCTAAATTCCCACATCACTTCTTAGACTAACTCCTACAGGTATAAGAATTACATGTAAATTTTAGATGAAAACATAGCTATGTATTATAGTTTTTAAAGTGGTAAATAGTATCTAAACATAACTAAATGCAGAAGCCAGAAAGGAAAAGGTCAATAAGAGTATACAAAAATTTGGAGATCCCTGGGTGGCTCAGCGGTTTGGCGCCTGCCTTTGGCCCAGGGCGTGATCCTGGGGACCCCGGACCGAGTCCCGCATCAGGCTCCCTGCATGGAGCCTGCTTCTCCCTCTACCTGTGTCTCTGCCTCTGCCTCTCTCTCTCTCATGAATGAATGAATGAATGAATGAATGAATAAATAAATAAATAAATAAATAAATAAATAAATAAATAAATAAAAGAAAATAACATAACAGTACTCTAGGAATACTATTTAGTAAACAATAAAAATTTCATTCATCCCATTTTCACATCAACCAACAACATATTTTCAAAAGAGTCACACACAGTAACTAAAAAGCATCTGACGATATGCAAAAGGAAGGAAATGAAGAATCAAAGACACTTCAAGATTATAAAACATGTTCCTATCCACTATTCTGTCCTCTAGCATAATGATCTATCTCAAGGGAAATAAAACGCCCAAATACGAAACTATACACAAATTCAAGATGCACCATAATGTACAACATACAAGTCAAAAAAAATACTGAGCTTTTATGTTCAAACTTTCTTTAAAATTTTTTTAAATTAATATTTATTTAAAACTGATCTCAAAAATGGAGAGTAGAAGTTTCATTCTTAACACTTACAAACAATTCCTCTGCAAGTTTTTCCAACTCAATATTCAACTATGTGTTTTTCCAAACTCTGAATATACATGAGGGGCAGAATGTACAAAAAAAAAAAAAAGAGGAAAATACTGTAAGATTTTCCTCAAATGTGTAACATAAACCTATGTAACTCAGATTAAGAAATCCAACACAGATTTAAAGTATACTTTTTACTTTTACAAGCAATATAATTTCTTTTGTAATGTGAATTCTCTATGACTGCATCAGTAAAATCTATGATTAGGTTTTAACATACCCATTTCTAGATTTTCAGTACAAGAGCACCCTAAACTGACCTCCATTTAACTGACCTGCTTTAGCCAACACCTTTTTTGTTCTTTCATTAAATATGCCATGGCACACTGAGTACTCTCAACTTGCATGCTATTTTTAGTATATTTAGCCACTTCTGATCCCACAGGTTATGGTTAACAAATCAGTTGGTGGTTCCCAACCCTGTTTATGCCAGTTTACCCGTGGCGGTCTTTACATAATTAATATTACGTACATCTACAGAATACAAGTGCAAAAAGAGGATTGTTTCTATGTAAACTAAACGGAATGCAAACTAAGTAGAAGGACTCAATAAAAGTGAGTCATTCTTTAAAAAGGTATTGAATTAGACAAAGGTGAAACATCTGTAAAATATTAAGGAAAACATAAAAAAGTCAGAAAAACCTATACTTAGGGTTTTTCAAAACTATCTTTAGCTTTTATTCCACTTTAGAGAAATCAAAACTGGAAACTGCAAATCATGCATCATGAACATAGTTTACAAGAACAACTTCTCTCAATTGCACATTCGAAGAGATGGTGTTAGCATTACATCAAAAAGTTGGCAATGAATACAGATTTATATATTTTAAGTTAAAGTTTTTAAATGTTAAGATACATGTTTTTTTAGTTTTCTGCTTTAACTTTTTCGGTAACCTGCCAAATAACTGTTCTGATCTCATCAGATATGAAGTCTTCAAATACCTTTTTTCTCTGAATCTCGTAAGAGCTTACTTACTATAACTAGATAAATACTGTCTTTATAAAATAATATCTAGCAATAAACACTCTAAAATAGCTTTATGGAAAGAAATACTGGACTCTATACTGCACAAAGGCAAAGATCTTTATCTCTCTTATTCACAGATCTGTCCCAAGTTCCTAGTACATAGCTGATGCTCAATAAATACTTGTTGAAGGAAGAAGAGGAACTTACTGTGATGACAGCCTTGCTAAGACAGATGGATCCTCTGCAGCCATACTCTGTCTCGTCTTCAGATTTGTAGTAACTCAGAGTATTATTTTTTAAAACTACCCAACGGTCCTGCCACCCATGAATGTAGTTTGTCCACTGGAGGTAAGGGGGGGCGGGGAGGGAAAAAAAAAGGAAAACAAAATATAAAAGTCAGTATTTTAGAAATCCAAACTTTCTGAAACAGCTATCAATCTAATTTTAAAACCAAAATGTGGAAAGTTCTAACTTAATTATAAACAGTAAAAATGATTATAAAAAATGAGAAGCTGAGATTTTCTAGATTGTATAATTTTCAGTTTTTACAAAATAATACATTTTCTTCCCTTTATCAATTGAGGAATAAAACAGGAGATTTCAGTTAAAAATTCTGCTAAAAATTCTGCTTTTTCTTTGTGTGTGTTCACTCTCTTCTCCTCACCAACTTCATGACACTTAGATTGTTTTGGTCCCTGCCATAATTAACATATTCAATAGGAAAGTAAGTTTGCTTATATAGCCTCTCATTCTCTAAGGCAGGTATTGCATGAAGCTTTGAAAACAATAGAAGTATGAAGCTAATCATGGCAAAATTTTACTTTTAAGTTGTTCCTATATAAACACATATTTTTAACTACATCCAAGCAAAAATACTAGACCCTTAATGTTTAGTAAGTCTACATCAACTTTACTTTTTACTCCTCAGAACTCAATACTACAAAAACAAACAAAAAAACAAAAACAAACAAAAAAAAAGAATTCAATACTATATATTTAAAAGTTAATACATTTTCCAAGTTTCTCTTAAGATCTATTTTTTAAATCCAAGAGTAACTACATAACTATAAAAAAAATGGTTTTCAAAAACATACTTGGATTATCAGTTTCTAGTGCCTATAAATGGTTTCTGTGTTGCTGAAGTCTTGTTACACGTTGCAGATCACAATCAATTAACTTGCAAAGGCAGAAATGTAACCTCTATTGGAATTCTTGATTTCACATATTTTTATGCTCTTGGGGTTTTATGTATGTATAGACAATTCCAAAAACTATCTAATTCCAACATTATCTGCCAAAAACTAATTCAAAATGGATTTTCAAAAATATACTGCACTGGCTCATGCTCTGTACCCATTGAGAAATCTTTACTTTTCTATTCCCTACTCAGCACGTTTAAGACAGTTCAGCTCTCAAATCTTCAAAGACCCATCATTACAACCCCTCCTTGAGAGCTCATCCATGCTGGCAATTTAACTTTCTTTTCTAAGAGCGCACTAATCACCATTTCCTTCCTTCCTTCCTTCCTTCTTTCTCTTTCTTTTCTTCTTTTCTTTCTTTCTTTCACAAGATTTTATTTATTTATTTGAGAGAAAGATACAGAGATACTGACTGAGAGAGCACAAGAGTAGGGGAGAGAGAGAAACAGGCTCCCCACTGGGCAGGGAGGCCCATGTGGGACTCCACCCCAGGACCGGGGCTCCATCGCAGGACACCGGGGTTCATGACCGGAGCCGAAGGCAGAGGCTCAACTGACTGAGCACCCAGGTGCCCCCATTTCCTTATTTCTAACTCCCTTAACTTATCACCACTTACACCTTGACTCAAACAATGATGGTTACATATAAAACTGAATTCATCTCCTCCTCTAAGGTGTACTTGGCTCCCTATGTTCCTATTTCTTTTGCTATACTGGTATTTCTGCAGTCATTCAGATTCAGACCTGGCTGAGTGTTCCTGTATTGTATGGACAGAGTAGTTAGTGCATACAAAATCAGATAAGACTCTCAAAAACATCAAACCATCCTTCACAAGAGAAAACGCCATTAGTTATTTAACTTTTCCAAGCTTTACTTTCTTTGTCATTTGAATGGCTGAAAAACAATCATGAATACTTCTACTATATTTATAAAAGATACTGTTCCTTTCAATCTTTATAGCCTGTCATCAACTCCTATTCATCTTTCCTTCATATTAAGCCCTTAAATTTGGCTGTTCTCTATTTTCAATTAATCCAATCAAATTATCAGGTTACTAGACTACTGAGAAGGCTTAACAACCTTACCTCTAGTATCTTCTGCATTTTCTTTCATAATTTACATAATCTTATTTACTTATTAAGCACATTGGCTTACTTATCTTACATAGTAATCTCACTGAATCTCTAGCTCCAAAATTTACAGGGACAATTCCTCATTGCCAGTAACACAAACTGCTCGGATCTCCATATCTTAATCCTATCTCGTTTCCAATTACTGCCCCTCAGAGGGCTAGTAACTGTGTGACTGTGGTCAAGTGACTTATTCTCTGTTTCTCTGTCAAACTCCAAGTTTTAAAGTTGTCAAGATTAAACAAGGATAGATTTAGAACACTGCCAGGCACATAGTATTTTCTCAGTTGAGGACAGAGTTATGCAGAACTAATGAAGTTTAACCTTCAGTTGCAGTTCACTAGAACAGACCTCTTGCAAAGTGATAGAATGGGTCCCGACAATTGTGTCTATAATTCTATATATATTTTTAAAGATTTTATTTATTCATGAGAGACAGAGAGAGAGAGAAAGAGAGATAGAGGCAGAGACACAGGTAGAGGGAGAAGCAGGCTCCATGTAGGGAGCCCGATGCGAGACCTGATCCCGGGACCCCAGGATCACTCCCTGGGCCGAAAGGGAGGCAGGCACTCAACTGCTGAGCCACCCAGGCGTTCCCATATTTTTTTTCTTATAGAGGACCCAATAAGTTACATAAACTTCCAGACCTTTATTCAGTAAATGTTAGCTTCTCCTAGAAGGCAGATTTTTGCCTTTCTCATAACATTCCCTCTATTCCCTCTATCTAACAGAGATAAGGCAATATGCTAAACACAGAAGCAGAATCAAAGATTTCTGTTCCCAATAGTCCAGCAAGCATAATTTCAAAAGGAAAACAATACATTTAGAGTAAGATTCAGAACAAGTTACGAATAAAATACTATGGGAACTTAAAGGAAGGCACTATGGAATGATTGGCAAAATAAGAAAAGGCTTCACAGTAAGAATAGTGTTTTAAATAAACTTTAAAGATGGGGGCACCTGGGTGGCTCAGTTTGTTAAGCAGCTGCCTTAGGTTCAGGTCATGATTCCAGGATCCTGGGATGGAACTTCACGTCAGGCTCCCTGCTCAGTGGGGAGTTTGCTTCTCCCTCTCCCTCTGCCACTCCCCCTGCTCATGTGCTCTCTCTCGCTCTCTCAAATAAATATATAATACCTTAAAAAAAAAAAAAAAAGAACTCTAAAGACAGAATTTCAGCTAACAGGTGTGCGGAGAAATACAAGATAAGGTAAACCTTGAAGGATGGAGAGAATCCACAAGAAGCTTGTTGAGATTTATTTTATCCAGATTTAGTTGTTCTCAAGTCCCACCAAGGCATGACTCTTCCCATCAATATCCATCCTGATATTTGCTATCAATCACCTAGAATTATTGTCTATCCAGAACTTGTGGAACTTACATGCTTAAGAAGTGATTCCACGGAAAATATGCTTCATAGGTATTTCCATGTATTGTAAATTACCATATAGGAAAAAACAACTTTCCTTTTTTTGGACCGGTATATTTCTAGTAAGTTTATCACCTCCCCCCATTCCAAATTCAGTCTGTTTTGGACGGGCAGAAACAAAACACATTAGTACTGAGACTTATCTACATTAATTGAAGAAAAAGAACAGAGGCTGAGTTTTAACTCTTGTATAAATTACCAGGTGAATACAAACAGATCAAAATATATATGTACTTTAAATTTTAAAACATGGATTCAATATAAAATATTCTTGATTAAAAAGCTTCCAGAAATCATTATGTATAACAATGCACTGTTAAATTTCAGGGAAATTTCCTTCATTGCTGTTAACAAAATACCAAAAACTATTCCTGTTAATTCTATGTATGCAGCAACATAAAAGTTATTCAACCATCATAGAATCGATCAAAAAGTACATTTCTTGACATTTAAATATCAAGGAGATGATTTTCCATACTTTGTCACAGAACATTGTCTCTACTATACTGCTCTTCAAACCCTGAATACTCAGGGCACTGAGGACTCTTTCCACTAGTCACCCCTCAACCCTCCAAAATAGTAATATCAAGTAGGTCAAAAGGTCAGCCTATTTTGTAAAATACTCAGCACCACCAGAGTACTAATTTGTATGTTTACTTCTCATTTAATGAGAAAAGTGATTGATCAGTCTATCAGAATTGAGAAGCAAAGAACACACTTGAAATTCCACCTGAAAACGTATACCTACGACACAAAGTGTTCAACACAGACTCCAAAACTACAAGACACATTTAATCTAAAGGAACCCGAGGGAGCTTCGACCTTCGCTTTACGGAAAGCCTTTCACTGCAATTCCAATGATCCCAGTATCAACACACATCATGATTCTCCTGTGTAAATAAACGTTAACACTCGCAGATCTTGGTTGTGGCACTTATGTTTTACCTAACTAACGCCTTTCTCACCAGCCCTGAATAGATAACAGGAAAACCTAATATGAAACAACTCCGCAATAAAGATCCAAATGCTTAGCCAAAGTACATGTACTGGAAGCAGGGTGGTTTCTTAATAGCCAGTGGCTGCACATGATCTCGAATCTTATGACCAGCTTGCTGAAGGACTGGCCATTTCTAAAAATCTAACAGAAAGGAACAAGGAAGTAAAAAAGGGGAATGTGGAATCCTCTCTTAGCTAAAACTCTAAACGAACAAACAAGCCCCAAACCATGTACTATCAAAAGAAATAAATCACCCATCTTCTCTTAAAAAAGGGCCTCATCCATTTTAACTAATTAGCCTTCACAGCCAGTCCTACAACTATGTGCTTTGCTAAAATTTTGAAAAAGGGTGTTTTTTTTAAACCATCAGGAAAGGTAAGAAGGGTTTTCCTCACTCTGGCCCTGTGACGGCAAGAATATTTTATTATTAACAGCGCTCTTCTTCCTGGACTAAAGGTCAGCCTCTGCTCCGATCTGTTCCTGTTACCGTGAATGTTTCTTGTACCCGTCACGTACCAAGCCAACAGCTCTCTTTTGAACTGGGGGAAAGACTGCGGAGAGCAGCACCGAAGTGTCCCTGAGACCCCTCCCCACCGCCGGCGGGCAAGCTCCCACAGCGCTGCCGCCCAGCCCGGTTCCCGCGCCCGACGGACGTGCCGAGTCCAGCTCCCGAGCCGAAGCCTCCCCAGCGCTCGCCGCGGCCACCGAGCCCCTCCTCCGCGCACCCGCGCATCCGCACCCCCGCACCCCAGGGCAGCCCGGCCCCACCCCACGCCCTCGGCGCCGCGCCGCGCCTCGCCTCGCGGCAGGTGAGGGCTGAGCCGCTGGCCCCCGGACCTCGCGGGCGGCTCACCTTGCTGAGGACTCCGCAGCGCTCCACGGGCGGCCCGGACTCCGTCTCCGGATCCTCCTCCGAGCCCGACGAGTTCCAGCTCTGGTTATCCGACATGGAGGCGCGACAGCCGAGCGGGAGACCAGCCCCCGCTCCCCGAGCCGCGCCGGAGGAAGCGCCCAGGAGCCGGGGTGAGGGCCCGGGGGGCGGGGAAGGGAGGAGTGCCCGCTCCGGCGCGGGGGGGGGCCGCAGGGGGCACGAAGTCCGGCCGCCGGGTCGCCGCCGCCGCGCCTGACACCGAGCGGACCGGGGAAGGAGGACGAGCGGCGAGGGAAGCCTGCCCTTCCAGCCGTCGGCCGCCGCCGTGGCCCCTGCGCTGCGCCCGGCGCCACCACCCGAACGCAGCCCCTTCGGTACCGGCCTCCAACAGAAAAGGAACAGGAAAGACGGGAAGAGAAAGCCCAGCCAGAGCCCCGCTCCACTCACACCTCCGCTGCGGCCGCCATCTTCCTGCCTGGCCCACTATTTACCCACCCCTCCCCTGTCCCCTCCCCTCCGTCCTCCCCTGCTCCCCCGCCCCGTCCCGTCCCCCTCCCCCGCCCCCTCCGACGTCTGACGGAGCACGCCGAGGGCCGGCGGTCCCCTCCCGCACCCTACCTCGGGTTCCCCCCGGGGACGCAGGGCGGAGAGGCGGGCGGAGCGGACAAGGGAGGAGGGACGGGGCCCCCGCCCCGCTGCATTCTGGGAGGGGCGCTGCAGCGTGGGGCGCGCGGCCTTCTGGGAGTTGTAGTCGCGATCCTGAGGCCACCGGTGAGTGTTGGCGTCCCGAAGGCTGTCGCCTGGGGGACCGGTCCAGTGGCGGGTGGGCTTCGTCTACCGGTTGTGTGATCCGTCCCCGCGGCCGCGCTTCTTGTCTCTGCCTGGCGTGTTTATGACGAAGCCGCGCCGGCTGGGGGGGAGGGGGGACCCGGGCCCGCCCTCCGCGGCCGCCTGCTGAGGCCCGGGAACGCCGCGCGGCTTCCTGGGGTGCGGGCGGGCTCCGCCGCGCCGGGTGGGTCTGCGACCTCGCTGGTGACCCGGCCGCCCCCCGCCGAAAGTCTCCTATCTCGCGCCTCACACTCGGCGCGTGCCGCGCCTCACCGGGGCAAGCGCTTTGCATTTGTTAGATTCCGAGCGTTCATTTTGTGGAGAGTAATTTTGAAGATATCAGAGAATAAACGACGTTTAAAGAGTTTTTAAAGTAAAGTGAGAATGTGAAATGGTAGCCTGGGGTTTGCTCCACGTTGTGGGCCAAAACGCCCCCGAAGCCCGGTTGCCAACTCCACGGCTCTGAGGGTGGCCGGGCCGCGGGGGGAGCCTGAGGTGCCGAGTGACCCGAGAAGAGATGAGGCGATGGGCGCAAGGCCCAGTAGTCGGTGCGTAAACGATAGGGACGATTTTTATTGTGAGGCATGTAATTTTGTGACTTCAGTTCTTGTTTGCTTCTTTCACCTCTTGTCGATTTCCTAATAATCGCCAACCACAAAATTCGTTATTAAACGTGAGAAGCAGTACCCGCATCCTGCAGTGGCTGGAAAACGACTGAAATTTTTGAGAATGGAGAAGGCAATGTGGCCAGAAGTGTGACTCCTAGCGACAGAGGCCGCCCTAACTGGGATCCAGGAAAAACCGGAATGAGAAGTGCCTGTGATGTCCTTTCGTTCCCCTAGATCGAGGCTTAGAGATGCTGGATCCGCCGTAAATAAGTTACAGATCACTTTCCCGTTGTGAAATCAAGTAGTAATTCATAATTGAAAGTCATTCAGGTGAATAAAACCTTGAAATAATGCTTTTGAAAATACTTTGACAGCATGTTAACACCTAACCCCAAGGTTGTCATTCAAAAGAGATAAAAGAAAAAAATCCACTTAGGATATTTTCCTTATTGAATTACTAAAATTATGCCTTTAGAATTTTCAATACTGTAACAAGTTTTATTTTCCCTTTGATTACCTTATATGGTTAAATTTAATGTTTGATTCTTTGAGCTTTAGGTTTTAAAGGACATTAACCTTAAGGAAATGATTGTGAATTGTTGAGAAATCCACTTAATAATGCGATTTAGCATCCGGGGAGCATAGTATATGTTTATATCGAAAACGGACTTTCTGTTGCCTTCTCTTTCTGTGCATTTCTAAGTTGTGTGTGGGTGCAGCCACCAGCACTTCTATCTCCGAGGTTTCCACTTTGTAGGAAATTGCTTCCCTGTAGTGGTCTGTTTTTAACTAGGGTTGAGGGAGGAGGCATTCTGAGAAAGAAATCATTTAATGTATATGAAAATCCCATGATAAATGTTTAAATGGATGCATTATTTTGTTCCACTACAATGTGAGTTCCATAGGGGCAAGAATTTTAAATTTTTTTCATCCATTTTTTCCATCATTTTTTTCTATCCTTAGTCCCTATGTGCTCAGTGCTTAGGAAGTATTCGATATCATTCATGTATTATAGTCTTTCAGTTAATAATTTAACAAATATACTCTATGCAGGTTACTATGCCAATTACTGGGTGATTTTAAGACAGTAAAAAGTAAAAAGGGGGCACAGGGGAGCTCTGCCTTGGAGGAGATTATAATAGAAAATAACGTAAGGAAGGTACACATGTAACTTTAATAGCTTAACTAGGGTTTGAAAGAAGGTAACCTTTATTCCTACCACCTGAAAGTGACAAAGCCTTTTCTCTTTACTCTGTTATCTAATCCTGGATCTTTGTAGGCCACTTGCCCCAGGTCTTTTTTTTTTTTAAGATTTATTTATTTATTCATTCATTCATTCATGATAGACACACAGAGAGAGAGGTAGAGACACAGGCAGAGGGAGAAGCAGGCTCCACGCTGGGAGCCCGACACGGACTCGATCCCGGGACTTGATCCCGGGACTCCAGGATGGCGCCCTGGGCCAAAGGCAGGCGCCAAACCGCTGAGCCACCCAGGGATCCCCACCCCAGGTCTTCTTAGTTAAAACAATGGCTTTGGGGATTTTTTTAAAAAGAGGACTGTCCTTGTTTGCTGATCTCTTTCCACCAAGTTATCATATAAACTATTCAAAATAATATAAAATGATCGTTTTATATGACTTATCACTGTGTTTGTGACGTTCAGCATGTCATGAAAATGAAGTTCGGAAAAAAACATAAAAGCTACTCTTCAGTCTCTTTGCCTTTTCCGATTTAACTGGTACTGCTTCCCCCTTTGGATGCATTTTCCACCCCCTACCCCCACCCCCCACCCCCGTTTTGAATACTAATCAATGATATTATCTTCTCTCAATATTCCTGTGAGGCCTGTTCAAGAATTGCCACTATGGGGATTCATGTTAGTTCAGAGTGAGCAAGCAGATAGTCCCTGGGTGTAAATCATAGCTGGCTTCATCCTTAATAATCATATGAATTTGGATGTGTGTTTAATAAATACTAATTTAATAAATAGCATTATTAGTTTAGTCACTTTTTATTATATATATCCCAACTATTGTGCTGCCAAATGGATATTTGTGAATGGATATTTGCATAAGTATATAAAAATGGATATTCATTTGTATAGTGGTGAGTGCATCTATGTTCATGTCTGAACATGTAAACACTAGTTTCAGAAATGTAAAAGGCTACAAGAAACTTGCATGTTTTCATCTTTTGTGACATTATACATAATTATTATAAAATATCCTTGCAGGTGTATTCACAAAAGTGGATATACTATGTGTGTAAAGTGAATATAGGAATATTGAGATGATTGCTCCCCTTAGTCTGTTAATCTTTTATGTTGGTGCAAAAAAAGATTGTATTTTACCTATCTAGATCAACATCGGGCATGTGTATCTTCCAAATTAATGGTTTTCAGTTACACTTAGGTCTTAACACGTATATTCATATGTAGTATAAGCAACCCAAGCATACTAGTCTATGAATGAACTTTATTTTTTTTATAAATATATTTTTTTCAATTTTTATTTATTTATGATAGTCACACAGAGACAGAGAGAGAGAGAGAGGCAGAGAGAGAAGCAGGCTCCGTGCACTGGGAGCCCGATGTGGGATTCGATCCCGGGTCTCCAGGATTGCGCCCTGGGCCAAAGGCAGGCGCCAAACTGCTGCACCACCCAGGGATCCCTATGAATGAACTTTATAGGATTGTCAATTTTCTGAAAGAAAAAGGTTAGCAATTCAGCTAGCGAACTCGAGTTTATTCAAGAATGGCAATTTGGGACAAACCAACCATGGTGAACCATAGGCAAGTCCAGAGAACAGAAGAGAGCTTCCGTTTAGAGAGGAAAAGAGGAAGTTGGGAGAGGTTATTTTGGACAAAAGTTCATTGGAGGTAAATGACAGCTGAAGTGGTGGTGGCTTCTCATTGGTTGTAAGCAAGGGCAGCTGGCTATTGGCACCAAAAAGCCATCTTCTTTCTTCCTGCTGGACTATGCAAGCTGAGTGATAAGTTTGTGAGAGCCCTCCTTTCATGGCTCTCCCACTCCAGTTTTACTTCAGGTTTCCCTAATATATTTTCACATTAACTTGCTTTGATAAAGATCTTTCTTTAAAGCGGTACTGATCAAGAGTTGAGGTCATCTGTTCCTTTAGAATCATTTTTGTCCCTTGGTGCCAGCCAGGACCTTTTCTGGGTGTCGTGTCCCATGTTGGACAGAAGTGCACAGGTTGGAAACCATTGAGAGGATAAGATAGAGAACTCTTTAGGCATTTCCCATCGAAAGTCTGTCTTATGATTTCAAGTGTTGGAGATCATCTTGAAATATTGTGCCAGTATTACCCTTTGGAGTACACCATTTCTACAAAGGTTTGATAGGCAACAGATACAAACCCTAAAAATTAGTATACGAAATAAGTGGAGAAGGATAATGACCCTGTTTGTGTAGTACTGCTAAACCAGGAGCCCAAGCCCAAAGATAACCAGCCTAAGAGATCAGAAGACCATAGATTGTCAGGTGGACAATCTGCAGGCAGAATTTGTTGTAGTCAATATAATTGTTCCCTAATTTTATAAATTTGGGGTTTTCTACTGCTTCAGTGGAAGCAGTTATCTATATGCAACAGGTGGTGTTTGCTATTGCATAAACATCTTGTTCAGCACATAGGTAATTAAGGGCTATGTGACTATCCAAAACTACTTTAGCCAGTGAGACAAGTGATCATTGTTGGACTGCTATTGCCTCGGTGCTGGAATCAGCGAGTTTTCCCAGTTCCAGAGAGTGTTTCCTTATCATCCCCTGACATGAACACCCACCAATGGAATAAGTGCCCTTATGATGGAGACAAATCCAGAGTAATGTATACCTCCTGGGAGTTCCCATTTAAGCTGGCAATAAAGATTTGATGGGGAAGACCAATGGGAGGACTAATGAAAGGCTTCAGATTTATTGTGGATCCACGGGCCAAGTTAGAAATCATAGTATGTGTCAGCCTCCAGCCTGCCAGCTGTATAAACACTCATTGGCCCATTGAATAGCGCACTTGCTGCACAGATAAAACCAGGTGGTGCACATAAGACTCCTGCAAGGGTTTGATTATTAATGGTGCTGTTAGTTGGGATTATTCAATTGACCCTTTGACCAAGTGTCAGTGGTGTTTGGGGAATAATTAGGGAGAATTTATTCTGTTCTGTGGACTTTATTCTTGAGGGGTGTATAGAGGGGGCTTGTTTTGTTACAGTGACCTAAAGTAGTAGAGCAAAAAGGGAACCATATAGGTAGAATAAATATGGTTGGTTGCATTGAGAGTTATGGTAGGAGAGAGCTCAAAGTATAGGAAAACCTGGTTATAGAAGTTTGAATGTAAGAAATATCTGGAGGGATATGGGTATAGTTAGTGGTCACATTGGAGATGATGAAAAGGTTTGCTATGGGAAGACTAAAGGGTTGCAACTCCTGTAGACCGATCCAACAATCAATAAGGTTTTGTCAAGGGATTGGGAAATTCAAATGAGGATAGACAAGGAGAAAAATGAAATAAGAAAAAGCAGAAAGAAGAAAATATACAGGCCTGATCCTGTCATCTTAGGGAAGCTGTCTGCTTCAATGCCCTGTGCTCTATTTCCTGGAAATCTTTATTTTGAGGTCAGTAGTTGATAGGCAGTTCCAGTCAGGGTTTTGGAGCTTTCTTTAGATGAGACACATGAATCCAAGGAGTTAACTTTTGGAGTTTAGTGATCCAAGGATTGTTCCATAACACTTAATGAGGGCCTCTCCAATGTGGTTGAAGAGAGTCTTTTTGGAGATATCTTTTCGAAGAAATGAAATCCCTAGGTTGCAGTGTGTAGTTTGAGGGCTTCATCTCCCAGGAGTGTACTGTGAAAAGATTGGCCTACTAGAGGATCCCTGGGTGGCTCAGCGGTTTGGTGCCTGCCTTTGGCCCAGGGCGCAATCCTGGAGTCCCGGGATCAAGTCCTGCGTCAGGCTCCTGGCATGGAGCCTGCTTCTCCCTCCTCCTGTATCTCTGCCTCTCTTTCTCTCTATGTCTATCATAAATAAATAAATAAATCTTTAAAAAAAAAAAAAAAAGATTGGCCTACTAGAGCATGATTATTTTTGAGGGATGTAATTAGGCCTTTGCAATACTGGAGTATATCTTTTTATTAGATGCAGGTCAAAAGAAGTGGAAGCTAGAGCATCCAGTCATTCTCTCAAAGGTGAGGGACACCTGGGTGGCTCAGTGGTTGAGCATCTGCCTTTGGCTCTGGGCATGATCCTGGAGCCCCGGATCGAGTCCCGTGTCTGGCTCCCTGCATAGAGCCTGCTTCTCCCTCTGCCTCTGTGTGTGTGTGTGTGTGTGTGTGTGTGTGTGAGTGTATGTGTGTCTCTCATGAATAAGTAAAATCTTTTTAAAAAGAAAGTTTAAAATTATCTCAAAGGAAAAAAAATAAATAAAATTATCTCGGGGATACCGGGGTGGCTCAGCCGTTGAGCATCTGCCTTTGGTTCAGGGTGTGATCCTGGATTTCTGGGATCGGGCTCCCTTCAAGGAGCCTGCTTCTCCCTCTGCCTGTGTCTCTGCCTCTCTGTGTGTGTGTCTCTCGTGAATAAATAAGTAAAATCTTTAAAAATAAAAAAAAATAAAATTATCTCAAAGGTGACAGTATATGAATTCTAAAGGAGCGGATCTGAGATTTAGGACTATCAGCGATACTTTTGGCCAAGAGTTTCCACAGATTTGCCAGTTGAGTTTTGATGATGCTGTTTGCTGGTTTGACTAGTTCTAAACACTGAGGATGGTAGCAGTGGAAATGCTGTAGAACTGCCCAAACAGGACAGACTTGCTGTAATATTTGACCAGCACAATGGGTTCCCCAGACACTATGGAGCTCAGGGTGGATTCTCCAGATAGGGATTTTTTTTTTTTTTTCAATACGATTTTAGCTATTGAAGAAGCAGTAGCTTGTCTATGTAAAAAGGCTTCAAACCAGTGGGAAAATACTACCAAGATATACTTGTGTTCATGAGATGGGGAGCTGAATAGAGACCATTTAGGAGACCTCAAATGGTCCTTTGGGCAATTTAAAGTGCCCAGGAGCAGTGTCAACAAATTTTTTGAATTGTATTTTTGGTGAGGACAACTTGCTATTGCTGGACAAAGGGGAAATCTTTCTTCCAACTGGACTATGCAAGCTTTGACAAGTGGTATGTGTGTGATAGTCCTCCCTTCATGGCTTCCCAAGTTTGAATTAGGCTTCCTTAACACATTTTCACAGGACTTACCAGATTTTTTGAATAATAGGACAAACTTTTGCACTTAGAAAAAAAGACCAAAGCCAGTCATAAAATCTAGTTAAATAAAAACTTTGTAGTTAATCTGATGAGATTATGTACATTCTTTACATATGAATGATCCCACAGCCAGATCGCTGCAAAATTTCTCTCTCCTTTTTGCATATGCTGGTACTATGTTCTTTCTCATTTCTCCCCTTCTCCTGCATTACTTTGTGTATTACTATTGTCTGTTAATATTTTGCGTTTTCTATTCCTTGTCTGCCATAGCAGTCATTTACAGCAGTGATGGGAGAAGCAGAGGAAGGAGTAGATGAGAAATAGTGAGAAGCTGGGAGAATAATAATTTGGAATGGAACCTCCCATCCTGTTTTAATTGACTCATAGGTGCAAAGAAGGGAAGCTTCTGCTATTCCTATTCTTAATTCTTACTTCAGCTCTGTTTCCTGCCTCAGTATCCCAAAAGCCTCTAATCCTTTCACATTTTTTCAGGCCCTGTGATTGCTCTTTGTTTCCTGGTCTCAAATCTAGGCTTGATGTCTTCTTCCTACATCTTAATCTCATATTTTTGTTTTCTGCCAAGGGGAGTAATTATGATTCTAAATGATGAGTGACATTGTTAGGTTAATCCTCTTACAGAGATGGATATTTAAGTAAGCACTGCCAATAATTATTTTCCTTTCTTTTTTCCTTCTTCTGTTTTCTAACCACCCACACTCCATTTGGATCAAAACATTTTTATTAACATCAATTTTTATTATAGTGTGCTTATACCACTAGGTCTTATTCTGTTACTCTGATTCCTAAGGTGACTTTGCATATATGTCTTGGATTCCCTTGTGTATTGATTTTTAACATTTTTAACTCAAGGACAACTGGATGGGGTGGGGAGAGGGATTCATTGATACCTTAATCCACTGCGTGCAGTTACTTTTGTGTGTGTGTGTGATCAAGTCTTGTTTATTATTTTTATTATTTTTTTAAGATTTTATTTATTCATGAGAGAGAGAGAGAGAGAGAGAGAGGCAGAGACACAAGCAGAGGGAGAAGCAGGCTCCATTCAGGGAGCCCGACGCGGGACTCAAACCGGGGTCTCCAGGATCATGCCCTGGGCCGAAGGCAGGCGCTCAACCGCTGAGCCACCCAGGGATCCCGCAAGTCTTGTTCATTTTAGAAGCATAAACAGTAGAACTAGGAAGGAGTGATGAAAATGAGAACCAGTCCCCCTGACGGAGCTGGATCCAGCACAGGCTCCCTGTGTGTGTGATCAAGGCCAACCCAGCGGCCTCCATCAGCCTTCGCCTGACGGGACAGTATGGGCAGAAGTGAATGTACTATGAGGGTGGGGTAAAATTGGCTCTGGGTTTGCTCTGAACCAGGTGAAAAAGAAGTCCAGAGGTGCCACAACACCCTTGGCTGAGAGCACCCCAGGCTGGCTCTATCCACGCCTGAGGCAAAGTCGTGCTCTGGAGGGGAAACCATGGTGCTTTCTGGTCACCAGGAAGGCCCTAGATGTTCAAAGCAAGCCACAGTGAGGGCTCTCCCCCCCCCCCCCCACTGCCACCCCCCCCCCCCCCCCGTGAGCACCACAGGGTGCATCCCATGCATCCGATAGAAAGTTCTAACATTTGGCAGTCAGACTGATTTCAGAAACAGAATTTCAAAGGGCATGTTTTATCTGGTTTCCTGTTGTATAGAAGAGAGGCAAGCCAGGCATGTTCCAAGCAGAAATATTCTTTGTTGTTGTTGGATAAAATTGAAATTTTATTCCATTATCTTTTATTTACATCTGTTGGTTTTGTGGGATAAAAACTTGTCGGGTAGTTGGTATTTTATAGATTTCACTATAACAGTAAAAAAATCCTTTAGTCTAAAAACTACACAGTACACATATATAATAGATGAACAGTGCTGTTAATACCTACTCTCTGCATGTACACATTTTCTTTCTGTTTTTTACCCTCAAGCTTTTGAGTCTCTAAATTTTAAGCTCTTTAACTGTTATTTTGAGAAATTCATTAGTATCTTACAGTACTACTGTATAAGCAGTATGGTATTTTTAAATATTGGTAGGATCCTCATAATGGCTATTTTGTAAATGTGTTTTGCTTCCTGTTTTTCTCCCCAGCCCTTTCATTTGTTTCACTTTTACTGTAATTTCAGATCTTCTTCTCCTTACTCAAGTAAGCTGAAAAATACTGTTACAGAACTACACATATTGTTATGGTGATACAGTTTATGAATATAGTTTATCTTCATCCTTGCATTTATTTTTTTAAAGAGTTTTTATTCATTTATTCATGAGAGACACACAGAGAGAGAGAGAGAGAGAGAGAGACAGAGAGAGAGAGAGACAGAGACCCAGGCAGAGGGAGAAGCAGGCTCCATGCAGGGAGTCCAATGTGGGACTCTGTTCCGGGTCTCCAGGATCAGGCCCTGGGCCAAAGGCGGCGCTAAACCGCTGAGCCACCCGGGCTGCCCTTCATCTTCGCATTTAAAGTATTAAGACTTGCTATATGATGGTCCTGACTGGGGTGCTATAAAAATAAGAGATATATACCACATGTCCCACAGATTCATTGCTTTTTAGCATTTTACTGTCTAGGAATACAGGCAATAATTAAGTGTATAAAGATATTGTATGTTTTTAATAGTGTCAGTATTATTATTAAAGAACAAGTAAAGATTTAAATTGTCACATGACACATATTCAGTAAATATTTAAGGACGAATGGAGTAAGTTTAGTTGGTTGATGATTAAAGGGAAGTTGTAGAAACTACAATTAACAAGGCTCAGGAGAAAAATCACAAACAGGTTAAAATTAGTGAGAAACAACCAAATTCCAGCATAGCTTTTTGTAAGGAATAAGTATTATTTGTTAAGAACCTACTCAATGTTAGGCATTGTTTTAGGTTTATTATATTTATTTATTTTTTAAGATTTTATTTATTCATAGAGACACACAGAGAGAGAGGCAGAGACACAAGCAGAGGGAGAAGGCAGGCTCCATGCAGAGAGCCCAACGTGGGACTCGATCCAGGGTCTCCAAGATCACACCCCGGGCTGCAGGCGGCGCAAAACCGCTGCGCCACCAGGGCTGCCCAGGTTTATTATATTTAGTATTCACTCCCCCAAAATTCTGCAAAGGAGACATCCTTATTTTACATATAAAAAAATTATTGTTCAAAGAAGTTATGTAAGTTACCCAAAGTCATAACTAATTAATAGTCTAGCCAGACTTTGAAACTCAGAGACATATAATATTTACTATCAATATATATATGATTGTTTTTAACTCAAAAAACAAAAAAAAGACAACGATTACCCTGAAATGATTGAACATTTGAGAATCTTGTTAGAGCCCAGTTACATTCTGGGCATGTTGCATAGTTTTTCTTTAGTTTGAAATTTTTTTTTTGAAAAAAATTCATCCACATACATTTTAAAGCTGCAATGGCATATTATGAGGCATTTTACAGTGTTTTTCTATAACTAAAGGAATCCACTAGCAAATCTATGTTTTAATTATCCATAAATAATTTAAGTGATCTCTTTTGCAATCATTCTTTAATGTTGTTAAAGGAACTTTTTTTTTTTTTTTTTTTTTTATTTATGATAGTCACAGAGAGAGAGAGAGAGAGGCAGAGACACAGGCTGAGGAAGAAGCAGGCTCCATGCACCGGGAGCCTGATGTGGGATTCGATCCCGGGTCTCCAGGATCGCGCCCTGGGCCAAAGGCAGGCGCCAAACCGTTGCGCCACCCAGGGATCCCTGTTAAAGGAACTTTAATGTTGTTAAAGGAATTATGTATTGATTTAACTCAGTATAAGAGTATTTCTCATGAAAAAGTCATTGGTATCTATCTTTTTATTTTTTATATCTGAGTATTTTTATGAATAATCTTGAGAAGTAACAAGGGATGGTGAACAATAACTTTATTAGAAATTGTAATAAAAATTGTAACTTAGTAAACAAATTTTTATCCCATATTTTCCTGAATTGAGTAATGGATGTCCTTTGAAAGCAAGTAGCTGCTCATCAATTTTTTATGCATGATCCTGAAACTACCCATCCTATAAATAAAGATTCCAGATATTATACTCATGTTTAATACATTTTAGCTTATCATTATGTCTGGTTCTTTATCTTGCACTTGTAACATCAAAACATTAACATTGAAAACTTTGACATCTCATAATCTTGTTAAAGAAGACATCCATTTTCTTTCCTCTATTATTGTAAAATATTTTCATTTTTATATTTATAAACACCACGTAGAAGTACAAGTCCAATAAGGTTTTCATTCTTAGTGCATAAATATCATAAAGGATGAAAGAACAGTATCATATGTCCTGTTAGCAAAATGGGATATTCCAAGTTCTTGTTGCAAAATACTCTATGATGAAGTCCTTCCTGTTGAGTGACTAGATAGGAATGCCATATTTGCTGTACTTAAAAATTCATTGTTTATTCGTTGATTCTTAAGTTTGAGAAGATACCTATTTGAGTCATCTAAAAATTCATATGCTGAGAGTTTGCTTCTAAGATCAATTTCACCATCATTATAGTCTAGAGTGCTGTTAGTTTCTTTGCATTCACTTCTGATTTGTCTAATAATTGTGAAACTCTCCAGTCAGTTTTCTTCTCTTTGCCAGTATGGGCAGAAAATGAAAAATTCAGAACTTTCAACTATGTTGAAAGTTTCGTTGTTTCAAACTATGTTCAGCTTTTTATTAAAAGCTTTCATCAGTGAAAGCTACCAAAACACACCCCCTGCAAAAGTGGTGTCTCTATACTTCTTTTATACTTTCCTTCAAAGATAAAATACTGTGGGTAATACCATTAGAAAACTGAAAGATAATATAATAGTGATGGTTGATTTCAGTACCAGATCATCATTCTGGTGATTCTACTATTTCATTTTCTTATGATTTTATCTTTTAGCATAAATGATGAAAAATGATTATTAATTCCTAGGATAATGAAATAGCAAAATATGCAATATATAGGAAAATAAGATCCCTAAGATAATCACTATAATGTATCTTCAATTTATTAAAGGGTCAAATAAATCTATACAGAAATTGCAAGATAGAGTGAATTTTATTCTATTTAAAATGAATATATATATATATTTTAAAGATTTTATTTATTTATCCATGAGAGACACAGAAAGAGAGAGAGGAGAGAGGCAAAGACACAGGCAGAAAGAGAAGCAGGCTCCATGCAGGGAGCCCGACGTGGGACTCAATCCTGGGACTCCAGGATCACGTCCTGGGCCAAAGGCAGGCGCTAAACCCCTGAGCCACCCAGGGATCCCTAAAATGAATATTTTATTCTTTGGAAGTTTATTTATTTATTTTTAAGGTTTATTTATTCATGATAGACACAGAGAGAGGCAGAGACACAGGTAGAGGCAGAAGCAGGCTCCCTTCGGGGAGCCCGATGTGGGACTTGATCCCGGGACTCCAGGATCACGCTCTGGGCTAAAGGCAGATGCTCAATCACTGAGCCACTCAGATGTCCCTCTTTGGAAGATTTCTAAGATTAAATAAGATATGAAAGATCTGTGCTTACAATAAAGTCGTTCAAAGAAGAAACTCTAAAACAAACTGGGTCTGATATATCCTTATATGTCAAAGGTTAATATAACTTTGTTTCTTAATCTTTTTTTAATAACCAAACACAAACTAGTTTGTATTTCCTTCTATCTCAAATAAAAGGGTTAGCCATTATAATTCCAAAATTATAATTTGACCAAATAAGGCATTCTTTTTTTTTTAATATATTTTTTTAATTTTTTATTTATTTATGATAGTCACAGAGAGAGAGAGAGGCAGAGACACAGGCAGAGGGAGAAGCAGGCTCCATGCACCGGGAGCCCGACGTGGGACTCGATCCCGGGTCCCCAGGATCACGCCCTGGGCCAAAGGCAGGCGCCAAACCACTGCGCCACCCAGGGATCCCAAGGCATTCTTTCTAAAGATCAAAGCACATATTAATACACTACTAGTTCATTTATCTTTGTCCAACCCAGTGAAATTTTAGCATTAAAAAATAGATGTATAGTGGCAGCCCGAGTGGCTCAGCAGTTTAGCACCACCTTCAGTCCAGGGCCTGATCCTGGAGACCCGGGATTGAGTCCCACATCGGGCTCCCTGCATGGAGCCTGCTTCTCCCTCTGCCTGTGTCTCTGCCTCTCTCTTTCTCTCTCTCTCTCTCTGTCTCTCTGTCTGTCATGAATAAAGTCTTAAAAAAATAGATATATAAAGTATAAAAATAGGTGTATCAAAATCATTTATAAAGTATATAATATTTGCCCATTGAGAATAGTTAGTAATACCTATGGGATCCCACCATCACAAGCATTTCATAGTCAACCACACTTTATAAATCATGAGCTGAAAGAATTATCAGGAACCAAAGTGAAGTCAAGGGGATCAGTGTTCTACATGTAGAAATATTTATTTTTGCCCTCAGGCAGACATGTGAAAATCTACAAAGAACTGCTAGTAAATTCCAGAGATGAAGGCCTTTTCTAAAAAAAAAAAAAACCTTTGCTGCTTTCTAGTGATTATTGTTATTTTTTTTATAGGATGAAACCCAAACTATTTTGTGATTAAGATTAGTAAATGAGGGTTGTCTGGGTGGCTCAGTCAGTTAACTGTCTTTGGCTCAGGTCATGATCCCAAGCTCAGCAGGGAGCCTGCTTCACCCTCTCCCTCTGCCATTCCCACTTGTGCTCTCTGGATCTCTCTTTCTCTGTCAAATAGATAAAATCTTAAGAATTAGTATATGATACTGTAAACAAAAGTCAAACAGGTACATCATTTAAACAGGTTTTGTTGGTCATATTCTTGAGAAAAGTATTGAGGATTGGGCAGCCCAGGTGGTTCAGTGGTTTAGTGCTGCCTTCGACCCAGGGCGTGATCCTGGAGTCCCAGGATCGAGTCCCACGTCAGGTTCCCTGCATGGAGTCTGCTTCTCCCTCTGCCTGTGTCTCTGCCTCTCTATCTGTCTCTCATGAATAAATAAATAAAATCTTAAAAAAGAAAAAAGTATTGAAGAATTTTTTAGCCTTTTTAGAGTGTTGTTTCCTTTCCTCACTTGGGGATTTTGAGGGGGAACATGTAAATATATGCAATAAAGGGGTGGGAGATGAGGAAAGCATTGCTGCTATATGTCCAGGAACAGAGAAAACCTTCATATCTTTAAAGGGACAGATGAAGAAGAAGAAGGAGTAAGGGAAAGTGTTCACAGAAAGTATGGGAACCTGGATTAGCTCTGTCTTTCAAAGGAGGGAGTGGGTCTGGGCATGTTGTAGCCAAACTGACGAAAACGAAAAATTAAGAGTTAAAAACTTGAGAGCAGTCACAAAGAAATGACACATTACATACAGGGAACACAATATCAACTGTCATGATCTTAACAAGTAATAGAGGTTAGAAAACAGTGGAGCAACATCTTTCAAGTACTGAAAGAAAGACCTGTCAACTTTGTATCTGATGAAAGTATCTTTCAAGAATAAAAAGATAAAATAATAAACCTGCTGGCATTTTAGTTATATATTTAGCATACTGATTAAAAATGTGGGCTCTGGGGACAGAATCTTAGGTTTGAATTTCAGTTTGGACACCTCTGGTGATCCTGGATGAATTACATAAATTCCCTAGGGTTCAGTTTCCATATGTACTTTACATACTTTAGTGAGATAATATCTAAAGTAGTGAGCAATCATGAGAAACAGATGAGAGAATGCTTTTTAAATACGTAGTACCTGCTTGGCATATGGTAAATTGTTTGAAAATGTTAGTTATTATTTATCTGTATGTACTTTTAGCACATATTTTGAATTTGCACCTTTATTCAAATGAAAACATTACTAATCTTTAGGATACAGCTGTTTTATAACCATGTTACTGCTATAACACAAACTTTGGTCTGTGTACAGTGCTGATCCATAATAAGATAATCACAGAATTTGAAGGTAAGCTATAAAATTATTGTCTCACAGTTTTGATGAAACAAGGATCCCAGCATGGCTTGTTGGGTGTCTCTGGGTCATGAGGTTGCAGTCAAGTTCTTTCCTGGGGCTGCAGTCTTATCTGAAGACTAAACTGGAAGAGCGTCCGCTTCCAGACTCACTCACACAGACCTTCTGACAGGGCTGTGTCACAGAGCAGCTGGCTTCCCCAGAGTGAATATCTAAGTTGAGAACATCCAAGATGGAAGTCACATCCTTTTGTGACCTACTTTTATGTGTGACATCCCATCACTCCTGCTTCTGTTGTATTCTATTTGTGAAAAGAGAGTCACGTAATTACATATTGTATTCATTTGTTGTGCTTTTTTCTTCATTTTCCTAGCATCTATGAAATATTTTTAAATAACTATTTTAGTGGTATTAAGAATTGCATATTTCATTTGTAGGTTACATTTTGTTTCTTAGTATATTTGGTAGTGTAGAAATGGATAATTCTTATGTTAGAAGCTACTGTCAACATCTGACCAGTTTTCATAATACTATATACTATGTGCAGATTTAATAAGAGAGTCAGAATAAACTTTAATAATTTATTGGCATTAGGCAAGTGGTTTTGGCAAAAATATGAATTTAGGAATTTTTGCAAGTATGTTTAAGCTATTACGGTTTAAAATTCTGAAATCTGAGAAATTTAAGCTCTTAACTTTAATAACGATGAATACTTTAACCTTTTAAAAATTGTAGTCACACAATGAGAAGCCAGATTTTAAATCCTAAAACTAGGTTGGTCTTATTCTAGCTTCAAGCTTTTGAGTGAAGGAGGTAACAAGCTTTTTGGTTCTAATCTCTGCTGAAATAAATGGATTTTAGCATCTACTTTTTGGCTACTAACTCTTTGAGCCCTGGTCGGGAAAAGGAAAACATTTCCAATAACTAGTATATTAGAAATAAAAAAGAAAAAATTCCACAACGAAACCAAGACATGCAATTCATTTCCCTTTTTTAAAATAAAATTATGGTGTCCTCCAGAGGCAGAGATGGATTTTGCTTACCTGTGAAAGTTATATAATACAAGTGCACTTTTTTTTTTAATATTTGATTTACTTATTCATGAGAGACACAGAGAGAGAGAGGCAGAGACACGGGCAGAGGGAGAAGTAGGCCCCTCGCAGGGAGCCTGATGTGGGACTGGATCCCAGAATCCTGGGATCATGACCTGAACTGTTACATGTCTGTAGGATTAGATAGAGTGCAGGCTTTTTAACAGCCTTTTGTCCCATTCTTCTTCAGTAGCATAAGTTAAATAAATAGGAAGCTCATGAAGGAAAAAGACAGTCAAAGAAAATATATATGCATAGTTCTCTCAAAGACTTTATGTCGTTGGTGAAAACTTGCATTTTCTTTTAGCATATATTCTCATGGTTTGGGATCTGTAGAGTTATTTCTGGGTTTTTTTTTTCTGTCAGTGATACATATAAATTTAAAATCTTTTTAACTGGTTCATTCTGAAATAATTTTGAATTTTTTGTACATCCTATTATGCAAAGATATTAAGAAGTGAAGTCAAATACAAAGTTGCATCTGTGCTCTCATTGCTATCATTTAAAGTTGTATGCATGTAGTTTGAGTACATGTGTTCATGTATGTGTATGTAAAATAATTGGAGTGGAACGTAGAAAATAACCTGTCGAAATTTTGGGGTTGTGATTTTTATTTTCTTGAAAATTTAAAAAAGGGCAGCGGTTTAGCGCCGTCTTCATTCAGCCCAGAGCGTGATCCTGGAGATCCGGGATCAAGTCCCACGTCGGGCTCCCTACATGGAGCCTGCTTCTCCCTCTACCTCTATCTCTGCCTCTCATGAATAAATAAATAAAATCTTTAAAAAAAATTTTTTTAAGATTTTTCTAACAAAATGAAAAAGGAAATTTTGGGTCAGGCATTAATTGGGAAATTGCTTTAAAACTAGGGTAATAGGGACTCCTGGGTGGCTCATGGTTGGGCGTCTGCCTTCCGCCCAGGGCGTGACCCTGAAGACCTAGGATCCAGTCTTGCATTGGGCTTCCTGCCTGGACCCTGCTTCTCCCTCTGCCTCTCTCTCTGTGTTTCTCTCATAAATAAATAAATAAAATCTTTAAAAAAATTTTTTTTAAAACTAGGGTAATATTACTAATTCATAGTATTTGGAGGATCCCTGTGTGGCTCAGAGGTTTGGCGCCTGCCTTTGGCTCAGGGCCTGATCCTGGAGTCCTGCGGTTGAGTCCCACATTGGGCCCCCTGGATGGAACCTGGTTCATCCTCTGCCTGTGTCTGTGCCTCTCTCTCTGTCTCTCATGAATAAATAAAATCTTAAAAAAAAAAAATTCATAGTATTTAAATGTAGATAGTAAAAAGACCATTTAATCACAGCCTGAAATTTAGTTTAATCCATTTAATCTGTTCAAACAAACCTGTTGAATGTTTGAACATTTAGAGGATTAAAAATAATATTTGTTCTTCAGACATGCACAGGTTTTTCTGGAAAGATTTTTGGGTTTGGTTATTTATAATAGTGTATTAGAAATAGGAAGCAAGCTCCACCTAGGAACTTAATGTAGTTCTAGTTTTCTATCCTTGTCCTCTTTCCTCCCTCCCTTCCTCTCCATATTCTCTCCTTCACTTTATCTTTCTTAATATCCTTAGTATTTTTGCATATCTTCTGGTAGATTAATTCCAGATGACTGGTCAATATGCTAATCACTTGTGATATTGTTTACATAGTTTTGTGAGCTTTTTATAGGTAGGAGAAATCCTTACCACTCTAAAACTTCTTCTTTAGAAATGCTGAAAAAATCTAATTTTCCATGCTTACTACCACCAAAAACAAAGGTTGGCCCTATATTTTTTTAAGTGGTAACCTGAATAGTTAGTGGTAGAATCAGACTGGGAAGAACTTGAATATTTTCAGAGAAAATATACTTTTAAACCAATAAACTAAACCACAAGAACCCAAGTTCTTTCCTTTGCGTTGTATGTAACTATTTGTGCTTCTCAGTTGAAGTGAAACAGACTATATTTGTAGTATCGAGCTATAAAAATGTTTGACTATTTTTTTTTTCATAATCATAGGACAAGTAGTTTTTTGGGAACAAAACAAGCAATATTCATCTGTAAGATCCATGAACTTTGGCTTTTTCTTTAGGATGCTTACAGTGAAACTTTTTTCCATCTACAGTCCATATTTTTTATTTTTTAAAGATTTTCTTTATTTATTCATGAGAGACAGAGAGAGAGAGGCAGAGACACAGGCAGAGGGAGAAGCAGGCCCCATGCAGGGAGCCTGACATAGGACTCGATCCCGGGTCTCCAGGATCACGCCCTGGGCTGAAGGCGGTGCTAAACCGCTGAGCCACCCAGGCTGCCCTTCTACAGTCTATCTTGAAGCTATTTCACAGCTCTGGAAATTTGGCTTAACTATTTTTTTGTTCAAAAGATTTTATCTATTCATTTGAGAGAGAAAGAGAGCATGAGCCAGGGGAAAAGGCAGCAGGGGAGGAAGAAGCAGACGCCCTGCTGAGCAGGGAGCCAATTGCAGGGCTTGATCCGAGGACCCTGAGATCATGACCCGAGCCCAAGGCAGGCAGTTAACCAGCCGAGCCACCCAGGCACCCCTTGGCTTAACTTTAATGATAACTATTGATTGAGAGTTTATTATAGCCCAGAGAGTTTATTATATCCTAGCCATTCTAGGCTCTTATATACTTCTCTCACAAAGCCATTTAAAGTAGTATTAAATCTCACTTCCCAGAAAAATACAAAGTACAAAATACAAAGTAACAATCTTTTCTGATACTTATTTGATCATCTCTGCTGGGAGCTAGCTCTCCCTTTCAATGTATGGATTTCTGAAGAAATTCAGTAAGAACTAGTGGGGAGAACAGCATAAACCAGGACTAATGAGAGATTCCAGAAATTTGAAAATAACAGAAATACTAACCAATGAAAACAAAAGACAGGCGCACTACAGGGACATAGATGATTTACTAGAAGGAACTCATAATAATCAGGTATACTACAACTTCATTCAACAAATTATTTATTGAGCACCTTCTCTGTTGCCAAGCACTGCTTGAGTCATCTGGGATATACATCAGTTAAAACAAAAAAGAAAATTCCTTGCCCTCTTGGAGCTTCCATATTCACAGGAGAGATAGACAATAAGCATAATAAGTAAACCTATGTTTATTATTATGTTAGAAAATGATAAGGGCTATGAAAAACATGGGGATGTTGGGAAGATGGGGTGGGAGGTATTAATCAGGCTGCAATTTAAATAGGAAGATCAGGGTAAAGCCTCATTGAGAAGGTAACTTTTGGGGCGCCTGGGTGGCTCAGTGGTTGAGCGTCTGCCCTTGGCTCAGGTTGTGGTCTTGGGAGTTACAGAATCAGATCCTGCATCAGGCTCCCTGCAGGGAGCCTGTTTCTCCCTCTGCCTGTGTCTCTGCCTCTCTGTGTGTCTCCCATGAATAAATGAAATCTTAAAAAGAGAACGTAACATTTAAGCAAAGACTTGAAGGGAAGTTAGTCAAGAGAGTATCAGCTGAAGAACCCTAAAGGAGAGGATTCAAGATTAGAATGTGCTTACCAGATTTGAGGGACAGAAGAGACCAGTGTGGCTGGAGAGTAGTGAGCAAGGGGGAGAATATTAGGTAAAAGGGTAGACAGGTAACAGGTAGTTTGAATCCAGAGTCTGTTGGGACTTTGGCTTTTATTCTGGAGTAAGAATGGGTGCCATTGTACAATTTTCAGAAGAGTAATGTGACCTCACTTGTTTTTTTTTTTTTTTTTTTTTTAATTTTTATTTATTTATGATAGTCACAGAGAGAGAGAGAGGCAGAGACATAGGCAGAGGGAGAAGCAGGCTCCAAGCACCGGGAGCCCGACGTGGGATTCGATCCGGGGTCTCCAGGATCGCGCCCTGGGCCAAAGGCAGGCGCCAAACCGCTGCACCACCCAGGGATCCCTGTGACCTCACTTGTGATTTAGAAGAATCAGTTGGGCTACTGTGTTGATAAATGACTACATGGAGGGCAGAAAGAGACTATTTAAGAGGTGGTTGCATTAATCTAGGCAAGAGATAAGGGTGGTTCATACTAGGGTGGAAGCAATGACAGTAGTGAGAAGTGGTTAAATTCAGGGTACATTTTGAAAGTAGAGTCCACAGGATTTGCTGACAGTTTGGTGTGGAGAGTATGAGAAAGAGGGAGCTCAAGAGTGACTACAAGGTTATTTGTATGAGCAATTGGAAGGGAATGGAGTTGCCCTCAATGAGATGAGGCTCAAGATTGCATGCAAATAGAACTGCTTTGAGGGATGGAGGCAGATGACAAGATCGGTTTTAGACATGTTAAATGTAGGATGCCAGACGGGCATTTGGATTGCAGCTATAAACTTGGAAGTCATTAACATGTAGAGGATAGTAAACATCCTCATGAAAGTAGACATAAATGGTCTGGTAAGTGGGTATCAACAAGACAGGAAGGTAGCTGAATACTAACTTTACCTATCTCACAACTTTGCCTGGTGCCGACACTACTGATAATAACCCAGTTCTTCTGACCCAATTAGGGACCAAAATCAACTCTTAGAGTTTTGGGGCTAACTAATATATTTGTTATGAAATAGTAGGCATTCAACAAGTGTTTCTTTTCCTTTCATATATTTCATCATTTAAAGGACAAGGCAGCTTGGCGCACGTGGGTGTCACAGTTGGTTGAGTGTCTGATTCTTGGTTTCAACTCAGGTCATGATCTCAGGGTTGTGAAATCGAGCCCCGAGACAGGATCTGTGCAGAACATGGAGCCTGCTTGAGATTTCCTCTCCCTCTGCCCCTCCTGCTCATGGTCTCTCTTTCTCAAATAAATACGGTTTTGAAAGAAATAAAGGATAAGGCAGCATAAATGTAGTGAATCTGCATTCAGCCTCTTCACTCTTCAGGAGTCTTGGTTTGGGGAAAATATAAACCAATTACATTCACTAGTTTTATTAGAAAACGTTAACTAAGAGGGCTACTAAAGCATAACACAAAACATAGGGTGATATTAGGCTGAATATGTTAGTTGAAAAGTCAAACAATAAAAACAGAAAAATAGCCAGTATTCTCTTGGGCACTGGAAACAACAGCACCAGTGGTTCCTATACTTTGGGGGCACGTTGGAATAACCCGGGCGTGGCTTAAAAATACTGATATCTGGTTCTACCTCCAGACCTTCTGATTTTTTAATCTCATATGTAGAGTCAAACAACAACAACAACAAAAACAACCTGATGTCATAGATGCAGAGAACAGATTGGTGGTTGCTAGAGGTGAGTGGTGGATAGGTGAAATGTGTAAAGGTGGTCAAAAGGTAACAAACTTCCAGCTATAAAATAAATCATAGGGATATAAAGTATAGAATGGTGACTATAGTTAATATGGTATCATATATTTGAAAGTTGGTAAGAGATTAGAACTTAAAAGTTTTCAGCAAAAGAAATTATGTAACTATGTGTGGTGATGGATGTCAACTTTATAAAAAAAAAAAAAAGGAAAAGAAGAGGTCCTTAAGGCAGCATAAAATAAATAGATTAATCTCTAAATCATGCAAATAAGAAATCACTGGCATAATTTGTTGAGCGTCATGGCAGTGTTCACCTGGTCATTTCTTTATAGTGTAAGTGAACTCAAATTGGAAAAAGCTGTGATGTTATGGCAGCTGTATTAGCTTGGAGTGAGAAGACATGGATTCACACCAGTTCTTTTGCTCATTAGCAAACTTAAGATGGCCAATTCACTTAACCATCTGTCTTGCATGGTTACTATAAATACTTTAAAAAGCTAATATATGTGAAAGTAAATAATAAAGTATTATTTAAAGACTTTAAAGAATTATTATTTGAAAGGATTTTTCTTAACCTTAGAAATGACATGATATTGTAAAATGTAATAATTTCGTAGAAGTGAATAGATTATTATATTTTGTGTATTTTTTCACTGCTTTAAGAAATGGAGCTCTGTATACAGTAGGTAATGAATGCTATTGAACTTACCATGTTTAGTACGTGAAGTGTTTTTTTGTATTTATTTCCTATACAGTGTGTTAATATGTGAAAAATATGAACTTTGGACTCAGGCCTGGATTTCAACATGGATCTTGTCACTTATTAGCAAATTTGTGTCAGTAGACATGTTCTTAGTCTTAGATTTCTTTTCTCTTTATATTAGGGATAATAAAATTTATCTTTCACAGCAGGGCTACTGTGTGAGGTTCCAGTGTAAAGTGCCAAGCATAGTACCTGGCACAAAACTTATGGGAAATGTTAATTCCTTTTTTCTCTCTGAAAGTACAATAATCTAGGAAGAGTAATTTAAAAGTCTAAGTAATGATAACTTCTCAATGGCTAAAAATTCTTAAATGTTCTACTTATTTGACTGGTTCTTTATCACTTTAACTTTGAAGTAATCACCCCCTCACCATGAATACTTTAAAAAGCAGTGTTTATTTTGTTTTTTCAGATAATAAAAAAAGCTTTAAGTTTACACCATGGATAGCACCAAGGAGAAGAATGGCAATTACAAAGATGATCTTCTGCTTAGGATGGGACTTAATGATAATAAAGCCGGAATGGAAGGATTAGATAAAGACAAGATTAACAAAATTATAATGGAAGCCACGAAAGTACGTTTCTTATATCTTTTGCTATCATTAATTTAGTAGCTTTTTATTTTAATTTTTTAATTAATTAGTTAATTAATTAAAATCAATTTGCCAACATATAGTATAACACCCAGTGCTCATATCCCATCAAGTGCCCTCCTCGGTGCCTGTCACCCACTACTCCATTCCTCCACCCACCTCCCCTTCTGTAACCCTTTGTTTCCCATAGTTAGGAGTCTAATGATTTGTCTGCCTCTCTAATTAGTAGCTTTTTAACTTTCTGTTTAAAATAAAATCAGTAAGCTTTAAATATTTTTATTTAATAAAAATTAATATAATTAATTAATTAATAAAATTATTTTTTATTTTTTAATTAAATTAAATATTAATTTTATTAATGAAAAATTATTTTTTATTGTAGTTTTTAATATTTTAAAGTATCCTGTTGTTAAAACAAACAGGTATGGAATAATCTCTCTTCTGTTCTGTTACTCTTGCCATCCAGTTTTCTGCTTCACATACACATAATATGCATGTTAAAGCAAAATAACATACATGTTCTTTTTTCACCCTTTTTCTAAGTAGAAGAATACTGTAATTGTGATTTTTGTTAATGTAATTTGGAGGTCTTTCTGTATAAGTAAAGATCTTCATTCTTTTTTATGCCTTCATGTGTGGATATAATAAAGCTTTTTGAACCAATCAGAATGTTTATTTATAAACATTTAAGTCATTTCTAGTCTTTTGTTTTTTACCAGCAATACTACAGTGAATGACCTAGTATTTTATCACACAGGTGCAGATAAAATTATAGGAGAGATTCTACAAGTGGAATTATTCTACCAAATACAGATAGCAAAAAGGGATATATGCATGTGCAGTTTTTATGAATTGCCCAATTGCCCTCCATAGTAGATATATCAATTTAAATTATCACTGTCAGTATATGAGAGTATATTACCATGGTACAACTGTGCCAGTATAGTGTGTAACTAAACTTTTGGATTTGCTAATCTACAGTGATATAGTGTAGCATTAATTTGCATTTCTCTTATGAAAAGTCAGATATTGTGGACATTGCTGCTATAAATTATGGACATTGCTGCTATAAACATCGGGGTGCAGGTGTCCCAGCATTTCATTGCATCTGCATCTTTGGGGTAGATCCCCAGCAGTGCGGTTGCTGGGTCATAGCACAGGTCTATTTTTGACTCTTTGAGGAACCTCCACACAGTTTTCCAGAGTGGCTGCACCAGTTCACATTCCCACCAACAGTGTAAGAGGGTTCCCTTTTCTCCGCATCCTCTCCAACATTTGTGGTTTCCTGCCTTGTTAATTTTCCTCATTCTCACTGGTGTGAGGTGGTATTCTAAGTTTTCTTTTAAGAAAAAAAAGATTTTATTTATTTGTTTGAGAGAGAGAGAGAGGGACCGAGAGAGCATAAGCAAGGGGAAGGGCAGAGGGAGAAGCAGGCTCCCCACTGAACAGAGAGCCTGAAATGGGGCTTCATCCCAGGCGCCCCAGGCGCCCACTAAAATTTTCTCTTAACTGACATTTTTAATGAAAATTTCTTCCAATTTTGTATGTGTTGAGTATTATTATATTTTGATTATTTAAGCATTTAGGTCACTGCTATTGGTAACATACAAATGATGTGAAAATCTTGATGGTAAAAATATATTCATGATTTTCCTGAAATGAAGTCAAGAAACACAGAGTTTATGAAATAAACATCATCTATGAGAAAAAAAAAAGAAAGAAAAGAAAAGTCAGATAGTGCATCTTTTCATATGTTTAAAAAGCCACTTGAGGGACACCTGGATGGCTCAGTGGTTGAACATCTGCCTTTGGCTAAGGTTGTGATCCCCGGGTCATGGGATCGAATCCTGCATCAGCCTCTCCGTGGGGAGCCTGCTTCTCCCTCTGCCTGTGTTTCTGCCTCTATCTGTGTCTCTCATGAATAGATACATAAAATCTTTAAAAAAAAAGTTTTTTTTAAAGCCACTTGTATTTTACTTTTTTGCAAACTGTCTCTTCTTGTCCTTTGTATAGTTTTCCATTTGATTATTATACATCTTTTTACTTTGTTTATGGTGTACTTTATCCTGTGCAGAAGTTTTTTGTTTGCTTTTTTATATGTACTTGAATTAGTCAATGACATATGCTTTTATCCAAGGTCCTAAATGTTTTCTTCTAACATCTCTGGTCTCGTGTGTATATTATGAAATATCCGTGTAGAAAGGTGTAAAATTAGAATATCCTTTTTCGGGATCCCTGGGTGGCGCAGCGGTTTGGCGCCTGCCTTTGGCCCAGGGCGCGATCCTGGAGACCCGGGATCGAATCCCACATCGGGTTCCCGGCGCATGGAGCCTGCTTCTCCCTCTGCCTGTGTCTCTGCCTCTCTCTCTCTCTCTGTGTGACTATCATAAATAAATAAAAATTAAAAAAAAAAAAAAGAATATCCTTTTTCTTAAGAAATGCATGCTGATATCCGCAGCAACTTACTTTTAAATGATTTAGCCAAAAAAAGGAAGAGGAACATGCATTTGTGTGTGTACACATGTCTGTGCAAGTGGAGCTGGAGTGTGTGTATATACATAAACATAGGAGTTGTGGGAGAAACTAAATGTAGCAAGTATCTTAAGTAAGACATGTGAGTGTTTATTGTATTATTCTTTGAACTGTTGGAAGATGTGGAAATTCCAAAATAAAAAATTGAGGGAAAAATAATTTTTTAACTGTATAAAACAGAGATACACTTTAAAAGTAAAAGAATTGGGACGCTTGGATGGCTCAGCGGTGGAGTGTCTGCCTTTGGCTCAGGGCGTGATCCTGGGGTTCAGATCAAGTCCCACATCGGGCTCCCTGCATGGAGCCTGCTTCTCTCTCTGCCTTTCTCTCCCCCGACCCACCCCCACCCCTGTCTCTCATGAAATAAATAAAATCTTTAAAAATAAATAAATAAATAGATAGATAGATAAATAAATAAATAAATAAAAGCAAAAGAATTGAGATGAAGTAAGCAAGCGTAATATATGGACCCTACTTGGATCTTGGTTTGAACAAATATTTTTGGAGCATTTAAGGGAATTTGAATATGGATCCTTTTCTTAGTGATCTGCAGTGCTTTCTTCTATTCTATTGGATTATTTTTTGTTATATCTTTACAATATGACCTTAATTACAGTACTTTATAATAAATCTTGATAACAGCTAGGACAGGTTCCTTTTTTATTCTTTATTCTTTTTGAAGAGTATCTTAGATATTCTTGAAACTTTGCTGTACCATATAAACCATAGGACAACATGAGGGTTAGAAGCACTTATCCCCCCCCCACACACACAGTTGAAAATCCATTTCCAACTTTTGACTCTTCCAAAATAAACTGCTAATAGCTTAACCAATAATATAAACAGTTGATTAGTACAAATTTGTATATTGTGTGTATTATATATTGCATTCTTACAATAAAGTAAGCTAGAGAAAAGAAAATATTAAATTCTTAAGGAAGAGAAAAATACCTATTTACAGTATTGTCTATATTTATTGAAAAAAATCCATGTATAAGTGGACCTGCACAGTTCAAACCTGTGATGTTCAGGGGTCAACTGTACACACATATCAGTCATAAAACTGTATATGCATATCATCTGATTGACATGTATCAATCATAGGAAATATATACCTTACATGTATTTTATATATTAATATATATTAAAATATTTATATATTTTGTATGATATTTCTCTAGTATAGGGGGAATGGGAAGTTCATCATAAATATCTTTTTTAAATTGAAATTTTCTAATTGTTACTGCTTCACAGCCAATGCAGTTTACTTCTTTAAAACTTTTATAAAAGAAAATTTTAAACATATACAAAATTAGAATACTAAAGTGAATTCCTGGGTAATCATCACCCATTGTCAACAGTTATCAACATGTTTGTAAATATTGTTTCATCTATGTTACCCTGCCTAGTGAATTTTGAAGGTAGAGACTGGAGTATTTTCAAACAATTCCTAATAAGTTGGACAAATTTCAAAAAGTTTCCAGTTTCCAAAACTGACTCAAGAAAATATGGAAAATCCAAATAGACCTTTAACAAGGAAAGAAATTAATAATTAACCTCTCCCCCGCCCTGTAAAAAAAACAGGTAACTATGGCTTCAGTGGTGAATTTTATCTGACATTTAAAGGAGAAATAAGGGGCACCTAGGTGACTCAGTAATTGAGCATCTGCCTCTGGCTCAGGGAGCCTGCTTCTCCCTCTGTCTGTGTCTCTGTGCCTCTCTCTCTCTCTCTCTCTCAATCTCTCTCTGTCTCTCATGAATAAATAAATAAAATCTTTTTAAAAATAAATAAGTAAAGGAGAAATAATATCAATATTCCACAAGCTCTTCCAAAAAATAAAAAGGATGTGATATTTAGAAACTCATTCTGTGAGACCAGTATCACCTTGACACCATAGCCAGACAAGCAGAAGATTATAGATCATTGTCAATATAAAAGTCCTCAACAAAACGTTAGCAAACTGAATCCAACTATATGTATATATAAAACTATATGTGTAACTATATATATAAAAATTATGTATCATGACCAAGTGGGATTTATTCCAGGAATGCATTTTTCTTCTAAAAATCAGGAACAAGGCAAAGATGCCCATTCTCCTGTCTATGCAACATAGTCCAGAAAGTTCTAGCTAATTCAGTCAGGCAATAAAAAGAAATAAAAGGCATTTAGATTGGGAAGGAAGAACTAAAACTATCTCTTCACAAATAACGTGATGTTACATGTAGAAACTCTTCAGGAATTTCAAAAGGAATGCAACAGTTATACCACAAAAATCACAAAAATGTGTTGGGGGAAAGTAAAGATTTAAAAAATGGATAGGGAAAAAAATTAAAAAAATTAAAAAATGGATAGGGGTGCATGGGTGACTCAGTTGGTTAAACATCTGCCTTCCACTCAGGTCATGATCCCGGGGTCCTGGGATTGAGCCCCTTGTTGGGCTCCCTGCTCAGGGGAGACCATTTCTCTTTCTCCCTCTGCCCCTCCCCCAGCTTGTGTGAGCTCTCTTTCTCTCAAATAAATAAATAAATCTTTAAAAAATTTTAAAAATAAAAAATGAAGAAAGATTACATGTTCAAGGATGAGAAGACTCAATATTGTTAAGAGGGTATTTCTCCTCAAATTTATCTGCAGATTCAGTGTACTTCCCCATCCAAATTCCAGGGGAATTTTTCTGCAGAAATTGATAAACAGACTAAAATTTATGTGGAAATGCAAAAACATCTAAAACAGCCAGAACAGTTTTGAAAAGGACAAACATGGAGTTCTTTGACTTTCCTGGGTTTTTTGTTTTGTTTTGTTTTTTGTTTTTAAGATTTTATTTATTTATTCATGAGAGATACAGAGAGAGCAGCAGAGACACAGGCAGAGGGAGAAGCAGGCTCCCCGCAAGGAGCCCGATGTGGGACTCGATCCCAGGACCCTGATATCACGACCTGAGCCAAAGGCAGATGCTTAACCACTGAGCCACCGAGGCGCCCCAACTTTCCTGTTTTAGAACTTATTATAAAGCTACAGTTATTAAGAAGTGTGGTGCTGCTATAAGACTAGATGTATTGAACAATGGAGCAGAATTAAGAGTCCAGAAGTAAATCTTGTATTGACACTTTATTAATTTTTGATAAAAGTACTAAGGCAGAAGAATATATGATCTGTTCAGCAAATGGTCCTGTGACAGCTGAATATCTACACGCAAAAAAGATGAACTGAGACCCTCAGTTCACACCATACACAAATATAACTCAAAATCAGGTGAAATGTAAGAGCTGATGCAGTAAAAACTTCTAGAAGATAGGAAAAAATCTGAAACATTTGGTTAGGAAGCATTTCTTAGATACACCACCAAAAACACAATTAATAAAAGAAAAAGTTGACAAGTCAGACCTCATCAAATTTCAAAACTTTCGCACTTTTAAAAGATACAATTAAAAAAGAAAATGATATGGGACGCCTGGGTGGCTCAGCAGTTGAGCATCTACCTTCAGCTTAGGTCGTGATCTGGTCCTGGGATCGAGTCCTGCTTTGGGCTCCCCACAGGAAGCCTGCTTCTCCCTCTGCCTGTGTCCTTGCCTTTCTCTGTGTGTATCTCATGAATAAATAAATAAAATAATACGATTTTTAAAAAGAAAATGATAAGCCACATACTAGTATAAAATATTTGCAAAATACTTATTTGATAAATGATTTACATCCAGATTATACAGAGAATTCTTACAAATTATTAAGACAACCTAATCAAAAATGGGCAAAAGATATAACTAGTCATCTCACTAAAGATGTAAGAATGGCTCTTAAGCGCATGAAAGATGTTCAACATCATTAGTCATCAGGGAAATGCAAATTAAAACCACAATGAGGTGCCATTCACACTATTACAGTCTAGAATGACTATGAGACAGACAATAACAAACGCTGATAACAATGTGGAAAAGTTGGAACCCTTATGCCTTGCTAGTGGGATTGTAAAATGGTTCAGCCACTTTGGAAAACAGTCTGGCAGTTCCTCAAAAGGTTTAACATAGAGTTACCATATGACACAGAGATTCCACTCCTGGGTATGTAAATAAAGTAAAAACATATGTCCACGTAAAAATGTATAAATGAATGTTCATTGCAGCATTTTTCATAAAAGCCATAAAATAAAAATAATGTAAATTTCCATCAATCCAATGAGTAGATAGATGTAGATGTTATGTTTAGTGATAAGATGATAGGTAATTTTCTAAAAGTGATTTTCTACATTTTATTTAATGACTAACATTAAAAATTTTTAAGTGCTTTATTTTATTTTAAAAATTTTTTTAGAGAAGGTTGTGGGGGTGGGGGGTGGAAGGAGTGTAGAGAGGATCTTACGAAGTCTCCATGCCCAGGTTGGAACCAGACCTGTGGCTCAATTTCAGGATCCTGAGATCATGACCTAAGCCAAAATCAAGAGTCGAATGCTTTACCAATTAAGCCACCCAGACACCCCTTAAATGCTTTTTAAGTAAAAACGAAAGTGATAACTGATGACCTAAATGACTGATATGGATATGCCTCGTGGATCCTGACTAGAACACATTGTTATTTTTTGAGTGTGTATCTGTACTCATCCCAGGGAGTTTGTCCTGTGTAAGCACTGCCTCAGCAATCCTATGATGTAGGTAACTATAATTCATTTTATAGGGAAAGACATTGACACACAGAAAGATTAAGTAGCTTTAGAGCTCCCAGCTTGTAAGTAGTGGAGCTAAGTTCTGAATTCAGTTATTCTGATTCTAGCCTGTATGCTTAGCCACCATGGTGATACTACAGTGATGCTTTCCTTCTGCCCCTTTACTTATGCTTTATTTTCTTACATAGGGATCCAGATTTTATGGAAATGAGCTCAAGAAAGAAAAGCAAGTCAACCAACGAATTGAAAATATGATGCAACAAAAAGCTCAAATTACCAGCCAACAGCTAAGGAAAGCACAATTACAGGTATTAGTTTAATTGTTAAATAAAGTGGAAGCTAGTAGAATAGTAATTGATAGTAAAATGTATCGTGATCACGTCGTAATGAAAACAAGGTAAACTGTAAATGTTCATTACCATGTAAAATTTAACAGAGATGCATATGTGGTTAAATATCACCCTACTCTTTTATATCAAGACCCCATACCTAGGCATTGTCACCTCCATTATACAGAAAAGTAAATGGAGCTTGAATTAGGGTAAATAACTTGCCTAGCTTCAGACTAGGATTTAATCCAAAGTTTATGTTCTTTTTATTATATACACATTTTGCAACTAGAAAAAGGCCGCAGGATAAATTTGGCATGTTTTCTTCAAATGCCGATTTTGCAAAAATGATTTGGGGTAACATGTTAACTAATTAAATTAGAAATTTAAAGCATAATTATGTTGTACTCAAACTAGGGTAGACTGCCAAATGTCCAATGTATTTTTAAGATAAAACATCAGGCTTCTAAAAATTTGGAGGCTTTTGGCTTCTTCACCATCCTCAGGGAATAAATACTCAAGAGTTTCCTCTGGTATTTAAAAGCTATTTAGGAGGAAAGTTAGAGTAGAGCAAAGTTGCAGGGCTTTGTGTAGATCGAGAACTCAAAGTAGTCAAGGCTCTGCTAGTAAAACTGAAGTTTACTTTTTTTTTATATATATATATATAATTACTCTGAAAGAGATTTTACCCTCTCAAAATCTGTCAATTTGACAAAGCACTTTAGGCTATAAATAATGAAAAAAAAATTATATTAATCTACTATGCCACAAAATTCTTCTCATGACAGAGTTCAGAAATGATGAATTTTATTTCTTCTTTATCAATCTATAATGTGTCATTTTCTTTCATATATGGTTTCCTAGAGCACAAGCTAAATTTTTATATTATGTGTTAAGTGGTTCTGCTATCATGACAAAAGATCACTTGCCTTTGTCTTTCAAATCCTCATTTTTAATGCTTCATAGTGTTGTACTCTATAGAGGTACCATAATTTATTTACATCATCACACCAGGGTTTCAGTTTTTTGTTTTATATATAACCTTGTGATGATCATTCTTTTTTTTTTTTTTTAATTATTTATTTATTTATGATAGACACAGAGAGAGAGAGAGAGAGAGAGAGAGAGAGAGAGGCAGAGACACAGGCAGAGGGAGAAGCAGGCTCCATGCACCGGGAGCCCGACGTGGGATTCGATCCCGGGTCTCCAGGATCGCGCCCTGGGCCAAAGGCAGGCGCCAAACCGCTGCGCCACCCAGGGATCCCCTGATCATTCTTATCTATATATGTTTGCACTCTTGTCCTGTTATTTTCATCAGGCTAGTTTTACATTTTCAACACCAGAATGCTAGTTTCCTCACATACTTTAAAACTCTATGTTATTAATTTTATCAATCTTGTAGTTTTTGCTGGTAGTGTCCAAATATTGTTTCATGGTTATTTTAATTGCCTTATTTGATAATAACAGTGAAAAAATGTCTTCTTTCTTATTAGCCATTATTATTTCATTCTTGTGGGAATTTCCTTTGTTATTCTGTTTGTATATAGGCTAAGTAGCTAGCACAAGAGACCCCAAAATACAGCGGTTCAAATCAGTTAAGAGTTTCTTTATCCCGTAATAGTAAGTAGTCCCAACTGATTGGGTTGTTCTGCTCACAATTGTAATTTAGGGACCCTGGTTCTACATTGTGTTGTTCTATCATCTCCGAACTGTTATCCTTACCTGGATTGACCAAATGGGATTATCTTTAGTCTCTATTTCAGCCCCTAGAAAGGAAAAAAGAATGAAAAAAATCAAAGGCGAGTAATTTGCTACTCAGCAAGTGAAAGAGAGTTGTACATATTATGTCAGCTCACATTCTTTTGATGAGAATTTAGGTTTCATGACCACACGTAACTGTAGGAGAGGCTGTACAGAATATTTTCCAGCTGGGTGGCCATATGCCCATATAAAGATCTATTACTATGAAAGGAACAGAGAATGGATTTGGGAGTTCAACTAGCCGCCCAAAGCAATGCCCTTTGCCTACTTTTCTAGAGAAGTTTGTATGTTTTTCTCTTGATGAATACATCTTATCATATATTAAGGATTCTTTACCTCTTCCATTTGTTTTAAATATTTGTTTTTTTCAGTATGTTTTTCTTTTAATTATGCAGGATTTTTTTCCCCTATACATTTTTAAATGTTTATGTAATCAAACCCAACAGTATTAAAAAACATTTTTTCTTTTTTTTTGGCTTTGGTATTGTGCATAGAAAGTTATTCCTTACAACCAAACCTGTAGGTTCTTTTAGTATTTTTGTAGTATTTATCTTTAGTCCATTTGGAATTTGTTGTTTTGGGTTTTTTTTGTTTTGTTTTTTAGGAAAGAAAGAGCAGAGAGGGGGGAGGGATAGAAGGGGAGAGAGAAAGAGAGAGAGAGAGAGTATTTTAAGCAGGTTCCATGTTCAGCATAGAGGCTGAGACAAGGTTTCAGTCTCATGACACTAAGATCATGACCTGAGCTGAAATCAAGACTCGGACGCTTAACCAACTGAGCCACCCAGGTGCCCCTGGAATTTGTTTTAATGTAAGGTGTTGGGATCCCTGGGTGGCGCAGCGGTTTGGCGCCTGCCTTTGGCCCAGGGCGCGATCCTGGAGACTCGGGATCGAATCCCACGTCAGGCTCCCGGTGCATGGAGCCTGCTTCTCCCTCTGCCTATGTCTCTGCCTCTCTCTCTCTCACACTGTGTGCCTATCATAAATAAATAAAATAAAATTTTTAAAAAATGTAAGGTGTTAATAAGTATGTTTTTCTTAAATAGTATTATGTTTTCCTTAAATAGTATTATTTTTTCTAAATGGTGATTTATTTTTCTAAACACCGTTTATTTAATCATGGGTCCTTTCTCCACCAAATTGAATGAGGCACTTCCATATACTAAATTCTCATTGTACTTGGATTTGTTTCTGGATTCTCTCTTCTATCCAATTGAATCTTTTTCTCTATCAGTACCATGTAATTTTAGTTATTCAATGGTAATAATATACTTTAATATCCTCCCTGACTACTATGTTTTAAAAATTTTTTCTCATTCATTCTTTCAAATAACTTTGAGCATCATTTCTTCAAATGAAAAAAAATCCATTTTGTCTGTAATAACATTGTTTATAAATTGATATTAACCCCTAGGCAGTTTATTTTCAGAACTTCTTTTTGGTAAGTTTTATTGATCTATACAAACATCTCATAAAATTTTAAAGATATAATAATACGTATGAGTCATGCGATAAAACAACTTTTTGCTGTTGACTGTTTTTAAACCTCATATCCTTAAATATGCTAATAATCTGAAGGATTAGAAAACACTTTATATTGTATAACAATGCTTCATATTTTGTAAAAGTTTTGACTTTTTTGGGAGACTCTGACATCTTTTGCAAGGGGAGTGGCAGGAAATATGTTTTATGTTGATTGTTAAAATGTTTCATTTGTTGAGCTTCCTTTAAAAGAAATTGTACAAATGGGAGGGGATTAAGGAAATCCTAAGGAATCCAAAAGATCTGAGAGAAAGAGATTTTCATGGGAAATGCAATTCTATTCTAGAGTCATAAAATTTCCAGATAATAGATTTTATTATGTGTGCTATGATGGTAAGAACTATTACTGCTAGTAAAACTGTGGTAACTAACCTCTGTAGTCATGAACTCCCATAGTATTTATTCAGAACCTCCGTGTTCTCTCTGTCCTACCCTCAGTAGACTTCTTAAAAGTACAGTCATTTTTGCAGCTGCCAAAACATCTTATAGAATAGGTTCATAAAATAAATAGACAAACATCTATGTTGTAAAATGGCAACTACAAGCAAATCAGTGCATTTTGACCATTTTTAACAACTGATTTTATGAACTCATGTTTACTGAACAATTTTTAGGGTTATTATAAGTCAAGAAAATGAAAAACAATATTTCTTTTCTTTTTTTTTTAAGATGACATTTGGGTTTTTTAAAGATTTTATTTATTTATTCATGGGAGACACAGAGAGAGAAAGAGAGAGGCAGAGACACAGGCAGAGGGAGAAGCAGGCTCCATGCCAGGAGCCCGACGTGGGACTCAATCCCGGGACTCAGGCATCACACCCTGGGTCGAAGGGGGACGCTCAACCACTGAGCCACCCAGGGATCCCCCAAAGGCGGCGTTAAACCACTGAGCCATCTGGGCTGCCTGAAAAACAGTATTTCTGAAATAATCTCCTCAATGTAATCAAAAAAGGAGAGTTTTTAAAAGTACATAAAACATAATACTGATATAAAACACACTATTATAGCTTGGTTTGAAGTTATTTCAATATTAAAGACATTTTAAGATCCATTTTAGGGAAGCATCATAAAATAATGGAAAGAGCATAGTCTTGGGAGTAACTCGGTTTACAGGTCTACTGCTAACATTTTCCAGCTGTTTGAATTAGGGCAGATTACTGCATCTTAACAAGGTTTAGCTTCCTCCTCTATAAAATAGGAATAATAATTATCATCTCAGAATTATTTTGACCATCAAATGAGTTCATATAAGAAGTACTTAGCATGTTACATAACACATTTGGTATACTCGGTGTCACTTTTATTTTCAAAATTATAGGTAATATCATTAAGCCCTTTTCATATCTCTGGATAGGAACATGACATGAGTATCTCTTAATTCTTTCAGCCTTTGGGGGTTGGTTCAGTTCCACTTTACAAATAAAATAAGAATGAAGGTTAACTTGCCCGTTATCATGTAACCAGTAAGTGGCAGAGCTGAGACCCAGAAGGAACTCTCACTCTCTCACCATGGTGGCACACCCTAGTTCTGAACTGTGGCAGAAGGGATAACATACATATTAGAGGCTCAGATCAGAACTTGAAAGTCATTTGGAAAGGAAAATGGAAAAAAAGGAAAGCATGAGTGAGGATTTCAGCAGAAGAAATTTGAAAAAAGCAGAGTGGTGTACATTTGGTAGATGCAAAGAAAAAACTGTTTCGACAAGGCTGACTAATGACTGTAGAGAAGGGAACGTGTGAGTCACTCAGTGGGGAGGTTTCCTCTTGGCAACTGTACTTTTGCTTTAAGCACAGAAAAGATAATAGACTGCAGAAGAAACTGTCATAGAATTATTATTGTATGAGGCTAAGGAGAACTTTTTCCCATGTGGTTTGCTTTCTGTTTATGATCTTTTTCCTTTCAGTTTTTCTGGGTTAGGATCCTTCAAATGCTGCTCTCTTATTCTCTGTTGAACCCTATCTTACATGTATGTTCTGGATTAACAGATGGTAGTTTTTAATCCACCCTAGTTTTTATTAGTCTCCATGATTTGTTTACTTTTTTTTTCAATGGCAGGACGCTATTCTCTAATGTACAATTGAGGTACTGGAAGAAATACTTGTTTTAAATCTGAATGATAGGGAGGTGCCTGGGTGTCTTAGCAGTTGAGCCTCTGCGGTTGAGTCTCTGTCTTAGAGGTTGAGCCTCTGCTCAGGGCGTGATCCTGGAGTCCGGGGATCAAGTCCCACATCAGGCTCCCTGCATGGAGCCTGCTTCTCCCTCTGCCTGTGTCTCTGCCTCTGTGTGTGTGTGTGTCTCTCAGGAATAAAGAAATAAAATCTTTAAAAAATAATAATAAAATAAATCTGGATGATAGAATAATGTCGTAAAGTTCCATTTATTAGGTGTGGTGTCTCACTGCATGAGATCAGCGTTCTCCAAAAGTTTTCTGCACATACGACTTTATCTTTTTTAAGCAGATATGTGTGTGTGTGTGTGTGTGTGTGTGTGCGCGCGTGCGCACGCGCACGCGCTAGATAAGATATACATATATATGAGGAATCCCTGGGTGGCTCAGCGGTTTAGCGCCTGCCTTTGGCCCAGGGCACAATCCTGGAGTCCCAGGATCAAGTCCCATGTCAGGCTCCCAGCATGGAGCTTGCTTCTCCCTCCTCCTGTGTCTCTGCCTCTCTCTCTCTATGTCTATCATAAATAAATAAATCTTGAAAAAAAAGACATATATTTATTAGATAAAATTTATTCCTTTTCTGCTATGAGTTTCTCCTCTTTCCATCCGATAAGGAAAGAATTTAAAGTCAAATAAGGTCCTTCTCCTGGTGGAACTCCTAATTTAGTATCTGATACAGTAAATGCATAGTAAGAGCAGGAAAATAACTAAGGGAACATTAAGTTCCATGACATAGAGGATAGATATATTTAAGCTACAGAGAGATATCTGAGCTGACTCCTCAGGGCTTTAGGACAGACTGGGAAGGGCATTCTAGACAAAGAATGAAGAAGGCACAGAGCACCCCAGGTCATTCAGCGAGTTGCTGCCTAGACAGGAGCAGACCCTCTTGAGGCTCACTGTAGCTACTGGAAACAAATAGGATTCAAGGTGATTATTTCAAAAAGAGAAGTTCCAGGCTTCACCTGCAGCTAGTGGGAAGCTAGTGTCACTATAATGCTAAGAAGGAAGGCCATGAAAAAGAATTTTGCAGAATGGAAGCAAGGTTGAAGTCCAACATGGAGAAAAAGCTGATTTATGCCCCTGTAACTTTCCACTTTTGAGAAAACCTGCTATAGGGATCTCTACATGATGGAAATTGTTTGTATTCCAGAGCTCACCATACTTGCTTATATCTGGCTATTTTCCCCTCAGTTTTTGATTGTTTTACTATGCAACTATCCATTGATCCTTTAGTAATAGATTACATCCTTAAACTTGTACCATGTGCCAGTCACTGTTCCATGCTCTTTCTGTATTCCAGCTTATTCAAAGTGATCATAGATCAAAATGATCACACAGCCAGTCATCCTTGGCTGCAGGGAAAGCTGGGAGACATATTTAGCTTCTTCAGCCTCTATAGTAGAGACCACAAAAAAGGAACACTTGAAAATGTGTATGCCTGTTACATAAACGCTTTTCTTACTGACCTACTTTGGTTATTTTTACCTTCTTTCATTTCCCATTCTTCTTTCTTATCCAATTCTTTCTCACTAGAGAAATTTTTAAAATGCTTCAAAGATTAAGGTTCTTCACTGTTATATTTGACATATATATTGAAGTTTCATGAAAGAATAAATTATAGCTTAAATTTTCAATTTTGATTTGTATTGACTAATGGTTACCAAATTTTAGCCTTATAAAAGCAGTTCTACAGAGGGTATGTTTACATTATGGTTGGTACATTCACTTGTACAATACTATTCAGCATAAACATAATATGCCAAAGAAGTATATAATCTTTCGTTGTACATTTCCTTTGTTGCTATTTAAGACATTAATGTTATGAGTCAAATGAGAGTTGTTTATCTTACCTAAACTGAAGCTTTTATTTACAGTAAACTGGTCTCCAGATTTATAAAGCAGAAGAATCATTTGATACAATCAGTTGGAATAGTTCATCTATTCACTAAATATCTATTAAGTACCTATCATGTGATTGTAGTTATTGAGAGATTGAAGTGTTCATAGGGTATGATATTTGAGATTTAACTGCTCATCTTCATGAAAATAAAACCAGTTACCAGCCTTAATAAGCAATAATCAAGTATATATAGTTAGGTAGGTGGCTGAGTGGGTGGAAGGATGGGTAGATGAAAGAGTAGATGGACAGAGACAAATACCTACTAAAAATGAGATATTAGTATTATGATTGGTAATGTTTCGATAGCATGTTGACTCAAAATATGTTAACTTTTTAAAAATTAAGGTTGACAGATACGCAATGGAATTAGAACAGAGCCGGGATCTGAACAATACTATAGTGCACATTGACATGGATGCTTTCTATGCGGCTGTAGAAATGAGGGACAATCCAGAATTGAAGGATAAACCCATTGCTGTAGGATCAATGAGTATGTTGGTAAGTAGGTAAAAATCAAAGACAAAAAGGAATTCCATAACATATTCACGTAAGCCTTACTGGTTCATGAAGGGAGAAGCTTTTAGTAAATTCTATAGTTTGCTGGGAGTTTTTCTGCGTGCTTTATATGTGTTCAACATGTCTTGAGGTACAAATTTTTATTTCCATTTTACAAAGAGCAAACTCAACTCTGAGAGGTGTTTAAAAACTTCCCCAAAGTTACAAACCTAGTGAATGGTAATGGCATTATATCTTTCTGTTGCAAATTGTATTTTTCATAAGTAACTGTTCCAGTCAGAATTGGAGAAGAAAGAAAAGGAAGTGTTACTCTAAAGCAGGTTTGCAAGCAATTTGTTAATAAATTTTATTGGAACATAATCACACCCATTTATTTGTTGTATTAAAAGAGCAGAGTTGAGTACCTGCAACAGAGACCATATGATCTACAAAGCTTAAAGTAATTACTATCTGGACCTTTACAGAAAAGGTTTCCCAACCTTAGTTCTAAGGTAATATGTTTCATTAAAATAGTACTTTAATTAGTTTTTCCATGACTTGGAACTTCTGAATACCACGTTGCCTCTTCCATATCACCACTCTAACCATAGAAGGTAAAGATGACCAGGATTGCTATATGTGGCTAAAAATAGCACCTGGAATACATAGATTTTGATATTAAAAAACATATAAGAGAAACAAGGAGAGTTCTTCTGTTCTGAACTCCTTACAATGCTTAGATAGCTATAAACCTAATTCCTGGAGTTACTATTGTATTATAAAACTATCATCTATTTGTTCATTATCTCTGCTTCCCTAAGTATACAGGCAACTAACAATCCAGGTTCTAAAACAATGTTTATTGAAAGAGACTACTCTCCTTTCCTACAAATCATCAGCTGATATTTGAAAACATGTATTTAATTTTATTAAGAATATGTATCACCATATATTTATCTGAAATTATCTGTGTGCATATATATGTATATATATATATATATATATTTAAAGCTAAATCCACTGCTAGATCTGCAAAATATTTTCCTTCCTATGAATTATATCCTCCTAAAAATTATTTCCAAATTCAAAATAATTATTTGCCATATTTAAACAAAGATTACCCCTTTTGTATGCTCAACTAACAGATTTCACTTCTAATGAGATTTGAGGTATAATTGCTTTTGTTCTATTAAACTCATAAAAGTGTATTTACAGATTAATGGTAGTGATGGTACATGTTTGATTATCCCAATCTATTACAGTTAGAATTCTTCTTTGGTTAATTTGATGGATCTTCATAATGTTCTAAGTTTGCACTCCTAGATAGAACACAGACCTGATAGCAATTATTTATTACTGCCTTACAAACAGACTTTAAGTACTTAGTGGTTAACCATTTATTTGCTCATGATTCTATAATTTGGACAGAGTACAAAGGGGTAACTTTACTCTGCCTGGGATTGGCTACAATTACTTAGCTGGGCTGGAGGGTCCAAAATGGCTTTATTAACACAGTTTGGCCTTTCAGCCCATATGTTTGGAATGGCTTCCAGCCATTGAGCTTTCTCCTCTCCACACGGTACATCATCATTTAGCAATTTAACTCAAGATCTTTACATAGTTGCTGGATCCCCAAAAAAGTAAAAGCTGAAGTTATAGACTTCATAATGCCTAGGCTTCAAGACTCACATAATGTCATTCCCTCAGAATCTTTTGGTCAAAACAAGTCACGGTGCAAATTACTTGGCATGAGGGATTAGAACCCACCCTTGGACAGGAAGAACTATAAAGTATTGTGGCTGTGATTTACAATCTTCCATAAACCTAAAGGTTAAAGGAAGTTGTATCATAAGTTTTGTTCCAGATTTACCACAGATATAGCTTTCATATCCATTCCATTAGACTTATTTATATTTAAACCATTGATTTATCTTTCTAGTGCTATCTGCATTTTCTGTTTCAGAATACTGACCAAAGATTAACATAGCTTTGAGTAATATCAAGATTTTTTCAATGGCATTTGAAAACCATTAATGGCAAATTGATACTATTCTGAAGTAATCCCTTCAGCTGATAGATTCTGTTTTACATTTCTTTGAATTTTCACTTGAGATTTCAAAGATTTCATTTGTGATAAAATTTTTTGTAAATGGTACTGTAGTATCATCAACAGGATTTAAAAGTAATGGTCTCTTTTTTACTTTTAAAGTTTTAAAAAAATAAAAAAATAAAAAATAATTAAAGTTTTTTAGTTCCATCTCCTACTCAAAATGTTTTCACCAAAAAGGATATTCAAGTCTTAAGAAATAAAACATAATTTTAAAAGCTCTTTTAAGCTTTCATCACTTCATTTTTGGACATTTTATTTGGCTGACTGTATATCAGAACCTTTGATTTTTGTTCTAAATGAAAAATTTCAAAGCCCCAAATATAGCAAATTCCAAATCTATATTATTATACCATGCAATTACTTTCTATACTGTTACTTTCAAGTAACATCATTCAGTATCATTCAAACTTTGATATGTACTATATCACAGGTATGCCTTAGAACCAATGAAGTTTAGCTATTGGAAATGTGAGATAACCTTTTTATTAGTCTTTTTTATTACCTGGGATCACATAAATATAGAGAGAGCAGTGAGAGAGTCATGGTATCATAATACCATGATAGGATAAATTCAAAGCTTGATTTGAGACAGTGGCCTATAAAACAAATGTCCTTGACTTGAAAATGCACATCAGTAATGTGTTTTTTATGAATGCATTGATCAGTATGTCCATTTAGGTTTGTGTATTTTTTCCCATGTGGTCCATTTTCTTTCAGTCTACCTCAAATTACTATGCAAGAAGGTTTGGTGTTCGTGCAGCCATGCCAGGATTTATTGCTAAAAGACTCTGCCCACAACTTATTATAGTGCCCCCAAACTTTGACAAATATCGAGCTGTGAGTACAGAGGTAAGTCTGATGAAGCACTCTTACTTACAGCCTTCCTGATTTCTTGTCACCTACAAAGTCAAGTCCAAATGGCCTTAACGCCTCAGAATTCAGCCTTAGTTTAGCCCTTTAAGTCCTACCTCCTACCACTTCTCCAGGTCATAATGGTGAAAACTGAGCTGAGTATCTATTTCCCAGATCTCTACTCTTCCACATATTTTTTCATCTCTTTAGAAACTCTTAATCTCCCTGAAAAACTTTGAATTGCCTTAATTATAATCTATATTAACTTTAGCTGTTTTCTTCTTAATGTGCAATACATAAGTTTTTCTAGAATCATCTTATATTTATAACTTATGTTGTCATTAATTTCAGCCTCTTTTGTGAATAAAGTTTTTATCAAATGTTTTTAAGCAGTAATGAGATTCCTATATTTTAATTAACTGCTTTCCTTGCCCAACAGTCTAGTGAAGATGTTTATGAGCATTTAATGTCCAGGAGACTGATAATCAAGGAAGAAATAAGAATAATCCTTTTTTTTAAAGTTTTTATTTATTTATTCATGAGAGACACAGAGAAACAGGCAGAGACATAGGCAGAGGGAAAAGCAGGTTCCCCCAAGGGAACCTGATGTGGGGCTCTCTCCTGGGACCCTGGGATCATGACCTGAGCCAAAGGCAGATGCTCAATCACTGAGCCACCCAGGTGCCCCAAAAGGGAATAATCTTGCTTTGAAAAGAATCTCTGAAATATAAAGATTTGATTATTCAGTAAAATTACCTAAACTGTCAGTAAATATAAAGATTTGATTATTCAGTAAAATTACCTAAACTGAAAAACTGCCATTTTCTCTATTTTTCATAACTGGATTATCATGCTAGTGCTAAGACTTAAATCATAAATTTAAATTTTTGAATACTACATCAAACACTCTCAGACTATGGTAGTAGAATGCATTGTGTTAAAGACTACTGTCCGGCAGCCCCAGTGGCGCAGCGGTTTAGCGCCGCCTGCAGCCTAGGGCATGATCCTGGAGACCCGGGATCGAGTCTCACATCAGGCTTCCTGCATGGAGCCTGCTTCTCCCTCTGTCTGTGTCTCTGCCCCCCCCCCTCTCTCTCTCTCTCTCTCTGAATAAATAAATAAATCTTCAAACAAACAAAAAAAAAGACTACTGTCTGCATCGAAACTCTTAAAAAACCATAGCCTAGCACTTACTACCATTTGGTCATGTAAATGATCTTTAGATTCACTCCTCTCATTTGTATTCCACCTCATATACGCTAGAAGTGAAACCTCTCCAAACTGGAATAATATACCACCTCAAGTTTTTAAAAAATTCTTTTTTTCATTCTTTCAAAAACAGCCTGTAGCAGCAAGTGCTTTTTGCCTATCTCTGAAATGGTGGTGAAAAGGGGAAGCCCATTCACATGCAGTTACTACTTGTCTCTTTTACAGTATTCCTAACTGAGAAAGAGATATAGTACTAACCACAAATATTACAGGGATTCAATAAGTTTGAAAATCCTCCAAAGGCCTTGTAAGAAGGATTTTTTTTTTGAGTCCTACTTGAACTCTGTAAAACTTCTGACAATATGATAATGAGAGCTAAATTGTTTTTAGTTCTCTTCAGTCTAGTTACTTACATAAATTGGAGAAATCTTTCTCAAATTGGAGCAGAATCTAGTTAATTTGCAGATAGCAAATGGGTTCTTATGTGTAAACAAACTATAGCACAAACTCACTGACTGTAAGTATAAAAGTTTAAGGAAAAGCCATTTTTATTTTATCCAAAAGAAGGGAACAGCTTTAACTTTTGGAAGCCTAAGTGCTTGAATTTTAGTGGAACATGTCTATTTTTGTTCTTTAAGCAGTATCCTATGAAAAGGAAGTTAGTGAGTACTCCATTTCTCTAGGGAGTACTTCTCATTCAGAATAATCTTAGTTGGCTGCCAACTGCAGACTTTCCAGAGTTTCATTTTCACTAGAAAGATTCCATTTGAGTACATTATAAAACTGGTTTCTTCCAGAAGAACAAAGCTAATTAAGGTACTCTCTGAGTAAAGCTTGGCCAAGTTTTCTATCACCATTTTCTAAAATTACCTTTGACTCAGCTGTTCATAATTAAATTAAGCTAAAAAGCTTTATTTTATAAAACTTTGAAAAAAAGTTTTCTCATGATACAGCAGAGAGATTTTAAATACTAGATGAAAGTATAACATAATTCAACAAATACCTTTTTTCCAAGTATGTATTTATTATTTTGGCAACCATTTCCTCTACTTTCAGCTAATACTTCAGTGGGTAAAAAAATCCATAGTTTCATGTAATCAAACTATCTTAGATAAATGACATTTTTGGAATTCTATGGAAATTCTGATCTCACATTTGTGTCAAGATGCAGCTCCAGACTTTTCCCCATTATTTAACAAATCCGCAGACTTCCACTGAAGATTTTGTTATCTTTTCCATTCCAAATTCTGGTAATTAAGCTTTGTTTTCTGAATGGATGTGTGCATTAGTGTATGTTTTGAGTGGAGTTTTATGTGTATATTATAATTAATTAAAATAGAACTACTTTCTAAAGCAACATAGTACCTTTATGTAAGATTATTCCTTTTTAGGGGCACCTAAGTGGCTTAGTTGGTTAAACACTGAACTCTTGATTTTGACTCAGGTCTTGATCTCAGGGTTATGAGTTCAAGCACCACATTGGGCTGTATGCTGGGTGTGGAGCCTTCTTAAAAAAAAAAAAAAGATTATTCCCTTTTTAAAATAAACAAAAAAGGTGAGGGGGAGTAAGATCCGATTGTTCCCACTTCTACTTTTGACCAGTTACTTAAAATTATGTTACTTAACCATTTTTTCTGGGCTTATCAGAACGATGTCTGAGATTTATTTGAATCCTTTATTATATGTAGATAAAAGTGACTGAATAGGGATTATATCAGCTGAAGCTGTTTCATAGTCTTCTGCCCTCATGATCTATTTTAATGCAAAAAAGAATTTGGACAAACTGGTGCTAACAATTATTTATTTCCTAAATCCATGAGCTATTGATTGCAGGATTTTTACTATTGTTGCAAAATAAGAATATTAATGTTTCTTATCAGCTGTTATATTACAGGTTTTGCTATGGCAACAAAAGCTAAACCATTTTGTTCCTTTTGAAGGTTAAGGAAATACTTGCTGATTATGATCCCAATTTTCTGGCCATGAGTCTTGATGAAGCCTACTTGAATATAACAAAGCACTTACAGGAAAGACAAAATTGGCCTGAGGACAAAAGGAAGTATTTCATCAAAACAGGGAACCCTCTAGAAAATGGTAAGCAACTTATTAGAATGCTCAAACTATAAAACAAATAAAAAGCCTTTTATATTAACCCAGTTAATTTATTATCCCACATAGGTGGTATGGTAGGACTAGATATATCTTTGTTATGAAAAAGTATTAAAATGAAAGATTAGAAACTTAAAGTATACTGTGGAATTTCTACGTTAAATTTGTAACTTTTAAACCAAAGAGATTGGCTTAAATCACTTTTAAATCAAATGAGATTGTTAAATCACTAGAGTTTCAGAATGTGCAGAGCCTCTGAACAAAATAATTTCATATCAGTTCTTTTCTGAAGACCTAACTAAGAACGGCTTGGATCATGTTGAGTCTGAGGAGGTTATCTATTTAAGGTGGCCTTTTAGTGTAGTTGTTAAAAAAGAAATTAGATTTTTTAAAAATTAGCCTCAAACATATCAAAACATTGGGTGGGGGTTTTTTCCCCCTCATTTTCAAAGTGGTCTACAATCTGGTAATACAGACCCTATTTTGATTCTTCTGTATACACTGAAATAAAAGTTTCATGATGCCAAGGTTTTTTTCAAATGGTCCCTTTGTTACTTACCCAAAATAATGTCAGGGAACATGGAGACATTCTACATAGGCTTTCAGCCCTCTGTCAGGGGTATGATTATTTCAAATATCTTAGCTATCGTGCACCCCTGAGCAAAGTTCACCTGGATGAAATGGTAGAGGGTTTGCTCACAACCCATGGCTGTATTTCATGTGCACAGCTCATTGATTCTTCAAGGAGGACAGCCAGTGGTGGGGAAACCTGTTTGTAACTTTCTGTGAGGCAAATATGGTGGATCTTCTATGGCATAATATTCTATCGCTCATATTGTTTGGGGCTCACATCTTTGGAGGAAGTTTAGTGTGAACATCAAATCACAACCTCACTACCTTGTTTAGAACTGCAGGAGCAGGTCTCTCTCTTTAATAGAAACATTAAACAATAAACAAGCATAATTCCTGGACACAGAGGCTTAGAGCAAAAGATTTGTTTTAGGGGGAGGAAGCACACAAAGCCTGATGTCACTTTGCTTTACATCTCAATTTTTTTCCTTACTCTTCACAAGAGAAGGTGAGGGAACCATTAAATGGTTATATCAGAGCATCTCCTTGAATACCTCCTATAACAGTTATGCTCACAATATGTAAAAAAAAAAAAAATGCATTGGGACTAAGGTAAATGTTTTTATTCTCTACAAATGTTCTTTTCACTTATACTGCATGCAAACTCACTTTGAAGATGTGAATTTTTAATTACTTACATATTTTACTCTTGCTGTATTTCATATTTTTAAGCCATTTAAGTACTTCTAACTTTTTGTCCTCCCTCATATATAAATCCCTGTGGGCTGAACTTTTTAGCATATCTGATTTCACATTATGGCATTGGAATTTGGAGCCATGGCAGGAGATTGATATATCTTTCTCTGAAGTCCAAGACATTTTTCTAATGTTTGCCCCTTTTCTGAAAGGTGCAGTCTTTGGAAAAGTATTGCTACTTTGTCTACAAACAAATAAGTGATAATAATTATTATTTTATGTTTATTCTGCCAAATAAATCTGAATGATGAGTGGGAGGCAATGTAAGAAACTGAAATACCATACACCTTTAGCACTCAGCATCTGTGTATCCCATATAATTATGGGATGCTTTCATTTTAGTGTTTGGATGATAAGAAACCTTAGTTTTGTACTCTGATCACCTCAGTTATGGGAATTTTAAAGATTTTTTTTTTTTTTCAGAAAGCAAATAAGAAACTACTTTAGCTTTAGTTTTATAGCCAGGCCTATCATAGAAGTAGACAAATTGAATATTAGGTAACTGAACCATTCAGCAGGTGCTCTAACAAGGAAGGGATGTGACGGCAGCATGCTCTGTTTTCTACTCTAGCGTTCCATCAGTGACCCACCTAAGGGACTGTGATGGACTCAAAAGGTACAAAACGGGATAAGGAACTCTGCAGAAGGGGGTATGAATGTGACAGACAGATAGATACCTTACTTGGTTTGTAGTTTTCTGCAGCTCTCTTTACCTTGACTTTTACCCATTCAGATGGGGAGAAAGGGGTCAGATAGATACCATTTCAGCTGTACCTTCCAAGATGGTCTGCATTTTAAAACTAGAATATGGAAAATAAAGTAATGAAGCACTTACATAACAAATAATGCTAAATTTGAAAATAAGGCTTATTTTGTGTATGGCCTGGGAATTCAGATTTGGAAAACATCTGTCTGTAACTTAATTCATGTTACATGCTTTAAAATTTGAAACTAATCTGGTGTTTGTCATATTATTTGTATTATCTTTAGAAAACCCTCCTTAAAAGACCTAGTTCATTTTTTAAGTAATATGCATTTATGTGTGTCTTGAAACTAGAAATTTAATTTTTGCCTCTGTATTTATCTTAATTTGGAAAACATTTATATGTAATAAAATTATGACATGAGATCAGAAAGCTCTGTTGTTAATCTTAATTTTTATAAATACATTTAAACTGCATTTCTCTTCCATTAAGCCCAGAAAGTAATCTTTAATGATTCATTCATGAGGACATTTTTAGTCTTGGCATAGATTTAAGTATATTTTACAGTCTAATTGTGAAAGTGCAAATAAAATGAGGTAAAAACCAGATTAGTATTTTTATTTTACTTTTTAATAGTAATATTAGGTTGTAGTCTACTGATAATAGTAAAGAAATATGTTAATCTGATCGGACCTTAAGAATTTATATACTTAAGCATAACTTCCAGCAGAAAGAATTACTATTTATTTCAAATGAGCCCTCAGTAAAAGTGATAATTTATATATAAGCAAGTCAAAATCAAAATCAACATTTAAAAGAAGAAAAGTGAGAGTATTTTAACATCTGAATAGCTTCTTCCATGAATGAAGAAACTTTAAGGTTTTTTCTCTGTAAAAACAAAACTTGTCAGGCAGTAATTACTCTTGATTGCTTAATGCCTTTTTCCTCATTCTAATATAATTTTAATTAAATTCTAATTTAATGGGTAAAGGAAAAAAAGCTTTTTTTTTTTTTTTTTTTAAAGTTAATGTGCGTCTTGGCCTGATTCTATATTTCAGTTAATTTAGGTAAGATGCACAAATTTGTGATTTTTACATAGGATGTTTCCTCTTCAAATGTATACTTTGGAAATAGATAATATTCCTTTAAAGAAAACTCTAGAATCAGTATTTTCTTTGTTAAACAAAGAAATATAAATAACATTTCTGATCTTGGCTCTTAGAAATAAAACTTTTAACAAAAGAAACAAAATAAACTAGATTTGTTTTGTCTTTAGAAAGCATGTAGGGAAACCTCATTTATGAAGTATGTACTTCTTAAAATGAAGATAATTACTGTTCCTGTTTGTAATTTAGATAAACCAAGAAAAGAAGTTAATAAACTGAGGGAGCATGAACGGTCCATCTCTCCACTACTTTTTGATGATAGTCCTCCTGATATACAGTCCCAAGGAAATCCTTTACAAGGGAACTCTGATGAAGAGGATAATCCTCAAACACTCCAAAATTCGATTGTTTTTGGAACATCAGCTGAGGAAGTGGTAAAGGAAATTCGTTTCAGAATTGAGCAAAAAACAACACTGACTGCCAGTGCAGGTACTTAAAAGTGATTTGATGGCTACCATATTAAGATTTTCAGACTAATCCAAGTATAATATTAATAGTTTCTCCTTATGAAGCATATAGTAAAGTTTTACTTATCCTTTTTGATTAAACTTCTGATGACTTTATTCAGAATACTGTGAACCTACAGGTAAATTGGAATTAAGCAGAAAAGCCTATGAGCCCAAAGAAAAGCACTATCATAAATCTCATGTAGCTATCCTTTTTAAAGCATGCAATATATTTTAATTGATTTAGGACATAATACTTTATTCGTTTTCCCTTTGAAGTCTTCAGCCCTGTCCAGGATTACAGGAGAGACCCCGGGTGACCACAAAGTAGGAGATAGAAGAAGTCCTAACTAGCAATCTAGAAGCAGTTAGTGAAGGGAAAAAGAGTTTACAAATGTCAGTAACCCATGAAGGTATCACTGTGTCTTGGCATAGAAACTGACATTCTTCATGAGGACCCTAAATTATTATGATTAGGTTAATCCTTTTTTTCTGTACCAAAGAGTGAGAATAAGTAATACATTTAGTAGGATGTGTATAAAAATGGAAATGAATCATTTAGTGATTGTATTTGAGTTTTTTAAAAAAGATTATATTGATTTGACAGAGAGAGAAAACACAACCAGGCGGAGCAGTAAGCAGAGGGAAAGGGAGACGCAGGCTCTCCGCTCAGCTCTGTCCCAGGGCATGACCTGAGCCGAAGGCAGATGCTTAACCGACTGAACCAATTATCAATGAATTAAATTATCTTAATCATTGTGTCTCCTAGAAATTTTAAAACACCTTTCCGAAAAGTGCTAATTTGCTTTGTGAATAACATAAAAAGAGTACATCTATTTTATCATTGTCTTAAATATAATGGAACCTAGAATCTTTGAATTTTTTTCTTTATGTGATAATCTATACCAAAAGACCTTTTCAAAGAGTAAACATCCATCCTAAATTATATTCTGGGTATTTTCTATTAGTCAGCTCTGTATTGCTACTAAAGATAGTATGTAAACTAATAATATCATTTAAACTTAGAAATTACTCTTAGACTTCAAAATAACATGGAGATTTAAATATTCTTCAGTCCTGCTACCACAATAACTATACAATTCCTTTTCCTAAAATCCTATTGAGCCCTAGGAAGATAGGTAGTTATCAGATGTTACTTTTAAATTACTATTTCACATCATTTCAAGCGTTTTGCATTCATTCACCTTTTCTTTTTCTGTATTGTAATATCATATTTTTAAATGATACCTGTCAACTTCTTTGAGTCAACAGAGTTCTCTTCTTTTAAGGCATTGCCCCAAATACAATGTTAGCAAAAGTATGCAGTGATAAGAATAAACCAAATGGACAATACCAAGTTCTCCCCAACAGACAAGCTGTGATGGACTTCATCAAGGACTTACCCATTAGAAAGGTGAGATTTTGTATAATATTTATATAAAATATAATTTTATTTATATTTAAACATAAACTATGTAAGCATATATACATATACTGAAGAGATACTACTTAGAATGGTAGTAATAATTATTTGCTGGAAAGTTTTGAAACAATAGGTAACAAGAAAGAAGTGTAATGGATATTTGAATTTGGATTTGAAGAAATCTTTCTATGAAACCCTAAAATTGAGGTTTAGGAAACTTGCTGCCAAAAAGTTTTAAGAAAGGAATAGTTGAAAGACTTTTAAGTGTACCTCTGCCAAGAAGAACAGAAATAAAAAGAATACTTGTGGGGATCCCTGGGTGGCTCAGTGGTTTAGCACCTGCCTTCTGCCCAGGTCGTGATCCTGGAGTCCCGGGATCGAGTCTTGCATTGGACTCCTTACATGGAACGTGCTTTTCCCTCTGCCTGTGTCTCTGCCTCTCTCCCTCTCTCTCTGTGTCTCTCGTGAATAAATAAATAGAATCTTTAAAAAAAAAAGAATACTTGTAAGACTCCTTTCAGCTATAACTTAATATACTGAGTTCTAAAGTCTACATTGCTATCAGATTAGTAGGTTTGATAATTCGAAAAGATGATGTAGAAATTTAATTGATTTTGGCCAAAAAAAAAAAAACCCCAAAATACTTTACTATCTTTAAATGGTAAAACGAGGAGTTATAGAAAGGGTATGTTTTATTATTTTTTACAGCTTGTAGATTTTTTCTGCAAACATACACTTTTTTAAAAACAATAATTTCACTATACTCTATTTAATGGTCTGGGGCTTGACTTTCTCATATCATCTATAGGAGTGAATTTAAATAAACATTTTTCAATGCTCAGAAGAAAAGCTATAACAGAGAATGTATGATCACTAAATAGTTTAAAATATGTATGATATAGCTATAAAGCAATGTTTTCCAGTGTGTTTTTCAAGATATGAAATAGGTAAATCCATTAAATAAGGTTCTGGGTTCAAAGAACTTTGGAACATACCAGCCTTAGTGATTTTATATTTGAGAGCAAGCAGCTGGGGCGACAGGCAGTGGGAGAGAGAAAAGCAGACTCCCTGCTGAGCACGGAGTCAGATCAAGGGCTGTATCCCAGGACCCTGGATCATGACCTGAGCAGATAGTTAACAGACTGAGCCACCCAGATGCCTCTTTTTTTTTTTTAATTTTTATTTATTTATGATATTCAGAGAGAGAGAGAGAGAGAGAGAGGCAGAGACACAGGCACAGGGAGAAGCAGGCTCCATGCACCGGGAGCCCGACGTGGGATTCGATCCCGGGTCTCCAGGATCGCGCCCCGGGCCAAAGGCAGGCAGGCGCTAAACCGCTGCGCCACCCAGGGATCCCCCCCAGATGCCTCTTTAATGCTTTTTAAAACTATGTGAAATTTAAAATTTAAAATTTCCATGCAACACTAGTTTAGGAAATGTGCCCAGAAATAAAGTAGTTTTCCAGTATGACTTGTGAAGATGGTCACATTATTCCAATAACCTCTTATAACCCAATAACCTCTTATTGGTTATAAAAGGTATAATGATATTACATATCTGTTCTTGCCTTGATGTAAAACTGTATTAATGATAAATATTGACTCTTTTCTAGGTTTCTGGAATAGGAAAAGTTACAGAGAAAATGTTAAAGGCACTTGGAATTATTACTTGTACAGAACTCTACCAACAGAGGGCATTACTTTCTCTTCTTTTCTCTGAAACATCTTGGCATCATTTTCTTCATATTTCCCTGGGTCTAGGTTCAACACACCTGGCAAGGTATCTATATGTATAGTCATTCTGTTTTTTCTTGATCATTTGGTGAAATAACAGTTTTAACCATTGACATGGAGGCTATGGGATAACATGTTTTTTGTTCGTTTTTAAAGATTTATTTATTTATTCCAGAGAGAGAAAGAGTAGGAGGGGCAGAGGGAGAGGGAGAGAGAATCCTCAAACAGACTTGCAGTGTGTGAGGCTAATGCAGGGCTTGATTCCAGAACCCCAAGATCATGACCTGAGCTGATACCAAGAGTCAGATCCTCAACTGACTATGCTACTCAGGAGCCCCTATAGAATAACATATTTTTAAAAAAATTTTAGACTAGTTCATTCTAGAATATAATTTTTGAATTAGAATTAAAAGATTGGAGGTGGGAGGAAAGGAAAAGAAGAACAAAGAATCAGTGTTTGGCTGTTGGCTGTAGCTATTGGTTAGGTAGACAAGAGGAATGATGAGTACTTTCTTTTCTGTACTTGCCTTGTGTTTTGTTCGGAATGTAAGACTAGTTAGTGGTGGTCTGATTGTTGAGGAAAGAAAGGTGCTCATATCCAGAATTTACCCTGTATGCAAGGGGATTTAATGATTCTTTGAAAGCCTTCATGAGTTAGCTACATTTCTTTTCTTTTGTAGACTTGTAAATGATTGGCTGATTCATTCAATACTGCATACTTATTAAGTATGTTCTAGGCACTGGAAAGAAGAGTAGGAAATAAGACAAAGTCTTGCCTTCATGGAGTTTGCAGAATAGTGTGGCGGAATAAGCCAATGAAGAAAGTAAGGCCGAATAAGGGAGCAGAAAATGACTTGGGGAATAAGAGTGGGGTTGGCAGCCATGATCCAGGGGCAGGAACTTGAAGGGGCCACCACACAAAGATGTAGGAGAGGTCCTGTGATTCGTCCCTGCTGCTCTTTCACCTCGGTCTTAAAAAGAAGATCCTATAGCTCGAAGGGTACACTGTTGGAAGTGGGTGAAAAGAAGGGAATTTTTTAAAAGAATGGGAATTAACACTGGGCACTATTTTTATAATTTTATCATCATCCTGTCAGCCTGCCCTCAAAATAATTCCTTTATATTCTTATATTTAAAGTAAGAGAAAACAGGAAGATTACTGAGGAGGCATAAAAATAAGTTTGATAAAATAAACCTGCTAAATCTTACAGAGAGGTTGCAAGTACTGCTTTTCTCATCTGTCTGTGCTCCTCATTCTCTTTTTTTAAGATTGTATGTATGTATGTATGTATTTATTTATTTATTTATTTATTTATTTAAGACACACACACAGAGACACAGGGAGAGGGAGAAGCAGGCTCCCCATGGGAAGCTCCATGTGGGACTCAATCCCAGAACCCCAGATCCACACCCTGAGTTGAAGGCAGATGCTCAACCACTGAGCCACCCAGGCATCCTGTATGCCCCTCATTCTTAAGCTCATAGTTAGCTGACTTTGATCTTGAGTGGCTATAATGGAAAGATCAAAGAAGGAAATCACACGAGTATAAATAATCTAGTATTTGGAGGTAATGGGAAATAAAACTTTCTTCTTTAATCCCAGAATTATCCTCTTTTTAATTTCCATAGTGCTTGAAAACAATATGGTTCTTGATACAACATGGCATGTATTAACCTCTGGTATTTAAAGATGCAGGTGACACTGAGAAGTGAAATTCATGGGTAATTTATAATAATGTAAAAGAACAAACCTCCCTTGCCTTCTGTGTACCTTCTCTATTCCAATATTCTGCTTTATTTTTTAATCTGTAATACTTCTAACCTTCTGACATACTCCATATTTACTTCCATCTTGGTTTATTTATCTCCTTCCACTAGGATACAAGTTTCTTACGGATAGGAACTTGGTCTGTTTTGGTCATAACCATATACCCAATGCCTAGAATAGTACTTTATTCCTAGTAGGTCTGTTGAATATGTGGAGAATGTCATGTCACATGTCATTTCAGCTTTTTAGTTTCAACTACTTCTATCCAAACAGCTAGAATTCAACCAAACTAGATGGTTCAGATTCTGAATCCCCATCCTAATACTGTATCCAAATTCTGAGGGTCTATAAATCTATAGTAAATAGCTGTAGGACAGCAAAGTTAATATTCTAAGCCAAAAACTAAGTAATTGATAATTATATCATATAACTGCAAGCCATTACAGTACTCTTATTGGTTTTTATAAGTTGTGGTTTTTATATTCACACTTTTAATAGAAGTAGTTTATAATCTCAACCTATTTTCAGATTTGTTCTCTTTAATAGATATAGACTTGATTAATTAGCATCTATCTCTTTTTTGTTGATAGTTTTATTTTGATATTTTAAAAACTCATTGTTTTTCCTGATATATAAATTTTAACCAAAAACATTAAAGAGATCCTTAAGTGATAATTGAGATGTTAAACCCTCTCACTTGACTAAAGAGAATTAGTCTTTGAGAAAGCAACAAAAACTTTTTTTTTTTTTCATTTCAAGGGATGGAGAAAGGAAAAGCATGAGCGTTGAGAGGTAATGTTTTATTATTATTTATTCATAATTCATGTTATTTTAAACTAATTTTTTATATTTTTAGTAAAATATCACTGAGATGGAAAAATCTATTTGCAAACCAAATGACATTTTTCAGTAGTTGACATTACTAACCTAAGTATTCCAGTACAATGCTTTATTATCTTTGCTTGCTATGCTCTCCGTGGGTAAAAAATTTAACTGAAGTAATTTTTTTTAATGTTGGTTTCCTCCTATTCAATGAAAACCAAGCATCTCTGGATTCTAAATCTTAATTTCTAGCTTTGTTTATAAGAAAAATTACTGAGTGTTATTTGGGAAATTTAAGAAGGGACCACATAAATTCTTCCTAAAACTCTTCAAATGTTGGTCAAGTAGTAAGATATTGATGAAAGTGAGCTTACAGGAGTTGTAGTTCAATGGTTTACAATCTTGTTTGGAAAATAAATGAAATCTTGACGAGACTGTTGTTTTCTGAAATATGTCATTGTTTGAGAAGTCCCTAAATTATTTCCTCCAAACACCGAAGTTCCACTGTGATAGATGTTTAAGAACCACTGATCTAGTACAAGGTTGTGTTCCTTTTTCACACACATTATTTTTTTCGAGTTTATTTACTTATTTAAAGAGTTTTTTTTTTTAAATGTTATTTATTTGACAGAGTGAGGGTGAGCAGGGAGAGCAGCAGAGGGAGAGAGAGAGAGAAGCACTCTCCCCGCTGAGCAGGGAGCCCATGTGGGGCTCCATCCCAGGACCCTGGGATCATGACCTGAGCTGAAGGCAGATGTTTAACCTACTGAGCCATCCAGTCGCTCCTTATTTATTTATTTTTAGTAACCTCTCTACCTAGGGTGGGGCTCAAACTCATGACACTGAGATCAAGAGCCAACTGAACCAGCCAGGAACCCCTCACATACACTATTTTTAATCAGAAAAGTTGAATTACTTTTACAAGGCAACATGATCAGTAAATGACTTTGAAAACATTGTTGTTTTAGGCTGTGATTTACATAAAAGGAAAAGAGGAGGAAGAAGATTCCAAAAGTGAGATAGTACTGCCCTATTTAATGAATTTTTTCTTCCATTTTATCTTTTGTTATTGAGAACATTGCTTAGCATACAATAATATTAACTATATTAATATTTTTAAGAAAGGGCCAACAGAATGGGAAAAGATATTAGCAAATGACATATCCAATAAAGAGTTAGTACCCAAAATATATAAAGATCTGATACAACTCAACACCCCTAAAATGAATAATCTAATTAAAAATGGACAGAAGACATGAATAGACATTTCTCCAAAGAAGACATACAGATCGCCAACAGACACATGAAAAGATGATCAACATCACTCGGCATCGGGGAAATACAGAACAAAACCACAGTGAGATCCCACCTCACACCTGTCAGAATGGCTAAAATCAACAACACAAGAAACAACAGATGTGATCAACAACAGTTCCATATGTTACTCAGTATTCATCAAATAGGTATACTCTAAAAAAAAAAAAAACAAATAGGTATACTCTAAATCAGCATCACCTATTTCACCCATTCCCCTACCCATCTCCCCTCTGGTAACCCATCTGTTTGTTCTCTATAACTAAAAGTCTCTTTTTTCATTTTTCTCTTTTTTTTCCCCTTTGTTTCTTAAATTCCACATATGAGTGAAATCATACAGTATCTGCCTTTCTCTGACTTCTTTTGCTTAGCATTATACTCTCTAGATCCCTCCATGTCTTTGTAAATGGCAAGATTTCATTTTTTTTAAATGGCTGAATAATGTTATATGTATTTACATACCATAACTCCCTTATCGATTCATCAATCAATGAACACTTGGGCTGTTTCCATAGTTTGGCTATTGCAATAAACATCAGGGTGCATATACCCCTTTTCAAGTTCTTTGGGTAAATACTCAGTAGTGTGATTACTGTATCATAGGGCATTTCTATTTTTAATTTTTTGAGGAGCCTCCATACTGTTTTCCAGAGTGGCTGCACCAGTTTGCATTCTCCCCAGCAGTACAAAAGGGTCCTTTTTTCTCCACATCCTTGCCAACACTTGTTGTTTCTGAGTCTTTGATTTTAGCCATTGTGATAGGTGTGAGGTGATATCTCATCTTAGTTTTGATTTACATTTCCCTGCTGAGTGATGTTGAGCATCTTTTCATATGTCTTGGTTATCTGTATGTCTTCTTCGAAGAAAGGTCTATGTCTTCTGCTCATTTTTTAATGGGATTATTTGGTATTTTGTATCGAGTTGTCTCATTCTTTATATATTTTGAACACTCACTCTTTTTCAGACATGTTATTTGCAAATATCTTCTCCCATTCTGTAGGATGTGTTTTGGTTATGTTGGTTGTTTCCTTTGCTGTGCAGAAGCTTTTTATTTTGATGTAGTCCCAAATAGTTTATTTTTGCTTTTGTTTCCCTTGCCTTGGGAGACATATCTAGAAAGATGTTATGACCAATGTCAGAGAAATTACTGCCTGTGCTCTTTTCTAGGATTTTTATGACTTCAGGTCTCATATTAGGTCCTTAACCCATTTTGAGTTTATTTTTGTGTATGGTATAACAAGATGGTCCATTTTCATTCTTTCACATGTAGCTGTCCAGTTTTCCCAACACCATTTGTTGAAGAGACTTTTTCCCATTGTGTATTCTTCCCTCTGTTGTTGAAGATTAATTGACCATATAATTGTGGGTTTATTTCTGGGCTTTATCCTCTCTTGCATTGATCTTGTATTTATTTTTGTGCCGCTACCATACTGTTTTGATTACTATAGCTCTGTAGTGTAACTTGAAATCTGGAATTGGGATACCTCCAGCTTTGCGTTTCTTTTTGTAGATTGCTCTGGCTATTTGGGGCCTTTTGTGGTTCCATTACAAACTTTAGGTTTGTTTGTAATAGTTCTGTGAAAAATGCTTTTAGTATTTTTTTTTTGGATTTTATGTAAATTCAAGTTAGTTAACATATAGTGTATTATTAATTTCAGGAGTATTATTTAGTGATTCATCAGTTGCGTGTAATACTCAGTGCTCATTACATCAAGTGCCCTTCGAAATGTCCATCATTCAGTTACCCAGTCCCCACCTACCTTCTCTCCAGCAGCCCTCAGTTTGTTCCCTATAGTTAAGAGTGCTATTGGTATTTTGATAGAGATTGCATTTAATCTGTAGATTGCTTTGGGTAGTATAGACATTTTATCAAAAATTGTTCTTCCTGCCCGTGAGAATGGAATGTCTTTCCATTTGTTTGCGTCATCTTAAAATCTTTTACAAATGCTGTGTAGTTTTTAGAATACAGGTCTTTCACCTCTTTGGTTAGGTTTATTCCTAGGGATTTTATTATTTTTGGTTTAATTACAAATGGGATTGTTTTCTTAATTTCTCTTTCTGTTGGAAAATTAGTGTATAGAAATTCAATGGGTTTCTGTACATTGATTTTTGTATCCTGTAATCTTACTGAATTCATTCATCAGTTCTAGTAGTTTTTTGGTGGAATCTTGGGTTTTCTGTATATGGTATGGTGTTATTTGCATATAGTGAAAGTTTTACTTCTTCCTTACCAATATGGGTGCCTTTAATTTCTTTATGTTGTCTAATTACTGTGACTAGGACTTCTAGTACTATGTTGAATAAAGTGGTGAGAGTGGACATCCTTGTCTTGTTACTGACCTTAAGGAAAAGGCTCTCACTTTTTCCCCATTGAGTATGATGTAGCTGTGGGTTTTTCGTATAAGGCCTTTCTTATATTGAGAAATGTTTCCTCTAAACCTACTTTGTGGGGAGTTTGAATCGTGATTGGATGTTATACTTCGTGAAATGCTTTTTCTGCATCTATTGAGATGATCATATATTTTTATCTTTTCTCTTATTGATTTTTTATCTCTTTATATGAGATGATCATATGTTTTTTATCCTTCCTCTTAGTGATGTGGTATATCAGACTTTAATTAACTTAAAAAAATATTATAGATAAAGCAAATATACCTTTGCTAATTAGACTATAAATGGTCTTCAATTATTTAGGTAGATTTTTAGATGTTTTTAATCATATCTTAGTTCATCTGAAAATTTTATTTTGTACTACAGAAAATATAACTTGATGCTAGGCTGTTTAAACAAACTATATCATTCCTAAATTACAGTTTACTCTATGCACCAAAATCATTCTTGTCTTTCTAGGACATTCAGTGAGATAAGTAAAGCAGAAGAACAGTATAACTTGTGCCAGGAACTTTGCAGTGAACTTGCTCAAGATCTGCAGAAAGAAGGACTAAAGGTACTTTATTTTAATGTGGTATTTTTAGATTTTTTTAATTTTTGATAGTAAAATGCGACCATAAAGGAAGAGTTAGGTTTTGCATTTGAGTACAAACTGAGAAACATTAGAAAGGAATATTCCCATCCTCAGTAGAGACAAATTCAATTCTGACCCATAATTGAGGCCTATGATAAGATCATTCAGTGAAGAAGCAATGTACAAGGGTGGGCTGGCTCCAGACTAACTCCAGAGTTATTACTACTTCAGGAGTACATTTGAATAAGTTCAAAATCAGTTATACTGATATTAGAGAATAAGACAAAGTTAAGGATGTCTCTAGAACTTTATTTGCTTATTATAAATTTCTTTCCTACCATACTTTAATGTTTTTCTCTGGTGGACAATGACTTTCTAGAATAGGCGCTTGGTTTCAGGGCCTAGTTTCATGTTGTTTAACACATTCACAACAAAACCTGGAAGGCTTTAAATTTCTGTTTTATAATCTTTACTCAAAACAGTCCATATTTAATATTTTTCCAAATTCTGAAACCATAGGTGGAGTTACTACAAAGTGTGATACAAAGGTATTCAAAAGTTATTACAAAAAAATTAAAAAACCAGTAAAGGGGGGGAGGGGCAAGATGGCGGCAGAGTAGGGTCTCCAAGTCACCTGTCCTCAACAAATTACCTAGAAAACCATCCAATCATCCTGAAAATCTACGAATTCGGCCTGAGATTTAAAGACAGACCAGCTGGAACGCTACAGTGAGAAGAGTTCGCGCTTCTATCAAGGTAGGAAGACGGGGAAAAGAATAAAGAAACAAAAGGCCTCCAGGGGGAGGGGCCCCGCGAGGAGCCGGGCTGAGGCCGGGGCGAGTGTCCCCAGGACAGGAGAGCCCCGTCCCGGAGGAGCAGGAGCTGCACCAACCTTCCCGGCGGAAAGGGGCTCCCCGGGAATTGGAGCAGGATCCCCAGAAAGGCGGGGATGCCCTCGGGCTCCCTGGGACAGTAACAGAGGAACTGCGCCCCGGGAGATGCGCCGAGCTCCCTAAGGGCTGCAGCGCTCAGGCGGGACCCGGAGCAGCTCGGAGGGGCTCGGGCGGCGGCTCCGCGGAGGGGGCTGCGCGGCTCCGGGAGCAGCTCGGTGGCGGCGGCTCGGGCGGAGGAAGAAGCTCCGTGGAGGGGGCGGCGCGGCTCCGGGAACAGCTCGGAGGGGCTCGGGCGGCGGCTCCGCGGAGGGGGCTGCGGAGCGGGAGCGCGAATCCAACAGCGCAGGCTCCGGAGCACAGGGCGCCGGGACACAGCCCAGGATCCGGCCTCCCCCGGGACAGGCAGAGGCCGGGAGGGCCCAGGACAGCGAGGACGCTCCTGCCTGGAGCTGAGCAGATCAGCTGCCCGCCCGGGAGCCCCCAGGCCCTACAGACGGAGAGCCCCGGAGCTACTGCGGGAGCTGACTCCGGGGTCCCAGAGCTGCCGCCCCACTGTGGCTTCCTCACGGGGTGAACACCCCCCACTGAGCCCTGCACCAGGCAGGGGGCAGAGCAGCTCCCCCAAGTGCTAACACCTGAGAATCAGCACAGCAGGCCCCTCCCCCAGAAGACCAGCGAGACGGACCAGTTCCAAGGGAAGTCAAGGGACTTAAAGTACACAGAATCAGAAGATACTCCCCTTGGTTTTGTTTTTGTTTTTTTTTTTATTTTTGTTTTTGGTTTTTTTGTGTTTTTTTTTTGTTTGTTTTGTTTTGTGTTTTTTTCTTTCTTCTTGATTTCTGATTGCTTACCCCACCCCACCCCTTTTTTTTTCTTTTTTCTCCTTTCTTTCTTTTTCTTTCTTTTTCTTCTCTTTTTCCCCTTTTTTTCTTCTTTCTCTTTTTTCTTTTTCTCTTTTCTTTCCTTCTCTCTCTTTTTCTCCTTTTCCCAATACAACTTGTTTTTGGCCACTCTTCACTGAGCAAAATGACTAGAAGGAAAACCTCACCTCAAAAAAAAGAATCAGAAACAGCCCTCTCTCCCACAGAGTTGCAAAATATGGATTACAATTCAATGTCAGAAAGCCAATTCAGAAGCACTATTTTACAGCTACTGGTGGCTCTAGAAAAAACCATAAAGGACTCAAGAGACTTCAGGACTGCAGAATATAGATCCAATCAGACAGAAATTAAAAATCAATTAAATGAGATGCAATCCAAGCTAGAAGTCCTAACGACGAGGCTTAACGAGGTGGAAGAACGAGTGAGTGACATAGAAGACAAGTTGATGGCAAAGAGGGAAACTGAGGAAAAAAGAGACAAGCAATTAAAAGACCATGAGGATAGATTAAGGGAAATAAATGACAGCCTGAGGAAGAAAAACCTACGTTTAATTGGGGTTCCTGAGGGCGCCGAAAGGGACAGAGGGCCAGAATATGTATTTGAACAAATCCTAGCTGAAAACAGTCCGAATCTGGGAAGGGAAACAGGCATTCAGATCCAGGAAATAGAGAGATCCCCCCCTAAAATCAACAAAAACCGTTCAACACCTCGACATTTAATAGTGAAGCTTGCAAATTCCAAAGATAAGGAGAAGATCCTTAAAGCAGCAAGAGAAAAAAAGTCCCTGACTTTTATGGGGAGGAATATTAGGGTAACAGCAGACCTCTCCACAGAGACCTGGCAGGCCAGAAAGGGCTGGCAGGATATATTCAGGGTCCTAAATGAAAAGAACATGCAACCAAGAATACTTTATCCAGCAAGGCTTTCATTCAAAATGGAAGGAGAGAGAAAGAGCTTCCAAGACAGGCAGCAACTGAAAGAATATGTAACCTCCAAACCAGCTCTGCAAGAAATTTTAAGGGGGACTCTTAAAATTCCCCTTTAAGAAGAAGTTCAGTGGAACAATCCACAAAAACAAGGACTGAATAGATATGATGACACTAAACTCATATCTATCAATAGTAACTCTGAAGGTGAACGGGCTTAATGACCCCATCCAAAGGCGCAGGATTTCAGACTGGATAAAAAAGCAGGACCCATCTATTTGCTGTCTACAAGAGACTCATTTTAGACAGAAGGACACCTACAACCTGAAAATAAAAGGTTGGAGAACCATTTACCATTCAAATGGTCCTCAAAAGAAAGCAGGGGTTGCCATCCTTATATCAGATAAATTAAAATTTACCCCGAAGACTATAGTGAGAGATGAAGAGGGACACTATCTCATACTCAAAGGATCTATCCAACAAGAGGACTTAACAATCCTCAATATATATGCCCCGAATGTGGGAGCTGCCAAATATTTAAACCAATTAATAACCAAACTGAAGAAATACTTTGATAATAATACACTTATACTTGGTGACCTCAATCTAGCTCTTTCTATACTAGATAGGTCTTCTAAGCACAACATATCCAAAGAAACGAGAGCTTTAAATGATACACTGGACCAGATGGATTTCACAGATATCTACAGAACTTTACATCCAAACTCAACTGAATATGCATTCTTCTCAAGTGCACATGGAACTTTCTCCAGAATAGACCACATACTGGGTCACAAATCGGGTCTGAACCGATACCAAAAGATTGGGATCGTCCCCTGTATATTCTCAGACCATAATGCCCTGAAATTAGAACTTAATCACAACAAGAAGTATGGAAGGACCACAAACACGTGGAGGTTAAGGACCATCCTGCTAAAAGATGAAAAGGTCAACCAGGAAATTAAGGAAGAATTAAAAAGATTCATGGAAACTAATGAGAATGAAGATACAACCGTTCAAAATCTTTGGGATGCAGCAAAAGCAGTCCTGAGGGGGAAATACATCGCAATACAAGCATCCATTCAAAAACTGGAAAGATCTCAAATTCAAAAGCTCACCTTACACATAAAGGAACTAGAGAAAAAGCAACAAATAGACCCCACCACCAGCAGAAGAAGAGAGTTAATTAAAATTCGAGCAGAACTCAATGATATCGAGACCAAAAGAACTGTGGAACAGATCAACAGAACGAGGAGTTGGTTCTTTGAAAGAATTAATAAGATAGATAAACCATTAGCCAACCTTATTAAAAAGAAGAGAGAGAAGACCCAAATTAATAAAATCATGAATGAGAAAGGAGAGATCACTACCAACACCAAGGAAATACAAACGATTTTAAAAACATATTATGAACAGCTGTACGCCAATAAATTAGGAAATCTAGAAGAAATGGACGCATTCCTGGAAAGCCACAAACTACCAAAACTGGAGCAGGAAGAAATAGAAAACCTGAACAGGCCAATAACCAGGGAGGAAATTGAAGCAGTCATCAAAAACCTCCCAAGACAGAAGACTCCAGGGCCAGATGGCTTCCCAGGGGAATTCTATCAAACGTTTAAAGAAGAAATCATACCTATTCTACTAAAGCTGTTTGGAAAGATAGAAAGAGATGGAGTACTTCCAAATTCGTTCTACGAGGCCAGCATCACCTTAATTCCGAAACCAGACAAAGACCCCACCAAAAAGGAGAATTACAGACCAATATCCCTGATGAACATGGATGCAAAAATTCTCAACAAGATACTAGCCAATAGGATCCAACAACACATTAAGAAAATTATTCACCATGACCAAGTAGGATTTATCCCTGGGACACAAGGCTGGTTCAACACTCGTAAAACCATCAATGTGATTCATCATATCAGCAAGACAAAAACCAAGAACCATATGATACTCTCATTAGATGCAGAGAAAGCGTTTGACAAAATACAGCATCCATTCCTGATCAAAACCCTTCAGAGTGTTGGGATAGAGGGAACTTTCCTCGACATCTTAAAAGCCATCTACGAAAAGCCCACAGCAAATATCATTCTCAATGGGGAAGCACTGGGAGCCTTTCCCCTAAGATCAGGAACAAGACAGGGATGTCCACTCTCACCACTGCTGTTCAACATAGTTCTGGAAGTCCTCGCCTCAGCAATCAGACAACAAAAAGACATTAAAGGCATTCAAATTGGCAAAGAAGAAGTCAAACTCTCCTCTTCGCCGATGACATGGTACTCTACATAGAAAACCCAAAAGCCTCCACCCCAAGATTGCTAGAACTCATACAGCAATTTGGTAGCGTGGCAGGATACAAAATCAATGCCCAGAAATCAATGGCATTTCTATACACTAACAATGAGACTGAAGAGAGAAATTAAGGAGTCAATCCCATTTACAATTGCACCCAAAAGCATAAAATACCTAGGAATAAACCTAACCAAAGAGGTAAAAGATCTATACCCTAAAAACTACAGAACACTTCTGAAAGAAATTGAGGAAGACACAAAGAGATGGAAAAATATTCCATGCTCATGGATTGGCAGAATTAATATTGTAAAAATGTCAATGTTACCCAGGGCAATTTATACGTTTAATGCAATCCCTATCAAAATACCATGGACTTTCTTCAGAGAGTTAGAACAAATTATTTTAAGATTTGTGTGGAATCTGAAAAGACCCCGAATAGCCAGGGGAATTTTAAAAAAGAAAACCATAGCTGGGGGCATCACAATGCCAGATTTCAGGTTGTACTACAAAGCTGTGGTCATCAAGACAGTGTGGTACTGGCACAAAAACAGACACATAGATCAATGGAACAGAATAGAGAACCCAGAAGTGGACCCTGAAATGTACGGTCATCTAATATTCAATAAAGGAGGAAAGACTATCCACTGGAAGAAAGACAGTCTCTTCAATAAATGGTGCTGGGAAAATTGGACATCCACATGCAGAAGAATGAAACTGGACCACTCTCTTTCACCATACACAAAGATAAACTCAAAATGGATGAGAGATCTAAATGTGAGACAAGATTCCATCAAAATCCTAGAGGAGAACACAGGCAACACCCTTTTTGAACTTGGCCACAGCAATTTCTTGCAAGATACATCCACAAAGGCAAAAGAAACAAAAGCAAAAATGAACTATTGGGACTTCATCAAGATAAGAAGCTTTTGCACAGCAAAGGATACAGTCAACAAAACTAAAAGACAACCTACAGAATGGGAGAAGATATTTGCAAATGACGTATCAGATAAAGGGCTAGTTTCCAAAATCTATAAAGAACTTATTAAACTCAACACCAAAGAAACAAACAATCCAATCATGAAATGGGCAAAAGACATGAAGAGAAATCTCACAGAGGAAGACATGGACATGGCCAACAAGCACATGAGAAAATGCTCTGCATCACTTGCCATCAGGGAAATACAAATCAAAACCACAATGAGATACCACCTCACACCAGTGAGAATGGGGAAAATTAACAAGGCAGGAAACAACAAATGTTGGAGAGGATGCGGAGAAAAGGGAACCCTCTTACACTGTTGGTGGGAATGTGAACTGGTGCAGCCACTCTGGAAAACTGTGTGGAGGTTCTTCAAAGAGTTGAAAATAGACCTGCCTCTGTGACCCAGCAATTGCACTGTTGGGGATTTACCCCAAAGATTCAGATGCAATGAAACGTCGGGACACCTGCACCCCGATGTTTCTAGCAGCAATGGCCACAATAGCCAAACTGTGGAAGGAGCCTCGGTGTCCATCGAAAGATGAATGGATAAAGAAGATGTGGTTTATGTATACAATGGAATATTACTCAGCAATTAGAAACGACAAATACCCACCATTTGCTTCAACGTGGATGGAACTGGAGGGTATTATGCTGAGTGAAATAAGTCAATCGGAGAAGGACAAACAGTGTATGTTCTCATTCATTTGGGGAATATGAATAATAGTGAAAAGGAATATAAAGGAAGGGAGAAGAAATGTTGGGAAATATCAGGAAGGGAGACAGAACATAAAGACTCCTAACTCGGGGAAACGAACTAGGGGTGGTGGAAGGGGAGGAGGGCGGGTGTTGGAGGGGAATGGGTGACGGGCACTCAGGTGGACACTTGACGGGATGAGCACTGGATGTTTTTCTGTATGTTGGTAAATTGAACACCAATAAAAATTAATTAAAAAAAAAAACAGTAAAGGTTATTACAAAGAATGGAACATCTATATATTTCTTTTTTTTTCTACCTCCCTTCTGCATACATTTCTTATAACTCTTCTCTCTTATACCTTACGTAGAAAGAGTTGATTTAAAAAAAATTTTTAATAAACCTGTAATTTTAGAATCATTTAAGATTTACAGAATGTAGTAAAGATAATATAGAGAGTTCTGATATACCCAGTTTCACTCATTATTAACACATTATTTTAGCTATATTGTCATAGTACATTTGTCAAAGCTCAGAAATTGACTTTAGCGTATTGCTATGACTAAACTCCAGATGTTATGTGGATTTTACCTGTTTTTCCATTAATGCCCTCTTTCTGTTGCAGGGTTCAGTCCAGGGAACCACATTGCATTTAGTTGTCATGTCTCCTAATCCCCTTTAATCTTTAACAGTTTGTCAGTATTTCCTTGTTTTTCATGATCTTGATGTCTTAAGGAGTATTAACCAGGTATCCTGCAGGGTGTCTTTCCATCTAGGTTTGGCTGATGTTTTTCTTATGATTAGACCAGGGTTAAGGATTTTTAGAAAAAATACCAGAGGTGAAGTGTCCTCATTACATTCTATCAAGGTGTATGGTAACTACAAGTTATCACAAATGATACTAACCTTTGTCACCTAAGTTGGTGTTTCCTAGGCTTCTGAACTGTGAAGTCACTATTTTTATCTTTCCGTATTCTGTTCTTTGGAAGTGAGTCAGTAAGTCAGCCCACTCTCAGAACTTCCAGAAGGTAGTAAAATATTTTTTATTTTAACCATTTTTAAGTTACAATTATGTGCATATGGTGCAACCATCACCACTGTGAATCTCCAGAGCTTTTTCATTATTCCAAACTTAAATTCTGTATCCATTAAACAGTAACTGTAAAGGGAGTTCTTACATGTAAGTGGGTTAGCATAGTATTTGGCGTATAGTTGGCACACAGTAAGCGTGAGCTATCTGCAAGACCCTTTCAATGGAGACCTCTTTAAGAAGCTTTTTTTCCCTCTCTTTTTAGGTACTGAATTCTAAAAGAGACTTAGTAAAAAGAAAAATGATCACTTCATGTTGCCATTTATATAAAAATTTCTTTTATAAAAACTCATTTGAGTAGGGGAGTAATAATTATTGGCTAAAATGGAATTTTTAAATTACTTATATATCTCAATTCTTTTGGATAGATTTCATTACCATGTTTTATAAATGATTATACTTCTATAGTATATGTATATAAGATATCTTTCTGATTTTTTTCTAAACTACAAAATAACTATTTTCTAGAAGTTAGAAAACTGTATATTACGTATTCTGTTTGTTACAGGGTAGAACTGTTACCATTAAACTGAAGAATGTAAATTTTGAGGTAAAAACTCGTGCATCTACAGTTTCATCTGTTGTTTCTACTACAGAAGAAATATTTGCTATTGCTAAAGAGTTGCTAAGAACAGAAATTGATGCTGATTTTCCACATCCCTTGAGATTAAGACTTATGGGTATGACTTTTCTTGTTTTTTTTTCTTAAATCTGCTAGACTTTCCCAAAGAAATCAACTTGGGAAGTATTCTGTCCTTCATTTTATTTCTTAAACATATTTAGGAGGTTGTACCTATACTTCCATTTTTCTTAATTCTTAGAACCTGATGTATGTGAAACCATGCTCATTAATTTAATTCCCATAAGAACCAACTGCAGTTATTCTTTTCCTTGCCACTTACTGAAATTCTTGGGACCACGTATGTTTCAAAATTTAAAACTTTTCAGATTTTCTTTTTTTTTTTTTAAGATTTTTATTTATTTATTCATGAGAGACACAGAGAGACAGAGAGAGAGAGGCAGAGAACCAGGCAGAGGGAGAAGCAGGCTCCATGCAGGGAGCCCAATATGGGACTTTATCCCAGATCCTGGGATCACACCCTGAGCTGAATGTAGACGCTCAACCACTGAGCCACCCAGGTGTCCCTCACACTAATACTTTTGTAGCAAAACAAGAGAATATTCACACTAAGTTGGAAAGACTCTAAATAGCCTCATATCAATTCAGTCATCTTATATTTATTGCTTATGATTTTCAGAGCTTTTTAAATTTCAGAATTACAGACATGGGATTGTCACAATACAAAACCATACCTACAGCCACAATGGAAACAGATAAACAAACCAACTTCTTAAAGTGAACTGGGTGAGAGGATGTACATGGATAAGCATTCCAGATGCCAACTTTACTGCTAAGACTGAATCGTTAGCTATACTTTCATATATGAAACATAGCACACGCTTGTAATTGGTTGAATAAAGTATGTTGATTAAAAGAGCTAAATAGCAGATGTTTATAATAGCTTCATTCATAACTGCCAAAATTGGGAAACAACCAAAATGTCCTTCAGTAGTAGGTGAATGGAAATTGGGACAGAAAATGGAATATCTTTCAGTGTGTAAAAGAAATAAGCTATCAAGCCATGAAAACACATGGAGGAAACTTAAATGTATGTTATTAAGTGAAAGAAGCCAATTTGAAAGGTTAAATACTGTGTGGTTCAAACCCTATGACATTCTGGGAAAGACAAAACTGTGGAGATAGTGAAAAGATGAGTGGATGTCAAAGATAGGGGATGGAGAAGGGATGAATAGGTGTAGCACAGAGAATTTTTAGAACTGTGAAGCTATTCTGTATGATGCTATAATGGTGGCTACATATCATTAAGCACATGTCAAAGTCCATAGGATGTACAACACCATGAATAACCCTAATGTAAACTATGGACTTTGAGTGTTAATGTTGTGTCAACACAGATTCATCGTTTGTAACAAACATACCCCTCTGGTGCAGGATGTTGATTGGAGGAGGCTTTGCATGGTGTGGGCAGAGGATATGTAGGACCTCTGTACTTTTTTGCTCACTTTTGCTGTAAACCTAAAATTGCTCTAAAAAACAAAGCCTACTGGGAAAAAAGAGCTAGAGTGTGTGAAGTTGACTCCAATTAGTTGGTATTTAATGGTATCTTATGTCAGATATTAGTTGAAAGACATATAATCATGCCAACTCCCAACAGATACTATTTAGTGATATCCAGTTTGATAAAGGAGAGTAAGTTTCATGCAAAGTACTTATTTTGAAAAAGCATACTTTAATTCAGAAAATACGCAGTATTGCTTATTTTTCGCTAAACATACTTTTGTATATATGTCATAACAGTATTATGCAAAATATTTTTATGGATTATGAGTGAATTGGCTTTGTTACAAAATTAATTGTGGTTGATTTTTTAGGTGTACGATTATCTAGTTTTCCCAATGAAGAAGACAAGAGACACCAACAAAGGAGCATCATTGGCTTCTTACAGGCTGGAAACCAATCTCAGTCAGCCCCTAGGTGTATACTAGAGAATACTGACAAAGATCAGTTTCTAAAATCTTTAGAAATGTCTCATAAGAAGAGTTTCTTTGATAAAAAGCGATCAGAAAGGAAATGGAGCCACCAAGACACATTTAAATGTGAAGCTGTGGATAAGCAAAGTTTACAGACATCACATTCATTTCAAGTTTTAAAGAAGAAGATGAACGAGAATCTCGAAACATCAGAGAATTCAAATAACTCTCAGATATTTACTTGTCCCATTTGCTTTAGAGAGCAAAAAAGCATCAGTCTAGAAGCCTTTAATAAACATGTAGATGCATGTCTTGATGGACCTTCAATCAGTGGAACCTCTAACATGTTCTCACATTCACATGCTTCCTCTACAGAAGTTAACAAGAAAGAAAATGTATATCCTTCTTTCTCACAGAGTGAGAAACAGGATTATGAAACCCATCAGAGGAATTCAGAAATCAATTTTATAGAGCTACCAGAGACTGAAGATAACCCAGCTAAAGCAGAAAGTGTAGATGCTTTAAGTGATAAGCACAGCAAAGAGGAATGTGCTAGTCTTCCAAGTAAACCATTTAATATTGAGAAATGTTGTCAGAATTCTTCCTCTACTGTTTCATTGGAAGATATTGCGTCATTAAGTTGGCAAGAATCCTCCCAGCCTTATTTACAAGCTCTAGTTTGTCCTGTTTGTAACCTAGAACAAAAGACTTCAGATCTTACCCTGTTCAATGTGCATGTGGATGTATGCTTAAATAAGGGCATTATCCAGGAACTGAGAAAGGATAAAGTTAACCTAGCTAACCAACCCAGAGAAAACACCAAAAGTACTGGTGAGTTTGCAGTCTTTTTTTTTTTTATTTTTTCAATTTTATTTAAATTTAGTTAATTAACCTATAATATATTATTTGTTTCAGAGCTAGAGTTCACAGTCATTTTAAAGAAAGTGATTTTCTAAGACTGTTTTATTAAAATAAAATTGAGATTGTTGTTAAATTTAAAGCACGTACTGTTAAAGGGATAGGTTGTGTACACTGCCATTTAGGGAAATGTTAGTTACCTTAGCATAGGTTAGAATTACCTGAAGCCATTAGATTTTAAATTTGGGAAGACTATTCTGGGCTTGATTTAGCACAGAATGAACTCAGAGGTTGAGGGAGCTGAGTAATCTAACCAAAGGCAAAATTCCTATAGAATAAGTAAGTCACAGGGATAAATGGTACAGCATAAGGAATATAGTCAACAGTATTATAATAGCACTATATGGTGACAGACGGTTCCTCCATTTGTGGTGAGGATAAGCGTAATATATGAACTTGTTGAATCTCTGTGTTGTGCACCTAAAACTAATATAGCATTATATCTCAACTATACTTCAATTTAAAAAAAAAAAAAAGTCCTTCAGAGAACTTTTGCCAAGGAGTGGTAAATAACTATAATCACACAGCCAGAAAGCCTCTCTAACTTGTTTTTTGGTAGTCCAACTGAAGACCAACTTCAAAATTAAAATTAAAAAAAAATAAATTAAGAGAAATACTAATAATATAAGTAAATTACAAAGAAATTATGCAATAAAGTTAGTTTTTGATGTGTCTCAATATGAATTATATAGTACTAAAGGAGTTTTTATTATCTCTAATCAGTCAGCTTTAGCTTTTTTTACAGCATTTTAATTATTTCATGTTGTTCATTATGGAATTTCTTGACTTTTTCTTCCTCTAAAGATAACTCAGGCAGAGTGCAGAAGACTGCAACAAAACCAAAAAGGTATGGCTAATTTGAGTTTTAACTAAGCTGGCTATAAAATTGTTATATTCTTAGGTCTAATTTATAGATGTTGAAATTTGTTCTTATGAACCAAGTAAAATTTTAAAAATCAGTGATTTGTAAAACATTTTAAAAATACCTTCCTGCATTTTAACTGTGTGTTCTTTTCTATTTCAGGCCGGGATTGATGACAAAGTACTCAGCATCAAAGAAAACAAAACCAAACAATTCCAGACACACTCTTGATGTATTTTTTAAATGAACATTGAACATTTTCTCACTGAATGTTTTATTGATAGAAACTTGTTATTTTATAATCAATGAATCTTTTCTTCTTCATTAAGTTTATGGATTCATGTAGTGAAAGGCAAGTGCAATAATTCCTCCCCAAATGACATTTCCTTTATATGAATTTGGAATATGTACTAATTAACTTCTGCAAACACCTTTGGGATAACCGTGAGAATTTCACTTCTATTATATATCAATCAGAAATTGGTCCTGTTAGAGATAATTTTAAAATGAGAAATTAGGAATGGAATCAGAAAGTGATTTGTTTCTTTATCATGTTTTATAGTGAATATAAAAACATATTTTTAAAAATATATTTATAAGAGCTCTCAGGTTCACACAAACCTAGTTTAGCATAAGAATTTTTCAGTACTGAGCCACCTGGGTGGCTTAGTGGGGTAAGGTTAAGCATCTGATTCATAAGGGGTTCTGAGATCAAGCCCTGCATGGAGCTTTGTGCTCAGTGGGAAGTCTGCTTGAGAATTTTCTTTCTCTCCTTCTGCCCCTCCTCCTGCTCATGCTTGCACTCTATCTCTCTTTTTCTGTGTCAAATAAATTTTTAAAAATCTTTTTAAAAAAAAAAGAATTTTTTAGCACTGAGCCACTTTATTGGTACTGGACCAGTATATTTGTTTCAGTAACTTCTACGACTTTGTATATTCATATTTTAGCTCCTAGTATCTTCAGATATCTCATGAGCATTCATAATTAAAATTTATCATAAGTTCTATGAAGAATATTAGCTTGGCAGAACAAGGATGAAGGTCTTGTTACCTTCAGGAAAATAGTATCAGAGTATTATTTTCTGTGTTAAAAGAATTGTTTAAAATAGGATTATCCATTTGATTTTTTTTTTTTTACTTAGAATTCCTTTAGTTTATGAGTAAGCACATGGTTCACTTTAAAAAATATTTAGTCTAAGATTCAAAGCAATTAAATTTCTTTGTAGGTCTTTAAAATGGTGGTATTTCATTTCTTGAGAATATCTCATTTATTTTACTTATATTTCTATCATATTTTTATTAATATTTATGAAAGAAGACAGTAGCTTCAATAGTTACTCCAAATACTTTTGTGCTATTAATACAATTTTTTTTTCAAAAAACAATTATTTAATGGAAACATGAAGATGGAAGCCATTTTCTTTTACTCCTTTAAGGAACTGAATTTTTCGTCTCTTATATTTTTGTTTTTTCTTTTCCTACTTTTCATATTTTATAGCTCATTACCTAAATTTATGAAGACATAGTATTTTAGGAATAGGTTAAATTAGGATCTTACACAGCCTTTGGCCAAAGTGGTAACTTGACTTGAAATTCCTAGATTGTTTAAAATTAGGTTTAATATTTATTAGCATGCCCAGTCTTAGGCCTAATATTATCATATGCTATGGTGAATTCAGAGTTGTAGAGCTGTGGGTCTTGTGTGATTTGTGTATCTAAAGTCTACAAAATCAAGTTCAGTGAAGTACTGATTTAATGCATTGAAAAGTTAACAGCATCATATTTAGTTGTTCCTGTCTTGCCTCAGGTTTATTTTTATTGCGTTTTCAACTTTAGAGTAAATGGGAAATTATTTTCATTTAGATGATTCATTTAATTGAATGTTATTTAGTAATGTTTAATAATAATTTAAAATAAAAGTGGATGTGTTTAATTGATCTTTTAACCAGTAAAAATGGTTTCCTTACTTTTCTGCTCTTTTCCTACTTCTGATTCTTTCTCTTTGATCCTCTTTGCCCAGAATTCTCTCCATATTCTTTTCTGTTTTATCTAATATATCCAACTCATCTACTTTTGTTTTTGTTACTGTTATTTTTGGTGAGTAAACCAATAGAGTTTTATTAAGTGAGGATACAGAGAAAGCTCTCAGAAGTGAGAGGGGTCCCAACAGGCTTGCCCCAACTCACATACTTTGTATTATGATTTTGCTTTGGGGTATTTTTAGGAAGTACAGCAAAACTACAAAGAACAAGCATCTATGATCTTACCTACTCAAAAGGTGAAAATACAGGGAACCACCTGGGAGAACATATTTGTGACATAAGTAACTTGCCCAAAACTAGTATCCAGAATGTATAACCTAGAAGATATAAATGACTCCTATATATTAGTAAGAAAAAGACAAATAGCCAGTAGAAATTTGGACAAATGACTTTAAGTGTCACTTTACGTAAAAAGAAATCCAGACTGCTGGGAAACATGAAAACATTCTCAGCTATATTAGTCATGGGGAAACGAAAAATAAAACCACAAAGAGGTATCATTACATCCCTACCAGATTCATAAAAATGAAAAAAATCCAAAGTTATTAAATTTTGGTGATGATATGGAACAATGTGAACTCAACTTTGAAAACAATCACTTTAGAAAACAGTTTGCTCTTCAGTATGTTTGAAGATGTGTACATTTAACAACCCAACAATTGCACTCTTAAATAAACTCCTTTGCTGGTTATCTTCCATTTGTTTTCCAGATTTACTCTTGACCCTTGACTCAGCTTTATGTCCAGTAAGGGGCTGTGACAGTGGGAAACCTACAGATTTCAGGGAGAAAAGAAGATGAAGTTGGGTATTTTATTCCCACATGTACCTTTTTATATGATCATCTAGAGCTGGTTAGGTCCCTTGAGTGGGACCTGTTCTCTACTCTCTCCTCTGGTTTGTTTGTTTTTTTTTTTTAATTTTTTTTTCTATTTATTTATTTATTTATGATAGAGAGAGAGAGAGAGAGTCAGAGACACAGGCAGAGGGAGAAGCAGGCTCCATGCACCGGGAGCCCGACATGGGATTCGATCCCAGGTCTCCAGGATCGCGCCCTGGGCCAAAGGCAGGCGCCAAACCGCTGCGCCACCCAGGGATCCCTTTTTTTTTTTTTTTTAGTTTTATTTATTTAAATAATCTTTGCATCCAATGTCAGGCTCCAACTCACAACCCTGAGATCAAGAGTCACACGCTCTTCTACCCGACACAGCCAGGTGCCTCCTCTCTTCAGGTTCTGATAATCCTTTCCTTCCCTCACCCCTTCAGCTTAGGGGTAGCGACAGAGCATTGCTCTTATTAGTTTTGGGGTGCTGCAGTATCTCTTGTGGTTTTCTCACACCTTTGTAAATGGCCTTTTAAAAAAACTCATATAGGGATCCCTGGGTGGCGCAGCGGTTTAGCGCCTGCCTTTGGCCCAGGGCGCGATCCTGGAGACCCGGGATCGAATCCCACGTTGGGCTCCCGGTTCATGGAGCCTGCTTCTCCCTCTGCCTATGTCTCTGCCTCGCTCTCTCTCTCTCTGTGACTATCAAAAATTAAAAAAAATAAAAATAAAAAAAAATAAAAAAACTCATCTCAAGATATAATTTTTCCTTCCAGAGCCCTGATACAATGTCTCGGGAAAACTACTGAACACGTTCTTTAGGAAGTATGTACAAGAATGCTCCTAGCAGCACTATAATAGCAAAAAATGGAAAACAAATATTAATTTAATTCTACCATTATATATTCATATATATTTGAGGAATAGAATTCGGTACAGTGGTAAAAATGAAGGAAATAGCTAATCAGAAAGTAGAGGAATATCATTGGGTGGTTCAGTCAGTTAAGTGTCTGACTTAGTTTCAGGCCATGATCTCAGGGTCCTGGGATTGAGCCCTGCAGTGGGCTCCCTGTACAGGAGGGGGAGTCTGCTTATCCTGCTCCCTCTGCCCCTCCCTCTACTTGCATGTGCTCATGCTCTCTCCCTCTCCCTCCCTCTCTGAAATAAAATCTTTAAAAAAAAAGAAAAGAAAGTAGGTGAACATCACGAACACTCTGGAGTAAAGCATGAATATATTTATATAAAGTTCAAAGCATTTGAAACTTGTCTTAAGGATTTATTCATATGAAATAAGATTATTAAGAAAAGCAAGTGTGTTTTTGTCCTGAAAGTTAGAATAATGATTTCTTCTGTGGGGAGATAGGGAAATGTGATTGAGGAATGCTACACAGAGCTGATGGGATGCTGACAGTGTTCTCTTTCTTGGATGGTTGATTGCATAAAGGTTTACCTTAAAAATATTCTTTAAATTGCACATGTACCTTTTATATACTCTTGTTCATATGTGACCCAAATCATGATAAAAGCCAGTTCACAAAATTACTGAAAATTTAACAACCTGCACTTGCAAGCCAATACAAGCTAGCCCCCACATATCATTGTCCATGATACATGCCAAACACAAGCTTGGCATTCAAGGCCAATCCAGTCACACTGCATAGCTTATAGTTTTCTGAATAGACCAAGCTATTTCTCCCTTCTGGTATGGTGCTTGATTGCTCCCTGTCTCCAGAATGTGCTTCCTGAATGCCCCTTTGCGCGCTCTCCCACCAAACACAACTATTCATCTTTCAATTCAGCCCAGGAGCCACCTTCAGGAGAGGGTCCCTGCCCTCTGGAAAAACTGGTCACTCCCTTGTTCTCCTATTTCTCTGTGAGGACACCAAAACATTCTTTGCCATGGCTTTGCTGCAGTCTTGACCCACTAGATTTTAGGATGATCCTGGACTATTTCACTGATCTCTGAATTCTAAGTGTGAAGTATATGGCCTGGCACTTAGTGTTACTATTATCTGATGACCTATAAATGAATAAATTGTATGTAATCAGAGTGGTGTCTATTACTATCTCATTGTCTTCCTCTGGGAAGAAAGGGCAATGGCTGATGTAGGTGGCTGCTCTCACACTGGGCCCTTAAGGGTTGGGCCTTCCAGAACATTTCTTTCCCTTTTTTGGATAATGGCTTGCTTTATAAATGTTTTATTACTAAGGCGTTTTAGGGTGGCTTGGAAGTATTTGGAAGAAAGCTCCAAAAAGTACTATTTAACGAAAGGCTAAAAAATGCTTTTTCAGGAAATATTCCATCTTGGAAATTGTACTCTGTCCCTAGTGCTGACTTTTTAAAAGTTAATATTCCATTTTGAAAAGTAGCACTAGATTTGAACATACCTGGTGAACTTCACAGAGCTCAATGGTGTTTATTTTTTTTTTTTAAATTTTTATTTATTTCTGATAGTCACACACACAGAGAGAGAGAGAGAGAGAGAGGCAGAGACACAGGCAGAGGGAGAAGCAGGCTCCATGTACCCGGAGCCCGACGTGGGATTCGATCCCGGGTCTCCAGGATCACGCCCTGGGCCAAAGGCAAGCGCTAAACCACTGCGCCACCCAGGGATCCCGGTGTTTATTTTCCTAGAGCAAAAAGACTGTCCTTTTGTTGTATAATTAAGGGATAACCACTTCTGCTTTGTAATACAAAGCAAAACAGTTGGGTTAACAGTTGTTCAAGAAAAACTCAAATGAAAAAAAAAAAAGACTCAAATGTTATTATGGTAAGTATTGAGTATAATTCCATTTGTTAAGCAAACCTATTCTCCTTACAAATGTGAGGTAATTTATGACAGTCTTTGTTTCTTTTTAATGATAGTCTTATTTGTAATTGTTGCTTAAAGAGACACAAGAAACTTCAAATAGTGTTACACTTTATTGCTAACCCCAGTATCTTAAATTTATTATAATTTCAAACTCCATACAGGGACGCCTGGCTCAGGTCTGATCCCGGGTCTTGGGATCGAATCCCACACCGGCCTCCCCGCAGGGAGCCTGCTTCTCCCTCTGCCTATGTCTCTGCCTCTCTGTCTCTCATGAATAAATAAATAAAATCTTAAAAAATAAAAGAACAAAATAAAAGGCACGATCTATGCCAAAGCCTGGTCTATTATTGAATTCTGTCTACCCTTGTAGGACCTCTTGACCCAGGGCGTGATCCTGGAGACACAGGGAGCCCGACGCGGGACTCGATCCCGGGACCCCAGGATATCTCTTTAAACCAGCTTATGCATCTGTATGGACCATGCTCTCCCAATATTCTTAGGCCTCTCTGTGTGTGGCACACAGAAGGTGGGTCAGTTCTGGGGTCGAACCTAGTTCTGTTTTTTGAAGGCTTAATTTTTTTTCACTCATAGAATGTGCTAAGCTTCCATCTGACCCCGAGACCATGCACAGTCGTGAGACGTGCCCTGGTTTTACTTGATTCTGTGACACACTGAGCGCCCCGTGCTTGGGTGCTGCGGATTCAGTGCAGAGATCCCGATTGCCCTTCAATATTCTACTTTTAATAGTATTGCAATTTTAGCTAGGCACATGGTTGCTCAGAATACTGTATTTAATCAAGTCTTTATAAACCGCTAAGAGAAAAGTGCCCAAGATGGGGCGTCAAAAGGAGACACCGAGGGGCGGCCGGGGCCTGAGCCGTCCGCGCGTGCTCCTGGCCGTCCCGAGAGGCGTCCCCGCTCGCCCCGCTCTTCCTGCGGAGCCGGGCCGAGCCCTCCCTCTGCCTCCACTCAGCCCGTGCGGGAGCACGTGCGGGGCGCCTCGAGAGGAGGCGGCGGCGGCGGCGGTACACGACAGGCGTGACCTCCAGGGGGCGCGCTGCAGGCCGCGTCGGGCCGGCGCCGGAGGGCGTCAGGGGGGCGGGGCCTGGATGGGGCGGGGCCGGCGGGGGTGTACGGGGGCTCGTGCGGCAGGTGCGGCTGCGCGGCCTCCGGAAGCGGGATGGGAGGGGGAGGGCTGCCGGGCGCCGGGACCCCGCCCTCTGGGTGGCGCAGCGGTTTAGCGCCTGCCTTTGGCCCTGGAGGCTCGGAATCGAATCCCACGTCGGGCTCCCGGTGCATGGAGCCTGCTTCTCTCTCTGCCTGTGCCTCTGCCTCTCTCTCTCTCTGTGTGACTATCATAAATAAATCTTAAAAAAAAAAAAAAAAGAAAAAGAAATGAGTGAGCCCTCTTGCAAATAAGGAAAAGAGTTTCATTTGAGGTGTTACCTCCTGTAGCCTGACTCACGCAGTGACTTATTGTGAGACTTTCAATCACTTGATCTTTCTGGGCTTGGGTTTTCAAAGCATAGGAGTCTTCTGTGCCTCTTTGAGAATCAGTTTTGTTTTTGTTTTGTTTTGTTTTTTGAGTATCAGTTTATAGCTGAGCTGAGCACATCGTTGAAGAGTCTTCAGAAGTTGAGAATGACTTCAAGGCTGTCAACAGAGCCCCACCATCTCCTTAATAAGGTTCAGTTAGTTCATCCATCCGTCCATTTATTCATCCAGAAAAAAATTTTTTTTAAGATTGTATTTATTTATTCATGAGAGACACAGGCAGGCAGAGAGAGACACGGGCAGAGGGAGCAGCAGGCTCCCTGCGGGGAGCCGGACACGGGACTGGACCCCCCCCCCCCCCCCCCCGACCCAGGGTCACGCCCTGAGCCCGAGGCACAGGCTCTACCACTGAACTCCCCAGGGGCCCCACCTAGAAATATTTTTAAGAGCTCAGTATTTAGTAGACATATTTCAGATGTGAATATGTAGATAGTCCGCATTCTGGCTTGGATGGAGGGTTCAAAGAGGATAAAACAAGTTAGGGAGGAAGTGAGGAAGGTATTTAAGGCAGTGGTAGTTGATGCGGAGGCCGCATAGCCTAAGCCCGGCTTGTGAAGTTTTCCTCCTGTGGTTTCTTCTAAAAGTTTTATAGTTTTATGTTTTACATTTACATCTATGATCTATTTTGAATCCATGTCTGTAAGGTATGAAGGTTACATTAAGGTTCAAATCTTTTCATTTGGATGTCCACTTTCAGGTGACTCTTGAAGTGATTATCCTTTTTCCGTTGTCAGGGACTTACAATTTTTGTCAAAAATCAGTTGGCTGCATTTGTGAGAGTTTACTTCTAGACTCTGTATTTTATTCCATCGATGTGTTTCTTTGCCAACACCATGCTGTATTGATTATCGTGGATTTATAATCAGTAGTGTGACTCCTCCAGCTCTAACATTATTTTTCAGAACTGTTTTGGTTGTTCTAGCTCCTTTGCTTGCGCATTCAGATTTTAGAAATCACCTTGTCTGTAGCTGCAAAAAATCCTTTTGGCAGTTGATCGAATTGCATAAGTTGTTTTGAATTTTTTTGGTACAGAGAAATTACAGAATTTTTCTTGAATTTATTTTTAAGTATTTTTTATCTATTTTATTTATTATAATTCTTCAAATCTATTTTACTGTTTTTAAATTTTGGTTTCTATTTGAGGATGCCAGTATATAGGAATATGATTGATTTTTATGTGTTGACTCCGTATCCTACGACTTTGCTCAACTCACCTATTAGTTCTAGGGCTGCTTTATACATTCCTTTGGATTTTATATGGTGATAATCAAATTGCTTGCAGCTAGATTAGAGACACTTTGATTTCTTGCCAATCCATATGCCTTTTAGTTTACCTTTACTGCTGTATTGTACTGGCTAACACTTCCAGCACAGTTTTTAAAAATGTGAGAATGGACATTTCTGTTTGTTCCTGAGCAAAGAAAGCATTGAAACTTTTATGATTAAGTATGATATTAGCTGTCAGTTTTTTGTACATGCTCTTTATCAGGTTGAGGAAATTCCTTTCTATTCCCAGTTTGCTGAAAAGAAACTTTTTGGTTTTAGTCATAGATGGATGTTGAATTTTTTTTAAATGCTAAAATGTTATCAATTGATCTTGAGTTTTTGTCCTTTAGACTAGTTGTATGTAGATTACATTGCGTGATTTTCAAATAATGAGCTAGTCTTGCATTCTCAGGATAAATCTCACTTGGCGTGTTATACTTTTTGTGTATCACTGGATTTGATTTGGTAATGCTTATTCAAGGGGTTTTGAATCCATGTTGATGAGGGATATTGTTTGTAGTTTTCTATTCTTACAATGTCTTTGGTTTTAAAATGAAAGATATGTTGATCTTATGAGCTGCAAAGTTTTTCCTCTTGTGTTTTGTGGAAGAGATGGTATGGATTTGGTGTTCTTTAAATATTGGGTAGGATTCACTAGTGAGACTATCTGGCCATGAGGATTTCCCTCTCTTTTTAATATGCATCTGAATGTTTTTTAAGGGCACAAGGATTTCTTTTCAGAATATTTTAAATTCCATTCCATTAATAGTTATAATATTATTCAGTTTATCTGTAAATTTGGGTAGTTCGTAGTTTTCAAGAAATTACTTCATTTCATCTGAGTTGTTGAATTTATGTGCATGAAGTTGTTAATAATATGCCCTTATTATCCTTTTGCTGTTTATGGGGACTATGGTGTGCTCTCTGTCATTCCTTATATTGGTAATTTGTGTCTTCTTTCTCTCTTTTTTTGTGAGTTTTGCTAGAAGTTTACTAATTGTATTGATGTGTTCAAAGAACCAGTTTTTGTTTTCATTAATTTTCTCTGTTATCTGTTTACAGTTTAACTGATTACTGCTTTTACTTTTGCTATTTTTCTTCTGTTTGCTTTATTTAGGTTTATTTTCCTTTTCAGTTTTTACTTTTTTTTTAAGAGTTTTTTTTTTTTTTAAGATTTTATTTATTTATTCATGAGAGACACAGAGAGAGAGGGAGGCAGAGACACAGGCAGAGGGAGAAGCAGGCTCCATGCAGGGAGCCCCATGCGGAACTTGATCCCGGGTCTCCAGGATCATGCCCTGGGCCGAAGGCAGGCGCTCACCCACTGAGCCACCTGGGCATCTCAAGCTCTGTAAAATATTGTTGCAAAGTTCCCATGTCCACATTGGCAGAATGTGAAAGTCTCAAGGCTGTTGTGTCAAGGTTTTAAAGTTACCAGCTTTGCCACGTGAGGTTTGCTTCTTTTTTTTTTTTTTTCCCCTTCATCCTCCTTAAATTCCTTCGGTCACACTTGCTTGCTTTCTTTCAGTACTGCCAAAATGAGAAAAGCTTTCAGAATGCTGCAAAAAGCAATAATTTGTATCTTATGGGGAAGCTGTTCGAAAAGAAGGTTAACATTAATGCTGTGAACAATGTGAGTAGAAGTCACAAATGTGACAAGTGAGAACTCTTAGAGTACTGAAATAATAATAAAAATACAAATGATTGTGCTGGATGAGGTGAGGGAGAGCTCCTTTGCTAGTAATTCCAGAATGTGTAAGCTAAAGGTAGAATCAAGCAGTGGAATAAATTCTGGATGTTTCAATTTATCTTATCAGAGAGGAAATACACAGTCATTGTGTACATCTGTGCAAAGTCTGTGGGTGGGCAGGAAAGCCACTTTTCAAGGTTATGGGCCTGGACTCGGTCTTGGAATGTAGCCTGTGGATCACTGGCCTCACACGTTCTGCAAAGGCAGGACATCTTTTGCTCATAGTTTCATCACTGTTTTCTCTCCAGTGATGTCCTTTGTTGTTCCACCCTCCAAATTTAAAATCTGAAGGAGCATGGATTTATATTTTTTTGCTTTTGAAACATAGTTCATTTGCATGTCGGGCCTTGGGGCCTTTTCTAAAACCTGACTCTTACTTCTTCAAGTGCCTGGGTTTAGGAGAGACACCTACTGCCAGAAATGTGAATTTCCTACTGATAGGTTTTGTAGAAACTTCCTGACAGCTTTTCAGGACAAGGTTTATCAAAGTGAACAGGTCCGGGGTTATGTTAATTGCCTAGGACAATTTGTGCAGTGGATCAAAGAGGGGATACCAGAGGTGGATTTAATGCTGAATGAAGGATAAGCGTTAGTGTCCCTGCTTGTGCAGACCCCTTCCAGGGCACTGGGGAGGGCTCTAGCAATGTGTTTTCATGGTTATATGGTTTAGTAAAATCTAAAAAAGTAAGAGGCTTTCATTGCCATCTGTTTCTGACTCCAGCTTTATTTATTTATTTATTTATTATGACATAGAGAGGCAGAGACACAGGCGGAAGGAGAAGCAGGCTCCATGCCAGGAGCCCGACGCAGGACTTGATCCTAGGACTCCAGGATTACACCCTGAGCCAAAGGCAGGCGCTAAACCGCTGTGCCACCCAAGGATCCCCTGACTCCAGCTTTAAAGAGGGCTTCCTAAAGAGTATAAACTTTAGGTTCTCTAAGACCTACGTCTATCCCAGGCAGTGAGGTCATAAGAATTGAAGTCATGCATCATATGCAGTGGAAGCATGTTTGCCAGTTGTACATGTGAATACATGAGAGATATATCTTGTGCGTATGTGGAAATTTATGTGTCTATGTATATATTGTGTGCATGTGTATATCTGATCTGTTACAGTTGTATATGGTATCCATTGTCCATAGATACCCTAGAAAGAATAGAAAAATAGCTAAGTTTTGCACTGTAACAATTTTAGGAACCAAAACAAAACAAACAAAAAAAGGAAAGGAGTCAGGAAGGAAGAGAGTGAAAAGAAGACGTAAGCAAAGGCCTTTGAAAGTAATATCTAGATGAATTGTTGAATAAGTGAAGCAATGATCATTTTTCCAAATAGCAGGAAATAGATTATCTAATGTACTTTTATAATAATTTTAGAATTTTTCACAGAAGACTTGCTGATATTTTAAACTGTATTTTTATGTTAAAGTATTCAGAGAGATTTAATGCTAAATGAGGCATCATTTAGGGCACAATGTGGGGTACTTTAACCTACAGTCACTGTGGCAAGTTATTATCAGCTCTTGATGAATTGCATTATAATTTCTAATGACGCTTTATGTCCCATTTACAGCAAATTGTTGACTTCGTTACTTGTAGAGATCCACAAAATTTGTGAGGATAGAGATGAAAGGATATATATAAGTAGCATTTATCAAAAAAAAAATAAGTAGTATTTATCTTGGCTGCTGTTTTGGCTTGACATACTAGAACACAGCTCTAAATTGCAGGATAATTCATATTTTGTCAAACTTCAGTTTAATCATCAGTTCAGCTACCAAGGATGTTAGATATTTCATTTTTGCAATAAATTATTTATTTGAAACGAAGGAGTAAATCTATGTGCAGCACCTTTTTTGGAAGCAAAAACAGTATCTAGAATATAAGAAATATGACATGTATTTTACTTACAAGCAAAACGTCTATTGTCTGAAACACAGTGGACTGTCTCTGGGCATCCCAGAAGCATATTGTTGGCTTTCCTTTAAAGCAACAGATAGAGAAAGCTTTCTTTTCCTGTGTCTGCCCCTTTCTTGTCTATTCTCTCTTTAATTCTGAAGCCATTTGTTTTAGTACAATATACAGTACAAAAAATTACAGAAGGAAGACCATCTAGGGTTAAACATCTAGGAGAATTTTTGTTTTGCATTAATATATTCTAAGCAGAAAAAAATTACTGTTATTAATAATTGCATATGGGAGAATGACAATTTTTTTACTTTTTATTTTTATTTATTTTTAAATTATTTATTTATTTGAGAGAGAGAGAGAACAAGCATGTTCAGGGGGAGAGGGAGAGGGAGAGAGACATGCAGACTCCCACCTGAGCGTGGAGCCCGGAGCAGAGCTTGAGGCCAAGACCCCAAGATCATGACCTGAGCCAAAGTCAGATGCTTAATCAACTGAGCCACTCGAGTGCCCCTACAAATTCTACTTTTTAGTTGAAATCTATTATACTGTTACAATCAATGATGGGTTATGCAATGTAAATATAAAGATATGAAAGAAATGTACGGCCATTTAAAAAACAGGAATCATAAAGGGGCTAAATAGCAATCACATGAACAAAAACATAAATTATGTTTCCGCAGGTGAACCGCACAGCCCTGCATTATGCAGTGGGGGCAAATCACTTATCTGCAGTAGATTTCTTGCTTACTCACAAGGCCAGAGTGGATGTTGCTGATAAGGTGAGTTCATCTTCATTTGGTAGAATGGATTGGAGCATGACCAGTGTGTGGGGAAAATCTGGCCACTTCCGTTATCTTTTCTTCACACACACACACAAAATATTTCCAAATACAGTTTTCACTTTGCAAAGATCTCTTTAGGGTGCTCTTTGTATTTGGTAACTAAGTTGTTTACCCATTACCTATAGGACTTAGGCTTTTACTTATTCTCCCATATTGACCGTATGGCCAGTAACATGCATTTGTAAGAATAAGGTGGTTTCCCAGAGGGTAATTTGGGACATGGAAGATGGAAGCTAACTGGCCTCAAGAACATTAAATCTTGACTTTGTTGTATGAACTCTGATAAATAAAGCTAATTAAGTATATACTATATACTAGGCACTGGCCTTAGGACTGATATTTAGTGCCCCAAACTTGTGGGAAAAGTATTACTAAAATACACAGTTTCCATATCAAGAGCCTATGACAGGGAGGTTAAATATCTTCCCCAAAGAATTACATCTAAGAAGAGTGAAAGGCAGGATCTGAACCTGGTTTACCTAATTCCAGAGACCATGCTGTTAGCCACAAATCAACTTAACTATATTGTCTTTCTAGATATCAAAATCCATCCTGAGGATTTTCTACCTACTTTTCCCAACGTCACTTAATACTTTATCATGAGGCAAGGAACCACTTGGGCTGGATATACCCAACATCATGTTTATCATCTGCAGTTGCAGAGAAAGATGATGGCCTTGGTTTTTAGAATCCCATGGGCTATGGTTCTTGATTCATCATTAATCAAATGAGCTATGGTTCTTAAACTGTTCAAAAGATGTTCACAAAGCTATTCTTTTTTCTATCTGGATTGAATCATTGTAGGGTAAAACTCAGCACTCCTTAACTTTCATTCTCCCAGGGTCCAGGGTTAGTATATGCTTAGTAAATCTTTGGAAGATGAATGAATGAAATCAGATCAAACCAACAGGTCATCTTGTTGGATTTGTTGGCATAGACATGGCCTAGATTTAATAACCGTGGAAGTTTTTTCTTGGTTTTACCAGCGGGACACTTCCTTCTCTGTCTATTTTCTTGCTCTGATATTGGTGGGCAAGTCAATTGATAGGTAATAGAATCAGAATGCAGAAGTACCCCTGTATTAAAAATTGGCACTGAAAGCACCCCAGTTTTGTGAGGGTAATAAGTTATATTGTGGTTATGGTACTTAAAGGAACATGTTGTTTGGGTGTGGAAATTGTTATTTGATTATTTTGCAATGTCACTTAGCCTGCAAAAGATACTTTGATAATAGATCTGATTGCCAAGAGTCTTTTCTTGTCTTAACATTGAAACCCTGATACAGTAACTGTTTATTTTAATTTTTAAATTGACCATAAAATTAACTTTCTTTTTGGTGTACATTTTTTGTGAATTTTAGTGCATGTATAGATTCATGTAATCACCACCATAATAAAAATGTAGAACAGTTGCATCACCCAGAAAATTTCCTCATGCTCCTTTGTAGTCAAACCCTCAAATACTCTGGCAACCACTGATCTCTTCTCCACATCCATAATTTTGCCTTTTTGAGAATGCCGTATAAATGATGCATGTAGTATATAAAACCCTTTCACACTGGCTTTCTTCACTCAGCAAAGTCTTTCTGAGATTCATTCATGTTGTATGTATCACTGACTCTTCCCTTTTCATTACTGAGTAGTATTCAAGTATATGGATGTGCCACATTTTATTTATGCATTTACCTGTTGAGAGACATTAAAATTGTTTTCAGTTTTTGACTCTTACAAATAAAGCTGCTATTGCTTTCATGAGGATGGCACCAAAAGCTAAGAAGGAAGCCCTTGCCCCTCACAAAGTTGAAGCCAAAGCAAAGAATTTGAAGGTCAAGAAAGTGGTGGTGAAGAGCATCCACAAGCACACATACAAAAAAATGATCTGCACATTACCTACCTTTTGATGGCCCAAGGCACTGTAGCCCTGAAGGCAGCCCAAATATCCTCAAAAGAGTTCCCCTAGGAGAAACTCCACCATCAAGTTCCCGCTGACTACTGAGTCAGCCATGAAGAAGTCAGAAGACAGTAACACACTTGTGTTCACTGTGAATCTGGGTGTTGGTGTGATATCTAAGAATGACTTGCCTAACCTGTCATGGAGATTTTCTCATATTTTTCTTCTAAGATTTTTAGAGTTGTCGTTTTACATTTAGATCTCTTGTCCATTTTGAGTTACTTTAAGTATAAAATATGAGAAATAGATCAAGGTTCTTTTTCTCTTGCATGTAGATGACCAGTTTCTTCACCACTTGACACCAATGTCCCTTCAACACTTTTGCAGTGTTCTTTGGACCTGTCTCACATATGCCCCATCCGGGGCCCAGCCAGAGACCTGGGCAGTGGCCTGCCCCATAATTCAGCATCCTAGGCCTTTGTCATGCTGTTGAGGGCCTGGTTCATATACAGATTGGGGTGAAGCCACACATACAACTTTATGGGTTCACTTTCTCGATCTTCCATCTCTCCAGAATCATCACCCCCACATTCCCCAGCTCCAGGGCCTCCTCTTCCCCCTTTCCTGGTGTTCTGACTAGAAAGTCAAGGATATTGTCTCTCACCTCTGCTGTGTGCCTCCCACAACTAGGCCTGTCTCTGGGACTAAGAGAGGAAAATAAGCAACATAGGTCTCCACCCCACCCACTCTTCAGACCACAGTTCCTTTCATCAGAGAGGATTTCTCTGTCAGTTTTAGGTGCTTGCCCAGTTAATGCAGCTGCTACCGCTTCTATCACAGGGTTCCAGCTTTGGAGTGAAGCTTGCCTGGGGCAGGGTCAGAAGAGAAGAAAGAAACAGCATTTCCCCTACTTTCTCTGTCCTGTAGGCTCCTCCTTCTGCTCCTTAGACCAGAAAAAGAGGGCTTCTCTTGGAGCTTTCTGTCTGCGCCCAGAACGCACTTCTGTGACTTGCGCTGCCTTGAATTCAAGCTGGAAGGCATGGAAGGAAAAAAACAAAAACAAACCAAATCAGGAAACCCTCTTTGTTTAGAATCCAAGTTTCGGTTTACTTCCTAATGTACCTACTATCACTTCTCAGAGTCCTTGAAGAGCTGCTCCGTGTATTGTCTGGAGATGTTAGTCGCGTCTGGTGAGAGACAGGGTCGGGTGTACTTAACTCCATCCTACCCACGACCATAATCCCAAATCTTTAACATACTAACCAGTGGAAGAAATTGTACAGTAAACACACATCCGTTGCGCAGGTTGATAGCATCTTTTCTTTTAAATGGCATATTTGAGGTTCACCCTGTCTCGAATGTATTAAGTACCCTACTGATTTCCATCAGAGTGTAAGTCAATTGTTCATAAAGTGATGAAGAGATGTTCTACCGACATAATCGCCTTGAGGCTTTTCCAAACATACGTTTGGAAGATAGCATCAGCTTTTTGTAATTTGGCCCGTGTGAGGCTGAAGTGCCATCAGGTGGTAAATTTAATATTATTCACATATACTCATCACTATCTCATTACGACACCTTGAAAGTCTCACTAAGTTTAACATTTCTAAACTTTCTATAACTAACTTAATTATTCATAGTGGCATTAGGACATAACTAATAAAGTGCTTTTCGTAATTGAAGTAATGCTATGTTTGGTCAAACTTTGTTTATCTGGGTCATGAGCCCTGACTTGGCAGATCTGCCTTCTAAGTTTTAACACCTATTTACAAAGAGCCAAAAGTTGAACCCCTTCACCATCAGTATTTATTCATTGCTTGCTGTGGGTGAGTCTCAATGCCAACTACTGGGGACTTAAAACATTTAAGTTCTTGTTACTCAAAGTATAGTCCTGGGACCAGAAATACTGGCATTTCCTGGAAGCCTGACATGCAGAATCCCAGCCCCACCCCCTCCCCCCGACCTCCTGAATCAGAATCTGTGATTTAACAAGATCCCCAAGTGATTGTGTTGGGAAGCACTGGCGGGAGATACAGTCCCTGCCTACAGTGTACAGTCTATTAAGGGAGCAAGGACCAAGACCATCTACATAAGGAGTATCTCTGAAGGCATCACAAGCTAAGGATCAAATGCATGGCCCAGGTGCTGAGAGCTCCAGGTTCAAAGTCGGTGGCATCCCTACATCTTGGAAACAGGCCCTCTCGGTAAATGGAAGCTCTTAGTCCAGATGTGAGTAAAGGATCCCAGGGGGAGAGCAGATGACACTTAGAGGATAATGACAGGCATTGCCTCTCAGAGCTTCTCCTCTCTGGGAAGGTACTCCAGCGCAAGTGCTCCTCAGGGGAAGTTACTTACCTTCTCACTTATAACCACACAGGTGATACAGCCAGATTGTCCTTGACCATGGGCCTTTTACACTCTACAGAGCATTCTGTACAACTGAGTGTAATCCATGGCACAAGCTCACAAACTACCCTAGGCACATCAGTTTCATGTCACAAGGCATAGTTTTATGAACATTTTTGTGGGGGAATTAACATCTGTGAGCAGTGAATCTTTGCCTCGGAGGGATGATGGCTCCACTTGGAATATATGACTTCAAAGGTTTCTGTTGTTGGCAGTTTGAATTTCTGACTCTTGGATTTTATGATTAGTGTTTGAAATCTTTAAGTGTTGCCTGCTTTGAAATTAGGAATGACCTTTTAGGAAAAAATAGGGCTCCTGTCAAATGAGATTTACCTTCTATCGAAAATATTTCTGACCTCTTTTTTGACCATATGTGAGACTGGGTTTAATATTTCTGAATACAGAAATTTGTAGGGGAGGGTAATTAAGGAGTGGAATTGTGTTTAGGGCACATTTCTGGAAGAACCTCAGCTAGTTATTGTACATTGTTAGTCCTTAGGAAAAAGAATGTAGAAACTGGTGAGCATTTTCTGCATATCGGAATTGTAAATATATAAATAGACGTCACAAGACTGACTCACTGGGTAGGGTGACAGCTGAAACGTAAATTTTAGAGTATGTGCATTTAAAGCAGGGTTTATTAACAGTGGCCCTATGACATTTTGGGCAGATGATTTTTTTGTTGTGGAGGGCTGTGATTATAGGATGTTTGGCAGTGTCTCTGGCTTCTGCCCACTAAATGCCAATATCTCCACTCAGCCACAGCAATCAAAAGTATCCCTAGACAGCTCCGAATGTCCCCTGGAGGCAAAAAACAAAACAAAACAAAACAAAACAAAACAAAAAACAAAACAAAAAAAACACCCCATTGAGAACCACTGATTTAGAGTTACACCTCAACAATCTGGGGCTTCCTTTTCACTTCTCTGTATCTATACTTTCCTGAGAAGAGAATATATTAATGCAGTTTCTAGGGCAGCCAACATAAATACCAAAAGGTTTATGCACCTTTTGGTATTTCCCCAAGGAAGGGAAGACCCCCCCCTTCCTTGTTGATTTAGTCATAATATTGTACACATCTAGCAAACTGGGTTACAAACATGGTCAAATTAGGAGATGCAAATAGGATGTGCTGAGAAGGCTTACATTTTGGAGGGCGCTTTAACTGCGTAATGGATGATTTTCTGACAGAAATAAAAGGAAACAAAAGCAGACACATGAACTTGCAGGTGAGGGACCTGAGGCCAGAACATAGCACTTGCAGGTAAGAGAGCCAGACGGGAGGTCAGCCTCTTTCACCTCTCCAGATCACGCTCATAGTGTCTGCTCTGTAATACTTCTCTAACTTGGGGCGAGGGTGCAAGTCCCAGGTTTCCTAGTTGAGCACCCCCCAAGTCCACCTCCCTGACACAGCCAGTGTTGTCTGCTGGCTGTTCCTCTTCGCGCTTTTCTCCTGCTCACTCAGTCTGCAAGTCTAACCGCTGCGTCCTTCAAGGTCAGTAGGTCCTGGTGGAGTCTGTCTGTTTCATACATGTGTGCGTGCACACGCGCATGTACCCATATGATTTGAGAGAGAGAATATTTCAAATGATTTATGTGGAAGTAGGATTCTTTTTAGAGCTTCAGTCTTCTCTGCTTTGCCTTTTCGTGCACCTACCCTTTCTCCAGTAACTACATTTAACGATGTGGGGTGTGTGTGTTTATTTCTGTGAACATGCTCACGCTCGTATAATCCTATCCATATGGCACTGAGCATCTGTCCACCTGTGCAGCCACCTTAGACAGATGGTGATACCTACACGTACACATATAAGTTTTTGTCATTGCTTGTTTTATAAAAAATGGGATATTTTTCTGCATCTTATTTTTCACATTTAACAGCTACCTCGTGGAAATCTCTCCAAGTCCATTGTTATAGCTCTAACTCATTATTTTTAATGACTGCATGATGTGATAGGACTATTCCTTAATTTGTTCAGCATTCTTGTATTGATGGCATTTACCTTGCTCTCATTTTTAAGGATTAAAATTAATATCTTGTTTACATAACATTGGATCCTAAAACTCATTTTCGAGGGATAGATTCCTAGTTGTGGAATTGCTGGTTGAATTTAAAATTTCAGTATAGGGGGATCCCTGGGTGGCTCAGCCGTTTGGCGCCTGCCTTTGGCCCAGGGCACGATCCTGGAGTCCCGGGATCAAGTCCCACGTCGGGCTCCTGGCATGGAGCCTGCTTCTCCTTCCTCCTGTGTCTCTGCCTCTCTCTCTCTCTCTCTCCATCTATCATAAATAAATAAATAAATAAATAAATAAATAAATAAATAAATAAATCTTAAAAAAATAAAATAAAATTTCAGTATATATTGCCAGGTTGCTGAAACTATAATGGTTCATTTCCACTAAAACCTTAAGAGAGCACTTTTGGGGGGTCCACTTTTTCAATTGGTTTAATTGCCTTCTTTTTGTTGATTTGTAAGAGGCTTAGACAAAGTAATTATCTTTATTAAAATACATTTTTAAAAATCTATCATTTGTTTCTTGACTTTATCATTATTCTTTCCTTTTATAGCTTGTGGTTCAAGATGCTTTACCTTACAGTCTAGATTTTCCTCTAATATTTTTGTGTGCTTTTTTTGTGTGTGAAATATGATAAAGGATTTAATTTTATTTTCTTCACTGTAGAGAAACCATCTATTAAATGTATTCTTTTTCCCCACAGAATTGAAATATCACATTTGCAGTGTATGAATTTTTTCCCTATTTGTTAATTTTCAACAATTGAGTATTAACTTGGCTTTTGTTGACTGAGATAGTGTGTTGTGGCTTATTCCAATGATAGATACTTTTCTTTTCTCTTCTTCGGGAAGCATGGCTTGACAGTAATTCACCTTGCAGCCTGGTCTGGAAGTCTCAAGATCATGCTTATGCTTATTAGAGCTGGAGCAGACCAGAGGGCCAAGAATCAAGTAGGTATGTGGGTCATACCTGGACGTGGTTCTCACTGCACTAGTGCAGGAGGGGGAAATCCTAAGGTCATTCTGTAATTTTGTCCCCACCTTGGCTCTCTTCAGGATGGAATGAATGCCCTCCACTTTGCAGCTCAGAGCAATAATGTATGCATCGTGGAGTACCTCATTCAAGATCTGCACTTGAAGGACCTGGATCAGCCTGATAAGGTGTGTTTGCTATAGTAGGACAGGTCCTATGTATACCCCCACAAATTCCTCTTTCTTCCTACTTCTGCTGGAGCTCAGACAGACCTGACCCTGTAGCCTGCTCCTCCATCCCTCTGGCAGATGACAGGACAGATGAGAAGTGTTGGTGTTGGTGGTGGCCCTGATATCTGCATGTGGGAAGGTTAGAAAGTATTGAAGAAGCATCCAGATTCCTTTTTTCCTCTCTCTTCCCTCAGCCTGGCTGAGTGTGGACAGTATCCACTCTGTTTTGTATTCAGAATGTATGCTTGCGTTTTGCTACATTATGCTTGGCCTTTTGGGAATGAATGCCTTTGACCCAAGACTATGTAGTAATGAGTCGTGAAATATAATGCAGTTTTACTGTATTTGTCTACATTCTTTTTCTTTTCATAAGGAGATATATACTAATAACAGCTATCACCTATTGAGTATTTATTAGTGTGCTAGGTATGGAGGAAAGCTATTTACATACATTACCTCAGGTCTAGGGCCTGGTTTATATGAATGCTTAATGAATCATTGTTAGTTCCCATAATCGTATACAGAAGGTTTTTGCTTATTTTTAAAGGTGATGAATTTGAGGCTTAGAGAAGCTAAGTACCTCATCCAAAGTCCCAAAACTGGAAAGTAAGAGCCAGGATTTGAATTCAAGTCTAGCTGACCCCAGTCACTATGCTGTTCTGCTGTCCTGTCTCCCTTCTCAGATGATAGTGGGCCAGGGCCTGTCATCTTTTCCCTGGAATATCTTCTTCTAGGCTCTTCTCATAGGGGAGTACACCTTGTGAGATTGATGTTTTGATTTCAAATGGAACCTTCTTTTCACTGTGCCTGGAACATTATTCTCAATAAAAGTCTCTATGGAACTTAATCGGTAATATTCACCTCATTTCACCCCTTGTAGAAAGCTCACATTCTTTTCTGAGCTCAGTCTTAAAAATAAAAACAACTATTTCTTCAAATGAAGTCTATAACTTTGTTTTACTTCCTCTGAGTATGACTGAGGAAGTATACATTTATAGCTTGGAGGCAGACAGGCTTGGGCTGTGATTTGGGCATATATTAGCTATGGGCTTTAAGCAAGCTTTCCAACTGCTGAAAGCCTTAGTGTGTAAAAAGGGATGATTGGGGAGGAGGAGTGTCTTGACTTCCATATAATTATTTTTATCAGCAGTACCTCCATGGTTTCATATAGATGATTGATATTTCAACTTTATGAAAAATGCCTATGCCATTGAAATTTATTGTAAGCCATCCCACCACCCCTTTCTAATCAGACACTACCCCTAAACCAATCTTATGCAACAATATTGAAACAGCCAATGTTGGGATATTTAAATGAGTTAAGGACTAGAAAGCACTTAGCAAAGAGCCTGATACATGGTCAGTGCTCACTAAATGGTAGTTATTATAACAATTATTATAGGATAAAATATGTCTGATAACCTCAAACTGATAATCATAGTCAAATAGCATCTAGTGACACAGCGAGGAAGTTAGATCATTCTGATTTGATTGATGCTAAGTAGGGATGCAACCTGTGAATGGATTCCAGTCAGTTCAATTTAGCAGATACTTGGTGAGTGCTTGTTATGTAGGAGACACATGACAGTCTTCCCTTTGAGGGGGCTCTGGCTGATTTCACAGGAGGTAGCAGTGTGTGGGGAGGATCAGGTAGGTTGGGGGCCTCAAAGACCAAAGTAGGTTTGTGGGGAGTCTTCCCCACTTCTGGAGTTTTTGCCGGCCAGCGGCCTTCTTGTCTACCTTCTCTTTAGCTGGCTCTGGGGTTGCCTTGTCCCACTCCTCTTCTTCCTCCTCTGTTTGTTGGGGGAAAAGGCTGAAGAGGCCTGGCAGCAAACCATGCAGACATGTCGTCCTGCTGAGAGAGATTCAGAGACATATGAAGAATGAGCAAATAATGAGTCCCCTACATCGTTTAGGGAGAGAAGAATCTCTGAGTCCAAATTAATTCTGTAAGAAACCTAGATGGATCAATGCAAAAGACAAAGTCTACTCTTTTTTCTGAGATCTGTGAGTGGGGCCAAGGATGTTGGCAAAACCCAGTAAGAACTGGCTATCAGGAGCTCAGGAAGTAGTAATTCATCATTGGGTCTTTCCTTCTGTGTTTGCTTAAAAATGTTGAGGAACTCATTGAATGCATTTGATCGAAAAGATTCCTTCACCTTTACCACTGGCCCTCATGCTTACTCTCTTAATAGGAGAAAGTAACTGAGAGCCTCCTTACCCGACCAGCACCGGTAAAATTCTCTCTAGCTCAGAGGGAACTCTAGAAGCTAGCAAAGAGAGCCTTGTGGGGAGGCGGTCTTTATTAATAACAGAGATCTAACTAGGCCCAGGAGAGTATGGTGGGGAGGAGAGAGATGGAAGACACTGGAAAATACCTTGAGGTTTCTTCCAGCTCTGTGGCATCTCCAAAGGAGAAAGATGAGAGCAGCCCGGAGAAGTTATGGGTAAAATAGTGTAGATAATTTGAATCTACATGTAAACTTCCATCTAATGGTCAAAAATAAGTACTCAAAGTAAAATGTTTGGGGTGGAGCCGGGGCAGAGACAGGAAAGGCCGTAGAGTATGTGCGTACTCGTCGAATGTTTATGAGTTTGGTGGTGCACCGTTAGGTTGGTTTCAGCTGCAGACTTATGGGGAACTTCCACGGGTTCAAAATAATCTTTATAGAAGACTTTAGAGATTAAAATGCAAAGAAGCTTCCTTTTTTGGAGGGTTGAGAATAATGAGCATGAAGGGATTTAGGAAGATGTACCTTTTTATATGGACCTGAGGCCAGTGTTTAAGGGCTCCAGTGTGCAAGGGGAGAACTCACCCTGCCTACCCTGGTTCCATGCCTGCGTATTTAACACTCTGCTCCTTCAGCACTTTTTAATTCATGGCAACATTCTTTTCCCCTCTCAAATTTCTAATTATTAAGGAGCCTGCTGGTTTTCCCCTTATGCTGGGGTTCTATTGTGAGGGTCCCAGGGTAAAGGGAAATATCTTGGGCAGCCCGGGTAGCTCAGTGGTTTAGCACTGCCTGCAGCCCAGGGCCTGACCCTGGAGACCTGGGATCGAGTCCCGCATTGGGCTCCCTGCATGGAGCCTGTTTCTCCCTCTGCCTGTGTCTCTGTCTCTCCCTCTCTCTGTGTCTCTCGTGAATAAATAAATAAAAATCTTAAAAAAAAAAAAAAAAAGGAAATGTTTTGGGTGATAGACCTGTACACAGGGCACTGGAGGGCTTTGTGCTGGGTTCTCCTTGGCCTCCTCGCACCATCTCTGGGATCCCTGTGGGAAAGGACAGGTCTGTTTGGACTTTGGGTGGCTATTGAATAGCTGTTCATGAAACTTGCTGAATTTGACAGGTTAACCTGTCAAATTTGATAACCCTGGTAGTCAACTTAAAAATGAAAAATAATTTCTCATAAACAGTTGTAACCCTTCAGACTTATTCACATGCAAACAATTGAAATGCATTGAATTAAAACATGTTAAATAGACAATGTATTAATAAAGGAAAAAAGGATAAAAAGTTCTGGCCCCTCCTTGCTTTCATTAATTAGGAGAGGGAATGGGGATCCTGAGCTGGGAGGGCAACGTGGTTTCTCTGAAACCGGAGCTCTGACACCAGGTTCTCTTGTCCGGCCTGGAAGTCCTCTCTGCCTTGCATGTTGGAAATCAGTCCTGGGGGACTGCGCTGGACAAAGGCCAACTTGAATAGCATTTTACAAGGGTTTGGTGGTTAAAAAAGGAAATGAGACATGGTAAGAAGGGCACCTGGATAGCTCAGTCAATTAAGTGCCAAGCTGAAGCTTGGTTCATGATCGTAGGATCCTGGGATCAAGCTCCAAGTTGGGCTCCCTGCTCAGCGGGGAGTCAGCTTCTCCCTCTCCCTCTGCTGCTCCCCCCACTGCTCATGCTCTCTCTCTTGCTCTGCTCAATCGCTCTCTCAAATAAATAAATAAAATCTCTTAAAAAAAGACACGATAAGAAACTATATTTTTTTAAGAAACCATGTATTTTTAAAATTCTTGTTATTTTTCCTAATAACATGTACCAAGATGGGAGAAAAGATTTATGTCTCATTTTATTGTCACTTCATCTTTGTGCTACCCTCTGATATGTTTCTAAGATATGGGTTACTTTAAATGCCCTTATTTTGTGTAATTTGGCTTTCACCTTTTTTTTTCTTGATGATAACATTTTTAAAGGCCATCCAAAGTTTAAAGTAATACTGTTTTCTTGTTGAGGAAAGAAAGATATTTCACCTGTGATAACCTCCCATTTCTTACCACCCGAGGCTGTCTTTGGGGGTGGGTCCTCTGTCACTTTGGTTTAGCCATGCAGAAATGCAAGTCTTTGTAGCAGCCAAGGGTAACAGTAAGGCCATATTATTGTTTAAAGATTTTATTTATTTATTAGAGAGAGAGAGAGAGAGAGAATGCAAGTGCAGGAGCAGGAGGAGGGGCAGAGGGAGAAGCAGACTCCTCACTCAGTGGGTAGCTTGATACAGGGCTGGATCCCAGGACCCTGGATCATGACCTGAGCCAAAAGCAGATGCTTAACCAACTGAGCCATCCAAGTGGCCCCAAGAGTAAAGCCATTTTGAAGTTGAACAGACCCCTAGCACTTGGTCCCCAAACTGCTATGTATTTATTAGAATTTTTTTCTGAGTGATAAAAATCCAGTTTAACCTAGATTAAGCAATAGAGGTAATTTCTTTTAAAGATTTTATTTATTTATTCATGAGAGACACACAGAGAGAGGCAAAGACACAGGCAGAGGGAGGAGCAGGCTCCCTACGGGGATGCAATGGGGGTTTCAATCCAGGACTCCGGGATCATGCCCTGAGCCAAAGGCAGATGCTCAACTGCTGAGCCACCCAGGCGTCCCACAATAGAGGTAATTAATTTATTTATTGATAACTAAAGAGTTTCAAGGTATATCTGAATGGCTTCAGGCATGGTTGGATCTCTTTTTTTCTTCTCTCTCTCTCTCTTGTCTCTGAATTGGTATAGATAGATATACTCTCCACTTGGTGGGAAAGCTGGCTGCTAGTAGTTTCAAGATATTCTTTTTTTTTTAGTTTCAAGATATTCTTATGGAAATTTGTTTTTTAAAAAGAGTTTGTTTGTTTTGTTTGTTTGAGAGAGGGCACAGGCACTTGTGCGTGAGCAGGGTGGGGGGCATTGGAAGAAGGAAAGAATCTCAAGCAGACACCCTGTGGAATGATAACTTGCCAGGTAATCAGAAAACTGGTGGCCTAAGCAGTCTCCCCCTCTCTTTGCCCTTCCTTAGTGAATTCATGACAATGAAGAGCTAGGCCTTTTAAGTTTAAAACACCGGGGATCCCTGGGTGGCACAGCGGTTTAGCGCCTGCCTTTGGCCCAGGGCGCGATCCTGGAGACCCGGGATTGAATCCCACATCAGGCTCCCAGTGCATGGAGCCTGCTTCTCCCTCTGCCTATGTCTCTGCCTCTCTCTCTCTCACTGTGTGCCTATCATAAATAAATTAAAAATTAAAAATAAAGTTTAAGACACCGGGTTTGATCTCAAGACCCTGAGGTCATGGCCTGAGCCAAAACTAAGGGTCAGATGCTTAACTAACTTGAGCCACTCAGGCACCCCTCTTATGGATATTCTTATGTATTTTGATTCATAAGAAAGCAAATTCCTCTCATCAAACATTCATATATAAATCTCAGGAACAATTCTGTTTGGCCCTGTCTGAATCATCTGTCCAATCCTGAAGCAGTCACTGACCAGCATGGTCACTGCATGTGACAGTTGACAGCACTAAATGGATAAACAGCAGAGTATACACGTGTGTAATTAGGGAAGTTCTCTTAAGTAAAACGAAGCTGCTGTTGCCAGAAGAAAGAAACATAGAGATGAAAACAGCAGACATCTACTCTAGGCCCCAACACCCTCAGGTATGGTCTCTGTGGGTAAAGGGCTAACAAAACCTCTTTTCCTGCTACATGAGAACTTAAGCTTCGGTTAGCTTTCTGACTCTGTGTCACTGCAAACAAGATAAGCGTTGCTCATGATAAAATGACCCCTTCTAAGCAAGTTGCATGTGGACTTGGAGGAACTACAGATGACCTATAAACACCAGAAGGGGAAGCCATACTTTGGGCTTCTCTGAGGGTAGTGACTCTTGTAACTGACTGGTTCTGTCCCTTGCGGGACCTGGAAGCTATACTTGAGGGGTTGTCACAGGAGATAGTTGTTCCTGCGGGGCACCAGCCTTAGAGCCAGGGTGGCTCCAATATCTGCCCAGTGTGGATTTGTCACCTTGCCACTGAGCTGTCCCCTGGGGGGTCAATGCCAACAGCCGCTGTACAGCTGAGTGGGATGTGGTATGAAGAGGAATCACCGACGTTGGCAAGCTCTGGTTTGTGTCCTTCATCTTCGGAGTATACTGGTGTCAGGTGTGGCCTGTGAGAATTCTGTGATTCTGAAATGTTTAGTTGAAGCCAAAGAGACCTTCTTGGTGGGCTTTGAAGTCACCCTCATAATTCTTTGAGATAGAGCAGTTGGTTTAAGGAAGCCCTGCTAGCAAAAGGTGACAGAAGCTCAACTCCAACTACTTTTAGAAAAAAAAAAAAAAAAAAAGGAATTTATTGACTCATTCAGGTAAACACTTCATGCACAGGTACCCTCAGGTATGTCTGAATCCAGCTGTGCATGTGATGTCAGCAGGGCTCTTGTCTCTTTTTCTGGTTTTCATCTGTGCTTGACACTGTGCTTGATTCATTCTTAGGCAGGTTCTCCTTGTCAGGTGACAGAGGGCTGATGACAGCTTAGTTGGTGACTTTAGAGTACAAATAGAATATACCAGAAAAATAACCCGCAGTTGACTCTGATTGGCCTGGCATGGCATGTGAACATCCCTGAACCAAACAGGGTGAAAGAAGCAGGATTAACAGTTCTGTAAAAATGGGGCACGGGATACCCTGTGGAAAGATGGTGGGCAGGAAATGTCACCACCAGTGCTCTTTTCTCCCATTCCAGTGCATCAGCAAACTTAAAAGGCCTTCCTCCACCATTTCTTGTCGCCTGCCTCCCGACCAGAAACACACATTCATACACCCCTGCATATTACCAGCACTCATTTGCTGCATTTCATTATAATTATTTACTCATGTGTCCATCTTCTCTTTTGGACTCTGAGCTTCTTGAAGATGAGACAGTGTATTGTTCACCTTGGTCTTCTGTTGCTGAGCATAATATCTGCATCAATCATTGATGGTCAATGATTCTTGCATAAATAAATAATTTATAAGGATATGCGACTGTTTTCATATAGTATATAATCGTGTCTCCCACAGTTTTTTGTGATTTTTTAAAAAAAATATGAACCTTTAGCCATTATAACCATTTGCAAATATTTGTATAAACCAAACACAAGGGATGCCTGGGTGGCTCAGTGGTTGAGCGTCTGCCTTTGGCTCAGGGTGTGATCCTGGAGTCCCGGGATCAAGTACCACCTTGGGCTCCTCCCTGCGAGGAGCCTGCTTCTCCCTCTGCCTGTATCTCTGCCTCTCTCTGTGGGTTTCTCATGAATAAATTAATATCTTAAAAAAAAAACAGGCACAATAATTTTTGGTCTGTCATTTCCAAAGTGTTGTTCATGGCTCAAAACTAAATTCTGTTTTTCAATTAATGTCTAATAACTTGCAGGTAATCAGAAAACTGGTGGCCTAAGCAGTCTCCCCTTCTCTTTGCCTTTCCTTAGTGAATTCATGACGATGAAGAGCTAGGCCTTTCAGGGTTGAAGGGTAGGGACATAGGACTCATTGGCAAACCTGTCTGGCTCAAGAATAATGAATTAGGCGAACTTCTTGTACTACTTTGTTTCTCTAACTTCCATATATGCATTAGTATAGAGTTTCACAGGGCTGATACTTGTAGACATTTTTTTTTTTTGCCATTTATTATTTCAGCATTTTTCCTTGCTTTTTTCCCCAGTTGATGGGGAATCATGTCCTATTGTCTCAAGTTAACAGTCTCCATGACCTTTTCATTACCAAGAGATCAGATAGCAAATCTCAGATTTAGGAACCTTCTTTAAAAAAGGCTTGCATCGGGATCCCTGGGTGGCACAGCGGTTTAGCGCCTGCCTTTGGCCCAGGGCGCGATCCTGGAGACCCGGCATTGAATCCCACGTTGGGCTCCCGGTGCATGGAGCCTGCTTCTCCCTCTTCCTACGTCTCTGCCTCTCTCTGTGTGTGTGACTATCATAAATAAATAAAAATTAAAAAAAAAAAAAAAGACTTGCAGTTGTCTTTAAAAAAAAAAAAGGTTTGCATCTTGTTTTCCACATTTCAAACATCTCGCTAAGCTTTTGGTTAATAACCATCCAAGCCAATTTGTGTTTTCTTTAATTAAAGAAAATACTTTTGCCTCCGTTTTGCCATCCAACTTCCTTTTCCTTCTTTTAAATATCTGGAGTTAGAGGGGTGCCTGGTGGCTCAGTCAGGTAAGTGTCTGACTTTTGGTTTCGGCTCAGGTCATGATCTCAGGGTCATCAGATCAACCCTGCCTTGAGCCATGAGTAGGGCTACATGCTCAGCACAGAGTCTGCTTGAGATTCTCTTTCTCTCCCTCCCCCTCTGCCCTTTCCCCTGCTTGTGCATGCATGGGAGTGTGCACCCTCTCTCTCAATATAAATAAATAACATTTTAAAAAATATCTGGGGTTAGAAAATGAAGTCTTCTGTGGGTCTTTCAATTTTCTTTTTTTTTTTTAATTTTTTTATTTATTTATGATAGGCACACAGTGAGAGAGAGAGAGAGGCAGAGACATAGGCAGAGGGAGAAGCAGGCTCCATGCACCGGGAGCCTGACGTGGGATTCGATCCCGAGTCTCCAGGATCGCGCCCTGGGCCAAAGGCAGGCGCCAAACTGCTGCGCCACCCAGGGATCCCCGTCTTTCAATTTTCTTGATGACATTTTGGCTATTGCAAATGGAGCCTCCAATGGTAGTGTGAGGAACTGAAGAAATGACAGAAAATTCTACATTTGAACTTTCCTTCCCAACAAGTCACACCTAAGCATCCTTCTTAAGCTAAGTTCTCTGGATGTTGCCTAATTTTTCCATTCCATTTCATATCAATCTATTCTCAAGAGTACTCCTGTTGATTTTTGGTGAATGTTGGAGATAAATACATGAGCAAGCATTTTTAAAGGGTACCCCACTGTGGTTTCTGAGATTTTCTTCTAAGCCTACACCCTTTCTAATTCAATGTGCACTGCAAGCAGTGACAACGGTATCACATCTGCTCCCTGGCTGACTGAGATTATGAGGTGCATCCTGATCTCAGATGTGTTAAAACAAGACGGGAGTTAGAATTGGTGGCTTAAGACCAAAAGTAGCAACTGCAGACAACATAATGAAAATGTAAAGGTATGAAAGTGAGCCTCTGTGATGCCTGGGCCAAGTCGGTGTTCCCTTTGGAGCAGAGAAGCCCATTGGGCTAGTCCCTGGACCTGTGCACCCAGAGATTAAAAGCCGGTCCCTAACTGTGTGGGTCAGGTCCTGGCTCCATCACTCATCTAGATAGGTGATCCTGGGTTCAGTCCTTAGCCCCTCTTAGCCTTAGTTTCCTCATCTGTCACATAGCTTCATAAGGCCACAGTGAGGTTTATTTTATTTATTATTTACTTACTTACTTCCTTGAGGGAGAGAGAGAGAGTGCGAGAGAGAGAGCAAGCATGCACAAGACAGAGACAGAAAGAGTGAGTGCATAGAGGGAGAGGGAGGAGCAAGGCTCCTCGCTGAGCAGGGAGCCCAACGCTGGGCCTGATCTCAGAACCCTGAGATCATGACCTGAGCTGAAGGCAGCCACTTAACCAGATGAGTCACCCAGTACCCCCATAGTGAGGTTTAAATGGGGTGGCCGTATCACACACTTAGCACCGAGAACAGTGCCTGATACACGGTAAGTGTGCAACATATGGCATCTGTTGTTAATCACTGGTGTGATCTGGTGCAGTATATGAATTCATGGTTATCTTTCATATCAGTGGTGTATATTGCTAGTATCCTTGTTTTATTCTCTTCAAGTTTCTGGGAGAAGTTAAGCCAAACTTTCACTTGAGGATCATGGATAAAAATAGAGCCTTCATTTGTTTACTTTTGTGGCATTCAATCTTTTCTGACCATCTGGCATAATGATGATCAGGTTTAATTGGTTTAAACCTAGTTAAAGAAGATCTCGGTACTTTGGTCTTTTTGAATAAAAGTTATGAGTGATGTGTGAAAACTAAAACAACAATATGAATTACCTATGGTAAATCCTAGTTGTGATTGTCCTTCACAAACCAATATAGAGATCGAGTCCTATAGAAACAGGATTTATTGAAAGTCTTAGTCATATTCTGTTCTAATACTTTACTACTGGAATTTGTGCACTTGGATTTCACCCACCTTTTAGCTATTTTTGAGTTAGGGCACATTGGAGAGATCTCATAAGGTCCAACAAACTGTAGTTGCAGATTATGTGAAATTTCATCTGCACAAAATAATGACTAACAACAATATTAGCCTTCTGGATAAGGCCCATGATACTCATACGGCCTTGGGCTGCTGTGTTTCCTGTTGTAAGCTGTTGCCAGACTAGTTGGAATGACCCCTATGAAGATACTATAGAGGAGTTGTCTCTAAGCAGTCTTGGAAGCAAACTCCTCTATCAGTAAAGAAGGTTTGGGTGTGCATCTGTCACATGTACACTTATGATTTAATTAATACATCACAAAACATATACCAGAAATATACATTTTAAAAATTCAAGGTAAAAAATAAATATAAATAGTAGTTCTTGTATTTTTTCCACACTGAAATGATTATTTTGGAGATATAATTTTCTTTGTGGTCCTATGAATATATATTTTTATTGGCTGCTCAGAGTTCATTTGACTATTTTTCAGCTCTTGGACATTTATTTCCTTTATTTCATTTTTCTTTTCTTAGAAGTAATGCTGTCATGAACCTTTTGTATAAAAACTGTAGTCTGAATTCCTATTTCCTTTGGGTATATTCTTAGAAGTAGGATTGTTGGGTCAAAGGTATAAATGTGTTAGACTCCTGATATATTAAAGATGTGCATTTTTTCCTTCACATATTTTTGCTAATGCTTTTCCCACTGTGGTTTGCCATTTGGCATCTCTTTTCCTGGAAAACGAGAAGGCATATTATGAGGATAAATTCTTCTGTAACAGACGGCTGTCCCAGGGACTCAGGTAAAGCAGCCTGGAAACAGTTTTTCCGGCTCATTGGGATGAAAACATTGGTTCCATGTTTTTGCATTCCTCTTAACATGATTGTTCATATCTAATTAGCTACAAGTAAAACCTTCTGAACTTAACCTAATGCATTTGTTAAGCAGAATAATGCCCAAGGGGGGGAAATGGTTAGGGGATGGGAGGGAATTCTGCATTTCTTCCCAGTATTTTTAGGAAAGAGTATTCATGAGGAGGGAGAGATATTCACATATTGTATGATACCAGTTTTTTCTTTTTGTGTTTTGGCCTAAACTAAGCTCTAAGCTCTTACTTTGTCCTACTAGCATTTATCATAATGAGTTTCAGGAAACCTAATTACTGTTTTTATTACTGTTTGTTTTTTTTTTAAATGACACACATCAGCTTAAATCAGTTTTAAACATGAAAGCTGTACTTGGTACAAATGTGTACCATTTGTATCTGTGTATCTGTTTTTGTATATTTTATACTGCATTATGAGTATTTTGTGATTGTCTTGCTCACTAGGTTATTCCCTTCTTGTGGGCAGAGTTTGTACTATTCATCTTTTCAATCCCAATGCCTTTGCCCAACGGGCAATCAGAGTCTAATAAATGTTTACTGGATAAATTAATAAAGATTAGGAATATAAATGGTGGCTGGAAAGCCTGAAAGGAGGCAGCATGACAGGAGAGGTAAGGGTGCAGGCTTTGGAGCCAAACAGCTGAATTTGCATCCCAGCTTTGTCACTTTTCAGGTAAGCCTTAGCTTCCTTATCTGTAAAATGGGGTAATACTAATCCTGACCTCACAGAGTTGTGCATTTAACTATGCTATGGCATATAGTCTTGGCAATATAAGTTGGCATAGAGATGCTCAATAAATGCTATCCATTAAGGGTAATGCATAAAAGGTATAGAGAAAGTATGCTGTTTCTCAAGAAATTTCATTCTATGCCAAAGGACAATTCATTTAAATTTTTTGCCCTTTTTTTAGAACGGAGAAACACCGTTCTTTCTGGCTGTTAAAGGAGGCCATAAAGAGTGCAGCAAAGTGCTTCTGGCAGCAGGAAGTGATGTCAACATTCCAAATAAAGTATGTGGCCCATGGCGTGTTCGCTCACTTAGTGGAGGCAGATTCAGAATGTTCTTTGGGCAATCTAGTCCTGAACTGATCCACTCACTAACCTTTTGTAGGATTAATATTCATAATTTGCTTTATTTGAGGTAAGAATTAATGATTTACCTCTAAAATTCCCCTAAGTATCGTCTCCTTGAAAGCATTGCCCTTCTTCCTATTTATTGGGGAAGGAATAATTGAAAACAAGGGCAAAAGGATCAGATAGTTGTTATTACTTCTCACATATAGAGACATTCTCATTCTACCTTGTTTTCTCCCTAACAACCGTCCATGCCTGGCTTACACACAGTAAATGCTGAAAAAAAGCATTATTGTGTAAAAACCCAAGAGATCAGTCTGGGGCTTGAAGAAGACACGATGGTGTGTTCTAATAAATATAGAATGCTTTTGTGTTTAGACATGGTGCTAAGGTGTTTTATCCCTTATCTTCATTTCTTGAGGATGCATATTTAGAAAAGTTAAAGAACTCATTCAGGTTTATCCGACTAGTCAGTAGCAATGGTAAGGATTCAGACCATTGTGATGGTCTTGCCTTTCAGGTGCTTTTACTTTCTTTTTCTATTTTTCTGAATAATTTTACATTACTGTGAAAATACCAAAAAATGTGAATAGCACTAAAGGGTATATTCCAACTACATATCTTAATTTCACCTCCTCAGAACTAATGTGATTAATAGTTGATTTAATCTAACAGGAATTTTCCATGCATTTATATGGACAGTGTGAAGCACACACATGGGTAAGTACTGACACCACATAAATGGTAGTGGACCTGCTGGACTACATGGACCTGCTGCTCTACACCTTGGTGGGGTTTTTTGTTTGTTTTTTAAGTGCCAGTATATCTTAGAGCTTTCTCCATATCAGCACCATGTACAGGCAAACCTTAAAAGATATTGTGGATTTGGTTCCAGACCATTGTAAAGAGTATTGAAATAAAGTGAAATTAATTTTTTGGTTTCCCAGGGCATATAAAAGTTATGTTTACACTATACTGTGGTCTGTTAAGTATGCAATAGCATTATGCTCCCCCCCCCCAAAAAAAAAACAATGTACATACCTTAATTAAGAAATACTTTATTGCTGAAAAAGGCTAACCATCCTCTAAGCTTTCAGTAAGTCATAATCTTTTCACTGGCAGAGGGTCCAGCCTTGATGGTGGCTGCCGACTGGTCAGGATGATGGTTGCTGAAGGTTGAGGTGGTTGTCACAGTTTCTTAAAATGAGGCAGCAGTGAAGTTTGTTACCTTGACTCTTCCTTTTGTGAACCATTTCTCTGTAGTATGGATGCTGGTTGGCATTTTAACTCACAGTAGAACTTAATTAAAAATTGGAACCAGGGATGCCTGGGTGGCTCAGCGGTTGAGCGTCTGCCTTAGGCCCAGGGTGTGATCCTGGAGACCGGGGTTCGAGTCCCACGTCAGGCTCCCGCATGGAGCCTGCTTCTCCCTCTGCCTGTGTCTCTGCCTCTCTCTCTCTCTCTCTCTCATGAATAAATAAATAAAATATGTAAAAAAAAAATTGGAATCAGAGTCTTCTCAAACCCTGCCACTACTTTATCAACTAAATTTATTCAGTATTCAAAGTCCTTTGTTGTTTCAGTAATCTTTTCTTGTTTTGTTTTTTTTGTTTCAGTAATCTTTATAGCAGCTTCACCGGGAGTAGTTTCCATCTCAAGAAGCCACTTTCTTTGCTCATCTGTAAGAAGCAACTCCCCATCTCTTAGTTTTATCACAATATGGCAACTATTAAGTCCATTGTCAGGCTCCACTTCTCATTCTATTTCTCTTACTATTTCTACCACATCTGCAGTTACTTCCTCCACTTCCTCCACTTCCTCCATATATATATATGTGTGTGTGTGTGTGTGTAAGATCTGTGCAGTGCAATAAAGCAAATCAATAAAACAAGGTATGTCTGTAGAAACAATCCCTTTTCAAAAGGTACAAAGGTAAACACTAGGATCTGTAATAAAGTCTCAAACTGGTAATGTTTTATACTCTTGTATTCTGCTGATAGAAGTGTACATTTGTACAATGCTTTTGAAAAGCAATTTGTCCCTTTCCTTTCACCCAGGCTTGAAAAAATTCTGTTAAGGGAATACTCTTAAAAAGGGAAAAATAAAAAAATTTTTTAAAAAAAAGGGAAAAATCTACATGGATTAGGATAGATAATCAAGTTACTTCCAATAGCAAATACAACCTATCCGTGCCATGAATTCTAGGAGAAAGCCAAATAAAAGTTTGGTGTACCTTTTTCTTAAAAAAGAAAATTAAAATTAAAAATATTACTGATAAATACTAAATATACTACAATATAAAAATGTTCATGATAGAACAGTAATAGAAAAAAAACTATTTGTATGCACATCTTCACTGTCTAAAACTTATATATGCATGGACAAGATTGTGAGAGAGAGCAGAAAATAAAGATACTGGTGAGTTGATTCCCGCTGGAGTTGCAGCTTATTTATGCAGTAAATGAACACCACGTTAAGAATTCATGGGGCCCACGAAATACCCCGGTATAGAGAGCTGTGCTGGTTTTCAAGTGTTCACAGGTGCCTCCCTGCCCCCAGTCTACAGACAGCCTGGAGTTCCTGCAAAGCCTCCCTCATTTTCAGGGTCCTGCTGGGCTCAACTCCTTCGGCTAACTCCATTGTTCAATGCACCCTCCCCCCCTCCTGTACCATTCTCTTTAGGCTCCCGAGAGGTTTTGGTTCGTGATGACTTTCACATGCTCATAATCTCCCCACCCAACTAGGACTGCAGACACTGCGTTGTCCTTATCCTTACAGCCTCGGCCTCATCTAGGCAGCCTGGAAATTGTCCTGAGTCCATTTTCCAGCTTTTACATTTTCTTGAGTTTTCCCCTGCATTCCTTGCACACTTTCTGGATCAATAGCCTCAGCTCCCACTGATTGTTCATACCTGTCTCCGCCTAACCCGGTGAAGACCTGGGGGGAACAGGGAGTGTGCAACAAGAAGCCAGCAGTATGGACACGTTACTGTGGGGACGTGTTAGGCTTATTGTGCTCTTCCATCTGTAGGTGATTGCTGTATTTGATCTCAGAAATGCTTCACCTCTTGACAGTGATTAGTCTTTCTGCCTAGGAGACTGGTTTTGTGCCCCAACACGCACAAAGGGAAGGGGTAAAGGACTGGGCCATTTCTGGGAAGGTAATTGGAGATTATGGATTTAGCTGACAGCAGAGGCTTCCACCATTTGTGTTGGATGTTATGCTGTCCAGAGTTTGGGCAGTAGGTTTCCTTCAGGGTCATACTAAATGCTGCTGCTCTGGTGAAGACTTTTGTATGCCCAACAACTTATTTTTGAAGGCCTTGCCCTTACATCTTATCAAACATATTTAAATGCCCCAATATTAAAAAATTTTTTTTGCTGTAAATTATTTTTAAAGGTTTTTTATTAGTGCTTTGATAATCATTTGGCCATGATAAAGTCCCCTAATATATGATGAACTCTGGTTTCTTAGAACTCTGCGTATACTTGAGAATTTGAAAAGGCGAAAAAATTTAACCTATAAATTGTTTACAAATGTAATGAATATTTTATGACTATTACATTTAACAACCAATGAGATATGAATATGTCAATTAAACATTCACTTAAATTTCACGGTTTTCTTTTGGTATCTTGAAATCAATAATTTTTTTTGGTAAAGGTTTTTTCTTTTTTAAGATTTTATTTATTTATTCATGAGCGACACAGAGAGAAAGAGAGAGGCAGAGACACAGGCAGAGGGAGAAGCAGGCTCCATGCAGGGAGCCCGACCTGGGACTCGATCCCTGGTCTCCAAGATCACACCCTGGGCCTAAGGCAGACGCTCAACCGCTGAGCCACCAGGAGGGAACTGCCCTGGTAAAGGTTTTAAGCATTTCTTTGGCTCTTAAAAAATTCTGTAGCCCTACACATAGTGCCTATAATGCCTCTGGGTAAAATGCCAGAGTCCCACAGCTCTTCGTACTACTTCTTGGCTTTGGGTTCTTCACAAGCTTGTTTCTGATTCAGATTTTTCTCATTGGGGGCACTTGTTACCATTCTGATCTCAGTCCCAATGTCACCCTATCCCAGAGGATTTTCTTGATCACTCACCAGAAAGTAGCCATCCAGTTCTCCTGATTTACTTTGTGTTGTTGCACTTGGTACTAGCTGCTATTACTCTACTAACATCTAGTTCTAGTAAATGGATTTATTCTCAGTCTACAGATTTACTCATCTGTCTGCCAAGCTATAGGTCAACTGATGGTCACGTCTACTGCAGTGTAATATGGGAGATCTTGTTTACCATCATAGCTACCCGCTATCTAAAATAGTGCCTAGCACATAATAAGTGTTTAATTTTTGTGTTTGTGTGTGGAGTAACATGATAATTTATTACTGTATACATTTACTAGCTCATTTATCCTCCCAATATTACTATGGCTTGAGGAAAAGAGGTAGGAGGGTACAGTCAACAGAATAAAGCCCCCTCACTCCAAGGATGTCCACATCCTAATCCTTGGAACCTGTGGGTAAGTGATGCTACAGGGCAGACCAGGATTTAGCTTGCACACAGTATTCAGGTTGCTAATCATCTGAGCTTAAGATGAGATTGTCCTCAATTATCCAGTTGGACCCAATGTCATTACAAGGGTGTTTCAAAGTGGAAGAGGAAGGCAGGTGAGGAGGTCAGAATGATGCAAGGTGAGAAGGCCTTCGCGCACCCTTACTGGCCATGAGCCACAGGGTGTGAGCAGCTTCCACAACCCGGAAAGGTTAAAGTGGATTTTCCCAAGAGCCTCCAGAAAGGCCTTTATATTAGACGGGTGAGATGCATTTCAGACTTCAGACTTCTAGAATTGTAACATAATTCATGCGTATCATTTAAGCCTCTGAGCTTGTAGCAATTTGTTATTAGCCGCAATAAAGACTAATATAGGGAGTTACATCCTTTTGTACCCATGAAGACCAAGAAGCCTGTACTTGAGAGGCCACTTACCCAGGGTCATAGACATTTGGTAGCAGCTCAAGCTGGCGTCCGGGTGGTCGCGTGTACGGGTCCTGTCGGCCTCTTAGCGTTGCTCCCGGGCCTGCCCACTCCGTGCGTGGCTGGGACCGCCGCGAGCTGCGGTCGTTTGCGGCTCTGGGGCTTGGGCTCGGCTACGAGGGTCCCCTCCGGGTCTGTTAGGGGTCGCGGTTGGACGTCAGCCGGGACTTCGGTCATTTGAAAGCTCCAACGCGCTGGGTGTGCCTCGGGCCCGCCCGCCCGGGTTCACCGGCCGCGCAGAGGCGGCCTGGCCGGGGCGCTCTCCTCCAGACCCCGCTGGCCCCCCGGAGCGGAGGGCGCGGTGCGCACGGCCCGGAGAGGCGCGTCCTGCGGCGGGGATGGGGACGCGGCCCGCGGGGGGACTTGCGGGGTGCGGGGGGAGCCTCGGCCGGTCCGCCTCGTGCTTCTTAGGAACAGGAAACAGGGAGGTGCCTCGGGTTTGCCTGAGGCGTGTGTTACCCACGACTCTACTCTTACGGGAAGTAACCAGGAGGCCCTCAAAATACCCCCAAACGTGTTGGATTTTCTTTTCTAAATAGTCCTCCTCCGTCACCGCATTCGCTGCTGGGTGATGAGGCCCCCGCCCGCCTCCCGCGGCTCCGCGCAGCGTCTGGCGCGCGGCCCCCAGGATGGCCGCACGGACCCCGCCCCCGGGGCCGTGGCTCCGTCCGCCCGTCCGCCCGTCCGTCCGCCGCCGCCCCCGGGGCCGTGGCTCCGCCCGCCCGTCCGTCCGCCGCCGCCCCCGGGGCCGTGGCTCCGTCCGCCCGTCCGCCCGTCCGCCCGCCGCCGCCCCCGGGGCCGTGGCTCCGTCCGCCCGTCCGCCCGTCCGTCCGCCGCCGCCCCCGGGGCCGTGGCTCCGCCCGCCCGTCCGCCCGTCCGCCCGTCCGTCCGCCGCCGCCCCCGGGGCCGTGGCTCCGTCCGCCCGTCCGCCCGCCGCCGCCCCCGGGGCCGTGGCTCCGTCCGCCCGCCCATCCGCCCGCCGCCCCCGGGGCCGTGGCTCCGCCCGGGAAGCCGAGCACCGGGGGCTTCGACCCTGGTGCCGTGGGCTGGCCACGGGGGGGGGGGGCTCCCCACGGGCCCTGCGCGCGGAGTTCACGCGGGAGGAGCCCTTTCTGCTTTTGGAGACTGAGTCTAATTTTGAGAAATAAAACCCAAGGGATGAGTTTTAGAAAGTCATTAAAGTCCCTGAACTAAATGACTTCTTTGTGTTTTAAATGCCGAGGCCTGCCGCGACGGGCCCGCTGGGGTGCGCGGGTGCCCCCGCCGCGCGCGAGGGGTCCAGGGAGGGCCCACGCGGCTCCTCGGGCGGAGCGCTCGCTGCCCCTCCTCCGAGTCCTCCTGCTTTCCTCGGGAAGCGCCGCCCTCTCCACATCCCGCAAGTGCTTTGAACCACTCTCTTTTTCCTCCAGAGCTCTCTTCACAATTTGTATATTTATATTGTGACTTAAAAAAAATCAGTATCTCCTTACCCCACTCGTTTTGAAGATTCCTGAGAATGGGCCGTGTTTGCCACTGAATCCCCACCTCCTGAAAAGGGCCCGCCCCCAGCAGGTGTTCGGCGTCTAGTTCAGGAACACGTGAGGGGGACGGGTGGGACCCGACTGCTAGTGAGCAGGTTTGCTGCACGACCTCGGGGTGGAGACAACGGCGAACACCTGCGATGGGCCCGTACGAGCTCAGCAGGGCACGTCTGCCGAAGGAGCTGCCCTTGCTGTGAATGATGAAGTCAGAATCTTTTGGATTGGAAAATGTTTCTCGGGATCCCTGGGTGGCTCAGTGGGTTTAGCGCCTGCCTTCAGCCCGGGGCATGATCCTGGAAGTCCCAGGATCGAGTCCCACGTCAGGCTCCCTGCATGGAGCCTGTGTCTCTGCCTCTCTCTGTTTCTTTTTTTTTCTTTTTTTTTAATTTTTTTAATTTATTTATGATAGTCACAGAGAGAGAGAGAGAGAGAGAGAGAGGCAGAGACACAGGCAGAGGGAGAAGGCAGGCCCCATGCACCGGGAACCTGACGTGGGATTCGATCCGGGGTCTCCAGGATCGCGCCCTGGGCCAAAGGCAGGCGCCAAACCGCTGCGCCACCCAGGGATCCCTCTCTGTGTGTTTCTTATGAATAAATAAAATCTTTAAAAAAAAAAAAAAGAAAAGAAAATGTTTCTCTGCAGCAGAGGAGGCCCCTGTCGCCTTCGCCGTTGGCAGCGACCGCATCTCGGTGGGAAGCCCCTTGGGTGCCCAGCATCAGCTGAGCCGGGTACGTGGGAACTGGATGTACTCAGTGCACGATGGGATTAGGGGTGGTTCTGAACAAGTTCAAGTTGCCCTAAAAATTTCCAGGCGGAACGCACTCCCACTCGTACACACTGTTGTGCCCAAGATTGCGAATCCGAGAAACCACCGAGGAGCCGACACCTATGGAAACACACGAGGGTTTATTTACAAGCTCGAGCCTGGGTCCAAGTATACCCGACACAGCGGAGCAGGGACTTGGACCCCGAGACTAAGAGGTGTAGCAGCTTTATAGGGGCCAGTGGCCAATGGGATACACAGAAAGTTGCACAATCATGTCGGTCCACACGCAGGTGGCCAATTGAATTACATCTTACCCTATAGTATCCATTTCAGTGGCCTATTTGGTCAGAATTGGCACGCAGTTTGGCGCCAAAACTGCGGGCACAAAGCAGGGTTACATTGTTATGAGCCGATTTCCGATTAGGGTGTGCCCAGCGGGTGGGCAGCGCCTTAAGCAATAAGCAGGTCATGTGGGGGTCATACGGGAGGTGGCGGGTGTAGCACAAAATGGAATCAGTCCTGCTCTGCTTGTCCAGGGGTAGGGGATTTTTGTTAAATTTCCTGGGTCCCACACACATGCTGTTCAGACACACACCTGGGGCTCCGCTAGCGCATTGTTGACCCCCTCGCCTTGAGCAGGCCCAGCAGCTCCCATAGAGGAGCAGCGCTCCAGGGCCTACAGGGCCCTGCGCCCGGGGCCATGCCCTCAGCGTAACATGCAGTGGCTGGTGGCCCTTTGCGGCAGCAGGAAGCTTGGTTTCTCCACTGGAGACTGCACATGTGTCTTCCCTTTACCCAAAGGCAAGAGACCTCTTGGATCAAAAAAAAAAAAAAGAAAAGAATCGCCACGAATCCAATCCCCGACTGGAGTGAGGGCCCCGTGAAGGCAAACCGCGGGCGCGCTGGGGCGGGGGCGCGGGGATCACAGCCGGCTCCAGGCCAGGCCGGGGACAAGGGGGACACGCTGCTGCGGGAGCCCCCCAGAGCCTCTGCCGGACGGGCCCTGCGGCGCCCGCCCCACCCCGGGCCTCAGTTTCCACCCCCGGGGAGCCTGGCGCGCCTGGGCCCCCGCAGCCCCTCGGTGCCGGGGGATCGGAGACTCCTGCGGCCTCCCGGCCTCCACACTCGGAGCGCGGGGACACCCTGCGCTGGCGGACACGTGTGTGTCCGAGTGTTTTAACACCCCAGGTATTTCCTCATGGGCACAACCTTTGCTTCACGCCCAGAACTCACGGGATGATTTCATCACCAGACGCTGGATCCCCCGGGGAGATTGTAAGACCGCCCCCTGCTCACAGGGGTTCATAGGTGCCCACAGGGGCTCACAGGGGCTCACAGGTGCCCACAGGGGCTCACAGGGGCCCACAGGTACCCACACGTGCTCACAGGGGCCCACAGGTGCCCACAGGGGCTCACAGGTGCCCACAGGTACTCACAGGGGCCCACAGGGGCTCACAGTGGCCCACGGGTGCCCCCGGGTGCTGACAGATGCCCACAGGGGCTCACAGGTGCTCACAGGGCCCACAGGGGCTCACAGGGGCCCACAGGTGCTCACAGGGGCCCACAGGTGCTGTCAGGTGCCCACAGGGGCTCACAGGGGCCCACAGGTGCTGTCAGGTGCCCCCAGGTGCTCACAGGGCCCACAGGTGCTCACAGGGGCCAACAGGGGCTCATAGGGGCTCACAGGTGCGCACAGGTGCAGGCTCGCTCACCTCAGCTTCCTGGCGTCTTGCCGGCGCCCAGCTTGTAACCGAAGGAAAACATCAATAAGCTAAAAACGTACCTTTGTTTCTGATGGCCCCTGAGAAAGACACTCTTGTTGACATTTTTGTTCGTTCCCCACCCTCGAGGCTCCCGGCGCCCGGGTCGGTGGAATCTTAGGGCGGCGTGAGGTTTTGCAGGAGGCAGCGGTGGCTCCGGAGTCCTTGGGCCCGTGGCCCTCGCAGGCCAGCCCTGCTCCACGGGGACAGCGCCAGGCTCCTCGCGGCCGCTCCTGTGACCCTGGGCAAGTCGCCTCCTGTGTCTGGTTCAAGACTTGGTGGCTTGGGTCAGACCATAAACGACATATTTCTTTGAAACACTGTGGCCCTCTTGATAAGAAATTCTTACCCCGGAAAGGAATTTAACCATTTTCAATGTACAGTTCAGCAGCATTAAGTCCATCCCCATCACCCTGCAACCGTGGTCACCATTCATCTCCAGAACTTGTCCATCTTTCCAAACTCCAAGTGTGTACTCACGAGACACCAACTCCTCATTCTCCCCTCCCCGCAGCTCCTGGGAACCACCACTCTACTTCCTGTGTCTGTGGACCTGAGTACTCTGCTACCTCTATTAAAAATCATTTTTAATGGTTGCCGACTAAGCCAACATGTGAATATATCATGATTTCTTAAATTTTTATTTATTTATGATAGTCACACAGAGAGAGAGAGAGAGAGGCAGAGACATAGGCAGAGGGGGAAGCAGGCCCCATGCACCAGGAGCCCGACGTGGGATTTGATCCCAGGTCTACCAGGATCGCACCCTGGGTCAAAGGCAGGCGCCAGACTGCTGCGCCACCCAGGGATCCCTATCATGATTTATCAAATGAGTCTCTTTGTGAAGCATGTAACCTCTTTTCAGCTTTTCACTGTTAAAAATACCATTGCGGTGCATGTCCCCTGTACCTGTTCAAAAATGTGATCTTGGGGCACCTGGGTGGTTTAGTCAGTTAAGCACTCTGCCTGTGGCTCAGGCCATGATCCCAGGGTTGTGGATCAAGCCCCTCATCAAGCTCCCTACCCAGCGGAGGGAGCATGTTTCTCCCTCTCCCTCTGCCCCTCTCCCACCCATGTGCTCTCTCTTTTTCTCTCTCTCAAGAGAGAATGTGTGTGAATAAATAAAATATTTTTAAAAAACAAAATGAATTAAAAAAAAAGTGATCTTAGTCTATTTTCCCTTATGCTCATATGGGACACCTTGACTTTCCCTGTGTCTTTTTTTTTTTTTTTTTTTTTTATGATTGTCACACAGAGAGAGAGAGAGAGAGAGAGAGAGAGAGAGGCAGAGATATAGGCAGAGAGAGAAGCAGGCTCCATGCACCGGGAGCCCAATGTGGGATTTGATCCCGGGTCTCCAGGATCTCGCCCTGGGCCAAAGGCAGGCACCAAACCGCTGTGCCACCCAGGGATCCATCCCTGTGTCTTTTTATTATGCAAGTGTTGTCCCTTCCTTAATGTGCTTAGATTACATTTTTAAAAAGGATTTTATTTATTTATTCATGAGAGGCACACAGAGAGACAGGGACCCAGGCAGAGGGAGAAGCAGGCGCTCTGCTGGGAGCCCGAGGTAGGACTGGATCCCGGGGCTCGGGGGTCATGCCCTTGGCCGAAGGCAGACGCTCAACTGCTGACCCACCTGGGCGGCCCTAGATTTCATTTCTGAAATTTTTCATGGCACAGGCAGCAGACTCCTTTGCATGTTGCTGCTGGTCTTGGCAACGTGGAACTGGTGGAAATCTTGTGAAGGCAGGCTGTGACCTGAAGGTCGTTGATAAGGTCGGTTCGTGGGCTTCACTGTGTTGGGCTGAGCTGCAGCGAGGCACTCCCCGCGGGCTGTGAGCCTGGAGCAGGAGCCCTCGCGGGCCCCTTGGGAGATGGACACACGCTAGAGAAACCTCGGGTCCTGGCAGTCAGTAAAACATCCTGATTTTGACCGAGGTATGTAGGTATTTTACTCTAAATGATCAAATATGTATGTTTTTAAAGATTTTACATAGACATAGGCAGAGGGAGAGGCAGGCTCCATGCAGGGAGCCCGACGTGGGACCCATCCAAGGTCTCCAGGATCAGGCCTTGGGCCGAAGGCGGCACTAAACCACTGAGCCACCCGGGCTGCCCCTCAAATATGTATTTTTTTAAAATTAGAATTACTTCTTAATCTTTGGGAAAGATTATAAATTCACTTGATCCCAAAACTAAAAAACATAATCAGTAAAAGTTCTATAGTAAAAATGTCCCACCCACCTCTGACCCTATTTGTCCGGTTCCTACACTACTCTTGCCATGTGGATCTATTGTCATAAATTTCTCTGTTCTTTCCAGTTTCTTTACGCATAAACAAGCGAACATAAATATATTCTTATTACATTCCTTATAATTACTGCCCTGCATTTTGCTTTGTTTCCTTTAAGTATATAAAGTGGAAACTGTTCCATATTAGTTCAAGGAGTTTCCTCATTCTTTTTTATATGGTTGCAGGTGGGCTGTGGTATGGATCTATCCTCATTTGTTTAGTTCTCAGCCAGTAGGCGCTGAAATTGTTCCAAGGTTTTGCTATTGTGAACAGAGCTGCAGTGAACAAACATAAATGTGTCTAAGCTTGTTCTGACTTAAAAATTCTTCAATTGTAAAATAAACACAAAATTTATCATCTTAACCATTTTTAAGTGTACAGCCCGGTGGTTGTTAAGTCCCTTCACACTGTTATGCAACCAGTTTCCAGGACTTTTCCCGGCTTGCAAAACCGAGGCTCTGAAGGCCCCGGCTTCCCCCTCGGTGCGCAGCCCCTGGCGCCGTCCTGCAGGTCGGACCTTGGTGCCTGGCTGCTCTCACCGCCGCTTACCCGCGGGCAGCCGCATGGGGCCCACAGGGTCGTCCTGGCATCTGGGGGCGGGCCCTGGGTGCCTTGCACCTCTGCTCATTGCAGGCACCTGCTGCAGCGGGCCCGGCCCACCTGGGTGCCTTCCCGGGGGCGGGGGGCCCTGCCCGGGTGGCGGGCTCGGGGGCTGCAGCACAGCCCGGTTCTCGGCGACCCCCTGGTGCCACCGCGGCCCGCGCTCCGCGCCTGGTCCTGGGTCGGGCTCGCGCGCCTCACGTCGTGGGCTGGAGGCAGAGGAGGCTTTGCCGTCCTCCACGTGCGGGCCTTAACCGCACCATAGGCAGGGACGACCGCCCACCGCGGGCAGCCTGGGGCACCGGGATGCTAAGGCGGCGATGCCACCCATGGTGTCCCCACGGGGCCTACCCCTGCACCCCCGTCCTTGACCTCTGGCCCCGGGTGACGTCACCCACGGTCTCCCCGGGGGTACTCCCACCTGGCGCCCCTCCCCTCCCTGACCTCTGGCCCCGGTGACGTCACCCATGGTGTCCCCGCGGGGACTCCCCTCCCGCGCCCCCCCACCCCTGGCCCCGGTGACGTCACCCATGATCTTCCCGCGGGTACTCCCCCCCGGCCCCCCCTCCGGCCCTGTCGTGCCCTCCGCGTCCCAGTTCCCCCACGTGCTCTCCGACCTGCGTTGGCCTCCCCGCGGGTACGGAGCCCCCGGGCTGGTGCGAGCCGGGATCCGCGGGACCCCAGCCCCTCGCCGTCCGGGCCCCGGGCCTGGCACAGGCTCGCCCCGCCGTGTCGTCAAGAGGAAGCACCGTTTCTGCTCCCACGACCCCGATGCCAAGGGCGCGCGGCTGCGACCGTGGATCCACGTGCGGGTGGGACAAAGGGGCCCGGGCCTGGGGTCCGTGGGACGTTCCCCGAGGCCCGTCCTCTTGGCGCGAGGCCCCGAGGCCGCCTCCTCCCCTCGGGCGGGATCTGCGTCCCGGGAGGCCCCTCAGCTTCCACTCGGCGTCCTTGCATCCTGGCTGGGGGGGCCAGTAGGCTGGCGCCAGGATTCAGGTCCTGCATCCACTCGAGAAGCCCCGGTGCATATTTGGTGGAATTTATAATCGGGTTGGCGTGATGACAGCAACACTCACAATCCAAACACAATCCAGGGTACCGGTGCTGGCACTAAGGAACCAAGCCCCGTGGGCTTTTTTTTTTTTTTTTTTTTTTTAATGAGAGAGAGAGAGAGAGAGAGAGAGAGGCAGAGACACAGGCAGAGGGAGAAGCAGGCTCCATGCACCGGGAGCCCGACGTGGGACTCGATCCCAGGTCTCCAGGATGGAGCCCTGGGCCAAAGGCAGGCGCCAAACCGCTGCACCACCCAGGGATACCCCCGTGGGCTTTTTAAGCAGAGGAGTGACACGTCGATGGTGATGGTGAAGAATCAGCTTGGCAAGGGCAAGATCAGGAAAGGCCAGGATTCACCTACAGGTACATTCTTTATGGGGACGTTTTGCACTCCCTGAAACACCTGATTCTCTAACAGTCTGTCCACCAGGCTTTGTCCCCAGAGCTTGGGCCCTCCTTTTGTGGCACCCCCCTGCTCCCACACACCCTGGCTGAAAGTAGGAGCCTGGGGATCCCTGGGTGGCACAGCGGTTTGGCGCCTGCCTTTGGCCCAGGGCGCAATCCTGGAGACCTGGGATCGAATCCCACGTCGGGCTCCCGGTGCATGGAGCCTGCTTCTCCCTCTGCCTGTGTCTCTGCCTCTCTCTCTCTCTGTGTGACTATCATAAATAAATAAAAATTTAAAAAAAAATGAAAGTAGGAGCCTGTTCTGTTTGTAAATGTGAACCTCTGTTGCCAGAGACCCATCTCAGCACTTCCGCCCGACATCTCTCAGGGGTTAGGGATCCAGCGAGTATTTGCCCAGAGAAGAATCCTGGCCCTGGGATGCGAACTTCCATCAGAAACTGGAGGGGCGAGATGGCACACGTTCGCTGCTCGTAGTGTGGTTAATAGACAGCAGCAGCAGCAGCTGGGTGTGTATGAGAAGCGCAGATCCCAACCCCAGACTGAGTGGGACTCGCACTGGAACAGGATCCCCAGTTGAAACACGCATCTGCCGTGTGGGACACGGCACAGCGGGGCCGCTTGAGCCATGGAGGAGAGTTGCACACCTCAGCAGTTGTTCCCTGCTGTTGGGCAGGGACCCCTTGCTTGATGCCTTATCTGCGCCTCTGGTCTGTGTGAAGCACAGAAGGTGCATGGCACGTGCTGGAGGGAATCCAAACTCTGGTCACCCTAGAGAACTTCCAGGGAGGGGAACTGGAAGGGCTTTCATTCGCTGGGCTTCCTGTCCAACGGCCCTCAGAAGAGGAATGAATCACAACCACAGTCATACAGAAAATTCAGTTAGAATTAAGATCACAATAAAAGAGGCCTCAGCACGTGGTGTCTCACCTCTGACTGTATGTACTTGGCACAGGAAAGGGAGGTTTCCGTGAACACGGCCCAGGGCTCTGCTCATCTGGCTGCACGGGACCCTGATGACACCGGGCGCTCCAGCCAAGCTTCTGTATGAAGAGCTGGTCTGCGCACGTTTCCCAGAACTAGCCGGTGAGTTAGTTTCAAAATAGAAGCTCCTTCTCCCTCAAAATGGTGGGGAGACAGTGAGCAGAACAATACTGTCCATTAACAGCAACAGCCCAGTTTGGGGAGACCTACTGCTCCTGAAGAATATGCAGCTCCTGGGGAGGGATTATCAGTGGATGCTCCTCCAGGGAGGATTATCAGTAGATGCTCCTCTGGGCAGGGACTACCAGTAGATGCTCCTCTGGGCAGGGATTATCAGTAGATGCTCCTCTGGGATTATCAGTAGATGCTCCTCTGGGATTATCAGTAGATGCTCCTGGGGGAGGGATTATCAGTAGATGCTCCTCTGGGATTATCAGTAGATGCTCCTGGGGGAGGGATTATCAGTAGATGCTGATCCCGGGTGAGCCTCTGTGTTCTCGGCGTCACTCTCCTATTGGGCGTTTGACAAAGTGGAGGAGCATTTCTGTTGCTGTGTATTCGAGGCAGGGGGTGGAAGGGTTGTGTGGGGCGTGGGGAAGCAGAGAGCGCAGGAATCTTAAGGTTTTAGGAGAGTTTCCACAACTAAGCGTGGTCCTGCAGGTCCTGCTCACAATGCCGTTACCCCCTCTGGGGAAACCTGCCAGTCAGTGTATTCAAAAGCAGGATCTCTAGGTGAAGAGAAAAGAGCAGACAGGCTTTTACTCTGGCAGCTTGGGTTTCTAAGAACTGCTTGCCAAGGACTGCATCGCCAGGGAAGGTGCTTTCAAGACCTATCGATAGATTAGGGCTGGGGAACGCTCCTGTAAGGATGGCCATTCAAGCAGAGTGTAGGCACATCTGCTGTTGCCTGAATCACACTCCGCAAGACTCAGTGTCAGGCGTGGTAGGTACAGGGATGACGTCTCCTCCCATGACCTTGTCCTCGAGCACTGGGATTGTTCCCTCAACTTTAAATTTCCTGGTTTCTAGAAAAGAGGGAGAATTCTCAGGGGAGACTAAGTGGCAGTCCCCCGAAGTGGTGCAGGATGTGCTTGGGCGAAGACCATGGGCCTGGGCCTCAACGCCAGTGCTAGCCTCACTGGGCCGGTGCTCTACTTTACGAACTAGAAAATGGTCTACGTCGAAGGGTTGTTGTGGGATTACGTGAGTCATAGTACCTGGCATGTAGCAAGCGCTTAATAAATGTTACCTATTAATAATAAATGTTATCCTGTTTTTTCCAGAAAAGATCTGTCAATTCAAAAATGAAACGGACTCGAGGTCCAAGAAATGTGCAGTTTCATAAACGCATAAAGAAATTGTATTTGATTTTCCACTCTGCACTTTTACAATTCAGTTCATTAATGCCGTAAAATTCCAGTAGCAGGGTGGACTCCCAACTATGAAGATGGTGATGACGGAAGCTCTACCAGATGGAAAGACGGTATTAGTATTTGCCAATTACTGAAATGGAAGGTCAATTTTTTTTTGACTTACAGCCAATGGTATGATTTTTGCATTTCTGCCATTTTTTATAAGGTTTATTTTATTTTTCTATTTTTTAAAATTTATTTATGATAGTCACACAGAGAGAGAGAGAGAGAGAGAGGCAGAGACATAGGCAGAGGGAGAAGCAGGCTCCATGCACCGGGAGCCCGATGTGGGATTCGATTCCGGGTCTCCAGGATCGCACCCTGGGCCAAAGTCAGGCGCCAAACCACTGTGCCACCCAGGGATTCCTGCATTTCTGCCATTTGATGCAACATATGTGATAGCATAATCTAGGTTTTACACTGTTTGTTTTTTAAATGATGGTAGGGGCAGCATCCTAGGATATGAAAAAACCAAAGGATTTAGAATACATAGACATGGTTTTACTCATGGTTTTGCCACTATTAACTGTGAGCCTTTGGGCATACTAATATTCAAGCTCTCAGATCTTCAATTTCCTTCCTTACAGAGGAGTGTCTCTCCCACAGGAGCAGAGATGAAGGTTGAGTGCCTGGGAAATGCCTACTCTCATGTCCAGAGCCCAGAGTATTGAAATCATCCACTGTTCATTATTTCCCTCCAGTGAGAGAACTACCTTTAGAAATGGATAGTTACTCTTGGCTTTAAATAACACCTATAAGTAGTATATTGCTTAGACAAGACCAGAAGTGTATACCAATGTTGTTTCTTTTTAATCTCTTAGTTATGTAATTACATGTCATTTTTATTTTCTTTGTACTTTTTGGTACTTTCCAGGGTTTTTTTTTTGACAATCAGCATGCAGTATGTTTATAATCTGAGAAAGTTGTGAAATAAACATGATATCAAGTATCAATGTATATCAGTTTCTGTGCACCTATTCATTATAATTTAAGGCTCTCCATTCTCAAATTCTGACTCTAATTCTATAAAGCCAGAGATAAAAGTCTTGAGCAATAGGAGTCCAGTTATCCTATCATAAATTTAGTTTTACATCTCTGTCTCATGCTCATTGTAAATGGCCCCCTTACTTTTATGAATGTTTAAAATAAGTAGTATGTTCACACGAGTCCAAAAAGTTTTTAGAGGGAAGCCCGAGTGGCCCAGCGGTTGAGCGCCTGCCCTCGGCCCAGGGTGGGATCCTGGGGTCCCAGGATCGAGTCCCACATCAGGCTCCCTGTGTGGGGCCTGCTTCCCCCTCTGCCTGTGTCTCTGCCTCTCTTTCTGTGTCTCTCGTGAATAAAGAAATAGAATCTTAAAAAAAAGAAAACGTTTTTAAGAAAAGTATTCAGTGAAAAATCTAGTCCCCATCTGTTTTTCAATATGAATATGGCTGGTTTCCACTGACCATGCTACTTACTCCCTCTTCTAAAATCTGGGTAACCTCTTAATGCAGAAGCAAACAAACAGAATACATACTCTTCCTGTAGGAGTGTTTTAACTGTGGAGTTTAACTTAGGTTAACACTATTTGGTTCTGCCTTGGACAATATACTTAAAGCTTAAAAAGATGCTTATGGTACTCTTAATTACAATATTCATAATATGCCCTTTCGTTTGTCCATACAGTAATGGCTTAGATACTGAAAACCACTCCCAGTTGTCATCTAGGTTCCTCAAAAAGCAGAGCCTGAGATTAAAGTCTATGAGTAGCTCCTTTTTCAGGGGTGCAAATCCAAGGAAGCAAGAGTGAGTTGAGGAAGCAAGGAGAGCCCAGACCGGGGTAAAATACCAAACTGGCAACCATTTGGTATTAAGCATAACTGTTTATATGACTTTTAGAGGTACTCTATTCTGACAGATGCAATGGACACTTCAGGGCAGTTCATACAGGGAAGAAAGGAAGGACTGATCTGTTACCACAACTGGGTGTTAATTCTGGGCTGCGTAGGAGTAGGTGCCAAGTGGAGCCTACAGTCTCCTGTGCGTCTCAGAGTGCACGGCACAGTCATAGAGAAGAGTGTGGCTGTGGATGGGTAGCACAAGAAGTGCTGTTGGTTTGCGTTTGTTGAAACTGATGAGGAGCTGTTTGCCACAGTGGTAGCTGGGCAATTCAGAATAAGGATGTAATACGCTAATTCTCTCATTCTTTACTTCAGAAAAGCCTTAGTGTGCCCTCCAGAAAATGGGATGTCTATCTCACATTTATTCTCTGTTCTATTACAACAGAACACAGTAAGAAAAACTATTTCCTATAATAAAGTTAGAGCATAGATCATGTTCAAAGTCAAAGAGGCTTCTAATTAAGTCCATCCAGTTCTGCTAAAGATATGAAAATTGAGGCTCCGGACAAATCCTTTAGAATTTGTTTTTATGTAACCCAGAGTACTGGGTGAGATAGGAGGGGAAGGTAGATGTCACTGTTTCACAGATGGGATCCTATTATTCACGAAATTAAATGTCTGGCCCAAGATAACCCAGTCAGCTAGCAATAAAACCATGAGAAGCCTGGTCCTGCTTTCCTCAGTCACTTTTACCCAGATGGCTTCCTCCTATTGGCCAGCCTCTGAAAAGTCTCTGCCAGGCCCAGAAGGTTTGCTGAGTTGCCCAGTGCTATACCCACCCCCATTTAACATTAACATTATTCATAGGTCTCACCAATTCTCATTTTTAATTTTAACAGTCTTAGGAAAATGAAAACTAATATTAATATATTAATAATCACAAAGACTTTGTGATACAGTATCATCATAACTCTTTATTTTTAAAATAAAAATACCTTAATTAAATCTGTTTAAAATAATTTTTTTAGTAAAGTTCTCAAAATTTACTTAGTAACACTGGAAATGATTTAGCCTTTTGGAAATAACATTGAGAAAACAGGATTTATACACTTTTATGGTATACTCAGGGACAGGCTGAACTTACTAAACAAATTAAGTCGCTTTTTAAAAAAGTTTTACTTAATTGCTTAAATTAAAAAAATAACATTAAAATAAGCCTACATATAGTTACAAAGGATGGTATGACTTGAGTCTCTTGTAATTTTGAAAAGATGAACATGATGTATCCATGGTGTTCTAAGAATATGAAATTTTAAAAGCTAGAGACTTCAAATCCTTGGTAAAACCAGAAGAATTAAAAGATCTCAATGTGCATATTCATTTTAGTCAACCACTTTTATGGAGTGAATGCTTGTGAGAGACTGGGTGTGAGTTGACCTGGTTCCGAGGGACCGAGAAGCTGAGGTACTACTTTCAGGATGAATTGTCCGGGGATATTTTGCTGCAGCAGCTTGAGGAATGGTTTGCTGAAAAAGTTAAAAGTCTACTTTAACAATCCCGTAAGATTACACACATTAAGTGCCATTTCATTATATATAATTTAACCAAACAAACATTTGTTAAGCATCCAGTAGACAGAGGCAGTAAGCTAGGAAGGCAGCCATTAGAACAATTAAGCTGTGGTCCTTAATCCGTAAGTTAGACTCGTGCTCAATACTCAGTATAGAGCTACCTTGCAGAGGGTCACATAAGGAGCCGTGGGAGTCACTCCACAGAGAGGATTCCAGGGGAATCCTGAAATGTCCACAGAGGCCAAGTACAGAAAGGGACTTTATGGTGTCTGGAAGAAGGGTCAGCCCCAAGCCCTCCCTCCATTCTGGTCAGTTTTCTCCTCCCTGTATCTGTGAACACACGGGGTTCAACCTCAGGGAACAAGGGGGAAGCTCTGAGGAATCCTGCCTGGTCCTTGCTTCAAAGAAAGAGTACGTGTCTCCTACCTCAGCCTGGCTCACCTGGGAGCTGACTAAACCTTTTATGATCATACAAGCGAAGGTATTTCCAGCAGTCTGGTGCTCCTCAGCATGGATTACAACTTTCTATACAAATAACTGGATGCTGGGGACACACACTGAGAGGAGGATACCCATGCCACGTCAGAGCTCTGGGGAACATCTGGGACGTGAGCATCGAAGCCTCAGTCAGGGTACAACCGACTTCACCTACATATGTAATACGTGCAAGTACACTTACAGGTAACTGTACTTGTAACTGGATAAGCATTAGAGGTGGGGAGATCTTCCAACTAGTAAGAAACTAGTTGCCAACCACCTAATCCGACCCTGTTCAGAGAGCGATTTCTCCTTGGGGACCTGGGCTACAGGAAATGGAGAAACAGATTCACCCTACCACTGCTTTCATGATCTACAAAAATATGGCCGAGAATGAAGGAGCACAGGGAACAAGCAATTATCCAGCAGATGGGGCTAACGTGTCAGAAATCCATGGTTTGTTAGGAACAGCTGTTTCCAGTAGTTACAGCTCCCGATTCTGGGGATAGACGGAGAGTACAGAGGACTGCTCTAGCTGTCTGTCATACAGTCCCACTTAGGGAATAACGGAAGCAGTTGACGGCTGTCTTGTTCACAACCAGTTGCTGGAGAAGTGTTATAGACAATCAGCAAAGGGCAGCTGGGGAGGGAAGCCTCAGAGGAGTTGTCTTTTATTTCTTTGTTTTTTTTTCCTCGTAGAATACAAATTCCTATCATTACTACAAAAACAAAAGGCTGCCTAAATTAAAAGTAAGCATATATGTATGGTCTCTTTATGCCTTCATCATCTTACAAATGGATAGTCCCTTCTCTATACACATATGTGCTGACAAAAATAGAAATTAGCTCATTTCTTATTTCTGATAACTAATCTCACATATTCAAACATATGTCGAGAAGTCACCTAAGGACTTCAGAGTCTCTGCAACCTCTGAAGGCTGATACTCCTCCACCCTCCATATCCCCCATCTGGACTTGGTGCCTCTGTGTCCGTCTTCCACTTTCATTTCCTGTGGCCATTCTTTACCTGAGGCTAAGTTTAAACAATCTCTTCAGCTTCTCTTAATCATCTAGCAACCATCTAGTGCCCAGAAAGAAAAGGATGCAAAATCATTTCACATATATTTTTGCTAATATTTTGACACAGTAAGCAGACAGGAATGTTGTCTAACATTGAAAATTTATGTACGGAGCATTCTCTTTTAAAATCAATTCTTGTTTCTCTTTAAGGATGTGATCTTATAACTTTCAAAAAAAATCATTTTGAGAAAATTGTTGATTCATATGCATTGTTAAGAAATAATACAGCAGTATCCCATGTACCTTACTCTAGTAATTTTCAAGTTCAATATGCTTATGATGTTACAATTTATAAAATACCTTTTAAAAAAATATATATCTCATTCAATTTTTACATTATCTCATTTAATCCTGAATCCAGAAAATAACTGTAGGAGTGAAGTACTCTTAACATTCCCATTTTACGCAAGAGGAAATGGAAGCTCAAATCTTTTACTATATAAAAGTAATTCGTATATAATCACAAAGGCAGTAAATAGCAAAACTGAGGCATTAACTCAGGCTTTTTTATTTTTGCTTAAATTCCAGGCATTTTCTCTTATTTCACGTGAATTAATTACAACCTGAATTTCTTTTTTTCCGAACTACAAATATGCTGACAGTTGTACTGAAAAAAGAGGAAGAAGACTTAAAAAGAGCAAAAATTAAAGACTATAAAACTATAGGGAAGTGTTTCTTGTAATTAAATACCCGCTGCATGAGTAGCAGATAATGAGTAAACAGTTTTTGTCTCTTTAAATTAACGAGAAATCATGTATAGGTTTCTTTTGGTCACCAACATAGTGGATTACTTTTTGGGTTGATAATTTTTACACTGTTGAGAAGAAATATTTCTGAAATCAATTTCCTAAAAGAGCAAAGGTAGATTTAGAGCAGGTTTGGCAAAGGAGAAGTTTTATAAAGATGATCAGAGTAAAAGGCAGAATAAGAATCATCATAAATTTTCATCTTCTCCTCAACATGTAATTTGTTTATTAGTCTATGAACTCTGAGGAAAAAGATTTTTTGACAAACGTCATCAAATATGTACTTACCACGGTGACTGGATGATGTTTCTCCACAACAACTGAGCTCATGGGAGGAGAAACTCCCATTATAGCTAAGCCACTGCTAATTCTGTTTTTTGAGGCAAAATCACATCTCCCTGTGATCCGGGCTGTAATTGTTCTTCCAGCTTTCTGTTGTGCAGATGTCACAACTCTGGGCACATACTACAAAGCCAAAGAAATAACCAGATGGTAGAAAATCCATGGCAAAACATAGTACTGTTGCTTCTGTAACTTATGAGGAAAATACACAGGCATTAAAAACTAATTGTAGGGACACCTGGGTGGCTCAGTGGTTGGGCGTCTGCCTTTGGCCCAGGGCGTGACCCCGGGGTCCCGGGATCAAGTCCTGAATCGGGACTCGTCCCTGTGGGGCGCCTGCTTCTCCCTCTGCCTCTCTCTCTCTCTCTGTGTCTCTCATGAATAAATAAATAATATCTTTAAAAATAAAAATTAATTATATATTTAATCAACTTTAACACGGAAAAAAATAAATGAGACAAAAAGCCAGACATAGAACCAAGCACCCCAAAACACCCCCTTAATCTTGGGTGTACCCACCATTTTATAGACTTTTAAAAAACTCTTTATTTTGAAATAAATACAGATTCATAGTAAGTTGCAAAGATAATACAGAGAGGTCCTTTGTATTCCTCACCTGGTTTCCTGCCATGATTACATCTTACCTAAGTACAGAATTATGATGTCAAAGCCATCATGTGTACAATGCCTTGGCTAACAGATCTATGTCATTTGAACACATCTACATTCCTGTAACTATCACTGTAATCAAGACACGAACTATTCTAGCACCACAAAGGTCCCCCTCTTGTGACCCTTTAGAATCATATCCATTTCCCTTCCTCAACTGCCCCTAACCTTGGCAACCATTATGCTGTTTTATGAACGCTTTTGATCCTTATGTATAATTAATATTATACACATGCTTTTCATTAGACATGCTTGTGTGCTCTTTTTTCCTATTGCTTTGTTAATTTTTTTTTTTTTTAAGATTTTATTTATTCATGAGAGACACAGAGAGAGAGTCAGAGACGCAGGCAGAGGGAAAAGCAGGCTCCATGCAGGGAGCCCGGCGTGGGACTTGATCCCGGGTCTCCAGGATCACACCCTAGGCTGAAGGCAGCCACTGAGGCACCCGGGCTGCCCGTTAATATATTTTCTCATGAATACAGAGACCTCCTATAATTTTCAATGAGAGGTTTTAATACCAACAAAGTACAGTTTATCTAACTCAGTTCTTTTCCTATTATAGGAAACAAATTTTTGTAAATGAAGATTCCTTTTCTTTTGAAAGCTATTTCTGTAGAATATTTCGCAAAAATGAGATGACCGTATCAAAAGGTAATGTCAGCTTTTATAGCTTTTGTTACTGCTGGATAATATTCCAGAAAGGTTCTATCAGGAATAACATATATATTTGATTTAATTTGTGGTTTCTTATTAATGTTTCATACTTACAGTTCATTTTGTCAACTATCCATGTTCTTTAATTACTTGCCAGGAATGGGTATTGTTCTCAAAAATGTTCAATGGCTCCTAATGAATGTTTAAGGGCTCCGGAACAGATACTCATCTCATAGTATTTTTCCTATTTCGTTTTATTTGTTTTATTTTTCATGCACATAAATTTAAAAAATTATCGCTAATTTTGTCATTAATTTCTTCCATAATTGAATCAACCAGCCTGCTTTGGACAGCTGGGATAATTATACTCTTCTAACGTTTATTTATTTGGGTTTAATTTATTAAAACATTTACAATTTCAGTGTGACTTATGAATCTAATTTTCCCTCTAATCATAATTTTTCCAAAAGCATTATGAAATAGTGATCTTTGTCCATCTGAGGTATCATTGAGTTCTTTACATATCTGCATCTAGCTACAGATAGTCATCAGCTATATACTGAAGGATGATGATAATGGGTTCCATAAGAAATGTCTCTGGGAAAATTAAAATGATAGAATATTGATGTGTTGGGAGGACTCTAGGAAAACAGCGCTCAGTGAGGTTTTGTAAATCATTACAGAGTTTGGATTTGAGACTTAATTATAGTTGCACAGAAAATCAAGCAGAGACATAAAATAAAGGAATCAATTCCAAGAAAAAAAAAAGTTGTACCAGAAAGGAAATGTAAGCATAGTATACATTTGTAGCTTAGCTATATTTACATATCATAAATTTAACTTAATGCAAAGATGGAATATCTGTATCTAAATATGTAAAGTGGAGGAGCACCTGGGTGGCTCAATCGGTTAAATGTCTGACTCTTGATTTTGGCCCTGGTCATGATCTCAGGGTCACGAGATGGATTGCCATGTAGGGTTTTGTGCTGAGCGTAGGCCTGCTTAAGATTATCTCTCTCCCTCTCATCCTGCCCGTGAGCTCTCACTCACACACACACACAGTGGATGGGGGAGGGGAAGGAATCAGGTGGTATCAAAAGGCCAAATTCTTTCATCCATAACAGGAAACAGATAATGTCTGAAATTGATGCATGTGGAAATAATGATATGAGCATATTTAGGGAAAAAAGGTAAATAGAAAAAACAGCTAGTAGAATTTAAGGAAAGAGATTTGGAGGACTATTTCTCACTATAATACTTGTAGAAATTATTTGGTTATTTAAACTACATTTTTATGGATCTTATGAATTCAAGGAACCAAAATGCAGATCCTAAGATGTTTACAAATATATATTTGTAGACTGAATTCATGCTTCTGACCTTCGGGAAACTTTATTCTATTTCTTATTAAATATAAAGTATAAAAAAAGATTTTATGAACTGCCGAAGAGCCTTAAAAAACATTTTAAAATGTAAAATATAAAATTAATTGCTGGTAAGAGTATTTTTATGAAAAATTAAAAACTGAAGTACAATTGAGCTGGTAACCTTATTTCTGCCCAGTCACATTTAAGGGGTATAAACACTCCCAATCATAACAGCTGTTCTTACTTGGAGGATGAAGGAGTGAAAGAAAAACTAAGTAAGTTTTGACTAGGAGATGTGTGGAATAAGAAAATTTAGAGTAGCTGGGAAAATGCTCATGGCTGAAACCTTCACTCAGCCAGTTGAGAATTGCTTTAAAATGTCTTCAGGGGATCCCTGGGTGGTGCAGTGGTTTGGCACCTGCCTTTGGCCCAGGGCGCGATCTTGGAGACCCGGGATCGAATCCCACGTCGGGCTCCCTGCATGGAGCCTGCTTCTCCCTCTGCCTGTGTCTCCGCCTCTCTCTCTCTCCCTCTCTCTCTGTGACTATCATAAATAAATAAAATCTTAAAAAAAAATAAAATAAAATGCCTTCAGTAAGGGGCACCTGGGTGGTCAGTTAAGCCTCTGTCTTTGGCTGGGTCAAGATCCCAAGGTTCTGGGACGCAGCTCCACATGGGGCTCTCCACTCAGTGGGGAGTCTGCTTCTCCCTCTACCTCTGACCCTCCTCCCCCCCTCAGCTCTCTTTCTCTCTCATTCTGTCTCAAATAAATAAAATATTTTTTAAAATAAAATAAAATGCCTTCAGTAAGATGAAAATACATACTCCAGTAAAGGAAAAAAAAAAGACTTTAAAAAGAAACCTTTATATATTTCTCTGAATTAAATAGTTGTCTTAAATGGACTTGCATGTTTATCAAGTCCTCTTTTGGTTTTCAAATGGTATATTCTATCATCAGATTGCATTGCAAGTTTTGTTAGATTCTTGCTTTACTTGACAAAGACTGAAATGGGAAATTACAGAAAAATAATCCACTGAGTGTAGCTTGTATAAGAGAAGGCTTAATTACAACCTGTAAACCCATACTCAATTTGGCTCCACATTAAAAAGTAGCAAATTAATACACACTTTTGTTTGAGCATAAAATAATGTGTAAGATATACATAATTTTTAAAAATTTCCTGCTTTGCCTGACTTTTTAACTAAATGACCACTTACTGGTCCCAGTCATGTTGAATCTCATTAAATTTATCAGCTTAATTGACTTGGAAAAAATGCTATAAAAACGGAAATTCTAGCTTTTTATACCCTATCAATAAAAACAACAAAATCAAAAGGATTCAGAAAGAAAAGGGAAATGACATATTTTTAAAACTCAGTATTTGTATCTTAATATTTGACAGAGACAAAACCTGATTATTGGTTAAGAAACAGGGCACTGTGAGCAAACGGTCAAAAGTCTGAATACCAGTTCTATTACTTCTTATATCCACAGGCAAGTTACTCACTCCCTCTCTCTAAACCTCAGTTTCCATTTATAAAATGAGGAAAGCTGTCCTAGGTGCCTAATGATACCCTCTCACTTTCCATTCAGATGAACAGGAAAGTTAAGAGGGAATCTTTACTGAAGAGCTTAAAAATCCAACTCTCAATTGTTGAAGTGTCAAAAGAATAAAGTGTCACCTATTGTCCAACCTTGTGAACTGCAATGTATTTGCTTGTATAACTGCCTGATGTTTTCTTTGAAAAGTGCTTTCCTACCATGAAATTCTGGTATTTTATTTAACAGAGTGAGGGTATCTGCAGAAAGTAAATAATTTTACAGGCGAAGGGGTTATTTTACTAGGATTACTAGGATTATCTTATACTCCTTTCTCCAGTTGTTTCCCAGGCTCTGTGGTTTATTCTCTGTACACACCTCCTACTAAGTCTGGAAAAAGTTTTTTGAATGTTCATAGGAAGACTCTGTGATTAAAATGAAAAGAAAGATAAGCAGGCCTAGCTCAGAGATCTCTCCTTTCCCACTTCCAACACTCATGGTTTCACATTAGGTAACTTATCCAACTAATGTACTTGTTTTTAAAAAGAACCATAATAACAAAAGTAGGAAACAAGACACATTTGAGGTGAATCTGAATCTGAGTTCTGTAATTATATACGGAAGGAAGAACACCAGCATTACACTGACAGAGTGATTTACTTCTGATTTTCTTCTCCCCCTAACTGTAAAGGCTGTATTTATGGAACAAAAATTGAATGTGTATCTATTAATGAAGAAGGAAGGCTGGAAGGGCTCTCTATACAATATTGTATTTTTCAGGTTTCAAAGACTTCAAGATTATCTCAGATGATCAAATTGTTTCAAGAAATAACAAGTAGAGGGGATCCCTGGGTGGCTCAGCAGTTTAGCACCTGCCTTCGGCCCAGGGTGTGATCCTGGAGACCTGGGATTGGGTCCCACATTGGGCTCCCTGCACGGAGCCTGCTTCTCCCTCTGCCTGTATCTCTGCCTCTCTCTCCCTCTCTGTGTATCTCATGAATGAATGGACGAAATCTTAAAAAAAAAAAAAAAAAAAGAACAAGTAGGTGTAAGCATATTCATGCATTCTGTTCTTCTGTGCATGTTCAGGTTTATATATAAATGTACAGATGTACAAATGGTGTAGTCGTATTTGAAGGGAATTCTGAAAAATCTAGGTCTATGTATTTTATCTGAATATGCAACAAAAGACAAACCAGAAATTTAAACAAACACTCAGTGTTTACTTAAATGAGATCATCTGTATAGGATCACACTTGAAAATGTGTAATCATGAAAAATAAACACAGTTGAACATATGCAGAGTTGAATTTTAGTCTTATTTCAAAATCAAAAATTTCCCTTAACAGCTTTATTTTTTTAACCTCTTTGAATCAAGAGCAAAAATGATAAATAGTAGATCTCAACATATTTCTCCCTGAAGTTAGCTTTCAAAGGCAGAAATTCACGTGAGCTGGAACACCCAGGATGATCAGTTGTCTGGCTGACTCAGTGCCTTCCTTCGCTGCAGAGAGTGGTCCGGGGCAGTGGCACCTGGTGACGGTCAGCCAGGGAAACCGTAAGACACAGAACCCATTCCGCCATCCTCTGTCCTCTCAGTGGTTGGGGTTGGGGAGGAGAGGGACACAAGCAAATCCCAATCCTCACAGGAGCTTTATAAAACTACACGTGCCTTTGTGCCTAAGCCAAGCCAGAGCAGGGAAGGTTACAGTGTTGTTAAAAAACAGCCCTGCATAAGTGAGCCCGGTGGGTAAGTTTGGACTGAATCCTTACTCCCTTTGCTTGAGAACCACGGTTTGAAGAATACAGGATTAACAAGAAGCCCAGGAGTCAGAACCCTGACATGCTTTGTCTATAACTCTTCTAAATTAGCTTGATGAATTCCCCTTCAGGCAAGTTCTCACACAGATACTCCGTCCCCATTCAATCATTCTAGCTCTACGTATTTCTCTTGAAAGTAGCTCAGTGACTAGGAAAAACTACTCCCATCTTTATTCTAATGTTTTTCCAAATGAAAACCTAACCAAATCAAGATGGAGTAATTACAGAGTTGTGTTAATGATAGATCTGCATCCAGGAAAAGGGAAAGTTGTAATTGAATACAAAATGTACAAAAGAGCCATTAATCTTCTAAGCCCTTGAAAATACCCACTAGGGTTCCCTTAAAAATAAAAAAGTCCATCAACTCTTTCTCAAATTTATTTTTCCTGAATAGTTCTTGAAAAATGGGAAATGAGAAAGTTATTTCTGTTTAATTATCACTACTATATTTGAACTTTCAAATATTATTTTCATTTTAAGTTGTTTTAGCCACTTCACATATTAAATATTTTCTGTAGCTTGGTCTAAATATCATTAAGACTTTTCCTCCATTAGAAAATATATTCTAAGTTAAAAATACCCAATATACAAGCAAGGTTTGAGCCCCTTTCCCCACGAGAGCACCTGTATTAACTGTACTAACCATTTCTTCTGGTGCAGCAGTAGCTGTAGGTCCAGCGCCAAGAGCTGCAGAAACGGGAGGGTGAGTAGAGGAAGCGGAAGCAGGCCCAGCAGAAGAGATGGAAGCAGCAGAGGGAAAAGCAGCAGTGCTGGCTGCTCCCATGGCTGCTGGCGGTGGGGATGGCGGCAGTGCAACCACTGAGGGCATCGGAGGGGCCAGAGGATCCAAATGAGCAGAATGTTCTTTTCCTTGAATGCCAGGGCCATACTCTTCCTTTTTATTATTTGTGAAGTCTATCCCTACAAATTACAAATTCATCAAAATTCTTCCAAGCTAAAGTTAGTCTTATGTCCCCCAACAATGAAACTACATAATAGCTAAAATTTGGTTCTAAAGAAAATGTAGAAACTTGTCACGTACTGCATACAATGTTTAGCTAATATAGTTTGTCATTACTAACTGATTAACGTCCGCATTAACTATTAGAAACTTCAGACCATTTCCTTCAATATGTGAACACTAATGAAGAACTGCTTGTATGTAAAAGATAAAAATAAGTATCTATTCAGCTAGGATGTCAGCTGAGTAAAGTGTATTACCAAAAAAGTCATTATAATAATTTGGTCACATTAAGTCTAAGGATTTATGTTCTTTTACATAATTTCATACAACTGTCCTGATCCATGGTCTGGTATTTAGATCTGTAGAATTCTTTTCTGCTATCACTATACCCTCTCATTTCTATCTAATGCTCCTATTCAAACAAAAATCAATGTATTTTAAACTTGATTTTTCAGCAAACCATAATAAATCAGTATGTAACCCTAAAATTTTTACCTTTAACACTGTAAAATATAAAGCACAAAGTAAGGTATATTTGCATACTTAACTGACTTCAGTGACACACTATATAGTAACCTTCTCTCAAAAATGAACCTTACCCTTAGATCAGAGTGAGTAACACCGGCTTCTAGATGCTGGAGCAAAGGGTTTCTTCAATTTTTAGATTTGAAGATTTGAATTTAGATTTGAATTCTAAAACCCCCAGTTTTAGAATTTGGTTAAAATTCCCACTTAAGACTATACCTATGTGGCACCTGACACCAGGGTGAGGGTTTGGAGATTCAGTCACTGAAACGTTTCAGAATGTCTGAACAGAGGGTGTTATACAGCCCTACGTTCAAATGGTCTCTTCCCATTGGAAATTTGGGCTTCTGTGTAAGTCCTTCTCTCAGGCTACCTTTACATAAAACAGAGTAATAGTACCTCATTAACAAAGTTTAATGAGGGACTATTAACGCATAGATCCTTTGAAATCCTTTGATGAGAGGGACTAATTCAATATAAAGCAGTGTTGACAATTAAAAGACCATTTATTGGAGAAATCAAGCACTTCTTTGGGTATTAGCAGGATAAACTAGTCTGCTCTGAGATTCTAGGATTCTAAGTTTCTAACCTGCATGTGGACCACACACCATGGTTGCTTCAGACAAAAGTTCCTTGCCTTAACGGCTACCATCCACAACACACACAATTTAAATAATAATGTTTGAAGATGTTTTAAAATGAAGGTACAACAACCACAGAAGTTATTCACTGGATTGGAACGTTAATGGTGTTACAAAATGAAACCGACTCATTGATAACTGTGAGTCTCAAATATGATTTAATATGAGGATATACTGTAAAAAATGATCATGTATTTACATAAAATTGGCTGACTTAATATCATTACTATCATCTTACATATCAAAGTATTTTTTTGTCTTTTAAAGAGCTTCTGATTATATTTCACTGCATTTCCACAAGAACCCTCTGTGAAGCTGGTAGGAAAGATTTACATTGTCTTCTTTGTTCAGAGAAGAAAGCTAAAACCCAATAAGGAAAATAGGCCTTGGTGCACATTACTGGCAAAGATTCTAGCCATGTGCTAATAATCTAAGCCCTGCTGAAGAAACACCCACATAAACCACACAGATCCCAGCTAATACATGGACTTCTCTTCTTAAAATAAATTAATTTTAGTTGAGGCCTCTCTTAAATTGGAGACAAGCAATTTTTAAAATGGGAAGCCATGACTAGATAAATCTTTAATAAACAAAATAGCCCAAGGCACTTGGCAAATTAATTAATTAATTAATTTGTACTTGAAGGCATTGAAATTATTAGTTGAAAGAGCCTTAAAATGTTTTATATTCAAAACATCATTTTAACATTGAGCCTAAACACTTAAGAGAGTTTACTTGATCAAATCTAAGATACCATAAGTAACCAAAATGGAGTGACTTTTCATGGCAGAATTGAATTGGAGATGACACCATCAAGTAAGAACTGTACCTGGATAAGACACAGTCACTGCAGAAAATTAGTACCACAGACCATAATAATCACTGAAATCTCCTCAAATCCTTTTTGAAAGTAGGGAGAGAACCTTAAATAAAATACTAACCTGTATCACCTCTGTTTTGAAATATAGTCATGGCTTCGAGATTTAATGCACACACTCCCCTCATGAAGGCTTTCTTCATGGAATCTTCAAAATGCTCTTTTTCATGCTGCATTCTTTGGATCTCAGCTTTTGCATTTTCCAAAGCTCCAGATAACTAAATAAGGAGAATTTTTAAAAAGAAAAAGATATGGGACACAAGGAAGGATGTTAATTATTAAAAAAATAGATTTACCCTGTGATGTTATTATTTTAATAAAAGGCAGGCTGTGTTTTTATTTAGACTCACAGTTAACTGACTCAAAATGACTCCAAACACAATGAAAGCATTCTACTTCACTCCATTCTGAGTCCTAGGATGGCCCTGACTAAAAGGCATGCTGCTTGGAGCCCATTCACAAGTTTAGTTTCTCAGTGAGGGCAATCTGTGACTATGTGATTGGCCAAGTAGCTATTGAGCATGGTCTCAACATCACTGGGGATTATCTTGTGTACTTGGTTAGCCAGACTCATCAAGCAGCAGCATGAGATATTGTCAGTGGATGCCTTTCCCGACAGCACATCCTCTGTATACTGCAACGCTGTGCTTAGGACATCCTAGATGTGAACTGATGCCCGTCCTACCTGCTGCAAATTGCTTGACAGTCTGTACCCTTGGTTGGGGCTAAAACAGGTCTTCAGGATCAGGTCAACTCCAATGTGTTCAGTGTCATAATATGCATATTCCACTGTCAGAGGTGTGAACATCACCCCATGGTACTCCCAGGGACACCAATTAAAGTGCTGATGTAGGCCTTGGTGCTCATGTGGCCGTTCTGGAGGCTCCTGTCCACAGTGAGGTGAATAGGGACAGGGACTTTCCTGCCGTAGTACCCCTGGATCAGCACAGGGTACTCTATAATGTCATGGCCTGTCGGGTACCAGCACAGGATGAGCTCTTCTGGAGCCTTTAATTCATACATACTCTCAGCGAATTTAATGTCAACAGATACCTCATCTTTTGACCCCTTGTGAGGCACTGAAAAGCAGCTGTTAGTGATTTCCACTGAATGCTTGTCAGCGGTTCTCAGCAGGGTCCTAATAAGGGGCAGCACCCTCGTTGCATGGTGGCTGTCCATGATGGAGGCCAAAATGGCCCGAGTGCAGCCAGACCACACAGCTGCAGGGGGAAGGGATAGGCGAGGGGCAAGGATGCCTGGGAGAGCAGGAGTGGGGCCTAGACCAGAGTCACCGTCCTAGCAGCTTTGCCATGGGGTCTACAGATGAGGCTGGAGCCAGCACTGGAGCTGGAACCAGCGCCAGAGCGGGAGCTGAGGCCAGGGCTGGAGCTGGAGTGGTGGCAGGAGTATTTGCTGGTGCTGCTGGTGTGGCCATCTTGTCAAGCTGTGAAGTTATTTTTATGTGACATACTAAAAACACTTTACCTCTTCTGCTCTGTATCTCAGTTTATTTTAAAAGGTGAATCTTATTTCTACTGTCTCCATCAACAAACCGTTTTCATTCCTAACCATAAAATCAAGGTTCAAACAAGGGGAATTTCATACCAGTCCCACCAAAGGTTGCTGATGTGTTTTAATTATACAAACAGACATGTCATTTCTTAACATAAAACTTTTTTTTTTAATTTTTATTTATTTATGATAGTCACACACACACACACACACACACACAGAGACAGAGAGACAGGCAGAGACACAGGCAGAGGGAGAAGCAGGCTCCATGCACCGGGAGCCTGATGTGGGATTCAATCCCAGGTCTCCAGGATTGCACACCCCGGGCCAAAGGCAGGCGCCAAACCGCTGCGCCACCCAGGGATCCCAACATAAAACTTTTATAGAGAATATTAAAATACCGATCTCATCTCTTCAGAAAAAAAATACCTAAGTGCACTATTAACAGAATTTTTCTTCCTTTTTTAAAAAACTGTTATCCATAGAATTCAAAGTGCAGAGGGACATCAAGCACAACACTCTTTCCCATAGACCAAATAGAAGAGACTGCATTTCTTTTGCATGTCATTTTGAATTGCAAAAATTTGTACAGTAAATCTTATTTTTAGCGTTAAGAACTTAGTTCTATAATGGAAAAAGGTTTTTCTTTTAATATTTGGCTTCAAGAGACCTACTGCATTCTTCACTATGGTTTTTATTTCATTTTGGGTCTCAAATATTTTGCCTTGGAAACAATGTTTATTAATAAAAGTCAATGGGAAAATAATTTTAATTTATATGCAACTGCTTTATATCAACCTTATCAGAATATAATTTACTTAAATTAAACATAAGGATAAACATTTTTGTTTTGGGTCTTTACTTACAGCTCAATAAAAGCCAAATGAAGCAGCAAAGGAAAGCATGCTTTCTTAGAAACATAGGATTCTATAGGTGATTTACATTTCCAAGGGAAATGGATATGCTAGAGATCCAACAGAAGTATGGAGTTCAGAGAATTATGTCTGTGGGTCCAACTTACTAGCGTTCTTTGCCAGGAAGTCTTGTTTGAATCTGTAGGGCATTAAATGGAACTGGAAAAATGGGTTACTCTGCTGAACCATAACTAACGGGTTTTTATCTTTTTAATTTTTATTAAAAGAAAGTGAAAGTATGAGAAAAAGTTTACCACAGCAACTCTGGTTTCATAATCATTGGAAAGCTGGACACAAACTTCTTCCGCTCTTGCCTGACAAGCTCTTTCCACCACATCTTTCCACTGCTTCTGTACTATGGATCGCCAGCCCTTCCAGACTTTCTTCAGTAAAGTTCTCTGGAAGTACTGGTCAGCCAGTTTACCTTCGTAGACCTAAATGAAAGTAATACGCAACCTCAAAAACACAGTGGACTAGTAAATATATTGGCAGTGATGTTAAAAACCATAATGTAACACTGTGCTAAGCAGTGTATATATGTTATCATCTAATCCTGTGTAATCACATTATTCTCATCTGCAGACAGGAGGACAGGCTTAGAGAGGTTAAATAACCTGCCCAGGTCACACAAGTAGAAATGGAAAAGCCAGCCTTGTCTCACTTCAGAACCCAAGCTCTCATCCTTATATCATCCTACATGCCACCAATCAAGTTAGGAGTAAAAAAACAAAACAAAAACAAATGAAGGAAAACTAGTAACTTGCCCATTGGAGGTAGGAACGTATAGCACCTTTTACTTGAAGGCAGGTCTAGGCGAACAACAGAGAATGGCTGCAAGGCAGAGACGGTGGTGGCTGTGGCTTCAGGTGGCCACCACTAGAAGAAAGGCTAATTTAATTTACACACTTTGCCATCATATATAGCACCAAATAGATCCAAATAGAAACCTATGCCAGCCTTCTTTTATCAATGAACTTAAAGTCTTTGGAAAAAGTAGTTCCAATTTCAATTTTCTTAAATTTAAAAAGCTATTCAAAAAACTGATGGCAGCCGCAACTATTTCAACTAATATTTAAACATAATATATTCTCATTATTTCCCTTGGCAAATAACTTTCAAAATATGGCATGCTCATTTAAGTAATTCTTTTCAATATGATTAGCATAAATTAATCTACTGGGATTAATAAAAAAAAAAAAGAAAGCACTAGAAAGTATCCTTCAAAGAGAAATCCTATTCCATGATAGTAGTAGCCTTTTCCTTAAGTATTAATCTCTTAGAAGTAAACCCACAGAGCTCACTCCATGGCTCACATGAGCATCAAATAAAACACACACACACACACACACACACACATCCATTCTGTACACTCTTGAGTCTCCATACTTTGTATTCTTGTTGGATATACATGGATTCTCACTTTTCCACTTCTGATACAATTTATTCTTCTTAGTTCATATTTGCTCTGCTACACTGATTTAGCTCTGATTTAATTAAAATAAGATGTTCAAGTATAAATTATAAACAAACTAAAAATAATTTTTAAAAAGCTATACAGATATGGCTTTTTTGGTTCTCTGAGGCAAGTCTACAATAGACATTTACACAATTTTATAATATATCAATATAGTACTTCCTCTTTATGAAAAGGATATATTCAGGCATTTCTGAAGTAGCAACAAATAAGAAGTATATATGTTAAAGATTATAAATTCTTTCTCCACATCTGACATTAAATTTGTTGAAGGGGTTCCATGAAGAGGGCATCTGTAAGTCAGGTATGATCCTTACTAACTTTATTAAGTAAGAAACCATATAAATCAGTCTATAAAATATGAGGTTTTTTTCCCCCCAAAACTATACCAAAATCAAATTCCCTTGAAATAAGAGCAATATTAAATTATAAATTCATTTTGATTTATTAGAAAACAAATCTCCCTTTGACTTTAATGAGAGCGCTAAAATGTGATCCTAAACTCTTTTGAGTTCAGAAGTCTAATATCTATCAGTTATCATTTTGTTTTTATACTTACATCCTGTCTGGATTTAACATGGCCAATTCGCCAGTGGAAGAATGTTCTCATCAACTCTATCCTTTCCTTTTGTTTGCCTATGGCATGCGACAAGCTAGAAATCACCTGAAAACGGTAATTAACCCAATTATTGCGATGTTATAATAACAGTAATTGGTAAAGTAACTTGCTTAAACATCAAAAAATGCCCTAGAGAATTCCTATATGTCACTAGTCTATTCATCCAGTTAACCTCATTATTATCTGTAAAAAGACCAAAAAACTTGACCACATGAATGTACTATGTATCAATGAATAAAGGGGAACAAAAGAGAACAGTAAGAGAAATCTTCATTATGTATCATGGTAATCCTCAAAAAGTTCACATATATGAAAATTAATATGGTCATTGACATTTAATTCAAGAAAGATAACTACACATTTGAATATTTTGCTACGTATACAGAAAGTCTTTGTTCACTAGACTTAAGGGTAGGACCGGGTTTTATTTATTTATTTATTTTTTTTTAATTTTTATTTATTTATGATAGTCACACAGAGAGCGAGAGAGAGAGAGGCAGAGACACAGGCAGAGGGAGAAGCAGGCTCCATGCACCGGGAGCCCGATGTGGGATTCGATCCCAGGTCTCCAGGATCGCGCCCTGGGCCAAAGGCAGGCGCCAAACCGCTGCGCCACCCAGGGATCCCTAGGACTGGGTTTTAAACATCTTTCTGGTCTCTAAGTACCTTTGGTACCTTGGATTAGAAGTTGTTCAATAACTGTTTAAGGATTTTCTGGATTCAACAAACTCATTAAAGCAAACAATAGTTATCCTATAATATACTTTCTCAGGTCTTCTTGTTCTTTAAAAAAAAAAATTTACAAAGGTGTTTAAATCCTAAGATGGTTATCTTCCCTTAAAAAGAACTGAATAACTAAAATACATACTTTAAATTGGCCACCTTAAAACAAAATTTAGTAAATTGGGTATATTTACTTTACTTTTTTTTTTTTTTTAAAGATTTTTAAATTTATTTATTCATGAGAGACACAGGCAGAGAGAGAAGCAGGCTCCCTGCAGGGAGCCCAATGTGGAACTTGATCCTGGAACCCTGGGACCACACCCAAAGGCAGACACCCAACCACTGAGCCCCCCAGGCGTCCCTATTCTGGCTTTTCTTTAAATTATTGTCAAAAGTGGAAAAGGGCACACATTCTAAGACATTAGTAATATTCTATTTCTCGAGCTCTATGGTGGCACACAGCTGTTCATCTTATCCATTTTCAAAAATTGGACACATGTACACTATTTTGTGTGTGATACTTTGAAATTAAAAAAACATGCATTTAAAATATTTTAAAATCTTACAACAGAATTTTGACGGGTATAGAGAAAAATGACATTAGTATCTATTGCTTCAAAAAAGAGAACTATATAAAATGTTTGATTTTATAGGATACCCTGAACATTAAATGTGTGTGTGTGTATATATATATATATACATACATATATACACACACACACACACACACATATTTTTTTAAGATTTTATTTATTGACTTGACACAGAGAGAGCATAAGCAGGGAGAGCAGCAGACAGAGGCAGAGGGAGAAATGGACTCCTGATGCAGGGCTTATTCCTAGGACCCTGGGATCATGACCTGAGCTAAAGGCAGACATTCAACCGACTGAGCCACCCAGGCACTTCAATAAATATTTTAAAAAATATATTATCTTTATTTAGTTCATTAAAACAGTGAATGCTACATCAGCAGACAAGTAGCAGAGGTGTTACCTCTGAAAGGTACCATCCTCCGGGGTGGGGTTAGGGTAGGAAGCGGAAGCAGTAGATATATTGCCCATTCTGCTTTCTTGAAGGTGCTGTTGGGAGGCACAAAATTAGCACAGATCTGAACCTTACCCTCTCATTCTTAAGAGGCTAACAGAAAATGAAATAAAAAGTATTCTCTGTGTGGGGCTCCTGAGTGGCTCAGTCTGTTAAGCGTCTTGACTCTCAATTTCAGCTCAAGTCATGATCTCAGAGTGGTGACATCAAGCCCAGAGTTGGGCTCCTCACTGGGCATGGAGCCTGCTTGAGATTCTCTCTCCCTCTCTCTCTGCCCCTCCTCCCCTTCACCTGTGTGCATGCTCTCTCTCTCTCTCAAAAAACAAATGCTCTGTGTCTATAATAAAATTAAAAAGACTTCATCAATGAATAAAGACATATCACAGATAAAATATGAGATACTTAAAATGGCCCCTAAAAACACGGTTTAAAATGTGGGTAATGCTGTTCCATGATGTTCTCTTAAGAGCAGTTCAGGAAAAAAGACGGAAGGAAAAATTAAGTGTTCTGACATTTAGCATGCACTTTTATTTTTATTTTTTAATTTTTAAAAAATATTTTATTTATTTATTTGAGAGAAACTGAGCAAGAGAGAGAACATTCCAGGACCCCAGGATCATGACCTGAGCTGAGGGAAGATGCTTAACCAACTGGGCCACCCAGGTGCCTGTAGTATGCACCTTTAAAACTTCAAGCACATTGAAGCTGATGACAAAGATGAAATGACATGACCCTGGAATGTTTAATAGGACAAATATGTCTTATTTCTGTGCATCTACCTTTTTTTTTTCCAGTTTCTGAAGCAAACTTCCCTTTGTATCATGTATGACTTGAATACATTTAAGTATTACTTGGCATTTATTACCTAGCAAGATTTTTACTGCATCTCACTTAAAAAGAAATATAAAAGTGAAGACCTCATCTTTTCTCCCAATGGAGACTTCATAGGCTTTCTGCAGCTCCTTCAAGCTGTTGATCTGGTTGCACAGTTGTTTTAAATGTGCTGCGTGTTTTTCTTTCTCTTTTTTCATTTCCATTCTGTGCCAGTCAATAAAATTAAGTCTCCATTTGCTTAGTTCAGATATGATGTTTGTCTGAAAAATAAATACACCAGCAATTAAGCAGTTTAATATTGCTTCTTAAAATTACACTGAAATTAAGAAATATTAAAAATAATCAGAACAAGCAATCAACATTAAGAGCTATTTATAAAAACCACTAATGAGAACCTTTGTAAGTTTAACCGTCACGGCTCTTCTCAGTTCATATTTGCCATATTAGGGAAATGAATTTTTTTCTTATTTTAAGTTACTCTTTATGAAACCTGGTTGTCCTTTTAAAAAAAATTCAGGTCTCCTCCACCAGTAAACAGATACTTTATTTATTCAGGACTTTAATGTTCATATTAAGATGGAAAGAAGAAATGCAAGGGTTATGGCCTAGGCTCAGCCATAGGACAGGAAGTTATTTAGATAGAGGCAGACAATGGAAACCATGGGGATTGATGCTTTCCTCCCCCACATTATTTATCACAAAGGCCACCTTACAACAAACTGTTAAGTGTGGTCCCTTTTCACCCTACTAACTACCATAAGTGAAAATACCAAATCATCATGTTATCAAAGAAACTGGGTAACAATATGATTAACTGAACGTAGAACAAATTAGATGACTACTCCAATGGACTTACACCATGACTGGAAGCATGAAACCTGTTCCAATGGGAGAAATGGTAAAAATTATACTAAAATATTATTTCTAGAATTTATGGTTTCAAATAATAGAGAAATATAAATGCCACAGAACTCTCATTAGAGTAATTTCACTGTGAAGGTGAAATCAGTTTTCTCAAACTGTTTCTCAGAAACACTGTCATTTTCTCCATTATATATTAAATAGCAAAAAACCTCTGCCATTTCTATAATACTGTTTTATTTAGAGGCCAATAATATCACCAAAATAATCAGTTTTTATAGACTTCTCAGTTACACACTATGGTTGCTTTAATAAGCAGCTATAAAATGAATATATGTTGCTAAAACTGGATGCTGTGTTTCAGACAAAAAGAGACATGATATGGTAAGGGTTCGATAAGGGTCTCTGCTACACATAGGCTGAGTCTTTAAAAACATCTGAGAAATTCAGTGGAACTGCAGAACTATTCCAGCAACTGTTGAAAAGTATGCTATTCAAAGTATGGGTCCTGAACTAGCAGTGTCAGAGCTTGTTAGAAGTGCATAACTTCAGGCCCTGGTCAAGACCAACAAGGACAAGCTGTAGCTTAAGAGGATCCCCAGATGATTTGTATGGACATTACAGACTGAGAATTGTAGATTTAAAACACCGGACTAATCTTCTCAGGAAACTAAAGACTTTTTTCACAAAATCTTTTGATTCAAAGAAAAGAACAATAGATAGTGGGATCAAGAGCAAAACTGTTGTACTACATATTAAACTGTAATTGAATAAGCAGAATACCTTAAGTCCTGAACTCCAAAGATCAAGTACATTTTCCATCTTCTGAAGGTTTTCATCAGAAATAAGAAAATCGCTCACAACAATCTCATGGACGTCTGCATGACTAGAAATAGTCCCTGGTGAGGAAGAGTCACCTAAGAGGTTAGAACTGAAAAAATCCATGACTGGGTGTGAAGGCTTCCTTGGTGATGACACTGGTGATGACCCTGGAGAGGAGGGAAAGGTGTGGTGGTCAGGCTGGAGAAAAGATAACCCAAATGTAAGGAGTTCTAATAGAGGGTAAGATGTCAGTTACCTACAGAGGTGGAGCAAAATGCAGAGAAATGACCTTTTAGTGTACTTTTTAAAGATTTTAAAATTTTATTCATGAGAGACACACAGAGAAACAGAGACACAGGCAGAGGGAGAAGCAGGCTCCTGGCAGGGAGCCCGATATGGTACTCGATCCCTGGACCTGGGATCACAACCTGAGCCAAAGGCAGACACTCAACCACTGAGCCATCCAGGCATCCCGTTATAGTGTACTTTTAAATTAAACTGAGCACAGTCTGAAATTAATACTGTAATTTCAGTATTGTCACTGATTCAGGACTAACCAGCACAAGATGCCTCCTATACTCCCTCCCCCCAAAAAGGACCTCTATCCCAAACAAGGATACTTCATATATCCAGGTCCAGCCTGAGCTAAAGTTATTCTCATCTGCATCACCATATTAACATTTACTAAGTGATGGCTATGTTCCTGTAATAGTGTTTGAAAGATGAGCTCTTGGCAGTTTGGTGCCACCTTCAGTCCAGGGTGTGATCCTGGAGACCCGGGATGGAGTGGGACTCCCTGCATGGAGCCTGCTTCTCTCTCTGCCTCTCTCTCTCTCTGTGCCTCTCATGAATAAATAAATAAAATCTTAAAAAAAAAAAAAAAAAAAAAAAGAAAGATGAGCTCTCCTATTGCTCTCCTATTATATGCCGCTAAAAGAGTCAGGCATTACTATCTCCACTTTACTGATGAGGAAACAGGTGCAGAAAGAGGCAACTAACCAAGGTCCTGGTGGTTGTATATAGGTGATTATTACTTCATGTAAAACACTGGTATGGGTTTTAACACCAGCAAAATTCAACTCTATAAGTAGAAAGAGACTAGTAGTTTAGTTGTATCAGATAATCAGCTGTAAGGCAAACTGTTAGCCTTCAACATATAGGTGAAAATATATATACATCTCTCTCTATATATATCCATATATACATAATTCCCATCCTCTGCCCATAGACATGGTGGCATGGAGGTAGGGGTGAAAGCCAGAGCCAGAAAAACTGGCATCTACCTTTAAAAAGCACAAAGTAGGAAAGGTTACTATTCTATCACAGATGCACGTTGGAATTATAGACTGTTTATCATTTCTCACCTATTTTGCTTTTCTTAGGAGGGTCCTGATAACAAGATTAAAAGGCCCCCCTGTCTTCCTTAGTGAATGAGATGAGTCAAACAAAGGTAAAGCTACTACAGGAACTTAAAAGTAAGCCAAGAATGTTTTGCAAAAAGGATAATCATTCCCTAATATATATTTTTATATAAAAAATTTATCAACAAATGGTTCAGGCTAGTCAACTATGAGACACTACCTACGTATTCTGAAGAATAAACACAAAGAATAAAGTAGAGTGACAGAGTACATGAATGTTCTCTTTCACTAACAAGAGTTGCACTTGTGGAAAAGCAAGAGGCTCTGCTTTTTAAAAAATTTTTAAACATTTATTCACCTTTTACAAAATAGAATGACCTAAATGAAGTACTTGAAATATCCCCCGGGGAGTACAGTGCCCAAGCCTTTTATTTACAAGTGAGGAAATAAAGGATAGAGGCACTCTTTATGTGGTGGCTTAAATGGCCTGCCTATACGTCATATAACATCGAGTCACAAGGCAAGCAAAGTGTCCTATTTTAATTATTTCAATCAATCTATGTCAAAGAAAAAGTTTCAATCTGGTACTAGTTTGCTTTTATAATCTCTGTAACACAAGTTAGTCTCTCCTTTCAACAAAGAAAAAGCAAACTTCAGGCTGAACCCACCACCACTAGCAGTATTCAACCAAAACTTAATAATTTTGTCTGAGTTGCTTTTTACTGACTGTTTTCTATTTATAAAAAGGGTATATTAGTTTTATGCTATAATCAGTAATGACACACACCAATTTTCCTTTTAATGAATTTAAGCTAAAAATAAATATATCTGAAGAAAACCAAAAAATGATAGAACAAGTGATATAAAGATAGGACAAAAATCATTAAGTTGGTACACAAATGCCTGAATGTTGGGAAATAATGCCCTGGTTCTTAAAAACATTTAAATTGGCCAAGCTCTCTGACATTCCATTAATTCTTTTAAAGTATTTGCCTGCTAACCTAGCAGTTTTAAGAAAGGATGCCATACACTATAATACATTAACCTGTCTTAATTGTACTATTTTGGAATTTTATGAAATTACTTTAAATAAAATTAGTTAATAGATTAGCAACAGCAACATTAAAGAATCCTGCCAATAAATAATATGGTGAAATTATTCCTCTTATTACACAAATAACATTCACCAAACCATACAATGTTATATATTAATAAAAACAAAGTAAGGCAAAGGCATACCATCTGTCTTTGAATGACTTGAAATATTCAAATCACATCCTTTCCCAACTTCCATCCTTGTTTCTCTTACTACAGGGCTATTTCCTGCTGAAAAGAATTAAAAAAAATTTTTTTTATTAAACCAAACTACTCATATCAAAGGTCTAATGACACATAGCTAATTTAAGAAGGTAACAGTGTCTACAACTTTAGAGCAAGCAAAATACAACTGCTGGGGATACAGGGACACCAAGACAAAGAACAAGAAGAAAGAAAAAGTCTGAGACTAGAAAAAGTCTTACCGTATCACTAGTTAAGCTCAAATTGACCCACCAAACAGAGCTGAAAGAGAATGCAGCCTACTGCAGCATTTAGTCCACGCTAAGAGACTAAGTGGATGACTGGCATTAGAACTTAGGAGCTACGCTAACAACACTGGTTGTTTTCCAGGGGCCTGGGGCTTTTCACTAGCTGCAATCAAACTAAAGTGACACTGGTTCCCCCAGAACAGGGACTTAGTCAATACACGGCAGAAAGAAAACAGAGGAAAACTTCACTAGAATGGCTGTGCCGGAGGCTTACATATACTCTGCCAACTTCAAAATACACCCTGCTTATACCAAGTAACAGCAAATGGGATGATAAATGCATATATTCCAATTCACGCCTATGTGTGAATTGGGATATGTAAATTCACTGCCTGCTGTGTGCTTAAGATCTCAAACCCTTTGTGGAAAAGGCAGAGTATGAATGAATGAATACTAACTTGCATGCTAGAGAAGAACAAGGGTTTTATTTATTTTTTAAGATTTTATTTATTTATTCATGAGAGACCGAGAGAGAGAGAGAGAGAGAGAGAGAGAGAGGCAGAGACACAGGCAGAGGGAGAAGCAAGCTCCATGCAGGGAGCCTGACGTGGGACTCGATCCTGGGACCCCAGGATCCCACCCTGGGGTGAAGGCGGCGCTAAACCGCTGAGCCATCCAGGCTGCCCAGAACAAGGGTTTTTTTTTTTTTTTTTTAAATTTATTTATGATAGTCACAGAGAGAGAGAGAGAGGCAGAGACACAGGCGGAGGAAGAAGCAGGCTCCATGCACCGGAAGCCCGATGTGGGATTCGATCCCGGGTCTCCAGGATCGCGCCCTGGGCCAAAGGCAGGCACCAAACCACTGCGCCACCCAGGGATCCCTAGAACAAGGGTTTTAAATTCCAATTGATGTCCCTGAAAGGCTGGCAAGCCAGGGCAAGGAAAGGACTCCCACTTTGTGTCTCTGGGAATAACAATACAGTAGGACTGCAGCCAGTGGAAAAGGAAACAAGCTTTTGGTAGAGGCACAGAGGGTGAACACATGGATTGACTATTTACATATTTTATAAGACAGTTCGCAGCACTTTGGGTTTGCTCAGTAGGAACTACAGGCTGAGGTCAGGATCATGGTCAAGATCACTATGTAAAATGAATAAATCCCAGTGTCCTATCTCTTGAGGATCAACTAAAATTTAGGCAGAAAATATTCAGTGTTAGAATGTTTCAGTGGCATGTTCTGCCCTTGATCCACTGCAGTAGGTGGACAGACGAGCAATGAAAACTCCAGGTCTGCAGAGGGAGAGGAACCAAATATCGGGGCTGCAATTTCCCAGAAACCCAAGAGCCTGCTGACTCCGATTAGGCTGCATCATGTGCCTTCAAGAAGAGATCCTCAGAGTTATGCCTATTGTTGACAACCGCCCAGGGGACCTTTCTGTGCCCTTTTAAGTAATATTTACTTAGTGAGCTGTTTGGAATCTTGCACTTTAGTGAATAAGGAATGGATAGGTGGAAGGAGTTTTACCCTCCTTTCTCCAGCTTTCATTCATCTATCATATACATTCTGGTTTGTGTTAGCTTTCAGTACTGTCACTGACATAGTCCAAAATGGGTTCACCTTTGTGGTGATTTCAAACAGTCTTCCATACTCACAGAAATGCTACCAACCATGCCCCAGCAAAGGGCAGTTATCAACAATAGGCATAACTCTAAGGATCTCTCCTTAAGAGGTTTTTTTTTGTATATTTTTTTATGGGAGTTCGATTTGCCAAAAATATGGAACACTTCACGAATTTGCGTGTCATCCTTGCGCAGGGGCCATGCTAATCTCTGTATGGTTCCAATTTTAGTATATGTGCTGCCAAAGCCGAGCACAACTTAAAAAGTTCTGAGGGCTACCTATGGACCACCTTTAATTTGGGGCCTTGGGCATTTAGTTTCCAAGGTAATCCTGGTATCTAACGATTGGAACAAGCAGAGGTGCAGTATACTCCACTGAGGAATGTACAATGACTACTGTGTTGCTTTAATTATTATTTTTCATATAAGTAGCACTCAAACAAAATTCACATAAAAATCCAGCTGTCACGTAAGAGAGAGAAACATTGAAATGGAAAAAGTTCCTCCAGATGATAGTGATACACAGGACTGACTGAGAAGAATCACTGGCGAGACATTTTCACAATCATAGGTCAATAGCATTAATGAGCTCAGTAACATCTTAAATTAAGAGATATCTTTAAAAATATACATAACCTTGATTATGAAGAATATCATCAATTACAGTAGGAACCCTAACATCTGGTACCACTTCTCCCTTAGAATGACATGGCTGTGAAGCATCTGATTCAACGTTTGGAGTCACAATGGCATAACGAAGCAGTTCTTCATATTCTTCCTATGAGAAGCCAATAACAAAGAATATATTTATTATAACACATTCAGGCAAAGAACAACAAAGACACAGTTAAACATGTTCTCTACTTCAATTCTCAAAATAGCATTCCCATGTCATAAGCAATGTGTACTCCTTAAAAACAATAAAATCCAACAAATAAACCAATCCAAGTTTCTTCCAGTGATAGTACCTTAGTACACAAATTCCTTCGGCGTGTCTGTCAATTTAGCAGTGGTGACACCAATTACCTAGTGTAGTTGCCTGAAGCCAACCAACAGCTACAAGGCAGAAGAGCCCTCCCTCAACTGGCAGCTGCTTGCAGGCCGGCAGAGACACCATTAGCCACTTCTCTGCTTTTCTGAAACTTAGTTTGAAGATGTTGCTCCCAAAGACTCCACAATAGGATAGTCTAGGGATGAAAAGTAGTTTTGACTCTGCTTACTGACAGCCACCATCCAACAACAGCCACTCAGCAACAACTCTGGGTCTCTCTTCACAGTATGAAAAGAGTATAAGGGAAATACTGGAAGAAGACAAATATTGACGATAGAGAGACCATGAATGTAAACCTGTTTCACTCTATCTGCTAGCACCTTCATAGCACATGAGAAAGGAGTGATAAAAAAGGGATTACGAAGTGTAGACCTTACAGGAATTCCCCAGGCTTAAAAAAAAAAAAAAAAAAAGAATTTCCTTCCTAGCGCAAATACTTAGCTATTTCTTTAGCCAAATCAAAAAATGTTATTTGTGAAGTAAAAAAGTATACTGGAATTTAGTCTCTATTCACAAGGTATTGGTATGATGTAACAAATATTCCTCCTAAGAAGCAGTTACTTTAAAGAGTATTGCATGGACCCACAGAATGTCTTTGCATTAAAAAAATTGGGGGGAAGATTTTCAAGAATGTTAAATGTTATTATTCCATGGGATTATTCTGTGTTAGTTTTTCTCCATAAGAAGTTTAGTTCAGATACAGAACTATCTTCTCAATAGTCCTAATTGTCTTATTATCTGGATTCATCTTCAGTATGAAGATAACCGATGCTCAAAACTACCTCTTTGAAGGGTCATAGTCAAGACCTGCTGAAGCGAACTGAGTGAATTGTCGAAATCAATGAATTATCTTTGATAAAATCATTATATGGTATATGTATTGGAAATTAGCAATTTTTACTCTTTCCCTATGATTTTCTATGAGTAAGAATATTTAACTGCCCACCACACCCAAGTTTCCAGCCATGGTTGTATCACAGTTGGCTGAAGTGTCTTCATGTTTCCCAAAGGAAACCAGTTCCTCCCTGAGAGTGAGAAGCTGTGCAGCAGCAAATGACTTCAGATCATGTTACATGCTTATCATATTACAGAGTCCTAGCACTTATTTCAAGTTTGCATCTTCTGGGTGTTTCTTGTGTGATTTTTTTTTAAATTTTTATTTATTTATGATAGTCACACAGAGAGAGAGAGAGAGAGGCAGAGACACAGGCAGAGGGAGAAGCAGGCTCCATGCACCGGGAGCCCGACGTGGGATTCGATCCCGGGTCTCCAGGATCGCGCCCTGGGCCAAAGGCAGGCGCCAAACCGCTGCGCCACCCAGGGATTCCTCTTGTGTGATTTTTATATTACGAAAAGTTTGAAGAAGCAACCAATTTTGTTGGTGATTCCACACTGAATAAAAAATTTTCTATCAATTTTTTTTATGGTTTTGATCAGTTTATTTGAAGAGGAGATACATTTTTAAGAACCTACCAATTTTTTCTTTCTTTTAAAAGATTTTATTTATTTTTTTTCATGAGAGACACAGAGAGAGAGGCAGAGACACAGGCAGAGGGAAAAGAACAACAGGCAGGGAGCCCGATGTGGGACTTGATCCCAGGACCCTGGGATCATGCCCTGAGCCACAGGCAGACGTTCCCACTTAACCACCCAGGCATCCCAAAGAAAGCTACCAATTTTTCATAATGCACAGAGAAATTGAATCACTATGGTATACACCTGAAACTAATGTAACTCTGTGTGTCAACTATACTCAAAAAAACAAAAAAGCTACCATTTTCAACCATTTATGTTAAGAATCAGAATTTTCTTAATATCATGTAGCCCAAATAAAATACAGATGCAAAAAGGTCACTTAGGCTTATCAAACTATGCTGGTCTTCTATCATTCACCAATGTCAAATCTGCATTTATAAAGGCAGCCTCATTGTTTTTGCTACCTTTGTGAGAAGTAAATGTCACAAATTTAAATTTATAACATAAATCTACACAATTATATTTCTGCTTTAACCTTTTCCTATTGGAATTTGAAGCAAAATTGTTTGAAAACAGGGTTTATGCTGGAAGCTGTTTGAAAGCTGCTGGTCTTTAGGGTAATTAAATGTAAAAAAGTGACTTGGTTTTAGTTTCAGCCTTGATCTGCATATTTAATATAGATTACTTATATACAGTAAATTTAATTACAGCAAGCTCAAATTTTTACATGTCAAGGTTAATTGCAGAAGAGAAAGAGATACTCCAAAGTGAGAATCATTAGAAAGAAAACTTAATCATCAGATTTTGGGGCACCTGGGTGACTCAGCTGGTAAAGCATCCAATTCTTGGTTTCTGCTCAGGTCATGATCTTGGGATAGTGAGATCAAGCCTGAGTAGGACTCTGCTCACGGCAGTGTTTGCTTAAGATTTCCCTCTCCCTCTCCTTTTGCCCCTCCCCCACCCTCTCTAAAATAAATATTATTATTTTTTTACTCCATCTTTTTTTAAAATTTTTATTTATTTACTTATTTATGATAGTCACACAGAGAGAGAGAGAGAGAGAGAGAGAGAGAGAGAGGCAGAGACACAGGCAGAGGGAGAAGCAGGCTCCATGCACCAGGAGCCCGACGTGGGATTTGATCCCGGGTCTCCAGGATCGCGCCCTGGGCCAAAGGCAGGCGCTAAACCGCTGCGCCACCCAGGGATCCCTAAAATAAATATTAAAAAAAAGAACCTTTCATATGGCTATAGTCAACTCCTTAGATATATCCCCTTTATGATAATAAACACATGTCTGATTTTTATTTATTTTTTAAAAGACTTTATTCATGAGAGACAGAAAAAGAGAGAGAGAGAGAGAGAGAGAGAGGGCAGAGACACAGGCAGAGGGAGAAGCGGGTTCCATGTAGGGGGCCCGATGCGGGACTCGATCCCCGGACTCCAGGATCATGCCCTGGGCTGAAGGCGGCAGTAAACCTCTGAGCTACCCAGGGATCCCCCATGTCTGATTTTTAAACTTAAGTTTCCTGACAGAAAATAAAAGTATTTCACATTATGGTTATCACTGAGGTAGGAGGCTCTTATTAGAGAAAAAGTAACTTAGAATTTCAGATACATTTCATTTTTATGTTGACAAAAATAACTACAATTCTTTAAATTTAAATATTCTTAAATTTAAAAAATAAATTCCTGAATCATATCAGTTTTCCAGTTATTACAATAAAAGGAAATACCCAGAGAGTTTGATAAATTGAAGCCCTATACAAGATAATCCACTGGTTTCCATATACTCGAATGTATGAGTCAGTCCTAACAACATATATAAAATTTCAAGGGTAATACTCTCTATGACAGAAAAGGCTAACAGTCCAGCAGCATCTGTTTTCCCTTTATTCCTTTAAGTTTCTAAGACCTCAGGGTCTGACCTGGGCAAATGACCACCCAGCAACATTTCTCAACCTCCCTTTCACAGGTATGGCCAAGAGACCTAGTCTATGGAAATGGCGTGTACAACTTCAGGGCACATCCTTGGAAAGGAAGCTGCTTGCTCCTACTCGCTCTTTCCATGGGTTAGAGCCGGCAGTGAGCTAGCACCCAATGATGCGAACCTCGTCAACACCCTAGGGCATGGCACAGCCACAGGAGAGAAGAGCCAGAGTCTTCAGGTGACCTCAGGACTCCCTACCAGCTCTGACTTACAAGAGACTGTGTATCAGCTCACGCTTTTTTTTTTTTTTAGGATTTTATTTATTTAGTATATATATAGAGAGACAGAGAGAGAGAGAGAGAGAGAGAGGAGCACAAGCTGGTGGACCAGCAGGCAGAGGGAAAGGGAGAAGCAGGCTCCCTGCTGAGCAAGGAGCCCGATGCCCTGCAGGGCTTGATCCCAGGACCCTGAGATCATGACCTGAGCAGAAGGCAGACACTTAACTGACTGAACCACCCAGGCACAACTCACTCAAGCTTTTAAACATTTTACTTAACAATTTTTACTTGGTTCCTGTTAAAGTGGCCAAAATAATACCCTATTATACTTCCCAAACAGCCAAAATAAACTTTTGACTTCGACTAAGAACACATAAAAATGTGGCTGTTACAGATTGAATGTCAGTGTCCTCCTCAAATTCATATATTGATAACCGGAATCTCCAGAGCAGCTGTATTTGGAGATGGGGCCTCTATAGTAATTAAAGTTACCTAAGGTCACAAGGGTGGGGTGCTGATAAGTCAGGATTAGTGTCCTTTTAAGGAGCGCAGAGAATTCTCTATCTGCCCATGCACACGCACTGAGGAAAAGCCATGTTGAGGACTCAGTGAGAAGGCAGCTGTCTGCAGGCCAAGAGGAGAGAGCTCACCAGAAACAGACCCTGCCAGACCTTGCTTTGGTACATCCAGCATTCAGAACTATGAGAAAATAAATTTCAGTTGTTTAAGCCACCCAGGCTACAGTGTTTTGTTATGACAGCCCAAGCCAACTAATACAGTTGGCTATCTTGTACTTATATTTTGATGTCAATTAACTTTTTAATTGGTGACAATTACAACTATATTTAGCCAAATCAGCATTGCTCAATCAGACTTAATTTATTACAACTTCTAGCCTATAACGGGAGGGGAATTAGAAGTCAGTGGCTTTAACTTGTAGCCTCCCTAATCTGACTTCTGCTCTGGATCAGAAAAGGGGGGGATGTAAAAGAGCCAGACATGTATTACAAAGTCCCCACAACAAGCACTATGACTTAGAGCAGAGGTAAGTAGGTGTATATTAACAGCATTCTATGTACATATGTTAATTTATCTTAGGTAAGACTAAAATACTAGTTATTTAAACAATTATCATACTTTCATATATGTAGATACAGGCCAAATGGGCTATTTTAAATTTAAGGATCAAAATAAATAATATTGTGTTTCTTAATTATTAAAACTAACCTGTCTTCAGGTAAATAAGAATCCTGAACTAACAACCAGAACTTGTAATTTTGCTCCCCACCAACAACAGCTGGACTGGTGTGACCCTGAACTACAGGTGAACCCATACATACCATGTAAGGTCAGGGCAGCTGGCTGGCAGTTTGGAGTTGTGCTTGGAGGGAGTTACCAGTCGGTAAGCACCACGGATGCTGCCCATCCCTCAGCATTCATCAACGAAGTTTTAGGAATCATTCACACAACTGAGACAGTGAAGAAAACTCCCTTAGAAGGAGTACTGACTTGTAAGGGGCTCTTATATTAAATGTTTAGTTTTACATATTTGTTATCTATGTAAAAGCATATAGTTATTTTTAACATGTTTTAGTATTCATATTTTGAAATGTTTCCAGGAGGGATCCCTGGGTGGCGCAGCGGTTTGGCGCCTGCCTTTGGCCCAGGGCGCGATCCTGGAGACCCGGGATCGAATCCCACATCGGGTTCCCGGTGCATGGAGCCTGCTTCTCCCTCTGCCTGTGTCTCTGCCTCTCTCCCTCTCTCTCTGTGTGACTATCATAAATAAAGAAAAATTTAAAAAAAAAAGATTAAAAAAAAAAATGAAATGTTTCCAGGAATGGAAATACAGCCAAGTTTTCAACTGTCATCAAGAACCAATAGGGTCGTAAGCTGAGGGTTACTAATAAACAGAATCTCAGGTGGGCTGACATTCTAAACAGGTAAACAGTAACACAAAATTATTTCTGGCATGTTTCTCTCAAATTCTACTCTGGAGATTTATTTTTTTTGATATAAAGCTTTGTCTCCAGGCAAAATGACAACTTGAGATCTTACAAGGTGTTTACATTTTAATATTAAAAGGATCTGAACCCAACAATGACAATGTGTGGGGTTTTGATTCCCTCACCAGCAACAAGCTATTCTTAGGCACTAGCTGAGTATCCTGCAATTCAACTCAATTCTGACACTACTGGAGACAGCATCAGGTTCCACAAAGTAAAGGCTCAGTCCTCTAAGACTTCACCTCCCCCAGCCCAAAACTCAGACACCAGGACCAAGTCCAAGTTACCCCCTGAGCTTATGACTAACCAGCTACACAGACTGGAGGTTCCAAAAATCCCTCTCCCCAGGTCTGATGAATTTGCTAGAGCAGTTCACAGAACTCAGAGAAACATTTTCCTTACCAGATCACCATTTTGTAATAGAAGGATGCAAGAGACACAGGACAAGGTATAGGGTAGAGGGGAAGAGCTTCCATGCCCTCTCCTGAAAGCCAGTCACCCAGCACCTCTATACAGCCACCAAGCTGGAAGCTCTCGGAACCCTCTCCCACTGGGTGTTTACAGAGGCTTCATGACACAGGCAAGCCTGATTAAATCATTGACTCCTGGTGGCAGAACTCAATCTCCAGCCCCTCTCCCCTTCCAGGAGCTCAGGGTGGGTGGGATAAAAAGTTCCAACCTTCTAAACCTGTGGCTAGCTCTTTAGCAACCAGCCCCAATCCTTAGGTGGGGTCCAAAAGCCACCTTGCTAGCATAACAAACACATTTATCACTCTCATTATTTAGGAAATTTCAAAGGCTTTTGAAACCATGTACACAAAATGGGGATGAAGATCGAAATATATTTCTTATTATAAATTGCAATATCACAAGTATAAATTAATCAGTTCTCTCCTGAAGCAAGTTTGAAAAAGGCCGAGATAAAAAATGCAGGAAAGCCCTGCTGCCTTCAAAGACGGCACAAGGTAGAAGTACATCCAAAGCTAGAGCAAGGAAGAAACATCTATGTCACAATTCCACACTATCTTTATCCTAGTAAATATTCACAGTATTTCCCCAATAGCTTCCCAATTTCTAAATCTGTAATTTCAATTAAAGGAAAACATATGTTTCATAAAATATCTTCCTAAAGTTTTTCTCGTATTATACACTTTCAAAAACTTACTCTATTTAGGCATAAACATACTGTCCAGCTTTTCCCCATCTTAAGTGGTACAATTCTAAAACTCAAGACATACCATGTCAGACTCTCTCATTTAAAAACTACTCTAGAAATCTGAATCCATATTTCTGATAATAAAACATGTAGCAATAAAAGAAATTTAAAACAGTTCATGTAAAAACCACACCATCTATCTGTCACCGTCCAGGTCCTGGGCAACAGAATGTGCTGAACGTTGTAGCAACAGGGACTAGAATCTAGAGTAGAACTTTAGGGAATCTAGGGCCCCAGAACAGAGTATTAATTTGCATTAAAGTGAAAGCAAAAAAAAAAAAAAAAAGTGAAAGCAACATTCAGCAGCGATGGCTACAATGAGAAAATCTCAAGGAAAAAAATGTTTCTTGGGATTTCCAGCTTCACTTGTTATGCTGTTTGAAGCTTTTGCACAGAGTATTTGAAGAGCTCATGACTGTTTTCTGAAAGGTTCAAACAATGTAAGGCATGTATGTCCCAAAGTTTGTGCAATAATTCTCGAAGTTTGATTTTATTATAATTTGACCTACATCATACGCTATAAACAAAACGTAATTATAAAATGTACGTGGTGCGAATAAGTGAAAAATGTATTTCTAGTTTTCCCTCATATTGTCACTTGTTTAAAATAAATCACAACAGGGATGCCTGGGTGACTCAGTGGTTGAGCGTCTGCCTTCGGCTCAGGTTGTGACCCCAGGATCCAGGATCCAGTCTCACATCGGGTTCCCTGCAGGGAGCCTGCTTCTCCCTCTGCCTGGGTCTCTGCCTCATGAATAAATAAATAAAATCGTTAAAAACCAAAATAAAATAAATCATGACAAACTAAGACATGTCTTCCTACCTGAAGATCTGAAGAGACAGAACTGCGCTGGTCAGAGTCTTTCTGCATAACGGGAAGTGAGCACTTCTCTTCATCTGATGACATTCTGCACAAACACTATAAAGCAATAGAAACTCACTTCAGTTTTCTTCCCTTGATATTTAAACATTTTAGTTTTCTATATACATACATCCTAACCTGTAAACAATAATCCTGTTAAAATCTTTCAACATATTGAGCACCCACCGACAAAATAAGCAGGCAAGGAAGGAAATAGTAAAAGACTCAATTCTCAGCATCAGTGAGTTTTTAATGTAGTCAAGGAGATGACACAAATATATGAAACGTTAAAGAGAAATGGAAGCCCCTCAGATACATCCACAATGGGGTCTGTTGAGAATAGACTGTGACCAATGTTCCTCAGCAATGTGTAGCAACCTGTATCCTGTTCGCTGTCCTATGATACTAAGGACATTTTTTTTTTTTTTTTTTTTTTTGGTTTTCTCTTTGAAAGTTTATTGTTATTAAAAAAAACAACCCTATACTTTTTACATTTTACATTCACCTCTCAGAACATTTAATGATACCAGTTAATGATGATATATAAAAAGCCCACCAGCTGCTTGAAATGGCTGCAAATTTTTACCATGTACTGGTATTAAAGTGGTTTGAACTCTTTGGAAAAATTGGTGTAACATTAAGTACCGAGATTTCAAATTCCCAGATTAGAAGATTTTTAAGTCAGGAGGAAATTTAGTAAAAATTCAAGGCCTTAAAAGGAAATGTTAATAGAAAAACAAAAACAAAAATACTGTAAAAAATAGGATTTCCCCCCACTCCCAAGTTAGGTTAAGAAAAAAAAAAAATGCAACCAACCCCAACCCATCCCCAATATTTCTCTTAGAAAAGTCACCCAATCCTGAACACAGGGTCTCACACACAAATACAAGTAGCTAAGATACTGAACCCAGAGAGAATGAACAATGTAGGCAAATTCTCTGCTTAAGGAAACTTACCATTTGGGAATATTATTTTAAGAAAAGCAAGACTATACAGAATGAAAGATTCTTATACACCATAGAAAAATTGTTAAAAGTCTTAACCAAAAAAATAAAACAAGTACTTTTAATAACAAGTAAATAAATTTAAAGGGCAAGTAGTAGGGAGCCCGGGAGGCTCAGTTGGGCATCTGATTTTTGATTTTGGCCCAGGTCATGATCTCATGTCCTGGGACTAAGCCCCATGTGGGCTCTGCGCTCAGTGTAGAGTCTGCTAGAGATTCTCTCTCTCTCCCCCCTTCTTTCTGCCCCTCCCGCTATTTGTTTGCACACACATGCACTCACTCTTTTAAATAAATAAATCTTAAAAAAAAAAAAAAAAGGACAAGTAGTGACTATTCAAATTCCCTGAACAGGAGTTACATGTAAAACAGTGGTGAGGAATTAAGATGAAGTTCTGTCCTCACAAACTTTAGAATCTGCAGAGATAGCCAGACACACATAGAATATGAATGACAAAATGGAAAAAAAAAAAAAGCTAGTAGACCCAAAAACAACAGCAGTACAAAGCAGGGAGTAAGGAGTAACTATTTTTCATGGGGTGGGATTATGAGGGTGAAGAAATGGGAACGGAGTCAGAGAATGTTTTAATTAAGAAGATGAACCCGGTATTGAGATCTGAAAGAGAGAGAGATGTAAGGACACGCTAGGCATTAGAGCAGCAGAAGCAAAGACACAGAGGGGCATGTGTGCCAGCCAGAAACATAAGTAGTTTGCATGGCTGAAGCAAAGGGTGCAAAGCGAGGCTTGGCTAAGGATGCAACAGGCAAGGTAAAGAGCTGCTAGAGTATGGAAGATCATTGCGTCATGTCAAAAAATGTGGGCTTCCCTCTAGAGAAGTTATTGAAATGTTTCAAAGTCATGACATGCTCAGCCTCTTCTTGTAAAGCCTCCAGGTTTCTAGCTTGGGCAATCAGATGGATAGTAGTGCCACTCACCAAGGTGAGAATCGGATAGTAGTGCCACTCACCAAGGTGAGAATCGTAGGAAGATAAGCAGGTTGGGAGGGCAGACAATGGGTTCAAAATCAGACCAGCTGGGTGTGAGGCATTGCAGTAAAGCTGTGGATACACTCTTTACAGTGCACAACAAGGACTGTGTCCACGAAGTGAATGCTGCTTTCTGGAGTTAAGGAATGAGGGAGCTCTTCTGCCCTGGAGGGACAGTAAGAGGAATCAGCAGCATAATGGGAAGTGCTGAAAAAGGGAGGGGGAAAAGATCACCCAAGAAGAGGAGTGTGAGAAAGAGTTCTTATTCTGAGGTCCATTCACCCAAATTATATGCAGTATTTTTAGTATAAATGCACATGTGTATTTATCTAGTAAGAGGATCCTCAGCTTCTAATGTGTTCAGAGGGGCCTATAGCCCTCATCAAGTTAAAGGCCTACTACTGTAATGAGATTAATAACTAGAAACACACGCACAGAAAAAACAAAACAAAACTAGAAACAGTAACATTTAAAGGCAAAGACAGGAAAGGAAGTCAGGGGAAGCTCGGATGGTTCAGCGGTTTAGCGCAGCCTTGGGCCCAGGGCGTGATCCCAGAGTCCCGGGATCGAGTCCCGCGTCGGGCTCCCTGCGTGGAGCCTGCCTGGGTCTCTGCCTTTCTCGCTCTTTCATGAATAAATAAAATATTTGAAAGAAAAGCAGAGTGGTAGAATTATCAGAAAGAAAAGCATCATAAAAACTTGGGGAAGGGCGAGGTTAGGGTCCAACCTCGCCGTTCCCCAAGTTTTTATGAAGAAAGATGAAAACTGGGGTCTCCTGAACATGGCAGGAAGGAAGTAGCTGACGTCTATCTAAGTAATTTCGGCGGAAGATGAAGCAGGTGTCCATCACAGCAGCCTGAAACATAAACGAGACCAGGACATCGAGGTGGAAAGCGCAGAGCACGGAGGTCAGGCCCCGGCGCGGGACGCGTCCGCCCCCCGCCCCGCGCGTCCGCCGCATCCAGGGGACCAGGCGTGGGTGGGGCGGGGAGGGCGCGCGGGGAGCTCCACTGGCCCTGGCCGGGTCACACTCTGAAGAAAGCGTCGGCCACGGGGGCCTCTCCCCTGCGTCTTCACGGGCCGGAACCGCCCCCCCCGCCGCCCCGCCACCGCCGGCTCCGCGGCGTAGGAGCCCCGGCGCAAACACACGCAGGCCGCGGCACCCCCCAGCCCCGCACGGCCTCCGCCACCCACCGACGCGGCTCTCCGCGAAGCCGGACGCTCCCCTCCGCGTCTCGTCCCGCGGCGCCGCCGCCACAGCAGCCGAGCAGCGGCTCCCGGCAGCAGCCCGACAGTTGCAGCCGCGGGAGGAACAAAGGACGGCGCTGTTCATTGGCCCCGAGCTTCAGCAACCTGCCGCTTGATTGGCCGCAGCCTCGGGGGCGGGGCCCCGGCCGCCGGGGACGCACCGGGCGGGGCGGGGTTCTGGAGGGAGAGCCCCGCCCCCGGCGCCGGCCGCAGCAGGGGGCAGGGCCGTGGACCGGGGAGGACCCGCGGGGGCGGGGTGTCTGGAGGGAGAGCCCGGTCCCCGGCGCCGGCCGCAGCAGGGGGCGGGGCCCTAGGCCGACGAGGACCCGCGGGGGCGGGGTGTCTGGAGGGAGAGCCCCGCCCCCGGCGCCGGCGGCAGCAGGGGGCGGGGCCGTGGGCCTATGAGGACCCACCGGGCGGGGCGGGGCCGAAGGAGAGCCCCACCCCCCGGCGCCGGCCGCAGCAGGGGGCGGGGCCCTGGGCCGACGAGGACCCGCGGGGGCGGGGTGTCTGGAGGGAGAGCCCCGCCCCCGGCGCTGGCGGCTGCAGGGGGCGGGGCCCTGGGGGAGCTCCGCCCGCGCCCGGGAGCTGAGCCGCGGGCTCTCTCCGGTCGGCCCCGGGCCCCGCTGGGTGAGAGGGCGCCCAGCTGCGCTGATGACCTCCGATGACCCCCAAAGCCCGTGCTGGCCCTTGTGCACGAGAATCCTCTTGTCCGTAATGCCCTGCCACAGGATCGTTGGAGGTGCTTTTTAAAAGTACGGGTTCCTGACACCCACCCCTCTGCTTAATTCCTTCCGTCTTAGCGCCAGGGAATCAGAATTTTTTTTTTTTTTTTTTTTATTTATGATAGTCACAGAGAGAGAGAGAGAGGCAGAGACATAGGCAGAGAGAGAAGCAGGCTCCATGCACCGGGAGCCCGATGTGGGATTCGATCCCGGGTCTCCAGGATCGCGCCCCGGGCCAAAGGCAGGCGCCAAACCGCCGTGCCACCCAGGGATCCCCCAGGGAATCAGAATTTTTAACGAGGACTACCAGTGATTCTGGTGGAAGAGTCAGCGAACCACACTGTAAGAAACTGCTGGACGGCGTGTTACTAATGACCTCAGGTCAGGCCCTTCTGGCGAAGTGACTATGAACCTTAGAATAATCGGGTCATAATTGTATCCTGGCTCTACCAGCTATTCGCTGCCACCTTGGGTAATGCTGCCCACATTAGGATCCAGGTTGCAAAGGGGGAGCCCCGTCTGGGGACCAAGTAATGAGCTCTGGCTGTTCTCAGGCTCCCTTTGTTACGGGAGGATGAGGTGTCTGCGTTTTGTTTGTTTCTGTAGATAGAAATGGCATAACCTGGGCCCGTCTACCTTCCCGTTGGCAGAGCCAGACTTCTACTTGTACAAACAATGAAGTCAGAAGAGCCAGCAGTTTCTTTGGCATGAGCTATGCTTGTGTTCCTCTCCCCCGCCCTCTCCCGTGGTTATCATAAATAGAACAAATTCCTACTAATGTATATGAATTCATACCTGGTTGAAATATGTTTTTGAATTGAAATGCAACTAATGACTCCATACACTGTAATTTTTACTGATGGACTTCCCCCTTTCTCTCCTGCCTCTTGGCTCCATGTTGCTCTTTTCTGTCTTCTCTGTCCTGGGGGGGTAGATTTTCATAGAAAAACATTGGGTAGGTCATCTCCATTCTTCTGTGAGGGCACAGAGAGAAAGAGACCAAACCTAATCTGGATATCAGGAATTTAAAACGGATTCTTTTTCCAAGATTCTGAGAGAAGGGGAGAGGGGAAGAGATGGAGAAAGAGAGAATCAAACACCTGCAAATTCATAATTAAATTGCCAGCTTGAACCTTCATAATTATTCATTCAACAAATAATAATCTAACATTCATCAGATGTAAAACATTTTGTTGGTGCTAGGAATAGAGTGGTGAACAAAATAGACACAGTCTGCCCTCTTGGGAAAAAGGACACATCAAAGAGAAACAAAAAACCCCACACATGTGAATAAAAAATTATGAATTATGTTTGAAGAGAAGGGATAGCAGGAAATGCCTGACTGAGAAAGTTCATTTAAGCTGAGACCTGAAGATGAACACGTAAAGAACTTATTTTATCTAATAAACACACATATGTTACTATGTTCTGGGCATTATATTCATTAACTCATTTAATTCTCAGATTATCTCTATGATATAGATGCTGTACCCATCCTTGTTTTAAAGATATGAAAACTGAAGCTCACAGAGTTTATGTGGCTTGCCTAGGATCACACAGCCAATAAGAACAGAACTGGTGTTCAAATGGAGGCAGTCCAGACTCCAAGTCCATGTTCTTATCATTCAGTATGCTCTGTTGGGAACTGCATGTCAGTTATGTATTGGATGGTGTCCTCCAAAAAACGATATTTAAGTCCTAATCCCTTGTACTTGTGAATATGATCTTACTTGAAAATAGGGTCTTTGCAAATATAATCGAGTTAAAATGAGGTCATTTTGGATTGGAGTAGGGCCTATCTAAAACTAGTGTCCTTTTGGAGAGAGAGATATAGGGAAGAAGATGAAGGCATTACAGAGAGTCAGACAGAAAAGTTCAGTTTTATTTTTTTATTTAAAGATTTTATTTTATTTATTCGTGAGAGACACAGAGCGAGAGAGAGAGGCAGAGACACAGGCAGAGGAGAAGCAGGCTCCATGCAGGGAGCCCGACGTGGGACTCCATCCTGGGTCTCCAGGATCATGCCCTGGGCTGCAGGAGGCGCTAAACCGCCGCACCACTGGGGCTGTCCAAAAGTTCAGTTTTAAATATGCTATTTGGAATGCCTAGAGATAGCCCAGTGCACTGTCCTTTAGGCCATTTGACATACATGTCTAGAGCCCAGAAAAGAGATCTGGACTCATAAAAAAAAAATGGGTATGCTTTGGATATAGATCTGTGGAGGACTCCAAAAAGGCTCCAGTTCTTCATATCTCCCATATCAATGTCCTTTGCCATGCCCTCTCATTAATGGCCAATGGGATTTAACAAACGTGGTGGAGGCAGAGGCTTTAAAGGCACTTGTGTGATTGACTTGGCTTATTCTTGCCCTCTTTTTTGATCATGGGGACATGCCTAGACTAGCCAGTTGGAAGATGAAAGACATGTGTATTAGACTTGAGGTGCCTTGTCATCCTGGTGGAGGCCATCCCAGATCAGTCTGTAGCCTACTGACATTCAGACAGGGGTGAAAGTCCAATAAAAAATGGTAAGACCATCAGGTAAACTTCTAGAGTCATGAGCTCAGTGAATGTTGATTGTCTAAAGCCACTGTGTTTTGGGTGGTTTGTTATGTAGATTAACTCGTAAGAGAGAACTGATAAGATGCAATTTAAAGCTAAGGAACTAGATGAGACAGCCCTGGGGGAAGCAGGGGTTGGGGAGAGTAGGCAGAGTAGAGAAGAGGGTTCAGAACCAAACCCTGGAGTCAGCTACTGGTTAAGGGCTGGTATCCTTACATGTCAATGGAGAAGCAGCAAAAGAGACTGAGAAGGAGAGGCCAGAGAAATGGGAGGAGAACCTGGAGAGGCTTCAGTAAAATGCTAGTGAAGTGGCTAATGAGTTTAATGATATGGAGGCCTTTCCGGGCCTTTAGGTGCCCTAAATTCTGAACCTCTGCTCTAATAATCTTTCATCTTCTTTTAATCATCACTGTTTTAGATTTGGCTGTTGGTGAATTTGGCTTGGATTGTTTCTATAGTTGCATGTCTTCATTTCTTCTTTCTACAACTCACGCTTCATAATGCTGACAAATCATCTTCTTAAAATAACATTGCATTGCATAACTTCTCCCTCAAAAACCTTCCATGGTGTTATATAGCATTCAAAGCTCTCCTAAATGCAGAAGATCTAGGCTGGAATCTTTAAATTGTCCATGTGCTAGGTATACAACTTCAGGGAAGTTCTGTATCTTTTATGAACATAAGCCACATCTTTTTAAAGTTGAGAAAATAATAGAACCTACCAAAACTAAATCTAAATCTGAACCTGAATCAACCCATCTATCTACCTATGAAAATTATCCCTTTTGAAGCTGGGGAGATGTCAGCCTAGTTAGATTATGTGTCCCAGTCTACTTTGCAGTTTAGTGAGGCAATTGAATATGTGTGGAAGTGGAATGTACCATTCCCTGAACTAGTTTTTAAGACTTTAGGTATGTTTTTTCTGAGCCTTTTCTTTCCCCACTGTGTTGAATGATCATGTGAAATAGAACTCCTTTGCCAGTTCTGTAATATTAAAAAAAAGTTTTTTTCCCCTTAAATACTTGTTTTTGGGGGTCAGTCTGTTACAGCCATCACTAATATAATTTCTAGGTGTGTATAGATGGATACGACACTGTTGGGAGGCAATGTATATGAAAGTATTTTTTAAATTTTTTAAAGTGAGGTAAAATAGCATAGGGTTTGGAGTCATAAAATCTGGTGTTTAACTTTTTTCCAGAAGTTAGCATCAAGTTTTATGTCTCTCTAAGGACCCCATGGGAACATTTACTATCAGTGGTGGCAAGAGTTGAAACCCGTGTCATTTTTGCTAGACCTGGGTTAGGGGATTGATTTGAAACTTGTTTCTTTTTCAGGTCATCTGTGACTCATCTTAAAACGTCTCCTGGGATCCCTGGGTGGCTCAGAGGTTTGGCGCCTGCTTGTGGCCCAGGGGGTGATCCTGGAGTCCCGGGATTGAGTCCCACATCTGGCTCCCTGCAGGGAGCCTGCTTCTCCCTCTGCCTACATCTCTGCCTCTCTCTCTCTGTGTCTCTCATGAGTAAATAAATAAAATCTTTTAAATAAAATAAATAAATAAATAAATAAATAAATAAATAAATAAATAAATATTAAGAAAAGGTCTCTTCACTCTATTTGTTTAGCTGGGACTTTAAGGGAAAGATCCTCAATCTGGGAATCTAACACAAATGACTTGTCCTAGGGTAGCAACCGTAATTTAGTCTATCACTGTGATTTTATGGAGGAGTAAATTAGATCTAGAGGAAAATAGATTTACTTTTCTTGAGTTGCACATCTGAAGAGAGAGAGAGAGAGAGAGAGAGAGAGAGAGAGAGAGAGAGAGAGGCATGTCCAGAGGAAGGGAAAGGAATAGCGGTGGAGATGGGGAGATTTGAGTCAGAGCCCTTGCCAGGGCCTCTGTCTGGGTAGAGGCTGCCATAATCTTATCTATCTTTCCACCAGACTGCCAGACTCAGATTTTCTTCCTTTCTTTTTCATCTCATCTACTCCTCAATTCAAATGTACCTAAGGCTGGACTTTGTTTCTCCAGGTCATAGGTGGTTGACATAATAATAATTTAATCTATACAGAGAGAGGAACCAGCCTCCAGAGTGCTCCTCTCCCTGTGAGTTATGAACACTGGCCTTCTGGAAACAATGTTTTGGTTTTTCTGAATCAGATAAATGACTTGATGGTGAGATTTGAGTTCCAGCAGGAAGGTGCGCAAAGAACACGGTAGATTATTTTTGGGTAAGAGGCTCACAGTGTGTGTCCCCAAATAGAACTTCTGTAGCTGAATTCATAGAACACATTTACCTGAGGCAGAGCAAAGGGAGAAAGAAAGACTGTCACTTAGCCAAGACACAGGGTGGTAGCAGGCACTACGAGCGCTGTGGTCTACAGATGTGGCACCACGGCAGTGCTGTGCAGGGGCAAGTATTTGCTGTGGAGTAAGAGCTTGTTCAGGATATTTTGATTCCCTGGATTCCACAGTTATATTTTGTTACCCAGCACTCCCTGGCTCTTTTATAGTAGAGGGGGGTTAATTTCTTGGCTTCCTCATCAGCCTTCTGTTCTTCCTAATTATAAGGACTCATCCGGGACCCTCTCCATTAGCATCCTCCAGCCATGTAAAATCTTCTTCACCTTTCATGTTTCTTTCTTTGGATAAAGCCATCTAAGTCTAGCTGTGAGAGGCAGGATTAATTAGTTTTTCAGAGAATAAGTTAGTGAGTCCCACTGATGTTTTGAATACTACACAGATGCTGTATTCTTGGGTCTTTAGGGTTTCTGAGATGGGTTTGCAGATCAGGGTAATTCAGCCCAGTGATGAGAACCTGTGCAATTGGAGGTTAGGGAAGCATATGCAAAACCGACCAGAAGCCACTGCACTTATCAGCAAATTTCATATGATTGTTTGGTAAAAGCTCCACAGGTCTACACAGGTCACCTCTCTCAGGACTCTGCAACCAAATGAGCCAACTGTGGGCCCCTTGCAATCAAGAGTTTACAGCTACAGGAGCCCCGGAGACAGAGGCTGGGCCCAGCGAGGAGCAGCAGCACTCAGGCTCCTGCTCCCACAGAACTCACAGGAAGAGTTCTCTCATAAAGACGTTTGTAGTCAGAACTTTATGCTGCATTTTTATTCAGGAAAGAAGCAGGAACAAAAGAGTGTCATTTCCTAGGAATCCAGCACTGGAGAAATGAGGAAAATTCTTCCAAGGCTGGTCTTCCATGCAGAATTGAGGAAACTATTCTGTTCAGCTGATGCAGTATGGTTTGAGGTTGATAGCACAATCATCAGAGAAGATGGAATTGATGAGCTAGCCAAATTGTATGGAGTTGAGGATACTATGTCAGAGATGACATGGCAAGCCATGGGTGGGGCATGCATTTCACGGATGCCCTCACAGAGCACTCAACTCTGATCCAGCCTGCCAGGGATCAGGTGCCATGGCTGATAGTAGCGCACCCCACCTGACCCCGGCATAAAGGAGCTAGTAAGTCGCCTGCAATAGGTTTTCCTATTATCCGGTGACTTTAGGAACATTGTAGAGCATGTTGCTTCAAAACTCAATATCCAGGGCACCTGGGTGGCTCAGTCAATTGACTGCCTCTGGCTCAGGTCATGATCCTAGGAGTCCTGGGATTGAGCCCCTGAGTCAGGCTCCCAGCTCAGGAGGGAGTCTGCTTCTCCCTCTCCCTCTGCCCCCGCCCCTGCTTATGCTCTCTGTCTCTCTCTCTCCATCTCAAATAAATAAATAATCTAAAAAAGATTTTATTTATTTATTCATGAGAGACACACAGAGAGAGGCAGAGACAGAGGCAGAGGGAGAAGCAGGCTCCCTGCAGGGAGCCTGATGTGGGACTTGATTCCAGGACTCCAGGATCACACTCTGAGCTGAAGGCAGACAGACGCTCAACCACTGAACCACTCAGGCATCCCAAGTAAATAATTTTTTTTTTTTAAAAAGCTCAATATCCCATTAACCAATGTACTGGCCAGTAAGCTGAAATTCTACTTTGATGGTAAATATGCAGGTTTTAATGAGATGCAGCCAATAGCCAAATCTGGTGGGAAAGAAGAGTTTTTAAATTTGTGAAGGAAAAATTTCATTTTAAGAAAATGGTCATGGTTAGAGATGGAGCCATAGACATGGAAGCCTGTCTTCCTGCTGGTGTTTCCATTGAGTTTGTAGGAAATGTGATCACACGACTAAAAGACAACTCGGAATGGTACAACTCGGAATGGTATATCACTGATTTTGTAGAGCTTTTGGGAGAATTCACAAAATAATATCAATTTTCATGTAGTTCATAACAACTTCAGGTTAATTTTTAAAAAATATTTTATTTATTTATTCACGAGAGAAAGAGATAGAGGCAGAGACACAGGCAGAGGGGGAAGAAGGCTCCATGCAGGGAACCCGATGTGGGACTCAATCCCAGGACTCCAGGATCATTCGCTGGGCTGAAGGCAGAAGCTTAACCGCTGAGCCACCCAGGCGTCCCAGGTTAATTTTTTAAAGTTAGAATTTGAGGGGTGCCTGACTGAGTCAGTTGGTAGCACGTGCAATTCTTGATCTCAGGATCATGAATTTAAGCCCTATGTTGGGTGTGGAACCTACTTAAAATAAATTTTTTTTAAAGTTATAGTTTGATACTATTTGCTTACAATTGTCTATTACAACGAAATGTATAGATTTGGTACTGTTTATCTGTACTTCCAAGTAAACTATGGAAAATTGCTTTTTTTTAAACTGTGGTTCCAATTTTATTATGATGATTAATTACTTGGAGAGTTTTATAATCTGAATTCTTTGTGTGTTCTCCTAGCTATATTTTCTTTAAAGCCTTTTAAAAGTATATGGAAAAAATAAATAAAATAAAATAAAAGTAGATGGTAAATTGTACACCTTCACTATTGGAAATATAGGTTAGGCAGGTTTTTGTGAACATTGCTTTTCCTTTTGGTAGGTAAATAAAAGCTTGTCCATGTATCAGAAAAAAAAAAAACCTATGCAATTCTAAATTATGGCTCTTCCCTTCTACCCTCCCTTCCCTTCTTTTTTTATTCCCTCTGTTTTCAATGGAGGGAAGGACAGAGAAGCTAGATCCAGCAACTGAAAGCAGATTTGAAATGTTATGGTAGGTAGAACTTGTTTCATCTCATTGATAGTACCATTTGTATGGATTTTTTTTCTGTTCCAGTTTGTGAGAGGTGATGCCAATCATTCCGCCTCCCATCTACAAACACATTCCAAAGTTCAGTTGTAAGTGTATTGTTTGTAAGTTGAAATGCATCTTTCTACAGAAAATTGAAGATACTGTAACTCCAAGATTAGCTCAGTTATGATTTTCTAATGGGGCTGAAACGTTGTTCACAAGCAATAAAATAAAGTAGAAAACAATACTGTTGCAATACTAGAGAGCTGGATAAGGAGGACAAATAATAGTGAATGAAAAAATTTTTTTACTGTGTTTATCTTGAATGCTGATGAGAAGGACAAAGGGTGGCATGATTGTGAAAGCAGGGCCATGCGGTGTACCCAAGAGGGGGCGAGTCGAAAGCATATTGAACACGGGACTCAATGGGGTGATGGCAGATGAGGAGACACTCAAAGCTAGTGTGAACCCCTTCTATTTTCCCGCTCTCAGATACCACGGGGGGCTGCCAAGCTCCCAGCCCCTTGTGAGCATGTGTGCCTGCTGACTTCACACAAGTTTATGGTGTAAGAGGAAATGTTAGTCTCACCTTATACAGTCTGTGTCTGCATCTTCATGGGTCTCCCATTTCCAAATCTGTTGAAAGATAGGTGAAAGGAGGTTGGGAGTCCCAGATCGTAGCCTCCATCGTGTTGCTTACCCCTCCGGGTCAGTCTTCAGTCTGATATTAGTTCCCATTATATACCCCCCTCCAATCCCTCAGGTCTTCTGAGTCCCTAGCCTGCATCAAAGTCACCTGAATCATTTACCAAAAACATGGATTGCTGGCTCCACCTTCAGCAGTTCTGACTAAGTACTCTTGGGGTTGAACCCAAGACTCTGCATTTCCAACAAGTGCCCTGCTGACTCTGGGGCTCTGTCCTGGGCCATACTTTGCCCCAGGTCAGTCCAGGTCCTCCGCTGGGAGCAGCATCTGTTGGGCCCCAGGCGTCAGCCTTCTCCACCCGCGTCACAATCGGACCTCTCTTAGGGTCTGCGCAGGCCCCTCCTAACTTCCTACGTGGTGCTCTGGAGGTTGAAGTCCATTCCTTTCCTAGGTCCCGAAGATACCTTTCCAGACTGAGGACTATGGAGCCCTGTTCAAGAGGAGACCTCTGGGGTTCTGGAGCTTGGGGGTCTCCTCTCTTCAACTCAGTTCCTCTGTTCTTCTCAGTTGCCTCTGAAGAGAGTTGCCTCTCTTCAACTCAGTTCCTCTGTTCTTCTCAGTTGCCTGCCACATATTCACCCCCAGCAGATCCACTCGCTGAAAACCCCCTAAGTAGCACCAGGTCCTGATCTGTCCTCTTGGCAAGTGGGTGTCTGATCCTGAGAGCCAGTTTGTGTCGCCTCCAATAGCTTTTAGCAGACATCTGGTCCCTGCCTCAGAGCTGCCATCGTTGAAGCTGTGAAGCGACTTCTGGGGACCCAGTGCCACAGCCTTGGCTCCCTGACCTGTAAGTTTGGATTCTTCTCATGTACTATCTCATCACTCACTATCTCATGGTGACCTTTATCCTCGGGAAACATATATTTTGCTATTAGTTTGTTACAAAATTCTGTGTCGTTAAATCATGGGACCAGGACTACATTCCCAATAAATTTAGTTTGATAATATACAGGAAATTGTGATGATTTTTCAGATTTTTTTTTTCAGTTTGAAGCTCATGCAGCCTTGGAGTAAAGCCAAAGTCTCTATAATATTTCCTTTGTTTGGTCCCTAACAACCTATCTTAAAACAAGCCTTCCCCCTGACTGCTTCCTGGTGAATCATAGGGGCTAGTTCATGCACAGTCACAGAGTGTCTTCTCAGGTCCCCAGGAAATGCCCCCTTCCCTAAGTGACCTGCTGCCAGGACCTCAAATAGCCCCAGAGACCCTGCTGATCCTGCCTAAGGTGTCTTCACCTCCCACACCCACCAAGATGGCTCTGCTCTCTCAGTCAGCTGCCAAAGGCATATTGCTGGCCACTCTGCCCTGTCAAAAATTAATGTCTCTGCTGAATGTATCGGCACCTATTGTTAGCAGATTGCTAGTGTTATGCACTGTTGATAGAGACATCGATGATAGAGCCTTGACCTGACAAAAATGTCACGGCACCAATAGGCTCTCTAAGAATGTGGGAAGGATCCCTTTATCTTTTGTCTTCTGTGTTTTTCCTGGGTTCCAAAGTAGTGCTTCTGGTGGTGCCAGTGACTAGAGAGGATTTAGTGAGAAGGACCTTCCGGCAGAGGTGGCCAGCTGTCTACCGGAATTCCATTATGTAGAATTAGTACCAAGAAGCAGCTGCCTGAGATTTTAAAAGTTTTTGAGACTCCCACCCCACCTGTGCATTCAGTGGAATCATGGAATGAGTTCACCACAGTTTCACATTCACAACTTCACAGAGCTGATGTGTATCATTTCCAGGCCAAGGAGTTTAAGGAGTAGATGTAACTCCCTTTCCTTTCTTTCTCCTTCAGCTGACTCTAAGACCCAAGGGAATGTCAGAATGTAGGATGGAAGGAACTAGAACACCTTGGACTCCTCTATAAGCAAAAATACATTCTCTGTACACTTAAAAATGATTAAAATGGTCAATTGTTAATAATAGTTTGCCACAATTTAAAAACTACATTTCTACTATTCTAAATTACTAAAAATTTGAGGCTTATGTGTACAGGAGCTAATGTTACCCTAATTAATTCTCATCTAAGTTCATTCTCATTTAGAGCTCCATTTCCCAGAAACTTATTTCAGGCCACACACAGGGTGCAGTAGAAGCAACACTCAAAATTCCTTTTTTCTTTTCACATTGGCCCTTTGTCCTTGACAAGTCTTTCTGTGGACTACTTTAATACTCCTTTAAAGACCTTTCTAGAAACAGACTCTAGTTATTATAGAGTAATAGTTAAGCTCACAGACCCCAAACACAATTTTGTTGGGTTTGAACATCACCTCTGCCCTTTACTAGCTGTGTGACCTTCGGCAAATTACTTTTAACCTCTGTGTGTGTCACTTGTGTTAACTGCAAAATCATCGGGCAATAATATTACTTATCTAGACATCCTTGTGAGGATTCCATGAGTCAAAAGATGTAGAGTACACATATCTGGCTGAAGAACAACACATCACTGTTACATTATTGATGATATTCATAGCCCTTTTAGTCACACATGTGTGAATCTTGGATAAACAATTTTAATTTGAATTGAGCTTCTTTCTACAAAATAGTAAAATGCCACATTAATAGAGATGTGATTTCCACTCTGAGAGGAAGGGCATGTCCTTACATTTTGCGGTGCTAAACTCAAAAGTACTTGAGTTATGTATCAAGCAATGTGCGAGGCCACTTCACATATTTTGCTCCTAATTGTATCAAAATTCTGCATAATTAAATCATTAGATCGGAAATACATTCACAATAGTTGGGTGGTATGTGGGGAATTGTGATAAAATGTTAACCATTATTATAGGTACAATACTGTATTATGTATTTACCTGTAAGGTATAAGAATTAATTTTTAGAATGTTATTTGCCCTTTAGAGTTTTTATTAACAAGAAAAAAAGCAAATATATAAAACCAAGTCAATTAAAAGTTATTTATCTTCTGGAAACACCAGAAAAGAATGACTTTAAAAAGTGAGTTTTTGCAAATCTCAAGTGTCATCTTTATCCACTAAGATAAATAAGATACATAATCCTGATACTATATAAAGCAAGCTCTATCATAAACCCTCTAAAAAATATGTAGATTCTAATAATTTGAAAAAAATAAAGGTTTTTTTTTAAGTTATGGGTTGATAGAATTACGTATTTAAAAAGAACTTTGTGTTGGTTATCATTTAACTTACGTGAGTCATTCTTTTCCCAGGATGTGTGGGTCGGTATTTGAAACATTTTAATGAAAATTTAAATGTCATTGGTTTATTTTCTATGACATTGTACACTCATCAAATGTGTCTAAACACATAGAATTCTAAGAACATATGCCAAAACATGTTCTTCTGCAAAATCAAATTTAAATAAGATTGCAAAATACCATGATAACCCTATATAGACTATAATTCAAATAATTGAAATCACAACTGAAGATGCTGACAGAAACATACACAGTATAAAAGCATTAAGTTTACTATGAGAATAATGAGGAGATGTAATCGATTTGGTCAATTTCTAAGAATCAAGTCACATAGATTACCCACATTTCTTTAAAAAGAGCTTTAAAAGTGAACAGATATAAATTCACTATGACCAGTGAATATATGATATATATTTATATAATGTAAATATGTAATCTAAATTATTTTAAAGTATAGGGCAGCCCGGGTGGCTCAGCGGTTTAGCACCTGCCTTCAGCCCAGGGCCTGATTCTGAAGACCTGGGATCGAGTCCCACACCAAGCTCCCTGCATGGAGCCTGCTTCTCCCTCTGCCTGTGTCTCTGCCTCTCTCTCTCTCTCATGAATAAATAAATAAAATATTAAAAAAATAAATTATTTTAAATTATAAATAATCCAGTCTTAATAAAAGTATGGAAAATATATGGGAGGGTTTTTATTTTATTTTTTTTTTTGAGGCAAAAGGGATTTGAAGAAAATTCGATGGAAATATTGCTATCCAACACTGTCATTTAGAAATTACTTTTCAAGGAAAAAAAGTTTAATTGTATTGCTAATTAAATATCTTTCACCCTCCTAATAATAAAATTCTAATCATAGGTGGCTGTGAATACTTTAAATTTTCTCTTGTACACTTTGCTGATGAAAAATAATAAGATTTTATTCATGTATTTATTTATTTATTAGCAAGTGCAGGCGTGCACGAGAGTGTACAAGAGCTGGGGGAGGAGCAAAGACAGAGAATCTCAAGCTGACTGTGTATTGGTGCGGTGGGGGTCTGTATCTCGACCCTGAGATCATGATCTGAACCCAAACCAAAAGTCGTTGCTTAACTGACTGGGCCACCCAGATGCCCCAAGACTCCTTTTTTTAAATTAGAGGTTTTATTATTTTATTATTTTTGGCATGTATTTTTTCCTCTTCCTCAGTTCCCTATTGCAGCCCATAAAATCCCAAATCTTATTCAAAGCCTATATAAAATACTACTTCCCCTAAGAAGCCCAGTTTTTCTTTTTCTTTTTCTTTTCTTTTTTTTTTTTGATTTTATTTCTTTTGATGTCTTCCCACCTCATGATCTCCATCTGCTTAACTCACATTGCATAATTCTGTGTATCTGCGGTATATCGCTGGGTCCTCTGGGCAGATTGTGCCTTCTTCCTTTTTGTGTCACCTGGGGGACCAAGCACAGGCCTATGTGCAGTGGGCCCTAAATAAATACTTGCTGAATTAAAAATGCTAAGTAATTATGGTTTTTCCAGTACTCTGTACAATAATTTGTGTTTGCTGTTGTTCCAAACCTCGGTTCACTTACGTAGGTCTGCAAATGCCTTCCGAACAAAGCTCAGCCTGCAGCATGACTCAGCAACGCAGTCTGTGTAGCTTCTACAGAATGAAAGGAAGATTCCTTCAGCCACACCAGGGGGCAGTGTGATACACATCTGCATGGCCATCAAGGCTCCTAAGCGAGGAAAAAGGATGCAGTGCTTCTGCAAAGAAAACATTTAGAAAATAATACAAAAGGGGTAATGAACTTAATTTTCTGTACTTTAATCAGACATCCCAAGATTGCCATGCTGTATATCACTGCTGCTGACAGGGAAAAGTGGAAAAAAGTTTTATTATTTGTGTTGTCAACAGGTACACAGAGAGAAATAGACGTGTATCTCGACAGACAGGAGTCCATCTTTGCACTTATATAAAGGTATAGGAAAAAAAAGGTATAGAAGTGATCATTTTGAAAGTAAATGTTGTTATATTATTGTGTAAATATGAGAATAGCTATAAAAGGCACAATTATTATTTGCAATTCAAATGGTCAGAGCATCTTACTTATCAATTAAGAGATTAATCTGATTCTCAATACATGCATTTTTTGAGTTACAAGATGGATGAATTTAGGAGCAAGTGACTGATTTGTGCAAATTTTTTTTCCATGCTTACAAATAGCATTTTTGCCTCAAAGTTGGGATTTCATCTGAAGTCCCACTGCATCTGACATATGTAGAATGAGGGACGATTGCATTATACTGCTCCCAGTGCCGTGCCGTCGTCTTCTGTGCAGTAGCACACTCCGTGCTTGTTAGGTATCATCACTTCCACATTTCAGTTGATGAGTATTTACTGGAACTGTAGGATAAAGGAAGCACTCACTAACAAAGGCAAATGTCTCCTTTAGGGCTTATTGTGGACATTTGTCATTGTGGGCATTTCTGATTGCCCAGCACCCTTTGAACACTTTTCTAATGTTTGCAAAACATCCTGTTTTATGATTCCCCGCCCCGGGGTTGAAACTGAAAACTGGCTTTCATCAATTCCCTCGCAGCAAGGGTACAGGTGTGTGGCCTAGGTTCCACCAATCAGTTGCCCTTGCATGTGGCTGACTGGGAAGTGGGCAATGGGAGGAAGGAGGCATGCGGAATCTGTTATTTGGCAAGTACAGCAACAAAAGTGTTGGGCTCTTTGGGGCGTCACTGTCAGAATTTCTGGTATCCACTCCTGAGCAGCACTCAGCACGATCTGGGCCCCATCTCCGCAAGTGGTGGTGGAGGGGCTGACCGATGACAGCAGGGGCGTTTGAGCTGTAGTGGCTTCTGCGGAGTGTTGGACATTGTTCTGGATGCTCAGCGTCCGAGCCTGGTCTTAGCTTCTGGGAACTACTTGCTGACCTTTAATTAATTCTTTTTCCTCTTCAGCCAGCCAAGGTAGCTTTTGCTGTTTGCCATTTAAAACTTTGACAGAAACAAACAATGAAAGGACATACTTTTTTTTAGACATAAATTTTGGAATAACATGTAAAAAAATGTCTCCTATTATGAATCTGGGGAAATGTTCTTATGAAAACAAGAAAGGAAGAAAGAATATAATACAATACTTATATCCTGGACCTGATTACAGATCCAATAAATGAGATAAAGCAGGGACACCTGGGTGACTCAGTGGATGAGTGTCTGCCTTTGGCTCAGGGCATGATCCTGGGGTCCTGGGATCGAGTTCCTCATCAGGTTCTCTGCAGGGATCCTGCTTTTCGCTCTGCCTATGTCTCTGCCTCTCTCTGTGTCTCTCATGAATAAATAAATAAAATATTTTAAAAAAATGAGATAAAGCAACTGCAACTGAGTGAAAATAAAGTCATTTTAATATTCATATCTTTAAGTACCTGCTTTCTATAAATAGGGGAGAGAAAATTTTAATGTTTAGAAATAGGATTATATCATGTCAGGAAACACTTAAATTTGATATCAAAGAGTAATTGAGCAAAGTACCAATCTTTTAGAAAAGCTGAATAGAAAACTGTTGTTTTTGTTTGATTAGTATCCCATTTTCCTTCAAGTTACAGAATCCTTCTTTATTCCTGGGAACCCTTGAGAGGATAAGAAATAATTCTTGAGAAGAGTGGGGCAAAAGGTTATAGCATGATAAAATTTTTGGTATCCCTGGGTGGCGCGGCAGTTTGGCGCCTGCCTTTGGCCCAGGGCGCGATCCTGGAGATCCAAGATCGAATCCCACATCGGGCTCCCGGTGCGTGGAGCCTGCTTCTCCCTCTGCCTATGTCTCTGCCTCTCTCTCTCTCTCTCTGTGACTATCATAATTAAAAAAAAAAAAACATGATAAAATTTTTATAACTTATCCCCAATTTATGAACCAGGAAGTGTGCTCTCACCAGATACTGAATTGATCAACACTTTGATCTTAGACTTCCAGCCTCCAGAACTGTTAGAAATAAATGTTTATTGTTTAAATCACCCCGTTTATGGTGCTTTGTTGTAGTATCCCCAATGGACTAAACATTCCCCCAATCTTCACCTCAACAAAACGCCGGTCTGATTTTTAAAAAATTACTATAGATGACTTTTAACTTATTCTGGAAATTCAAATAAGTGGTATCAGAGTATGTACCCTCGTCCTGGCCACTTTCACCCAGGGTTATGTTTGTGAAATTCATCCATGTTATTTTGTTTATCAGTATAATTTGTCCCCCCCCCCTTTTTTTTTTACTGAGTGCCACTGCATTTATTCACCTGTGGGTGGACATTTGGGCTGTTTCCAGTTTGAGGTGTTATTAATGTTCATATATATGTCTTTTTATGGACACGTTTTTGTTCTCTTGGGTAAATACCTAAGACTGTAGTTGCTGCTATGCATTAATTATTTTTACATATTGTTGGATTTGATTTGCTAATATTTTATTTAGGGCTTTCATGTCTCTATTCATAAGGCCAAGGGAAGTCGCCATAACTATCATTCAAAGAAGGAAACATTTAGTCCTTTACTGGGAGGTTGACAAAATACAAACCCTTTGGCTCCTTACTTGTGTCAGAGCCATTGGAGCATCAGTCCCTTAATCCTAAGCAAAGGTCAATGGAACCAGAATACATATGAACCCGATGGAATCATCCATTACAACAGGAAGAAAGGTATGAGAAATGAATAATATGGCCATGGCAATAAGGAGTCATGCTGAAATTCAGGTGCAGCAAGACTCCATTCTCATAACTCTAAGTAAACTTGCTCTGCACTCCTTCCAATCTCTCGCTTTTGGGAGTTGATGTACATATATTCTTAGGAAACCAATCCACAAGTCAATAATCTTATGATGGAAAGATAGAGACTCCCCAGAGGGGAGCTGTACATTTTTGGGGGGCTACTGATATAATTTAAAATGTCATCATGAGGCCGACTGTTTTTAGTTGTGGTGGTGTCACTACTGTACTACTGCATCCGAAGGTGGGTTCAGAAAAAGTACAGTTGCTCTGAATCCATGGAGTTACAGTTATCAACATCAGATCCAATGTCCTCTTTCTTAAGTGTGGATTGTCTTGGGAGTGTTGCTGCTTTAAAAACTGTCAGATTCCTAAAAAGTAAATATTTTTTTATGAAAGTGAAGATTTACAACGAATTTACTGCAACTTCTCTTTCCTATATACTTTAAAAATATCTGACTGAATCTTTGGCATGTACTGAAGCAATCAGTAGGTTTTTAAGAACCTTATTGTTCCAAGATGTTTCATCACAAAATTAGGAATTATGTAAAGATAATTGAGGTAAAAGACGAACATATTGTTCTCCTGACTCATTTCAGTTCTTCTGACTCATTTCAGTCCTTCCCTGACAATGAATTTTCATGAGCTGCTTGGACTATTAAGGTAAATTGATATTTTAAAGTCTGTGATTACTTGTGACAGGAGTACAACACTGGTATGCTTTTGTTTACATATTTATATTTATATGGAATATCTATGACCCAATTGTGAGTAAAATACCTCCGTTTTTAAATTGCTCATTTAGTATAATACTTGCCAAACATCACTTGAACAAATACTTAATATATGTGAAACACAAGTGCTATAAGACTTGCCTTTAAAATATTTAATTAAGATGGGACGCCTAGCTGGCTCAGCAGTTGAGTGTCTACCTTTTGCTCAGGTCGTGACCTGGGAGTCCTGGGATCCAGTTCCATGTCGGGCTCCCTGCGTGGAGCCTGCTTCTCCCTCTGCCTGTGTCTCTGCCTCTCTCTCTCTCTGTGTCTCATGTATGAATAAGTAAAATCTTTAAAAAAAATTTAATTAAGAAATGGGGGGAAGCATCTTAGATATAATATAAATAGCTTATATGACTTTGTGGGGAAAGATCTATTAGAGGAATTTTTCTGGATTCCTTTGAGAGCTGCCTTTTTCCTTTAACCAAGTAAATAATATTCTTTCAAAATGTATTGCTTGACTTCCTGCCATCTTAGGCAGAACAAATAGAATATGATCTGCACCTTCTATAGATGATAATTAATGTATGTCAGTTCACCAAGGGGTGTTGCTCCGCGGTATTAGAGTGCAGACACCAAAGGAAGAGATCAGAAAATGAAGCAGTGCAGCAGTTTGGGGCCATGTAGTAAATGATGGGGCCCTCTAGTAAATGCTTCCTGTCTCCTCTTGTTCCCCTCTCTCATACCTGTTGACTTCTAATCTATTCATTTCAACGCAGGAAGATTGAGAGTTGATACAAGAAACCAGATAACTTTAGCTATTCCCTCACTAACTTTATTTTCTATTCTTTTTACATTGTTGTTTTGGAGGGAGGGGGGGCCTAAATGCTGTCACGCAGTTATCAAGTGTATATATATGTATATATATGTATACATATATTTTTAAAGATTTTATTTATTCATGAGAGATACACAGAGAGAGGCAGAAACATAGGCCGAGGGAGAAGCACACTCCCTGCAGGGACCCTGATGTGGGACTTGATCCTAGGGGCCCGGGGTCATGACCTGAGCTGAAGGCAGATGCTCAACCACTGAGTCACTCAGGTGCCCTCAAGTGCATATTATTCATAGACCTTTTCCTCTCTTTTTTATGCCATAGGTCTTCCAGTTTGGTCAAAGAGTGACTGCTGGAAACATGGCACCTTACTGGACTAAGGTATGTGTGCTGTACAAGCTTTCAGTTTGTAAGGTAAGTATGTTCTGGGGATCTAATGTACAGCATGGTGACTGTAGTTAATAATACTGTTTTATGTATTTAAGATTTGCTACAAGATCTTAAGTGTACTCACTGCATGCACACACGCACTGTATGCACACACACATATGCACACACACAGACAAATGGTAATCCTGCGAGGTGATGGATGTATTAACCACTTAGATTGTGGTGATCATTTCACATATGTGTGTGTGTGTGTGTGTATGTATATATGTAATCACGTTGTACACCTTAAATATATACAATTCTTATTTGTCAATTATAATAAAGCTGGGAGGAAAAAAGTCCTTTGTACTAAAGTATAAAGAAAGCATTGGATGGCCCTCTCAAGACATGGCTTTAAAAATTTTTTTTTCTGTTTCTGTCTTTTCTGGGACAAAGATTCGGATAAGAGAAGTTCATCTGACAGGTGAAGGACACATGGGCAGTGAAGGCACAGACTCTGTGCCTCCGTGGGCAGCTGGCCCAGCGCAGGCTGGAGTACACCAGGGCCACTGGGAGCACCAGGCCCACCCGGAGCATCGCCACCACCGGGAGCATGGGTCCCACTGGGAGCATCGGACCCACTGGGAGAACCGAGCCCACCGGGAGCACCGGGCCCACCGGGAGCACCGAGCCCACCCGTAGAATTGAGCCCACCTGGAGCAGTGCCAGCACCAGGAGCACCGGGCCCACTGGGAGCACTGCCAGCACTGGGAGCACTGAGCCCACCGGGACCATCAGGCCCACCGGGAGCAGCGCCAGCACCAGGAGCAGCGCCAGCACCAGGAGCAGCGCCAGCACCGGGAGCACCTCCAGCACTGGGAGCACCGGGCCCACCGGGAGCACCTCCAGCACCGGGAGGACCGAGCCCACCGGGAGCAGCGCCAGCACTGGGAGCACCGGGAGCACCGGAGCGCCATTCCGCCTCAGGAGCCCGCCTCTCCCTCAGCCTGTGCCTCTGCCTCTCCGGGTCTCTCATGAATAAATACATAAAATCTAAAAAAAAAAAAATTCATTTGAGTGGAAACCAACAGGAATGTGGCAGGGCCAAGCGAAAATGGTCAGAGCGCTTTGCCACAGGCGGGAGCCGGGGAGAGACTTACAGCCTAAAGCCTAGTTGACTGTGACTGGTGGAACTGAGCTTTCAATTTTGTGACCTTCAGGCATTTATAAACTTAGATTTTGGCTTGCTTAGGAAGGCTGCCGCAGCGTTGGAGCCGCCTGTCTCAGGGCCTCCTTGTTTCATGAATCCAACAGGCTTCTTGTCTTGAAGCGGCCATGGGGAGGGGGTAAAGGTGCGGCACCTCGGTGTCCCCTGCAGCTAGACACCTGGACACAGAGGGGCCCCTGTGGCTTGTAGACTGGCATTTTGAGAACAAATTGGCAACCTAAAGAAAGAGGTAAATTGAAGGAAGCTCAAATTATCTGACATTGAGTTTATTCTGCAGCAGAGGAATTGCAATTTGAAAATATGAACTTACAGCAAGCTGTAGGTGCACCCCTTGAGGCTTTGCAGGTTTGTATTTATGGGCAAGGAGTACGAAGAAGGGGAGTCCAGCCAAGAAGCTCATTAGCTTGAAGATAGGCAGAGATTCTTGATGGATGTTCATTGCTCAGGAGTATGTTTCCGTCTTTTATAAATCAGGCATTTATGGGAAATCAGTCTCTCAGTTCTTCCAACAGCACAGGCATGAGATTCTCCATTTCATATCCTCCAGTTCCATCTTATGTTGGAATCCTTTCATAAAATCAAGATACTGTTGTGAGTTTCCCTTATACTAGTATCTAGAAACACTGGTCTGTAATGTTTCTGGAGGAAAAACTAAATTCCTATTAAGCAGATCCACATTGCCTGTCTTTTCTGATGGACTTCCTGAATGACTTATCCAGTGAATTGTCTAACGCAGCCCTCTACTTTTATAATAATTTAACTACTGCCAATTTGAATTTATTCTGTCTTGAATAGTCCGCTGTGGTGAGATGAGTGAGAGTGATTGATTTTCTAGTGTCGGTTTACTCTAATCCCTCAAATCAGACAGTTTTTAAAATTACAGAGTAATGATTCTGAAAAAGATTATGTCAAGCACTGCTTACTTATGGAAATTTTATCCTGTCTGTGTAAGATGCTCAGCGACGGGAGCAGGGAGTACAAATGAACAGGGATTCTGTATATGGCAGGAGAAAGCTCTTTTTATTGGCTGGCATTTTTTTGTGTGTGGATCCATTTCTCCTCAAATCCATTTGTCCCTAGAGGTATGTCTATAATGGAGTCTCACACATCTGCATACCCTTACAGGGTTGGCACACGTGCTAATTTTACGTGTCAACTTGACTGAGCCAAGGGGTGCCCAGATGGAACGTTAAACCTCTAAGTGTGTCTGTGAGGGTGTTTCTGGATGAGATGAGCATTTGAAAGCATACATCCAAGTGGATTGCCCTCCCCAGCATGGGTGGCCCTCATCCAATCCATTGAGGGCCTCAGGGAACAAAAATCAGAGCAAAAGAGAACTCATTCCTATCTTGGCTTCTTGCTTGAGCCAGGACATCAGTGTTCTGCCCCTGGACTGGGATTTACACTATCAACTCCTGTGGTTCTTAGGTCTGTGAGCTCAGACTGGAACACTACCACCAGCTTTCTTGGGTCTTCGCTTACAGGCAGCAGGTCATGGGACTTCTCAGCGCCCATAGTCATGTGAGCTAATTTATCATCATGAATCTGTAGTATCTCTGTGGTTATATTTCTCTGGAGAACCCTGATGAAGGCAGCATGTGACCAGGGCTGAGCCAATCTTAGTTTACTATCTGGTTGAGCACACAGAGGTAGAAACATGATCCAGCCATGGCCAACCTGTGTGTGTGTTTGTGTGTGTCTGTCTGTGTTGGGGGGGGGGGGAGAAAGAGAGAGGTAGGGGGAGAGGAAGTGGGAGAGAGAGAGAGAGAGAGAGAGCGCGGGAAGGAGAGAGATTGATTAAAGATGCTGGAAGAATGAAATTCTCTTTCTGCCTCATTTGCTAATCTGATAAGAGACCAGGCATGATTGTGACAATGCAGCCAAGTAGAGACAGGTAGTGGAGACAAAAAGTCTTAGAGACTTTAGTCCCTAGATCTGGCTGTGCTTGAGCTCAACATCAGGGCCTCTGTTTTTCTGTGAGCTAATTCCTCTTCCTTTTTTCCCTCTTTCTCTTTTGTTTAGTTTAACTTAGATTTCTAGCACCTACAGTAGAAAGAGTTCTGACTAAAACACATACTGAGAACTGGCAAGAAATTGAAGATGAAAATGAGAAAATGTACCAGGAAATTTTTTTTTGAGAAATTAGCTTGACGATTAAAAATATCCTTAAATACGATAAAAACTGATTTAAGGGCAGCCCCAGTGGCCCAGCAGTTTAGCGCCTGCCTTCAGCCTAGGATGTGATCCTGGAGACCCGGGATCAAGTCCCATGTCGTGCTCCCTGCATGGGGCCTGCTTCTCCCTCTGCCTGTGTCTCTGCCTCTCTCTTTCTCTGTGTCTCTCATGAATAAATAAAATCTTTTTAAAAAACTGATTTGGTATCAATTAATAAGATGTTTTTCTTGAAACCAGAAGATGTGCGAAATTATGTTTTCACTGGCTGTTGTATTACAACACTCCTGAGAAAGAGTGCTAATATTTATGTTTACTTGCAGAAAATTACTCCTGAATATTTTTGTTTTCTGGCATCCAGTTTCAATATGTTTGTGAAAGCTGGTGAATAAATACGTATATTCCTTTATAGTTTTAGTTCCAATGTGGAACTTTATTTCTAGGGTTAAGGGATTACAATGTGAAGTGAATCCCAAGCACAAAAAACATTTCTTGATGTGCAATATTTATGCTCTCCAGCAAATCAAATAGTACTCATAATTCTTTTGAGAAGTTGTCAGAAAGCCATGAGATTTCAGGTGATGTCTGCTTTGGAAACCTCAAAGGTTCATTATAGGGTGGTCAATCTTGTGGCAAATCCCTTTCTCTCCTGAGAAGACCTCTCGCTGCCACCGAGCCATGATCTCAGCTATAGTTGCCTTACCTTTAAAGTGACTCATAGGGGCAGCCTGGGTGGTTCAGGGATTTAGCACCACCTTCAGCCCACGTCCTGATACTGGAGACCTGGGATCAAGACCCACATCGGACTCCCTACATGAGGCCTGCTTCTCCCTCTGCCTGTGTCTCTGACTGTCTCTCTCCCTGTGTCTCTCATGAATAAATAAATAAAATCTTTTTTAAAAAAGTGACTCATAGTTGTACAGCAAAAATGAATAATCTATAGAGGGGTAGTGGGCTGGAGCCTCTCAGTGCAGATGTTCAGAGTTCCGCCCGTAACTATCCATGGAGGCACCTAGGTTGTAAATATGAGGACGGTTGCACAACGATTGACACAAATCATCTGTTCTCAAACTTTGTTTTCAGGACCCCTTAAAGATTGTTGAAAAACTTTTTTGTTTATGTGGGTTACATCTATTTATATTTACAGTATTTTTTTGTTTATGTGGGTTACATCTATTTATATTTACAGTATTACAAGTTAAATCAGGAAAATCTAAGTAGTGGGAAGCTTAAAAGCACATGGTGCAGGATATGAATTTCCAGTATTCTAATTTATATTGAAAGATTAGAGTTTGTAATTGACAGCAATTACTGTGTTCTTTCCCTTAAAGTAACTAGAATGTGAAGTGAAAATGTCCACCAATATGCAAATCCAAATAACCATACAAATAACCATACCAAGCCAGTATCTTTTTAAGACAACCTGGTGTTCTATCAAAAAGTGTCTAGTTCAGCTCACAACTTAAATACTCTCACACAGGTTGTTTTCCTTGAACAAGCCAATGCACTTTGGTATGCAGCAGAAGCACTTTATGAGGACCTCCTGTTTCAGAACATAGAATATTAAACAGGAGTATACTTAAGGGTTGAGAACTAACACTTTTTCCGTGCTTTATCCAGTGCATTCTTATGCAAAACTGGCTTTTCTTTTCTTTTCTTTTCTTTTCTTTTCTTTTCTTTTCTTTTCTTTTCTTTTCTTTTTTCTTTTTTTCTTTTCTTTTCTTTTCTTTTCTTTTCTTTTCTTTTCTTTTCTTTTCTTTTCTTAACTGCAAGCACAGGGCAACGAAGAACAGTAAATGACAATGAGAATAGTTCGGTGCCACTGCTTTGGTCAGTGCCAGCAGTTTTAGCCACGTTGTTTTTGCACCATCAGCACAAGTGACAATACAATGGAAAATGCAATTATCACCTCAATGTCATCATGAAAATCATTTTGACTTCTGGGTTCCTGGGAGGGAATTGGGAACCCCAAGGCATGGCAGAGCATACTTTGAGGATCACTGATTTAAGAAGTGCCATCATTCTGTCATTCAAAGAAAGCCTTATAAGTACCTGCTTATTGCCAGGCACTTCTGGACATGTGGGATGTGTCAGTTATTGTTATTGTCTAGCAGGGTGGGGCCAGACAGTATGACAATAGATGTGATGAATAGGTGAACTGGGAGATGCATGAGGACATGGTAAGTGCTGTGGAAACAGAAGTATGGCGAGGTAAGGGCGATCGGGAGTGTTCGAGGTGACGAGCAGCAAGTGGAAATTTTAGATTGATCTGGGAAGACTTAATTGCAAAGGTGATATGGAAGCAAAGTCTTGTCTTTTTATATTTTAATTCCAATTTAGTTAATAGTGTTATATTAGTTTTAGGTATACAATGTAGTGATTCAACACATATATAACCTGGTTTTCACACAAGTGCACCCCTTAATACCCATCAGCTATTTTCTGCATGCCCCACATACCTCCCCTCTGCTAACCACGAGCTTGTTCTCTATAGTTAAGAGTCTGTTTCTTGGTTTCTCTCTCTCTTTTTTCCCTTCTGTTCTTTTGTTTCTTAAATTCCACAGGTGAGTAAAATCCTATGGTATTTGTCTTTGACTAACTTATTTCACCAGGTTATACTCTCTAGCTCCATCCTTGTTGCAAATGGCAAGATTTCATTCTAAAAAAAGATTTTATTTATTTATTCATGAGAGACACACACAGAGAGAGGCAGAGACCCAGGCAGAGGGAGAACCAGGCTCCATGCAGGGAGCCCGACGCAGGACTCGATTCTGAGACTCCAGGATCACGCCCTGGGCCGAAGGCAGATGCTGAACTGCTGAGCCACCCGGGCTGCCCCTTCATTCTTTTTCATATCTGAATAATATTCCATTATATATGTATATCACTTGCTTCTTTATTTATCGATCAGTGGACACGGGCTGCTTCCATAGTTTATTATTGTAGATAATGCTGCTATAAACATAGGGAGACATGCATCCCTTTGAATTAGTGTTTTGTATTCTGTGGGTAAATAGCCAGCAGAGTGAGTACTGGATTGTTCTATTTTAAACATACTGTTTTCCACATTGACTGCACCAGTTTATATTCCCACCAATAATGTAAGAGGTTCCCCTTTCTCCACATCTTTACTAACACTTGTTTCTTGTTTTTGATGTTAGCCATTCTGATGAGTGTGAGGTGATATCTCATTATAGTTTTGATTTGCATTTCCATGATGATGAGTGATGTCGTGCATCTTTTCATGTGTCTCTTTGCCATCTGTATGTTTTCTTTGGAGTCATGTCTGTTCATGTCTTCTGAGCATTTTTAATTGGATTATTTGGCTTTTTTGGGTGTTGAGTTTTCAAAGTTCTTTATGTATTTTAGATACTAACCCTTTATTGGATGTATCATTTGCAAATATTTTCTCCCATTCTGTAGGTTGCCTTTTAGTTTTGTTGATGGCTTTCTTCCACTGTCTAGAAGTTTTTTATTTAGATATAGTCAAATTGTTTATTTTTTACTTTTGTTTCCCTGGTTTCAGGAGATATATCTAGAAAAATATTGCTATGGCCTATGTCAGAGGCATTACTGCTTGTGCTATCTTCTAGGATTTTTATGGTTTCAGGTCTCACATTTAGGTCTTTATTTTGAGTTTATTTTTGTATATGGTGTGAGAAAGAGGTCCAGTTTCATTCTTTTGCAGGTATCTGACTGGTTTTCCCAACATCTTTTTTTGAGGAAACTGTCTTTTCCCCATTGGATATCCTTTCCTGCTTTGCTGAAGATTAATCAACCATGTAATTGTGGGTTTATTTCTGGATTTTCTATTCTGTTCTATTGACATATGTGTGTTTTTTATGCCAGTATCATACTGTTTTGATCACTACAGCTTTGTAACGTAACTTTAAGTCTGGAATTGTGATACCCCTGGCTTGGCTTTGCTTTCTTTCTTTCTTTCTTTCTTTCTTTCTTTCTTTCTTTCTTTCTTTCTTTCTTTCTTTCTTCTTTCTTTCTTCTTTCTTTTTTTCTTTTCTTTTCTTTCTTTCTTTCTTTTTTTTTTATTAACTTTTATTGGTGTTCAATTTACCAACATACAGATTACTTATTTATTTATTCATAGACACACACACACACACACAGAGGAGGCAGAGTGGCTTTGCTTTTCTTCTTCAAAATTACTTTTGCTATTTGAGGTCTTTGGTAGTTTCACACAAATTTTAAGATTGTTTGCTCCAGTTCTAGGAAAAATGCTATTGGTATTTTGATAGAGATTACATTAAATCTATAGATTGCTGTGGGTAGTATAGACATTTTAACAATATTTGTTCTTCTAAGCTATGAGCATGGAATGTCTTTCTATTTCTTTGTGTTGTCTTACATTTCTTTCATCAGTGTTTTATAGTTTTCAGAGTATAGGTCTTTCACCTCTCTGATTAGGTTTATTCCTAGGTATCTTATTATTTTGGGTGCAATTGTAAATGGGATTGTTTTCTCAATTTCTCTTTTTGCTGCTTCATAATTAGTGTATAGAAGTGCAACAGATTTCTGTATGTTGATTTTGTATCCTGTGATGTTACTAAATTCATTTATCAATTCTAGTAGTTTTTTTTGGTGGAGTCTTTTAGGTTTTCTATGTATACTATCATGTCATCTAGAAATAGTGAAAGTGGACATCCTTGTCTTATTCTTGACCTTATAGGAAAAGCTCACAGTTTTCCCCCATTGATTATGAATGTTTGCTGTAGGTTTTTCACATATAGCCTTGATTATGTTGAGGTATGTTCCCTCTAAACCTAATTTGTTGAGGGCTTTTTATCATGAGTGGATGTTGTGCTCTGTCAAATGCTTTTGTATCTATTGAAATGATCATGTGGTTTCTATCCTTTCTTATAGGTGTGATGTATCACAGTGATTGATTTGCAGACATTGAACTAAACTTACAAGCCAGGAATAAATTCCTCTTGATCATGGTGAATGATTTTTTTAATGTATTGTTGGATTCGACTTGCTAGTATTTTGTTGAGGATTTTTGCATGTATGCTCATCAGAGATATTGGCCTGTAGTTCTCTCTTTTTTTGTGGTGTCTTTATCTGGTTTTGGTATCAGGATGATACTGGCCTCATGCAATGAATTTGGAAGTTTTCCTTTGAAGGTAAGTCTTAAAGGAGACAGGGAGTTAGCTGTCTGATTATCTGACAGAGGAGCATTTCAAACAAGGGAACAACCATATAAAATGGGAATACGCCTGGCATGGTCAAAATAGCACAAGGAAGGAGCCAGTGAGGAGGGAGTGGAGAGGTTGAATGGTAAAGTTTGAGACATGTGGTCAGAGAAAGAAGGAAGGGAGCAGATCATATAGAGAAATGGCAACCACTGAAGAAATTGTAGCAGAAGAGGGACCTGCTTTAAGCTTTAAAAATATCATTTTTGTTGCTGTAATGAGGATAGGCTATACAGAAGGAAAGAAAATGGAGATTAATTAAGAGACTTGTGCAGTGGGACACCTGGGTGGCTCAGTGGTTGAGCGTCTGCCTTCGGCTCAGGTCATGATCCCGGGTTCTGGGATCGAGTCCCACATCGGGCTCCTGCAGGGAGCCTGCTTCTCCCTCTCCCTGTGTCTCTCATGAATGAATGGATAAAATCTTAAAAAAAAAAAAGAAAAAAAGAGAGACTTATGTGGTAATCTGATGAAAGATAACAGTGTGTTGGGCCAGATGTTCAACAGTCAAGAAGAAAGAATCGGTAGAACTTGGTTTTGATACAGAGTGTAAGAGAGAAGTCAAGGTGACTTCAAAATTTTTGGTTTGAGTAACTAAAAAGATAGTATATTCATATACAAAAATTAACTCAAAATTTGCCATAGATCTAAGTATAAAATTATAAAACTTTTGGAAGAAAACATAGAAGAAAATCTTCATGACCCTTGGGTAGGCAAAGTTCTTAAACATGACACCAGAAGCATGATTCACAAAATAAAAGTTTATACATTGGAATTCATTAGAATTAAAAATTTTGCTGCATGAAAAGACCATTCAGAAAATGAAAATAAAGTGACAATATGGGGAAAATTATTCGCAAATTACATATCCCAAAAGGATGTATATGCATGTGTATACACACATACTCTCTCTCTCTCTCCTTAAATCAGGAAGAAAACAAACAAATTTGAAAATGAGAAGAAGATTTCAACAGATAATCCTGCAAAAAATGACAAAAAAGTACACGGAAATAAGCTTGACATTATTAGCCATTAGAGAAATGCAAATTAAAGCCACTGTAAGATACTACAGTGTGTGTGTTAGAATGCCTAAGGTAAAAAATACAGGCAATAGTAAGTGCTGATAAGGATGTGAAGAACTGGATCTCATTGTTGGCAGGAATGTAAAATGGCATGGCTACTCTGGAAACCAGTTTGGCAGTTTCTTTTTTGTTTTATTTTTGTTTCTAAATTTAAATTCGATTAATTCACATATGATGTATTATTAGTTTCAGAGGTAGAGGTCAGTAAGAGTGAGATTCCTCACTCTTATATAATACTGAGTGCCCATTACATCACAAGCCCTCCTTGGTGTCCATCACCCAGTTACCCCATCCCCCCTTGCCCCCACCAGGGACCCTCAGTTTGTTTCCTATGATTAAGAGTCTCTCATGGTTTGTCTCCTTCTCTGATTTCATCTTGTTTTATTTTTACCTCCCTTCCCCTATGATCCTATTTTGTTTCTCAAATTCTACATGTGAGTGAAATCCTATGATAATTGTCTTTCTCTGATTGACTTATTTTGCTTAGCCTAATACCCTCTAGTTCTATTCCCATCTTTGCAAATGGCAAGATTTCATTTTTTTTGTTGGGTGAGGAGTATTCCATTGTATATATACATACCACCTCTTCTTTATCCATTCATCTATCGATGGACATCTGGCCTCTTTCCATAGTTTGGCTATTGTGAATACAGCTGCTATAAACATTGGGGTGCAGAAAAAAGTTTGGCAGTTTCTTGTAAAGTTAAGTATCCACTTACCATTTAACCTAGTAATCCCACAATTAGATATGTATCCTACAGAAATGAAAATTTATATTCAGTGAAAACCTGTAGATGAATATCCGTAACAATTTTATTTGTAATAGGCAAAATTTAGAAATAATCCAAATGTCCTTCAACAAGTGAATGGATAAATAAACTGTAGTATTTCTATATAACTGAGTACTGCTCAGAAAAAAAAAGGACTACATGCAACAACTTGGATGGATGTGTCAGGTGTATTATATTCTGCTAAGTGAAAAAAGCACATCACAAAAGGTTACATATCATATGATTCCGGTTATATAACATTCTTGGTATGATAAAATTATAGCATTGGGGAACACATCTGTGGGTGCCAGGGGTTAGGGTTGGAGTAAGGAGGATGTGACTATTGATAGGTAGCCTGAGGGAACTTATTTGGGGTAATAATGGAACAGTTCTTTTTTTAAAAAATTTTTTATTGGAGTTCAATTTGCCAACATATAGCATAACACCTAGTGCTCATCCTGTCAAGTGCCCCGCTCAGTGCCTGTCACCCAGTCACCCCCACCCCCCGCCCACCTCCCCTTCCATCACCCCTTGTTTGTTTCCCAGAATTAGGAGTCTCTCATGTTCTGTCTCCCTTTCTGATATTTCCCACTCATTTTTTCTTCTTTTCCCTTTATTCCCTTTCACTATTTTTTATATTCCCCAAATGAATGAGACCATATAAAGTTTGTCCTTCTCCGATTGACTTAATTCACTCAGCATAATACCCTCCAGTTCCATCCACGTCGAAGCAAATGGTGGGTATTTGTCGTTTCTAATGGCTAATATCCCATTGTATACACAGACCACAGCTTCTTTATCCATCATGTGTCGATGGGCACCGAGGCTCCTTCCACAGTTTGGCTGTTGTGGACATTGTTGCTATAAACATCGGGGTGCAGGTGTCCCACGGTTTCACTGCATCTGTATCTTTGGGGTAAATCTCCAGCAGTGCAATTGCTGGGTCGTAGGGCAGGCCTATTTTTAACTCTTTGAGGAACCTCCACACAGTTTTCCAGAATGGCTGCACCAGTTCACATTCCCACCAACAGTGTAAGAGGGTTCCCCTTTCTCCACATCTTCTCCAACATTGGTTGTTTCCTGCCTTGTTAATTTTCCCCATTCTCACTGGTGTGAGGTGGGATCTCATGGTGGTTTTGATTTGTATTTCCCTGATGGCAGGTAATGCGGAGCATTTTCTCATGTGCTTGTTGGCCATGTCTATGTTTTCCTTTGTGAGATTTCTGTTCATGTCTTTTGCCCATTCATGATTGGATTGTTTGTTTCTTTGGTGTTGAGTTTAATAAGTTCTTTATAGAACTTGGTCTTTTTTTTTAAGATTTTATTTATTTATTCATGAGAGACATAGAGAGAGAGGCAGAGACACAGGCAAGGAGAAGTGGGCTCCATGCAGGGAGCTCGATGTGGGACTCGATCGCTGGACTCTAGGATCACACCCTGAGCTGAAGGCAGATGCTCAACCACTGAGCCACCCAGGCGTCCCTGGAACAACAGTTCTATGTACATTGTATCTACTGCTGGTTACAAAAATCTAAACATGTGATAATATTTCATAGAGTTATATACCAAAGTGAAAAAGAGCAAATGTTGGGGCTCCTGGGTGGCTCAGTTGATTAAGTGCCTGGCTTTGGCTCAAGTCATGATTTTGAGGTCATGGGATTGAGCTCCTTTCTAGGCTCCTTGAACCTTGAACAATTCTTGGCTCCTTTCTAGGCTCCTTGAAACACCTTGAACAATTCTTGGCTCAGAGGGAAGTCTGCTTGAGATTCTCTTTCTCCTTCTACCCCTCCCAACCACCCCCATAAATAAATAAATAAATAAATAAATAAATAAATAAATAAATAAATAAATATTTTTAAAGTGTGTGTAAAAACTAGTGAAATCCAAGTAAGGTCTATATTTATTTAATAGTATTATACCAATCATAATTATCTGCTTGTTGTAATTGTAGTATGGTTATATAAGATGTTAGTTTGTGGGGAATCTGGGAAAGGGTTCTCAGGAACTCTATAGTATTTTTGCCGATTCTCTGTGAGTCTAAAATTACTTCAAAATGAAGAGAAAAAAGATAGCATTTCCATTAACTGGGAATGAAAGAGGCTGCATATAGAGCAGATTTTAGAGGAGATGGGTTCAATTTTGGATATCCTAAATTGGAGATGTCTATTTTATATGATTATGTGTACAAATCTGGATTTGGGAGAAGAATCTGAATGAGATACACACTTGGGAAAGTGTATATCATTTAAGACCAAGAGATTGGATAAACTCATCTAGGCAGGAATATAAATCAAAAAGGGAAAGCAGAATCAGGATGGAGCCTTGCGGTACTCCACTATCAGACAACTGGAGAAAATAGAAGTCCAAGAAGGTCATAGTTTCAAGTTGTTTTATTGAAAACTCTTTGGTGCATGTGCTTGTTTGCGTGTGTGTATGTATGTGTGTGTGTGTGTGTGTGTGTGAGTGTATGTGTTTGTGTGTTTGTGGCTTGACAGAATTCTGTTCCAAGTAGGCAGTTTTACTGATAGGTTCGAACCTCTTTCAGTTATTATGGCCTTTTTCTCTGTTCTTCTGTACTTCATCAATTTCATTAAAATTTTAGCCTGTATTGGTAGGAATGCCCCTCCCTTCCTGTCGCATATTGAACTCTGGTCAATGATTTTGCAACCTGTTCTCTGAATGCCTGCTACCTCAGGGATAGTATATGGTAATCTCAATGCTTTGTGAAAAATGAGCATTAGTCCCATTAAAAGATGATGGAGCATCTGTTGTGAGACTACTTTCCTTAATGAGGAAGTAAAGACAAAACCTGATTCACATTTAGGAGAAATTTTCTCGTTATCTTCTTATTTTGTTTTCCTGATATCATGGCTCATTTATCGTCAGTCTCTGCTCTTGCCATTTTTGTCTTTGAGCAAATATTTTATCTCCTTTGTCAGTATCTCCCATTATTACTATTAAAAATTAATTCACTTAGTTAACTGTAGCTTCATGTTTAGGCAAATCACTGTAATTACTTTATATTTTTAGGAATGCAGCCTTGCTTATAAGGAAATTCTAATCTCTAATACATATGTTAGGAAACAAGAAAGGATGAAAACTAATAATCTAAACATCCATCTCAGCAAGTTGGAAGAATAGCAAACTAAACCCCCAAAAAGGAAAAAGGAAGATACAATCAAGTTAAAGGCAGAAATTAATGGAACAGAACAAACATATAGTAGAAAGGATCAACTCTCATTGATTCTGTCCCAGAAAGATTGACCAAAAAAGAGAGAAGTACAAATTACCAATATTGGGAATTAAAAATAGGATGCCACTTTAGATCCTATAGACATTAAAATATATGAGAATATTATAAAAATTCATTCCAGTGAATTAATAAATAAGTGAAATAATTTAAGTCCTAGTAAACATAATTTACCAAACTGACATCTATTTCTAACATAAATAGAAAATCTAAACAATTCTTTTACAAATTGCTTATTCATACTCTGCCCATATTTCTTTTTTTTTAAAGATGTTATTTATTTATTCATGAGAGACACAGAGACACAGAGACACAACACAGGCAGAGGGAGAAGCAGGCTCCCTGCGAGGAACCTGGTGTGGGACTCGATCCTGGGACCCTGGGATCAAGACCTGAGCCAAAGGCAGATGCTCAACGACTGAGCCACCCAGGTGCCCTCTGCTCAAATTTCTATTGAGATTTTTGTCTTTTTAAAACATTGATTGATGGAACTTCTTTAAATATAAATACATTAACTCTTTGTCATACACATTGCACATATTTCCCCCTGTGTTTTTATTTTCACATTTTATTCATGAAATACAGAAATTTGTATTATAAGTTAAATCTGTTGAACTTTTTCATTATATTTATTTTGCTTTTATGCTCACTCTATTGCTATATGGTTTCTTCTAGTTTATTTAAATTAATTCTTTAAAACTTGTGGAACTTAGTCTAGTATGTGACCTGAAGCAGGGGCTCATTTTTTTCTCTTAAACCAGTCAATCTTCTTAGCATCATTTGAAATGTAATAATTGATTTTTCTACTGGTTTGCAATGCTTCCTTGACCAAATATTAAAAATTTGTGTATGCTAGGGTTTGTTTGTTTTTAAATGTCTCTATTCATTCTTCTTTGGCATTAATTACTCTTTGAAATTTTTGTCTTTCCCTTCACACCTTCTTTCAGAAGAAATTTAGAATAATTTTGTCCCGTTAAATATTCCATGCAATTTATGTAGGTATTTTGTTAAACATAAAATGCTCTAGGGGTGAAACCTAGATATTTTATTTTATTTAACTTATTTTTTAAAAAATATTATTTATTTATTTACTTACTTGAGAGAGAGCGCGCGCGAGAACAAGCAGGGGGAGTGGCAGGCAGAGGGAGAGGGAGAAGTAAATTTCCTGCTGAGCAGAGAGCCCAATGTGGGATGTTGGACTCAATCCCAAGACCCTGGGATCATGACCTGAGCCAAAGGCAGACTCTTAACCGACTGAGCCACCCAGGTGTCCTGAGACCTAGACATTTTAATAGATATATCAAAGTGTTTAAAGGATATATTTTATACTCTGACATACATTATCTGTAAAATGGGGATAACAATACTTGATAGATTGGTTGGAGAGATGAAATAAAATGAAAATAAGATACAAAACACCTTGAACAATTCTTGGCATATAGTAGGTGATAATTAACTAAAATAACTAAAATTAGTAATTCCTATTATTCTATGCCTCTTAATAAATGATGCTTTTTTTTTTAACTGCAGCACTTTATTTTCCTCACATGATGACACGTTGCTGGGGCCTAATGTTCTCACATGACAGTAGAAAACCAAAATTTGTTGTCATCTCTTAAAGAATTGAGAGTTGTGTACAAAAACCTTACATAAATTCAAAGGATGAATAAATTTACAGTTGTAAATGCAAACTGTCTTCCAACTCAAGGCAATTAGCCATCATCCACAGTGTTCTAGCAGGTAAATGATGCCTTTTATTACCACTAGTAGTATTGGTGTTTCCTTTGTTATATGTAGAATGTCTCTCCTTTTATGTAAATCTTATATCTTTCACCAAAATTCTGATCTTTTTTTGTATCAATCACACTTTTTTAGGTTAGTTTTATTCTTAGGTATTCTATGGTTTGTATTGTTGTTTTGCACAACTTGGTTTTCTCCGATTACATCTTTTTGGTATTGATGCTTTATAGATGACTTTGAAAGTATATATTCATCTTATTTAAATTTATCTGATTTTTTTTTGCCAAAATTTGAAAAAAAGTAAGAGCTTTTCAGTTGATTCTCATATGGGCTACAAATAATGGTGTTTTTGTGTCCTTACTTCCAGTAATTAAAGTGCCACTTCTACTTTCAATTTCTTTCCTTTTTAATTGGGTTCAACAGAAGAATGATAGTAGTAGATTTTCTTATTTCAATCTTTATTTCAAATGAGAATGCCTCTAGTTTCTCACTGTAAGTTATTTTGTTGGCTGTTAATTTAGAGTAGATACTTGTAATGTTGAGAAAGCGTCCTCTTGCCAGTGTACCAGGTATGACTCTCAGGCCACAAACTCAGATGAAGAGCAACTCAAATAAATCTGTATTTGGGGGCTTCATTCTGCCAGATGGCAAGACCCTAAGCTCAGTTAGCTAGTGTTGCTCCTCTCCTTTCCCAAGAGGCTTCCATTGTGTCAGGGTGCACACAGTGGGACCTGGTGGGGGGCAGCGGGAAAGCATCTTACCCTGTGCCTCCTCTGGTCTTTTCCTCCATTTCTCTCTCCTCCCACAGTCAGCTTTGAGGCCAGGATACTAGGAGCTAGGCCATGAGGAAGAGCAAAGGTTGGGGAATTCCCTCCATTTTCTCTCTCAGAGATGTGGCAAAAGCAAGGAGTGTTCAGAGAAGTTCTGCTTGCCTTGAGCTCCCTGGTCTTCCCTTGACAGCTTGTCCTCCTATTGTAATTTCCACAACTTAGCAGCCATGAAGTGAAGCCAAAAGTGAGGTGCAGAATGTGGAGTGGTGGGAATGAGAAGGCAGATGGGCAGCAGTGGGAATGCAGGAACAAAAGGAGAGAGAAAGATGGAATGAAGGAAAGTTCCAGTAGCAAGTAGAAAGAATAGGTCTGGATCAGCATAAGTTGGCTGCTCCTACATATACGCAAATTTGCCAGCTGTTTCTAGTGAAGGACTTTCTGAATTTTAATTAGAAATAATGAAAAAGACAGTAGGCATAACCCATAAAACGTCCCTTTTCCAATTTTTTAAAAAAGATTTTGTGTATTCATGAGAGACACACACAGAGAGAGAGAGGCAGAGACACAGGCAGAGGGAGAAGCAGGCTCCACACAGGGAGCCCGACGTGGGGGTCTCCAGGATCAGGCCCTGGGCTGAAGGTGGCGCTAAACCACTGAGCCACCCAGGCTGCCCTCCAATATTTTGAAATACAAATACACACACGTTTTCAGTTTTGTATCTAGGTATGTATAAAGCTTTTACAAAGGGCAGAAAATTGAGGTAATAAAAAATGAAAATGCAAAGAACAAGATTTTGACTTATAGTTTGATTTTGGTACAACATAGCTTGAGAGACCAGAGATGAATTTTTTTTTTTTTTTTTTTTTTTTTTTGCCACAGTGTGTTTAACAAGAGAATTTTTTTTATTTCCTTGGGAAAAAAGGTCTACTCTACATTTTTTCCATTATTCTAAGAATGCAGTAGGCAGGGCAGCCAGTGGCGGGTAACTGTGATCTGTCCTGCAGCCTTCTTTCTCCAGATCACAGGTTGCCAGTTAGTCCTTAAGCTGCCTCTTTGTGCTGTTATTTTTTTCTCCGTATCTGATTCATTCTGAGTCATGGGGAGCACAGTCTTCTTGCAGCGAGGTGCACTGCGGAGAGGGCTGGCCTGCTTGTTCTGCACCATTAAATGCCTGCTTTAGGCTTCCTGTCAGAGATGGTTGGGAGAGTTACAACACAGGGAAAAGACCATGGGAGCGCCAGGCTTCTGCCTGGGAGGACTTGAATTAAGAGAAATGGGAAGAACAAAGAGTTTTCTGGGGTTTTCCTAGGAAAAAAAAGGACTAATGTGCTTGAGGGGCATCCATGTCTCTCTGTGTGTCATGCTTCTCCAGCAACCAAGGTACCATGTCACTAAGAGCATGCTCTCCTGAAGAAAGAGTCCATTTGAGCAGGTCCAGCTCCAGTTGCAGGTTGAGGTGGGGAAGTCACCCCAGTGGCAGGACAGCAGTACCCAGTGTCAAATCTCCTTGGTCATTAGTCTTCCCCAAATGCATTTACTTGTGACCTCTCAGTGAGGACTTAAGATACCATCCCAGCCGCACTGAAGGGACATGACTTTCTGGGATGCAAGAGGCTTCTGTTCATTAAGAATCTGCTGAAGCGGAGCATAGCTTGAAAAAATGTAATCTGAACAAAAGTGGCTCTGTACTCAATGAGAGTTTCTGCCAAGGAGGTAGGACAAAGGCTTATTCCTTGAGGATATTAAAAGCCACAGTAAAATGCAAGGGTGGTACACTTCTCCCTTTTCCTCTTTTCTGCACTTGATACAATTATTTTTATGTTACATTTAAAGCTTGGAGACCATGAATCAAAACCTCATTCTTTGACCTCTCTTTTGTCTCAAAACATGAAAATCCAATTGATTTGCTGTAGCAGTGGTACTTCCATTCACCAGAGACAAGAACCATACACCAATAAAATGAGAGACACATAGAAAAATTCATAGAAAAAAATTCATAGAAAAATTCATAGAAAAGTGCAATTGATTGCATTAGTGGCAAGCAATAGGAAAAAAATGTATTAGTAGTTTAGGAACCATTCTGAGCATGATTGTCTGGGTGGTTTGTACGAAGAAGAAATACTCCTACAGGACGTACATGGGGGACAACCATCTTTTCATTGACACGAGAACTTTTACTTGAGAGTCCTATGGTTATAAGTTATAAAAAAGCAAATTTGCCTCTGAAACAGCACAGCTTGCAGTAAAATTCATTTTCAGCACTTCTGAATTCAGCTCACAGAGTCTTCTTGAAGGCTTTAAGGAGGTTCAAGCTGTTCTCAAACAGTCATCACCATCCATTACACTTTGTTCCCAGTTGCATGTGATACCGTAGTTGTGAAAGAAAATTTAAAATACATGCTGGCTTTACATATGGAAAGATTATAGTTTTGCTTGTTCAAAGCATTCTCAAATATGCCATCTAGAATCTAGTATGAACAACCCAGGGCAAAGATAACATTTAGAAAGAGAGTATCAAATTAATATTCCTTTCATGCTAAAAAAAATATCTTAGGAGAAAAACACTTCTCAGGTTTGTGGCTTGGTTTACATGTGGGAAACAGAAAATTCAAGCCAATAATTTAAGCCCCAAAGGTTTACTGCAGATGCCTATGTCACTGAAGCAAAAGCATTTACCTTTTGAAAAATTAAAAAAAATTTAAGTTATCCCTTATTAGAGATTATATTGATTCCATTTACTTTTTTGATTTTCCATTTCTAATTAATGCTAACGGTATCATATAATATTTTAAGTTATGTTTGAATACAATTATTCTCTTTTTGGGTGTTGCAGATTATGGAGAAAGATCTATTTTTGAAATGATAACACTAACTTTCATACTAGTTTATCCCTTCTAACTTTAGGAAAAACTCCACATTTTCTTCCAAGAACTGGAACTTTCTAGTCATTTAGTCTTCTTTGAGATCCCTTTTTTTTCCTTCTCTGTGTAGTTGTTACGTCCTACCAACTGTTCTCTTGTAAAGCTATTCTCCATAACATCTCAGAATTTTATGTCTCTTTTAAAAAAGATTTTATTTATTTATTCATGAGAGACAGAGAGAGAGAGAGAGAGAGAAGAGAGAGAGAGGCAGAGACACAGGCAGAGGGAGAAGCAGGCTCCTCGAAGGGAGCTCGATGTGGGACTCACTCCCCGGAGCTGGGACCACACTCTGAGCCGAAGGCAGACATTCCAACCACTGAGCCACCCAGGCATCCCAAAATTTTATGTTTTTGAAGGAGGTTCTTGGAGTCCAGTTTTTTCAAAACTTTTAAAGTAGCATAAACTTTTCTGCAAATGATATCATAAGCCCTCAAACCACTACTACTATTGCTACTACTATAGCAGCTGATTTGGCTGAAGCAAGAATGGATGGGAGGGTCACATTTCTCTGTTTGGTCCATTCTTCCCAGCTTGATGTTGCCTTCAGAGATGCTTTATTTAATCCCAAGGGATCCTTAGAGTGGAAGAAACAAAGGTTCAGCGATTAAGTGGATTGTCCAAGATCATTAAGCCTGTTAGTGTAGAGCTCAGTCTAGGAGTCAAGTTAAGGTTTAGTGCCCTTTGGTTCCATTATTCCTGTCATCACTGTTCCTACCTGACACCTGCCGTAGTTTCTTTTTCTTTTTTTTTAAGATTATTTATTTATTAATTTAAGAGAGAGAGAGAGAATGCAAGTGAGGCCAAGTGGTGGGGATGGACAGAGGGAGGGGGACAAGCAAGCTCTCTGCTGAGTAGAGAGCCCAACGTGGGGCTTGATCCCAGGTCCGTAAGATCATGATCTGAGGCAAAGGCAGATGCCTAACCCACTGAGCTACCCAGGTGCCCCTACAACCTGCCTTATTGCAATATGTTCTTCATAGTCTTTGATCTCTCCTATTTTACTTCTCCATTTCCATAAGCTATTTTGTATTCTTTATATCTTTCCTTTGTGCTACAGCCTCCTGTGGCTCTCCATTACCTATAAAATCAAGGCTTAGTCTTTATGGGGTCCCTTCAGACTCTTTATTATCTGAGTTTTTTTCTTTCACTCTTCCCCAATTCAAAGCCACTGTGCTACTCTGGTTGGCTTCTTTTCTGATCCTTAAATCACTTCTAAGTCTTTCCTTATATTCTTTCTTCTATCTGGAATGCTGTCCTTCAAGACAAGATCCTTGAAACCTGTTCTGACTATACCAGTTGGGTTTTCCCTTTTGTTTTTCAAGGACTGTATTCTGTATCATTTTATTTGCCTTTTAAATTTCACACGGGTAAGAATATGTACTGTTTCATCAGTAAAAATGTAAGTTTCCTAGGACATAGACCATACTGACACCATACTGTGTGAAAGCCAGCTATATTTTGTGAGTGAATTAAATTGGACTGGGGTCATGAAAATCTAATGCTGCTCTTAATCCACACAGGGTTCCCCTGCAACATTTTGCATGAAGCTGATGATGGTTACTCCAGTTGACTCTTATCCATTTCCTTTCCTGCCATAAAAAACTATATCTAAGATTTTCTATTTGGTCACATTATGTAACTATGCCATCAGCCTAATAATCAAACAATTCTAATTGAATATAAACGGATGTCAATAATAATAATTTGTGAGTGTTTTATTACAAATACCTAACTCTATAAGTTTCCAATATATGTCTTTAAACTTGCATAGTATAATAAATATAATTCCTTTTTAGATTAATAAACATCACACCAAAAGCCATCTTTGCTCCTAGAGTAGACGCTGTCCATATATGTCTCTCATATCCAGCTGACAGACTTAGGCAGGACTCCATGCCTTATCTGTCTGTATATCTACAATTGGAATTCAGATGGCAGGGTTTTTTGAAATGAAAAATGGAGTCAGAATTGTTTAGTTATTGGTTTGACAAAGAGGGATAATTTTGCTAATTAGGTTATACAATGTGGTCTTTTTTTCCAATATACTTTTACTAATAATTTTTAAATAAAGAATGAAAGCTACAGAGTTAACTCAATTTATTGAAAGTGTGTTAACAATAGTGAGTATCTTAGTTTTCCCAACCTGTTGTAAGTATATCAGGCCAAAGAAGATACCTCTAAATGAAAGAGTAAGAGGTGTAATTAATAGTTATTTGATCAGGCTTGGCAAAGTCTTTTTATATATTCCCAGAAAGTGAGAAATTGATATCTTTAGTGATGGGTAAGAAATCTCTTCCCAATTCAAGATGATTTCCATTCCTTTGCTTTCCACAAATTTGAGGAAGATATAATTGAGTTGTCAGCTGATGGATCACAAAAATAGTATTTGAAAATATGCCTTTGAGTGGTTTTGGCATGTAAAGTGGAAGATGTTAAAAGAGTTGAATGACATTTTATAGCAAAATCGGCTCTAATACCATCTATTTATATGTTTGAATAAAGATTCTCAGAGGTCCCAAAAAACATATTAGTGTTGGTACTGAACCCAGTCTCATTATAGCAATTAATAATTATCCAGGTGGAGGAGGGGCAAGATGGCGGAGGAGTAGGGTCCCCAAGTCACCTGTCCCCACCAAATTACCTAGATAACCTTCAAATCATCCTGAAAATCTACGAATTCGGCCTGAGATTTAAAGAGAGAACAGCTGGAATGCTACAGTGAGAAGAGTTCGCGCGCTTCTATCAAGGTAGGAAGACGGGGAAAAAGAAATAAAGAAACAAAAGGCCTCCAAGGGGAGGGGCCCCGCGAGGAGCCGGGCTAAGGTCGGGGCGAGTGTCCCCAGGACAGAAGAGCCCCGTCCCGGAGGAGCAGGAGCTGCACCAACCTTCCCCGCGGAAAGGGGCTCGCAGGGAGTTGGAGCAGGAGCCCAGGAGGGGGGTGCCCTCAGGCTCCCTGGGACAGTAACAGAGGAACTGCGCCCCGGGAGAGTGTGCCGAGCTCCCTAAAGGGCTGCAGCGCGCACGGCTGGACCTGGGAGGAGCTTGGAGGGGCTCGGGCGGCAGCTACGCGGAGAGGGGGCTGCGGGCCGGGAGCGCGAATCCAAAGCGCAGGCGCCGGAGCACAGGGCGCCGGGACACTGCCCAGGATCCGGCCTCCCCCCGGTACAGGCAGAGCCCAGGAGGGCCCAGGACAGCAAGGACGCTCCTGCCCCGAGCTAAGCAGATCAGCGGCCCCGCCCCGGAGCATCCAAGCCCCTGCAGACTGAGAGCTCCGTAGTTACTGCGGGAGCTGACTTCAGGGCTCCAGAGCTGGCCGCCGCCACTGGGGTTGTTCCTCCAGGGGCCTCACAGGATAAATTACCCCCACTGAGCCTCAGAGTGGCCTCACAGGATAAACAGATGAATATTACTCACTGAGCCCTGCACCAGGCAGGGGGCAGAGCAGCTCCCCCAAGTGCTAACACCTGAAAATCAGCACAACAGGCCCCTCCCCCAGAAGACCAGCTAGACAGACCAGTTCCAGAGGAAGTCAAGGGACTTAAAGTATACAGAATCAGAAGATACTCCCCCGTGTTTTTTTGTTTTGTTTTTGTTTTTTGCTTTTTGATTTCTGTTTGCTTCCCCCACCCTTTTTTTCCTTTCTTTCTTTTTCTTTCTCTTTTTTCTTTTTTTCTTCCTTTTTTCTTTTTTCTTTTTCTCTTTTATTTCCTTCTTTCTCTCCTCTCTTTTTCTCCTTTTCCCAATACAACTTGTTTTTGGCCACTCTGCACTGAGCAAAAGGACTAGAAGGAAAACCTCACCTCAAAAGAAAGAATCAGAAACAGTCCTCTCTCCCACAGACTTACAAAATCTGGATTACAATTCAATGTCAGAAAGCCAATTCAGCAGCACTATTATAAAGCTGCTGGTGGCTCTAGACAAAAGCATAAAGGACTCAAGAGACTTCATGACTGCAGAATTTAGATCTAATCAGGAAGAAATTAAAAATCAATTGAATGAGATGCAATCCAAACTAAAAGTCCTAACGACGAGGGTTAACGAGGTGGAAGAATGAGTGAGTGACATAGAAGACAAGTTGATGGCAAAGAGGGAAACTGAGGAAAAAAGAGACAAACAATTAAAAGACCATGAAGATAGATCAAGGGAAATAAACGACAACCAAGGGAAAAACCTATGTTTAATTGGGGTTCCCGAGGGCGCCGAAAGGGACAGAGGGCCAGAATATGTATTTGAACAAATGATAGCTGAAGCTTTTCTAATCTGGGAAGGGAAACAGGCATTCAGATCCAGGAGATAGACAGATCCCCCCCTAAAATCACTAAAAACCATTCAACACCTCAACATTTAATAGTTAAGCTTGCAAATTCCGAAGATAAAGAAAATATCCTTAAAGCAGCAAGAGACAAGAAATCCCTGACTTTTATGGGGAGGAGTATTAGGGTAACAGCAGACCTCTCCACAGAGACCTGGCAGGCCAGAAAGGGCTGGCAGGATATATTCAGGGTCCTAAATGAGAAGAACATGCAGCCAAGAATACTCTATCCAGCAAGGCTCTCATTCAAACTGGAAGGAGAGATAAAGAGCTTTCAAGACAGGCAGGAACTGAAAGAATATGTGACCTCCAAACCAGCTCTGCAAGAAATTTTAAGAGGGACTCTTAAAATTCCCCTTTAAGAAGAAGTCCAGTGGAACAATCCACAAAAACAGGTACTGAATAGGTATCATGATGACACTAAACTCATATCTGTCAATAGTAACTCTGAACGTGAATGGGCTTAATGACCCCATGAAAAGGTGCAGGGTTTCAGATTGGATAAAAAAGCAGGACCCATCTATTTTCTGTCTACAGGAGATGCATTTTAGATCTAAGGACACCTACAGCCTGAAAATAAAAGGTTGGAGAACCATTTACCATTCAAATGGTCCTCAAAAGAAAGCAGGGGTAGCCATCCTTATATCAGATAAACTAAAATTTACCCCAAAGACTGTAGCGAGAGATGAAGAGGGACACTATATCATACGTAAAGGATCTACCCAACAAGAGGACTTAACAATCCTCAATATATATGCCCCGAATGTGGGAGCTGCCAAATATATCAATCAATTAATAACCAAAGTGAAGAAATACTTAGACAATAATACACTTATACTTGGTGACTTCAATCTAGCACTTTCTACACTCTATAGGTCTTCTAAGCACAACATCTCCAAAGAAACGAGAGCTTCAAATGATACACTGGACCAGATGGATTTCACAGATATCTACAGAACTTTACATCCAAACTCAACTGAATACACATTCTTCTCAAGTGCACATGGAACTTTCTCCAGAATAGACCACATACTGGGTCACAAATCAGGTCTGAACCGATACCAAAAGATTGGGATCATCCCCTGCATATTCTCGGACCATAATGCCTTGAAATTAGAACTAAATCACAACAAGAAGTTTGGAAGGACTTCAAACACGTGGAGGGTAAGGACCATCCTGCTAAAAGGCGAAAGGGTCAACCAGGAAACTAAGGAAGCGTTAAAAAGATTCATGGAAACTAATGAGAATGAAGATACAACCATTCAAAATCTTTGGGATGCAGCAAAAGCAGTCCTGAGGGGGAAATACATCGCAATACAAGCATCCATTCAAAAACTGGAAAGAACTCAAATACAAAAGCTAACCTTACACCTAAAGAAACTAGAGAAAAAACAGCAAATAGATCCTACACCCAGCAGAAGAAGAGAGTTAATTAAGATTCGAGCAGAACTCAACAAAATTGAAACCAGAAGAACTTTGGAACACATCAACAAAACCAGGAGTTGGTTCTTTGAAAGAATTAATAAGATAGATAAACCATTAGCCAGCCTTATTAAAAAGAAGAGAGAGAAGGCTCAAATTAATAAAATCCTGAATGAGAAAGGAGAGATCACTACCAACACCAAGGAAATACAAACGATTTTAAAAACATATTATGAACAGCTATATGCCAATAAATTAGGCAATCTAGAAGAAAAGGACGCATTCCTGGAAAGCCACAAACTACCAAAACTGGAACAGGAAGAAATAGAAACCCTGAGCAGGCCAATAACCAGGGAAGAAATTGAAGCAGTCATCAAAAACCTCCCAAGACACAAAAGTACAGGGCTAGATGGCTTCCCAGGGGAATTCTATCAAACGTTTAAAGAGGAAACCATACCTATTCTACTAAAGCTGGTTGGAAAGATAGAAAGAGATGGAGTACCTCCAAATTCGTTCTATGAGGCCAGCATCCCCTTAATTCCAAAACCAGACAAAGACCCCACCAAAAAGGAGAGTTACAGACCAATATCCCTGATGAACAGGGATGCAAAACTTCTCAACAAGATACTAGCCAATAGGATCCAACAGTATATGAAGAAAATTATTCACCATGACCAAGTAGGATTTATCCCCGGGACACAAGGCTGGTTCAATACTCGGAAAACAATCAATGTGATTCATCATATCAGCAATAGAAAAACCAAGAACCATATGATACTCTCATTAGATGCAGAGAAAGCATTTGACAAAATACAGCATCCATTCCTGATCAAAACTTTCAGAGTGTAGGGGTAGAGGGAACTTTCCTCGACATCTTAAAAGCCATCTACGAAAAGCCCACAGCAAATATCATTCTCAATGGGGAAGCACTGGGAGCCTTTCCCCTAAGATCAGGAACAAGACAGGGATGTCCACTCTCACCACTGCTATTCAACATAGTACTGAAAGTCCTAGCCTCAGCAATCAGACAACAAAATGACATTAAAGGCATTCAAATTGGCAAAGAAGAAGTCAAACTCTCCCTCTTTGCCGATGACATGATACTCTACATAGAAAACCCAAAAGCCTCCACCCCAAGATTGCTAGAACTCATACAGCAATTTGGTAGCGTAGCAGGATACAAAATTAATGCCCGGAAATCAGTGGCATTTCTATACACTAACAATGAGACTGAAGAAAGAGAAATTAAGGAGCCAATCCCATTTACAATTGCACCCAAAAGCAGAAGATGCCTAGGAACAAACCTAACCAAAGAGGTAAAGGATCTATACCCTAAAAACTATAGAACACTTCTGAAAGAAATAGAGGAAGACACAAAGAGATGGAAAAATATTCCATGCTCATGGATTGGCAGAATTAATATTGTGAAAATGTCAATGTTACCCAGGGCAACTTACACGTTTAATGCAATCCCTATCAAAATACCATGTACTTTCTTCAGAGAGTTAGAACATATTATTTTAAGATTTGTGTGGAATCAGAAAAGACCCCTAAGAGCCAGGGGAATTTTAAAAGAGAAAACCATAGCTGGGGGCATCACAATGCCAGATTTCCGGTTGTACTACAAAGTTGTGGTCATCAAGACAGTGTGGTACTGGCACAAAAACAGACACATAGATCAATGGAACAGAATAGAGAACCCAGAAGTGGACCCTGAACTTTATGGGCAACAATATTTGATAAAGGAGGAAAGACTATCCATTGGAAGAAAGACAGTCTCTTTCAATAAATGGTGTTGGGAAAATTGGACATCCCCATGCAGAAGAATGAAACTAGACCCCTCTCTTGCACCATACACAAAGATAAAGTCAAAGTGGATGAAAGATCTAAATGTGAGACAAGAGTCCATCAAAATCCTAGAGGAGATCACAGGCAATACCCTTTTTGAACTCAGCCACAGTAACTTCTTGCAAGATACATCCACGAAGGCAAAAGAAACAAAAGCAAAAATGAACTATTGGGACTTCATCAAGATAAGAAACTTGTGCACAGCAAAGGATACAGTCAACAAAACTAAAAGACAACCTACAGAATGGGAGAAGATATTTGCAAATGACCTATCAGATAAAGGGCTAGTATCCAAGATCTGTAAAGAACTTATTAAACTCAACACCAAAGAAAGAAACAACCCAATCATGAAATGGGCAAAAGACATGAAGAGAAATCTCACAGAGGAAGACATAGACATGGCCAACACGCACATGAGAAAATGCTCAAACCACAATGAGATTCCACCTCACACCAGTGAGAATGGGGAAAATTAACAAGGCAGGAAATCACAAATGCTGGAGAGGATGCGGAGAAAAGGCATCTTACACTGTTGGTGGGAATGTGAACTGGTGCAGCCACACTGGAAAACTGTATGGAGGTTCCTCAACGAGTTAAAAATAGACCTGCCCTACGACCCAGCAATTGCACTGTTGGGGATTTACCCCAAGATACATATGCAGTGAAACGCGGGGACCCCTGCACCCCGATGTTTCTAGCAGCAATGTCCACAATAGCCAAACTGTGGAAGGAGCCTCGGTGTCTATCGAAAGATGAATGGATAAAGAAGATGTGGTCTATGTATACAAGGGTATATTCCTCAGCCATTAGAAATGACAAATACCCACCATTTGCTTCAATGTGGATGGAACTGGTGAGTATTATGCTGAGTAAGTCAATCGGAGAAGGACAAACTTTATATGTTCTCATTCATCTGGGGAATATAAATAATAGTGAAAGGGAATATGAGGGAAGGGAGAAGTGTGTGGGAAATATCAGAAAGGGAGACAGAACATAAAGACATAAAGACTCCTAACTCTGGGAAACGAACTAGGGGTGGTGGAAGGGAAGGAGGGCTTGGGGTGGGGGTGAGTGGGTGACGGGCACTGAGGGGGGCACTTGACGGGATGAGCACTGGGTGTTATTCTGTATGTTGGCAAATTGAACACCAATAAAAAATAAATTTATTATAAAAAAATTATCCAGGAAAACATGAAATGAAAATCCTCTTCCATTCCATTAACAAAAGAATTCCCAATTTTAATATGTCTAAAATTTACAACGTATTTATATTGATGTTAATAAAGTATATATTAATAATAATTATAGTAAAAACTTAATCGAGAAGAAAAATTTTTACTTCAAAGAATGAAATGACATCAGTAAAGAATTTTCAAGTTTAAAAATATTTTCCTTGAAAATATTCTGTGGGGAAGGTGGAATGGAAAAACGGCTTCATGGAGAAAAAAAGAATGATATAAAGTTTCTAAGTCTTGAAGATTAGCTTGTTCATATATATATTTTTCAATGAATGGTATTGGGTATCAATCAATAGCTTTGGTATTTTCTTTGGGTACACTATTCCATTATTTTAAGATGTCAATATTTTATAATATACCTGAAATAAAATCCTTTATAACTGCTTAAATTTAAAATAAAAGAATTTAGATGTGACTTAACAGCATGTTCATTAACAATATGTTAATTAACAGTATGTGAATAGGTAGGTACATAGTTTCCCAAATTATTTAATTACAGGGATACATAAGCAGAATCTTGGGAACCCCTTTGACCAAGAAGTACAGTCTCTGTAGCCTTGTTTGGTGCCTCCCACTCATTTACTTCCTGCTTCTAACATATACTGATCCTTATTCAGTTCTCTGAATGCTCCTCATGGCTTCCTGCCTAGGGCCTTTTCCCCCTTTCCTATCCTCTCAGGGGCACCAATCTGCCCCAAGTACTAGCTCAACCACCCTTAACTGGATGATGTCCACTTGGTCCATCTGAACCAAGCTTCAGCGGTAGGCCTTAGAGAAGTATTCTCTAAGATTACCAAAGTTAGGTTCTCTAGAAACTCCCCTAACCCCGTAACGCCTTGATCTTTTTCTTTTTCACAATTAAGATTTTAAAATCCATGTGAATCCAATAAAAGCAGGGACTGACTCTGTCTTACTGCTGTGTTCCAAGAGAGTCCAACACAAAAGTACTTTTTTTTAAAAAAAGATTTTATTATTTGTTTATTCATGAGAGACACAGAGAGAGAGAGAGAGGCAGAGACACAGGCAAAGGGAGAAGGAGGCTCCCTGCAGGGGAACCTGATGTGAGACTTGATCCCAGGAACCCGGGATCATGACCTGAGCCAAAGGTAGACACTCAACTACTGAGCACCCAGGCATCTCACAGAAGTAGTGTTAATGAAAAAATTATTCACAAGCCTTGTTAAAGATGTTGAGGCGACTTGGTTCAGTACTACTGCAGTAGGCGTAGAGACCACTTTGACCGAATTTTGCAGTGGGGGAGAGGGTTGGATTTAATTTTGAATACCCCACGGGCAAGTGGGAATTTATAGCCGAGGAATAGGGTGGGAGTCGGTGGATGGAAAACTACTTAGAGGAAACTCAGGGATCAGGGTTTTTTTTTGCTAAACCAACCTAACAGTATTCTTACTGAAGATAGGCCAGGGTGATGGGACATGAGATATTGAGAATGAGAGGTTCTGGTTAAACTGACTAAGCAGGGTACTTGCTAAGACTGGATTTTACAAGGAAGTGTACAAATGGATCTAGGAGAAAGTTCAGGAGCCTGAGTCATGTTTGGTCAAGTAAAGACTTTGTCAGTGGGTGTATAGAAGTAATTCAGTATTTGTTAAATAGATGAATAAACAACACAATGTATCTTTAATAGCTGTATGTGGCCACAGATATTTTTGTAGAGTATTGTTATTAATTTAAAAAGGAAAGAGGGCAGCCCGGGTGACTCAGCGGTTTGGCGCCCCCTTCAGCCCAGGGCCTGATCCTGGAGACCCGGGATCGAGTCCCACATCGGGCTCCCTGCATGGAGCCTGCTTCTCCCTCTGCCTGTGTCTCTGCCTCTCTCTGTGTGTCTCTCATGAATAAATAAAAAAAATAAAATCTTAAAAAAATAAAAAAATAAAAATAAAAAATAAAAAGGAAAGATTTCTTTGTTGATGAAAGATCTCAAGGAAACCTTACAAATAGTTCCATGGATCCAATAAGATTATGTATAAGAAAGACTTTGGAGGCGTTAAAGTCAATATCCAATGTTGACTATTTTGTATAAACTCTCAGCATCAAGTGATTTCTCTGGGAAACAGTCACCAAGATGGGCTTAGATATACAGGAGATTTGTTGAGGAAAATGCCTGTGAAAGTTATAGGGGAGAGAGAGTGGAAGGAGGTGGGGAGAGCTGCAGCCTGTGAGGCAAGTCTACTACCTGAAGGAGAGGCGGAAGGACAGAGGATTTGGTAGGGAGTCTCAGGCTGTGGTGTAGTTCTAAGAATGTGTCAGCCAGATCAGTAGAGTTCTCCAGCCCAAGTCATCTGTTACAGGAGTCAAAGCCACATGATGGCCTGCACTAGTATCCCTGCCATGCACGGTCAAGTCTTGGGGCAGTCTGGAGGAAGCATGGTCTTAGTGCATACATGATGATGGATCCAGAGGGCTACAGCTGGCGCTTTTGGTCCATTCTGCTCCTGCCAACAGGAGATCTGAGTGATGAATTCTCGTGGCCACCACACACAGAAATTTGGAGGAACATCATTTGCGGTATCATATTCTAATGACCTGATACTTATCTATCGGGTCATTCTACACAGGGCTGGGGGCAGCAGGGCTTATAGTCTCTGATTTCCAGTCTGTAAAGGTAGGCCTTTAGCAAACAGTCTTCCATTGTTGGAAAAGCTCTCTGTGTTAACCATTTCCTAATTTTATAACAGTGGGAATTCCAAGGAACAGAAATAGAGCAGCTGCTAAGTGTTACCTGGCAGTAAGTTCCTCTCTGGAGATGTATGGAGACACAGGGCATAACATCTTAGCACTCAGAAAAGGCCAGAGAAGACCAGCTCCTGTGTTCTCCTCAAGGATTCATCTGTCCCCAGTAGTTATAACTGAGCTATCATTTCCATTTGCCTCTAGAGGAATTTTGTTAATGGTTCTGCTACAGTCTGTCGTTGTTGTCACCCTTGAAGTACCAATTTTGGTGATGCCATGGTATGCCATGGTGATGCCACATGGGTCAATTTGCGCTCTGCATGAGACTTCATAGACCTTGATATTAGACCCAGCTCTGTAGTCACTTCTGGAGATATATAATTATAAATCAGTCATGTAGAGCAGTAATAACTAATCACATGAAGGCCTAATATTAAAATACTATTGAGGGCTAAAAAACTTTCAAATTTGTGCTGTCTCTTTTATCTGACATTCTCTCCTTAGGGCAGCCTGATTTTGAGTGGCTACATAATTGCATGGTAGTTTGCTGGGTTTTCCTTTTTTCTTTCCTCTCTCCTGATTTTTTATATCAAACTTTTTGAAGCCCTTTATGAAGTAGAATACTGGTTAAGAAAAGCAAAAATATACATTTTCCATATATGGTAACCACCTATTTTCATTATCAAAGGAATAAAAGGGTCTCTGGTTAGGACAGGATCAGAAAAATGAGTAGAGGGGTTCAAAAGGAAACAAAAATGAAAAATACACACATACATACATATATAAAATCCATCGAAAGATGAGTGGATCAAGAAGCTGTGGTCTCTGTATACAGTGGAGTATTCCTCAGCCATCAGAAAGGACGAACACCCACCATTTGCTTCGATGCGGATGGAAATGGAGGGTATTATGCTGAGTGAAGTAAGTCAATCGGAGAAGGACAAACACTATATCTTTTCATTCATTCGGGGAATATAAAAAATAGTGAAAGGGATTAGAGGGGAAAGGAGGGAAACGAACGAGGGGCTGTGAAAAGGGAGGTGGGCGGGGGGTTGGGGTGACTGGGTGACGGGCACTGAGGAAGGCACTTGATGGGATGAGCACTGGGTGTTATGCTATATGTTGGCAAATCAAGCTCCAATAAAAATATACAAAAAATATGTAAATCCCCATAGTACCTTGCGCTTAAAAAAACAACAACACAGGATCAGAAACTTCTGATTTCTCTTTTGTTTTAGGAGTTGTCATGGTAATAGGGGGTGGAAAGAATTATGAGAGAACTAGAACCAATTATAGTATTTGAGGCTTATAAAAATCCACGTGAACATTTATTTCACTTGGGTATTGACTGATCCCTATTATGTGAAGGATGCCATCTTTCTAAAAAAGTTTCCTTCTAGCACCCACCCAGGCCTTCCAGGACTTCAGAGATTGTGGTTGATGGAGAATAGTTCTTGTATCTATAACACTTTTTGGGTTCCCCCCTGCAACATTTGGCATGAACAATAAAAACTGTAATATCTGGAGTTGTCTGAGGCTGCTTAATGGTGTCAGGCAGGAATTGGAGAAGCTTAAATGGTAAGTCCCTTTTCAGCATGCAGAAAGAACCTGTGCTTTGGAGACTAGGAGGCGCAGGCTTCTCCTCTCTGGATGGGGGGCCGTGCTGGGGTCAGGGTGGGGCACAGACCCCTCTGAGGCCCTTTTGACTTGTAGTCCTGCAACCCTGCCCTGCCTGAGCTTTGGTATAAAGCAGGTGTGAACCTGGGCCCCATGGTCTCCTGGGGCACAGGCCTGGCTCTTGGCAGGTGGCTGAGGACAGCATCGCGGTAGGGGGCTGGGCCGGACACCCAACCGTGACCAAAACCCGCTTCTGTCCCACACAGCCCCTCTGCTTCCTGTCCTCTGCCTCCCCATCTTCCTCTCTGAAGGCCACAGCCTTTCCTCTGGGCCGGCTAAGGTATAAGGGAAGCAGGAGGCCTAGAGAGGGCAAGGCGCTAGCCTCGGGGCCCGCAGCATGCCCCTGACTACCATTCAGGGCTTTCTGGACACTGCCTGCCAGCCTGGGCCACCTGCCTATGCCCTAAGGTCAGTTGGCTGGGGTGAGGGGTGGCCCCTTGGCAGCTCCTATGCCCTTCATTTGCTGGGGTTGAGTTTTGCATCCTAATTTCTGTATCGTCCTTGAGTGTTAGAACTATAATTTATTCATTTTTCTCTATGTCTGTGCCAAGAAGCCCAGGCTCTGGGCCTGCCTTCTTACCCAGGAGGCCTTGCAAGCCTGCGTGCTTGTGGGAATACCTTGTACGTGAGCTTACAGGTACTGATAAAGAGGCTCTATTTAGAGAGAGAGAGAGAGAGAGAGAGAGAGAGAGAACACATGCTAATCATCACAGCCACATTAATACTGCAGAGCTGACCAGAGGGAAGCAAAACCTTTCATGCTAATCAGTAGTGATGGTTTAATCCTCAGTGACTATGCATCAACAAGTGCATGGGCCAAGAGCGAGGGCTGTCTATGACCAGAGACAAGAGGCTGTAAAGAAACATCATAGCACAGTGGAGAAAGGGGAATGAGGCATGAGGACAATGGGACTCAATATCCTAGATATTGGTTCCTACTCACTCTAGTTAAGACAGCTCCTAAACAGTGCTCTACAGGACACCAGTTCTATGGGATGTTGAGATAGGACATACCAAAAAGAGGATTCCATGGTCAAATAAATTAGGGAAGTGCTACCTACCGTATTTTCTGAGGTTGAAATGTGTAATGTACATTAGTTATATGAAGTTATATGAAGTAAACATTCTAACTTTATTTAAACCCACTGTTTAAGCCTTTTCGAACATATATCCTAATTTTTATTTGCTCTTTTAGATATATATTATTAGCATTTCAAGGCAAGTGTGTCCTGTTGAATACAGTATGGAAATCCTGTGTTAATGGTTATTAGTTAAAGTGTGGAGCAGTGAGAATTAGATATCAGAACCCAGTAAATGGCCTTTCACGTTCTGGCATATGTGCCCAATGCTCATTGTGCATCAGGACTGTCTGGTGGAATTTGGGAAAAGAAATGCCCGTTCTACATTTCACCTGTAAGAAATCTGAATCCAGGTGATAGGGCCTTAGCATCTGTATTTAAAAAATGTTTTCCAGGTAATTCTTTTGAGCCAGCCTAACACTGTTCTATGGATTTAGAAACCATTAAATGACAGAGTTTGGGTTCTATGGATTTAGAAACCATTAAATGACAGAGTTTGGGTTCAGTTATTCCAATAAAGCTTTTGTTGCCCCTGTCAAGTCCAGGCTATATAATCCATGTAGGTAGTGTCATGTAAACTGAATATAGCCTACCTGTTGTATATTAGAGTCAAAATTCTGGAGCCCAAAGTGGACAAAATGAGGTAATTTTTTACCTTCTACAATTCTGCTTTAACAAACCTAATTTTTGTCTAAATGTGTTGTCATTTATTTTTAACTTGAAAAAAAAGTGTTATTTGAAAAAGTGTTATTTGAAGGGATTGAGTGAAGGGTTGATGAAGACAGGATAGCATAAAAAACAACCTTATAAGTGTTTAGTATGGGAGGATTTCAGCTAGGGAAGTATGGGCCAAGCTGCCCTGTTAGTATTTCAGTAGGAACAACTCTCGTTATTGAACGTGGAGTGGCAAGTAAGTCTAGAGAAACCAGGCATCCTTTAGAGGGAAATCTATTCCTACAGTCAGCTCCTGAGCATCCTCTGTAGAAGTCTGTATCATTCTCACAGTTTGGCTTGACCATTTACTTAAAGGTAGTGAAGCATGAGTGCTGATGGTTCTGATAGATTCCTTAAACTTAGAGAAGGTACAGTTCCATGGTCAAAAGCGACTGTGTCTAATAACTGTGTTGTTGCCAGTAATGATTCAGAGTAGTGATAGCTACAGTAGAGCAGGATCGGTACATTAAGAAAAATTCTAGTGAAATAAGAAATCTAGAACATTTCTGCAGTATGAACTCATTTTATCATCAAAATAATCTGAAAATTATGATTAAATATCATTTTGGTCTACTATATTGGAGAGTAATTCACATTGGTAGGCTATTCAGAGTAACCTCCAATGTAATATTTTTTTCCTTATGATCTTGTATATATGAGAATTCATTCCAAGATAACAAACCTAGATTAGAAGACCTTGAACACTATTAGATGAGAATTTTGCTTCTGAAGCAGAAATTGTAGAAGAGGAATGCAATACTTTAAAAAGTGCTTCTGAAACTTTAGTGTATGTAGTAATCACCTGGGATCTTCTTAAAATTCAGAGTCAGGCTGAGGAGGGGAGAGTTGGGGCCTGACATTGGGCATTTCCAGCAAGCTTCTGGGTGATCCGTTGCTTTCTGGACCACAGTGGTTTTCAGAAGGCTTTCCTCTTCAGGGGCATGTTTTATGATTTAGCTATCAGGTTGGTAATACATGGTATGAATTTGTGACAATATATATGTTAATCACTTTATTATGTGTGGAGACAGGGTGGACACAGGAATAATTAAATTTATATTGAGTTATTATACATTAATTTTGTTGTTACTGATGGTATAAAAGAAATTACTTTCTCTCTGTGTCTCTCGTGAATAAATCAATAAAAAATCTTAAAAAAAAAAAAAAGGGCGGCGGGCAGCCCGGATGGCTGGGCGTTTTAGCGCCGCCTTCTGCCCAGGATGTGATCCTGGGGACCCAGGATTGAGTCCCGCCTCGGGCTCCCTGCATGGAGCCTGCTTCTCCCTCTGCCTGTCTCTCTCTCTCTCTCTCTCTCTCTCTCTCTCTCTGTGCGTCTCATGAATAAATAAAGTCTTTAAAAAAAAAAAGAAATTAGTCCTATCAGACACATTCCAGATTTTTTTTCACAGTTTGCCTTTTTTCTTTGATTTTATTTAATGTCTTTATCCAGATACACATTTTAAGTTTGTATTGCCTTCTGGATTCTGTGTCATGTTTGGAAGGGCTTTCAATCCAAAATTCTACAAATATTCACCCATATTTTCTTTCAATACTTCCGTGGTTTCATCTTCTACTTTTATTAAAATTACATTTTTAGCAAATTTACTAAGTATGATGCATGTTTTAATTGTGGATATGGTAGTTTTAATTATTACTTTTTTTCCAGATTTTCCCCAAATATCTTATATCTCTATTTTTAGGTTGTTTGTTAAGTTTTCCCATTTCCCCACAAAGTATAATTTTTTGTTATTTTTAAATTGCTGTCACATTGAATTTGTAAATTCAATAGGGAGAATTGACCTCTTTATAAGTGTGAATTCCTATCTAAGAACAAAGTGTGTCTTTTTGTTTAAACAGTCTTCTTTTTTTTGTCTCTGAGTTGAGTTGAAAAATGTCCTCATTCAGGACTTTAGCGTAGTTTTTGCGGTTTGTTCCAAGGCATTTATTTTTTTATTAATATTCAAACAGGAATTAATGTTTATAAAGCACTTATGATTATTACAAATATTATTTGTACCTACGCACCCTATAGATCCTCTTTTTTCTAATTTTTTTTTCAGTTGATTCTCTTAGGTTTTCAAAATATATAATGATATAATCTTTAGGTAATAATATTGGTGGCATCTTTATTTTATTCTTGAATTTCTTTTTTTAAGATTTTATTTATTTATTCATAGAGATGCAGAGAGAGAGAGAAGTAGCAGAGACACAGGCAGAGGGAGAAGCAGGCCCCATGCAGGGAGCCTGACGTGGGACTGGATCCAGGGTCTCCAGGATCACGCCCTGGGCTGCAGGCGGCGCTAAACCGCTGCGCCACCAGGGCTGCCCTATTCTTGAAAATTTTAAAGAAGATTTTATTTATTTATTCATGAGAGACCCAGAGAGAGAGGCAGAGACACAGAAAGAGGAGGAAGCAGTCTCTGTGCAGGGAGCTCAATGCGGGACTTGAACCCAGGACCCCAGGATCACACCCTGGGCCGGAGGCAGATGCTCAACTGCTGAGCCACCCAGGCGTCCCTTATTCTTAAATTTCCTAGGAAGGTTTCTATCTTTTACCATTAAGCATGAAGGTGAATGTTGGTGGTTTATATTAATATCTATTTCACTTAAGATTTGTTTCTTTTTTTTTTTTTTTAACCAAGAAGAAACACTGAGCTTTATGAAACACTTGCTTTTCTCTTTATAATTTTTTGGGGTGCAGCCCGGGTGGCTCAGCAGTTTAGCGCCTGCCTTTGGCCCAGGGCCTGATCCTGGAGTCCCATGATCCAGTCCCACATCGGGCTCCCTGCATGGAGCCTGCTTCTCCTTCTGTCTGTGTCTCCGCCTCTCTGTGTGTCTCTTGTGAATAAATAAAATCTTTAAAAATAAAAAATAAAAAAAATAAAAAATTTGAGAATATTATTCTATTCCTTTTAGGAAAGTCTTCTTTGGGATCTCTTTGTTAGTATATTTTGCAGAGTGATAGTTCCTTAATTTTGTCCTCTGTGTCAATGACATCAAGTCACATGTTGGCTCTCCTTTGTTTTTCTCTTATGCCTATTATCCTTATGTCACTTTTGTCTCTCTCTTTTGTCTCTTCATCGCATGATTTTTCCCAAGGCTCTCTTACAGATAACTAACTTGATTCTCTCCTATTTTGATTGTGTTTCTTTTTACATTTAGCTTATGGCTAGATCCTTAATATTTTTCCTGAGATGTACAAGTTTATTCAAAAAGTTAAATTCTACTGTCTTTATTTCCTTTAATTTCTTCAGGTGTGGAGAATACCTTTAAGGGAAGGAAAGATTTGTTGTCCTGAAATTTGTTGTGTCTTGGGGTCTATCTTCTCTCCAAGTGAATTATGTATCTATTTTTTATGCTATATTCAGTTTCGTTCTTTGTTCTTCTTTTTCCTCCTTACTTTATGTACTATTATGAATAATTAAAGAATAATAAGTATTCATAAGTCATGTAAGGAAAATAAAAATAGAGATCTCAATCATCCCTTGTATCAGGTGGGAATTTGTGTATCGCTGCACCTAACCCAACTGGACTATATTTGGCTTAAACAAATAAGGACTTCACATTTTAAACCTAGAGAAGTCTAGAAATAGGCAGTTTGGGAAAGTAAGTGATGCTTCCTCCCTGTCTTCATAGCTACAGGTTGTGCAATTTTTAAACTTTATTATCACCTCCGTATTGCAAGATGACTGCGTCTACTCTAGGACCACTTTGGAATTCCAGGTATAAATAAGGGAAAAGGCAAAAGACCTTGCTGCCTAAGTGGCTCCCTTTATAGTATGTTCTTCAGAGCTGTGCACAGTGACTTGTGCTTTCATCTCATTGGCTAGAACTCTTGTCACCTAGACACTTCCAACTTTGAGGAAGACTTGGGAATGTAGTTTATCCGCTGGGCACATTGCCATCCCATTCAAAACAAGAATATTGTTGCTAGGAAAGGAGAATGGCTATCAGCAGACACCCAGCAGCCCCTGCCACTTTCCTATTCTTAGAAGTCTGCTGACAGTGATGAAACCAATATCATCTCCTTTTCTTCTTGTTCAGTGTAATACCAGTGTATGTTCGCACTCTCCAATTCATATCATCGTCCATTTGGGTAAAGACCAATTCTTACACAAATGTGGGACCTGAAGATTACGACCCTCCCAATAAGAATGAAAGTATCTGTTATCTTTCTGTGTGGAAATATTTGGGAAAAAACTAAGCTTTTTAAATTTTTCAAATTTTACCCAGTGACATTCTAACACACCTCTGTTGTTCTACTTAATGTGCACGAGTTGGTGATTGTAAATCTGATAGACGTGAGAGAGGGACAAAGGAAATGGGAATAACAAACTTTTATCGAGGATGCATACCAGCACTTCATTGTTAAATAGTACTGGTCACAACTTTACTGTATAATGCTTTGACCATAGGATATGGTTGAAAGATAAAGTAAATGTATACATGACGTTAAAGCAGTAATGTGAATAGGTTTGTTGCCAGTACTGACTGAGTAGCATGCACTAATATTTGGGAAAATGCTATGTTATTTTCCTACATAGACATCCCTTGGGAACATATGATTTTCTCACTCTAAGGATTTTTGTCTTGAAAGACACTTTAGCAGAGAGCCATTATAGACTTAAAATGTAGTAATAATGCTATTTTGTCTATTTTAAAAAGATATTTTCAAAGAATGACTTTTACAGGTTGGTTTAGGTTTTTGTAGGTCCTGAAGATTAAACAGATTCTTAGGCCTTCTTTAAGAAAAGAATACAAAATAGGTACAGACATGGAAATTAATTTAAAATGAGAGAAGATAATCAAATAATAAATTTAAAAATCTGACAAATAGGAGCAGCTGGGTGGCTCAGTCAATTGAGGGTCTGACTCTTGATTTTGGCTCAGGTTGTGATCTCAGGGTTGTGGGATTAAGCCCTGTGTCAGGCTCCTGAGCACAGTCTACTTTGTCTCTCTCCTTCTGCTCCTCCTCCCACTCTCTCTTTCTATCTCTTAAAAAAAAAAAAAAGAAAAAAGAAAAGACAAAAAGCTGACAAATATACAAGTATAAAAATCCAGAAAAGTAACATAATATTAATTAAAATACTAATTGCTTGACTTACGTTTCTAATACTTTTTAACTCCTACTGTTTTGTTTTTTTGGCTGTATAATCTTTGATCATACTCTTCATATGATAATGGTTTTGTAGTATATTTTAAGAGAGAATTTAATCTTTCCTCTAATGTAATTAATCAACATTTATTTCATAATAGTTTAGAAAAGTTTTACTACTCACTGGTAATGTCATGTAATAATTAGGGTTCTTGTTGAACTCTGGAAAAATCTCTGTTAAGTTTCTTTTTTATATGAGTGATAAAATTGCAGGACATTTAAAATTTTCTATGTAGTAACTATTCTTATGTACTTTTTAAAATAATGACATTCATATACCAGGACATCATGGATTGTCCTCATTATGTTGGCACATCATGAGTTTTGTTATGTGGCAAGAGAGAAATTCCATTTTGACTAAGCATTGACGAAAGATCTTTTACCTATTTTATGTCTGACGTTGAAAGTATTGTCCACAGACTAGCTTCTGGCTCCTTACATATCACATTGTTGTATCACTACCCACAAAATTGCCATGCTGAGCACCACAGGACGCATTCCCATCTCAGTAGGACCCCTACCTTTGTACCACTGTGTCCTAACACTGAGCTGATAGGGTGGAGTTTTGCTGGATGCTCCCTGCAGCGGGATGGCTGCCCAGAGCTTGTCTCTGTAGGAAGTGTCTCTGTGAATCACATCTTTATGCCAACTCAGATGAAATGTATCCCCCGAGCAAAATCAGACTTACCTGGATCTCCAAATGCCCGTGGCCACTCTGATATCACACAATATGATCAGAGGCACGGAGAATGAAAGGTGAGTTGGAAAGAGTCAGCCGTCTTAACCAACTGCACTGGAAGGATCTTACTTTGGCAAATCTTACAAATTTGCTGAAAGAGTAGCTATAAGACTTCTTCCCTTCTCTGGAAAGTTGTTTGCACACGTCATGTTTATTAGCAAGGCCCCTGGGGTCAGTACCCATGATGAAAATGGAAGAGAGCAGGGCTGAGCCGAAAGAGAAGGTGAGCTGCCCCTGGTGACTTTGCGACCTCTGGGGCTAGCATGGCCTTTCCAAGATGTCCAGTTTTTCATTTTAATTATTTTTGAATAAAGTACTCACATGGAAAAAAAATCAAAATAATCAAAAAGAGCAGCCATAGGCAATCCATTCTCCTACCCTTGACTCTCAGCCTCCAGCTACTTCCTCCAGAGTTAACCTATGCTACTAGTTGTGTATGTGTGCTTCCAGAGGTACCGTAACCATATAAAATCACATCCATGTTTCTATTTATTTTCTCTTCCTTTTATACAAATGGCAGCATACTCTATGCAAAATTCTTGTTTTTCTTTTAAACTTTTAGATTTAACAGAAGAGTTGCAAAAAACTTCCCGTTATGTTAACATTTTATATAACAATAATTAATTAGAACTTGCTAAATTTCTAAATACACTAGGTCAAATTTATAGGGCAAATAAGAGAAGCAACAAGGCTTGGGATAAGGAAGATGTAATTAAATAAAGCATCTAAGAAAAAGGTCTCTTATATTCTCAGACATTCCCATTCCATCAAGTCTATTAAAAAAAAAAAGTGGAGGCAGAGTTAACATTACTGATGGTTAGATTTTATGTGAACAACTATACATATGAATATGAAGCATATTTTGTCATGATTTTGCAGTGCTACCGTTAAAAAACAAAACTCAATTGCATAAATTTGAAGATCAAAGTAGCTTTATTCAATGATTAATGAATTGGGCAGGATCCCATCTAACAAGTAGAAAAGAGCCCCAACGAGCTGTTTAAAATGGAAGACTTTTATAGGCAGAAAGAGGGATAAGACAAGGAAAGAGTTTCTTGTTTCAGACAAGGTCACTTGCCTTTAGGGGAATGCTTGGGTCTAATCAGTCAGATTACCTCACTAGTGCTAACCAGGTAGTTTCTGGATACCTCACTTTACTCTGTAGTTTGGAATTTATATTGCAAATATTCCCAGTCTTCGTATCTGGAATGTTCTTAAAAGACATCTCGCCTCTCTGTCCACTATCATCAGAACTGTCACCAGCCCATCCCATGTCTCTCACTTCCACCTCTCATGCTTTACAAAGATGGTTATTTGCTCTTTAACTGTCTTGGATGGTTAACTTCCAGTTCTTCTGAGTTGCAGCTGAGGTGAGTCTCTCCCTCACCAAAGACTATTTCATTCAACCAGCATCTAGTGGAGTACTTGAAATGGAGTAGATGTTCAAAAAATTTATTTTATTCCTACTTTTACTGATGACTGATACTTCAGCCAACATCACATATCTCCATCCAGATTTCAGCTTGTTTCCTCAGGATGCATACCTAGATATAACTAACTGAGTTATGTATACTTAAGATTCTAAATATATATATATATAATAAAATGTATACATATTACAAAAATGGTATATACATATATATTGCAAATTGCTTTCTAGAAATTAGAACAATTTCTACTCACTCTTTTGATGTGATCTTTTTGCATCCTGACAAGGAAGCAATTAAATTTGGGGATTACTGTTTTCAGGCTTCCTAAATTCTACACCTTTCTTTGGAATTGATTGAAAATGTATTTTCATTCCCTTTTTATTTTTGTCTGTTGCTGGCTTATTTAAAAAAATCTCATTTCAGTGATCAGGCATTTTATTTTCATACAATTATTTATTATCTTACAGTTTTCTTATTCAGTATCACATGATCTGTGTTCTGAAAGGCAATATATTATTTTTTGCCAAAACCACAAATGATTCCCCTAAAGGTTTTTTCAGTGCCTCAAATTGAGCTGTCATCTAGTTCACTGATCCAACAAAAGAGTGATAATACATTTTATATAAATAATTTAGGAGGATTCCTCATGCCAAAACAAAAAGTACCTTTAAAAATAAACCAATATTGGGGAACCCTCTTGCACTGTTGGTGGGAATGTGAACTGGTGCAGCCACTCTGGAAAACTGTGTGGAGGTTCCTCAAAGAGTTAAAAATAGACCTGCCCTACGACCCAGCGATTGCACTGCTCGGGGTTTACCCCAAAGATACAGATGCAGTGAAACGCCGGGACACCCGCACCCCGATGTTTATAACAGCAATGTCCACAATAGCCAGACTGTGGAAGGAGCCTCGGTGTCCATCGAAAGATGATGGATAAAGAAGCTGTGATCTATGTATACAGTGGAATATTACTCAGCCATCAGAAAAGATGAGCACCCACTATTTGCTTCGACGTGGATGGAACTGGAGGGTATTATGCTGAATGAAGTGCGTCAGTCAGAGAAGGACAAACATTATATGGTCTCATTTATTTGGGAGATATAAAAATTACTGAAAGGGAATAAAGGGAAAGGAGAGAAAATATCAGTGAGGGTGACAGCACATGAGAGACTCCTAACTCTGGGAAATGAACAAGGGGAGGTGGGTAGGGGGTTGGGGTGACTGGGTGATGCGCACTGAGGGGGGCACTTGGCGGGATGAGCACTGGGTGTTATGCTATATGTTGGCAAATTGAACTCCAATAAAAAATTAAAAAAAATAAAAATAAACCAATATTAACAGTAATAAGTCAGAAAAAATATTACAGCAAATCCACAAATGATATTTCACATTTATCTTAGGCTTTATGTGTGAAAGCCATACCATATATTACAAGGAGTAAACTTTATTTTAATATCAGGTTCTTAATTCCCAATATTATATAGCAGTTGAGGGGACACAGTAAGTGAATAAGTGTTCTTTTACAGAAAATATGGCAAAAAACAATCGCCAAACAGATAAATGAAATTTTCCTCAACTGGCTAGTAAATTAATAGTACAAATTAGAATTTGAATATAGGTCTACTCAGATATGTCGAGAGGTCCAGAGATGCTGCCTTCTATGTGGTAAGCCCTCTTTCCTCACCCACTTGCCCTCCCTTTTCCCTGTCACACCTCATAGTGGTGCCCCTCTGGCTGATGGCTGCCATGCTTTGCATGGCATAGCTGACCCCTCACTGCCTCAGGAGAAAGGACAGATTTTTTTTTCTCCTTGTAGAGATGGTATTCAACTCTGATCAAACCATGGTGGCTTAAATGGATACAGATCTGTTTTTGTCACAAGACAAATTCAGAGGTGTGTAGCCTTGACTCCTTTTGTGCCACCATTCTTAGCCTGTAGGTTTATCGTCATGTTTGCCAATGGCTGCTTGCACCCCCAGATCATGTCCACAGTCTGGGCAGGAACAAGGCAGATGGGGAACAGTTGGCACTAGCTGATCATTACTTATGTAATTTTGGCCAGGCTTTGTCAAATGGCCTTATTTGATTGCTACTGAGTCTGGGGAATTTACATGTATATATTTATGTTATATATATACATGGTGGTTGGGTCCGCCAAACTGTGCTGAATTCTCAACTTCTTATCTATTTTATTGCATGGACAGGACAGGCCTTTCCCCTAAGTTCCCCAAAGTATGGTAGAGATCAGGCTATAACTTTTGAAAAATAGCTTATTTCAAATGGTTTAAGACTCCAAAGAAGCTGCAAAAATAGTAACATAGTTACTATACTTTATCCAGCTTCCCAAAATGATAATACCTTATATAAGCATAGTGTATCACCATAACCAGAAAATTGATGCTGGTACGATACCATTAACTCAGGTACAGACCATATTTGAATTTTACCAGTTTTATATGTGCTTTTTCTCTTTTTGTTGAATAGTTCTATGATATTTTATTGCATGTCTAGATTTGAGTAACCATTACCACAATAGGGATACAGGACTGTTTCATCACCACAAAGAAGCCCCCTTGTGCTACCCCTGAAGAGTCACACTCTTCCTAAACAGCTACTTCCCTGTTCTCTATCACTATAAGTTTTTTACTTGGAGAATATTATGTAAATGGAATAATAGAATATGTTGTCGTTTGAGATTGCCCTTTTTTTTTCATGTAACATATTGTCCATGAGATCCATCCAAATTTTGATTGTAGCAAAAGTTCATTCCTTCTCTGAGTATACTTCTGCTGGAAGGATATACCACATTTGTATGTTTGTTTATCCATTTACTCCATGTAGAACATTTGACTTGCTTCCAGGTTTTGATTATTGCAAATCGGGCTACTACAAACATTCATGTGGAGTTTTTTGTGAATGTAAGTTTTCATTTGTCTAGGATAAGTTCCAGGAATGCTTTTGCTGGGTTACATGTTAAAAGTATGTTTAACATTGAAAGAAATAGCCAAGCTATTTTCCAAAGGGTGTATACCATTTTTCATTCCTGTTGTTCATAATAGCCAAAAGGTTGAGACAGTTCAACCCAAATATTCACCAGTTGATGAATGGATAGCCAAAATATGGTATATCCATACTATGGAATGCGATTTGGCTATTAAAAGAAATGAAATACTGATACAAGATAATCATAGGATAAATTTAAAAATATTATGCTAAATTAAATGAGCCAGACACAAAAGACCACATTACATATGATTTTGTTTATATGAAATGTCTAGGAAAATCTAGAGAGGACAAATTGATTAGTAGGAGAAAGGGACTGGTTGCTAATTAGGCATAAAGTTTGAATTTCAGGTGAGAAAAATCTAAAAATCTGCAGTGACAGATGTACAAATTTATAAATATGTTAAAACCCATAGAATTGTACACTTAAAATAAGTGAATTTTATGGTATATAAGTTATGAATTCAGTAATGCTATTAACATTTACATGAAAATGTAAAATACTTAGAAGAGACCAAAGATCTTTTATAAACAAGAGTAAATTTAGAGGACTAGCACTATACTTAAGACATTATAGGGATCCCTGGGTGGCGCAGCGGTTTAGCGCCTGCCTTTGGCCCAGGGCACGATCCTGGAGTCCCGGGATCGAGTCCCACGTCAGGCTCCCGGTGCATGGAGCCTGCTTCTCCCTCTGCCTGTGTCTCTGCCTCTCTCTCTCTCTCTGTGTGACTATCATAAAAAAAAAAAAGACATTATAAATATGTAGTAATCAACACAGTGTGGTATTGACATACAGATAAATATATCAGTGGAATCAAATGGTAAGTTCAGAAACAGATGCACACATATACTGACACCTGATTTTTGTGACAATGGTGCACAGACAATTCTGTGAAGAAAGTATAATCTTTTCAGAAAATGGGGCTGGAGTAATTAGATATTCATATATAAAGAAGTGAACTTGAAACCTCATACAAAAGTTACTTAAATCATAGACCGAAGTGTAAAACTTTTATAAAACTTTTGAAATAAAGCATAAGAGAAAATCTTTGTGCTCTTGAGCTGAGCAAAGATTTCTTAAATATGACACTAAAACATGATTCATAAATTAAAATATTGGTAAATTGGGGAGTGCCTCAGTCGGTTAAGCAGCTGCCTGAGCTCAGGTCATGATTTCAAGGTCCTGGGATTGAGCCCTGCATTGGGAGCCTCACTTGGCGGGAAGACTGCTTTTCCCTCTCTCTTTGCCCCTCCCCCTGCTTGTGCTCTCTCTCTCAAATAAATAAAATCTTAAAAGAATAAAATAAAATATTGATAAGTTGGAATGCATCCTTAAAACCTTCTGCTTTTGAAAGACACCGTTAAGATAATGAAAAAGTGAGCTACATATAGCAAGAAACATGTTACAAATCATGTATCTGATAAAGAACTCTAGAACTCTCTATGTATCTAGAATATATAAAGAACTCTAAATCTCAATGAATCAACTTTTGAATTTAAAAAATGAGCAAACAATTTGAACAAACATTTCACCAAAGACCTATGGATGGCAAGTAAGTACATGAAAATATGCTCAACATCATTAGGGAAATGGAAATTAAATCCACAAGGAGATACAACTCTATATCTTATAGAATAGCTAAAAGGAAAAGACTGACCATACCAAGTATTGATGAGAATATGACAAGAACTCTCATACACTATTTATGGGTGTGTTAAATGGAACAATCACTTTGGAAAATGGTTTGGCAGTTTCTGAAAAATTTAAACATATTCTCACCATGTGATCCAGCCATTCCATTCCTAGATATTTACCCAAGTGAAATGAAAACATTTTTTCCATACAATGACTTGAACACAAAAGTTGATATCAGTTTAGTAGTAGTTGAGAGCTAGAAACATCCTAAATGCTTATCAACAGGTGAATGAATAAACAAAATGTGATGTATCCATGCAATGACATACTATCAGCAATTAAAAAGGAATGAACTAGGAAATCATGTGGCAACACAGATTAATCTCAAATTAGTAATGATGGGTAAAATAAACCAGACAGAAAAGGGTATATACAATGTAATTGCATTTATATAAAAGTTAGAAAAATGTAAATTATTCTATAGCGACAGAAAGCAAAATAGTGGTTGCCTGGTGTTATAGGGTGTAGGGTGGGGCAATTTAGTTGTGGGAGAGAGATTACAAAGGGACACATGGAAACTTTTTGAAGTAATGAATATGTTTACCATCTTGAAGCTAGGTTTACTTATTTGTGGGTGAGATTCTAATTGACCAACAGTGAGGAATAATACCCGCTATTTTCTCACCACTGAGAGTGCTCACAACAACAACAACAAAAATTGTATTAAATATATTTGTGCTACTCTTTTCTCCAGGGATTTGACAGTCTAAATAATTGATCAATTTGTATTCTACTTGGGAACGCCTGGGTGGCTTAGCAGTTGAGCCTCTGCCTTTGGCTCAGAGTGTGATCCTGGGGTCCTGGGATCGAGTCCCACATTGGGTTCCCTGCATGGAGCCTGCTTCGCCCTCTGCCTGTGTCTCTGCCTCTTTCTCTGTATCTCATGAATAAATAAATAAATTCTTTTTAAAAAATGTATTCTACTTTATTTTATAATCGCATTGTAGCTTCTGAATAAGGAAAGGAAAAGATTGCTTTATGGCTCACAAAAAAAAAAAAAAATCAAAACATTGATGTGCCATCAACATGTGTAACAAATGAATCACTGAGCTCCTGGCTAGGAGTTTGGATGTGTTTCTTTGGTTGTGGAATGCTAGGAAGTCATTGATGAGGACTAGATGATCATGAAATGGAAGAGGCCAAAGTCTTACTATTTAGTGTTGATTCTAATGATTAATTCTGGATAAAGCATTTTACCTTTTTGATATCAGTATCTTTTCATCAATAAAACATAAATTTCAAGACTGTCTCTAGCTTTCTGATTAAGAATTTCTTGACAGGGTTATACTTGAAATATTCTAAGGACTTAATTCAAAAAGATGGATTCATATGGCTTGGGAATACATGAAACTGCTAACAGTGGAGGTATCATAAATGATCTTTATCTTCCAGGTGTCTAGGTGGCTCAGTGGTTGAGCATCTGCCTTTGGCTCAGGACGTGATCCCAGGGTCTCGGGATGAAGTCTCACATCAGGCTCCCTGCTAGGAGCCTGCTTCTCCCTCTGCCTGTGTCTCTGCCTCTCTCTGTGTGTCTCTCATGGATAAATAAAATCTTTAAAAAAAATCTTTATTTTCTGTAATTCTTAAAATTCTACTGTAAATAGGTATTAATATTATAATTAGTAAAATTAAAAAAATAATTAGGAAAATTAATACATATAATTTAGCTGAGAAAAATGGATCCAAACCTCCTTGGATAGGCTACTTAACAGAAAAGGCTACTTAACAGATAGGCTACTTAACAGAAAAGAGTACAACGTGACTACCCGCCTGTCCTGATGCCCTCCCCTCTTCCCTTTTCTATGCTTTCCCTTTCCCCACATGCCCACCTTTATTTTGCTAGTGTGCTGAAGGCTGGCGCAGTCACGTTCTTAGCTATGGTAGGCAGAAAAATGGCTCTAGTGGAGATCCAGTTCCCAATCCCTGGAACCCATGAATGTTAGACTTTGCAGATGAAATTAAGGATTTTGAGATGGAGAGACTGTCCCAGATTATCCAGTGGGCTCTAATGTAATCACAGGTGTTCTCATAAAAGGAGGGGGCAGAGAGAGATTTGACCTCAAAAGGAGGCAGTAATGAGCAGACTAAAGCAAGATGCTACTCTGCTGTCTTTGAAGATGGAGAGGAAGGACCATGAACAAAGGAATGCAAAGGCATGCAGCTCTAGAAGCTAGAGAGGGCAAGGAAGGGCTTCTACCCTAGACCCTCTGGAGGAAGAGTGCCCTCCAATATGTTGATTTCAGCCCAGTGGAATTGATTTCAGACTTCTGACCTCCAGAACTGTAAAGCTCTATCTATGAGAATAAGTGTATGTTGCTTTGAACCCCCAGTTTATGAAGATTTGTTATGGGAACTGCAGGAAGTGAATCCCCTGGTCATATCCTGAACAAGCCATAGTGGGATCTTGGAGTCAGCAGGCCCTCAGGTCCTCTGTTGTAACAGGAGCACCCAAACACAACAAAAGCTTTCTCTTGCCAATAAAGATTAAGCTTCATGGTTTAACAGTGACTTAAAGACTTGCAACTACCTGGAAAGGAATGACACAGATGAAGGCGACTGAAGACTCCAGCCTGCTGTAATGTGAGCTGGGTACCTGTGATCCCATGCTCCTCTGCTGTGTGTTAATGTTGATCCTGGCCTAGTTTGTATGGCCTAGATAAATGTGCCGTTACAGACTAATCTGCTCTAGTTGGCAGGTTGGCAAGTATGGAGAGGTTATTAGTTCTGGGATAGTCTTCTCTAGACTATCCTAGTCTTCTTTAGAATGTCTCATTTCCTGTCAAATATTTGTTATGCTTCTCTCTCCATGCAAGACATAGGTCCATCTCTGCGCCCTTACTCACTAAGCCAGCACTGGGTCTCCGAATGCCTCTCAATACGCAGCTCCCAGTGGCTACTGCTGAATAAGGGACATGGCTCAAGCAGTGTTCTGTCCTAGTCCTAAGGGTGTGCCAGGCCTGAGAACACTGGTGACAACTCTAAGCAGACTGTATTTCTCCCACCAGACTGAGGGCCGAAATGACCTGATTTGATTTATAACTGTTTCTTTCCTTTTAAGAAATATTAATTAATAATCTCTTCTATGAATCATGAATAGCATCCATGGAAAATCATCTCAATTATGAGAAATCTCCAACTGTGAGGGCTCATTAATTGTTCTGAACTCATCAGAGAAAGAGGTGTTATAGAGATTAAAAAAAAAGATTTTTAGCTGTTTTTCTTTTAAAGTTACAAAATCTTTAATATTTGTTCTCTTTGTTGGTTAGTTTTTGCATGTTGGATATCAAATATCATTCTGTGCTGCTCTGTCTTCAGCACTTTGCTTTCAATTTCAGGTCACATCAGACAGCAATTTGGTTTTTACCTAAGGTGTCCAGGGTCCTGCTTGTGCCTCTGGATGGTCTTGAGCTCAGCTTTGCATTTTCCATCCGATTGCATCACTATCATCATTGATATTCAAGGCAATAGAATATTCATTACCTCTTCTAGGTCCCCAAGAGGCCAGTGAACAAACTCTTTGGATCTTTCTGACTGCCATAAGCCACTCTCTCTTCTTGAGATTTGAGCTTGGCAAAAGTAGCTTTTGTTCACTAGTAGGAAAGACAATTTATGAGCTAGGCCTTTAGCATATGGTCTAGCTGAGAGGGAGCAGAGTTAGCTTAACTGAATCTCTATATAATATATTTTGTACATTTTGGGGGTTCATAAGTAGTTTAAATATAAGTGTTTTTTGTCACAAGCTATGAGATGGAAATCTGAAATGTAAGCAAGCTTTATAAATTTGGAATTGATTTACTGTAAGTGGTATACTCCTAGAGGTCACCAAAGATGCTCATTTGGTTGGACAACTTTTCCTTGTGCCTACTGTTTGTATCGTCATAGCTACTATTCCAGAAAGCTGTTTAGAGTCATCCTGAGAAGTGTAGGGATCCAATAATTAAAGCTTACAGAAAAGAGAAGCTGAAATCCCAGTTTTAAGAGGAAAAAATTCTTGACAGGTTGACTGCTAGTGTTGAGGTCCCTTCTATTATTGTTCTTAAAGACCCACATTTTAGGTTGGCAGGAAAAGTGAACACACATAGTTCTGGGAGGAACACGCAAAACTAAGTGGCCATCAGTTGGTCTACTAGAAATATCTCTGAATATTTTGTTCTTGTTTTTGTTTTTTCATTTTTTTTAGGGAGAGAGAGAGAGAGAGAGAGAGAGTGTGTGTGTGTGTGTGTGTGTGTGTGTGTGTGTGTGTGCATGAGCACAGGTGGAGGTGGAGGGCAGAGGGAGAGAGAATCCTAAGCAGGCTCCATGCCCAGTGCAAAGCCCAACCTGGGGCTTGACCTAAGACCTGATATTGTGACTTGAGCCAAATTCTCTAAATTTTTCTAAAGGAATTATCACCTATTCTGCATATTCATCTAAACAAACTATGGTATATCCTATAAATTGCTAAATGGAAGCAGCTTACTTTTCTCAACAGGAAAAGAGAATCTCTTAACTCTCTAGTAACACAATTGTCTCTCTATAGTGTCTGGTTGAAGCCCATTGCCATTAGGTATTATTTTATTTCCTGCTCCAGGTTGCTGCCATTCCAAAGCATGGATCTTAACCTGTGGCATTGTTCTATGGGCTTTTGGATACGTGAAAATCAACACAGTTCTGAAAATCCCACCCTTCTTGAAGTTCATTCGTAAATCTCTATTTGTATAAATAACTTCTAGTCATTTCTGCTTTGCTGGTAAAGGGGACTATTTCTGATAAATTTCCATCTGCCCTTAAACTTCCTTCAGATTTTCTAGGCTGCATGGGGAAACTTTCATTGGCTGAAGGTTTCTTTCCTCTTCTTTGTTCATCCTTGTTTGTCCTCCTCCACCATTACTAGCTATGCTAAGGAGATGACCAATATTGAAGACTAGATTGAACAATTCTGGCGGCCATCACTTTGGGGAGTGTGAGGACCACTCTGTTCAGAGGAAAGAAGTGGATCCTTCAAATGAAGGACTGAAAGATATATTTCCGCATCACATGTAAAGCCATGGACTGGGGTCCTGAGTGTTTATACACTGAGAATAGTAGTGATTATGCTGGTAATGCTTACTGTCTTAGGTCATATTTCTCCAGATGGAGATTTATGTGTATGACAGTTTTTTAGGAAGAGCTCTTAGAAATATTACCTGTAAGGGAGTGAGGGAGGCAGGATGAGGCAGAGGAAAAAATTATAATAAAATGCATCACAACAGTCAGTTCTACTGATTCTACTTATGGCTCAGGAGCTGGGATGACCCTTCCCTTCAGAGATGTCCTGAATTGGGGCAAGGGTGCTTGGCATTAATAGTCATTATGTGCTGGTTGATTCCAGTGACACCCTATGAGAAGAGTATTATTATTGTTATTCCCATTTAACCTCTGGCAAATCAGGGCCTAGTGAAATTAAGAAATGGCTAGTATGTAGCAGACAGATTTTGAACCAAGGGCTCAGGTAAAGGGCTTGTAATTATAACAGGTCTCTGCTTGTCTTGCGTTTAGTCTCCTAGAGATAATCACTTAGTCTTTTTAGTTCCCGAACTTCCTTATATTTAAAAAGGTGTCATTAATGGTGCACCCCCCCCCCCCCATTGATAAAATGTCAGGACGTATGGGAGTAAGTCTGGATTTCTTTGCTTAGTTTTCCCAGTAGCCTTTTACAGTTAGCAGTTGGCATGGTGCTATGGCTAGAATTTGTTTGCTGTGCAGAGAAGTAAAAGAATTATACTTTTCTCTTCCCTTAAATGTAAGCACTGTCTCCACACAATTATAAAAGTTCATGGTTCACCTCTAATAAGGCATGAACCATGGAAACCAAATGTCTCCCTAATTCCCATGACAGAACTATTCTATATCAGTGAGATCCTCTATAATTGAAGGCTAACTTGTTCTTGCCATTAAATAAATTTGTTACTGGAACTCTCATGTACTGCTGGTAAGAATGCAAAATGGTACAGCCACTTTGGAAGACAGTTTGGCCGTTTTCTTACAAAGCTAAACATAGTTTTACCATATGATCAGAAATTTCACTCTTATGTATTTAAACAAATGAGTTGAAAACTTATGTCTATACAGAATCCTGCTCATGAATGTTTATAACAGCTTTATTCATAATCTCCAAAAGCTGTGTGCGACTAAAATGTTCTTCTATAGGTGAATGGATAGACTGTGGTACATTCATACAATGCAATATAATTCAATGATGAAAAGAAATGAGCTATTAAACCATAAAAAGACATGGAAGAAACTTAAGTGTATATTGCCAAGTGAAAGAAGCCAATCTGAAAAGGCTATATATTGTATGATTCCGACCATATGACATTTTGGAAAGACAAAATTGTATACAGAGAGTATCAATGGTTGCCAGGGATTTGAGGGAAGAGTGAGGGAAGAAGAATAGGGGAAGTGCAGGAGATTTTAAGGTGCTGAAACTATTTTTTAGGATACTAGAATAGTAGATACATAACATTATGCATTTGTCTAAACACATAAAAATTTACAGAATGAGTAAACCATAATGTATGAGATTTAAAAAGAATTATTTAGGGGGTCAGGGAATTCACGCATGGAATGGAGACTATGATAAGAGAATCCAGATGTATCATACTTATTTTAAACAATCTCACTCAAGTGGGTAGATCTAAGCAACTTTGGAGGGGAGAAGTTTATAAGACTAAAGGCAAAGGAAACTATATATAAGCACTGTATCCTAGTTGATAAAGGTGTGCCTCCTGGGGGTGCAGGTTAACATTTCTTTCTTTCTTTTTTTTTTAAGAAAGAAAGAGATAGAGAGGAAGGGTTGAGGAAGGGGCAGAGGAGAGGGGAAGAGAGAATCTCAAGCAGGCTCCACAACCAGGGCGGAGCTCAATGTGGGTCGCCATCTCACAACCCTGATATCTTTTTTAAAATTTAAATTCAATTAATTAACATATAATGTATTATTAATTTCAGAGGGAGAGGTCAGTGATTCATTAGTCTTATATGATTCCCAGTGCTCATTACATCACATGCCCTCCTTAATGTCCATCACTCAGTTACCCCATCCCCCCACCTCTTCCCCTCCAGCAACCCTCAGTTTGTTTCCCATGATTAAGAGTCTCTTATGGTTTGTCTTCCTCTCTGATTTCATCTTGTTTTATTTTTCCCTCTTTTCCCCATGACCCTATTTTGTTTCTTAAATTCCACATATGAGTGAAATTCTATGATAATTGTCTTTCTCTGATTGACTTATTTTACTTAGCCTAACATCCTCTAGTTCTATCCATATCATTGCAAATACAATCCTGAGATCTTTACCTGAGCTGAAATCAAGAGTTGGATGCTGAACCAAATGGGCCATCCAGGTGCCCAGGGTTCATGTTAACAATTCTGATACTGCTGTATATATATCCTGGAATTGAACAACTAAATATCTCCTATGCAGAAGAATTGCAAATAATTTAAAGGAGGGGGAAGTATAACTCCTCACTCCTTAAGTGTGGGCTCTGCATGGTGACTTCCTTCCAAAGAGCCTAGTATAGAAAGAGGAAGGAGAGAAGAGTAGAGAAAAGTAACTTTCCAGTGGAGAAACCTGACAAACACTACTTCAAGAAGATGATCAGGGTAAACCTCAGGGGCCCCAAATTATATTGATAGTATATAACTGCTTCTTTTAGAACTAGGACTTGGCTTCCAACAGTGTGCTTCTCATTAGCATCATCAGATTTACATTTCACAATTAGAATCAAAGGTGATATATGAATACTTATATCACTGTCTCAAAACTCTCGTTAGAGAGTCTTTTTCTACTTTAATATACCAGAACACCATTACACTGGCATTTTTCATGTGTAAGACACCATACACTCATAAGATAGGTTATAGGGGAACTTTCTGAGCAGTGTGGTAAATCCTTCCAGTAGCAGCTGTCACCAAAATGATGCACTGAATCTACTTCCAAAATCTCAGCCTATCTATTATTTCCTGTGTCTTGACTACAGCATCTCTTGACCAAGACAATGCTATTGTTCAAAAACTGTGCGCCCCAGTTCCCTGATATGGAATTCAGGGCAGACAGTCATTCAATGGGCAGTTGTTGAATTCAAAGTATAGAGATCTTCTTGGTGATAAAAAAGTCAGACAGTTGGTATGTCATATAAAATAGCAGAGAACACCAGCTCTTCACTGGCAAATGTGAAAAGGCTGGAGATGCATGCATGGCAGGCTACTCAAGTGTTCCAAATGATAACCCATGAGAAAAATGTGAAGGTTCCACTCTCATAGGAAGCATCTTTTACCACTTTACCAAATTTGATGTTTATCATGGCCCAACAAAAAGTCATAGCCGGACTGTCATTAACAAGTGCAGTGGAACAAACAAACTGAACAAATCCTCTACCTCTGCCAGTTCTCAGGGAAATCACATAATTAGAGACAATTCTGATGTGGCAAAATTTATCATCGGTTAATGTAGGATGCTCTCTCATGTAACAAGCAGGATCAAATCTTCTCATAATAAGGCTCTGATGTTTTTTGGTATAAAAAAACATCAAAATTATGCTATGGATTTGCCATGTGGATTTGAGGGTGCAAGTTAATCCTTACAGTGACAAGATGTGTTTAATGTTTTAGATCTTCTAAGAAAGAATGTGGTAAAAAAAAAAAAAAAGAAAGAAAGAATGTGGTAGGTAGACCCCAGAGTAGAAGATTCCTTCCACCCCTCAGTGTGCCCTTTCTCAGCCTAGAGCACGTTCCCCTCGGAGGAGCCATGGAAGTGGATTCCTGCATTCAGAATGTTCAGATGCCTCCTACTAATATAAGAAAATCTATGTTATGTTCAACCAAGAACATGTTAGTTATTGTATCCATCTTTAAGTTCACGCTTTCTGGGTGAAATCTGTTGCTCTTCTAGTTCTATTGTGATTCTGCCTCTGATGTTCTAAGGTCTGAAACTTGATTCTTGTTTTCTTACTGTATATGTAGGAAAGTCATCTATATTGACATGTGACTCTTCGCATTACTATAGGAATATGCTAAGATTTATTCATTTTTTCCATGTTTTAGTTGAAGAACATTTGAATTTTTCCTTTTTGAGCAATTATGAATAATACGATGGTAAACATTCTGTGTGTGTCTCTTTGGTCACATGTACAAGAGTTTTTCAAGGGGACGTACCTAGGAGACGAGTAGCTGAGTCGAAGTATGTGCGTCCCTAACTTTTTCTATTGTTAAATTGCCTCCCACTTTAATTCCTATCAACTGTGCGTGAGAGTTTTATTTCCTGACCTCCTCAATACTTGTTATTGGAGATGAGGAATTTTGCTTATCTAATGCGAGTGATATGGTACCACATTATATTTCTTGTTTTCCTCCTTCTGTTGTCAACTTTTTTGTAGTAGATATTGTTATTAACCCAATATTATTGAAGGGGGATCAAAGACTTAGAAAAATATATTCACAACTTCACAGCTAGTAGGGGGTAGGAAGTTAGAAACTATCCTGGAGCCATCATTTTAGCTTATGCTTCACTGTTATAATACAGACACCATGTAGGGAGTCATATTTTTCTCTTCATTCCATACTCTCCCAGCAGCCTGCCCACCCTCTGAACTTTTTTCCTTTTTATCTTTTTATCCTTTTTCTGTTTCCCTTCTCCCATCTTTTCTTTTCCTTCTCTTTCTCCCTTCTTCCTTCCTTCCTTCCATCTCTCTAGGTTATCCTTCATTGCTACTCACAAAACTGAGAAAATAAAATGGATGTGCATAACAAAATCTTGACAGATTAACTGATTTTTCTTTACAGTATGTGTGAGGGAATTACCAACCCACACATATCAAGGTTGAAAGGCAAAGAAACAAAGCTGAATGTGTTTGTGTGTATGTAATTTGGAGATAACTGTTAGCAAAAACTCTCTGGAGCAACTGCTTCTGATACACACCACTTGCCTCTTATAATTAGAACAAAATTTAAGTTTCCTTAGGAACTGAAATTATGTAGCAAATGTATAATTAGCAGTAAAATATTGAATGGAGAATTGCCCACCCTTTCATTCCTGCATCAATTTCTCTGTTAAATTTCTTTGGCATATTTTATTTTTAGCTAAAAAAGAATAACCATCTAAGCAGGTAATGTGAGGGATATGATTGTTGAATAAAATACAAGCTCAAGATAGTCTAAATCTTGCAATTGGAAGAGCAATGAAGCAAATTGGACTCAGTCACCAAAGCACAAAGTTCAGCACATTTCCAGGCCTCAGGGTTTGTTAGAAAGAAGATACAAAAAGTTAAATCAGTGTTCTTATACAGATGGTAAAGTTCTCACCCCATTGTGTTACTCTTTTTCTTATCTAAATAGCAAGTTTGTCCTCCGTGCCTACACAGGCCTTATGCATCTGTAGGATATTTTGCTTTCTGTGAAGCTGTTCAGTTTATGTAGTTGCCACCATAATAGAGAGAAAGATCCTTGACAACTGGGCACATGACTTGTTCATCTTTGACTCCTCATAGAGATTAGCACCCTGTCTTACACATAGGAGGTATACAATACATGATCTACTGATGAATTCAGTTAAGGTAATAGATGGCCTGCTTTCTAATTCTGATCCTATCTGTGAAGAACAGTATTGAATACATGATGAGCTATTACAGTTGCAATGAATCCCATCATCTCCAAAGCTACAGATTCTGGAAAACAACTATGTTAGTAGAAAAGTTAAAGTGTCCTAAGTGACATATAAGGAGTGAGGTTTTGATATGGGTTAGCAGATCATCAATAGGAACGATTCCATTTCCAGAGGTGCACATGAATACATGAAGATGAGGACTTATCCTTGAATAGGTAGATTTAATTTTGTACAAAATTTATTTCCTTTGAATTAAGACTTATAGGAGTTTTGTGGGTGAGGGATTAAAAAGAATAATCTAAAGTTTTTTCTGAAGTAAAGCATGCAAGAATTCAAGAAAAAATTTCTGAAAAGGTAGTGAGGAGTGAGACTTGCCATGTGAAGATTAGAACGTAGACACTACTATAGTTTTAAAAAACACAGTGTCACTGGGCAGGAATGGATCGAATTTGTTTATCCATTTACCTATGGACAGACATTTAGGTTGTTTCAATTTTTCATCTAATATGAATGGAGCTTCTGTGAACATTTGTGTACAATTACTTGCATGGACAAAAGGTTGGGAGTGGAATTGCTGGATCTTATGGTAAGGGTGGTTTAATCTCATAAGAGATTGTCACATTGTTTTCCAAAGTGTATGATTCTGCATCCTACCAGCAGAAAATGGATTTTTAGTTGTTCCAGGTTCTTGCCAAACTTGGTATTGTTGATATATTTTTAATTTTAATTTAATTAGCCAATATAAATTACATAATTAGTTTCAGATGTAGTGTTCAATAATTTATCAGTTGTAACACCCAGTGCTCATCACATCATGTGCCCTCCTTAATGTCCATCACCCAATTACCTCATACTCCCATCCCCCTCCCCTCTAGGAGCCCTCAGTTTGTTTCCTATAGTTAAGAGTCTCATGGTTTTTCTCCCTCTCTGATGACTTCCCATTCAGTTTCCCTCCCTTATCCTATGATCCTCTGCACTATTTTTTTACATTCCACATATGAGTGAAACCATATGATAATTGTCTTTAATTGACTTATTTGACTCAGTATAATATCTCCAGTTTCATCCACGTTGATGTAAATGGTAGTAGGTATTCATCCTTTCTGATGGCTGAGTAATATTCCATTGTATATATAATCACATCTTCTTTATCCATCATCTGTCAAAGGACATCGAGGCTCCTTCCACAGTTTGGCTATTGTGGACATTGCTGCTAGAAACATCAGGGAGCAGGTGTCCTGGCGTTCCATTGCATCTGTATCTTCGGGGTAAATCCCCAGCAGTGCAATTGCTGGGTCATAGGGTAGCTCTATTTCTAACTCTTTGAGGAACCTCCACACAGTTTTCCAGAGTGGCTGCACCAGTTCACATTCCCACCAACAGTGCAAGAGGGTTCCCCTTTGTCCACACCCTCACCAACATTTGTTGTTTCCTGTCCTGTTAATTTTCACCAATCTCACTGGTGTGAGGTGGGATCTCATTGTGGTTTTGATTTCCCTGGTGGCCAGTGATGTGGAGCATTTTTTCACGTGTCTGTTGGCCATGTGTAGGTCTTCTTTGGAGAAATGTCTGTTCATGTCTTCTGCCCATTTCTTGACTGGATTATTTGTTTCTTGGGTGTTGAGTTCAATAAGTTCCTTATAGATCTTGGATAAGCCCTTTATCTGATGTGTCATTTGCAAAGATCTTTTCCTATTCTGAGGTTGTTTTTTAGTTTTGTTGACTGTTCCTTTTCTGTGCAGAAGTTTTTATTTTGATTAAGTCCCAATAGTTCATTTTTGCTTTTGTTTTCCTTGCCTTTGGAGACATGTCTAGCAAGAAGTTGCTGCAGCTGAGGTCGAAAAAGTTGCTGCCTATGTTTTCCTCTAGGATTTTGATGAATTCCTGTCTCACATTTAGGTCTTGTCAATATTTTAAATTTTAACTGTTCTAGTAGGGGTACAGCAAATCTCAATGTAGTTTTATTTTTATTTTATTTTTTTAAAAGATTTTATTTATTTATGAGAGACATACACAGAGAGAGAGAGGCAGAGACACAGGCAGAGGGAGAAGCAGGCTCCATGCAGCGAGCTTGACATGGGACTCCATCCTGGAACTCCAGGATCATGGCCTGGGCTGAAGGTGGTGCTAAACCGCTGAGCCACCAGAGCTGCCCTCAACGTAGTTTTAGTTTGTGTTTCCCTTATGACTAATAATGTTGAGCATATTTTCTTTTCATGTGCTTATTGGCCAATTTTTACTTGGGTTCTTTGTCTTCTTATAACTGAGTTGAAGAGCTCTTTATTATTTTGGATACAAATGCTTTGTCAGCTGTGCATTATATTAGGGTTCTCCAGATAAACAGAACCAATAGATCATATATATAAGAGAAGATTTGTTACAGGAATTGGCTCACATAGTTTGGAGGCTGAGAAGTCTCTAGATCTCCCATATTCAAGACAGAGAACCAGGAAAGCTGGTAGGGTAAATCCAAATCTGAAGGAGTGAGAATCAAGACTGATGGCTTAAATCCCTATCTGAGTCCAAAAACCTAAGAACCAGGAGTTCTGATAAATGTTTCAACTCAAGTGGAGAGAAAGCAGACTAAATTCTCCTTTGTCTTTTTGTTCTTTTGGGCCCCTAAAAGGATTGGGTGATGCCCACTCACTTTGGGGTCCTCTACGAGTTCACCAATTCAAATGCTAATATTTTCTGGAAACATCCTCAGAGACACACCCAGAAATAATCTTTTATCAGCTATCTGGGCATCCCTTAGCCCAATTAAGTTGACACGAAATTAATGATCATATATATTGCAAATATTTTCTCGCAGCCTGTTCTCACAACAAACCTGTTGTTTTGTTTTCTTAATGGTGTCTTTAGAAAAACAGGAGTTTTTGATTTGATGAAGTCCTTTTTTTTCTTTAATAGTTCATTATTTTTCTGTCCTACTTAAAAATTTCTGCTAACATCAAGAGTGTAAAGATTTTCTTGTATGTTTTTCTTCTAGGAGTTTTATAACTTTTACTTTTATGTTTAAGTCTTGTCTAGTACAAGATCTATAGCTATACATTTCCCTTTAAGCTTTGTTTTAGCCTTATCCTACAAGTTCTGATATATTGTATTACTACTTGGTTTGAAATACTACTACTATAATACTAATACTACAAAGTAAGTACTACTTACTTTGTAAGTGCTTCTTTGACCTATGTATTACTAAGAAATATGTTGTTTAATCTTCAAATATTTGGGCATCTTCCTTATACTTTTCTGTTACTGATTTAACATTAAATTAATTATTAAATATTAATTTAATTTCCATGGGTTGGAGAACATACTTTATATGATTTCAGCCCTTTTGAGATTATTATCTTAGGGCCCAGTAAATAGTCTATTTTGTTGAACTGAATGTGTTTGAGAAATAATATTTTCTGGGTGGTATTGATGAAGTTTTGGAATATTCTTTTTCTGGGTGGTATTGATGAAGTTTTGGAATATAGGTGAGGTTTGGTGGAGTGAGGTCCAGAGCTGACAACCAAGAAAGAATTCTTAAGATGTCATTGGTGCAAAATGGTGGTTTTATTAAAGCCCGGGGACAGGCACTGTGGGCAAGGAGAGCTGCTGCCCTGAGCCTGGGAGGGGAGGCTGATTATATCCCTGGGAGTGGGAAGGGGTTTGAGGATAACATCCTCTCTAAGGAGTTTTGGAAGCCAGGTTTCCAGGACCTGGAGGGGCAGCTATTGTTGGGAAAAGGTCACTTACTACCATGTAATGAGACCTGAGTCATGAGACCCTACAGATCTGTATCCGTGGGCCACGTGCTTGGGGATGATTGCCAGCAAGTATCTTGGGGGGTAGAGATAAAGGAAATCTCTAAAGGAATTTTTATACGTTAAAGTTACAGGCTCCTGGGGGTCGGGCTAAGATTGCCTTTTCCCCTTAGCAAAGTCTGAACATCAAGGCACTTGAGTCCGTAGAGGAATGTCCCTCTGCCAGGTTCAAGGACTTGTCAATGTGCCACCCTGGGCTGTGCTTTGTCCTCAGCTAGCCCTGTGTTCCCCATCAGTATATTCTATATTTCTCAGTTAGGTCAAGTTGATTGTGTTTTTAGAGTCTTCATCTGTACTGATTATTTTGTATACCTGCTTTGTCAATTACTGAAAGAAAATCATTGAATTCTCCACTTGTATTTGTATATTTGTCTATTTTTCCTTAATCTCCATTATAAGGTACAAATACTAACAACGTTTCAGGGACCCAATTTCCAATGTATGGAGGGGTTGATTTCCCCCACCACATCCAATAATTCTCTACATTACACTAAGTATACCATAATTTGATTCAATTCTGACACTGTCCACCTGGAAATAGCTTCAGATTCCACAGATTAAGAGTTTAGTTTCACAAAACTGCTCCCAACCCCGAACCCACAGCTTCAGATGCCAATCACAAGTCTAGACTGTTAACCTGTGTTTCTGACTAATCAGCTACAGATTGGAAGTTCCAATGACTCTCTTCAACTCAGGATGCCAGTGCAGGTCTGGGTTGTTACCTGTACTTTTGACCAACTAGTTATTGAAGGGAAGCAGAATTTACTACCCCAAAATAAGCTTCTTTGGCATAAGGAGAATTTTGAGCTGGTTATTTTAAAGAAACATCAGACACAGGAAAAGTTCTGAAAACCGAGTAGTAGTTTACCCATTTGTAAGAAGAATGTACATTTATAGAGGAAATCTCCATATGTAAGGATGTTTCTTTCCCTCTCTGTACCAGGAAGAGGATGACTGAACTTCTAAAGCTCATCAAAGGAGAAGGCCATGACTTAAATCTGCATAACAACCATGCCCTTGTTTACTGTGCTTTTCCTGGTAACCTTCCATTACTGGACTTCCCCCCAACCTCCAACATCTTTCTTTTGTTTTTAGCCTAAAATCGTTTATGAGGTGATGGTTTGGGCTATTTCTGAAGTTACTTGGTTTTCCAGTATCCGCCTTGTATACAAGAGAAATATATGTTACTAAAGTTCTGTTTGTTTTTTCGCTGTAAATCTGTCTTTTATTATTAGGGAAAGGGAGCAGGTCTCAGCCAAGGACTTGGAAGGATAGAGGAAAAGTTATATTACTACCCATATACATTTTAAATCAGAGGTTCCCATGACCCACTCCCTGGGTTTGATTAACTTGCTAGTATGGTTTACAGAACTCAAGAAACCTATTTACTTACTAGGTTACCAGTTTATTACAAAGAATATTAAAGGATACAAATCAACAGCCAGGTGAAGAGATGACTTTTGGAAAGCACCTAAGAAGGGGGGCTGGTTGCCAGGGGAACCAATCATGAATAGAAGGTTGGAATTTTCAGTCCCACTCCCAGATTTCCAGGGAGAAGGGTCATAAGTTGAATCAGTCTCCAAAGACCAATGATTTAATCAATCATGTCCATGTAATGCAACCTCCATAAAAAGCCAAAAGGGGGGGGGGGCTGTTTACTGAGCTTCCAAGTTCAGAAACCAGAACCCTTCTATGTGCCATATTACCAGGCCCCAGACTCCATGGGAACAGAAGCTCCTTTGTTTGGGACCTTGCTCTACGTATCTCTTCACCTGGTTGTTGATTTGTATCCTTTAATATTCTTTATAATAAACTGGTAATCTAGTAAGTAAATAGGTTTCCTGAGTTCTGTAAGCCATACTAGCAAGTTAATCAAATATACCATATTTTGGGTATTCAGCTGTCAATGTTTATTTGGGTTGCTTCCACCTTTTGGCTATTATAAATAATGCCACTGTGACTAAGGGTATACAAATATCTCTTTGAGACCCTGCTTTCAATTCTTTTGGACCTATATCTGGAAGTGTAATTGCTGGCTTATATAGTATTTCTATTTTTAGTTTTTAAGGAACCACCATACTGTTTTTCATAGTGGCTGCATCATTTTACATTCTCACCAATCATGCATACACATGATTAATTTCTCCACATCCTTACCTACCCTTATTATTTGCTATAGCTGTTATTATTGTTTTTTATAGTGGCCTTTTCCCCAATGATTAATTATGTCAATCATCTTTTTATATGATTGTTGGCCATTTGTATATCTTCTTTGGAGAAAGAAGACCTTTGACTATTTTTAAATTATTTGTTTTCTGTTGTTGAATTTTAAGGAATTCTTTATATATTCTGGAAATTAATCCCTTATTAGATATATGATTTGCAATTATTTTTCTCCCATTCCTTTTCATTTTGTTAATTGTACCCTTTGATGTTAAGTTTTTTTTTTTTTTAAAAAAAGTCTTTTGGTTTGTTGATTTTTCCTTCTTTTAATAGACTTATTATTTTATGGATGTAGTATTTTCTATTATCTGATTAATATTTTAATTACAAGATTTTGCTTTGTTTTGTTTATTTCTTCTCTTTGCCTTTTCTCTTTCTTACCAGAGTTCCTTTTGTTTGTGACTCTTTTTATTGGTTTCCGTGTTAGGGTTTTCCTCACATATCTGGTAATTAGTGATTTCCCACTAATATTTAAGATTGAGATCCTAAAGTACTGAATAGAAATTCTATGTGCTTGTTGAACTGAGTACTCCAAGTTGTGTGATTTGGTGGGGAATCTAGCCCATCTTCTAAGGAGAACCTCAAATATCAATATTTATAAGTTTATTTTCTTAGGTTAGTTTCTTCAAAGAGGACCTCTCCCTCTTCCTATCTGGGGTAATAGAGAACTAGTGACAGTTTTGTGGGAGCTCAGTATGGGTTAGGGTTCGGTCTGTATAGTTCCCTTTTTTCAGCAAATCACCCCATCCCTGCACTCAGTTATGACTGGTCTTGCCCAGGTCATAGTCTCTTGATCAATTTTCTGATCTTCTGATTTCTGGTCTTCTGTTCATCTTCCTGCCTTGTCTGAATTGACTGGTGAATGCTTTGGGCAAAGGTGTCCTTTTAAAGATTTTCAACCAATTTTCTTGCTTCAGTTCAACCTAAACTGTGGACTCAGAGATATCTGGTTCATCTAATTCCTGAGAATTGCCAAAGTTCTGTAATTTACCAAGTTTTTAGACATAATTAAGTACTTCTTATTGGATGTCCTATTACAGATTTAGGTTTCATCTTTCTCTAGCCAATTAGGCTAATTCTCATTTATTGTTCTTCAATTTCCAGAATTTGTTGACATCTCTTATATGCTATAATTAGCTCCTGGTGTGTGTGTGTGTGTGTGTGTGTGTGTGTGTGTGTCTAGTTTTTAATTCCTTTTCCTCTCATTTTAGTGTGATTTCAGAGGTAATGGGGGAGAAAAACACGATTATTTTCAATCCACTAAGTTTACCCCATGAATTTATGTGTATTGTATTTTAAATTGAGAGAAAAAACCCGTGAAATAAAAAAGAAATGGTTAACAGTTAAAATTAGGCAAATTAATTTATTAGGTAGTTAATTTAACTTAAAAATAAAATATTTTATTGTTAATAGTAAGCTAATGAAGAAAAATAGAAATAGTGAATTGCTTAAGTTATTAGATATTCAGTTTTTCTCTTCTGTGGCTATTTTTGTCACAGACTATAAAAAGGGAACACATGATTTATGAGATTACAGTAATAAAAAATCTTACAATACTAAAATGAAATGCAGAATATAAATTTGTAAATATTTCTTGATCACAAATATGTAAATCTAGAATTTCAGGATTAACAATGGCTCTTTATTTTGCTTCTACTCTCAATTATAAATTGTGATTATAAATGTTACTTGCTTTTCTTTCATTGTGCTTAGAGTGTTTTAATGGCTACCATTGGTCATTTTGAGTCCATGAAAGGAGAACAGACTAGAAAAAAACGCTACATAACATTGTAAACTCTGGACTTTGAGACAGGCAAGCAACTTTAAAGCATTTCTTTGATAATTTTTCTGGATTCTGTAACTGATCATGACTTTAGATTGCCTTCCTAGTATCAGAAGGTTAGCATATTTAAACTTGTAAGCATGTCAGTTAGACCATGTTGGGAGTAGCACGTCTAGAACTGAGTATGTGGGAAGAAGGGTGTTTCCTCTCCCTTATAAATTTTGTTTAAATAGTATTAAATACCAGTGAAGGAAACTTCAAGAAATGTCCAACAGATGGGATCAATAGGATGCAGAAGGTACGACATAAAGAGGAAGAAGGATCCTGAGTGCCAGGAGGGAAAGGGTGTGGTGCTCTGAGTCAGCTAGACATCCCCACCCCTAGCTCTTAACAAAAGAGTGGCTATGGATGCATTTATGATCCCACCAACCTGGGCATAGCTAATTAGAATAGGAATTAGCTTTGGTCCAGAGCTAAACTATCATGTTTTAAGAGGCAAATTCTTTGAAACTCCTCTTTTTGAAAGATGAGGTGTAAATCCCCCCTACTTTTTGCATCTAAGCTGGACTTTGTGACCAGTTAACCAATAAGAGTATGGTGGAAATACCATGTGACTTAGAAAGCTAAATCTTAAAAGGCAATGTATTTTTCACCTGGTTTACTGAGAGAGTCACACTGGAGCTTTGAACTATCATGAAAGAATTTTATCACCTCAAGACTACCATGCTGCAATGAAGCCCAAACTAGCCCCTAGCACACAGAGAGGCCTTGAAACCTCAGAACCAACAGAGGAGCCTGGCCAGCTGCCAGTTGTTTCAGCCCTCTGGTCTACTAACTCCAGCCTTCCTCTGATGCAACTACACTGAAGACTTGAGCCACAATTCTTCAGCTGAGTACTTGTCAAATTCTTGACCCCCAGAAACAGGAGAGAAAAGAAAAGAATTTGTTGTTTTAGGCCACTGACATGTATTGTTAATGGACACAGCTATAGATAACTGACTTACAGTACCAAATATTTTCCAATTATCAATTGCTAAATCACAAACCATCCCAAAACTCAGTGGTACACAGCAAGCATTTTATTGTGCTCATAGGTGATATGGATCAAGAATTCAGACTGGGCACAGAAAGGATGGCTTGTCACTGCTCCATGATATCTGACGCATCAGCCAGACAGACTCAAAAGCTATGAGTGTTTGAATGGCTGGGGAGTGGTATTATCTGGAGGCAGATTTACTTACATGTATGCCTGGTGGTTGATGTTGGCTGGTCACTAGTACCTCAGCTGGAGCTGTCACAATACCTGCCTGGCCCTCTATGTGGCCTAGGACTTCTTCATAGCACCATAGCCAGATTCCAAGAGCAAAATGCTAGTTTCTAAAGGCCAGGTCCTGGATCTGGGCGGTGTCCCTTCTGTGTTCATATAAGCCACATCGAAGGGGAGAACACATAGACCTCCATCTGTGGGTGAGCCTCATGTCCAAGAATTTTGTATAATCCAACCCATAGGCTAGATAGTGGTCTATAACATGATTTGGCTCAAACTGATAAACTAACTGGATTAATTATTTTCCCTTTCTCCAAAATTTAAAGTAATGCAAAGGAATTATCTAATTAGAAATGAGAGGTAGAGAGGCACCTGGATAGCTAAGTTGTTGGGCTCTGCTCAGGGCATGACCTCAGGGTCCTGGGATCCAGTTCCGCATCAGGCTCCTCACAGGGCACCTGCTTCTCCCTCTGCCTGTGTCTCTGCCTCTCTCTCTATCTCTCATGAATAAATAAATAAAAGTTAAAAAAAAAGTTACAGGTAGGGAAGAAAGAATCCCATGCTGTATTTGGACAAGGCCATATGCTAACCGAGCTTACGAAGAAGCAGAAACTATGAGAAAAGAAAAAAATCTATTGAGCAGAGACAATGAAGAGGGCAGGAGAAATGAAATAAAAAAAGACTCGTGCAGCCCTGGAGAGGGACCGTGATAAGGCAGGGGGCCTCTGAAATGTGCAATTACAGTTCATTTGTTGGTTTTAACATTGGTCTTTTCTTTCTTAGGCAGCTTGTGAGGTCACACTCAATACAGTGTTCTCTATGGCAATAAGATGTAGTGAAACAAATGGGGCTGGGAAACTAGTTTCTCCTTTCCTCAGAATGTTTACTGATATGGTGGTGATAGTGAAAGCCACCATTAGAGAGAAATAACTGCGTAAAATGGTTGTTGCTGAGTAGTAAGAAAGAGCCACTCTGTGCCCTCTGAACTTGAGCATTTTAGGCTAGGAAGAGATGTGGGAAGTGGGCACAAGAAAATACTTTATTATTTCTATAGATGTATTATTTTACAATGTATTTTGAAATGGAAATGGAAAACTTAGAGATATGGTTTTATCCAACCATAGGAATTATTTTTGCAAACAGGGAATGAACAGAATGTCAAAATACATTCATTTAATAGATCTTCCTTGAAATGCTAGATACTTAATATTATCTGGTATATTGGTCTTACGTTTAGTAAATTCAGTGGCATGCTCTTCTAAAAGAAATATTTTGTTACTCAAGAAATAAGGTATTTTCCTGATACTCTTAAAATAGGGGCATTTGGATTTCATCTTACTGCTACATACTGATCTTCTCATTTAAAGCATAGTTAGGCAGTCATTAAGGTACCACTATCAAAACAGCATTGACTCCAGGAATATCATTACCTTATTAGAGGAAATAAAGAATTCTAAGTTGTGAATAATACTAATATATGTCTCTTTCTTATAGAGCTGTCCTACCAAAGACTTACTTAAGACTCTGCCAATAGAGTAGAATATTTTGAGCTCTTTTTGCTGTGACAGGATATGATGTGTAGTCGGGTCAAAGTAGGGTTGTAACTGCTGACAAAGGTCATTCTTTGAAAAACTTCTGGGCTCTTTACACATTTTTACCATGACACACTAACATTTAATCCTTATTGTAGTTATTTAACCTAATCATTGTGCCAAAGATATAATTGATCTTTCTCCTGTAGGAGGAACATAGAATAACAATGCCCCAATTTTGTATGTCTCTGTTCCATAATGACAGGCTGTCATTTTCTATAATTTACCAGAGATGATGAACAATGTGTGTAGGCTGAATGTAGTTGCTTAGTAACCACCTTTTAAAATTTTCTTAACTGTAATTGCTTCTCTGCTAGGGAAACACTGATCCAGCTAATTTACATTGAACCACTTTCTGAGCAACTCCACATATTAAACACCTCTGTGCTTTTTATTTCAAATTATTTGCCTTTTAAAATCTGTTAAGGTAACCACCTTTGTTATGATCATTATTTGTTTTTGAACAAAGTGAGGCTTTCAAATAATTATTTGTCCATTGTCATTTCCTCCACTGTTTTTTTTTTTGTGTGTGTGGTTTTCTTTGGTATCTCTTATTGTTTTTATAGAGTTGAGGATACTTTAAAAAATCATGAAAATCCCCAGTTTCACTCTGAAAGATTCTAGATTTTTTCAGATACCACCAATCTGGTTTTCTTTAATGATGTTTCAGAATTTGCACCATATGTGTGTTCTCTTGGCTTCTATTCCTGATCTACTTCTTGCTGTTTATTGAACATCTATGTTGCTATAAGAAAATGTGGAATCTGTGCAGATACCTAGCACATAAATTTGCTTTTTATAACATAAAAATATGTTTACCCATATACATTGACTTGAAGAATGAAATGATTAAAAGCTCTAATTCTGTTAAATCACTGTTGTTAGTCCTACAGGATAATATTTCAGATCCTTAATTACTGCACTATTCCCAGTCTGCCTTCTATAGCTGTCTATCTTTCCAGGAGGCAAATGCTCCTGGATTGATACAGAAATAATTCACAGCATGAACAAAGTTGACTCACTCTTTGATTCTAAGTTTGAGTTGAAGATGAGATAGAAGAGACTAGAAAGAATTTGAGGAACTGAAAGAATATCTTTATATTTCTGTCCCTAGTCTTCAAACTTTGTAAATCACACCTAAGCTAGAGGAGAGGAGAGAGTTTGGAGAGAAAACAAAGGAAATTAGAATCAACGTAGTGACTTTATTCTTTGCAGTCCATTCATGGATGTGTCTTCACCCTCTTAAATCTACCTTATGTCTCAGGATCCCAGAGAGGAAACTCTCTGACCTGGAACAACTGTCAGCCTCCAAGAGATACTCCCTGCTGCAGGCTCGCTTAGCAAAATGGGAGAATGGTACTGATGGAAACGAGTGGGCCAGCGACCCATGGATCCTGAGATCCAGTTAGGGAGCCCAGTGTGGGGACACAGAAATTAGGTAAGAGTGAGAGTTGATAGGCTGCTTGGGAGGAAGTCACCTAGCATTGTTGAGAAGACCTTCACCAAAAGAATGCTGCTTGTACTTCCTGCAGGGATGAGAAAGAGTGCAAAACTGGACCCAGATGACTGGCAGTACAGGGGACAGAGGAGGAGTTGGCAGCCAAGAGCTTTGAGCTCTGCTTGGGGAAGCACTAAATACCTTGAACTAAGAGGCCAGACAAGTTATACCCCCAACAGACACCAGCAGAGACATGACCTCAGAGAAGCAACACATAGCTTACCAGTGCTGTAAGGCTCACATATACTTCTCTGGCACTCAGTTACTACCCCATGGGCAATGATGGAAGACAGAACAACCCTCCCCCCACCCCGCCCGGGGATGAAAGAAGGCTTCATGGGGGCAGAACTTCTACCTTATCACTTCTGTATCCATAGTGTTTGGCACACAGTAGGTGTCAAATAAATAGTTGTTGAATGAATAAATTAGGGCAGAGCTCTAGGAAGGTAGCTGGCAATATTAAAGCAGATTCTACCCATAGAGTAAGTCCCAAGTGAAAGGGAAATACTTAGATCTCAGCAGGGTGAATGGAAGTGCAGGTGGTTGTAAATGACAAGTTTCAGGAGGGCAGATTTTCAGTAGAATGAGGGAAACAGAACACATCCATATTCACATGCACCCTTATGTTTACAATAGAAAAGGAACAGAAATCCATGGTCTATAGACAAAAGAATCTTGAGCTATAAAAGCATATACTCTTATGGACTACTGGTTGTGCTTTCTAACAGTGTGTGTTTGTGCAAAAGTACATGTGTGTCTGTTTCTAGTATGTCTTTCTGAATGTCTGCAGAATATTTGGACCAGATTTTTCAGTCTTACCGGATCATTTTGAATCTATTTATATCTATATCATTTATCTATCTATCATCTATCATCTATTTATCTATCATATGCAAACTAAGTATTTCTATCTGAAAAATGTAAACAGAATTTAACTACATTGCAAGTTCATTACTGATGATTAAAAGGATTTTTAAGAGCTTGTAAAGATGAAGACATTTTAGATTTTCATTTGACATTTTAAGACTACTGTTGGTTTTTAGAATACAATTAACCTTTAGACCTGGCTCATTTATAAAATGGGTAACAGACTTGACCTTGGGATAAGAGCAAAATCTTTATGGATAATTGGATTAGGACATAGTATACCTTCATTCTTTTTTCTTTTTTAAATTAAAAAAAACCTTTAAAAACTCACATTTGTAGTTTTTATTATTTTTATCATACCTGCTGAGAGTGGTGGGTAATGGTTTTCTTTCTTTTTTTTTTTTAAGATTTTATTTATTTATTCATGAGAGACACAGAGAGAGAGAGGCAGAGACACAGGCAGAGGGACAAGCAGTCGCCATGCAGGGATCCCGATGGGGGACTCAACCCTGGGACTCCGGGATCACACCCCGAGTCAAAGGCAGATGCTTAATTGCTGGGCCACCCAGGCATCCCAGGTAATGGTTTTCTAAAGGAAGACATTTTATGTTTCTAATGATTAAAGATTTAATGTCCTCGACATAGTAAATGATACTGTTTAATTCTGTTTTCCTTGAAAATTCTCATCATTTGATTTCCATAATCTTTGGCATAAGGAATACCCTACATACAAAATAGTTTGTCCAAATATTATGACATTATCATCAAGCCATAAATAAATGTTCTTTTATTTACGAGAAAAATGAAAAGGTTAATCCTTGTGTTCTTTTGAAAGTAATTATTTGAATATGTCATCATTTAATAATGTAGAATGACTGTTTCATGCTTCCTATAAAGATATTTCTCTTAGACCAGCAGTAATGAAGAGTTGACTGGAAGAAGCTAATTATAGATTCCGGCTTGAGCAGGCAGGCACTGGTCCAGTGATTCCCAGACTTTCTTATCATAAAAATCACCTGAAGAATTTGTCATACATTCTATTCCCTGGAATCTGTGAATGAGACTTTATGTGGAAAAAGGGTTTTTGCAGGTGTAACTAAGGATCTCCAGACAAGGTTATTCTGGATTATCTGAGTAGGCCCTAAGTCCAAAAATAAGTGTCCTCTGAAAGAGAAAAGACACAGAGGGAAGACAGCTATGTGAAGGCAGAAATTGGAGTTTGCAGTCATAAACTAAGGAAGACATGGAGCCACTAGAAGCTTGAGGTGGCAAAGAATGATTCTTCCCTAGAGACTTCCAAGACTTCCACCTTTATTTCTCACTTCTGGTCCCTAGAACTGTGTGAGCGAATACTTTTTGCTTGATGTAAATCATTTAGTTATTGGTAAATTGTTACAGCAACCCTAGAAAACTAGTGTAGGTGTGGACAAAGAACTTGAATTTCCTACAAGCTGTTGCTGTTGGGAAGTAGACCATGATTTGAATGGTCCTGATTTAATAGATGCTGCAAGTTTAGATGGAAAAGAAGTCAAGTCCAGGGTGTTCCATAAATCAGTTGAATACAATAAATTTAGATAATCAAACTGCCCAGGGTATCTGAAAATGAGCAAGAGTGAAACTTAGTTTGCACTTCCTTTTCCCTTTGTTATTTCCTGCTGCATGTGTGTTCTGTGCTCCCAGGCCCTGTTAACTCCTGGTTATCCTCAAATCTCAGTTTAAACTTTGTTTCCTGTAGGACGTCTGGGTGCCTCAGTGGTTGAACGTCTGCCTTCGGCTCAGGTTGTGATCCCTGGGTCCTGGGATGGAGTCCCACGTCGGGCTCCCTGCACGGAGCCTGCTTCTCCCTCTGCCTGTCTCTCTGTGTCTCTCATGAATAAATAAATAAAATCTTTTTAAAAAATAAACTTTGTTTCCTGGATAGGAACCTCTGGATGAAGTTAGCCTTTATTGTGTAACACCCCGGTAGCACTCTGTACTTCTGTGTAGGCAGCGCTGGTCACCATTGTAATGATTGCTTCAATGTCTGTCTTTCTGAAACATTGTAAAATTTTAAGGATAGAGGCCATAACAGTTTTACAGCTCTAACCCCAGTTCCTGACACAGAGTTTAACATGCAGTAGGTGTTCCATAAACATTTCTATGAGTGGAAGGTGAGCCCTGCCCTAAGATAGAATTAGAGGTTCAGAGATAACTACTCTAAAAGGAATGTTGACTGTTTCTCCACTGACTGCAGATTTTTATGAAGCAGATTCAGTAGATAAGATGTTAAAAGTGGATCAACAAATAATTATTAAGTATTTCTGTGCAGAATGATTTATTGCATTAGATGCTCTGAATCAAGTATATATATATTTTATAAATATATTCAGGCCCTGTCAGCTCCAATTGATTGACATGATCATTCTTTGTCCTCTGAGGCAAGGTTTCTGTCAATATGTATTATATACATGCCAAGAAAAAAAAGATAATACTGTCTGGAAAGTACTCATGTCTAAATTCATGTCTATCTAAATCCAAGAGGCCATATTCTTCTCATAAGACTGCATTTTAAAAAATGCAATAACTTTTTTGGGTAAATAAATAAAATAACTTGTATGGGTAGTTCTACTTCAGGCTGGAATGAGAAAACGGAATGTTGTGATTTACAAAAAGTATGTATTTGGTCATCTGAACAAACATATTATTTGGTCTTGGCCCCATGGTTCCTGGCTCACAGGTTCCAAAATCCTTGGAATTTCCTGAGTGATACGAGCAACAGGAACATTATTTTTGGTCATAATATTTGGTCTCTTGTCCTCAGTTTCTGAAATCACTTCAGAGCTGGGAAGGGCAAATGAGTGTCTTGTTATTCATAAGAAGCCTCTTCCACCACAACTGGGTTTATGTTAATGAGGTGACTTTTGGAAAGTACCTAAGCATGGGGGCAGTCGCCAGAGGAACTAACTGTATGATTAGAGTGTGGAACTTTCATTTGTTTCCTTGCCCTGTCTTCCGGGAGGAGAGAGGCACAGGAAGTTGACTTCAATCACCCATGGCCAATGATTTAATCAAGCATTAAATCACCTATGTAATGAGGCCTCCATAAAAGCCTAAAAGGATGGGCTTTGGAGAACTTCCAGTTTGGCGAATACCTGGAGATTTGGGAGAGTGGTGTGCTGGGGAGGGTATGGAAGCTCTCTGTCCTTTCCTTATACTATGCTTTATGAAATTCTTCCATCTGGCTGTTCCTGGGCTATATCCTTTTATAATAAAAATCAGTTAAATAAAATGGTCCTTGAGGTCTGTGAATCAGTCTAACCAACTAATTGAACCCAAGGAGGCAGTCATTGGAATCTCCTATTATAGCCGCTATGGTCCAGGGGACAACCTCGACTGGTCATTGGTATCTCAAAAGAGGGCAGTCTTGTTGGACTGAGTCTGGGTGCTGTCTCGGGGAATCTAATGTCACAATTGAATTGTAGGATGCCCAGCTGGCTTCTCTTCCTTCCAGTTCTAAGAGGAGTGCATTTAACCTTTTACCACTACATACGAAATTAGCGTCACATTGGAAAATACAATGTATTTTAGTAATGCAGTCATCTTGCTGTTCAAAGCTATAAAGTAGCAAATTGTATAAGCTCCCAAGATCCATTTAGTCTAGTATATAATTCTATTCTATAGTCAATAATATTTCTGCAAATATCAAATGTATTGGTTCGGTTTTTTTTAATATTTTATTTTTATTTATTAATGAGAGACACACAGAGAGAGACAGAGAGAGAGAGAGAGCAGCAGAGACACAGGCAGAGGGAGAAGCAGGCTCCATGCAGGGAGCTCGACGTGGGACTCGATCCCTGGTCTCCAGGATCACACCCCAGGCTGAAGGCGGTGCTAAACCGCTGAACCACCCGGGCTGCCTAAGCCACCTTAGGGTGGCTGCCCTCCTTTTGGTTTTTTAAGCAAAACTCTACTATCGGGTGAATTGTCATCAATCTGAAATTGTATTTGTTTAATGGGAAATAGCAATTTCCTGACTGAGTACGTTTAAGTAAGGATATGTGATTCACTCTTGTGTCACTAAAGTTCTTATTTATCAGGATGATATCCAGATTAAGTAATTAGAATTTGTCATTCTGTGTCTTTTGTCTCTTCATCCATGAAGGCACTGGTATTCTAAAAGTCTCTCTGATGTCTTTAGGAGAAAAATGAACAATTCTTTGAACTACACCTGTGACATTCATAAATTCTCTTAAGAGCAGGGTCCGAATCATCTTTAATTACTTGCCATCTCTTATAGAACTTGTGTATATTTTGCATTTGCTATATCATAAATAAATTCCCATTACTTGAGGCAGCATAATAATTTCTGCTAATGCTATTAACATATCTAAAATTAGAATAAGAATAAATTGTTAACTTCAGACTCTTTCCTTGGCTTGACAAGGAATTTAGTGCGCTTTACATTCCTCAGCCCCAAGCAACCCCCTCATACTTTTGTTGAAGATTTATTTATTTATTTGAGAGAAAGAGAGAGAGATCTCAAGGGGACTCCACGGAGTGAGCACGGAGCACACAACATAATGAATTGATATATGTATATATTGCAAGACGATCACCACAATACTTTTAGTTAACATTAGCTACCACACAGTTGCAATTTTTTTCTTGTGTTGAGAACTTTTAAGATCTGCTCTCTTGGGGATCCCTGGGTGGCGCAGCGGTTTAGCACCTGCCTTTGGCCCAGGGCGCGATCCTGGAGACCCGGGATCGAATCCCATGTCGGGCTCCCGGTGCATGGAGCCTGCTTCTCCCTCTGCCTGTGTCTCTGCCTGTCTCTCTCTCTCTCACTCTGTGACTATCATAAATAAATAAAAATTTTAAAAAAAAATTAAAAAAAAAAAAAAGATCTGCTCTCTTAGCGACTTTCAGATATACAAGATAATTAACTAGAGTCATCATGCTGTATATTACATCCAGAACTTAGTTATTTTATAACTGGCAATTTGTACCTTTTGACCCCCTTCACCCACTTTGCCCACCCCCTCCCCCACCTCTGGCAACCACCAATCTGCTGTCTGTATCTATAAGTTCAGCTTTTTTAAAAAATTAAGTTTCCACATATAAGTGAGATCATACAGTACTTGTCTTTCTCTGTCTGGTTTATTTCACTTAGCATAGTGCCCTCCAGGTCTATCCATGTTGTGGCAAATTGCAGGAGTTCCTTCTTTTTTATGGTTAAATGATATGCTGTTGCATTTTAAATGTGAGAGATGTGTATAGATTTCTCTCTCCCACACGCTTTCTTTATCCTTCCATCTGTTGATGGACACTTAGGTTGTTTCCGTGTCTTGACCATTGTAAACAATTCTGCAATGAACACAGGGGGTGCAGACGCCTTTCCAACACAGTAATTTCATTTCCTTCGGATAAATACCCAGAAGTGGAATTGCTGGATCACAATTTTTACTCTTTATGATAATGGCACAGTGCAGTACTTGGCTCTAGGAATCATGGAAGAGGGAGGGAAACAGTGCTAGTGTGCACTCGGACCATCTGTCAGCTGCTGTGGATTCTAAAATATTTAGTATTTCAGTCAATGGTCAGGGCAGACTGGGACCTTTCTCAAATATTTAGAGCTAGAGAGAATGTTGCCAGGGTGTTCTGGTAAATGTTTAACAACCAGATCTCTGAACGAAAAAGAAAAACTGATTTATAGTGTCTGCCATTTTCTTTCTTTTTTAAAAAGATTTTATTTATTTATTTGGCATTGAGAGAGAGAGAGAGCACAAGTAGGCAGAGCAGCAGGCAGTGGGAGAGGGAGGAGCAGGCTCCAGTGGGAGCCACTGAGCTGGGAGCCCGGGGCAGGGCTCAATCCTAGGACACTGGGATCATGACCTGAGCCAAAGGCAGACAGATGCTTAACCGAGCCACCCAGGAGCCCTACATTCGCCACTTTCTGAGGTCTAGATCCTCCCACTGTGGCTGATTTCAAGCTACCAGTGTTATGTTACTCAACTTGGGGTCGCAGTAGCATATCATATAGCATTTCCAACATGGAAACAACCAATAGAATCTCAAGGGCATAGGTAAAAGGAAATTGTAGCAAAATTAGGAAGGTACGGAGTTTTGAATATTTATTAGTTTTGTTTTTAGTACTGGAATGAAGAGGTAAGATCTTATTATTTGCAAATAATCTGATTATGCAGAACATTTAAGAGGTTTTTTAAACAATATTTTATTTAAGTTCAATTTGCCAACATATAGCCAACATATAGCCAACACCCAGCGCTCATCCTGTCAAGTGCCCCCCTCGGGGCCCTTCACCCAGTCACCCCACCCCCCCTGCCTCCCCTTCTGCAACCCTTTGTTTATTTCCCAGAGTTAAAGAGGTTTTGGGGGCCATTTTCCTTCACTTGTGGCTTTTTCATTTGTTCTTTTTACTTTCAGCTGCTCTGGTTCAGAGGGTTTTTATGCAACGTTTTGGTTTCACATTTTGGGGTTTGCTCAACTAGTTGGTTCTGATTTACTTTGTGACATTTATATCTGACATATTTCTAAAGGCTAACATTCTGAGAGTGAAATGATAGCTCATTACTAAACAAGACTTTGTGCCCAAACATCATTGTGAGCATATTAAACATCACTCCTTCCTACTGTTTTCCATAACCCCAAACTGTGTTTTCCTGATGATTTATCCTGCTATATCATTTGCTTACTAAAGAATCTTTAAAACATATCAAGTTTTCAATTCCCAACAAGTGACAAATTTAAATTTGGATATATCCAACTTTTTGCTCGTTATATAAAGAAAGAAGTTTATAATTAGTCCTAACCAATGTAACCTTGAATTTCCCTTTATTTTAGTTCATGTAAAATAATTTTAACATGATATTCTGTACCTCCCATTTACAGTTTCTTGCTTTATGAAAGGTAAGAGAAACAATATAGCAAATATAGTCTGTTTAATAACCTATGTTTAATAACCTATCAGATACAACTTATCTGATACCAAAAGAAAATAAAGACAAAAAAGTCTCTTCTATGAAAATTGATCCTGATTTTCTTTACCTACAGTCTCTGCCTTTTTTAGAAATAATACAAAACTAAGTTTGTTTGTTTTTTTTAACTGAGGTATAGTTGACACAATGGTATATTAGTGTTAGGTGTACTACACAGTGATTTGACAGGTCTATATGTTATGCTGTGCTCACCATAGATGCAGCCACCATCTGTCACCATATAACACTATTACAATACCATTAACTATATTCTCTGTGCTGTGCCTTTTATCTCCGTATCTTATTCATTGTATCTCCCACTCTCCTTCACCCATTTTATCTGGCCCCTCATCCTCCTCCTCCCTGGTAACCATATTTGTTCTCTGTATTTATGAGTTTGTTTCTGTTTTTTTGTGTGTGTTTGTTTATTCATTTGTTTCTCAGATCTTACATGTAACTGAAATCAAATGGTATTTGTCCTTCTCTAGCTTACTTCTAGCTTACTATTAAATAAGTATTTAATACCCTCTACATCCAAAAACTAAGGTTTTAATGACCTCTGTGATTTTCCAACCCACTGTTCGTTCAGTGCCATTCATTTATTTACAAATAGTACCTAATATGTGGCAGGCTCTAAGCACCTTCAGTGAAATCATCTCAGCTGAGGGGCAGATACAAGGCTTGATAGTTAGGATCCAAATCCCTAAGGACATGAAAATTGCCAGCCAAGGCAGATCTGTTCCATCAACTTCCCTGGCTAGGAAAACCTGGGACCTTGAAACATGGATTAGGACTGAGGACACCTGGGTGGATGTCCCTGGGGAATTTGGCTCTGTGGTCTCCCCTGAAATCTCAGAGCTTCAGGGGCAGCACATCCCTTCCTGTTGGGAGCTGTGCTTCCTCATGCAAGGGGATCCTGTTGGAGACCCTTTCAGCATGGCAGCAAGTGCTTTCCTCCCATTTCCTCTGCTGGACCAAGCAGTCCTCCCATTTCCTCTGCTGGCTACCAGGCTGACAAGTAGGTTAAATCCCAGCAGATCCCAGCCAGAGGCTTGCTGGGTCTGTTAAGGAGGAAAGAAATAACACTGTGAAGGGTCAGAGTAGGAGCATGTATTAGCAGGGCCCAGGGAAGTGCTCCTAGGAGTGATGAGGTTGCAGCCAATTCATAAAACATTTGAATATGAAAGATTTTAGAGACTAGATTTCCTGCCTTGCCACTTATGAGAGCATTAAAACAAAATCCAAACCAAAACAAACAGGAGAGTAATACGACAGATTTGTTCCCTCAAATGAGTACTTTGGCTACTGTGTGTGAGGTGGGTCAGAGGGAGACAGGACTGGAAGGAAGGAGTCCCTGTGTTAAACAGTGCTAGGACCAGACTTCAAAAACATAGCTGCTTGTTTCAAGAAATACTTGTTGCTGGAAGAGTAGATAGTGAACTAACTAAAACAGTTTGCTCATCAAGACTCATTTAAAAACCTTCTCACTGTCCCTACCCATCTAGAGCTATTATGTCATGAGCTGAGAGTTGAGAAGGGAATGGAGGCGAGGATGCACAGTCCTGGTGGTGGCAAAGTCAAAGGGAAGTCCAAGTGGGAGACATGACACCATCCTCTCGTCCCCGAGGACCCGCCCACATGGTTCCTTCCTACCTGCCTCTATGGCCATCTCTCCTGCCAGCACTCTCCTGAGAAGCTTCCTCTGGTTCCCTCGCATGAATTCCAAAGTACAGGCGTTGCTTGCGAGATTCATATCACAATCATGAGTTTTCCTTTTTTACTTAATCTGAAACAATTTTTTATTAAAACAATAAAACCTGAAAACGAGCAACCAAGAGAGCAAGTAATTGTTTTGCAAGTTTTAATTAGAAAGAAATGTCAAGTACATCTAGGTAAGTACCTCCTTAATTCTTCTCATTTCTTTGGTGACTTTATTCTTGGACCACTTTCATAATTTTTAAGAAATTCAGCCTGAATTCAGTCATTGAGTCAAAATCAGAGGACTTGTGTATTTTTAGTACCTGGTGGTGACCTTTTGTCTCAGTCAGAAGGAGTAGGTTGTACCTGCTAATGCCGGGGTGGGGTGGGGGGCACTAAATTTCTATCTCTGGCAAGTAAATTAGAAAGGTCCGTGAGGTTCCTGCTATACCCTTTCTCCGAGTTTCTCTGCATTATTGCTCTTAATTAAGAAAAGAGAACGAAAGAAAGAACAGCTTGTGAAGTTCTCTATACTAAGAGTAGAAAAAGTCCATGGTTAGTTTCCTTAAGAAGCTGGTTTTCTCTGTGTTCCTAGAGAAAAGTGATGTGGCTCTCTTTCCATTGGCATTGGTACCTCCCAAGTGCTGGCTGGAAGGGGAATGAGGAATTCCTGGATAAGAAGCTAAGGGAGCCCGGCCCAGAAGTCTGCCACTGCCCTAGAAGTCCACTTAATTGAGTGTAAAATAGTCAAACAGAAATATCAGAAACCGAGGCGGAGCATGTGAAGGAGAGGCCACAACCTGCCCTTCTGCAAGTGATGGTAGAGGTGGACTCAAGGGAAGGGGGCCTAGTATGAATCAAGGCTCTCCACCGGCAGACCGCGAAGTCAGGGGCTGAGTTCTTGGCAGGTCTTCTTTCCCATTCCTCACTTAGGAGGATTTGTGGTGGGATGGATGGTCTGGCCCAGGCTAGCAAAGTGAGGGCATGTCTCACTCACTTAGTGGGGCCAGGGCTGCTTTTGCTCCCAGCTTATAGTAAATACAGAGAGTCTCATCTGGCTCCTCAAGAAGATGAGCATGCCAAACAAAATTCAAGGCATTGATGCAGCTAATTCCTGGCTGCCCAACAAACACAGAAGCTCAGCTCCAGCCTGTGGACTGTTTTTCCTGCTGTGTCCACTCGGCTTTAGTGACCCAGGCCATTCAGTATTTATACTCTGAATGGAAAATTACGGCAGAGCCAAAGCTTTCATTTCACTTTTTTTTATCTATATCTGAAAGATTTGAACTAACATCCAAATCATCTTTGACAGAAACCATGTCAATTCCCAGAATTGAACAAGCGCAAATGCCTCATTAAATAAGCAAACAGGCAAAATATATCAGGCATATGAAAAAGCATTGCTGTTTAAAAGGAGGAGGCTATGCTGAAGAACCAGAGGTGGTGTCTTCTTATGAGCTACAATTACTATTCAAAATAGAGAGGAAACTCTCAAGTTTTTAATCTGTGATCTTAACAGGATAGAGAAGAGGTTATCAAGTCTGTAGAAATAAGCAGGTGGGGGCTGTCTGGCTGGCTCAGTTGGAAGAGGATGTAACTCTTGATTTTAGGGTCATAAGTTCAAGCCCCACATTGGGTTCAGAGATTACAAAAATAAACAAATAAAATTAAAAAAAATAAGATGGTTGTGAAGAACAGTCTGAGTTTAGAAAAGAGAGCATAGAAGAAAAATAATTGATTGCCATATTTTAAGACCTAAATGAAGATCAGATTTGCTGTTGTAGAACTTTCAATCAATGAAGTACATAATAGTTCCTAGAGTTAATCCAGGTTTCAGAGACAAGGAATAAAGACATGAAAACAATATGAAAAAAATTTAAAAGATAAGTAATGAAGGACCAAGTAAGAAGATTTAATATACTTATAATAGAACTTCTAGGCGCGCCTGGGAGGCCCAGTCAGTTGAGCATCCAACTCTTGATTTCAGCTCAGGGCATCTCAGGGTTGTGAGAGTGAACTCCATGTCGGGCTCTGCGCTGGGCACTGAGCCTGCTTAAGATTCCCTCTCTCTGGGATCCCTGGGTGGCGCAGCGGTTTGGCGCCTGCCTTTGGCCCAGGGCTTGATCCTGGAGACCTGGGATCGAATCCCACGTCGTGCTCCCAGTGCATGGAGCCTGCTTCTCCCTCTGCCTGTGTCTCTGCCTCTCTCTCTCTCTCTCTGTGACTATCATAAAAAAAAAAAAAAGATTCCCTCTCTCCCTCTCTGCCCTTCTCCCCTCTCTAACAACATCAAAAAGAATTATAGAATAAGGGACCAGAGTGGATGTAGGGAAAGAAATAATCAGGAAATAAAGAGGTCAGAAGATTTTCTGGACCTGAACAAATCAAATATTAAATGTCTTCAGATTAAAAGGGGTCAATAAATTCTGGTAAAATTAAACAAAATTGCTTAGACATATGCTGACAAGTATTTTGACTTGCAAAGATTTTTTAAAAATGTGTACATATTCAAACATTTAAGAAAAGCTTATAGAGAAAATGTACTAAACAACTGGCTACTTAGAAAAATGATTACATTATATTCCCACTTTATAACTTAGCCATGAAACAAATTCCAGATAGTTTAAATATTTAAATTTGAAAATAAAGTCATTAAAAAATTAGAAAGATATAAATGAATATATGATACAGCTCTAAGTAAGGCCTTTTAAAGCCCAGCATCAAGTCAGAAACCAGAGGAGAGCATTGATAGCTTTAGTTACCTAAGAATTAAAACTATCCATATATCAAAATTATTATGTACAAAATATGAAAGCAAATGAAAACAAAATATGTCATGGTCTATGTAACAAAAGCTAAAGAACTGGCCTAAATGAGGTTCCAATAGTAAATATTTGTTGAATATATGAATCAGTAAGTGAAAACCAAAAGCCCTCTTCTGAAACAGTAAGGCACAAAACCCTGATGGAAACACAGACAAAGGCCATGAATGGGGAGTTCATAAAAGAAATATAAATGCTTAACATACATATAAAAATTCAGGTTCATTAGTGTAAAGTCAGTCTAATTAAAATGTTACCATTTGTAAACTAATTCAACTGCAAATATTAGAAATAATCATAATATTTTAATCCCACAGAATCACACATTCTCATACCCCATGTAACAATGTAAGTTGCATACTCTTTCTGGATATCAATTTGCAAATATGGAAATATTATTTACATAATCTGGCAATGTCCAATGAAAGTCTCAAAATATTTGTATCCTTGGAAACAGCCATTTCACTTGCAGAATTTTATCCTAAGGAAAAAATTAGAAGACTACGAAATGAAACCAACTACGTATGTAACACACCATTACAAACTGTTTTTGAAGAATAGTTAATGGAAGTGAGGAAACAGTCTAAACTTGAGTAGGAAAGCAAGTGAAAACGCTACCTATAGCTGGTAACGCAACAGTACCTAACTTCCGTGATGCGCTTGCTATATCCCAAGTATCATGCTTAGTATTTTACATGAAACATCTCCTTGTGCTTCAGTGGGTGTAAGTTCTAATATTATACCCATTTTGCAGATGAGGAAGCTGTAGTTTAGAGACGTGAGGTTTAGAGACTTCTGTTTGAGAATCCATGTAACCACTATATTATAAACTCACTTTAATTTTTTTAATGCATCAATATTATATGGAAAAAGATTAGTAAAACATTCCTTAAAACGTTACTAGTGGGCAGCTCGGGTGGCTCAGCGGTTTACCGCCACCTTCAGCCCAGGGCGTGATCCTGGAGACCCGGGATCCAGTGCTGCATCCGGCTCCCTGCATGGAGCCTGCTTCTCCCCCTGCCTGTCTCTCTCTCTCTCTCTCTCTCTCTCTCTCTCTGTGTGTGTGTGTGTGTGTGTCTCTCGTGAATAAATAAAATCTTTAAAAAAAAATGTTACTAGTGAAATAGTAATTTTTAATTCCTCCTTTTATATACTTTTCTATTTCTTCCAATTAGTATGTATTGGTATTAATATCAGAGGGAAAACTTCAACAGCTTTAAAACCCCCATATTAACTGAACTCAGGCCCTAAACCACCTCCCAGGACCCACTCTTTACCCAGTTTTTAACATTTACTTTATTTAGATGTTCTTCAATGGGAATTCATGTCCATCATGGTAGTCTTGACACAATATATCAGATCATTAAGAAGCTTTTGCACCTAAACATAAACTACCCTGGCCATACATACACTATAGATGTTAAATGAGTGAGGCCAGAGAGCAGAGTTCAGATTTCCCCTTAAACATAATAGCATTTATTTCCCTTGGGTCAATAATTTATTTATAATTATTATTCAATAATCAATTATAAATTAGTTATTTTCTCAGTAAAGTGAAGAGAAAAACAGCTTTTCCTTTGTTTGCAATGCAGATTAAATGAGTTAATATATATAAAGCACAGTGACTGGCCCATGGTAAGTACTACATAGTGTTAGCTATTATTTTTATTAGTATACTTATTAAACCTTGGAAGTGGGCAGCCTGGGTGGCTCAGCAGTTTAGTGTCACCTAGGGCCCAGGGTGTGATCCTGGAGACCCGGGATCGAGTCCCACGTCGGGCTCCCTGCATGGAGCCTGCTTCTCCCTCTGCCTGTGTCTCTGCCTCTCTCTCTCTCTCTGTCTCTTATGAATAAATGAATAAAATAAATAAATAAATCTTGGAAGTAAGTGGTGTATTTTAGAAAGGCTTTCAAGAAACAGTTCTTTTAGGTCTCTTGCTGGTTTACCCTGTTAACTGGGGAATGGAATTAATTGGAGCAGTCCATTGTCTGAATGTCTTACCCAGTGGCATTTTCACAAGGGTGTCACTTCCTAGTCAGCCTGATAATTGAAGAATATGCAAGAAATTAAAAATTTTAATTAATAAAGAAGTTAATAGACACTGGGGTTCAACAAAAGTGAATTTGGGTCCTATTAAACTCTAGAAAGATAAACCTCAGTCTTAGGTGGGGAGGCAGTGCTTGAGGAGGGCAAACTGAAAAATAACACCATGAATCAATCACATTCCCCAGGTGTGAGCACAAGTTTTGAGAAACACCAAAGGGGACCACGTGAATAGACTATTTGATTGGCTTTGCAGTAGCACTAATAAATGCTTGACTTCTGCCAGCGAGGTAATTTAGGAATGATAAGTGGAAGCTGCCAACAATGCCATTTTACTTGATTGCAACATAATTGCGTTTATGTCATTGATATCAAACTGTGCATAATTAGAGACTATTTTAACTCTGATAACAAATAATACACTTTGTTTTTACATAGCTAGATAATATCCTACAGAAGCAATATCCTTATGTCATAGAATAATGGCTTAATATGCCTATTATGGAAAGACTTGCTTTTTCTGACTCTTGAGGTATTGTTCAGAGACAAGGCTGATGGCTTGATTATTTTTATTTCACAATGTAAAACTGGGTTGATATGTGCCTGTTGACTGTGTTACAAACTTATCTAAATGATGAACTTAAAACATAGTATATAGAATTCAACAGCATGCTTCATTCTAGTATGCAGACAGCCTTGGATCTTCACAGCATCGTGAGTGTCAATAGTAAGGGAAACCTTTGTGACATTTAAGACACTAAATAATACTTGAAATTGAAGGCAACAAAAGCCAGTTGACAATAAAATAAAGGCTATTTTGAGTAGCTGTAATTCATTCATGACTCAACATCTGAAAATTTTACATAACTGGTTTATCCTAGAGCTTCGACACATATACGAAATTTAGTGCTTATTGATCCAAAGTGCAGTTTGTGGTGGCTGAACAAATTCTAGAGATTACCAAGTAAAGCCTGCCATCCCCTCCTGTCTCAATTCCAGCACCATTGAGATTTTAGGCCACATAATTCTTTGTCATGTGTGGAGGTTGTCCTGTGACTTGCAGTTTGCTTAGCAGCATCCCTGGCCTCTACCCATTAGGTGACACCACAAGTTGTGACCACCAGGAATGTCTCCAGACATTGCTGCAACTCCTCGGTGCAAAATTGCCCCCAGCTGGGAGCACCGTTCAAGAGCGGTACAGCCAACCACACACGCGGTGCTTGAATTCCCACCTCAGCATCCCCAGTAAGTGTTTCTCTAGACTATTTGAAATCATCCAGGGAACTGAGTAGGTCCTGACAGAGCCCCTTGTTCTTTCTCCCTGTGAGCTGAAATCTCTCCCATTGCCTCCTCACGGCCGGTGCAAAATCCTCTGCTCCGTCCATACAAGAGCCATTTATATGTTCAAAGACAACTCTGATAATCTGAAAGGTTCTGTTCAGCTCTAAGGCCCCATCATGATTCTTTGGAATTATCCAAACTCTTTTTCAAGTAGATGGTGGCTATGTGGTATAGTTATAGGGTCCTGAGCACCACACTGTCCAAAACACTTCCCACGCCTGGCTGTCTGATGCCTGGGTCCTACAGCTAGAGCTAAAGTCCACTGATGAAAGTCCAACAGGAAATGGAGTTGGAACCTTCCTGGGAAGTGAACATACTCAGCCTTATTAGGAATTTATACTAATAGTATAACTTATATAGAAAATAGGAAATTCAGCGACAACAATCCCACAACACATGCACACATGCACGCAAGCACAGATGGAATTATCATCACTATTTAGAATTTAATGGAATTTTTTCACTCTGCTTTATTTATCTGACCTCTTAGCCTGACACGATCTTATACCATTCAGATGATGGATACCCTCAGCCCCTACACATACCACCACGATCACCACTACCTTTGTGGCAAACATACAGAATTCTCTTCTGGACTCCCTAGGATTATTTTTGAGCTGTCCTAGCTCCAAATCCTGCCCCAACAAATCCTGAATTACTTTATTATTTGTCTAAACTTACTTAAACTTTCCTGAGATATAACACAGTTACAGGAAATGTGCAGCATGATGATTTTTACAAAGTGAAAACAACAGAACCTTACATACCCTGGAAATCTCTCTCAGGCTTTCTTTTAGTTACTGTAGTCTGAGGGTAACCACTATTGTAACTTCTAAGAGCATAGATTAGTTGTGTCTGTTTTTGAACTTTATGTGAATGGTATCCTACAGTACGTGCTCTGGTCTGGCTGACTTCTTTCACAAAACAATTTGCTTATGAAATTCTTTTGTGTGTATGTTAAATGCATTCATTCTCATAGACTGCAGATTGTTCTTTATTCATCGTGCTGTTGATGGGCATTTAGGTTGTTTTCAGCCTGGGGCTACGCGAACATCACCGTGTGTCTGCTAGTGAATGCATGCATGCAGTCGTACTGCGTGTCTACTTAGAGAATGACCGTCAGGTCCTAGAGTATGGCTGTGTTCAACCCCAATAGATGCTGCCAAACGGTTTTCCTAAGTGTTGATTCCAATTTATGCTCACACCAGCAGTGCATGTCAATTTTTAAAAAAGATTTTATTGATTTATTTGACAGAGAGAGAACATAAACAGCAGAGCGGCAGGCAGTAGGAGGAGAAGCAAGCTCCCCACTGAACAGGGAGCCTGATGTGGGGCTTCATCCCAAGACCCTGGGATCATGACCTGAGCTGAAGGCAGGTGCTTAACCCACTGAGCCACCCAGGCCCCTGAAAGTCAATTTTTATAAATATAGCCATACTTGTGGATATGTGGTATGATATCTCATTGTGGTGTTAATTTACATTTCCCTTATGAGTAGTGAGGTTGAGTACCTTATTGTCCGTTTATTGACTATTTGAAAATCCTCTTTTGTAACGTGCTATTCAACTTTTTTGTTCATTTTTTTATTGGATTGTCTGTCTCCTTATTAATTTTTAGGATTTTTAAAAAGATATTTTAGATTTAAGTCCTTCACAGGATTTATGTATTGCAAATATTTTCTCCTATTTTGTGGTTTATCTTCTCCCGGTCTTAATGTTATATTTGGATAAGCAGAAGTCTTAACTTTAGTGTAGTCTCATCTTTCCTTGGGTTAAAGTTTAAGAAATCTTTGTTTTCCTTGAAGTTATTGAGATATACTTCTAAGTTATCTTCTGAAAGCTTTGTTCTTTTCATGTTTAAGTTGACAATCCACCTGGAACTGATTTTTGCCTATGGTGTGAGGTAGGAATCAAGGTCGTTTTTTTTTTATGGGACTATCCAAATGACCCAGAACCATTTATGAAAAAGGTTATCATTTCCCCAGTGTACTGCAATAGAACCTTTGCCATAATCAAGTAGTTGTGAATATGTGTGAATCCTGAGTACTTAATTCTGTCCCCCAAATTTCAGTCTACTTTTGCCTTTCTGGATTTAGTTTCTGTACTGTTTTCACAGTACTTGATTACTTGACTCTTAGCTTTCTTTAACAGAATCTGACCAACCTAGCTTTTTCACACCCCCCACATCCTTGCTTCAGGATAGATTTATCATGCTGAATGCCAAGCACATAGTAGGTTCTCAGTACATTTGTTACACAATTGATATTTTCTACTCATTCTTACTCTCTTCTTCCTTTTTTTTTTTTTTTCTTGTTTTACCTTGATTATAGATCTGGAGAAACCAACTGAAGGAAGCACAGAAGCAAAACATTCCAGATAGCAAATGAGCCCCCTTCATTATTACATAACCAAGGAGGAGAAAGTTGGCTGGTTTAGTGATAGTTGCTTTCTTTGAAACTCTAGATTTAAGGAAGTGGGTAGGAGAGCTGGTTTAATTTCAGAGTGTTGCCAGCAGACTCTCACTCCTCCAACATGCCAGCTGCTCCCTGGAGTGGGCATACGCTGTTTCTGAACATTGGAAGAACTTAGTCACTAATTCTAAAGTTGAAATCCACCCAATATTTGAATGAAGGCTAATACCTGTTTTCTATTTTAGGAGAATAAACATGTGTACACACACACGCGCGTGCGTGTGTATCTGTGCGTCTGCATGTGTGGATATAAAACAGAATGTGCCTTAAATATAAGCAATTATGATTTATGGTACTTAGCCTCCTCAACAGTAGTCATCATAGTAATTACAAGACAAAACAATAACAACAATAGTAAGTGGTGCTGTCAAGAGAATCTTCTTGCCTTTCTGCTAAAGTGTTTAAAATAAGCACGCATTATATGTCTCCTTACTACATAAAAACAACTTAAGACTGTCCCATTGCCATTCCTTCCTTTCTAAATAAACTGTACCTTCTAAAAACTGTACCTAATAACCTAGAAATTCTATTATCTAATATAGATACTAGTGATGTTGCTGATGCTGATATGCTAATAGAATTTGACATATTTTGGAGAAATGGCCAGGGACTCTAAGTTATTTATTTATTTATTTATTTATTTATTTATTATTTTTTTAAAGATTTTATTTATTTATTAGAGACACAGAGAGACAGAGAGAGAGAGAAAGAGAGGCAGAGACACAGGCAGAGGGAGAAGCAGGCTCCATGCAGGGAGCCCGACGTGGGACTCGATCCGGGGTCTCCAGGATCAGGCCCTGGACTGAAGGCTCCGCCAAACCGCCGAGCCACCAGGGCTGCCCTAAGTTTTTTATTTATATTACTTCATCTTACCTTTACAGTAGTGTATGAGGCAGTTAATATTATTTCCTACTTTTTACCCTTTTTACCCTCTTCCTACTTCCTCTGGAGTCACAGGTTAGCAAGTTGTGGAGTCAGGGCTCAGGTAAGGGCCTGCAGATTGCAGGAGTGGTTGGTTGTCAGGCCAACGCACCCTACAGCCATCAGTCATGTCCTTGCACACTGCTCTGGCAGAGGCATCCGCAGGTGGTGAGTGTCCTCTGCTCCCTGACCAGAGCGTGGGTGAATGCGGCTGCGGGAGTGCTCTGGACAAACAGCGCTGGGCCTGCCAGCCTTGCTTCTGGTTCCAGCTAGGTAGCACATTGTAGGAATTCTGACTCACTGCCTTGGGCTGCAGAATTTCTCTTGTTTTTTGCAAGGCATTCTCAACAGAGGCTTTCAGACAAGCTGTATTTATAATAATGTCTGCTCAGTGGTAAGGAAAGCTGAATTTCCCATTTGGATAACTCTGGTTGTCTGTGACAAGTTTTTCATTGTTGGACCAAGAAAAGTTAAAACTTAAATGTCACTTGGTCCCTTCCTTCCCATCTGTCTGCTTTTTCTTTCTTTCTTTCTTTCTTTCTTTCTTTCTTTCTTTCTTTCTTTCTTTCTTTCTTTCTTTCTTTCTTTCTTCCTTTCTTTCTTTCTTTCTTTCTTTCTTTCTTCTTTCTTTCTTTCTTTCTTTCTTTCTTCTTTCTTTCTTTCTTCTTTCTTTCTTTCTTTCTTTCTTTCTTTCTTTCTTTCTTTCTTTCTTTCTTCCTTTCTTTCTTCCTTCCTTTCTTTCTTTCTTTCTTTAAGTTTGGCTGCCATATTATCTGGAGCAAGGCCTAAAATGACTTTGTAGAATCCTTTCTGGCCTATAATCGTAGGAATTAATGTCAGCTTTTTGAAGACTGCTGAATCAGTAAAGGAAGTAATACTCCTTTTTTGTTTTTTTGGTTTTTTTCTTTGCTACCATTCCCTACCATGGTCCTTGTCACCATTCTTCCTGCCCTCTTACTCTTTTTTAAGCAACAGTCATGCCAGAAACACCAGTTTTCTGTTTTCATTTAAACATCAGCATGGGCTGTGTCCTCCACCCATCACACCTCAGTCTTCTTAGGCTATGCTTCTAAGGACCCTCTCCCTTGCCTTCCGCAGTGCTCTCTCTCATACCAGAGATTGGGTCTTTGAGTTCTATAACATTCTTTATACATAATATTTTTATTTTTTATGAAAATCTAATTTTTTTTAAACAGATGAAGGCCCCAAACTCTTTTTCACAAAGATAATTCATGATTAAGAGTCATTTTCATAAGGCTTGAGGTTCATAAACCAGTGTTCCTCAAATCTGAATCCCTGGAATCCCAACAGTCCACAGACATGCTCTTAGAGGATGGCAGACCGATCGGGGAGTATTTGGGTTTCCTGATGGAGATCTGCCTTGAGGTCTGCCTTGTCTCCTGTGGCACCTGCTCCTTGCTCTGTTGCGGTCTCTCTGATGATCCCGTCCTTTGCTTGTGCCCCCTCTTTCCTACAGCCTCTCCCTTCTCCTCCTGCCTTAGTCACTTTGAGTCCTCTTCCATTCCATGTGTCCTTTTCGTTTTCTGGCTCTGCCCTTCCTTCAGTTTTCTCTGCTGCCCAACCTTTCCCCTCTACTCCTGGCAGTTCCGCTTCTGTGGCTTTGAGGGTATTATTTGGCAGGAAATGCAAGAGCAGAGAAAGTCGCCTGAGCCAACAAGCGGTCTGGGTAATACAGTAGTTAAAAAAACTTTTCTTTTGGGGACACTGCACCGGAATTACACTGTAGGAACTAGAGCTCAATGTTCGTGATTCTAAATTAAATGGAAATACTTTTTTTTTCAAGATTTTATTTATTCCTGAGAGACACACAGAGAGAGAAGCAGACTCCCCACTGAGCAGGGAGCCCCAGGCGGGGCTCAATCCCGGGACCCTGTGATCATGACCTGAGCTGAAGGCAGATGCTTGACCGAGTGAGCCCCCCAGGTGCTCCTACAAAGGAAATACTTCAAATGAGTAGATCACCGTATGAAGATGAGGATTATTGCTAATGGGCTGCTGTATAAGGGGGTCACAGGATTTCTGTAGTCATACTATTTATTTGCTTAGTGAATCTTTTTGAAAAAAAAATAAAAGGTTGGATATGTGGATTATCTTATCATAAGCTCTGTAAGGTCCATCCATGTTGTTGTAAATGGCAAGATTGCAAGATCCCTTGCAAATGGCAAGATCCCTTTTTATGGCTGAGTATGGATGTATATTATATATCCATTATATACGTGTCACATCCTCTTTATCCATTCATCTACAGATGGACTCTTAGGCTGCTTCTATATCTTTGCTATTGTAAATAATGCTGCAATAAACATAGAAGTATGTATATCTTTTTGAACTAGTCCTTTTGTTTCCTTTGGGTAATTACCCAGTAGTGGAATTACTGGATCATCTGGTATTTTTATTTTGAATTTTTTTGGAGAATTTCCATACTGTTTTCCTTTGCAGCTGCACCAATTTACATTCTCACCAATAGTGCAAGAGGGCTCCCCTTTCTCCACATCCTCCACATTCTTGTCTTCTTGATACTAGCCATTCTGACAGGTGTGAGGTGATATCTCACTGTGGTTGTGATTTGCATTTTCCTGATGATGAGTGACGTTGAGCATCTTTTCCTGTGTCTGTTGGCCATCTGATTGTCTTCTTTGAAGAGATGTCTATTCAGATCCTCTGCCTCTTTTTTCCTGGGATTATTTATTTTTGGGGGTGTGGAGTTGTATGAATTCTTTATATATTTTGGATATTAACCCCTCATCAGATATGTCATTTGCAAATACCTTCTCTCATTTGTTAAGCTGCCTTTTTGTTTTGTAGATGATTTCCTTTGTTATACAAAGGATTTTTATTTTAGTGTAGTCCAAATAGTTTATTTTTGCTTTTGTATTTCTTGCCCGAGGAGACATATTTGGGAAAATGTTGCTATGGCAAATGTTAAAGAAATTACCGCCTATGTTTTCTTCTAGAGTTTTATAGTTTCGGGGCTCATATTTAGGTCCTTAATCCATTTTGAGCTTATTTTTATGGATGGTGTTAAGAAAGTGGTCTGGTTTTATTATTTGGCATGTAGCTGTCTAGTTTTCCCAGCACCATTTGTTGAAAAGAATGTCTTTTCCCTGTTGTATATTCTTGCCTCCTTTGTCATAGATTAATTGTTGATGTAAATGTGGGTTTATTTCTTAGATTTCTATTCTGTTCTATTGATCTTTATGTCTCTCTTTGTGTCAGTACCATACTGTTTCATTACTCCAGCTTTGGAGAACTACTATTTTTCTTTATTCCTATTCTCATATGATTTTTAAAATTATATACCTATATAATTGACAAAAATAAAAATTTAGTTTAAAAAGACTATGGTAACTTCCAAATATATAGTTGAAAATGAAAAGACCCACTATCTATGAAAATTATAGAGACCTTTATATGAATGCTGAAATTTTAACAGCTTCATGAGCATATATGCACATATGCATAGCACAGGCTAGGTTCCCCAAGAGCTGCCAGACAAACCTCCAAGGTTCTCTCATATTTCTACATATCTTCTATCACTTTGTTTTCTGAGCTATCTATTCGAGGATGTGTATATGACAGGCTTACAAATACAATATCTACTTCCAAGACAGAAGGCAGATTTGTTTCCTGACCAGTATAATAAATATAATAAACATAGTGTCTTCCTCTGGGGTAAAGGGTAGGCAGGTTTGGTAGTTGTCCCATTTAAAAGATTGGGGTTTCCTGTGGAAGGGGAGATGGGTGAAATAGGTGATGGGATAAAGAGCACACAACATATTGAGTCCTGTGTAACGTAAAGAGTTGATGAGTCACTATATTGCGTACTTGAAACTAATATAACACTGTGTGTTAACAACACTGGAATTAGATTTTAAAACTTCATAATAGAAAATATGGGGATTTCCTAAGCTTAGGATTCCTTAGCTGTGACATAAACCCACTGTGTGTTCTGTACCACCTGGTGGGATTTGTGGAGCAGGGGGATCATGGATTTTTTTTAAATTTTTTAAATTAATTAATTTATTTATGATAGTCAGAGAGAGAGAGAGAGAGAGAGGCAGAGACACAGGCAGAGGGAGAAGCAGGCTCCATGCACCGGGAGCCCGATGTGGGATTTGATCCCGGGTGTCCAGGATCGCGCCCTGGGCCAAAGGCAGGCGCTAAACCGCTGCGCCACCCAGGGATCCCCGGGATCATGGATTTGAAATAAAAAATGAGAGACAAGGGCTTAGGTATGATCTCAGCAATTTTTAGACACCACTTTTGAAATATCAGTGTGGATCTAACTTTAGAATATGGTGTCTATGGTGTCGTCATGCTGCAGCCAAAACAAATACCAAGAGCCTTATTTTCATTATATATAAATACCAATTCTCTGCTTAAGAGCATTCAATTAAAAAAATAGGAATAAACTTTTATTCTATCATCATTGAAAATACGATCTCATAAGTTGTGTTTGGCTATAGCAAATTCATTTCTGTTTATGTCAGCCCATTGTATAAATTTTAAGCCTGTCACAGAAGGCTCCGTTAACACTCAGAAGAGCTAAAGGGTCACTTTAGTACACTACAACCAGAGGATGGCATTGCTTTGGTCACAACCTTGGGATTCCAGTAAAAAATTCTACTCTAGGCATGGCTTACCTAAAGCTGAGCTCAGAGATTTCTTTGTTCCTTTTTAAAAATAAAACTTAGTTCAATTGCTTTTTTTTTTGTACTTGAAATAAAGTTCAAGCTCCTTACCATAACTTTCAAGGCACTGCCCCCTACTTCTTCCTGCCCCGCCCCTTAACCAACCTCATTTCGTGTCACATCCCTCCCTCATCATGAACTGCATTTGGCTACTAGGCTTTTCATTTCCCTGAGTAAGCACATTTCTTTCTCCTCTGGGTCTTCACATCTGCGGCTTCCTCAAGGTGGAAGGCCCTTCCTTCAGCTCTCACATGGCTGCCTCATTGTCATCCTTCAAATCTCGGCTTGACAGTTTAAATATCACCTCTTCCGGGTGGTCTTTTCTGTTGACTTCAGGGAAAGTGAGTCAAGCCCTATCTGTCTTGTCTTTCCTTATTACAGCAACCAGTATGTGAGCTTCAGAGGATCTACTGTAGCTTGTAATTGTTTTTCATCTGACTCTCCACTCTGTTGTGTACTCCATGGGTGTGGGGAACGTTTCTGTGTTTTGCCCTGTGCTACACTCCAAATCTTATATCTTACCTGGTGCATTACTTTGCTAGGGTTCCTGTAACAAAGTACTGGAGTACCACAAAATACTTTCATAACAAAAACTGGGTGGCTTAAAGACCAGAAGTTTATTTCCTCTGAGTGCTGGAAGCCTGAGACCAAAGTGTTGGTGGGATTGGTTTCTTCGAGGCTCTCTTTTTGGCTTGTGGATGACCATCTCCTCTCCTCTCTGTGTCTTCCCGTGGTCTTCCCTTTGTGCATATCTCTTCTTAATATCCTCTTCTTATAAACTCACCAGTCATATTGGATTCGTGCCCACCTCTTAAAGGCCTCGTTTTTTTGTTTTTTTTTTTAATTTTTTATTTATTTATGATAGTCACAGAGAGAGAGAGAGAGGCAGAGACACAGGCGGAGGGAGAAGCAGGCTCCATGCACCGGGAGCCTGATGTGGGATCGATCCCGGGTCTCCAGGATCGCGCCCTGGGCCAAAGGCAGGCGCCAAACCTCTGCGCCACCCAGGGATCCCTAAAGGCCTCGTTTTAACCATACTCATATCCTGAGGTATTAGTGGTTAGGACTTCAGCATATGACTTTTGGGGGACACAATTCAGCTTATAAAACACTGGCACATATGGTCACTGCACAAGTACACACTGAATGAATAAATGACTACCAATCACCAGAGTTCAAAGATTGTAAAACAGAAAGAACGCTTGGTGCTTATCTGAGTGTCCGGCTATAGAGAAGGTGGGTTAAGTGTTTGGATCGGCCAGTGGCATTTGTTTTCCTATAAGCTCCAAAGGTGCTTCTAATGTATAGTTTTGAGGACCATGGATCCATTCCAATCCCTCTGATTTTGAAGAAGAAAAAGGACTAGAAAATTTAGGGACTCGTCTAAGACCATATAATTAAGGAGTTACAGATTTAGTATGTAAACCAAAATGCCTGGCCTTCTATGTTCTTTTAATGCATTATCTTTAAAGAGAGCCACATTTTCCTGGCTAATGCTAAAATTATCCACAATTTCAACTTTAAATTATATACAAAAACGAAGTCAGCACTCAGGAAGTATGCCACCATTCCTTCCTTTGCCCAGGTCAATGTTTTGCAAAGTAGGTACACTTGTTCATTGGACGAGCAAGTGTTAGCGAACCTCCCCTCACATTGTAGCAAGTCTGCCTTATACATAGAGTCCAGTGATAGTCTATAGGAAGTGTGGCAGTCACCTTCATTCTCCTGGGCTATGCAGGGTGGGGAAGAGGGCTAGCCTTTGCTTTTGAGAGTATGTGGCAGCAGCCAAAAAACCTTCAGTGCTGATGCTCAACTGCATACAATCCCAAATGCCCACAATACTAATTTCTGTAATCTCCACCATTCTACCTCTGGTAGAAGAAAGAAAAAAAAAAAACAACAACAGCAAAAAGGGAGGGCATGATGACAATACCCGGATAAATATCACCAGGTCAGTCCCCTGCGTGGAGGAGGTTATGTGTGCTGTCCTCCAAACTGGGAATCTACAGAATTTGTACCTCCTTGTTTAGTCTCCTAGTGTGAGTCCCTGTGATATCTAATATGGAGAGCATAGGAATTGCCCTAAGTTAGAATGCCACTGGGCTTTAGGGTCTGCTCAGTCTGTGGGCCTATCATTGAAGTGGCTGAGAGCCTTGTATCAGTTATCAGTAGAGGTCAATGAGGATGAGGCAATGACTGACTCCTATCATGCCAAGAAAGCTTCTCCTACCATTTTGTTTCATGCTGGCCATGTGTAAATACTAAAGTCAAGACATTACTGAAATATTTTTTCCTTTTCTGAGCAACATCACTGTGTTGATGAGATGGGAGGCTGGTGGGAGATATCTCACCTTATTTGTTTTGTTTTTTTCCTTGGGCTAAGCTACATTAGATGGTGGACTGAATGTTTTGATTAGTTCTGATTCTGAGGTACTTATGCCAACCCTAAATTACAGAGTCCTAATTGTTTTCTGATATAAATCAGCAATTGGCATTGATTGTGATTAAAACCAGGGAGTCTGGGATTTTGCTTATTGATCAGATCTGAACACTCAGTGAACCTGTGGCTGCAGTAGAGAAACACAGAGATATTTAGGTCTCCTAATCCTTGCCCAACTACTATTACCTGCCATCTCAGATTTCTAAGGGAATCTGGAGTAGAACATTCTCCAGGTAAACACTCATACTTTAGTACTAGTGCTAGGAGATTTGCAAAATAGATAAAATGTTCACTTTGTTTCTAGGATTATTTCAGGAAAAGATTTAATTTATCATTATTTTGGTCCATCCAAGAACACTGATGCATAATCACTAATGTATAAGTAATTTTTAAGTTTAAAAAATACATTGAATCCACACTTTTAAAATTTTATATTTATCATCATTTAAAAAATTATTATCATTTTAAAATATCTTTGTTTCCTACAATATAATTTTGGTCTCACTTTTTTTTTGCATAATTCCTGATGAATAATCCACTTGTTGGAAACTTGAGTTATAACAGATGGTATGAAATAGAAATGTTACCTCTGTAATTTAAAATCCATTTTCTTTCATTCCAGTTTATTTTTGAGGTATCTATCTGCCTTGCAATCTCAGACTATGTAAATGTGTTTGTGACTTGGGAAAGAAATGTGCCACTGACTGGCATAATTGAATTGTAGAATAAATTTCCTTTCTTCTTTTTCATCTTTATTAGGGCTGTGTCTAGACTGTGAGCTCGCAACACCCATTTTGTATTGCAGGGATCTATCTGATGCCAGGAAGGACCAATAATAAGTCATAGGCCCAGACTGGCTTGAGCACCCTAGTCTATTAAAAACATTTTAGGACCAGATAAACCCTGACCTCCATAACTAAATGTGATCACCTGTTTCTTACTGCTTTACTTGTTTCCTAGATTCCTAAACTTTGGCCTGCATTCTCCATTGAGAACTTTTTTACTTGCATTTTGTGACATTTGGCTTTTTTGATTCATGAGACTTGTTTTTGGCCTTGTACTAGAACTCCTACATCCCTTACTTCAGAGGCTAAAGGGATCCATTTCCTCTTCACTTATTCCTGGTTTGGGCCCTGCTACATTTTATGTCATGTCAATTACTACCTTATTAATTGACCTGTTTGATGGGAAATTTTATTTATTTTTTAATTTGCTTTTATTGAAGTTCGATTTGCCAACATATAGTATAACACCCAGTGCTCATCCCATCAAGTACCCCCCTCAGTGCCCGTCACCCTGTCACCCGTTCCCCCCACCCACCTCCCCTTCCACCACCCCTTGTTCATTTCCCAGAGTTAGGAGTCTCTCATGGTTTGTGTCCCTCTCTAATTTTTCTCACTCAGTTCTTATCCTTTCCCTTACAATCCCGTTCACTATTTCTTATATTCCCTGCATGAGTGAAACCACATGATGATTGTCCTTCTCTGACTGACTTGCTTCACTCAGCATAATTACCCTCCAGTTCCATCCCAATGGGAAAATTTATAAAAGAGGCTACTCAGGTGGAATGGTGGTGAGCTATCTTGGGTAGCTGACATCTTACAGGGTTGAGTTCTGTAGACAACTGATTATTTTAAATCTACCCTGCAATGTAGTCCATCTTCCTTTTGTTCCATCCAAATAATATTTGTATTATTCTTAAATGTGCTGGTTTCTAATTGGCAGATCATATCTACTTCTATCCTGGGACATATAATGGTCTCCTTATGTGATTTAGGTAGAGTTAGATGTATAATATTTTCTTCTCTTCTAAAACAAGTCGGGAAAAAACTTGTACTTTCTTGTTGTATCTGGCAAGATAATTCTTCTCAGGGAGAGAATTGTTTAGAGAAATACCCAGATAAGCATGTCGGGTAGAAGGTGAGGCAGCAAAGGCCTAGGTGTCAGCTGATGACAGAACTAGAGGAAAGAGGGCAGACCCACATGAATGAGGAGAGAACTGTGTTTGTCATTTTCATGAGAGAAGAGGTGATGAAGAAGAGAAGGATTAAAGGATAGGTACCTGGTCTCTGAGGGGGGGAAGAAACAAAAGATAACTTAAAAAGAATTAAGGTAAGGTAAACATGAAAACTTGGGAGGGTAGGAATGACTAATAGTAATTTTAGATGATTTTTTTTGTCCCATCTGCAGTCTGCATCCCAGATATTAAAAAAAAAATTAAGAATGTATTGAGTAAGAATACATGGGTTTTTAAGCAGGTGAACTTATTCATGTTTAAGTTGATTATGTTGAGGTGCCAGATGAAGGAAAGGTTCCTGGGGTGGGGCAAAAGCACACCGGGGGGGGGGGGGGGTCTCAGATCCAATTGCCTTGGAGCAATATTGGAGTCTTGAAGGCTGGAGAGCTATATGAGATGAGGCAGTTTTACTCAGATCTCAAGGGGCTGAGGATTCCAACTGGTATTTATATTATCAGTTGGAATTATTATTATTATTAATGCCACTCATATGTGGCCTGGATATTGGATAAAAGTTTCAAGGTTCTGAGTAATAGCCTTTGGACCAAAAAGTCAAGAACCCATTGATCTATGGAAACTTTCAGTTGCCAGTTGTTTGGTATCAATTAAGGACACAGAAGATCTCCAGGGGAGACTCCTGAGGACTCATCTCTTCCTAGAAGGGGGAAAATTGGGCTCACTGCTTGTATCTCTCCTGATACTGTATTCTGTTCATTATGGAACATGTGCTATAACGATGGGATAGGAAAAGGGCACAGTGAGGATGGATCTTGGAAATCACTGGAAAAGAATGCAGAGGTTTAACTGAATCAGTCTGCTATTCAAACTCTAGATTCTGTGGGTTTGACCAGCTTCTAACAGTGAGCTTTAATTCAACAAATTTACTTCACACCTGCCATGTAAAAAACACAGTGGAAAGACTCTGGAAGTAAATAAGACAGAAGAGAGACATTCTTGCTGGAGAGACCAGAGACATCACGGAGGAGGAAAACAAGGATTTTGGATCCGTGAATGGCAACTAGGCTAGTTGAGTGTGGGAGATAAGAGAAATTGTGGGAGATAAGCCAGCAAGGGATGCAGAATTACCAACTTTAACTTTAGAATTCTATTTTCAGAGGTAAATTTTTGTTTACAACTCAGTTTCCTGCTTGTATTCTTCTTCAAAAGAGAGAAAGAGAGAGAAAAGCTGTGAATTAGCAGAGTGTTGTGGAGTAAAATCTCCTGGGGTGATTTGTTGAAGAGAGTTTATATAAGCACACATGTATTTTTTAAATTTTATTTATTTATTTTTAATTATTTTATTTTTAAAAGATTTTATTTATTTTAGACAGAGCACAAGCAGGGGGAGGGGCAGAGAAGGAGGGAGAGGGACAAGTAGACTCCTCACTGAGCACTTGAGCTCAACCTGGGGCTTGATCCCAGGACCCTGAGATCATGACCTGAGCTGAAATCAATAGTTGGATGCTTAACTCCCTGAGCCTCCCAGACACCTATGTATTTTTAAAAATTCAAAACAATTTTTAAATGGAGTATAATGGACATATAATATTATATTAGTTTCAGGTGTACTGCTTAGTAAGTTGACAATTATATATGCCACAGAATACTCAGCACAATAAGGGTAGTTATCATACAAAATTATTATAATATTATTGACTATATTACTTATGCTTTACTTTTCATCCTGTGACTTATTTATTTTATAGCTGGAAGTTCATACCTCTTAATCCCCTTCACTTCTTTCACCCATCCCCCTACCACCTTCCTGTCTGGTTCCACCACCAATTTGTTCTATACATTTACAAGTCTATTTCAATTTTGTTGTTGTTATTTTTTTATATGTTAGTTCATTTGTTTGTGTATTTTTATTTTTAGATTCCACATGTACGTTTTCTTTGCATTTGTCTTTCTCTGACTTATTTCACTTAGCATAATACCCTTTCGGTCTATTCATATTGTTGCAAATGGCAAGATATCACTCTTTTTATGGCTGAGTAATACTCCATTGTGTATATATATGGCACAACTTTATTCACCCATGGATGGATGCTTAGGTTGGTTCCATATCTTGGCTATTGTAAATAATGCTACTGTAAACATAGGGATGTGTATGTGTTTTTTTTTTAATTTTTTTAAATTTTTATTTATTTATGATAGTCACACAGAGAGAGAGAGAGAGAGAGAGAGGCAGAGACACAGGCAGAGGGAGAAGCAGGCTCCATGCACCGGGAGCCCGACGTGGGATTCGATCCCGGGTCTCCAGGATCATGCCCTGGGCCAAAGGCAGGCGCCAAACCGCTGCGCCACCCAGGGATCCCGTGTATGTGTTTTTGAATTAGTGTTTTTGTTTTGTTCAGATAGATATGTAGTGGCATTACTGGATCATATGGTATTTCTATTTTTAGTTTTTTTGTGGAATCTTCATACTATTTTCCACAGTGGCTGTGCCAATTTACATTCCCATGAACAGTGCAAGAGGGTTCCCTTTTCTCCACTTCCTTGCCAACACTTGCTATTTCTTGTCTTTTTGATTCGAGCCATTCTGACAGGTGTGAAGTGATAGCTCATTGTGGTTTTGATTTGCATTTCCCTGATGGTGAGTGATGTTGAGCATCTTTTCCTTTTCTGTTGGCCACCTATATGTCCAAAGACATATAGGGATTTTTTTAATGGGATTATTTGTTTTTTGGGGGTGTTGAGTGTATGAGTCTTTATATATTTTGCATGTTAATCCCATATTGAATATATCATTTGCAAATATCTTCTTCCATTCAGTAGGTTGCCTTTTTGTTTTGTTGATGGTTTCCTTTACTGTGCAAGTTAGGAGTTTAATGGTTTCAGGTCTTACCTTTAGGCCTTCAATCCATTTGGAGTTTATTTTTATGTATAATATAAGTAACTGGTCTAATTTCACTCTTTTGTATGTAACTGTCCAGTTTTTCCAGCATCTTTTATTGGAGAAACTGTCTTTTCCCCATTGTATATTCTTGTCTTCTTCATCATGGTTTAATTGACCGTGTAAACATGGATTTATTTCTGGACTCTCTTTTATTTTCCATTGATATATATATTTATTTTTGTGCCAGTATCATACCATTTTGATTACACACATGAATGTTTAATGCATGATTATACATTACAGTGCAAGACCAAATCTGTGTTTTTCACATTTTAAGGATGGATTTTTGATAGTTTTGATATAGTTTGATATTGTATGTTTTCAGAAGGTTAGGGAAAGATGGGTTCCCCCCCCCAATTCAGATGATTAAGTTCCTGCCTATAAAATATTTCTTTTGGCTATGGTATTTTGTTTGCTCAAAACAGGTCTTCAGAAGGCAAGGAGAGTATTGGTTCACTGTTGGGGCCCCTGGAGGTCATTCTGATCTGGATTACTTGAAATTAAGGATCTCAGAGTCTTCAGTCCTGAAAAGGAGAAACTGTGGGTAGGCTTAATTCAATGAAATACCCCAGCAAACTCTGAGCGTCTTATGACATCTTACTCTCTTGGTGCAAACTGAGTAGAACTGCCCTCTATCCAGAATGTCAAGGACAAAGTTGTCCTCTGTACATGTGAGCAGTAACATGGAACTTCAAACCCCAAAAAGTGATACATGTCTGCACATTTTAATCACTTGACTTTTTGTCTTCCTTCCAAGTTTGAGCCATCACTTCTACGACTTGGATCCTGAGAGAACATGGTTCCCATCTATCATCCTACCCCTAGGCAGACATAGTTACAGATAGAGCTAATGTCTATGATGTAAGAATCAATTTTAATAAATCTCTCTCTTAAAGTACTATTTATGGTCTGGCTATGATGAATAACTCTTTGTTACATAATGACAGTAGATCTTAGTGAGAATTATTATTCTTACAAATTCTTGAGTTGACTGGATCCTGATAGTAAATACAACATGAAGTTCACTTTTGCAAATGAAATTTTAGTCCTATTTCTTACTGGTAAGCAAGACTGATTGTAGATAATCCCATCACTTCAAATGATTATCAATAGCTGGAGGTAAGTATGCCCTGCTTCAAAATGTGTCCATGGAGTGCTGCTTTTAGCTTTAATTTAGGCTTTAGTCCTTCTGTATGATACTATAACCATGAAGAAACATGAATTCTTTTATATTAGAAAAACGTACTTTTGAATGTTCCAGGATTCTCTCATGTTGAGCATTTTTACCCTAAATTTGGCTATAAAACAAAGCAAAATGGCCTTCTACTTTTTCCTTTGCTTCCACCAGGAGCTTCTGGTAGTGATCATACGAGAACAAAGAATCTTAATATCTAATAACTTGCAAATGCCAAGCTTCTGGCTGGAGTCCTTGTCCTTATCATCTGGGGCAAATCATGTATTAATCAGTTTGATTAATACACACATTAAGAAATGAGTATCCATGTTGCCAAATAAACTAGAAAAAGAAATAAAAGCTCCTTTGGCCAGCTGCAGTGTTATTGCCTTAGATAGAATTTTAAATGGAAATCCAGATAGCTTTTGAAACTGTATAAAGAACATTTAGATCCTTGGGCTGAGGATGCTGATAAAATTTGAGGCAGAGTACGGAAGAGAGGGATAGTGGTCTCCAGACAGCCAATCCAACTTGTCTCCAGTCTCCTAGCTGACATTCTAAGGTGGCTATCTATGTTACTCAGTGAAGCTCAGAGTTCTTCAGGGTGTCCTGGATAAAGGTGATTATATGCCTACCTCCTTTATTTCTTTTCCTGATAATGCTTTGAAAACTGTAGAGCTCTATAATATAAGATACTGTTTTGTCAACTATAGTAGGTTGAATAGAGTTCCACAAATTCACATCGGTCTGGGACCTCAGCATGTGATCTTACTTGAAATTAGAGTCTTCAGAGATGTAATTAGTTAAGATAAGGTCGTAATGGATTAGGATGGGTGCTAAATCCAGTGACTGATATTCTTATGAGATGGGCACACAAGGAAGAAAGCCATATGAGGCAGAGGTTGGAGTGATGCAGCCTCATTCCAAGGTATGCCAAGGATTGCTGGCCACCACCAGAAGCTAGGTAAGAGGCAGGGAAAAGATTTTCCCTTGAAGCCTCCAGAAGGAACCAATCCTGCTGATGCCTTGGTTTCAGAGTCCTGGCATCTGGAACTGTATGAGAATAAATTTGCATTGTTTTAAGCTGTCCACTTTGTGGTAATTTGTTAAGGCAGCCCTAGGAAAATAACATACTATTCTCAGCCCCTTTTAGGATGATACCACTTTGTGTACAAGAAAACAGGAGAATACAAAAGTTGTACAAGATGCCCCCATGGATGTGCATAGGGTTTTTGTGTCTGTTTGATTTGACTGATGATGTGTCTTTTTGACCAGCTTACCTTCTTTGGTTAGAATAGGCACATGCGGCTCTGGAAGAGATACAGAGGTCATGCTTGGCTTCAGAGGAAATAATCACATATGGACAAATATGTCAGGAGTCTGCTTTAGTTGTAGGTAGCCTAAAACTCAAATCCAAATGAGATTTAAAATATGTCATTATGTTTCTCACCATCTGTTGGCTTCATTCTTTCCTGTTGTAAATGCTCTGGTCTGTGCAGGCTCTGGCCAGGTTCAAGGGCCAAGGTGGTGAGCTTCTGTGTTAAGATTGCCACACTTGATGACGCTTGCAGGCAAGTGGAGGAAGTAGATATAAACAAATACCCACATAAAACTGTGGTAAGTGCTATAAAGGAAAAGAGCCCTGACAGAGAGTAATGGGAATGACTTATCTTGGGTAGATGGGATACTTGTTATCTGGTGTTTGTGAGAGCAAAGGGCGATAACTATGCATTTGTGCAGTAATGTCAGTTAGTGGTTGTTGGTGTGGACCTGGGTTGGCCCTAAGATCCTCTTCAAACCACCATAGATTTTGAAAGGCAGGTTGTGGTTCATTTTTGTTTCTTTAATCTAATTCTGAGTAAGCAAGGAAAGAAAATAGATGAAGTAAAATATCTAAATTGTTCTAATTCAGTAGAAGTTTGCAGGAAGAGAAAACATTAAAAATGCCTTAAAGAGACCTAACCTAAGAACCGCTAGCATGGGCCTGCAGTGAGGTCTCTGAGCCCTGTTCCTGCACGTACAGCTCTGTCCCTGTTCATTCTCAACTCTTAGCAGGGCCATTGATGGGAAGGGTGGATTTAACTGTGTAATGCCCTTGGCTTCGACTAGAGAATGCCAATGTTAGTTGGGTGTGGATCAGAAAGGGAGCATGACTTTTTAAAAATAATAGCTTTGTGAGGTTTTTTCTTTCTTTCTTTTCTTTTTTTTTTTGTGTATACCATGCAATTCATCTGTTTAAAGTACACAGTTCAATGGTTTTTAGTATATTCATAGATATATGCAACTATAAGTTGACTGTAAGTTGCTTTTAAAGAATTTTCATCACCTCCAAAAGATTGCCCATTACCACTCTTTACCTCTTCTTCCAGCACTAGGCAATCTCTAACCTACTTTCTGTCCCTATAGATTTGCTTGTTCTGGACATTCCATACAGGTGGAATCATATAGCAGGTGGCCCTTTGTGCCTGGCTTCTTTCACTTAGCATGCTTTCAAAGTTCATCCACATTGTTGCATGTGTCAGAACCTCATTCCTTTTCATGGCTAAAATATATTTATTTCATAGTGTGGAGGTTCCACATTTTATTTATCTATTCATCATTTGACAGACATTTGGGTTGTTTCCAGCAGTGATTTTTATTAATTAGTTAGTTATATGTGCCATAAGAGCAAGGGTAGTGATGAATCCAAATCTGTCCCTTCGTTTTGTTACCTGTGAGTCCCTCTGGCTATAGGGTTGGGAAGAGAACTCTCACCTGACTAGTGACTCAGGGCTTGTTAGTGCATTTCAATTCTCAAGTGATTTTTCTTCCTCTCCTTCCGTGGATTATCTGGATTTGGTTATGCCAAGCACTAAGCCCTTTCTGCAATTCCCTCAGTTCCTGTTTTGTCCTCTCCTCCAACACTGTAGCTTTATCACTGCCAGTGGTTTAGATCTCACCAGCCGCTGACATACTTCAAGTGCTAGATAACCTCTCTAGCAGTGCAGAGATTTTCAGTATAATCTCATATAATAAACTCCCAGGAAGATGCCTCACCTTGTACTTAAAAGCTCCTTGACATTCAACAAGTCACTCAGTGTTAATGATTCTTATAGGCAGCATGCTTTACGATTTGCAAAAACACACTGACATATGATCCCATCTGATTCTCATTCCTGTGCTGAGAGATAAGAATGTGGCCTGTACTGTTCTCATTTGTCAGAGAAGCCCGAGGCAGCAGCAGCATTGACTCCAGAATCAAGTTTCCTGACCAATGCTCTCTTCCTCTTTCCTAAGGTCCCACAATGATTCCCCCAGTGCAACTCTGACTACAGCAAGATGTGACTGAATTGGCCTGTGAACGGCAACTTGTCCACATGTGTCAGTGTCCTGACCCTGCTCTCCCTGCTGCCTCAGCAGGAACCTTAAGAATTATCCTTCTTATTTGGAGGTAGCAGTGGCATATGTGTTCCTGTTTGCCTTTTCTCTGGTGCCACAGATGTAGTTATGTCACTTAGTCTAAAAGGGAGGTGAGCAGATCAGCGTGGTCTTGGTGACGAGCTAATTACCGTGGCTGAGCACACACACTTATTTCTGTGCACTGTGGGAGTGTGAGGACTGGGAAATGGTATGTCTGTGGGAGAGACAACAAGTGAGCTAAAGGCAGAGGAGGGAGGGTTGGCTCTTGGTGGGGTTTTGTTTGTTTCACATTATTGTGTGTGTGTGTGTGGGGGGGTGTTAAATGGTTCCTGATTTCAGTCCTTTTCCATTAAACTGCTGTTGGCACACTAGGAGAGCATGCATAGCCTGAATACATATTTTGACCTTAACTTTTCATTTCTTTTTTCCTCTAGGCCCAAGCTGCTGTTAAGTATGTTGTAGGATTTTCTCAGTGGTGTCTTGTTCATGAATAAATGTTAATTGTTCTTCTTCTGAAGTGAGGAAAAGTTGGGAACAACCTTTGTTGCCATCTTGGTGGTATGACTCTCCTAAATATGTAAACTAATTAATATGTCTCTTATTTCTTTCATTTATCTTTCTCAACTTTCCAAAACAACGGGTAAATTTGTATCTATTCCTCCATATGCCTCACAAAAGACATAAAATCACAAGAATCGTGCTACCACCACCACCACCACCACCAAGCAGCCAGAACACCAAGGAGTCTGGAGACCAGCCACAAATACAAGAATTGCCCCTGTTTGATCTAAGTGTGCTGTGCCCAGGAAACTCCACAACAGTAGGATTATGTCCCATTGTTTGTTGCTGCATTCCCAGATGGGTCCACCTAGCATGATGACTGTCAGACCAGATACTCCATAAATATTTGAGAAATGAATCAACCCATGTACTTAGTAGGCTTAACAAATATTTGGTTCTATCTTCTTTTTCTCATATTTAAAGTAATTTCATCTTCTTATGGAAATAGAAAAAAAACATATCCCTTGGCCATGAGAAATGTCAAAAAATATGAAACTATTAGAGCAAATGTAACCAGAATGTGGGATATGATCAGCTATGACTTCATTTTTGTTTTGACCTCACATCATTGCTTTAGAATTTATTCAGTGGGAGGGTCTCTATAAAAAAACTCTGGAAGACCCCAATTTTTTTCCTTTTCACGTTTAAGTAATAGCAAAGTAGAAGAAAGGAAACAAGCAGAAATAGGAATCTGTCTTAAAGTTTTCCACAGAAAATTTCTGCATAATTATTTCAGAATAAAGCCAATATACTATGCTTCATCTAAGTAGGTTTTGAGCTCTAATCTGAGATTATATTGCTCGAGGGGAAGATTGAGCCAGGTGGATTGGCTTAACTTTGAATTTGCCAAATTATTTTCCCTGTGGCAAAAGAGTACATTTGATTTAAGATATAGTGGAAGCCATGTAAGAATTCACAAAAGGCCTTGATCTGTGGCATAGTCACTCCAAACCTGGTTTTCCATGAGGCATGCTGCAACATAGGAATGGACCAGTGGGGGAGAAAAAAGTCAGGGGCTTGGGCCCAGATTAGTAATCTCTCCCAGCTTCCCAAATGATAGTGTCCTAAGAAACAGGAATAAAGTGGGTTTGGTGAGTGAAGCCCCCAGAATCTGATCTAGTGAGCAAGATATAAATCAGAAATCTCCAGAAATTGCCCATACTTGAAATCAGGTAGATAACAGTATCATTCTTCTGGATAACCCATTGCATTTTAGGGGAAAGATTTAACCTACACTGGACGGTGTAAATTAGAGCAAGGTAAGTCCCCCAGGGTTCTAGGCAGGTGAGCTTATAAAGGGCTTAAGTCTGGTAATGGAAGGTGGGAATATAACTAGAAAGCCTCGGAAGGATTTGGGATTAGGAAGACATGGGAGAAGTTTTGGGGTAGAAGGGAGCCGTGGTTCTTAAGGCTTGTGGAAACCCTAAGTTCACTACATGTAAATTGTATGTAGGATGCCAAGATTGATTCTAGACCTATCTTCAGATGGGAATGATCCCCCCGAACTTTCTGGGGACTTTCCAGGCTTTGGGATTGCAAGTAGGGTGTGTTGAAGCATAATTGGAGGAAACCAGAACTAGTGAACCATCCCTTTGCTCTGTATTTTAGAAATAGAGCTCTTATAAGTGCTAACTCTGAGCTGAACAGTTGCAAAAGATTCCTCTCAAAAAGCTAGAGTATTTGAATAGGACTTGTAGCCTATATACCATTGAAATACAAAACACAGGAGAAATCTTCTTACTCTTGTGATAAAGATTTATAGCATCTTTTGTTCTGATGAGATAACCGTTAGTGGGCTTCTGGATAGCTTCAGGATGGGTGCTGGTGACCAGAAAGACCAAGCTATACTTGGAACTCTCAGCTTGACTCCTGGGGACGGGAGAGGGATAGGGGAGTGAGTCAACAATGATCATGCCTATGTGATGAAGTCCCCACAAAAACCCCTATACTACAGGGTTCAGAGAACTTCCAGGATGGTGAACTAGGAGGTATTGGGAAGTAGAGTGCCCAGAGAGGGTATGGAAGCTACATACCCCTTCTCCGTACCATGCCCTATACATCTTGTCTACCTGACTGTTCTTGAGTTACAATCCTTGTATTAAAATTATTGAATCCATGAAGGGGGTTATGGGAGCCTCTGATTTTAGCCAGTTGGTTAGAAGTATAAAAGGCCCAATCTCTGAATTGGCATCTGAAGGAGGAGGGCAGTCTTGTGGGACTGAGCTTTTGACTTGTGCAGTCTGTACTAATTCTAGGTACTTAGTATGAGAATAAATTAAATTATAGGACAATTAATTGGTGTCTGCATAAAATTAGAGAATTGCTTGGTGTAGAAAAGCTACACATTTGGTTTCAGAAGTGTTGTGGGGAAGCTCAGGTGGCTCAGTGGTTTAGCGCCACCTTCAGCCCAGGGCCTGATCCTGGAGACCAGGGATCGAGTCCCATGTCGGGCTCCCTGCATGGAGCCTGCTTCTCCCTCTGCCTCTGTCTTTGCCTCTCTGTGTCTCTCATGAATAAATAAATAGAATCTTAAAAAAAAAAAGAAGTGTTGTGAATTGAGAAACAAGTTTTTCTTAACCTTCCAATGAAACTATTTGCACTTTTGTCCTTGTCTCAGCATCTACTAAAAAAATAGATTAAGGTTAAAATGGATTTTATTTTATTTTTTTTAATTAATTTTAAAATGGATTTTAAAAAGCCCCAGCAGACTCTTTTTACAGATATGCCTTACCGTCAACACACATACAAATAGAGAATTAAAACAAAAATAGATAATTTAGCTAAACAACTTCCAATTTATTTGTTTCTTATTCTAAATTCTTTCATTAACGTATACTTTTCAGTGCATAAACTTTTCATCTCCTTGGTTAAGTTTTTGTCTATGTATTTTATTTTTTGATGCTATTGTAAATGGGACTCTTTCTTAATTTCTTTTTTGTATAGCTTGTACTAGAAGGTAGCATGAGTATCTGATAGGCATGCATGACATTTTTATCTTCTGTGTCTAACTTCTGAAATGCTAAGGATCATACCCAGAGTGAAATGTATTTGGAATGCTATTAAGAAAGGAAAGAGGAGAGAAGTACATTAAAGGGTATTTGCTACAGAGTTGGCACTGAATCGGGCACTCTCCACATTTAATAATCTCATTGCAACCTCACATCCTTGAGAAGTAAAGACTACTTACTGCCTTTTCTACTGAACACACTACTACCAGAAGGCCAAGGAAGGTAGAGATTTTATCTTCCTTGCCCTAGTATCTAGTTCTTATCACAGAGCCTGGACATAATTCAAACCTAAAACAATATCTGGTGAATGAACAAGTGATTTTTAAAGTAGCTTGTGCTGGATCACAGAGCAAGGTCACAAGTTTACTTTCTCACAGTTCCCAGTCAACTAAACTTTGGAGTTGGTGAGATCCCATCTGGATATGAGAGCTAGTTGTAGAGAGTGTAATTTGTAGTAGTTATCTGTACAGCAGGGATCGAACCACGTCCTGCTACTCAAGGAAAAGTAACCTTCTATGGGTCACCCCACACAATACTATAAAACTTTGACACATAGAGTAAACCTAAACAAATTTCTTCTTGATGTCTCAAGAAATAAAAACAGGGGCTGTATACTCTTTTCCCGATGTTTAATGTAATTAATTTTTAGGCAGCTGAACAGAATATTAGTGGCATATTTATTGTTGTTTCAAAGACAATTTGCTCTGACTTTTTAATTAAGCAAATGTTACATTTGATGAAAGATGTAGGCTCTAGAGGGGAAAAGGCTGAGTTGGAGAAATAAGAGGAGAAACTTGCTCATCATAAAGCATTTCTAGAGCATGACACCCTTTGTGCCATTCGGTGTATTAGAAGGTGTAGGCTGTTCATTCTGAGTGGTTTTTCTCTACTTGTCACTTACCACTCATTCTTTTGCAGTTAACCCAAATTAATTGGCTCCTGAATCGTGGAATTTGGGGTACTCTTGCTGGATGGGAGGAGTGATAGATGCTTCAAGAGGAAGCAGATGTCAGAAAACAGGAGGGAGATGCCTGGGTGGCTCAGTGGTTAAGCGTCTGCCTTCAGCCCAGGGTGTGATCCTGGAGACCCAGGATCGAGTCCCGTGTCGGGGTTCCTGCAGGGAGCCTGCTTCTCTCTCTGCCTCTGTCTGTGTCTCTGCCTCCCTCTGTCTCTCTCATTAATAAATTCTTAAAAAAAAAAAAAAAAAGAAAAAGAAAACAGGAAGGAAAAAAGTTTGGTTACTCTTGAGTGGATACTGCAGGAAAAGGAACAGACACAGTTCCAAAATCCATTGTAACTGACACGTTTGTAACTGGAAACCAAATACACTTTTACAATGAATGTGTACAGTTTACAAGGTATTGGGTGTTAGAAGCAAATGTGAGATCTGATAGTCATTGCATAATGAGCTTATTTTGCCTACTTGATTCCAGGGAAGTGTCAAATTAGCAGAATCCATGATTTCTTGATTTGGTAATTTGTTTCTCTCATATCCAGCTGGGATCTCACAGACTCCAAAGCTTCGTTGAATGGTACAATAAATAAGAATGTAAGCTTGTGAGCCTAAGCCTTATCATGGAGTACTCTGTTTTGGATTGGTTCATTCTTTTCGCTCAACCTAAGAAAATAATACCAGTTAAGGGTTTGGCCTCATGATGATCCCAATTGAGGACAAAGCAGACTTGACTGCAGAGGAAAAAAATACATATTTTGGTTGTTCTTCTGGCCCGCCACCATCAGTGAGATCCAGATTTTCTATTTCTGCTCAATATAATGTTTCTCTACCTTATGCTTCTGTTTACTTGTTTGCTTCTTCTGCTTTGTGCTGAGAAGCAAAACCATTCACAGAGCTGACTACCACCGTAAGCATAACTTTATTATTTCAGGAGACTCTCTCCTAGGAAGATAAAAGTTGTAAACAACTTTATTGTTAACTGGAGTTAACTTCCTGAAAGATCCATCAACTCTTCAATAGAAGGCATCAAAAATCAGTTTGCACTCAAGACTCTTTGAACCCTTCCCTTCAAAATTTTCACCTAGCCATACACATCAATTCTAAAGTATTATATCATAATCCTGACTGACCCCACCTGAATTAAGCCACTCTTGCTCATCAAAAGGACCCACCATAAAGCAGACTTAAAAATTTCAATCAACATCCTGACTCTGCCATTTACTTTTTCTGATGTTACTAAGACTTTTGAGGTGGTATTCTCTCTCACTCAGTAGGTAAACCAAGTAGGTAAACAATAAACTCAAATTTCTTTTGTCAGCATGTTGTTTTGGTGATATTTTGAGGAGTCATCATTTAACTGTGACATTTGTGTACTGTTTTCTCTATATCTTTCTGATTCCCATTCCTTTACTCCTGCCAAATTCTATATTTTAAGCCCCAATTTACAAAAATGTAAGAGTTTTATAAGTTTTGATTAACTACTATCACCTCTGCTGGACAAAGCTGAAGTATAAGGCCTCTTTATGGACTGATGATTGGTTCAGGATTTTATTGCCTTTGGATCAAATCTCTCCCCTGGCCCACATAGTCAGATGGTAAAATATGTGGCACAACATATGGGCACACAGAAAGTTTAAGGAATCAACTTCAGACACATAAACAAACATCTATGGACAGTAAGATGTCTCCTTCTTTAGAAGAGAGCTGAGGACATAGCAGGCATTCAGAGTGGGCCTTGTAGAGCTACAGAAGAAGACAGCGTTATCTAGGAGCAGAGAACAAAGGTGTGGTACTCACATCATCGTCTAAAGATTGGCCACTTTTATCTGTTAACAGCAGTGGATCCAACCAGAAAAGATTAGAAGGTGCCAAATGTTTGAGGTTCCTCCAGCATTTTGTTTCATCAACTCATAGTGTCTATCATGTTTGTCTTAAAGATTGCTGTGAGGGTTCAATAAGGTAGTATGCAGGAGGTTATTTTTTTAAACCTCTAAGTAGAACAGTGTCAGGTGCCATTAATTATTTACGCATTCGCTTATGAAATAATCATCTAGTATTTACTATATGTCATAAATTATAGCAGGCTCCAGGCACACAAAGATAGTTGAGTTTTCTATCCCTTCAAAAAGCTCACAGTCTAGTGGAAGAAACAGAAATCATTGAAAAATAGAATGTATGTAATGATAAAGGAATGTATAAAGTTTTATAAAAATATAGATTAATAATAGATGTTTAAAATATCTGAACTTTCTAAATATTTTACTAAGCCCTATTTTGTCCTGTGAGATATGTATCATTTCCCCCACTCTTATAGATTAAATAACTGAAGGGCTAGATAATGTGGTCATGTAAATGATAGGTCTGGCACCCAAACCTAAATATTCTAACTCAAAGTCTAGTTGCGCCTCCCCCCCCCCCCCCCCCCGCCCCGTGTCAAGCTGCTTCACTTAGAATTGGAGAAGACTTGAATCAAGACTGGAAATTCAGGAGCTAATTAAAAAAAAAAAAAAGCATGTTTTGAAGAGTATTTAATGAAATAAACTGTCCATGATGTAGTATTAAATGAAAGAAAATGGGAAAAATGAGACACAAAGCACCTCAGAAAATGCAACTCCAGTATCATGAAAAATTATGACTATTTAATATGTTTTAATAGCCCTCACCTGCCTGTAGATACTAATGAGTTTACACCAATAGTAAAAACCTTTATTTACCCTAGCCCTACTTCTTTCTAGTATTATATAGAACTAATGCTCTTTATAAAACATGTTCTGAAATATATCTGGGAGTTCTGGAGGTGCAGGGTTCTTATATATGCTCATTAGCAAGGATAATCCCAGTGAGCACTGAGGCTAGAGCCCTGTACCAGGCTCATCACAGATGTACTTAAGCCATCTCTGAGCCCCAGAAACACTCCCTATCATAATCTCTAAAGGGGTCTTGAGGAAGAGGTTTCTGGGCCCCAGCGAGTCAGAGTATAATGAAATTGCTTTTATAGTTTTTATCCACAGCATCCCTCCACACCCTTATAGGGCTTAGAAACTAATTACATGGGAAAGTCCAGTACCTCATGTATGCTCCATGTAGAACCATCCATTTATCAAACAGCTAAGGGCTTTCTCACCAGATTGGGCTCATCATGGGCATTTCTTCAAGAGAGTTCCCTCCTGAAGCCTTCTCAATATTTATACAAATAAATTTCTGGAGGATAGCCCCTGAAGTTACAGAGATAAACCCCGGTTACATCTGAGTCACTCATGGACCCAAGTGCTCAAAATCTAGTTGTATTTCATTGATTAGCCCCAGAGGCCAGAATTATGGGGGTGGAGAGGGAGAGTTCCTCTTTATTATTTTCTATAGTAGGTATATTTAAAATATGAATTTTATAAACAGGAAAGATTTAAAGAAAAAAACACAACAGAGAGTAGACAATTTGAGAAGTTTATAGATTTTTGAAATAGGATGATTTATCATCCCCTGGGGTGATTTGAAATATGACCCTTCAAATGAACTGGATGACCTCTTCATCTTAGGCTTCTGTGAATCCCTTGGGTTTCATGGACTCTTTTCTTTCTTTGACTCATATCTAAGCCAAAGACAGTAGGACTCTATGAATTATTGAACATTGAAATTGTTGAAATACTGACATCAGGGATTCTTTGATTTTCAGATTATAATGGCTTCCATATCGGTCTCATCTAACTGTGTTTGATAGAAAATAGCAGTATTCACTTTAATCAAACTTATTTGTAATTTAGAAAAAGAATTATGAGCCAGGATAGCTTGACACAGATGTAAATTCTCCTCGCTGAACTTAGCCAAATTCATACTTGCTTCAAGGTTTGCAGCTATATAATAGAAGCTTCTTTCAGAGTTATTTTAGTAAATTTCAATAAAAAATTATCAAGTATAACAAAATATTCTTGGAAAGACAGGAGGGATTCATGGCATCTCACTTGACATTAAAAGAACTAATGAGCTTCGCTGCTAATAGAGAATTTTTGCTTTCTTATTTGCTTCAAAGAATGATACTCAATAATTCTTAAACACACATATTTTCCCCATTTTTGTTTTTCCTGCTGGGTGCCAGAGTTTTCTTGGCTAGTTGTGGACTCTACTGAATAGGTTGGCTCTACTTTTTATCCATATATTCTATGGATCTGGTGGCTCTGAATCCAAGGCACTTGAATAATGATGGGGACAAAATGTTCCTGAAAATATAAATATTGTATATAACCAGACATTGCCAACAAATAGAGAAAAGAAAGGCTGATGTGAGCCAGAGCAATGCATATAGGCTGTATTCCTGCCAAGTTGAATGTGTGCATAGCCAAAAGGGCCAAAATCCTTTGGTGAGCAATACTCACAGATGAGGAATAGGGCATAACGTTTTAATATATTAACTGTTTAATAAATCCTATTAGTAATTTCTTTTAATCCCTGTGGCTCTTCTCCCCTTTATACCAAACCAGAATCATCAGTTTACTCTGGGAAGGAGTATTACCAGAGAAAAAAATAATTCTCAGGTTTGAGTTTCAAAGTGGAAACTTCTAGGCTCCTTTACAGTTAGAAAACAGTTTTGAGGGGCGCCTGGGTGGCTCAGCGGTTGAGCATCTGCCTTTGGCTCAGGGAGTGATCCCAGGGTCCTGGGATCGAGTCCCGCATCAGGCTCCCGGTGGGGAGCCTGCTTCTCCTTCTGCCTATGTCTCTATGTCTCTCATGAATAAATAAATAAATAAAATCTTTTATAAAAAAAGAAACAAAAGTTTTGATTTCAAAAGGCTGAATTTTGAATATCAAAAGCTAAGATCCTGAAGGACTCAGTGCATGAAAGTTTTGCCATTAACGCATTAGATTGGAAGGAATGCATGTGGATGTCAGAGCATGTTTTTCCTGTTGGAGAGAAACTAAGGATCCTACAGTTTTGGGAGAGGAAAAGAGAATTCGAAGATAAGACAGTTCAACACCACTGAGTTTCTCTATGAGTCCTGTGCTTGAACTCCCAAGTGGAGCTGAAGCCAGGATTGAAGATCAGAGGTGTATGTGTGTTCCAAACTGTAATAGATTGGGTTTCTGACAACAGTAGGATGTGTGCTTTGCTTTCTGATTGAAGCCAGGCCAGGTGTCAAGCATCTAAAAATGCGGTAGCATCCAAAATGGTATGGGAGCAATAGAGTAGGGATGGGTGGATGGATGGACGAAGCATCCAGGCAGATGGTCTGAGAGAGCCCACAGAGCCCCTTTGGGCAGGCGTGAATAATGCTGCAAGGAATGTGGGAGTGTAGATATTTCTTCCAGATAGTGATTTCATTTTGTTAAGATATTTACCCAGAAGTAGAATTGCTGGATCATATGGTCATTCCACTATTTTTAAGTTTTTGAGAAATCTCCATACTGTTTCCCTTAATGGCTATACCAGTTTACATTTCCATCAGCAGTTCAAGGACTCCTTTTTTCCCCACATCCTCAGCAACTCTAGTTATCACTTGTCTCTTGGATCCTAATGGGTGTGAGGTGGTATCTTATTGTGGTCTTGATTTGCATTTCTTTGATGACCAGTGATGTTGAGCACCTTTTCATGTACCTATTGACAATTTTGTACCTGTCTTTGAAAAATGTTTATTCAGTTCCTTTGCCCATTTTTCATTTGGGTGATTTGTTCTTTTGCTATTCTGCTATATAAATATTTATATATTTTGGATATTAACCTTTTATTGGATATATGGTTTAAAATATTTTCTCTCATTCTGTATGTTGTCCTTTAATTAAAAATATTTAGGGGGGAGGATAGCTGGGTAGCTCAAGAGGTTTAGTGCCTGCCTTCAGCCCAGGCCGTGATCCTGGAGTCCCGGGATCAAGTCCCACATGGGGTTCCCTGCATGGAGCCTGCTTCTCTCTCTGCCTTGGTCTCTCTGTCTCTGTCTCTGTCTCTGTCTGTCTGTCTCTTTCTCTCTCTGTGTGTGTCTCTCATGAATAAATAAATAAAATCTTAAAAATTAAAAAAATAAATAAAAATAAAAAATAACTTTTAAAGGATGCCTGTGTGGCTCCGTGGTTGATCCTGGGTGTCCCAGGATCGAATGCCACATCTAGCTCCTTGCATGGAGCCTACTTCTCCCTCTATCTGTGTCTCTGTCTCGGTGTCTCTCATGAATAAATAAATAAATAAAATATTTTAAAAAATAAAAATAATTTTTTAAAAAAGATTATTTATTTACTTATTTGAGAGGGAGAGAATGAGAGAATTAGTGGGAGAGGGAGAAGCAGATTCTCCGCTAAGGAGTGAGCCTGACTCAGGGCTTCATCCTGGGACCCTGGGATCATGAGTTGAACTGAAGTCAGATGCTTAACCGACTGAGCCACCCAGGCACCCTTTCACACAAACACACACACACACACACACACACACACACACACACACACACACATATATATATATATATATGTTTTTTTTTCTCTGAAAAAGCCTTTTACTTTAATGTACACTCAATTGTTTGTTTTTGCTTTTTGTTGCCTATGCTTTTGGTGTTATATCCAAAAAATTGTTGCCAAGACCCATGTCAAGGGGCATTTTTCCCTGGGTTTTCTTCTAGGAGTTTTATGGTTTAAGGTCTTACATTTAAGTCTTTAATCTATTCGAGTTAATTTTTGTATGTGGTATAAGATAGAGACCCAGTTTCATTCTTTTGCAGGTGGATATTTAGTTTTCCCAACACCATTTATTAAAGAGATTATCCTTTCCTCATTGTGTGTCTTTGGTGCTCTTATCAAAGATTAGTTGATGAGTGGGTTTATTTCTGGGCTCTTGATTCTGTTCTATTGGTCCGTGTCGGTTTATATGCCAGTACAATACTGTCGTGATTACTAGAGCTTTGTATTGTAATGCAGTTTGAAATCTGGAAGTATGAGGCCTCCTGTTTTACTCTTCTTTCTCAGGGTTCCTTTGGTTCTTCAGGGTTTTTTATGGTTCCATATGAATTTTAGAATTGTTTTTTCTATTTCTGCGGAAAATTGCCATTGGAATTTTTTAAAAAAGATTTTATCCATTCATTCATGAGAGACAGAGAGAGAGACAGAGAGACAGAGACACAGGCAGAGGGAGAAGCAGGCTCTTTGCAGGGAGCCCGGAGCAGGGCTCCATCCCTGGGCCCGGGGTCACGCCCTGAGCTGAAGGCAGACGCTCAATCGCTAAGCCACTCAGGCGTCCCTGTCATTAGAATTGTGATAGGGGGATCCCTGGGTGGCGCAGCGGGTTTGGTGCCTGCCTTTGGCCCAGGGCGCGATCCTGGAGACCTGGGATCGAATCCTGCGTCGGGCTCCCGATGCATGGAGCCTGCTTCTCCCTCTGCCTATGTCTCTGCCTCTCTCTCTCTCTCTGTGTGACTATCATAAGTAAATAAAAATAAAAAAAAAAAAGAAAACCTTTAAAAAAAAAAGAATTGTGATAGGGATTGCATTGAATCTGCAGATCAATTTAGGTCATTTTAACAATAATTATTTTAACAGTAGAATTTTCACAATATTAATAATATCGACACTATTGTTATTAGCATTTTTAACAATATTCTTAACACAATCCATGAACATAAGATATTTTGCCATTTGTTTGCATCCTCCTCAATTTCTTGCATCAATGTTCTATAGTTTTCAGTACAAAGATCTTCACTTCCTTGATTAAATTTATTTCTAATATTTTATTTTTTTAATGCATTTGTGAACGGGATTGCTTTCTTAATTTCTGTTTCCAGTAGTTTGTTGTTAGTGTGTAGAAACACAACTGAGTTTTGTATAAAAATTTTGTACCCTGCAACTTTATTGAATTCATTTATTAGTCCTAGAAGTTTTTTTTGTTAGAATCTAGGGTTTTCTATGTATAAGATCAATGCATCCACAAACAGAGATGATTTTACTTCGTCCTTTCTCATTTGGATGCCTTGTATTTCTTTTTTCTTTTTTTTCCTAATTACTCTGGGTAGGACAGTATTGTGTTGAATATTGGGCATCCATTATCAAGGATGCCTACTCTGGGGATTCTCACTGCCTTTTCATTTTGTTGATTTCCTTTGCTGTTGAAGTACATTCCATCTATACCTAATTTGTTGGAAATTTTTATTATAAAAGGATGTTGAATATTTTCAAATGCTTTTACTGCATCTATTGAGATTATCATATAATTTTTATCCTTCATTCAGCTGATGTGGTGTATTATATTGATAGATTTGTATATATTGAACCATCCATGCATCCCAGAAATAAATCCCATTTGATCATGATGAATGATCCTTATTTTATTTTATTTTAATTCCTGTGTAGTTAACATACAGTATTATGTTAGTTTCAGGTGTACAATACGGTGATTCAGCAAGTTCTATATATACTCAGTGCTCAACAAGATAAGTGTACTTTTAGTCCTCTTCACCTATTTCACCCATCCCCCATCTACCTCCCATCTGATAACTATCAGTTTGTTCTCTATAGTTCAGAGTCTCTATCTTGGTTGTCTCTCTTTTTATTCTCTTTGCTTGTTTGCTTTATTTCTTAAATTCCACATATGAGTGAAATCATATGGTATTTGTCTTTCTCTGGCTGGCTTACTTAGCATTATACTCTCTATATCTATGCACACTGTTGCAAATGGTGAGATTTCATTCCTTTTTATGGCTATATATATGCCACTTCTTTATTCTTTATTCATTCATGTATCAGTGGACACTTGGGCTACTTGTATAATTTGACTATTGTAAATAATGCTGCAATAAACAGAAGTGCATATATCCTTTTGAATTAGTGTTCTAATATTCTTTAGGTAAATATCCAGTAGTGTGATAATTGGATCATATGGTAGTTCTATTTTTAATTTTTTTAGGAACTTCCATGTTGTTTTCTACATGATATATGATCCTTTTAATGAGCTGTTGAGTTTGGTTTGTTAATATTTTTTGAGGATTTTTGCATTTATGTTCATCAAGGATATTGATCCGTAATTTTCTTTCCTGTAGTATCCTTGTCTGACTTTGGTGTCAGACTGATGCTGGCTTCATAAAATGAGTTTGAAAGTGTTCCTTCCTGTTTAGTTTTCTTTAAAGGATTTTATTCATTTATTCATGAGACACAGAGAGAGAGAGAGAGGCAGAGACACAGGCAGAGGGAGAAGCAGCCCCGGGATCACGCCCTGGGCCAAAGGCAGCGCTAAACCACTGAGCCACTGAGGCATCCTCCCTCTTTAGTTTTCTGAACTTCTTTAAGAAGGATTGGTATTAATTCTTTAACTGGTAGAATTCACTGTGAAGCCATTGAATCCTTGGCTTTTTTTAATTGGGAAGTTTTTGATTATTAATTCAAAGTCTTTACTTTCATTATTGGTCTGTTCAGATTTTTTTCTTCATGATTCAGTCTTAGTAGGTTTTATGTTTCTAGGAATTTATCCATCTCTTCTAGGTTATCCAATTTGTTGATGTATATTGTTCATAGTGGTCTTTTAGGATAATTCGTACTTCTGTGGTATCGTTATAATGTTTCCCTTTTTATTTCTGATTTTATTTATTTGAGTCTTCCCTATTTTTTTTTTTGACATAAGAACAGCTCATTTAATCCCAGTGCAGTATTCAATTTTGAGACTGAAACGCTTGACTAAAACCTGCTTCCCTCTAAACGGCTTAGGAAACGGAATCGGAGTTGGCAAAAATTAATCTTCACGTTACACACCAACGGGGAGGCAGGATCTGAAAATCTGCTTCCGACTTCCGTCTGCACCCGACACGCGAGGCAAAAACGTTTATTCACTTTTGTGTTGCACAAGGTAAGAACCACATTATCTAGATTCACTTTAGGTAACAATAATTTAAAAGACAGCCACCGTTACAGAAAATTTTAAATTGACTATTTGACAATTTATACAATAAATGAAGAAAACTGACAAAAGAACAGGTCAGTGATCACCCAACACAAAAAGGTTAACAAATGTGGCCAAAGGATCAGTGCGTATCATCCACCACCTTCTCGTAACCTCCTGGCTGGGGTTTTTTTTTTTTTTTTTTTTTTTTTTTTTTTTTTTTTGATGGGGAGGGATAAAGCAGGGGTAACACAAAGGCAGGCTGATTCAAACTAATCCTATTAAGTATCTTATTTTATACTTCTTTCTAAAATTACTGTGTAAACAGAACATGTATTAATATAGCTCATGCAACTCTAGTTTTCTACTGCAGGTCAGGAATCCAACAAGGTAATGCTCAGATTGAGGCAAAAGCTGGAAGTAAGTGCCCTGAAGACTATCTGCTCCAATCATGAACTGCACTAACTGAGCAATTATTTCAAAATATGAACCAGATATAAAAGAACAAAAAAACAGAAAAAATATCTAATTGAAAAAACATGTAGTGGACACAAATGGATTAGGTCAACATTACCTACTTACAAATTAGACCAAATCAAAGAAAATGCTCAACTTTCCGGGGAGCCAATTTCAGTTCTGGTTGTGCCACTTAATTGGAGCAAGATCCTAAGTGGGTCAATTCGTGCAAGGATTGATTTCAAAATCAATTTACAATATTATCTCAGACCCTACAGCTAAGGATCTAAGGATCTTCTATAAGAACTCAAGGTGGGGGAAAATGTGATTTGAGAAATAAAAGGATGCTGCTCCTCGCACACCCCCAGGCGACCAGCAGTCAGCCTACATCACACTTCAAGCTCTAATGATTTAAGAATTAGAACCTCCTTTCCCCTCTTATTCCACAATACTTGACCTGGCCTCCAAAATAAAAAACACAACCTGCGTTTCTTCATGGCACCAAGTGGCTAATACCTAGGTATATGAAGGATTGACTTTAAAGTTGATTAAAGAGAACATCAATTCATTATAGAAAATTAACAGAAATAACATGCTTGATTCACACAGGTTTGACGGACTTTTTGGTTACCTAGTCAATTGCAAACTGGCTCCCATTAGTGGTCAATAGAATGCTCTGCATTTGGGCCAGAAACCAGATTAAGTTAAATCAAGCCTTTATTTCAACAGTACAAACTATGTTTATTTGTGTGTAAAGTGCCAGTTTTATATAAAAATCGGTACGTAAACTTAAAAATCTGCTTTGAAGCACAGAGGCTGACACCGCCCAAGGGCCTTAGAGTAACTGATTAATCGTGCTAGATCAGACTCACTTGAGTCCCCACACTTTTGAGACCTGACTGCCACCGAGAGCCACTGTGAAGTTAGTGGACAGCCAGCCTGCCCGCAAAAGCCAGACACGGCCAATATCTTTCATTAAGAATCCGAGTAGCTTTTTGTCTATGCTTCTTTCTGGGTGAGACGACTAGCATTAACTGATCAACAGGCTTGCTTATGAGGTAGCTACACAGTTTTAACAATACTATTAATGAACGTTATGGATGATTCATGGTGTAGCTGGTTTGATACACTTCAAGTAGCTGATTTTTTTTTTTTTTGGATGAGAAAGGGGAAAAAAAAATCAGCAAAGAGCACATCTTCATTCACTTAGAAGTCAGCATCCAAGGTAAAAGAATTCTCTGTTGGACTTGACATCACTCCCATCCTCTGATACTCGCCTACTCTCTTCTCAAAGAAGTTAGTCTTCCCTTCCAGTGAAATATTCTCCATAAAGTCAAATGGATTTTCTACTCTGAAAACCTTGCTAAAACCAAGCTCCAGCATAAGTCGGTCTGCCACGAATTCAATATACTGCTTCATTAACGTGCAATTCATCCCAATGAGCTTCACTGGCAAGGCCTCCGTGAGGAACTCCTGTTCTATCCTAACGGCATTGATAATTATTTCCTTCACCCTCTGCTCTGAAGGTTTGTGGACCAGGTGTTTGAACATCAGGCAGGCAAAGTCACAGTGTAAACCCTCATCTCTGCTAATAAGTTCATTGGAAAACGTGAGGCCAGGCATCAGGCCCCGTTTCTTGAGCCAGAATATCGACGCAAAAGAACCCGAAAAGAAGATTCCTTCCACGGCAGCAAAGGCCACAACCCGCTCTCCATAGGTAGCTTCTTTGTCCCCAATCCAACGCAAGGCCCAATCTGCCTTCTTCTTGACACAAGGCATCGTCTCGATGGCGTTGAAGAGAAATTCCCTTTCTTTGGAATCTTTAATATAAGTGTCAATGAGGAGACTATACATCTCAGAGTGGATGTTTTCCATGGCAATTTGGAAGCCATAGAAACAGCGGGCTTCGGTAATCTGAACTTCTTGGCTAAACCGCTCCACCAAGTTCTCATTTACTATGCCATCGCTCGCTGCAAAGAAAGCCAGAACATGGGATATAAAATATCTCTCCTCAGGCTTCAGGGATTCCCAGTGCTGAATGTCCTTGGAAAGATCCACCTCTTCGGCTGTGCAAAAGGAAGCCTCCGCTTTCTTATACATCTGCCAAATATCATGGTACTCGATAGGGAAGATGACAAAGCGGCGGGGGTTTTCTCTCAGCAGCGGTTCCTCCTCCGCGCTGGAGGCAAGTACCTTAGTTTTCGGCTCGCCGGGCTCCTGGAAGATCCTCCGGGCGGTCTTGCTGGCCAGCACGCGGGTGCCGAGGGCCGGGGGCGTGTTCTCCTTGTCCGCCAGGCTGAGCCCCTTGAGGGGCGAGAGCTGGAGCTGCTGCTGCTGCTGCTGGGGGTCCGCGATGCTGGCGAGCGGGACGCGGACGGAGAGCATGGCGGGGGCGGGGGCGGGGGCGCGCAGGTCCGGGGATCTTCCCTATTTTTTAATTAGTCTATCCAAAGATTTGTCAGTTTTGGTTTTCTTTTTTTTAAAAAAAAAAAGGCTCTTGGTCTCCAGGATCGCGCCCCGGGCCAAAGGCAGGCGCCAAACCGCTGCGCCACCCAGGGATCCCTTCCCGGTGCATGGAGCCTGCTTCTCCCTCTGCCTGTGTCTCTGCCTCTCTCTCTCTGTGTGTGTGACTATCATAAATAAATAAATAATTTAAAAAAAAATTTAAAAAAAAAAAAGGCTCTTGGTTTGACTCATCTTTTTTATTGCCTTTCCTGTCTCTATTTTATTTCCACTCTGATTTTTGTTATTTCTTTTTTTTTATTAGTATTTATTTATGATAGTCACAGAGAGAGAGAGAGAGGCAGAGACACAGGCAGAGGGAGAAGCAGGCTCCATGCACCGGGAGCCCGACGTGGGATTCGATCCCGAGTCTCCAGGATCGCGCCCTGGGCCAAAGGCAGGCGCTAAACCGCTGCGCCACCCAGGGATCCCTTTTCTTTTTTCTTAATGTAGGTTTTGTTGCTATAAACATCCTTTTAGAACCGATTTGTTGTATCACATAAGTTTTGTGTTTCCATTTTCTTTTGTCTCCAGATATTTTTTGGTTTTTCTTTTGTTTTTTTCTTTGACCCATTAGTTGTTCAGGAGTATGTTGTTTAATCTCTACGTATTTTGAATTTTCCAGTTTGCCATCTGTTGATTGATGTTTTTATACCATTGTAGTTGGAGGGGGTGCTTGATATGATTTCAATATTCTTAAATTTGTTAAGATTTATTTTGTGACCTACCATGATTTATCCTGGAATGTTCTCTGAGTGCTTAAGAAGAATGCCTGCTGTGCTGCTTTTAGATGGAATGTTCTGTGTGTGTGTATATATATATATATATGTAAACTCCATCTATTTTAATGTGTATTTTAAGTTCAGTACTTTGTTATTGATTTTCTGTCAGGACAATTTATTCATTGTAGAAAGTGCAGTATTGAAGTCTTCGACTTTTTTTCTATTGCTTTTTATTTCTCTCTTCAGATCTAATATGTTTAGGTGCTCAGATGTTAGATGTATAAATATTTACAATTGTTACATTCTCTCAACAAGTTGATCCCTTTATCATTGTAAATTGACCTTTTTTGTCTCTTGTTACATTTTTTAAAAGGTTTTATTTATTTATTCGTGAGACACACAGAGACAGAGGCAGAAACATAGGCAGAGGGAGAAGCAGGCTCCCCACAGGGAGCCAGATGCAGGACTCAATCCCAGGACCCTGGGGTCATGCCCTGAGCTGCTCAGCCACTGCACCTTCTTGTTACAGTTTTTGACTTAAAGTCTATTGTGTCTGATATAAATATAGCTAGCCCCACTTTTATTTGGCTTCTATTTTCATGGAGTAGCTTTGTCCATCCCTTCACTTTAAGCCTGCTTGTTTCCATAAAGCTGAAGTGAGTCTCTTATAGTTAGGCCTTTCTCTTAAATCTGTTTTACCACCTGTATCTTTTGATTGGATAATTTAATCCATCTACATTTAAAGTAAATACTGATGGGAAAGAAAATATTGATAGGAAAAATGACCTCTTATTAATTGCTTTCTGGCTACTTCATAGTTCCTTTGTTCCTTTCTTGCATTCTTCCTTTGCAAATTGACGATTTTCTGTAGTGATATGCTTTGACTCCCTTCTTTTACTCTTTTGTGTACCTACTGTAGGTTTTGCTGTATGGTTACCATGAGGCTTACATGATGCATCTCATAGTTATAACAATCTATTTTATTTTATTTTATTTATTTTATTTTATTTTATTTTAAAGATTTTATTTATTTATTCATGAGAGACACAGAGAGAGAGAGAGAGAGAAGCAGAGACACAGGCAGAGGGAGAAGCAGGCTCCATACAGGGAACTGGATGTGGGACTCGATTCCAGAACCCCAAGATCATGCCCTGGGCCAAAGGCAGGCGCCAAACCGCTGAGCCACCCAGGGATTCCCTAACAATCTATTTTAATCTGATAAAAACTTTATCTCATACAAAAACTCTACCCTTTTACTCTCCTCTATTTTGTTTCATAATTTACATCTTTTTATATTGTGTATCTATTAACAAATTTTTGTAGTTATATTTTTAAAAATATTTTTGTCTTTTAACCTTCATACTAAAGTTCAGTGATTAACTTACATTGTTAGAGTATTCTGAATTTGACTATATAATTGCCTTATCAGTGTGATTTATATTTTCATGTTTTTATATTACTAATTAGCATCTTCTCATTTCAGCTTGAAGAATTCCTTTCAGTATTTCTTGTAAGGCAGGTCTAGTGGTGGTGAACTCTCTCAGCTTTTGTTTGTCTGGGAAAGTCTTTATCTCTTCTTCATTTTTGAAGGACAACTTTACCAGTGAAAGTATTCTTCGTTGGAGTTTTTTTCTTTTAGCACTTTGAATATTTCATCTCACTCTCTCCTTGCCTGCACAATTTCTCTTGAGAAATTAAAGGGTTCACTGACATCCCTGGCCTAGTCCTGATCTAGCTGGATCCCATCCACCCACCCTGACAGTTGACTCTGTTAAGAATCCATCAGGGCCAGGGTTTAATGCCACACTGGTTTCTTCCCAGAGCACTTCAGCCTCTTGGCTTTGAATCTCTCTGCCCCTAACATGCACCTGCTCTTTCTCTGAGGGGATGCTGCTGGCTTGCTCAGTACTATCCACACTCCAAAGTCTTGATACCTCTTTCCTCTGGTACTCAGCCCAGGCCTCCTCCAGAGAAGACCCAGGAATGATTACCTAAGGTCAGGTGCGGGGAGCAGGGGCACTTACCTGGGGGAATCCTATGTGACCATAAAGCTTTCAGGAATAGCATTATGACAAATGTGAAAAGGGGATTAAGCTGCACCTATGGAATACATGAGCAATGATACATTATAAAGATGCTCTGAAACAGAAAATAGAAGAACTGGATCTTGTTCTGTAAAGGTAATGTTAACCACAAGAATTTATGAGAATTTACTATTTATGGCTAATTACCACTTGTACCAACATTTATGTATGTAGGTAACTTTTGTCCAGTTAATTTTGTTGTTTTATTGGGTTGCATCATAACACAAATAATAATGGTAATAATAACTTTTTATTTGCTGAGCTCCCTCTAAATGCCAATACCATTATATAAATGACTTTTTCTTAGTCTTATACTCTGTGTTCTTAGTCTTCAGTTATTCATTGAATATGGTCACTTATTTTTTAATTTTAAGAGAAACAAACTACATTTTATAAAATATTGCTTGGATCCTGAAGCCCTGGAGGTCCTGAGTATAGACTAATTGTATTTGTCATTGTCATTTATCAGAAATTTGCTGTCAAATTTGTATTGATCATACCAACAAAAGTAACTTTTTTTGTAGGAATTTCTCCAAATTTTTCTCAGCCTCTAGGAAAAAACAATGAAAGAAGTTTAATCAGAGCTAGTTCATAAGCATTTCCTCTTTTCTCCTCCTCTACCCCTAGTCTTTTCCCTCCTTTCTTCTCTCTCCTTCTCTCTGTCTCCCTACTAAGTCTGGCATTGGCCATTATAATAGTCACAGGTGTGGTGTGGGACATTTGGGAAGGAGGCCATCTATAAACACAAGCAGAAAGATTTCGCGCTTCTTCACATTATTCTGAGAAGAATAAATGGTACCAATTTTAAGTTTTATGATATTCTAGAAGGGCACATGTTCCTCTGTAGATATTCAGCAGTGGTACACTGGCAATTTAAGACTGAATTTAGCTCACTGGTTCTGTTAACAGAGGGAATCATCTGGAAGGTCTGTGTGACATGCTGTTTTCTGCATGGGTCAGGAATTTGTTCCACAGTGTACATGATGGCTCAAATATCAGACAATTCTGTGGAAGGTTTGTGATTCAGGGATTCCATTTCAGAATACAATTTTTGTTCACTGACCTTTATGAATAAGAAAGACACTGCAAATTGATGGTACCAAAGTTGGAAATTCATTGGCATGAGCACTGTTCTAAAAGCACATTTATAAAAAAAATAAATTAAAAAAATAAATAAATAAATAAAAATAAAAATAATAAAAATAATAAAAAAAATAAAAATAAAAAAAATAAAATAAAAGCACATTTAAAGCTTGATGGAGCTTTCAAGAAAATGTAAAAATGTGAACAGAGTTTACTTTCAAGAGAAAAACACATTTGAGAATAAAATGTTAAATATATTATGGGCCGTTTATATTAATTTGATGTCAGTTTCCTTTGGTGAAGAGTCACAATAACCAAATCCTTTTTATCATGTTCTATGAGATAGAATTCTAGTTTTAGGAATGACTGGCTAAGAGCACCACTTTGCAACTTTCCTTCCATCTCTAATCATTTCAAGGGCAGCGGGCACAGTGGAAAGGGTAAGGGATTCTAATTTATGCTCTGTCACAAATCTCCTATGTGATCATATGTCATTTAATTTAAATTGCTTTTATTCTCAGTCTTCTGATCTATTAAAATGAAATAGTTGGTTCATATATTCTCAAAAGGTTGCTTCTAACTCCAAATGTTGTGGTGCAAAGTGCCCTCATAACCACATATAGCTTTGTTCTTACTTCCGTAAACTGTAATTCATGGACTAATCTGGAGAGTTTTGTTTCAAAGAAGATGCTGGGTTTTTCAAAGATGTGGTTTTTATCACGTATTTCAGGACTAATCCGTTGTGGGTCCATTATGTTGATGTCAAATGGAAAGCTGAGGCTGCTTTAAGTATAATTTGTTGTTGAAAGAAAGCAAATTCAAAACAATGTCCCCAAATAGTCAAATTCTCTGTAATATCTTACAAAAGCCACTTAGCTGAAATGTATGTTTTGAAGAAAATTGGGTTCTTTTGCATAACCTTTAATTTTGCACATTTTCTTCCATATTGTGTCAGTGGATTTTGTATTGACAGAAGAATTTAATTCTGTCATTTTTTTTTTCTAAGTTTAAACTGAATGTGGCTTTCCAGGTTTCTTTATTTTTTTCAAGGTAAATTGGAAAAAATCTTCGAATGCTAACTTTTCCTTTTTTAGTTAACACATTGCTGCTGCTTAACACTTCCTTTTCCCAGGGCAGTGCTTGAATCAATCCCTTACAGATGAGTTTTTGAAAGGAATCCTAGCTTCAGGATATGATAACCTCCTAGGCCTCTGGGGAACCAAGCTCCATCTGGGAATGCTTGATATGCTCCCTTCTCATTCACCTAAGCCCTCACCAATTCCTTTCTTTCCTTCTTTAGTACATCCTGAATGGACCATACAATTCTCTTTATCTACGTTGCTTCCATCCTGGTCCCAGCCTTCATCATCTCTCACTTGGACAACAACCTCCTGACTTGTCTCTCTTATTTCCAAGCATATACCTTCTGGTCCAGTCTCCATTTAGCAGCTATATTGGCCATGAATGTAAAATCATGCCACTAACCTTGCTCCCATCCTTTGGAGGCTTCCTTTTGCATAGAAGTAAAATTTCGACTTTGAAGACTGTGGCTGTGGTAGACACTGTGGTGTCCTGCCCAGATTCCCCTTCAGGGAAGAATTTGTTGCCCTGGATTTCTGGCAATGCTGTTGGTAGATGCCTTCAACTGTCAGCCTTTAAGAATGGCTTCAGCTTCCTGAAGCTGCATTGCTCAAGGTCCTGCCCTTCCTGGGGTGGTCCATAGCCAATGACAGGGCCTGGAAGGGGTACAAAGGCTCGGCTGTCTTGACCCAGCTCTGGACTCCTGAGGGACCATTTTGACTCCTCCACATGGGATTAGCTGCAACTGTCATTTGGGCTTTAATCTCAGTTCCTTTCATGCTTTGCTCAATCTTGCTTACTTTCTTCCCCTCTTCTGCAGGTGTTGATCCAAAGGAAACTCTTTAATAAATATCCTGCAAACTAAACTCCACCTCAAGTGCAAGAATGGCCTATAATGCCCTGTATTATCTGATCCTTGCCTACTTCTCTAACTTTATCTATGGTACTAGTAGATACCCTGGCACACCACTCTCCAACCTACTTTCAGTTATTAGATTGTTCGTTTCTACTTAGGGTCTTTGTACCTGAAGTTTTCTTTTCAAGGAAGCTCTTCCAACTGTGTCTAATTCTTGCTTATCTGTTCTCAACCTGAATGTCGCCCCCCACAGAGAAGCCTTCCCTAGCCCTTCCCCCACCATCGCCACTAACCTAACAGTGTAAATTAGATTATTTCTCCTATTCTTAGAGTATTTTGTTATTTTCATCCATAGAATTATTTACAATGTGTGGTTATATATTCACTTGTCTGTTTATCAGTTTCTACCCACTGTATCCCTAGCACTTAACTTAATATTTGGCCCCTCGTAGATGCTCCATAATAATGACTGAATGAGTGGATGTTCTGGAGGATGCTAAGGGAAAGCCTGAATATCTCTAGCACTGTGGCCACTTCTCAAGATCACTACTCAGGGAACTAGACTGCCTTAAATACTAGGTAGGGCTACCCAGGGTAGGACCAACACCATCAATGGCCAATTGCCCAGCTGAATGTGTGATATAGGTAAGTATCTAGTGGGGAGCATGTAGTGGGGAGCCCTCTGGGCTCCTGGCCAACTGTTGCCACACTTGTCTCCTCTTATTGTCCTGTCTCTGTAACCTCCTTGCTTCTACAGCAGTTTGCTCCAGTTTTCTATGATCCTTTTATGCTTTATAGTCTCACTTTGCTTACCCTACCTTTGCTCACACCACTGTATCCAGCCCCAGTAAAAGCACCTCATTTCCCTGTACTTCATAGCCCTTTGGGGAGACCCTCTCATCAGAGTGTATATACATTCTACCTGTAAAATACAGGATCACTACGCATTCAATTCCCATTCAATCCCAACTGTTTTCTGGAGTAACTACTATTATTATCTCTATTTGCTAATGGACTAGATTGATGAAAGTGATTCACTCAAGACATTGGGATTCAAGTCCAAGTGGTCTGATTGTAGGGCCAATCCATACTCAGAATCCTCCACTACGTGACACCTGGATGGCTTAGTGGTTGAGCATCTGCCTTTGGCTCAGGATGTGATCCTGGGGTCCTGGGATTGAGTCCCGCGTCGGGCTCCCTGCATGGAGCCTGCTTCTCCCTCTGCCTGTGTCTCTGCCCCTCTCCTTGTGTCTCTCATGGATACATAAATAAAAATCATTTTAAAAAATCCTCCACTGCATTAGACTATAATTGTGTAACTGACTCTGTTGAGACCAAAGGGCCTTGCTTTATTTTCTGGTAAACTGTTTTTAATTATGCTTTGTTTTCTTTCTTTCTTTCTTTGTTTTAAAACAGAGAAATTTTGAAAAAGGAAATTAGAGGAAACTGTCTTAGAAAAATCAGTCTCATTGTGTTAGTATCTTGCTAATTTTGCTTTTGAGTCCTACTCTAGGGTGGGCAGGAGGGTCCATGGTCTTTTTGGGGCCATTTGCAATTACATACTCTGCTCTACAAGGGTGGAGAAGGTCAGGGAAGAGGCAGTGAGCACACTTTGGTTCTGATACAATGGACAGGAGCACAGTGAGCAAAACAACTATTTTTTATTTTTGCATTTTAAATTATCCTGGGTTCTTTCTCTTGTGAAGTAACTTTTGTTACACTATAGAAAAACAGCAGAAGCTTATAAAATATTGATACATAGAAATGTTACCAAGGTATTTAACTACATAGTGAATTTACTTATAAGAAATGTCCACAGGGGGGGATCCCTGGGTGGCGCAGCGGTTTGGCGCTTGTCTTTGGCCCAGGGCGCGATCCTGGAGACCCGGGATCGAATCCCACGTCAGGCTCCCGGTGCATGGAGCCTGCTTCTCCCTCTGCCTGTGTCTCTGCCTCTCTCTCTCTCTCTGTGACTTGAGTGACTTTTGATTTTAACTCAAGTCATGATTTCAGGGTCATGATCTTAGGGTCATGCAATCACATCCCATGTTGGGCTCTGGGCTTAGTGTGGAGTCTGCTTAAGATTCTCTCTCTCTCTCTCTCTGCCCCTCACTCCCCACCCTCAAATACATACATACATACATACATACATACCTACATACATATATACTTAACAAAAGAAATGTCCATAGGTATGTTATTTTTTTAATATACTGTAATAGTTTATATAATGATTTTTCTCAGACATGGTTGAAATTTCATATTTAATTTCCTGATATGAAACCATGTATTTTAAATTACATACTCAAAAGTAAATTAAATAAAACTTTAAAACTTCATTATATATTTACTCTTTGAATTATAAGAATTAAAACAACAGAAAGTGAACTTTTTTCACCCACCAGATTGGTAAAAATTTTACCAATTTTAAAATCTAAAGAGAGGTAATGTTTAATGTCTGGTATTGGTATGAGGTTAGAGGAAATGTGTTTGTTCTCTTACTGGGGTAGGAGAGGAATTTGTCTGAAAGTTGTTTCAGCAATTCCATTTCTCGGAATATACCCAGAAATACTCAGCCATGAGCTTAGAAATTGATGTACAAATCATTGCACCATAATTTTTTAAAAAGATTTTATTTATTTATTCAAGAAACAGAGAGAGAAAGGCAGAGACACAGGCAGAGGGAGAAGCAGGCTCCATGCAGGGAGCCCGACGTGGGACTAGACCCCGGGACCCCAGGATTAGGCCCTGGGCTGAAGGCGACGCTAAACTGCTGAGCCACCCAGGCTGCCCGCACCATGATTTTAAAGTGCAAAACTAGGAACAACCATCAGTAAGGAAAGAATTTAAGACTTATAAATGATTGTGAAAGCAAGTAACAAAAGAGTAAATATAGTGTTATTTTGCTTAGGTTAAAAAATAAATGGCGTTTATGTGTAGAGGCATATGAAAGAGCAGAAACATTGTTGTTAGTGTTTACCTCTGGGGAGGGGATGGGATTGGCCAGTAGGGTGAGGAAGTAGAGGAATTGTCACATTCTACAGTGTTTCTATACATTTCTCTATCATTTAGATTTCTGTATACTGATTATCCATACGTGAATTGCCTTTCTAGCTTTATAACAGAAGTAAACAATTCTTACTGTGAATCTGCAAATTCCTGTTTAGACTAATGTTTAGATTAAAATTATGACTTTTATATGCAGTGCATGTGGCATCTGAACTATGCTACATTATTGGGATACTGTTGCAATGGGACCTTAGGGTATAGTTTGTTACAAGGAACAGAAACCCATTTAAAAAACATACACAGAATGAAGGGAGTTAATTGAAAAAATGTAGGAGGATGTTAGGAAACTTATACAATCTAGAATTAAGGGAATGGGGAAGTTCAGAAGCTTCTCTCTCCATTTCTGTTTCCAGAACTCCAAGGTCTCTTACCTCTATTTCTCTTTGCACATCTGTAGTTTTCCTCTGCAGACTTTCTGCCTCTGTTGTTAGTTTTTAGTCATCCTTGGAGCCACCATTTTAGAAGCCTACCACCATTTCAGGCTGAGGAAATTTTGGAGATATGCACTTTGAATAACGACTTTGATTCTATCAGTTTACTCCATCTGACAGTTTATTTTAGAATTTGGGGATTAATTGCCAATTATTAATAGTGTTTAAAAGTTCAAACATGTATAGTCACTGGTTTTGGTTCAGGTCCTGCTACTAAAGTACAGCCAACTTTTTATATAAAAGGGCCTAGTTAGGGGCACTGGGTGGCTCCATGGTTGAGCACCTGCCTTCTGCTCAGGTCATGATCCTGGGGTCCCAGGATCGAGTCCCACATCAGGCTCCCCGCAGGGAGCCTGCTTCTCCCTCTGCCTGTGTCTCTGCCTCTCTCTCTCTCTCTCTCTCTCTAGACAACATTGAAAGCACAAAGGATACAAAGTATCTCCATGTCGCTCATGAATAAATAAATAAAATATTTTAAAAATATAAAAAGGCTTATTTAGTCAGAAATTTGTGGGCAGTGGCATATGGAGTGGAGCCAGGCAAAGCTAAAAAAATGTGCTATTTTGGCAAAGCTTGAGTTCATATGGCTAAAGGCAAACATATGTTGTGAGCAAAGAAAAGGGCTTACTGCTACTGACTAGTCTTAGTGTCCAATGATTATTTGCTCCTCATTTTGCTCTACCTTTACTAATTTACAAGAAGGAAAGTTGACGACTCACACTCCTGTTGATCCTCAATGGAACATAGTCTTTAAGGCAAGCCTATTAGGGCAGAGGTTTATGAGGGAAACTAACTGCCAGTTGGACAGTGTGACCTGAACCTAGCGATTACGCTTCCTCAACACAGGCAGTCCTCACTTTGCACAACAGTGGGGGGACCGAAAAATGAGTAGGCTGAAAGATTTTAGTAGTCAATGCAAAAATCATGACTGTTCTGTGAGCTTCTTAAAATTTTGTCAAAACATTAAAAACGCTCTTCCTGTGACATTTGTATAGGGAGATGAGAAAAGATAGTGAAACAAATATGTAATTAGTGCACTATAATTTATTACATCACAAACATTGAGAATTAAAGTGCTTTCTTTGTAAAAAAGTTATTAAATGCAGTTCAAAGAATAATTGCCTTCTTATCATAATGCATTTGATATGGAGCAAGCATCTTTTCTATGCCTTGGTGATTGTCATATCTTCTCTCGATTTGTATTGCTTCCCAACTTTGTATCCTTTGTGCTTTCAATGTTGTAGAATATTTCTGAGAGTTCATTTAAGGTAGTGTTTTGCCCATGTCACTTCCTCTGGGATACCTTCAGCCTTTTTGTCATAATCATTTTCATCATTTATGTTAATAAGTTCACCCTCACGAAGTTCCTGTGCTTGCACATCTAGTGTCTCAGACGGTGGCATTGTTGACATTCCCAAGGTCAACTCTTTTTTCTATAACACCATGTGTGTTTTATATGAATTTCACCTCTAGTACTATCACTTTTTTTTTTTTTTGCATTTTCACCTTGTTGGCCAGTTTCTTTTTCACTTTTTTGCATTTTTAAAAAGATTTTATTTATTTATTTAGTTGAGAGACAGAGCACAAGAGCACATAAGCAGGGGCGGGGAGCAGAGGGAGAGGGAGAAGTAGACTTTCCGCTGAGCAGGGAGCCTGATATGGAGCTCGATCCCAGGACCCCAGGACCCCAACCTGAGCTGAAGGCAGATGCCAAACCAACTGAACCACCCAGGCATCCCTCACTGACTCTTTTTTTTTATAAACTGTCATGTGGATTTATCATTGGGAGACAAAGAAGCAACACAACAATAGGCTTTGCTGCATATGAACTGAATAACTCATATGTCGACTTACTTCAAAGTCCACAGACAAGACATTGAAGGAGATGTGATTGATCTCTGATCCTGAGGTCCATCTATTATTTACATAGTGATTTGTGAGCTGAAGGGCTAATAACCAAGTATGTACTTTCTACAGTTGGTCACAGTTAATATACAGTAACAACTGAAATTTAAACTTGTTGTTCTGACACTGATGTTGTCTAACTAAACTGTGGAAACTGAAATTGTGCGTATTGGTACCGTGTAAGGAAAGAACTGCCTGTATTTCTCGACAGAAATGCTATGTGTGTTCACCAAAACACAGGCACAAAAATGTTCATAGTGGTACCATTCATAATATTGCTAAATTGGAAACTATCCAAATGCCCACCAGAGGTAGAATGGGTAAGTAAATTATGGCTTAGTCATAAAATGGAATACTTTATAGCAATGGGATTGAACAAATACAACTACATGAAATAACAGGGGTGAATTTCACAAAATGCCAAACAACAATAATTCCAAATATCAAAGATTATGTTGATATGATTCCATTTATATAAAGTTCAAAAACAGGCAAAACTAATCTATGGGATCAAATATAAACCTTTGGCAGAGGTAGTGTCTGGAAGGGAGTGTAGTGTGGGCTTTGAGATGCTGGTAATGGTAATGTTCTGTTTCTTTTTTTTTTTTTTTAAGATTTTATTTATTCATGAGAGATACAGAGAGAGAGAGAGAGAGGCAGAGACACAGGCAGAGAGAGAGAAGCAGGCTCCCTGCAGGAATCCCGAAGTGGGACTCAATCCTGGGTCTCCAGGATCACGCCCTGGGCCGAAGGCAGGCACCAAACTGCTGAGCCACCCAGGTGTCCCTGTTCTGTTTCTTAATCCAGGGTACTGGTTCCACAGATATTTTGCTTTGCGATAATTCAATAACCTGCATACTTCTGATCAGTGCCTTGTTTTATATGCATGTTATAGTTCAATAAAACTTATACCCAAAATGTAAAACATTTCTTCATTTCTTACAATAACTCACAGATCAAAATCTGTAATAAATTTACTCTTTTAATGTAAATTATTATGGATTCTGTGAGCTCCCCAGAGCAACCTCAACAGTACTCCTTATTTACTGGAAGTTATCACTTACTTTCTTGATTTTGAGGAAAAATAATGGAATTATAACACCAATGATGAAATGGTTCATAACTATGGGGAGGGGCAAGAGAATATGTTGTATGTACTCCTAGCATTTATCACCAGGCTATCATCAAAAAGAAAAGCTAAGAGGGCTTCCAGAGCATGAAGTGCAGAAGCATGCTTCCAGGTCCTTCCCAACTACTCTCAGGGTCAGCAGCCTCTCTACCAAATTCCCCAGCCTGAGCCCATCTCAACTGTTGAGCTTTGACACTACAGGCTTGTATATCCAGTGGACTTGAGCTAACTCCTCAAAATGGCATGGTCAAGGTTTTAAGGCAACTGCTTAGAAAATGGGCTTCTAGAGAAGTGAATGGGTCTATTGAATTCCAAACCCTTCAAGTCTTGAATAATTAATTAATTCAATAATAATTTTGTCCATTTACCAGTAACTATTGGGGTGGCTCTACACTAGCTTTTCCCATTCTTTATTTTCTCTTTCTTTTTTCCTTAGGCTAAAAAACAAACAATCAAAAAACAACAACCTATAGCCAACATTACTTTCGAGTAATTTAAAGAGCCAATTGTCCTGTAAGATCTGCTTCAAAGATCAGCAGACCTCTGACCACTGTCCTCATCTCCTATTCTGCAGAGGGAGTTACGTTCAACTTTTTAAAACTAATCCCTTTGATATTTCCTGCCGTATCTCTAAGCCACATGCTTATATGGCTACCTCCTTTCTTATGGCATTTGACGTGGTGTTCGTTGCCATAGCGTCTTGCTATATTGGGCCACTATGACAGAGTGCCACAGACTGAGCGGCTCAAACAACAGACATTTATTTCTCACAGTTCTGGAAATTGTGAAATCCAAGATCAAGGGACCTACCAGTTCAGTTCCTGGTGGAGACCCTCTTCCCATTCAGAGAGCCACCTTCTTGCTCTCTCTTCAGCAATCTCATCATGAAGACCCCACCCATATGACCTAATCCAACCTGAGTCACCTCTCAAAGCCCCCATCTTCAAATACCATAACATGAAGTGTAAAGCTTCAACATACGAATTTGCAGGGAGGAGCACAATTTCACTCCATTCCAGACATTATCTCTTGCCTTACAACTGGAAAAAAAAATGAAGATGTCTTCTTGTTTCCTCAACCTCACAACATAGTCACACCTCCCATCCCCTCATCTCCAGATATAATTGTACAGTGACTTTATCTAGTATGTCATTTAAACAAGAACCTACAAGTATCATGCTACTTAAAATAACAGTTGAGTCCCAAATCTCTTCCTTCCAACTGGACCTCTGTCCTGCTCCGGTGATCTCATATAGCGTGTACCATGTCTGTTCAGGTCTGTATGCTTTAGTCATCTGACTCTTCTACTTGGAATGTCTTTCTTCCTCTTCTTCCCCTGGATTCCTTCTTTTTTTTTTTTTTTTTTTTGAGTCTTCCACCTTTCTTTTTTTAAGATTTTATTTTTATTTATTTATTCATGACAGACAAGAGAGAGGGAAAGAGGTAGAGACACAGGCAGAGGGAGAAGCAGGCTCCACATAAGGATCCCGATGCAGGACTCGACCCAAGGACTCCAGGATCACACCCTGAGCCGAAGGCAGAAGCTCAACCACTGAGCCACCCAGGCTTCCCGAGTCTTCCATCTTTTACTTCAAGTCTGAGTTCAGCCCCATCTCTTCTAGCAAACCTTCCCTTGCCCCCCTGCCTTTCTTCCACCCAAGGTATCCAGATTGGGAATAGAACTTTAGTCTTGCAATTATCATCCCCTGTTGAAATTCTGTGTGAGAGCATCTCCACCTCAAGACTGTACCTCCCTGAAGAGAGAAACCTTGCTTTTTCGTCAGTGTGATCCTTCGGACCAGCACTATGCTTAGTACATAAGAGGTGTGCCACACGTGTTTATTTAACAAACACAGAGTGATATTTGGTGCTTTCATTCACTTGTGCCTTCAGGTTTTGCTTTTCTTACTATCTGATATCTTTGTTTTAATGGGACTAAAATTATTTCCTACCAATTAATGATCCCCTTTGTTCCCAACAAAATTTGCTGACCAAGCACAATTTGCAAAAATTGTCTTGTAGACAACAGTCTCTGTCACACTTGACTTACTTCTTAATGGATGTGTTTCTTACTTCAGAGTGTGACTGCCCTTCTGCTTGTTTGACTTGCCTTGTACCCAATCAATATGAGAGTTAGAGAAAAGGACAAATGATCCTCTTACAGCACTCCTTCATGATGAGACAACAAAATTGGAAGATTTAATAACTGACTGAATTTACATTGTGAGAGAGGCTTAATATTTTGTTACTTTATAAATGAGTGGATGACCCTTAGGTCATAAGAATCTATTTTTAGATATAATTTTATGTTTATGTTATCACTTCCCTAAGATCGTCCAGCTTCTTTTTTAATTAGCTCATTATAATCTTTCCTTCTTACTTACTTCCTTCTATTCTTTTATAGACTTTATCTTCTATTTATTTTTTTTCAAATTTTTTGGTATTTTTTTTATTGGAGTTTGATTTGCCAACATATAGTGTAACTACCCAGTGCTCATCCCATCAAGTGCCCCCCTCAGTGCCCATCACCCAGTTACCCCATCCCCCCGCCCATCTCCCCTTCTACTACCCCTTGTTTCCCAAAGTTAGAAATCTCTCATGGTTTGTCTCCCTCTCTGATTTTTCCCACTCATTTTCCCTCCTTTCCCTTTAATCCCTTTCACTATCTTTTATATTCCCCGTATGAGTGAAACCATATAATGTTTGTCCTTCTTTGATTGACTTACTTCACTCAGCATGATACCCTCCAGGTCCATCCACGTCGAAGCAAATGGTCAGAATTCGTCATTTCTAATGGCTGAGTAATACCTGCATCCCAATGTTTATAGCAGCAATGTCTACAGTAGCCAAACTGTGGAAGGAGTCTTGGTGTCCATCAAAAGATGAATAGATAAAGAAAATGTGGTCTATGTATACAATGGAATATTAGACTTCATCTTTTAGAGCAGTTTTAGGTTCACATCAAAATTGGGGGAAAGATACAGAGATTTCCCACATATTGCCTAGCCCACAAATAATGCAAGGCTTCCCTTATTATTAACATTCTCTACTATAGTGGTACATTTGTTACAGTTGAAACAAAATGCACTTTTGGTTATTCTTTTAAAAAGAAAGTTGTGTGATCTCCATTTGCCTTCTCCCTTAGCCACAAGGTTTGAATTTAAGTGTGATGGCCAGAGCTGCAGCAGCCACAATCTTTCAGTCTTAAGAGTGAAGCTATGTGCTGAGAATGGCCAAGCAATTCTCATGTGGGGTCGCCAACATTATGGAGCAGTTTCATGAGCCGAGGCTGCTTATCTCAATCAGTTATGTAACAGAGAAAAAAAATGCTATCTTGTTCAAGCTGTTGTTACCTTGGCCTTTTCTACAGCTGTTCCTAAACCTACATCCTAGCAGATACACAGTATGCATAAAATCTTACCACTCACAATTTATTCCAAGAGACTATAGCCTAATATCATCTAGATTTTCTTCTTAAAGCTCAACTACTTTTGAGAGAGAAGACATATTAAAGTGTTTTGGCCAGAAACTTCTTGACATGATTTAACTTATCAAATTTTTTTTATTCTCAGGTTGCCTGGGTGGCTCAGATAAGCATCTGCCTTCAGCTCAAGTCATGATCCCAGGGTCCTGGAATTGAGCCCCACGTCCCATGTCAGATTCCTAGCTCAGTGGGGAACCTGCTTTTCCCTCTTCCTCTGCCTGTACTTGTTCTCTCTCTCAAATAAATTAATAAAGTCTTTTAAAAACTTATTTTTTGCTCTCTGTTTTCAGGGTTCTGGATTAAAGGACGATTCTGTTGTTAATATTGGCATTATGTTATTCAAATAAGAAACCTGAGTTGGGGTAGATGATTTGGCTACATCTGCACAGGGCTGAGTCTGGAGGTGCCTATTAGCACAGCTCCAGCATTCTCTACATGAGCAAAACCATATATTAGCGTGAAAGCTAGTAAAGAATGAGGTCCTTCAGGAGCAAGGTCTAGCTAACAATTCATGAGGCCGTCGATAAAGAAGTCTAGAGTTCATGGTACTACTTGAGAAATAAAATAATTTAAATAGTTTTCAATTGGCAACTGGCTTTTAAGTGAGTACAACTGTTGATAGGCATTATTTTTATGGGATCTTACTCCCAAATGGCAAGAATATTTTCTTTCCAATAGATTTGGCCATGGGACTTAAAACAGTCATGTCATAAGAATAGATTTTTTTCCTGCTTTTCTGCATCTCCCTTTCCTCTTCCTTTTTGCAGGATGCAATATTCTTTCCTCTTGTTCCTCTACCCATATTTTAGATCTTTGATGAACCACTCCATCTGTAATGGATATGCCAAATTCCGAAATGTGAGCAACAAGGAGGTAGATGATTGACCTTGGATAAAACACTTCTCCTCTCTTGATTTCAGTTTTATTGTCCTGAATCTTTTTTTTTTATTTTTATTTATTTATGATAGTCACACACACACACACACACACACACACACACACACACACAGAGGCAGAGACATAGGCAGAGAGAGGAGCAGGCTCCATGCACCGGGAGCCCGACGTGGGACTCGATCCCGTGTCTCCAGGATCGCGCCCTGGGCCAAAGGCAGGCGCTAAACCGCTGCGCTACCCAGGGATCCCTGTCCTGAATCTTTAAATAGTCTTTTTCCCAACAGCACATTCAGGGCTTCATCTTTTTGTTAACGACTCATTTGGAGGTGCCGGTACTCATTCTGATACGTAATAAATACGTCCTCCATACCCCTTGTTATGGGCACCCTCAGCCTCTTCATATGCTCTAACAAGAGAACTTTGTATTGTTGCCAAAAGGTCTGTGGATATGGGAGAATTAGCTTCTTTGAACAGAAGTGTATCAGTGTTTTTATACATTAACAACAACAAAAAAAAGGTGGAGGACCTGAATTGTTGCAAAAAAAAAAAAAAGAAAAGAAAAAAGAAAAGAAAAGAAAGAAAGAAAGAAAGAAGAAAGAAAGAAAGAAAAAGAAAATCTGAATGTTGACTAAGAACTTGGAAAAACTGCTTATCTACTTATTCTAATGGTTTGCCTACATCTGCCTTTGTGGCTTTATGAGTGTAGTATGGCTTAGTTTATGTTGTCCTTTAGGCCTACGGGCAAATATTCTGGGAAAATGGTATTTATTTATCACGTCATTAGTAATTTCCTCATTGATATATGTATTTATATATATCAATAATATATGCATATTGATCACTCTATCTTTCCATCTATCTTAAGAGAACAAATAAATTGCTCCTTGTTGATTGGATGAAGAAGTGGTTATCATTTACCAAGTCATTAGTAATTTCTTCATTGATATATATATATATATATATATATATATATATATATTCATAGATACAGATAGCTTATGTATATTGATCACTCTATCTGTATAATCTATATATCTACCTATCTATCTTAGCAGAACATCTAAATTCCTCCTTATTGATTGGATATAGAAGTGGTTATTACTGAAATTCCTGGCCAAGGTGGAGTCTATAGACTATGATCTATCTCTTTACCAATCACAACTAAAACTCTAGGCAACAGACTTAAGGACTCCGAAAAGTAAGCAATAATATGGAAAATGGACACTGAAGTCAGAATTTGATTAACAGCATGTAAAAGGAGTTTCTTTGTTTTTGTTTTTTTTTTTTCCTTTGACTCCTGGATTTGAACTGGGGGTAGGCTGACATGTACAATTTGGTAACAAGTGGCAACAGAAAAACACTGGGAGAAATCATTTATTCAGAAGACAGGAAACGGGATGCCTGATTCCCAGACTGTTCAAAAAACTTTTTTTCCTCCTTCTGGTTCTGACTCAGGGCTAGCCTCAGACATAGCATTGCACTGCCCTCACTGCAATGAAGCCACTTTTCACCCCAAGAGAAGACAGAGTTCTGGGCTAAAGGAACTGAGAGAAGAGGCCCCTGTTTTCCAAAGAGTGTGAGGGAATCCCTTTATTTTTCTATGCTGTTTTCCTCTTTCCTTTATTCTGAAAACAGGACCAGTTATATGGAACTGTACAAGGCACAAAAGGCTAGTGCCCCATCTTTCTAGTCAAAGGAACTGGAGAAAATGGGTCACTTGAGCCAGAGTATGGGAGAAATACCTGAAAGGAAAGATTGAATATGAGGATCCCTTAATTCTCTGCACAAACCAACATTATATCCAGGCTCACCTCCAACTTTAGCATATGTAGTTGGCACATATGTTTGTAGTTTGGCACAAATAAACAACAAAGATTTCAAAAAATAAACCACCATATAAAAAAGCTGACCAGGGGGGCAGCCCCTGGAGCCCTGGGATCGAGTCCCACGTTAGGCTCCCTGTATGGAGCCTGCTTCTCCCTCTGCCTGTGTCTCTGTCTCAGGATCAGTCCCACATCTGCAGAGCAGGGAGTCAGTTTCTCCCTCTGACCCTCCCTTGATCATGCTCTTGCTCTCTCTCAAATAAATAAAATCTTAAAAAAAAATCAATAACTGAAATATATCTGGAAAATCATTAGATATTTGAAAATTAAATAAAAGATTTCTGAATAATTAATAGATCAAAGAAGATGTCACAGGGGAAATTAGAGTGTATTTTTAATAAAGTGAAGAGGAAAATAGAACACACCAAAATTTATGGGAGGTAAGGCAATGCTTAGAGGGAAAAATTATAGCATTGAATGCTTATGTTAAAAAAAAGGAAAGACATCAAGGAAAAGCCTTAGTAACAATTTAAGCTTTCATGTCAAAAAGCTAGAAAAAAAAAACATACAGAAAAATGGAAATGAAGAAGAGAAATAAAATTTACAGGCAGTGACATCGATGAAACTAAAAACTTGTTCATTGTAAAGATTAAAAACATTAATAAACTTCCATCTAAATTGATGAAGAAAAAAGAGAGAAGACACATATTACAAAAATCAGCAATGAAAGAGGAGGTATCGGGATCCCTGGGTGGCGCAGCGGTTTGGCGCCTGCCTTTGGCCCAGGCGATCCTGGAGACCCAGGATCGAATCCCACATCGGGCTCCCGGTGCATGGAGCCTGCTTCTCCCTCTGCCTGTGTCTCTGCCTCTATCTCTCTCTCTCTCTCTCTCTCTGTGACTATCATAAATAAATAAAAATTAAAAAAAAAAAAAGAGGAGGTATCACTACAGATGCTATAGATATGGAAAGAATATGAGGTGGAAGTATTGGTTTCATGTTTTTGCATATGGAAAGCCATATTTGTTAAAAAGAAATCATCAATTTTCCATTGAATTGCCTGTGCCTCTTTGTTAAAGAGCAATTAGTTATATTTACGTGTGTTAATTTTGAACTCCCTAGTCAATTCCATAGATCTATATCCTTTCAATATTTCCATGGTATCTTGATTACTATAGCTTCATAGTAAGTCTTGAAATCAGTTTTCTGAATCTTCCAATTTTGTTCTCCTTTTTTGGAATTGTTTTAACTATTCCAGGCCCTTTGCATTACCATATAAAATACAATAAAGTATTACACAGTAATAAAAATGAATGAACTACAGATACACCTAATGAAATAGATGAATCTCAAATGTATTAGCTTAAGTGGAACAGGATAGATTCAAAAGGTTAAATGTTTAGGACATGTGGGTGGCTCAGGGTTGGACAACTGCCTTCAGCTCAGGTTGTGATCCTGGGGTCCGGGATCCAGCCCTGCATCAGGCTCCTGCGAAGAGCCTGCTTCTCCCTCTGCCTATGTCTCTGCCTCTCTCTCTCTCTCTCTCTCTCTCTCTCTTTCTGTGTGTGTGTGTGTGTGTCTCTCATGAATAAATGAATAAATCTCTTTTTTAAAAAGGGTTAATGTTTTATGATTCCATTTATATGACATTTTGGAAAATCAAAACTGTAGAAACAGAGATCAGATTGGTGGTTGCCGGGATGAGGGTTTGACTACAAAGGGACAGCCTGAAGGAATCTTGGGTGGGAGGTGGGTGTTGATGGAACTGTTCTTTATATTAATTGTGCTCATAGGTCGTATTCTATCCAATTGTGAGAATTGAAGGAACTGTATAATAAAAGGAGAGAAATTTATTGTATTTTAATTAAATATAAAATTTAAAAACTACTGTTTATTACTGATCTTTTATTTTTGCATATGTTGCTCAAGATTGAAAAACCCAAGTGTGAAAATCTATTTGGCTGGATCTGGCATGGTTGGTGGCCGTGCCTTAATTTTCATAGGTGGAGAGACGCAGTCTTATATAGCTCTGGACTTCTTTAATCAGACTCCCATGAGGTTTTGTACAATTGGAATTTTCCCAAAATAGGGAGAATTGGAGGTGCCAGTGAGAGTAAAGATAAATGTCCATTAGAACATCTTAATCAGGGGCTCCTGGGTGGCTCAGTCAGTTAAGTGGCCTTCTCTTGATTTCTGCTTAGGTCATGATCTCAGAGTTCTGGGATCAAGCCCCACATGGGGCTCTGTACTCAGTGGGAATCCTGCTTGTTCCTCTCCCTCTACTCCTCCCCCTACTCATACCCTTTCTCTCTCTCTTATTAAAATCAATCAATCAATCAATCAATCTTTAAAAAAAGAATATCTGAATTATACACAGAATGAGGATCAGGAATTGTGTCTGGTTCCAACTACCTTAATCCCTCTGGGAATGGTATTGAGGAAGAGTGAAGGTCCCAAATTTTGTCTTTGAAGGTTGTTCGAAGTTTTGTCTTTGGAGTTATCACTCATTTCATTTTCTTTCTTTCTTTCTTTCTTTCTTTCTTTCTTTCTTTCTTTCTTTCTTTCTCTTTCTTTCTTTCTCTTTTTTTTTTAAATCTCACTTTGCTTTATTTTCTTTGCAGTTGCAATTTAGAACCCAGTCCCTATTATCTATTTCCTCATGCCCTGTCTTGGAAAACTCCATTCCTTTCCACATTAGAGAGGCTTCATAGTCCTAAAACTTTTCTTGTGTTCTAAAAAGTCTGGTGCCTAAGTCTCTGAATACTGAAATATTTCTTATACTCATGCTTTGCTGCATATGAAGATGGGAGGGGCAGATGAGGACATGTGCTTTGGTCTGTAGAGTGTCCTAATCCCTAGTTCCACCAGTAGCAACCACACCTCATTTCCTTTTCAGTTACCCGAGGGCAAAGTGTACCTTATTGCAACAAATATAATTTTTCTTTTCTAGTGACAAAAAAAATCTTTCTCACATGAGAAAGATATAGCCTCTTATTAACACTTTTTTGAGAACTTCTTACAAAATAATCACCCTAGGCATTATAGGGCTAAGTAACACTTGTTTCTGCCTATGTCTTGCTTTTGTTAAAAGGACCCCAAATTAGGTTCTTTATGTTTTCCAAATATTTATCAAGGGTGGGTGATCTTATTCCACCCCATAAAATGTCAGTAAAAACTATTAATTAACATAACTTGCACATTTATATAATGGTCAGTTACAGAAGCATATTTTTATAGGCACACAATCAGGAATTTCTTTTTCAAGCAGCCTTCCCAGAGGCTGTTAGGTTAAATGGCTTTATCCTGTACTTTCACAGCAGCCTTCATACACATCTGTTTCATCACTTACTGTATTATATCGGGTTCTCTCTGTGTGTTTCATCTTCCACACTAGATTGGAAGCACATGTATCATGTTCATGAGTTTTCAAAGTGTGTTCAATAAGCTGCTACTAGGTATTATGCTTTAAAATGGTTTTGTAGATACATATGATTGGAAATGATTATTAAACAGGTTTATTTACTGCAGAATCTCTCAGAAATGCTCATATATTTAAAAATGCTCACATATTCAAAAATGTTTATCGAGTACCCATTATGCCAAGCACCATCCTGGACTGTCCAATTTTACTGGCAGACATAAAAACAAGACATTGTTCTCGTAGAGCTTACATCCTGGTGGGGAAACAGATATGAGGTAAATAAACAGAGATATGATGTGTTAAGTGGTGATAGTGTTGTGAGGATAAACATAGCAGGTTGAGAAAATAGAGAGTGATAGTCTGGGGTAAGGAGGTCGGGGTGGAGGTGGTAATTATATAGGATGGTGATCAGGGAAACCTTCTTTAATAACATGACATTTGTGTAGAAACTTGGAAGATGTGAGGAGGTGAGCCACACAGATAGCTGGAGAAGGAATATTTAAGGGAAGAATAAATATATAAAAGCTGATATGAGTATGCCTGGTGTGGCCCAGACATGACAAAGAAGCTGGAGTGAATTAATCTTGGAGGAAAGTGATAGGAAAGGAGATAAAAGAGATGGGGTAGAGATAGGAGGAGGGCTGAGCAGAAAAACAGACCATATATAGTAGATCATGTGGAGGTCAACTTTGGAACCTTGGCTTTTATGTTGAGTTAGATACCAACAGATTGTTGGTGCGTGGGCAGAGGAGTGACATAACTTGGGCTGTTGACAGTAGACTGAAGGGAAGAAGAGCAAAAGTAGAGGAACAAGTTAGGAAGTTGGTGTAGCAATTTAGAAGCCAGTTAGTGATGGCTTGAACTAAGTGATAATGATGGAGATGGCGAGAGGGTGACAAATTTATGTTTCATTAGACCCAGCAGGATTTCCTGATGGGTTGGATATGGGTCTAAGAGAGAGGGGGTAGTCAATGATGAGTCCAAGATTTTATTTAACTCAAGCAACTGGAAGAATAATGTTTCCATTTATGAGATGGGGAGAACTGGGGGAGGTGAGGATTGTGGGAGAAAAGCCTGAGTCTTGAAGCCTCCTGGGCTTTGGGGCACCATTGATGTGTTTATGTGCATTGTGAATATCTAAGAGGGAATATAGTAGGCTGTACTTCCTAAATTTATTCCATTATAGAACCTGTGCTTTATCTTATGGATCTGGTGTTTCATGGCACATACCTTGGAAATAAACATAATTGAACTGAATTAAGCCAGAAGATGGTATAAAGAGAACACAGCTGAGGAATATGCCATGACCAGTGAGTTTAATAATTACTGATGTTCAAATATGCTATGATCTTCAGAAAGACCCGGCATGGAGGGGAAGAATTAGAAAGTTATTCCCCACTTTCATAAATTATAAAATGGTAAATATTATAAAGTAATATCACTGGGATGCCTGAGTGGCTCAAGACTGAACATCTGCCTTCAGCTCAGGGCGTGGTCCTGGAGTCCTGGGATTGAGTCTCACATCAGGCTCTCCTCGAGGAGCCTGCTTCTCCCTCTGCCTGTGTCTCTGCCTCTCTCTCTGTATCTTTCATGAAGAAATAAATAAAATCTTGAAAAAAAAGTAATATAACTAAGTTTTAGCACAGATATGAGAACTTCTACATTCAAAAGAATGCTACCTCTTTTGAAGTAGTCCCTTCAAATGGCTAAATACCTTTTCTAATGATATTACAATTGGCTAAAATATATTTGTAAATCACACTTGGACTATCCTTCATGGACATAGCTCTTTGAGAATCCTTAGAGATGGCAAAACATTTTCTGAGATTGGATTTTAATTTCTAAAACTGCCAAAAGTCATTCAGAGTCAAGCCAGATATAGATGGATGAATAAATTGAGAACTATTTTACTGTTAGATGTGAGTTTGGTCTGTAAGATTGAATTTCCCAATGGCTTTGAGAGACATTTTGAAGGAATTCAAAAATATTTTTTGAACAATTGTAATATCCCTGGAATAATTACATTTCTTCCATGGCATCTGCCTTCATTTAGATATATAAGCTTTGCTGTTGAAATCTCTACATTATAGTCACATGCTCAAAGTCAAATGAATGATTTTAATTAACTTAAAAATGAGGAAAAATGGTAAAGAGATGAAATTGTATTCCCACATGCTGATTCTCTTCACCCTTCCGCTCTATTTTACCCTTTCTGTTCTTGGTCTGTGTTTTTTGTTTTTGTGTGTGTGTGTGTGTTTTTAATTTTTATTTATTAATGAGAGATACAGAGAGAGAGAGAGAGAGAGAGAGGCAGAGACACAGGCAGAGGGAGAAGCAGGCTCCATGTAGGGAGCCCAACGTGGGACTCGACCCCGGGTCTCCAGGATCAGGCCCTGGGCGGAAGTCGGCGCTAAACCCCTGAGCCACCGGGGGGACCCCAGGTCTACAGTTTTGTACACAGAAATGCCACAGGACATTAAAACGGTCTTGACTGTTGTATATTGGGTATCAGCTAGTTCTGATAGTCTAGATGAGAAAAAGAAAGGGATAGGATTCTTGTCGGTGAGGGTAGAAAAAACGAGTTTGTCTCCAAGATCTATTTTAGACTAAGAAATTAATACACCAAATGGGCCTGGCCTGATGCCTGATGTTTACTCTTTTTCAATTGGGTGCAAATACGTCTGTGAATTTTTGGTGGCAAGCCAGCTGCTCTATACTCATTCTGGTTGATTAAAATGCTCTCAGTAGAGATTCTGTGCAGAATTGATCACTCTGCTTTTGCCTACTGGAAAATGGGAGCTGCCATAGCTTCTTAAGCTGAATGAAAAAATTATTCCGTTTCAGCAAAGCTCTCTTAAATCCAATGTTTCCAAAGTTTTCAAGGTTGAAGAGGCTTTCTGGGTTCTAACTCATGCCACAGAACCCCAACCTATGCTTCATGGGGAATGTTTTGGCCAAACCAGGAAGTAACAAGGTAGATTCCAGTTAAATACTCCTGGAGATCTACTGGATCATCTAGAGATGCTTCACATGCACAAGAAAAAAAAAATTGACTCTACATATAGCTCCATCCAGAAGAAGACGATGATTTGTGACGACGTATTCTGGATATGGTTATGAATTTGCCTTCCCTGATCACTGTGCTTCTGCCAATAGCAATATTTGTGAACTTACAAAAATCTTTATTCATCATTATGGTATCCCACGTGACATTTCTTTTCACCAAGGAACTCATTTTACAGCACAGGAAGTAAGGGCACAGAAAAGGTTAATTGTTACCTAATTATTATTAGATAATCATTATTATCTAATGACGGAGAGTGAACAGCCTGAACAATGACTGATGGCACTTGATGTCCAAATGGCTCTGCTCTTTTGTGACTCAAGTGGGACAAGTCTGAGTTGTGTTTTCATTCCATTTTCCAGATTTCTTGTTCTCTTCCCCACCATGGACTTGCTCCCCCCTCAAGCAAGGAAATCTTTGCAAGTGATTGGTGAGCAGTAGTAGAATTAATGAGGAATCATACTCATATAGCCCAAAGAACTCACAAGTCTTTATTATAACCTAAGGGATTTTATAAGTATAGCAGTGAAAATAGAATAAAGATTGATATCCCTACTTGCTTTAAGTGAGACTCGAGTAGAGAAAAATGAAATAACCCAGACCAAGATAATTCATCTGACATTGTTGAACTTGAATCGCTTCACTTCCTCTGACTTCTAATACACTCATTTCCCACATTTGTCATTTCCTTTCCTTCCCTGTCTTCCTTGACCCCTCCCTTCCCACTTCCCTCCTTCACTTTCTGATTTCTCCTTCATCTACCCTTAAATAGAGATTCCTCAAAGTTTTATCTCCAGCTTTCCCCAAACTGATTGATTACTTTCACTGTCATGGTTTCAAACATCTCTTGTAATAAAACCTCCCAAATTTTCAGACCTTTTAAAAAAGATTTTTAAATTATTCATTTGAAAGAGAGTATGTGTGTGAGCGAGAGCACAAGCAGGGCAGAGGGGCAGAGGGAGAGGGAGAAGCAGGCTCCCGCTGATCAGGGAGCCCAGAGGCTCAATCCCAGGACTGCAGATCATGGCCTGAGTTGAAGGCAGCTGCTTAACCAACTGAGCTACCCAGGCGCCCCTCCAGATTTCTTATCAAAACTCACTTTAAAAATAATGAAAGGGATTATAGGGGAAAAGAGGGGAACTGAGTGGGAAAAATTAGAGAGGGAGACAAACCATGAAAGACTCCTAACTCTGGGAAATGAACGAGGGGTAGTGGAAGGGGAGGTGGGTGGTTATGGGGTGACTGGGTGACGGGCACTGAGGGGACACTTGACAGGATGAGCACCGGGTGTTATGCTATACGTTGGCAAATCAAACTCCAACAACAAAAATATACAAACAAACAAAGCTCACTCTCCCTCCTAAGGTCTAATACTTCTAGGTGTATCTCTTTGTATATCACAGAGGCACCTCAAACTCAATGTATCAAATATATTTATATTATGTCCTATAAAACCTGTTTCTTTCCATGGTTCACTATCTCAGCCTCATCATAGGTGGTGGGTGCTTCAGTGCCCCCCACCCTCCATATCTCTCAACCTTACTCTTTCTTATGGGCTTAAACCAACATCAGACTTCCAGTATCTGCATCTTTGTGCTTGGGTATTTTATCCAGAAACCTGGTGTTTCCCTCATGAGCTACCAGGCTAGAAATGACGGAGAGTGAACAGCCTGAACAATGACTGATAGCACTTGATGACCAAATGGCTCTGCTCTTTTGTTACTCAAGTGGGACAAATCTGAGTTGTGTTTTCATTCCATTTTCCAGATTTCTTGTTCCCTTCCCTACCATGGACTACGCTCCAATCTCTTATGATGGAGGTTGTTTCACAATGCACTCTTTCTTGGCTACCTTTTCTTCTTTGTATCACCTCCCTAGTCCCACATCAGTGTTCCCTGAATCTCCAAATAAGTGATTTGCCTTTTAAAATTGAGATATAATTGACATATATCTTTATTAGTTATATATGGCATTTCCCCAGAACCCTAGACATGTAATAGTTTCAGATGTACAACATAATGATTCAATATGTATATATTATGAAGTGATCACCACAGTAAGTCTAGCTAACATCCATCAGCACACATAGTTACACATTTTTTTCTTATGATGAGAACTTTTAATATCTCTCTTAGTAACTTTCAAATATATAGTTCAGTATTATTAACCATGTAGTACAATTTTTTGCTTTTGAATCCATATCTCTGTGTCTGCTTCTGGGAAAATTCAAAGCAAGACCCTTGATGCCAAAATCCTAAGGAGCAGATTCCCAGAATGGAGCTTATTAATTGGTCACTCACTGGACAATAAAGAACTAACTGCTGGACATACATGTGAGCTGGCAAATAGCCTTGGCACACTAAAACATAAAAAACACCAAGATTGCCACTGGCAGTGAGCTGGGAAAAGATACAGTCAAAAGAGAGGATGCACTGCCTTATGCATTCTAGCATTTGAAAGGTATGGAGCAATATTATTTATAAGGACTGTGGAGTTACATTGGTTGTTGTTAAGTGCTACTGATGTGCTAAAAGAAAAAACAAAAACAAAAGGCTAAGTTGTTGAGCCACCAATTCAGGACAAGGTATGAAAGCAGAAATGCAAGGTTTAAAAAGCCTCTCGATATGTAGCTATTAATCTGGTGATTATCTTTTCCTCAATCTGTAATGGAAGGAAGGAATGGAGAGCATTAAGGATTCAGACCATACCCTCAGGGCCATGTTGACTCTTCTGCTCTCTGTTGTATATAGATCCAAAGGTTCTTGGATCATCTGGACATTCCATGTAACATCACACTGGTTCATCATGCTGTTGATATCACATTAATTAAATCTGAGAAGCAGAATATGGCAAGTATTCTGGTTACCCTGATAAAACATATGTCTTTGCAGATCTACCCTTCAAAGATTTAGGGGTTTATCCTATTAATGAAGTTTCGAAGGGTCCAACAAAAGGAAGTATACCTAGGCATCCCCTCCAAACTAAAAGGCAAGCCATTATACTTTGAACATCCTATCCAAATCACTGTATCTTACACAGCTCTTGGTAGGCCTCTTTGATTTGGGAATTAGGACGTCCTCTCTTGGGAGGTCTGCTCCAACCCATTTGTCTGCCTTGGAAGCCTACCAATATGGAGTAAGTCCCAAAGAAGGAGAGACTCTGCTATAGTTGAAATTGCTTCTTGAGTACATTCCTTGGTGCTACCAGTATCCTTGGTGCATTGGGGGTACAGTGTGGAGTCTCTGTGAAGCCCCAACAGGTTATTAGTAGTCTAGATTCTTAGGGTTCTGGAAACAGTGTCATGCCATCTGTAGCTGGCATGACAATTAGTCATCATTCCAAAATAAGCTACCAGAATGCCACTGAGCCCTTGTAGAAACTAAGTAAGTACATGATCTTGATCAAGTAACTATATGATCAGAAATGCCTAGCATGAACTGGGCATTGCCAGGGCCACCAAGGCATAAGGTCAAGTGGACTCAATAGAAATCTGTCATATAATGAAGTGAAACATTCAGGATTGTTCTGAGTAATTAGCAGACCCCCAAACCACATACTTTTTTTTTACATCAATGACTTTTCCTGACTCCTGTGCCAAACTAAGGGGCCATCTAATCAATCACTTATGGTAAAACAAGTAGTGGGTCACTTAGCTGGTGGGAAGCATTTCACATCCTGGACTCTGAGTCCAGAATCAGGATTCTCAAACACAGCATTGCCTTCCTTGTTCACTCTCCGCCATTAACTGAAAAACACCAATGTACAACCTGCATAACTTGTTAATGACTCATGGATACTCTGTGAAGTGGTTTGAGAAACACTGAGAATATCTAGGTGGTATACTTTTAAAAATTCAGAAAATTTGTTTTTTAAAAACCAACAGTAGCTTCTGAATTCAGACCTTAACCCATGTACCCAGCGCACTGAACAAGAGTCCTTGAATAGCATATAGTCATAAAACAATTTTATTCTTTTGCTTAAACCCACATGGTGGGCTGGTTCCTTCTTTACACAATTTCTGGTAGACCCACTTGCACATAGATAATGAATCTTCCGGTTACGCTTGGTCACACACACATACATACATGCATACAAAGCAGTTTAATCTCAGGAATTTGAAAATCCACTCGTGTGTAATAATTAGAACTCTAAACTCAAATAGAAGGTAAATCTCTTTTTCTCCCAGTTTGGTCCAATTTCCTTGCAATTGGAAAGGCAGCTGAGATGGTTTATATCCGTGCTTTGAAATTATCCTTCCCCAGTTCCTGTGCTAGAGTTTTCAAGGAGGGTCGGGGGAGACAAGGGCTTCTTTCCTGGGACTGTTGTGATCTGAGGTGACACTCTCTGGGTTTGGTGAGTGTCAAAGCTGACTCTCCATGGGCTTGGTAGATCTTCAGGACTGACTCTTTTGCAATGCATATGTGGGTTCTTTGGAGACACCTCATACCTGGCAATTTTTATCTGAAGCTCTGCAAATGTGAGGGAACTGAGCTCTCTCCAAACTGGTCACCCCACCTCTTCAACCCTCAGACTCCTGTGCCTGCTGGTTTCCTCGGGCTTCCTCCCTGCCTCTAGCAGGGAGCTCTCTTGGGTATGGTTCTCTTAAGGCAGTCTCCAAGTGGACTATAATCTGGTTCTTAGAAAACTTTCTTGCATCCTTTGCTCTGACAGACTCTGGGAATGCAGACCATTTCCACTTTGGCCACTTGTCCTTCCCATTCAGGTGAGCCATTTCCAGTCACTGCTTCTGGCCTTGGAGGTTTCTCAGGTGTAGATTTCCACTGACTTCCTAGGCCCTGGTCCTCACAGTTCTTTTTGAAGCTTCTGTCATCCTCTCCTCTAGAGGTGGAGTGTTCACAACATACCAGCACTTCTCCCCAAGGACATCTTGTCCCTGAACTTTTCACCCTTAAGCTTTCAATACTCTTGAAGTGCACATTGGAATGAAAGTTTCAGAACATTTCCTTTGCAGAGGTGAGCTGACAACAGTTCACTTTGGCAAATATGGGCCCATTTCTACCTACTTTTTTGTTCCCCACCTTTTGAGACCTCACATGAAAATTGTGACAAAGCGGTCCTTTATCAGTATTACTTTTTTTTTTTTAAAGATTTTTTAATTTATTTATCCATGAGCGACACAGAGAGAGAGAGGGAGGCAGAGACACAGGCAGAGGGAGAAGCAGGCTCCATGCAGGGAGCCCGATGTGGGACTCCATCCCGGGTCTCTAGGATCACAACCTGGGCTGAAGGCGGTGCTAAACCACTGAGCCACCCCGGTGGCCCTCAGTATTGCTTTGTATTCATTCACACTGATATTCTTTCACCAGTTGTTTATTAAACACCTGCTCTTTGTGCCATGGTAGCTATTAGTGATACAAGGGTCAGGAAGACAGGGTTTCTGATCCACAGAAGTTCAGAATTATGAACAAATTATGCCTTGAATATAGACAGGGAAGGATCTCTTTCCTAAGTTTCTAGAATTTGGCAGGGCAGAGCTGTCTGAAGAGGGGACCTGCGCTCTGTGCATGCCATCTGCCCAGAGTATCCCCTTTAGAGCTACTGTCCTTTGTCCTGTGCTCTTTCTTAGGACATCCCACATACAATCTGGAGGCAACCAACTGTCTCAGCACTTACCCTGTTTAACGTCTCATGTGCTGTTAAGTTGTTAGAACTGATAATTCCTGTCTACTTAATGCAGTAGTTTTCAATTCTTTTCACCTTTGAGGATAGAGAGCATGACAATAGTACTATAAACCGCTCCCTGAGTGATGCTGCAATGGAGCTAGGATCCGTGCTTGTTAATGAAACACACATTCTTTTAATCAAACTGCTGCTCAAGGAATTTAATCTAGCGTCTATGATCATTGGGAGAAATATCAATTATGTAAACCCAAAGAGATGGTATAATAGGCATTTCAGACAATATTACATCATTGCTACTTCGTGCGTTGCAACTTCGTACACCACTGCTTACGTCCTCACTCTTTATATATCTTCCGTCAGTCCAAAGATAGAAATACCTGATTCTGCAAATGTCCTTCTTTCCTATAGAGGGAAGAAGAAATATAAGACCAGTCCTATTCACAAAGAAATGAGAAATTGCACTAAAAATCAATACTCTTTTTAAAGACCTGCAGGATCATTATTGCTTTCTCAGACAAAATTAGCAGTCATGCTTCTACATTGCATTTTTTTTTTGCAGAGTGAATTTGCTGAAAGGACTTATGGTGAAAAATTATATTCAAGCTTAAAGTATGAAGCTTGCTTAAGAAGGGCTTCATGGGATTATAGAGTCTTTGCTAGCATGCACACCAATAATTTTAATTTCTCCTGATGCTATTTTCATATGACCTTGAAGGTCAATCAAGTAACAAACTCAGAACTCATGAGTGCTTTCTGCAACCATGTTTAGTCAAGTACCTGATGCTGTTTATTGCTCTGCTCTTTTATGGCTTTTTATAATGTTTCTCTTATTTGTTGCTCTGTTATTTATTGTGTTTATGTGTATAAATATCTCATGCATGCTTACATACATTCATTTACTTATTCCTCAAACATTTATGGAATGTTTGTATTTGAGATGCAGGAAGAGAAGGCACTTGTTCATGTCCTTCCTTGTGCTCTGACATCACTTTGCACTCATTCCCATCATAGCTGCATCCACTGAGCTATCCAAGTGGGTTGATTTGAATCCTAGGGACTCTTTTCTTGTGCCTCTTCGAAGGTTTGCTTCTAATATTTGTGGCCCAGGGCAAGAATACAAATGAAAGCCTATACTCGATGCATCTAAATATTTAAAGGTTATATATTGAGCAGTCACACCTTTAAATTAAATATACTGTCTCCTCTTGCCTTGTATATATATCTACATAATAGTTAAATTGAAAAACTGCATGTAAAGCCATGGTTTCCATATGACTGAAAGACAACTGATATCAAAGATGACTTGGTTTAATTATTTTTTGCATATCCCTGCAAAAAATTATATATATATAGTATTCTATTAAATTTATTTTTCTTGCCTTCATTTTAGCACAGTCATTGAATATATTTAGTCAGAATTTATAGATAATTTGTGTTCTATTGAAGGGAATGATCTAAAGGAATAAAAATTGAGGGTAAATGTATACAAATGTAAAGTCTAACTTGAATTTTTAAAAATGTAAATTAAGATAAGTTTGAAATAGAAATAAATTATGTTTTTCAAATTTTGAATACGTTTACATATTCATATTCATTACATTCATTCATTACATTCATCACAAAATATGATTAATAAATATAAATATTTAAAATTAATTTTAAAATCTGAAGTTTAATTTGTTTTGAAATTTTAGATATATATATAACATTAAATATCTTAAATAAACCATTTGCAATTTTAGTTTTCAAGATCCATCTAGTAGCCCATATCCAATATAAAAAATTAGTTTACATTTCCATATACATTATATTTAGTCCCACAGAAATGCTAATTTGAAAGCAATATAAATTGTTTGATATTACAAAATACTTCTTGACTCCCATATTCAACTGTTGTAAATATTATGCTAATTAAGAAGGTTGTAAATATTATGCTAATTAAGAAGGTAGGGGAGTGCAGCTAATGGCAGTTCTTTTGCTGTCAGGCTCTCAGTAAATTTCCTCTTTCACTTCTTGTTTTCAGCCCCCTTTTTATTCTTAATCTTCGTATCTACTGAATCGAAGGCTGGAGCTTCCTTGGGTATCTTCCTCCATCAAAACCCCCACAAGACTATCCATGGATAAAGCTTTCTCCACCATATTCTGCCAATCAGTCCACTTTCTTTCAGAAATTTGTTGGGATCTATAATCCATTCATTGCTCTCCTCTTAGTCTTATTACTATTTATTACTTCCTTTTTTATTCTTTCATTATCATCTTAAGTGGATTTTGGGGTGGGAAAGGGGTTAATAAATACGTGGATTCAGTGGCATAACAGCAATTTTTATAACTAGTTAAAAGAAAAAAGATAGTAGAAAAAGTATTTAAAAATCTTTATCATCCCAATAAAACCCAAAATCACAATACTCACTAGTGAGCCCAATATCATACATAAATAAAAACTCTTCTTTTTTATATTTAAGGTGACAATATTAGAGGGATATGTGCAGAGACCTGTGTTCCTATACAGATCATGAATATGCAGACACTTGTTCCTGCTTATGATCAGGAGCATACTCACTGTGAGAAGAGCAGTTCAGGGGAAGGACACTATTGGTGGCTATGAGACTGGAACTCACTGTCCACCTAATGATCACACTAATCACCTTGGCCTCAGAGACACTAGACTCTCACAAACTGAACTCATTTGCTCATTAAGCAAATACTTGAGCTTTTCAAGTGCTGGACAGAGCATTATGGAGTAAGGATGTGGAGCAAGGATTCCTCTCCTCTCGAAATCAATTTTTTTCTATTTTTTATTATGGTAAAATACACATAAGATTTCTATCTGAACCATTTTTAAGTGTACAGTTCAGTGGTGTTAAGCATATTCATATTGTTGTGCTACTATCACCTAGCATCTCTAGATGCAACTAGGGTTGCTACCATGTTTTCGTTATTGTGAATAATACTGATATGAACACTATGTACAAATATCTTATTGAGATGCTACTTTCAGTTCCTTTCACCCAGAAGTGAAATTGCTGGATCACATGGTAATTCTGCTTTAATTTTTTTGAGAAACGGCTCTATGGTTTTCCATAATGACTGTACCATTTTACATTCCTAACAAGGGTATAAACAGGTTCTAATTTCTCTACATCTTTGCCAACATTTGTAATTTTCTGTTTTTGTTCTTGTTTTTATTTAATTGAACCGTCCTTACATCCCTGGAATAAATCCCATTTGATCACAATGAATTTTTTTTTTAATGTTGGTTTGCTAATTTTTTGTTGGGATTTTTGCATCTGTGTTCATCAGGGATATTGGCCTCTGGTTTTCTTTTTGTTGTTGCGTCTTTATCTGGTTTTGATATCAGGGTAATGTAGGCCTCATAGAATGAATTTGGAAACTATCCTTTCTCTCCTATTTTTTGGAATGGTTTGAGAGGGATAGGTATTAACTCTTTTTTAAATGTTTGGTAGAGTAAGCCTGTGAAGCCATCTGGTCCTGGATTTTTGTTTGTTGGACTTTTTTGATTACTGATTTAATTTCCAACTGCTTTTTATCAGTTGGTTCAAATTTTCTATTTCTTCCTGATTCAGTTTTTGCTCTTATTTTGATAGCAGTTGCCCTACTGGATGTAAGATGGTCTTCTTGATATATTTTTACACATTTATTCTAGACTGACTTCTTGGTTTCTCCCCACTCCTCTATTGTTGCTAGGGATACAGGAAGAGCAAATACTTGAGCTTTTCAAGTGCTGGAAAATTATCTCCAATTTTCCAGAGAAACAAGAAAAATCAATTACCTGGCATAGTTTTACTTGACTGTCAAAAATGCTCACATGTAAAGGCAAAAGATTAGCATTCCCATATTAAATCCTTTCCAGCTTGTCAGCTTCATAGAGCAGTTTTAAAAAAAGGGGCTAGCACTGTCGCTGCATTGAGATTCTGAACACAACGGGCAGCTACGATAGCAAAGACCCTGTTTCAGCTACTCTCAGTCTGACTTGCTGGGGCCAAGTATTTTTGACACTATTGATTATCCGCCTTCAAGACAAATTGAGGGGGAAATTAGAGTAAAGAAGGCAGCTTTCCCAGTCTATAACTAATTAACTGAACTACCTGAGTTTTATATGATCCAGTGCTAAGTGCCCTCTGGGTTAAGTTATGACTTAGACTTGTGCTTAGACTTTCTCTTGAATATCTCATTACATCTAATACATTTGTCTGAGGTGAAAGAAACAAGTAAACTAAGGTTCCACGTGGGGAATCATGCTTTCACCAGTCAAAAAATGAAGATGGCCATACTCAAAAGATTTGTTTTTGCTATCCTACTACATTAGATGGTGGATGGAAAAAGCATACAGTCCAAAGACCCGGGTGTAGCGCCTGGGCTTTGATATTTCCCAAGATCTCATTGTCTGCACGTTTCTGAAACTCTTTAGGAAATAAATGTATGTATTTCACAGTTAACATGATTATTAAGGAACAAATGAGTAAGGTGTTTATATTATGATTCACTTAATTTTTTAAAGAAAATATCCTTTTTGGTGAGCCTCTGATTACTCAAGTGACCAAAAAGATCATGTTTCTTCAAATAAACCCATTCTTTGATGCTCCTTTCCTCATATGATAGAACATTCTTTTATTCAGAAATTACTAATGGCACACCAGCTAGTGCTAGGAACTGTTCTGGATCCTTGAAATACATAATAAACAAAGATCTCTACCCTGTAGGATCTCTGTAGCAGGAGGAAAATGACAACAAGCAATAGAAACAATAAGTAAAGTACTTAGCACATTAGAATGTCCCAAGTGCAAGGGAAAAAATTAAAAAGTCAGGGTAAGAAGCATCAGGAGGATAGACATGAGAACATGGGTGGTTGAAAGTTTAAATCAGGTAGCAGAGTAGGCATCACTGAAATGAAAGTTGATCATGGTCCTAAAGGAGGCGACCAAGTTAACCATGAGATTCTTGGAGAAGGAGTATTCCAGGAAGAGAAAACTGTTGTTGGTACAAAGGCAGAGACCTTTACATTTTAGAGATGAGGAAACTGAGATCCAGGAGGTTAGGACACTTGCCCTGGTTCACATAGTTAAAGAATGTCATAACTGGGATGCAAAGACAGTTTGTCTGGCTTCATAATTAGTGTTCTAATCTCTTTACTGTGCCATCTTGTGGGTTTATAATAAGTATCTGTTGAATGAATGAATGAATGAATGAATGAATGAATGAATGAATTACACTAGTTACAAATGACCTCTACTGATGGTTTAGTAAATGGAGTGTAGGAAGATAGGACGTAGAGTGGATTAATCATGAGGACAGATAATCTTTGTTATTTTTTAAGGGGTTTACCATGGAGACGGGGCCTTATGAAAGATGTCATTTTACTATTGTGTGCCTAGAAGCAAATACATCTGGGCAACACAACTCCATGGAGATCTGGGTTTCCTACTCCAGCAAACTCTGCAGTTAAAGTGCTTTGTCCCTGGCATAACTGGCTTAGAGGCAAAAAGAAGAAATGGGGTGTACACCACTAATGCTTCCAGAAACATTTCCTTACTACTTATCCCATTTCACTCCACCCTTCCATTCTAGATGAGTGCGACAGAGATACACACATGGCCTGGAATGAAGGAGGACAAAGTGGGTAACAGGCTGAGGAGTAATGAAACTGAAAACAGTGAATTCAAGAGCAATGTGTTTGCTGATTATAATGGAAACATAAAAAACATAGAAAATGGATGTTTGACTTTGAGTCCATTTTGCAAATGATTCTTCAGCCTATGTTAAATCAACTGCCAGACTCTTGAATCTCTTTATTGTCTAGAAATGTGCTAGTTTGAATGCTGAGCTTTCAGTGGGGTTGGTGTAAAAGTACTTGAGTGAGTTGAATCCTGGGACTTATACTGAGTTGACTCTTTAGGAGATAAATCCAAAAGTTTAACGAAAGTAATGGAAACATAAACTCCCTTATCTATAAAGACTATATTGGATTACCGCATTGATGAGCCTTTATAGATCACTTCTTGAGGGCTGAGAATAGGCAAATAGGATACATAATAAAACAGCTATGATCTCCATCTTAAAGATGTGGATTATATGGCAGCCCCAGTGGCTCAGTGGTTTAATGCCACCTGTGGCCTGGGGTGTGATCCTGGAGACCCTGGATCGAGTCCCACATCAGGCTCCCTGCATGGAGCCTGCTTCTTCCTCTGCCTGTGATTCTGCCTCTCTCTCCTCTGTGTCTTTAATGAATAAATAAATAAAATCTTAAAAAAAAGATGTGCATTACAGGTCTATTCCCTTCACTATGCTGACTGGGAGGCATGTAATATATACATGTATATTGTTTTATTGAAGTATAGTTGACACAAAATGTTACATTAGTTTCTGGTGTACAGCATAGTGGCTTGAGAAGTCTGTACCTTATGCTATGCTCAGCAAAAGTATAGGTACCATTTGTCACCATGCAACACTATTATAATACCCCTTGGTCCACCCATATTGTTGCAAATGGCAAAATCTTATTTTTATCATAGAGCAATATTCCTTCCTTTCTATATGTAATATTATATAATAATTATATATCACGTCTTTTTTTTCCATTCATCTATTGATAGACACTTGGGGGTACTTCCATATTTTGGCTATTGAAAATAGTGCTGCAATAAACATAGGGGTGCATATATCAATTTGAATTAGTGTTTTTGTTCTTTGGGGGTAAATACCCAGTAGTATTTATTGTTTGATTGCTGTGGCTAGGACTTCCACTACTATGTTGTATGAGAGTGCATATCCTTGTAGGTCCTGATTTTAGAGGAAAAGCTCTTAGTTTTTCACTAATGCATGTGATGTTAGTTGTAGGTTTTTCATGCAGGGCCTTCATTATATTGACGTATGTTCCCTCGACACCCACTTTGTTGAGAGTTTCTATTATGAACAGATGTTGAATTTTGTCAGATGCTTTTTCTGCATCTACTGAGATGATCATATGATTTTTACCCTTCATTTTGTTAAAGTGCTGTATCACACTAATTGATTTGTAGATATATCAAAACATCCTTACATGCCTGGAATAAATCCCACTTAATTGTGATGAATGATCCTTTTAATGTATTGTTGAATTCAGTGTGTGATACCACTCCCACCATCCCAACATGCTATCATTGTTCTTGTAAATCAGGTAAAAGAATCCAAAGAAAGAGAACTAGATCTCTGAGCATGGATGGGGATGTCATTTATGGTCAAGTGAGAAGAGTGGTTATTCCATTTGATGACAACCTTAGATAAGGACTTCAGCCAAGCATACATCTTTGAAGAAAAAAATGAAAGTAGCTTGGAAGCCTCTAACTTGCTTTACTAACATTTCCCCTAGTAGGCCACTCTTCAGGACAATAACAGTCAAATCATCATCATCAATGGCATCATCATCATCATTACCATGTCACTCACTGTATATTTATGCAGCTCCAGACACTATAGAAGACATTTCTCATGACCCTACAAAGCATGAAAGTTAAAAATAAAGGTAGCTTGACAGACTCCAACTTGCTTTACTAACATTTTCCCTAATAGGTCACTCTTCAGGACTGTATCAGTCCAGTCATCATCATCATGGTCCTCACTGAGTGCTTATTTTTGCCACACAACAGAGGACAATCCTCATAACTATATCTATTTATTAACTTGTGTATCTATGTATCTATCTGACATCCATATCACAAATCTATATAAGATACCCCTCTATATAAGGCACTACTATTATTGCCATTTCATAGATGAAAAGAGAGAGGCTTCTAAGAAACTTGCCAAAGTCACACAGCAGAAAAACAACAGAGGCAGGAATTCAAGCCATATAGCATGTCCCTAGGCCTCCTGCTCTTGACAACTGTGGCATCCTGCTGACTCCTATAAACTGATAGGATGTCCATTGTCACTTCATCACTTTCAACAACTTTCCTAATAGTCATTCTACTACAAAGCATGCAGGCCCTGACCCAGGTGCTTTAGTGGTGGAGCCCCTAAAGAGAAAACCACAGCACTTCCACAGTACTGTAGGGTTGGTGATTTTCAAATACAGATATGTTGTTGGAGCTTTGCTAGAACATAAAGTCAGGTAAGATTGCAAAAGTGTGCCCAGTGAGGCACTATCTGTGTGCATTTCAGTGGCTTAGAATTGATTGAATGATGTGGTCAGTGACTGCTACTCTTTAGGTCAATTTGATGTCTGCCTAAAATTAAAGGAAAGAGTGGACTTGCGAATTCAGCAACATCAGCTATATGTTTACAGACATACTTTATTTCCAATACATGTAGGGATATATATAAAACTTAGAGGCTGCTTAAGACTATTCTTAGCTTTTTCCTGCATCTCATGTTGAATACAATAATTTTGTGCACTGGGTATGAATCTCTTAAATATTCTCAGGCTCCATATAGCAGGATAGATGGTTCATAGAGGGATTAGCATCCTGAAAACTCTCCCTGTGGTTCTAAGAACTGGCAGTAGAAAGGACAATCTGGCTTCTAGGAGGAAAGCCTGTTTTAATTATGCTTTATATGCAGAACCTTGGGATGCACACATCACAGACACTATAAAATAGAGAATTGGATTGATTGGTGAGGTTCCAGGAAAAGCCTCAGAGCACAGCTGTCTTTACGCGGTGACACAACAAACTCAGAAGAGTCGAGAGCCTCCGGCAGCATCAGTCTCTCCATTCCTTACAGCCCTGCATTAAACTGTCCTGCCTGATAGACAAAGAAGGGAGAAGCTTAAATTGTGCTTCCCTGTTCTTCTAGAAGGGCTTTATATCAGTATCTGTAATCTCAAGTCATTAACTTTAAATCAACAAACACTGCAAAAGAGCTAGGATGCAAATATACTTACTGAAACAGTGCAGGAATAAGAGAGCAATGGCTCACTTGAAGAGCACATTTGAATGGCAGGTATAGCGTAATTGAGAATTTATGCAAAGAGGAAAATAGAATTGATATTTGTTTAATATTGACTTGCTTAAAAGCAGTGGATCAATGCCAAGTTGCTCTTCCTCTCTCTAATACTGTTTTTTCTTTATAGTTGTTTTGGATTTTTTCCTCTCTCTCTTGAAGGAAGAATGGCTAATCACAAAATAGGAAATGTGAAGACCATCTACTGAATACAGAGAAAGACCTATAGTTGTTGCATGCCTTACAGCCAGCAAGATAAAAAAAAATGGTTTTTAATCTCTTTATCAGCTGCTGTTAATTCATAATTTTCTCTGTAATGAGATTGGAATGAGCTGTGCAGGGAGGAGGCTGCCTGCATGACAATACCACGCTTTCAGATAGATTCTAATCTCAGTAGTTAGATTTATTTCTTCTTCTTAGGAGCTTCCGAAAGAGAACACACAACAAAACATCCCAAGCAATTGGAACAACACCATCCGTTTTTTTTGTTTTTTTTTTTTAACTTAAAATCCATTCCCAGATCCCCTTCAATGGGCATTTCTTAATGTTTGAGATAAAATTCAGTAAGTTCTTTAGGGAATAAAATTATCCTGTCTAGGAACTTAAATAAGAAAAACCATCCAGTCAATAGATACCTAGAAACTATTTGATAAAAATTCGAAATATGTTTCCAATTTAAAACTTTAGAAATAGGATACTTTTTTAATTTGGCAAAGCAACTCTTTGTCAAAACAGCAGCTATGTTGCACTCAGTGGAGAAACACGAGAAGCATTTCCATTAATTTCAGAAACAAGTCAAGGATGCTGGCTGGAAGTCATTATCATTTAACCTGATCACAGCAAATCTGAGCAAGGTAATAAAAAGGAAACAGCAGTGATAGGAATGGGTATTGGAATGCAGAAGGAAATTATTTATAGTCTAAACATACTTTGCATAAATAACAAATAGAGATTACTTACCAAACCTAAGAAAATCTACCAAAGTTATTGGAGGCTCTAGTCAATGTCTTCTGTTCTGTCATAGAGCAGCCTACTCAGAAAACAGAACCATCAAAAATGAACTCTCCTGCCAACACCCCTATCAACACACGCACAGCCCGCATGCCTGTTAAAACTGGTGTACTGCCCTTGCTTTTACCCATCATGGCCATTCCCTTCACTTGTGCACTAGCTCTTATCCTTCTCACCGAGTTAGGAACATCACTCTTGTACTTAACCCCTCTCTCTAACATTATCAGATTCACCCTCTAGTGGATCATTGCCATTAGCATTCAAATCTTCCATCTTAAAAAGCCATCCCTTGGTTTGACGGCTACTGCCCTACTGCTTTGCTCCTCTTTGTAGCAAAACTCCCTATAAGAATTTTCCTTACCCACCTTTCACACTTCTTAGCCTCCCATTACTTCTTGAACCCATGTCTATCAAACTTTTGCCCCCTACTTCTTCATTGAAATACCTCTTGCTGAGATCACCAGAGCCCCCATGTTGCTATGATGCAAGGTCAGTTCTTAGTCCTCTTCTGACTCCATCTGTCAACAGCATCAGACTCAGCTACTTTTTCCTCTTGAATTGATTTCTTCATTTAGGCTTTGTGACACCATTTCTCTTGATTTTTCCTCCTGCCCCATTGGCTGTACACTTAGCTCTTTTTGCCTGGATATTCCTCACTTCCTATCCTCTAAATATTGGAGTGTCTCAGTTCTATGAAAGAGAACTGAGGTGAGGAGGGTAGGTAAGTCCAGCCAATAATTGGTTTATGCGATTATGAGGGCTGGCGAGGCAAACTCAAAATTCATAGGACAAGCTAGTAGAAAGGCAGGCTGGGACTCTTGGGCTTGAAGTGAAGTTGGAATCTACAGGTAGGATTTTTTCTTCAGGGAAGCTTTAGTTCTACTCTTCAGGCTTTTCAAAATATTGAATCAGGCCCACCCAAATTATATAGGATAGTCTTCCTTCCTTGAAGTAAATTGATTATATACAAAATACCTTCACAGCAACACCTAGATTAGCATTTGATTAACTGGAGACTATAATCTAGATAAGTTGACACATAAAAGTGACCATCACACTCACACTCATTCTCTCTTTAAGTGACAGAACTGACACATAAACCTAAGTCAACCAAACCCCAAAGCCAGTGCCCACTTCAGGATATCATCTTATCTGATACTCCAACAGGAACCTGCCTCTTAAAATTGTCATCACTTAAAGTCCTCATTGTTACCAGGACTATGTAAATATAATTTGCTTAATCATTTTTCAGAAATGGGGAAAGGTATTTTTGCACTGGGTGGAGGTTAGACAAGAGTGCATCTCAGCCATGAAATTCAATAGTCTTTTGGTTTGGTGATACTGAAATTTGCTTAGTAGAGATCCTTAGGGAGCCCATAAAGAAGATAGAGAATGATTTATAAAGGCAATAGTGAAATAGGTACATTTATAGTACTGATAGTACTGATAAGTTTTTTTTTTGTTTTGTTTTTTTTTTTTTTTTTTTAGTACTGATAAGTTTATTGTTAGGTTTGGAAATACTATTTTTACAACACTATTTTTTTTTAAATTTTTATTTATTTATGATAGTCACAGAGAGAGAGAGAGAGAGGCAGAGACATAGGCAGAGGGAGAAGCAGGCTCCATGCACCGGGAGCCTGATGTGGGATTCGATCCCGGGTCTCCAGGATCGCGCCCTGGGCCAAAGGCAAGCGCCAAACCACTGCACCACCCAGGGATCCCTTTACAACACTATTTAAAGTATGAATCTGAAGAATCTCAGAATAAAGGGCTTATTAAGTAAATGAAAATTTGAGTCTGTCCTGTTTGTATCTCTACTTATCACTCTTGGTGAATTCATTCTAAATTAAAGAAGTTTTATAATATATGACATTTAAATAAGTAATTCTAATATTTTATTTACTGAAGCCAGTTGTGGTGTGCTGAATAATGGCATCCAAAAGATGTTCAGATACTCAATTCTTGGAACCTATGAATGTTATCTGGCAAAGAAACTTAGCATATGTGATCACTCTAGGCTCTCGAGGACAGAGTCTCCTGGGTCACCCAGGTGAACCCAGTGAAATCACAGCAGTCCTTTACAAGGTACCCAAGGGGAGGCAGTGTGATGATGTCAGTAGAGGCCTCGGTGGTGGAATTTGGGGGTAGAAGAAGAGGTCATGAGCCAAGAAACACAGGCAGCCTTTAGAGGGTGAAGAAGGCAAAGGGACCAGGTTGTCCCCTCAGTACCTTCAGAAGGAATCAGCCCTGCCCACAGCTTGCTGTTAGCCCTGTGAAACTGAATTTGGACTTTCAACCTTCAGAGCTGTGTGGAAGTAAATTTGTGTTGTTTTAAAGACACTAAGTTTGTGGTAATTTGTTAGGGCATTAATGGGAAACCAATTTATAAGTAGAGAAAGTGTTTGCTGGCTAATTGTTCTTAGCTTAACGACAGTTAAAGACAATTCTTTAATGGCAGGTGACAAATATTTTTGGTTAGCTTACACAGGTATAACCTCTTTCTCCCTAGCTGGAGATGGCCTTTGTTGGGAGGCCATTCTCTGTGAGCCTCTTGCATTTCTCCTATGTCCAAGTTTGTGTTGGAACTTGACTTGAAGAACTTGACTTTAAGGATATTTGTATAGTGAAGATTCTTGGTGAAGAGAGATAGTGTCTACTCTGAGGTACAGGGTAGAGTGATAAAGATAAGGTTCTTCTCTGGGGCATAGGTTGGGCATGTTTGCCAAACATTCCTTTCAAAGTTGGGGCCTTACTAAGCTCAGGGTCTCTCACTTGCGACACAAACCTGCCTTGTTCTCAACATTAACCTGGACCTGTAGGACTGGAGGGGTGGAAACAAGGGCAATCATGCCAACATCAAGTTCACGTTGTCGGCTGTGCTGTGTGTGATCAAATCCTTTGTCTCTGATCCAGGAGCCTTAGACCTTCTGCAGACTAATTGGTTAGCTTTCAAGTAAGGTTAAAATCTGTTCTCCCAGTTCTTGAAGGCCTCTCAGCACGAGGTAGCCATGTAGCATAGCTTTGGCTTGTGGGATGTAAGGACAAGTCTGCTGAGCATGCATCTGAAGATGCTTTCTTGAGTATCCCATCAGTCTCCTCCTTCCTTCTACCTATCATTCAGTTTTGATGCTTGAAGATGCACCATCTACCTTGTAACCACAAGGTCAAAAGCCAAAACATTAAACACAATAGAGCAAAAAATTAGAGTCTGGATGCCTGATGAAATCTTTGAACAGGAAAACCAACCATGGCTGCCTACTTCTAGATTTTTATGTGAGGAAAAGAAACTTCTGTTTGTTCTCGTGTTGAGCAGACATTGTGCTACTTGCAGCTGATGTTCTCGTGTTGAGCAGACACTGTGCTACTTGCAGCTGATTAAAAGTGAAAGATTTAGTTCTAAGAGAAATATTTTATTAGGGCTGCATTCACTTTTCCTTAAAGAAATAGTTTTGTTTTTTAAGGGATCAAAGTAATTTTTTTTTTTGAAAAATTCAAACAATATTGACAAGCATAAAAACTGACCACTGTTGCAACCCCACTACCAGAGATTATCACTAATTCGGTCTTGGTGAGACTACTTTCTTTATTAGACTGCTCAGAATGGGTTGGATCTGGGTTTAGGGTGCTTTTTAGAATCTTAACCCCATCACTTATTAGCTATGACCTCAGGCAAGTCATTTAATACTCCACGCATCAGATTTCTTTTTCTTTCTCTTTCTCTTTCTTTCTTTCTTTCTTTCTTTCTTTCTTTCTTTCTTTCTTTTTCTTTTTCTTTCTTTTTCTCTTTTTCTTTCTTTCTTTCTTTCTTTCTTTCTTTCTTTCTTTCTTTCTTTCTTTTTTAAAGATTTTATTTATTTATTCATGAGAGACACAGGCAGAGGGAGAAGCAGGCTCCGTGAGGGAACCCTGACATGCGACTCGATCCCGGGTCTCCAGTATCAGGCCCTGGGCTGAAGGCAGCACTAAGCCACTGAGCCACCCAGGCTGCCCCCAGATTTCTGATTTGTAAAATTAATATAACAAAAGTACCTACCTTTTGAGAACTACTAGATAATGTATATAAGATACTCAGAATAACGCTTTACACAGAATAAGCACACACAAAATGTAGTACAGACTTTTATCTGTGAATTCATGTGATGGATATATGTATATACACACAGGCACACACATATTTCAATCAAGTTAGAACCTTACTCTTGAGAAAGGACATTTTCAACTTTGAATGTTTGTGCATCCTGCTTCTGGGCTCCCAAGTATACCTAAACATTTACCGAGGTCAAAATGACTCAGCAAAACCTCAGAGCATGGTCTCTATTTCTGTACCGAGCAAACACTGTATAGCTCCTTCATTAAAAAAATAAAATAAGGAGCATTCCAAACATAAAGGTAAATAAAAAGGAAAAAAAAAACTGGTTCCTATAAGATTGAAGTCCTGCAGCCTTGCACATACTAAAAACTGAGTAATATCTGTAACTTTCTGGAGTGTCCTATATCATGATCATTTGGAACTCTTTATATATATATATATATATAAGATATATATATATGTGTGTGTATATATATATATATATATATATATATATATATATATAACATAGATAACCCTACACCAAATGTTTCTTCTCGGAGCACTCTCTACTCTGTGAAGATTGTCTATCCCAGGCAGCTATCCTAACTTGGGCTTCCTTTCTCTTTAAAATTTTAAAGGGTTTTATTTATTTATTTACTTATTTTTTACGATAGTCACGCAGAGAGAGAGAGAGGCAGAGACACAGGCAGAGGGAGAAGCAGGCTCCATGCACCGGGAGCCCGACGTGGGATTCGATCCTGGATCTCCAGGATCGCGCCCTGGGCCAAAGGCAGGCGCCAAACCGCTGCACCACCCAGGGATCCCTCTCTTTAAAACTTTAAAAAAGGTTTGTTCATTTTTTTTTTGTCTACATCGTACATGCCATATTGTCACTTTTTTCCAATTTAACATTATTTTGGAGATATATTTCCATGCTAATAAGTACAAACCAATATAAATCAATCACTTAAAGTGGTTGTCTGGTATTTCAATATAACAAACGCCTTTTCACTTATTCTAGCAGTCTTTCATTAATGAGAAATTGTCTTTGCTTTAAAGATTCCACTTACTCTAAACAGTCCTATATTGAACATCTTTATATGTCACTTTGCATATATGCCTTACTATTTCCTTAGAATTCTTTCTTAGAAGTTCTCAGGAGCTCAACTGATATGAAGAGACAGCTGAGCTGTCAAGTGTTGAAGTTAATTAAGGCAACAATGAGCCAAATTTTAAAGTTACAGTCAGGTTTTTACTCTTTTTCTGCAATAGTTTAAGTCAAAAACTAAAGCTGGAGGAGGCGTTGACTCACCATCTTCAGCTTTTCCCACAGAACCTGTGCTGGCTGAGGGTCTGCAGAGCAGTGCAGACATGGGCTTTGTCTCACTGTTAAGGGAGCCCTGAACAAAAGCCTCCAGCGCTTCTGTAGACTCTGGGATTGTAGGGATGGGAGAAGGACGGTCAAGAGTGGAAAAGTAGTGGGTACTAAGCCAGGGTGGGAGAAAGTGTCTTCCAGGTTTCCCCTTTCCCCGTGAGGAAGTCCTGCAAAGGCGCCTGGAGAGACCTCCACCCAGGCCTCAGAGACAGGGAGGCCTAGGGATGCAAGCACAAGGCACAGAATGTAAGTACGCATTTTGACCTGGTGGCACCTGGGATCTAGACCCCATCTCCCTCGGACAGCGAGTCACAGCTTTGCGCTGAGTCTAGCGTGGGGAGGGGCGGCCACCCTCCCCATGGGGACTGTCAGGGAAAGCCTTTGTTATCGCCCGGGGTTGGGCTTGAAAAATCACACAGAGGTTTGTTTTTTTATAAAGATTGTATTTACTTATTCCAGACAGACACACACACACAGAGGCAGAGGCGCGGGCAGAGGGAGCAGCAGGCTCCCCGCAGGGCCCTGACATGGGACTCACCCGGGGCCTGGGCAGCCCTGCGCCGAGCGAGGGCGGCGCTCCCCGCCGAGCCCCGGCAGCCCTCGCACCGGCTCGTAGGCCGGCCCGGCTTCTCCCGCACGCACGCAGGCCCCCCGCCCCGCCTCCCGCACGCAGGGCCCAACGCCTCCCGCACGCAGGGCCCAACGCCTCCCGCACGCAGCGCCCCCCGCCTCCCGCACGCAGGGCCCAACGCCTCCTGCACGCAGCGCCCCCCGCCTCCTGCACGCAGCGCCCCCCGCGTCCCGCACGCAGGGCCCAACGCCTCCCGCACGCAGGGCCCAACGCCTCCCGCACGCAGCGCCCCCCGCCTCCCGCACGCAGGGCCCAACGCCTCCCGCACGCAGCGCCCCCCGCCTCCCACACGCAGGGTCCGGCGCCTCCCGCGCAGGGTCAAACACACAGTCACCCTCGGAAACGTGAAGCTCGGTGCTCCTGCCCCGACATCACCCACAGCGAGAGCTGTTGTTCTCTTCAATCTGGGACTCTGGGACAGTCCTATAGTTAAACGCGGTTTCTCGTTGAGTCGCTGTCGTCTACTGATTACCGGGGAGTCGGAACTCCTTCGCGTTCTCTGGGGCTAGGTCCTTGTTCTAATTATTAGAGCTTTAGTTCTGGTAGAACAGGACCTGTACCAACCACTATTCTTGTTTTGCAGCTTTTTTTCTCTCTTCTCATGTGTTTATTTTTCTAGATAAATTTTAATAAAGCTTCTCTTTCCCTTAAATTTCTATTGGGATTTCAATTGGGTTTGTTATATCACTAGAAGAATTTGTGAAGAAGGGGCTGACATCTTCATAACATTGAGCTTTCCTAGCCAGGTCATGGTCTATATGTCTATTGGTTTGGGCTAGTTTTTAATGATACAGGAGCGTAAATAATTTCCTTGGTTAAGGAAGAACAATAAGATAGTTGACATAGTCTTACTATTTTGCCTAAGTGAAAGTAGACAATATCAGGACCATAAAAACCATAAAAAATGACATATCTCTGTATACACACACACACACACACACACACACACATTCCCCTTTCTGCATGGTTTTGATAAACATAAATTTCTGCTATCATGGTTTACGTAATAGTAGGAGTCTCCCACAACACAGTTCAGATTTTAGTTACCATAGTGTATTAACTATGAGTAATAGCATCAAGTGCAAATTGACTGCTAGCTTTTCAGTCTACAAATCACTATGAGAATAAGAGATCAGTAAACTAATCAGTGGCCAGTTCTTCGTTATCTGCCCACGCCTGGTCGCTGCATGTCCAACCACACTCGGCAGAGAACCTAGTGGTGCTCCCTCTTAATCGCCCAGCAATACATGCCTGGGAGGCTTCGTGACAGGGGATCCCTGAAAGAGGGCATTGGCCAATAGGGATGGAAGGGCCGCAAAAGACCAGAAGAGGCAATGCTGCAGGTGCAGTCAGGGCTGCAGGGAAATGGAGCGCCGGAGGAAATCAGCGCGGTGGGAACGTGGCCCAGCTGCCCTTCAGGAGACGCAGGTCGGCAGCCAGGGCAACAAATCACACTTCCATGAACTTCAAGTGGTTGTGACAAACTGGATCAACAGGTCTCAGAGGGAGTGGCACTGACAAAAACCTCTTGCTAAAGGAACTCGTGGAGGCATTTCAGGACATTGAAAACACACAGGATGGAATATTGAGAGCTGATCCAAACTTAAAGATTAAGGTGACCTGCCAGGCCTTGGAGAGATGCTTGCTCGAGTCGTAAATCATATGACAAGAAGAAAGTGATCACTGTTTAAGTTGCTCTAGAGGAATAGGGAAATGGAATACATTCAGTTCTTAATGTTTCTAACGCTTTTCATCAAAATGTAGGAAATTTTGCCACTTTTCTATTTCTCTGTGCATGTATTATGAAAAGCAAGAGCCTTTTTTAAAAAAGATTTATTCATTTATTTTATTGGGAGAAAGAGCATGCAGCAGGGGGAAGGGCAAAAGGAGAGGGAGAAAGAGAGAGACAGAAGCACGCTCCCTGCTGAGTGGAGCCCCATGCAGGGCTGGGCTCCATCCCATGACCCTGAGATCAGGCCCTGAGCTGAAAAAAAGAGCTGAACACTTAACTGACTGAGCACCAGGTGCCCCTATGAACAGTAAGAGCTTTTAACGCTTGGGTAATATATGTGGAAGAACAGCTTTCTCCTACTATGTAGGGAAAAACCCAGTTCTCCCCATCTAAGTTTCTTCCCTATGTGTTTTCTTTACTACTCACATAAAACACTTCAGTTTTTGGTGCTTCTGGTCACCAAACAGGTGGGGGTTTTTCTCCACACCAAGCAATTCTCAGTGCCACCAACTAGGTGTCCTGCAGCTCAACTCAACTCTAACACTGTTTACCTGGACACAGTGTCAGATCCCACAGGCTAAGGGCTAAGTCCCACAAGACTCCCCCACCCCCCACACACATACCACACTTCTGATGCCAGTCACAAGCCCAGGTTATGTTTCTGGCCAGCTGGCTATGGATCTCAGATTGCAACGACCTCCTCTTTGGGTTCAATTAATTTGCTAGAGCAGCTAACAAAACTTCGGGACACGTTATATTTACCAGTTGATTAAAGTTTATGATAAGGGATACAGATGAACAGTCAGATAAAGAGCTACGTAGAGCAAGGCCTAGGAGGGTCCCAAGTGAGGGAGCTTCTGTCCCCGTGGAGTTAGGGCGTATCACTGTCCCATTGTGGGTATGTACACCAACCTGGAAGCCCTTGGAATCTCGTACTATTTGAGTTTTATGGAGGCTTGCTCATCTAGGCATAGCCAGTTATTAAGTTAGCTTCTAACCCTTCTCCTGTCTCTGAAGGTTAGGGAATGGGGCTGAAAATTCCAAACTTCCAATCATGGCTTGGTCTTTCTGGTGACCAGTCCCCACCCAGAAACCCACCCAGAGTTGACTCAGTGGAACAAAACGTGCTCTTAGCACTCTTAGCACTTAGGAGTTTACAAGCGTTTTAGGAGCCCTGTGTCAGGGATGAGTCAAAGGCCAAATATTAGAAAAAAAGATACAGCTAGTGCTTTTATCACTTAGGAAATTATAAGGATTTCAGCAGTTCTGTGCCAGGAACAGGGAGGCAGAGACCAATATATATTTCCTGTTATACCACTGATAGCAATTTGTGAAGATCAGAGAGCAACTGTAATTTTTTCCATTAAGATCATTTTGCATGGTTTCATCCTGCACAGTCATTCTCTATGATCATGCACTGCCATGGAAAGTGAGCACAATCTGTACTAAGGAAAACAGAAGGCAGAGTGGGCAATAGTAAGTTGAGTGAAAATCCCCCAGCTCAGGGCAGATGGCAGGAAAAGGAAAGGCTGTTCACCCTGCTAAGAAAATAATACCCATGAGACTGGCACTGGCATAGAGGATGGATGTGTTACTACAGAGTTATGTGGGGACACTTCCCCCTCAAGAAGTTCCTTCCAGAAATGAAAATCACTATGACAAAGAGCTATCTGCACCACCATGTTCATTGCAGCCTTATTTACAACAGCCAGACATGGAAACAACCTACCTGTTCATCCACAGATGAATGGATAAAGAAAAGGAGTATTTATATAATGGAGTAGTAAAAAGAAGGTAAAAAGAAGGCAATCCAACCATTTGTAACAACATGAACGGACCTTGAGGGCATTATGCTAAGTGAAGTAAGCCAGCCACAGAATGACAAATACCGTAGGGTCTCACTTATATGTGCAGCCTAAAAAACAAACAAACAAACAAACAAACAAATAAACACAGAGCAAAACTGAACTCCCACTCATAAATACAGAGAACAGATTGTGACACCCAAGGCAGACGGTAGAGGAGATGGAGGAAGGTGGTCAAAAGGTACAAACTTCCAGTTGTAAGGTAAATAAATACTAGGAGTATAATATACAACATGGTGACTGTAGTGAACACTGCCGCATATGTGAAATTCACTAAGAAGTATAAATCCTAAAAGTTCTCATCATTAGGTAATTTTTCCCTTTTGTATGTATATGAGATGATGGATGTTATCTAAATTTATTGTGGAAATTATTTCACAGTGTATGTAAGTCCACTCATTATGTTGTACACCTCAAACTTGTACAGCATTGTCTGTCAATTACATCACAATAAATGTGAAAGAAAAAAAAACAGAACATTCTTCCCAATGAGTTTATTTAAATACAGTGCTTCTCTAAAGCTTTTGTTTATAAGAGTAGAAGGAATTTCTGGCCCTGATTGCCTGAGCGCAGTCCTTGCTTCCTTTCCTTCAGGAGTCAAGACTGTCCAGGTCAAAAATGTCTACTGTCTTAGTTGCGGTGTCAGGGAGGGTGATAGCTCTTATTCTAGTTCTTTCATATGAAGTCATCCTGGCCACTTAATCTTCCAGTGCCCTGACACAATGAAACCCTCTCAGCCTGATAGGTTCAAGCACATCTTTCCTGGGCTGGTAGCCAGGAATGAATTGATGTGCAGGCTTGAAAGGAGAAGGAAAGCACAAAGAATTTTTCAAGCTAAGGAAGAAAGCAGAGAAAGAAAGAAATACAGTTTCTGTCAATGGCCTTAAGTGAGGATTTTGCCTTAAAATCCCAATGATGCTCTACAACGCTGTGAGTGATTTATAAGGCCAGCAAGGACTGGCTGTGCTTAATGGGGTCATTGGATTTTAATACCTCAGATGGGACTGCTGCTATTTTTGGCCCAATAAACGAGTCTGCAGTGGTACACATGAGCACATTTTAAAAAGTAAATCACGTTTGTACTGTGATCAATTTAGAGGGAGAGAGTCCAAAGAAGAAAGCAGGACAGTGAGATGTGAGATGTAATCTTAGATGAAATGTTTAACATTCCCTCATCTCTGGGGTACAGGTACACAAAAGACAGAGGCATCTGTATTTATAGATGGTCTGACTTCAGCTCTGAGATGTAATTTAAGTAATTCAAAGACCTGTCTCATTATATATACGTCCTTGCTAAGTTCCTGGACTTCTTCCTGCCTTTATCTCGACCTCTTAAGTCTTTATGGATCTACCTTTGCTTAGCAGTATGACCTTGAGCGAAGTATCTTTTCCAGCCTCACCCTCTTCACCTGTAAAGCAAGAGGATAGAAAGAGAAATCTACAGTGTCTTTCAGTTCGATAGCTTTGCGACTCTCTAAAGCTCTTCATGAGAAATAATTTTAATTGGAGGGACAGTTTCTGTTAATAAATTAATTTTTAAATATTAATTAAACCCAGCCTTAGTCTACAGAGGATTTGAGGTGACTTTCTGTCACTTTATTTCTCTGGCTTGCATATATGGGGAAGTTCCTTTTCTTCCCAGCCCCGCACATGGTTACCTTCAACTAAACTAAGGCATAGTCTGTGGTTTCAGAGGTTTTCAAGCAATATTTTGTTTTATTTATTTATTTATTTATTTATTTATTTATTTATTTATTTATTTATTTTTAAAGATTTTATTTATTTATTCATGAGAGACACAGAGAGAGGCAGACACCTAGGCAGAGGGTGAAGTAGGCTCCCTGCAGAGAGCCCGATGTGGGACTCTATCCTAGGCCCCTGGGATTATGACCTGATCCAAAGGCAGATGCTTAACCACTAAGCCCCCCAGGTACCCCTCAAGCAATATTTTATAGTACTTCTTAGACTGATTGGCAACACAGATTAGCACATTACTTTAGGCTATTAAGATTTCCCTATAAAAATGAATGATATTAAAAATATGACATTATTCATACAATAGACAGTTAGAAATGCTATAAAGTAGTTTTGTAACAAAATATGAAGAAATAGGGCAGCGGGGGTGGCTCAGTGGTTTAACACTGCCTTCGGCCCAGGGCCTGATCCTGGAGTTCCGGGACTGAGTCCCCATCAGGCTCCCTGCATAGAGCCTGCTTTTCCCTCTGCCTGCGTCTCTCTCTCTCTCTCTCTCTCTCTCTCTCTCTCTCTCTCCATTTCTCATGAACAAATAAATAAAATCTTTTTTAAAAATGTGAAGAAATATACACACTTAGATACAATTTTATCTTTGTGCTCATTTTAAGAACATAAAGCACTGCCTATCTATCCTTTATTTTGATCTCTGATGTAGGTAAAAAACAAGTTTTGACCCATTGTAAATATCTTCTTATAATGAAAGTGAATTGATTACCTTCATAGCTTATATCTGGCTCAAACACCTAGAGGCTTTAAGAACACCTGACATTATAAGCTCATTCAGGATTTCCAAATTCTTATAAAATAATGACAAGACTCCTAAGTCCTGATTTTCCATACCACTTCCAGAAAGCATGTATGTCACAAGGAGAATAAATGCAATAATCTGTAATTCAAGTCTACAGCTATATGAGGTGACAAAAAATAATACAGTGTTCTTCAATTAATATGTAGTGGAGAAATGAAAACACAGCACAGCTAACCGGTGAGCTATGCCGAAGCAGTGAGTCGGGCAGAGACTAGCAGTAGAGGAATGAGGTCCACTCCTTCCAAAAGGATGTCTTCTAGTGAGTGGAGAAATACTAAGAACAATGTATGGCATCATGCCAGCACCTTTCATGTGTTTGCCTTGCATTTTATGCCCCCTGAAGTCATGAAAGGAGGGTACTCAACATCAGCTATGAGGCATCTTTGCTGTAAATGTTTGACCTCAATTGAATTCCAGGAAAGAGAAGAATCCAGAACACAGGATATTCTACAGACAACTGACCTGTGCTCTAAAGAGGACTCAACATCAGGAAGAACCAAGGGAAGTAGAAAGATGGTTTCAGATTAGGGGGATAATGAGACATAATAACCAAACACAGTATGGAATACTACCTGCACCTTGGATGGGTACGCAGTTACACAGGCCCCTTAGCCCACGGGAGGGGAATTGCAGTACAACTGCATGTTGTGTGATGTTACTGAATGAATGTTGGTTTTTCAGATGTGGTAATGGTGATGTGGTTGCGTAGGAGAAAGTGCTTGTTCATGAGAGATGCACATTGGAGAATTTAGGGGTGAACTGTGCTGAGGTCTGGAGTTTACTTTCAGATAGTTTGACCGAAGGGGAGTGCTTCTACATGCATGGAGGGGTGAGGTGGGTGTGATGAGGTCCTAGCAGCTGGTGGGCCTAGCAAGGGATATACTGTGGTCACCCGCTTTCTGTGGGCGTAAATTTTTCCAAAAGAAAAAGAAAAATTTGGGCAGCTTTGTTTAAGCCTTTAAGACATTTAGTTACGTCCTGCACACTTTTGGTGATGTTTCCCAGAGACCTCTCCCTCTGTGTGTTTTTATCCTCCCCATGGCACACAGAGAAGAGAAAGACAAGGGGAGCTCCTATAGCCTGCAAGTTCCCAGATGACACCATACAACTGTTAGGTCTATCTGGAGTTTCTTTGGCCTGCTGTTTCTCAAAGTGTGGGAGTCTGCATTACACCGGGCCTGCCCCAGACCTGCTGGAGCTCTAGAGGTGGGCTTTGAGAATCAGATTTTAGCAGATTTCCTGTGATTCTTTTGCACTCTTAAGTTTTCAGCCTTGACCTAGCATCTGACTCTACCCTTATCACCACCAAACCCATCCCAATGGCCATTTAGTATGAACAGCACTTAGAATTGAAAATTATTTTTAGCAGGCTATGTTAGAATTTGAAAAATAAGACATTCAGAAAGCAATAGACAGCACATCCAAAGAGGTGGTACTTTTTGATACCGTTTCATGCACTGCTCTTCCCCAGATGTGCACTGTGGCCTCTGACACAGATCTCTGACTCAAATATATTTATTTTTTAAATATTTTTTTCTTTATTTATTTATGATAGTCACACACAGAGAGAGAGAGAGAGGCAGAGACACAGGCAGAGGGAGAAGCAGGCTCCATGCGCCGGGAGCCCGAGGTGGGATTCGACCCCGGGTCTCCAGGATCGCACCCTGGGCCAAAGGCAGGCACCAAACCACTGCGCCACCCAGGGATCCCTGACTCAAATATATTTAATTCCTAAAAGAATCACAGCTTCCTTCTCTTTCTCTACCTACTATCATTCCCGCAATACAATACAATTATTCAGAACATTGACTGTCATGTTTAAATAGAACAACGGCTTTCTTAACACTGAGTTAAGATTTTAAGTTAACAAGGAAGAGGACATATTAACCTTATACCATCCACTGCAATTTGACAAAACTAGTGCCTAGAGGAGATAAGAGAAGGGACTGTTAAGCTTTGATGGGGGTTGAGAATGGACAGGCAGAAAGAACCTAGTGGAAGTGGAGAATTATGTCTGAGCTTGGTGGCACACTAAAGTTGGACCCTCATCAGCTGGGGCCATGAGAGGGTCCAGCGTTTTGAAAGAGGCCACGCTGGGACGCCTGAGTGGCTCAGCGGTGGAGTGTCTGCCTCCGGCTCAGGGGGTGGCCCCGGGATCCAGGATCAAGTCCCACATCAGGTTTCCCACAGGGAACCTGCTTCTCCCTCTGCCTGTGTCTCTGCCTCTCTCTCTCTCTTTCTCTGTGTGTGTGTCTCTCATGAATAAATACATAAAATCTTAAAAAGAAAAAATGAAAGAGTGCAGCACTTTGAGAGAGCTAAGAGGGAGGAAGGAGTGCCAAGAATGGGCCAGAGGGTCGTGTCCTGGGAAAATTTTGTACAGAATTTTGGCAAGGAATTTGAACAAACAAAAAACCCCCCACCTCTTTTCCAGTTCAGAAATGGTTCCTGTAAAAAAGAAAAGTTTTTAATACTCTAGCTCCAAGAAATTGTGTCCATAAAGACAAGGTCTTGGTTACGGACCATGGTTGTGGCTACTGAAATGTCACCCTTAGCCATTTCACTAGAATTCCTCCTGATGCAGTTCCTCTTGAGCCTCTTAGAAGAGAGCACTGCTCTCCCAACCCAATCAGGAGATTTGGGATTGAAAACTGAACAAAGAGCTAATCAAAGGTACAATACCATTTCCATAATTTCTGCTGTTCACTTAGGATAGGTGAGTTCCACTGGGAAGAAGAAGGGGAGGGAGTGACAATGGATGTGGGGTGTCTCTAGGGGTTAACAAAAGCTCTACAGTTGATTGTGGTGCTGGCTGCACAATCCTGTAAATATACTAAAAAACCAATCAGTTGTACCCTTTAAATGGGCAAATTGTATGGTATATAAATTATATCTTGGGCACCTGGGTGGCTTAGTGGTTGAGCATCTGCCTTTGCCTCAGATCATGATCCCAGGGTTCTGGGATAGATTCCCACACTTACTATTTTTTTAAAGAATACAATGTATTTCAAGAGCTATTGGATTGAAGTGAGTGGGATTGTTCATATACTATTATTATAATAATTGAATTTTCAGAAACAGAAATTCATAGGCAACCATGACTGCTAGCCTATATCCCATGCTGCTAGTTAATGTTTTAGAGAACTTAAAACCCTCTATGTTTGTTTGTTTGTGCTTGTAGGACTGGGAGAGTAATGTCTTCTGTCTAAGCCTATCACCCAAACACTTTAGGGCTTAGAGGGTGAGAGAAGGAGTTAGAACAACAACAGAATGTCACTATCAAGTATGAACCTATTGGCCTTGCAAGCCTCAGAAATTGGAGCATGTAGTAAGCAAACCTTAGTGAAAAGTGGGGGCCAGCTGGGGTATGAGGTCTGGGCAGCTGGGTCAGTATGTTCCATTTCTCAGGGCTGTGGGTGTAGAGGTGAAAGAACTGTGGGATGCCTTGGGAGAAAGCAAAGCAAAAATCGAGCAGAGTATTTAAGCGAGTTGCCCATCAGAAAAGGCCAGACCAAGAGAGAGAATTAAATGGCTCTCAAGAGAAACTACATGAGACAAGAGGGTTGAATTAGAATTGGAGGTGGGGCTAAAAGGCCATCTCAGTGGACCCATGGAGTACTGTAGGCTCCTACAGGTGGGATGAAGAGGGACAAAGAGGGGGAAGGAACTGTTAATGGCACTGCTACTCCTTGTTCCATCTCAACTCTTATGAGGGCTGGATCAAAGAATTACAGAATCTGGTAGTTCCATCCACCAACCAAGCAGTCAGCAAAACCTCTAAGGATAAGAGTGTTTATGTTTAAGGACCTCCAGAGTGGTTGCCAGGTCCATTGCAAAACTATCCTTACTACCAAAAAGTTGTGCCTTGCATCAAAATGCACAGTTGCTGCAAGGAGAACCCATTTCATACCTTGGCCGCTTATTGGCTGGGCATCAACCCGCAGCTGGTGAATGTGCGGGAAGCCATAGGCTCTCTAAGGGTTAGCCTCCTCATTTATAAAATTGGCATAATGATTGGGGCTGCCTTACAGGGTCATTATGAAGATTGAATGAGCCGGCATTTATAAAGCACACAGATTAGTCTTGGCACCGGGGGTGCATTGCTTTCAGCATCACAATCAGTCTTGCTGTTAGTGTTTGTCTTGCTCTTAGTACTATTAAGGCACATGTCCTGTGCTAATCAAAAAAGGCTCCTGTCTGACAAATAACGGTATCTGGAAGTTTCTTAATAATGCTGGTAATCAAGAAATGTAGTTATTGGCTTATTGACTGCTCACTGCGTGATAAGCCTTCTGGTGTGTTTTGTTTAGGTGATCTCTTTTTATCTGCAGGATGACCCTGTGAATAAAAAGAACCTCATTTTACACATTAGAGAATAAGCTTGGAAAATTAAGTGACTTGCTCAAGATCTCCCAACTAGGAAGTTTGGAAGTGGAACTTGAATCTAGTTCTCTGTAACTCCAATGCCTCTTCTTAGAGTGACAGCAACCACAGGGGCATGAGGTCAGTGTTTTGGTCTCACAGTAACATTGACAGCACCTTGTTAGGGCCTGAATAGTACAACCTAAATCTCAAGGTTAGGGCTGTACCAGTAATTCCTTCACTTTCCTTATAATCTGTCATAGGGTCTATAGGTTCGCCCTTAATGACTTCCAAAATCTTCTGGAAGCCTTTTGTTTTTGGTGTGTACTGGCCTTTATATTAACAAATTCTCCAAGCCAGTAGGTTTTTAAATAGTGTGGGGTTTTCTGAAGTGACCTGGGGCTGACACAGCCTCAGAGGAGGAGAAGACCAAGTAGGTGCCCTTTCCAGTCACACACCCTGTCCACTCCACTCTGAGTTGTTTCACTTTCATCTGCTTTGTACTTTAGGGTTCCACATAAGAAGATATCTTTGAAGGGAAAAACATGTTCTGCTGCTAAAAATATAAATGTTTGAAAACCAGAGCCTTAAAATAGTTTGGTAATACCTGTATTTATTTGTCTGAAAACAGATTGTTCAAACATTTTCTTTTTTAAGACTTCAGGAATAATTGTCTTGTTTCTGCTATATATACCCTTCATGGTTTCCTAGATTTGTAGTAATTTCTGCATTAGGCATGTTGATTCTTTCCAGACTAATATGCTTTCCCTCTAATAATACAATGTACTTCTATGAGGGCTCCTTACCCAGCCTTGGCTGGTCATGCATCCCATCCCATAGGCAAACTGACTCATCCGGGAATCGATATGTGGCTAAAACAACAAATTGGAATCTTTTCCTAGATCAGTATCCAAAGCAGTACTGGAAAATGAAATTATGCAGGAATGAGCAAAGCAGAGAATGGAGGAGAAAATCAGAATCCTGACGAAAAAATTGTTTGAGCTCCTGGATCCAGTTGGACCTGAAACCATGTTCATATCTGGATTCTCCCATTTTAATGAGCCAAGACTTCACCTCTTTCCTGGGTGTCTTCCAAGATTAATCCAGTTGATCTTGGTTGCTTGTATGTCTCTCTCTCTGTCATTTAAGGCTTTGCACGTTACTTGTTTGTGCACACTGAGAGTGCTATTATAAAAAAGTGTCCTTAAGTTATTCCAATTGTACACCTCATCTGTTTCCTCAACCAGGAAGCAAGCTCCTCAAGCAAGGAAGGGGCCATTGTCTCAACATTTGTAGCCTCTGAGTGAGTTTTAATGATTGAGCATTTGACTTTTCCAGAGGGTAGTAGTGCTTTTTGTTTAGGGAAATCTGAACATTTTGCCTTTTTCTTTTTAAATATATATAGAGAGACAGAGAATGCATGCAGGTGAGGGAGAGGGGAAGGGCAAAGGGAGAGGGAGGGAAAATCCTAAGCAGGCTCCATGTTCAGTGTAGAGCCCAACATGGAGCTTGATCTCACTACTCTGAGATCATGACCTGAGCCAAAATCAAGAGTCAGATGCTTACCTGACTGGGCCACCCAGGCCCTCCATTGCCTTTTAATAATACAAACAATGACAACCAGCCTTCGAAACCTCTGCCCAGTGGCCAGCTTCATGGACACATGTTGTAACCATGTCCTCAGTTCTGATCCTTACCATTTGCCTTCACATATGTACTGTTTCCATGATCTATTTTTGTCCACCAGGTCCTTTAACCTGCTTTCAGTGTGAGATGCTATATAAGAGATGAAATATTTTTGTCTTTTAGTTCCAGTGTAGTTAACGTACAGTCTTATATTAATTTCAGGTGTACAGTATAGTGATTCAACAATTCTATACATTACTCAGTGCCCATCATGATAAGTGTACTCTTTATCTTCACCTATTTCACCCATCCACTTCCTCTCTAGTAACCATCAGTTTTTTCTGTATAGTTAAGAGTCTGTTTTTTGGTTTGTATTTTTCCTTTGTTCATTTGTTTTGTTTCTTAAATTCCACCTATGAATGAAATCATACAGTATTTGTCTTTCCCTGACTTCCTTCACTTAGGATTATGCTCTCTAGATCTATCCATATTATTGCAAATGGCAAGATCTCATTCTTTCTTATGGCTGATGAATATTCCATTGTATATATACCACATGTTCTTTATCCATTCTTCCATCAGTGGACAACTGGACTGCTTCCATAATTTGGCTGTTGTAAATAATGTTGCAATAAGCATAGGGATGCATATATCATGTTTTCATATTCTGGAGGTAAATATCTAGTAGTGGAATTACTGGATCATATGGTAATTCTATTTTAAATTTTTTGACAAACCTCCATAGTGTTTTTCACAGTGGCCACACCAGTTTGTATTCCCAACAGTGCACAAGAGTTCCTTTATCTTTACAACCTTGCCAATATTTGTTGTTTCTTGTGTTTTTGATTCTAGGAATCCTGACAGGTGTGAAGTGATATCTCCTTGTGATTTTGATTTGCATTTCTCTGCATGATTAGTGATGGTGAGCATCTTTTCATGTGTCTGTTGGCCGACTCTATGTCTTTAGAGGAATGTCTGTTAATGTCTTCTGGCCATTTTTTAGCTGGATTATTTGTTTTTTGGTGTTGAGCTCTATAAATTCTTCATATGTTTTGTATGTCAACACTTTGTCACTATGCCATTTGCAAATATCTTCTGTCATTCAGAAGGTTGTCTCTTAGTTTTGTTTAATGTTTCCTTTGTTGTGCAAAAGATTTTTATTTTGACATAGTCCCAATAGTTTATTTTTGCTTTTGTTTTCCTTCTTCAGGAGACCTATCAAAAAAGGTTGCTATGAGCAAAGTCAGAGAAATTACTGCCTGACCTGTCTTTTAGGATTTTTATGGTTTTAGGTTTCACATTTAGGTCCTGAATCCATTTTGAGTTTATTTTTGTATATGATGTAACAAACTGTTCAGTTTCCTACTTTTGTGTGTAGCTGTTCAGTTTTCCCAATATGATTTGTTGAAGGGATTGTCTCTTTCTCATTACATACTCTTGTCTGTTTTGTCAAAGATTAATAGACCATATAATCATGAGTTTATTTCTGAGCTTTCTATTCTGTCCTTTTGATCACTGTGTCTGTTTTTATGCCACTACCATACCGTTTTGATTATTACAGCTTTGTAGTATAACTTGAAATCTGGGATTGTGATATCTCCGGCTTTGTTTTTCTCTTTCAAGATTACTTTGGCTATTCAAATCTAGTTCCCTACAAATTTTAGGATTGTTTGTCCTAGTTCTGTGAAAAATACTGTTGGTATTTTGATAGGGATCACATCAAATCTGTACGTAGATTGCTTTGGGTAGTAAAGACATTTTATCAATATTTGTTCTTCTAATCTATGAGCATGGAATGTCTTTCTATTTGTTTATGTTTGTTTTCAATTTCTTTCATCAGTGTTGTAGTTTCCATAATTCAGATCTTTCACTTCCTTGGTTAAGTTTATTCCCTAGGTATTTTATGATTTTTTGTATAATTGTAAATGGGATTATTTTCTTAATTTCTTTTTCTGCTCCTTCATTATTAGTATATACAAATAAAACAGATGTCTTTACATTAATTTTGTGTCCTATAAACTTGCTGAATTCATTTTTCAGTTCTAGTAGTTTTTTGGTAGAGTCTTTGGGTTTTCTGTATATAGTATCATGTCATCTACAACAGTGAAAGGTTTACTCCTTCCTTACCAATTTTGATGCCTTTTATTTATTTTTCTTGTCTGATTATTATGGCTAGGACTTGTACTATGTTGAATAAAAGTGGTAAGATTTGACATCCTTGTCTTGTTCCTGATCTTAGGGGGAAAGCTCAATTTTTCACTACTGAGTATGATGTAAACTGTGGGTTTTTCATATATGTTTCTGTTTATTGTGTTGAGGTATGTTCCCTCTAAACCTACTCTGTTGAGAGTTTTTATCATGAATGGATGCTGTACTTTTTCAAATGCTATTTCTGCATCTATTGAAATGATCATATGGTTTTTATCCTTTCTCTTGTGGATGTGATGTATCACATCTATTGATTGCAAATATTGAATCACCCTTGCATCCTAGGAATAAATTCCAGTAGATTGTGGTGAATGATTTTTTAAAATGTATTATTAAGTTTGAGTTGCTAGTATTTTTTTTTTGAGGATTTTTGCATCTATGTTCATCAGAGATATTGGCCTATACTTCTCTTTTCTCTCTCTCTCTCTCTCTCTCTCTCTCTCTCTCTCTCTTTTTGGTAGCATCTTTATCTGGTTTTGGTATCATTTAATTCTGGACTCATAGAATGAACTTGGAAGCTTTCTTTCCTCTTCTATTTTTTTTTTTTTTTTGGAATAGTTTGAGAAAAGGCATTAACTTTTAAAATGTTTGGTAGAATTTACCTGTGAAGCCATCTGGACCTGGACTTTTGTTTACTGAGAGTGTTTTGATTATTGATTCAATTTCATTGCTATGTCAAATTTTCTATTTCTTCTTGCTTCAGTTTTGGAAGGTTATATGTTTCTAGGAGTTTATCCATTTCTGGGTTTTCCAGTTTGTTGGCATATATTTTTCATAACATTCTCTCATAATCCTTTGGTTTTCTATGGCATCAGTTATTTCTCCTCTTTCATTTCTGATTCTGTTTGGGTTTTCTGCCTCTTTCTTTCTCTCTCCCTCTCTCTTTTTTTTTTTTTTTTTTGGTTTCCACTTCATTTATTTCTGTTCTAATCTTTATTGTTTTCTTCCTTCTATTGGTTTAGGGGTTTTGTTTATTTGTTTTTTTCTAGTTCATTTTGATGTAAGGTGAGATTTTTCAAGATTGTTTTTCTTGCAGTAGGCCTGTATTGTTATAAATTTCCCTCTGTAATTCATTTTTGCTGTGTTCCAAAGATTTTGGACTGTCATGTTTCATTTCTATTTGTCTCTATGTACTTTTTTTATTTCTTCTTTGATTTCTTGGTTGACCTATTCATTATTTCATGCATGTTATTTAATTTCCATGTATTTGTGCTCTTTCCAGATTTTTTCTTCTGGTTGGTTTCTAGTTTCATTGCATTGTGAGCAGAAAAGTACACAGTATAGCTTCAATCTTTTTAAATTTGTTGAGACTTGTTTTGTGGCCTAATATATGATCTATTCTGGAGAATATTCCACATCCACTTGAAAGCAATGTATATTATGCTGTTTTTGGATAGAAATTTCTGGATATATCTGTTAGATCCATATGGTCCAATGCGTCATTCAAGAAAATGCCTATGTTCTTAATTGATTTTCTGCTTAGATGATCTATCCTTTGTTAAAAATGGGATATAAAGTCCCCTATTGTGATTGTGTTACTATTGATTGCTTCCTTTATATTTCTTATTAGCTGTTTTATGTATTTGGGTGTATAAATATTTGCAATTGTTATATCCTCTTGTTGGATTGTTCCCTTTATGATTAGGTATGTCCTTCTTTGTTTCTTGTTACAATTTTTGTTTTAAAGTCTATTTTATCTTATATAAATATTGTTGCCTCAGTTTTCTTTTCATTTCCATTTGCACAATCTTGCAAATCACTTTCAATCTGTATGTGTCTTTAGGTCTGAAATGAGTGTCTTGTAGGCAAGATGGATCTTGCTTTTTAATCTGTTCCATCACCTATATCTTCTGATTGGAGTGTTTAACCCATTTATATTCAAAATAATTATTAATAGATATGTACTTACTGCCATTGTATTACTTGCTTTGTGGGTTTTCTTTGTTGTTGTTCTCTGTTTCTTTCTTCTCTTCCTCTTTACCTCATGATTTGTTGGCTTATTTAGTGATATACTTGAATTCCTTTCCCTTGACTTTTTGCATATCTATTACTGATTTTTGATTTGTGGTTTACATTAGGTTTATACATAAGATCTTATGCATATAGCAGTCTATATTAAGTTGATGGTCACCTAAATTGTTTTTTTGTTGTTGTTTTCTGATAGTCACTTGAGTTTGAACCTATTCTTTACTCCTCTCCTTCCCGCCATGTTTTAAGTATATAGTATCATACTTTATATCCTTTTATTTTGTGAATCCCTTGACTGATTTTTATAGATAGACTTATTTTTGCTGCTTTTATGCTTCCTACTTTTCTTATTTTTACTTAGGTCTTTCCTTTCCACTCAAAGAGTCCCCTTTAATATGTCTGATACAGCTGGTTTAGTAGTCATGAATTCTTTTAACTTTTGTTCATCTGGGAAGCTATTTATCTCTCCTTCTCTTTTGAATGATGGCCTTGCTGGATAGAGTATTCTAGGCTCCAGATTTCTTCCTTTCAACACTTTGCATGTATCATGTCACTTACTTCTGGCCTACAAAGTTTCTGCCAAAAAAATCAGCTGATAACCTTATAAGATTTCCCTGGTTTGTGACTTTTTTTCGTTTTTCTTGCTGCTTTTAAAATACTGTCATTTTTTGTGATTTTAATTACTACTTGTCTTGGTGTGGATCTCCTTGGCTTGATTTTGTTGGTGGATCCCTTTGCTTCCTGGATCTGGATTTCTATTTCCTTCCCCAGATTCAGGAAGTTTTCAGATATTATTTCTTCAAATAAATTTTCTGCTCCTTTTTCTCCCTCTTCTTCTAGGATCCCTATAATGCAAATGTTGCATTTGATGGAGTCACTGAGTTTTGTAACTTTATTTTTATTATTCATTATTGTTTTTCTCTCACTTGTTCAGCCTGATTGCTTTCCATTACTCTGTCCAGCAGGTCACTAGTATGTTATTCTGTTTCCTCTGGTCTACTATTTGTCCCATTTTGTGTATTTTTAATTTCAGTTGAATTCTTCCTCTCTGACTGGTTCTCTTTTATGTTTTCTATCCCTTTGTTGAGGGTCTCACTGAGGCCCTCCACTTCTTTCAAGTCCAGTGAGTATCTTTATAACCAGTAGTTTAAATTCCCTCCTTTTGATTTGGCTCTCTTGCTGTGATTTTGTCCTCTACTTTCCTTGGGACATATTCTTCTGTCTCATCATTTTGTCTAACTCTCTGTGTTTGTTTCTTTGTGTTAGAAAAGCCAATTATGTCCCCTGCTTTTGCAAGTAGTGGCCTTATGAAGAAGAGGTCCTGTAGTATCCAGCAGTGCAATGTCCCTTGTTCACCAGAGCCTGGCACTTCAGGGCTGTGTTTGCCCTATGGTTGTGGCTGAGCTGCTTTTGCCTTCAGTCCAGCTATCTGCTGGCTCTCTTTGCCTTTTGTGAGTAAGGTTTGGTCCCTGTGTTGTTAGTGAGCCAGGCTAGAGCCACCTTGGGCTTGAGTTAAGTCAGCCCAGGCATCTGCCAAAGATGCAGTAGCATAAAACTACAGGGCACTTTCCCTGTGGGATTTTTATTGGTTAATGGGGCCTACAATCAAAACACATGTCTCTCCCCACCCCAGTGCTAGGGCTGCAGTCAGATTGGTGTGAATGGTTATCTTCCCCTCTCCCAGGGCTGGAAATACTTTGTAGTGGTGCTGGCCCCTGATAAGGCTGCTTGCATGCCACCAGGCTCGTAGCACTGCTTTGGCTTGACTGTGGCCAATGGCATATTGGAGTGGACCTGCAGCTGCCCAGACAGGCCAGCCTGGCTGGAGGGGGAGTGTCTTCAGGAGAATGTGGGGGCAGGGCACACAGTTGGCAAGCTAAGAGAAGAGAGTTGGCACTCTGCTGGGTCCTGGAGGTGTCTAGGCTGGAGGGTGGGGAGAGAAAGGTGCCCGCCAGCTGCCTGCCAGCTCCCTTGTTCCTGGAGAAGTCTTTCAAAGTTCCCTGCCCCTCCATCACAGGTTCTGCGATTAGTAACCAAATCTCCCTCTTGTATACTGCAGGCAGTTTTCAAAATGCTTTTTCTATGCTGTATCTCTGCAGACTTCTTTGTTGTGCTGTATCTTTAAAGGTGAAGACTCAGTTTCTTCTCACTAACACCCCCCCCCCAACTCTCCCAGAGCTGAGCTCACTGATTTTTAAAGTTCCAGGTGTTAATCCCCACCAATTGTAGGAACTCACAGAATTAGGCCCCTCTGGTTCTTGAAGCCAAATGTTTTCCCCATACAGGTACCTCAAGCCTGAGGTGCCCAGTAAGAGGATGTTTTTCTCTCCCCTCTCCACAACTGTCCCTCCAGTGGACAGCTCTCCAAGTCCCTCTTGGTGGCCTCTTCTGTATATGTAGCCATGGACAGCATGTTCTGCCAATCTTTTGGGTCATTTTCGAGATTATTGATACTGACATGGGTGTTTTCCAGTTCTGTTGGTGGGCGGAGGCAAGCCTAAGACTTTCCCACACTGCCATCTTCCCCTCAGAATGGCTTTTGATTAAGTAATATACTTTCTTATACAATGTACAATATGAAACTGTTGATACTGTTGTTTTAGAATTGTGCATTTTCACATTTGGGAACATCTCTGATAATAGCACTCATTATCACAACTCTTCAGTAGTGAAAAGTAAGGCTCCACCCCTTGCCCTGGCATTAGGATTGCGATCTGACCCCCATCTGCCTTCCTCACTTCAGTCTCCTAATTGCTTATTCACTGGTTTTAAGAACTGGGAGTAGGGGTCACTTCCCTGGAAAGGGGCCAAATCACATCTCTGGCCTGAGGCTATAACTTAACAAAGCACACCTAGAACCCTTTATGCATGTAACTGCATGGAGATCACCGCTCTGCACTCCAGTCAAACTCTGTGACTGTTTCTCCTGTGATATTCCCCAGTTTCCAAATCTTCTGTAATTCTAGTCTCTGTGTTTGGAGTTTCTCAATTGTTACTAACCAAGTACTACTTTCTTTCTTTCTTTCTTTCTTTCTTTCTTTCTTTCTTTCTTTCTTTTCTTTCTTTCTTTCTTTCTTCCTTTCTTCCTTCCTTCCTTCCTTCCTTCCTTCCTTCCTTCTTCTTTCTTTCTTTCTTTCTTTCTTTCTTTCTTTCTTTCTTCTTTCTTTCTTTCTTCTTTCTTTCTTTCTTTCTTTCTTTCTTTCTTCTTTCTTTCTTTCTTTCAAGATTTTATTTATTCATGAAAGACACACAGAAAGAGACAGAGACACAGGCAGAAGGAAAAGCAGGCTCCATGCAGGGAGCCCGATGTGGGACTCAATCCCGGAACTCCAGGAATATGCTCTGGGCCCAAGGCAGGCACTAAACCATCGAGCCTCCCAGGCAGCCCAGTACTACCCTTTCTTATGTCATTTCTTCTTTGAAGCATTTCATTTCTTCTTTGAAGCATTTCTAATACTCCTCATCATCAACAGCAACACATATATGTCACTTACTGTGTGTGTGTGTGTGTGTGTGTATATATATGTATATATATATATATATATATATATATATATATATATATACTTACTCAATTCTCACAATAACCCTACAAGTTAATTGCTATTAGTATTCCCATTTCACAAATGAGAAAATCAAGGTACAGCAAGGTTAACTAATTTTCCCAGGGCTGCACAGCCAGTAAGTGGCAGAGAAAGGATTTGAATTTAAGCTACTTGGCTCTAGAGTCTGTGTTCTAATTTCCTATGATTACTTGAACTTCTCATGGCTCTTCTTATACACTTATATTGTCATTATCTGTGTATTCCTTCCCTTTGCTAATCTGTAAGTTCCTTGAGGATAAGGTGTAGTGAAATGTGCATAGCATTTGAAAGCAGACAGAATGAGCTTAAACATGTGATGTATGGAAATTAACTGTAATGGCACAAAGCATAAGTATTAAGAACAGTAATGTTTTGCTTTCCTTACCTTTTGTTGGCAAAAAGATTCTGTTAAGACACGTTCATTGTTCACTTCAATGTGGAATCTAAAAAATCAAACTCATAGAAACAGATTAAATTGGTCGCTGCCAGAAGCAGAGGATGGAGTGTGGAGATTGGGTGAAGGTCGTCAAAGGTACAAACTTCTAGGTATAACACAAATATGTTCTGGGGTTGTAACGTGTAATGATGACTATAGTTCACAGTGCTATATTGTATATTTGAAAGTTGCTAAGAGAGTGGGTCTGAAGAGTTCTTATCACAATAAAACTTGGAACTATGCGAAGTGACTGATGTGAACTAAACACTGTGGTAATCATTTTATAATATATACATATATCAAATCATAGTACACATCTTAAACTTATACAATGTCATATGTCAATTATATCTCAATAAAAAAAACTGAGGAGAAAGTTACAAAAAAAAAAAAAAAAAGACTGCTGTTTCATGGGATATGGGGACAGGGAACCTGCCTGGTCCAGGCCAGTGAAGGAACCTCACCAGTGGCAAAAAGGTTATCCTTTCTATTTGCTTCTTTTCAGGAAGGTTTAGGCAATCTTCTTGATTCTGGATTCTAGCAGGTTCAAGAGCTGTATGAATTTTCCCTACAGCAATAATGAAGAGAAACTGTCTTCTCTTAATCATATTCTTTTTAAAACAATATATTTTATTTATTTATTTGAGAGAAGATAGCCAGTGGGGGAGGAACAGAGGAAGAAGTAGACTCCCCACTGAGCAGGGAGCCTGATGTGGGGCTCAATCCCAGGACTCCAGGATCATGACCTGAGCCCAAGGCAGACGCTTAACCAACTGAGCCACTCAGGTATGTCTTGGTCATATTTTTACAGAATGATTAAATGGCTTCATTTTCTTCTTCTTCTTCTTCTTCTTCTTCTTCTTCTTCTTCTTCTTCTTCTTCTTCTTCTTCTTCTTCTTCTTCTTCTTCTTCTTCTTCTTCTTCTTCTTCTTCTTCTTCTTCTTCTTCTTCTTCTTCTTCTTCTTTTTTAAAGAAAGCAGACATCTGAACTCGAATGTTCCCTTAGGGCGAAGTTGTAAAGACAATAGAGACTTCCAAGGTGAGCCCTGACTGTCTCAGCAGGGAAACCTGTGAAATTCAGACAGGCTGCATCCTATATAGCTGGTGTGGGACATTACTTTGTGTTGACCTGGCCTGTTGGCTCAGAAACTGTTCAAGGAGCGTTAGAAGCCTCTGAGGATACTGAAATATTTTTAACCTCTATCTACAGAGCCAAACGAATTCCAGGAATAACACACAAAACTGAATTGGAGACCATTCTCTCAACCAGCCTAATGACTCACCGTTCCCAGCTCAAAACTTTGGAGTCATCATGGACTCTTCTATTGCACCCCATGTCCACACCATAGGAAGTCATGCTGGCTCTACCATCAATAGATGTCTAGATCTGAGTACCCTTCACCTCCTTCGCTGTTTTCACTCTGGTCCAAACCTCCATTATCTTCTACCTGAACTATTGTAGAGCCTCCTGTGAGACTCCCTTCTCCCATCTTTGTCCTCATGCAAGTTGAAGATCAGAATATGCCACCCTAAAGCATGCCACTTTGGGAGGACTACTCGAAGCTAAAGGCATTGGAGATTCAACAGATGCAGAAAGAAGTCTTCCTGGAACTTTCCTTATCTGACTAAAAGAAAAGCAGAGACTCCTGAAAGAGGACTGCCCTCAATGCCCTCTCCTGGGGATGTTTTATGACCACGTAGAAGGTGGAAAATGGGCACCCAGATGGACCTGTACAAACAAACCTTGCTAAGATAGCCCTTACCTCCCATCTCTACCATATACTACCTTCCCACAGTTTGCAACCCTGAAAAGCCTAAATAACCTTTCCCTTTGTCTTGTTATGTCTCTATGGCATATTGATCTTTGTTAAAAATGGTACATTAACTCTTAGGCTCAGCCACTTCTTTGAGTCTTCACCTTTTTCCTGTGTCTCCTAAAAATTAATATCAAGGAAAATTTGTATGCTTTTTGTCTCTTAATCTGTCTTTTGTCAGTAAAATTTGTAGGGCCAGAACCATTGAACTAAAAAAAGAGTAGAGTAGAGGAAAAAGATTTTTTTTGCTCCCCTACACAGGCCATTCTCCAGCCAGAGTGATCCTTTTAAAACTTAATTCAAATCATGTCATGTCTTTAGTCAAAACTCTGCAGTGACTCCCTATCTCACTCTGAGTGAAAGCCAACATCCTTAGGGCGGCCCATAGGCCCCATAGGATCTGGTGCCCAGACCTACCTGGCCTCCCCTCTACAACTCCTCTGTTTACCCCTTCTACCACACTAGACTCTGTGCTATTATTCAAACAGGTTTTCCACGGAAGCTTCCTTCTGCTTAGAATGTTCTTCCCCTAGAGATCTCCATGGTGCACAATCTCACCTCCTTCATATCTTTTTTCAGATGTCACCAACACAATGAGGCCCACCCTGTCCCTGCTACTAAGACGCATTCCACTCCCTGGCACTCCCAACAGCCTTGCTTTTTCTATGGGATTTATCATTTTCTAATACATTATCAAATATACTAATATATTTTTCTTATTGACTGTCTTCTCCCACTGGATTATGAACTCTACCAAGGCAGGGGTTTGATTCTGTTTTGTTTCGGTTTGTATTGCTGTATCTCTAGTACCTAGAACAGTGCCTGTTATAGAGTAGATCAGTACAGATTTGTTGAAGAGACTGTTGTTCCCTCAGAAGGGATCAATTTGCAACCAAGCCTAGAGAGTGAGTGAGTTGAATCAGGCAGTCCCCAAGGTCTTCTCAGGGCTCAGAGTTCATGATCAGTGGGATCTCATCTGTGGGCTTGATCACACTTCATGCCTGCTTCTCAGGATCAGTGACCACCATATGCTCATCATTCAGGGGAAAGATGGCTGAAATATGGTATTGCTTGTAAAGTGCAGCAATTTTCTTAAAATTGGTTAATTGTGAGCATTAGAAATCTTAGAAAATTTCAGACATCATTGTGATGGGAGTTTATAGAAGAGCCTTCATGTAGAAAGAAAAATGAAATCCTAAATTCCTTTCAAAGAAATCATCTTTCTCCTCCCTCTTTTGATTTTTAAACCCTTTAATATTATGTTCGACTTCCTAGGGAAAAAATGGGAAATTAAACAAGTCAAAACAAGTGGTCAGTTTCAGTCATTTTGATGACATTGAGATTATTTGGGGGCTCTTTCTAATACTAAAATAGGATAAAAAATTAGAAGTTTCAGCTTCAATGTATTTTCTTTGGCATCAAATAGTTTCCCTTTCCTCGCTAGAGGGGAAGAATATCCCTAGGCAGTATATCTCAAGTCTGCGAAGGTCTGGGATAGGAGTTGAAAATGTCTCTTTTGGGGCATTTAACAGCCACACTGTGTAATGAAATTTAGGAATAGGTTGGAGGGGATTGTAAAGACATGGCCCAATTTAGTCTGGATAGCTAATCTTATAAAGCATATTTTACTGATGGAATCATCAACACCTTGTGTTATGTCTGACCCTAAAGCAAAGTAGAAACACATTTCCATCCTATAGGAGAACTGCCTGTTTTCAAAGAGCCAGCTCCTGAAGGCAGGTAAAAATAGAGCCATCCTTTCATACCCACCAAGATGGCAGCCTGTGTGGGTGGAAGGTGCATTGTTAGTTGATGGCATGCGCATAGATAAAGTAACTATTTGTTAAGAGGAAAAAGAAAGCAGAGAGATACTGACAAAAAAATCCAGGGGTTCCATGGAAATGCACTTTTACTGCTTCTATTTCTCAAACTGACTTGACAGGGCTTAGCTAGAATTTGAGGAAATAGAAACCACGGCTCCGCCCCCGACCCAGGGGACTAGAGAAAAACAAAGCAAGCCATTTTGACAGTACCACATAGGATCTCTAAGGTTCTGAGACTCAAGCTTCTGTATGTTTTATGCTGAATTTTAAACTGTATTTATAATAATAACTTAGAAATAATGGCCATAATTTGTCTGTTGCTTGCTTGCTAAAGGCCAGGCAGGAAGCTAACCATCTATCTCCTTTAGCCGTCAAAATGACTAATGTAACAGGTAGTATTTCCATTCTAGAGATGAAAGCCTCCTATCTGTTAAGGTTTAGAGCGGTTAGGTTATTTGCCTGAGGTTATATAATAGAACTAAGCTTGAGGGCAGATCTACTTACCTCTGAAATTCATGATTTTAAACATCATGCCATACTGCCTAACACATTGCTTCACAACCTTTTCAGATCCAATCCCTTCGTAGCAGATAATTTAGATGTTCCTTTATTATCCTAAAATCAAATGTATAGGTATCACTACTGGCTACTTTATAATTTTGAAAAACACCCAGCCAGGAAGGGGGACCCTAGCCCATCAAGTTCCTGACCTGGCTGGGCCCTAGACTAGAAGGCAGAGGTAAATGAGTCCCTGTCCCTACCTCCAGTCCCTCCCTCACCAGCCTCACCCAGTGGTGGGATTTTTAAGAGGATTTTAACTAGTTGTGGGGAGGGAAGAGAAGGAAGGACAGGGGTAGAGGGCATGGCATGAGGACCTCCTACCCCCTTGGCCCTCTCCCCTCCTACAGGCCTACACTCCTTCAACCCCTCCTCCCCTCCTGTGTCCCTTGTAAATAGAACCAGACCGACCTGTCTACTCCTCTTCTTTCCCTGCAACCGCTCCCCCCTGCCCCCCATGTAAATAGATTGTTATAATTTTTTTCTTAAAAAAATGTCAATTCAAAAAAAAAAAAGTCAATTCACACCGTCCAACCTAGCCTGTCTCCATTCTACAGCTGTGTCCCCTCTCCTGTCCTCTGCCCCTGAAGTCTCCTCCCTCCTCTCCCCACCCTGGAGGGCTGAGGGGGTTGGAGCGGGGAGCTCCTGATGTCTTGGTTTCCACAGTAAGGTTTGCCTGGGTACAGACCTCCATTCAATAAATTATTGGCATGAAAAAAAAAGTTACTCTTCAGGTGTCCCACTCCATCTTTCCTCACATCCAGTAAACTGAGGCAGATGAAGCAAGCATACTCATGTTCTCCTGAGACTGAGGATGGACGCTCGTGAAACACACACGCACACACACACATACACACTTGCCCTTTATCAGCTTAGGCCATTCTGGCTGATTGATTAACTGACTAAAGGTATATTCACCCCAATATAAGTTACCAGATGTAATAACTTATACTCCAGAGTCATTGATTACCTTAATGTCTACATCTGCTGCAGTCCATCTAATTGGTGTGGAAATTTGCTTTTTAAAAAGTCTAAAAGTAATAGATAAGTACAAGATAGACTTGTAAACATAATGTAGTTATAATACTAGCTAAGGGTCGAGGGAGCACCACTTCCATTCCATTCCTTTCTGTTCTTGGATATCCTAGACTACATAGTTATTGCTCCTCAAATATTGTGTGTGATTCACTGTCATTTTTCAGCCTTTCTTTTAGCTAAAACTGGGCTGTGTGACTAATTTTGCCTAAGGCTGGGAGCAGAAATGATGTACGTCACTTCTAGTATGAGTCTTGAACAACAGCTGTGAGTTCTACATTCTCTCTCCTCTGCCGCAGCAGAGAAGGAAGCTGAGTATTCTAGATGGCTCGGCTACAAGGTGGCAGATGGAGCCTCCAAACCTGAGTGACAATGCAGCGGAGTCCCCAACCCACATTGCACATTTAGCATGAGCAAAGAAGAAAGTAGACAAAAATAAAACCTACTGAAATTTGCGATTTCGGTTTTAACTTCCTGGGCCACCATGCCTGATATATGCACTTTGTTAATAATTAGAATAAGTAAGAAGGAGCTAGTGTCCTGGATTCCTTCTTCCCTACTGTACTTTCGTTCCTACTGCACATTGCCTATCCTTCATATGATCTATGCTTTTGAGTCATGTTCTATGGAGAAATGTTAAAATTGACAGTAAATTTGATTTGAAATATCATCTTAAAGAAATATGTTTTATATTTATGGACTAATTATTAGTTTTACAAAGCATCTTAATTTATGCCATTTATTATTGGCTTTGATGGAAGGGGAAGGTACAATTCGTTTTTAAGAGGTTATTAATGTTTAATAGCCTGTCTTGAGAAAGGCTACAACATTTTCAAGTAATTTACCTTATGGCAAAATTATTCAAATGTCTTCAAACTCAAAATTTTTTCAGTGACTTTATTTATTTTTTTACACTTGTTTTTATTGGAGTTTGATTTTCCAACATATAACACCCAGTGCTCATCCCATCAAGTGCCCCCTTCAGTGCCTGTCACCCAGTCACTGCATCCCCCCACCCATCTCCCCTTCCACTACCTCCCAGAGGTAGGAATCTCTCATGTTCCATCACCCTCACTGATATTTCCCACTCAGTTCCCCTCCTTTCACCTATAATTCCTTTCACTATTTTTTATATTCCCCGTATGAGTGAAACCATGTAATGATGATTGTCCTTCACCGATTGACTTACTTCGCTCAGCATAATACCCTCCAGTTCCATCCACGTTGAAGCAAATGGTGAGTGTCCGTCCTTTCTGATGGTTGAGGAATATTCCACTGTATACATAGGCCACAGCTTCCTTATCCATCATCTGTCGATGGACACCGAGGCTCCTTCCACAGTTTGGCTATTGTGGACATTGCTGCTATAAACATCGGGGTGCAGGTGTCCCGGAGTTTCACTGCATCTGTATCTTTGGGGTAAATCCCCAGCAGTGCAATTGCTGGGTCGTAGGGCAGATCTATTTTTAACTCTTCAAGGAACCTCCACACAGTTTTCCAGAGTGGCTGCACCAGGTCACATTCCCACCAACAGTGCAAGAGGGTTCCCCTTTCTCCACATCCTCTCCAATACTTGATGTTTCCTGTCTTGTTATTTTTCACCTTTCTCACTGGTGTGAGGTGGGATCTCATTGTGGTTTTGTTTGTATTTCCCTGATGGCAAGTGATGCGGAGTATTTTCTCATGTGCTCGGTGGCCATGTGTAGGTCTTCTTTGGTGAAATTTCTGTTCATCTGTTCTGCCCATTTCAGATTGGATTGTTTGTTTCCTGGGTGTTGAGTTTAATAAGTTCTTCATAGATCTTGGGTACTAGCCCTTTATCTGATGTGTCATTTGCAAAGATCTTCTCCCATTCTGTAGGTTGGCTTTTAGTTTTGTTGACTGTTTCTTTTGCTGTGCAGAAGCTTTTTATTTTGATTAAATCCCAATAATTCATTTTTGCTTTTGTTTCTCTTGCCTTCATAGATGTATCTTGCAAGATGTTGCTGTGGCCAAGTTCTAAAAGGGTGTTACCTGTGTTCTCCTCTAGAATTTTGATGGATTCTTGTCTCACATTTAGATCTTTCATCCATTTTGAGTTTATCTTTGCGTCTGGTGTAAGAGAATGGTCTAGTTTCATTCTCCTGCATGTGGTGGTGCAATTTTCCCAGCACCATTTGTTGAATATTAGTTGACTATAGAGTTGAGGGCTCATTTCTGGATTCTCTATTCTGTTCCATTGATCTATGTGTTTGTTTTGTGCCAGTACCATACCATCTTGATGATCACGGCTTCGTAATATAGCTTGAATCTGGCATTGTGATGCCCCCAGCTCTGGTTTTCTTTTTCAATATTCCCCTGGCTATTCGGGGTCTTTTCTGATTCCACACAAATCTTAAGATGATTTGTTCCAACTCTCTGAAGAAAGTCCATGGTATTTTGATAGGGATTGCATTGAACGTGTAAATTGCCCTGGGTAACATTGACATTTTCACAATATTAATTCTTCCAATCCATGAGCATGGAATATTTTTCCATCTCTTTGTGTCTTCCTCAATTTCTTTCAGAAGTGGTCTGTAGTTTTTTGGGTATAGATCCTTTACCTCTTTGGTTAGGTTTATTCCTAGGTATCTTATGCTTTTGGGTGCAATTGTCAATGGGATTGACTCCTTAATTTCTCTTTCTTCAATCTCATTGTTAGTGTAGAGAAATGCCACTGATTTCTGGCCATTGATTTTGTATCCTGCCACACTGCCAAATTGCTGTATGAGTTCTAGCAATCTTGGGGTGGCTTTTGGGTTTTCTATGTAGAGTATCATGTCATCTGTGAAGAGGGAGAATTTGACTTCTTCTTTGCCAATTTGAATGCCTCTATTTCTTTTTGTTGCCTGATTGCTGAGGCTAGGACTTCTAGTATTATGGTGAATAGAGTGGTGAGAGTGGACATCCCTGTCTTGTTCCTGATCTTAGGGGAAAGGCTCTCAGTGTTTCCCCATCGAGAATGATATTGGCTGTGGGCTTTTCGTAGATGGCTTTTAAGATGCTGAGGAATGTTCCCTCTATCCCTACACTCTGAAGAGTTTTGATCAGGAATGGATGCTGTATTTTGTTAAATGCTTTCTCTGCATCTATTGAGGAGATCATATGGTTCCTGTTTTTTCTCTCGTTGATGTGCTCTATCATGTTGATTGCTTTACAAGTGTTGAACCAACCTTGCATCCCAGGGATAAATCCTACTTGGTCATGATGAATAATCTTCTTAATGTTGTTGGATCCTATTGGCTAGTATCTTGTTGAAAATTTTTGCATCTGTGTTCATCAGGGATATTATTCTATAATTTTCCTTTTTGGGGTCTTTGTCTGCTTTTGGAATCAAGGTAATGCTGGCCTCATAAAATGAGTTTGGAAGTACTCCATCCCTTTCTGTCCTTCAGAACAGCTTTAGAAGAATAGGTATTATTTCTTCTTTAAACGTTTGGTAGAATTCCCCTGGGAAGCCATCTGGCCCTGGACTTTTGTGTCTTGGGAGGTTTTGATGACTGCTTCAATTGCCTCCCTGGTTATCAGCCTGTTCAGGTTTTCTATTTTTTCCTGTTCCAGTTTTGGTAATTTGTGGTCTTCCAGAAATGCATCCATTTCTTCTAGATTTCCTAATTTGTTGGCATATAGCTGCTCATAATATGCTTTTAAATCGTTTGTATTTCCTTGGTTTTGGTTGTGATCTCTCCTCTTTCGTTTGTGAGTTTTTAAATTTGTGTCTTTTCTCTTTTGTTTTTAATAAGACTGTATAGGGGGTTATTTATCTCATTAATTTTTTCAAAGAGCCAGCTCCTGGTTTTGCTGATCTGTCCTACAGTTCTTCTGGTCTCTATTTCATTGGGTTCTGCTTAAATTTTTATTGTCTCTCTTCTTCTGCTTGGTGTAGGCTTTACTTGCTGTTCTTTCTCCAGTTCCTTTAGATGCAAGGTTAGCTTGTGTATTTGAGTCTTTTCCAATTTTTTGAGGGAGGCTTGTACTGTGATGTATTTTCCTCTTACGGCTTTTGCTGTATCCCAAAGATTTTGAACGGTTGTGTCTTAATTTTCATTAGTTTCCATGGATCTTTTCAATTCTTCTCTACCTTCCTGGTTGGCCCATTCATCTTTTAGCAGGATGCTCTTTAACCTCCACGTGTTTGAGTTTCTTCCAAATTTCTTCTTGCGACTGAGTTAGTTTCAATGTATTATGGTCTGAAAATATGCAGGGGACAATCCCAATCTTTTGGTATCAGTTAAGACCTTATTTGTGACCCAATATGTGGTCTATTCTGGAGAAAGTTCCATGTGCACTTGAGAAGAATGTGTATTCAATTGCATTGGGATGGAAAGTTCTGTAATATCTGTGAAATCCATCTGGTCCAATGTATCATTTAAGGCCTTTGTTTCTTTGGAGATATTGTGCGGAAGATCTGTCATTTGCAGACAGTGCAGTTTTGAAGTCTCCCAGTATAAGTGTATTATTATCTAAGTATGTCTTTATTTTGGCTATTAACTGACTGATATACTTGGCAGCTCCCACATTAGGGGCATAAATATTCATGATTGTAAGGTCCTCTTGGATACATCCTTTAAATATGATATAGTGTCCCTCTTCATCTCTTACTACAGTCTTTGGGATCAACTTTAATTTATCTGATATGAGGATTACTACCCCTGCTTTCTTTTGAGGACCATTTGAATGGTAAATGGTTCTCCAACCTTTCATTTTCAGGCTGGAGGTGTCCTTGGGTCTAAAATGAGTCTCTTGTAGACAGCAAATAAATGGGTCTTGCTTTTTTATTCAGTCCAATACCCTGGGTCTTTTTATAGGATCATTTAGCCCATTCATGTCCAGAGTTACTATTGAAAGATATGGATTTAATGTCATCGTAATACCTATTCATTCCCTGTTTTTGTGGATTATGTCTTTGGACTTTCTCATTCTTTATGGGGTCCCCCTTAATATTTCTTGCAGAGCTGGTTTGGTGGTCACATATTCTTTCAGTTTCTGCCTATCTTGGAAGCTCTTTATCTCTCCTTCCATTCTGAATGAGAACTTTGCTGGATAGAGTATTCTTGGCTGCATTTTCTTCTCATTTAGGACCCGGAATATATCCTGCCAGCCCTTTCTGGCCTGCCAGGTCTCCGTGGAGAGGGCTGCTGTTAGTCTAATATTTCTCCCCATGTAAGTTAGGGATCTCTTCTCTCTTGCTGCTTTAAGTATTTTCTCTTTATCTTTGGAATTTGCAAGTTTCACAATTGATTTTTGGGGGGATCTCTATCTCCTGGATCTGAATGCCTGTTTCCCTCCCAAGTTAGGGAAGTTCTCAGCTATGATTTGTTCAAATATGCTTTCTGGTCCTCTGTCCCTCTCGGCACCCTCTGGAACCCCAATCAAACATAGATTTTTCCTTCTGAGGCTGTCATTTATTTGCCTTAGCCTTTCCTCATAAGCTCTTAATTGTTTTTCTCTTTTCTCCTCAGCTTCCTTCGTTGCCATCAACTTGTCTTCTATGTCACTCACTCTCTCTTCCACCTCATTAACCTTAGCAGTTAGAGCATCCAGTTTGGATTGCATCTCATTAAACCTATTTTTAATTTCGACCTGATTAGATCTCAAATCTGCAGTAACAAAGTCTCTAGCTTCCTTTATGCTTTTTTCCAGAACCACCAATAGCTTTATAATTATACTTCTGAATTGGCTTTCTGACATCGAATTGAAATCCAAATTCTGTAACTCTGTGGCAGAGAGTACTGTTTCTGGTTCTTTCTTTTGTGGTGAATTCTTCCTTCTAATCATTTCATCCAGTGCAGAGTGGCTCTGTGAGTGGGCTGAGTCAAGAATATCAACCACTGGCCTAAGTAAATTCCACCCTAGATGATTCTGAGGAGTGTTCAGAGTCCAGAAAATAAATGAAAAAAGAAGAACAGAAAAAAATAAAACAACCACTAAAGTGAAAAACAAATTTTAAAACAAAGTACTAAAAATAAAAAACCAAAATCCAAAATCAAAAAAGAAGAAAAAAGAAAAACAAAAAAATAGTAAAGAAAAAGGAAAAAGAGAGAGAGAAAAAAAGAGGGGATTGGTGGTGGTGAGGAAGTGGTAGTGGAGGGAGAATGTAGTGTACCTGAGAGGCCCTGGAGGGTGATCCTCTTGGTTCTGAGTGTATTAAGTTCTGTATGTTAGAAGATCCTCAGTCCCAAATTTCTATAAACCAGCAATACTTGTAGAGAGCCCCAACAGCGACCACCAAAACATAAACAAGGTAAAAGAGGGGGGCTGAATAGGAATGAAGGGAAAATATAATCTCACAGAATGGACCGGCAGGGTGTTCCACTTGGTTCGGGGTGCAGCTTGGTCATGTTTTAGAAGGTATGAACTTCTGCCATTGTAGAACAAAACGACGCAGGGAAAAGAAAGAAAACAAAACAAAACAACCATGTCTCATATATCTCCCAAAATTAAATTGAGTACGTTGAAAGGAATCTAAAAGTGGAAAATATATCTAGGACCTATAATTGTAGAAATATGGAAGTCAAAAAGGAAGAAATTTAAAAATGAAAAGGTGGTAAAATATTGTAGTTAAGGTGGGAAAAGAGAAAGAATACTGGAAATTTTTAGTCTGATATAAAAATGAGTTGTAACGGAAAAAGGGGAAAAATTTTTAAAAAGAGGGGGACCCTCTAGTTCTATATACTATCAATCCCTGGACTTCCCCTGGAGCTCTCCAGGGCTGCTTGGTGGAGAACTTGCTCTTCCCCTGTCCTTGCAGCTGGTCTGGGGGAGGGGCTGCTGTACTGATGCTCAGGTGTGTGCACCTGGGGGAGCTGCCCTGCCCACTGCCGGTGCCGGGCTCAGTGGGAGCTGTTGACCCCCTGAGGCCTCTGTCTCCTGGTGGCCCCCCCTCCCAGGCAGATGGTGACACCAGGAAGAGCAACAGTGGCTGCGGCCAGCTCTCCAGCCCTGGGGTCAGCTCCCCCAGTAACCACCGCAGCTCCCAGTCCACACTGGCCTGGGTGCTCCTGGGCTGCGGGGGTGCTGATCTGCACAGCCTGGGGGCGTCGGGAGGGTCCTCACGGTCCTGTGCCCTCCCCCCGCCGCCTCCCCCTGGGGCGCCCTGAAGTGGGAGGGTCCTTGCCATCCGGTGCCCTACTCCCTCTCCCTTCTCCCGGGGGCCCCGGTGGTAGGAAGGTCCTCGCTGTCCTGAGCCCTCCCCTTTCCCCCTACCCCACCTCCCCCCGGGGGTGTGGGGGCCGCGCAGGATCCCGGCTGTGTCCCCAGCGCCCTGGGATCCGCGGCCTGTGCTGCAGGACCCGCTCCCAGGCCGCCTCTCCGTGGGGATCAGGGCTCAGCCACCTCCTCCCGGAGGCCCCCCGACCCACCGGCTGCTCCCCAACGTCCCCACTGAGCCCTTCTCTCTGGAGTGCAGGGCCGGCCTCCCTGCACGTCGCAGGTGGGAGCGGCAGGTGGCCCGGGGTGGGAGGACCCCGCTCGGCGCCAGCTTAAGCAGTATCTCTTCAGTGACTTTAATAAGCAATTTTACACGTAAACTACAGAATATACCATAAAACTATGAATATAGTTGTTTTTATGTGAGATCATTTTTATTTCCTTTTGGAGGTAGTTTTTTCTGTGATGCTTAAAGCAGTGTGACCCGATGGAAAGAACATGAGCTTTGGAGTCCATATTAAATAGACGTTAGGAAGAAATAAGTGAATTTTCTTTTTTAAGAGGATTTATTTATTTATTTTAGAATGAAAGAGAGAGCATGAGCAGGAGGGTCAGAGGAAGAGGGAGACAGCCTCCAGGAGACTCTCTACACTCAGCATGGAGCCTGGTGCCAGGCCTGATCTCATGACCCTGAGATCACGACTTGAGCTGAAACCAAGAGTGGCCCCTCACCTGATTGCACTCCCCAGACCCCCCTAATTTATTATATACCTGAAGAGTCCATGGGTTCTTTGGGTTCAGGGATGTCTGGATTTAGATACTTAAAGGACATCATTAAGACCAGTGTCTCCATCTCTCATCTCTGCTTTCTCCTCCGTCCAATGCCCTGTTAGTAGGCCCTCTCCTCTCGGTAGTAACAGGTTACCAGCCATTGTGCCTTCAAATTCCCAGGGCAACAGAAAAGAGAAAAAAATTCCTTTTTATTTTCTCCTGGAAAAGCCATATATTTCTCTCTGATAGGCTATGGCCATGTCATATGACGCCTCTGGCCCGCGTGCCCTGGAGGTCATGGCTGACTTGGTCAGTGTGCCTGGGTCTCTCCAGCCCCGGAGCCACGGAGTCGGCCCAGCTACAAGAGGCACGAATGCTAGACCTGCAGTCACGTCGGAGTTTACAGCCTCTCGGCACGTCACCATCTCACTGACTTTGGGTAAATTATTTATCCTTTCTGATCCTGAGGTTTTCCATCCGTACCCTGGGATAAGTGGTGGAGAATGCTGGCTGTCCAGTGGCCTTGCAATGATGTACTGGACAGAACGATGCCAAATCCCTTATGCACTGGGACGGCAGAGGGGACACAAGAAATGGCAGCCTGAATTCAGTTCTCTTGATATTAAATAACTACAGGAAATATTGCACTGTTACGATTGCCAGTGTTGGGGAAAACCTTTAGGGCCTGGCTTTCTTCCTGCCTTGACTCTGCACACTTACAGGGAATCTCCTTGCTCTTTCCGTCCCCGAGGCGATGGATGTCACTGACATTACTAACGTGCACACCTGCATTAACTGCGTCAGAGCAGCTGTGTTTATTATCATAATTCACCAACCTTTCCACAGTAATTTCTCGCTCATTATTGAGAGGTGGAGAATTCTGTTTTACTTGATTATAAATATACCTCTATAATTTCATCATGAAAAAATTAACTTGACATTAAACCCTCCAGAGCATTCACTGTCTTTCTCTGGCTCCGTTGGCCTCCAGCTTTATCTTCAGCATTGTCTTGTTTTTCTACTGAATGTATAATTTGAGACCTAACCAGAAACTGCCATTCCACTGGGCCTGATAGTTTATTAATAATAATGAGCTAATTTTTATAAAGTTATCCCTATCACTGAGTTTTTTAAAATAGGATTTTAGTAGTTCCTCTTTAATCTTCAAAGTGTAGATTAGAGTTTCTTCTGAAACTTCATAGCTATCCAATGCAAAAACATTTAACTATATCCAACTACAGCCATTAATTTTTTTAAAAGATTTTATTTATTTATTTATTTATTTATTTATTTATTTATTTATTTATTTAAGGGAGAAAGAGCACCAGTTGGGGTCGTTGGGGAGAGGGAGAAGCAGACTCCCTGCTGAGTGCAGAGCCTGAGGTAGGGCTCCATCCCAGGAATCGGATGATGCCCAATTCAGGTGCTTAACGTATTGGTCACCCAGGAGATACAATAACCATTCATTTTTAGGGACCTGAGCCCAATTCATGGTGCTTAACGTATTGGTCACCCAGGAGATACAATAACCATTCATTTTTAGGGACCTGAGCCCAATTCAGATGCTTAACGTATTGGTCACCCAGGAGATACAATAACCATTCATTTTTAGGGACTTGCTTCCATCTCATCCTGCTGGGGTGGATAAGAGAACAAGGGTAAAACTACAGTCTGCCTCCCTCCTATTTCCTCACAGCTAAGCTTCAAGATGTGATTCAGGTGCCAGTCGGCTGCACTCATGATTTGGGATATGGCAGTGAAGAGGATGCTACATTTCTGCTGCTTCTGATGGCAAGCTCAGGTTGGAGGGCTCATGGTCCTGGTTTCCAGTTAGAAGGTCATTGGGTTTGGGGAGGTAGGGCATGAGGCATCCATTTTTCTCATGTGCATGGTCATGGTGGCAGCCTCACAATTTTAGATTGCCATCTGATTGTGTCAGTGACAGCATTGCTCTGGAGCTGGTGGCTATCTGATTGTAGGAGAGACAGCAGATCTTGGGGGGCCCTATTGTATTGGGTGATTTGAAGAATTGTCCCTGAAAACTCATCCATGAGTCTCTTTAACCATCTCAAGGATTCTGAAGCCACTTAATAGATTGTAGTAAATTCCATCTTGCTTAAACTAGTAACAGAGGATATGTTCTCTGCAACTTAACTCTCAAATTTTATTAAAAATTTATCTTCAGTTCTCTTGTTCCTTCAGCTATCAAATTGCAGCTTGAGATAGGAATTGATATAGCTCTTTCTTAAAGAGTAAGAAAAATTTCTTTTATATAACTATAATCACAAGTTCCCTTCTAATTTCAAAATTTCTGATCTTTGTAGACTTCTCTCTCTCTTTTTAAAGATTTTATTTATTTGAGAGCGAGTGAGAATCAGAGTATGAGCACACACAGAGGGAGAGGGAGGAGAGAAGCAGACTCCCTGCTGAGCAGGAGCCTAATGTGGGGCTTGATTCCAGTACCCTGGGATCATGACCTAAGCTGAAAGCAGATGCTTAACTGACTGAGCCACCTAGGGGCCCCTCTCTGTAGACTTCTTAATGATAATGTGAATGTATAGGAGTTTTAAAGGAAAAAAAATAGATCAGTATATTTGTGAAAAGGTGTTTGTGAAATGGCATTAATTAGAGGTGATCATATCAGGTACTACTAAGATATTTGAATAAGATATTGAATTTTTAAGTCCAAATTCTACAATATTTAAATCATAAAGAATGAATCTATCATTTTTCAGTGCAATAGTTGACTTTCCAAAAATGTGTCAATGGCAATAATGTGTCTAAAATTGGCAATTTTAATGATGTAACTAAACACGGCAAAGGTCAGAAGGAGGAAGTTCAGGAAAGGTTGTTGAAGAAATATATTGATATGTATGTTTTTGCAAAAGCTCTGGGTATTAGTTCAAAGGAGAAATCCTATTTGTACATCAACCCTAAGAAGCTTTAAAACTGATAAATGATGCCCCAAAGACCAGACTAAGCTCCACACAGAAACTGGAGAGATAAAACTAATGCCATCCAATGTGTAGTCCCGTGTTGATCGTTCACCCTGAAATAGGAAAAGATTGAGGATTCTGAGCACTCTTCAGAATTTCTCATCTATAGCAAAGATCCTTTCTCGTGTGGTATTAGGGGGTGTCATTTGATTATGCTCTCACCCACTTGTGGGGAATTTCTCCCAATTTCCATGAGGCTAAAGAGACTAATAGAAAAGGAGAAAAGCAATTACCATTAGACAAAATCTAGTCACTAGCTGCCGACACTGTGTCAGCTCTGTAATGAGAGGAAGAGAGAGAAACGGGATGAGGTTCTAGAAGCCAGGAAGAGAAGTAAATGCAGCAGTTCACAGACCATTATGTGATCTTGCGGGAAATTCAGTAGACATGTGAGAATCAGAAAAATAAGAAGATGCCCTCCTTTCAAGAAGATAATAGTAAAAGCGTGATGGGGCAGTAGCTAAAGCACTGTGTTATGTAAATTTGAGCGTGTTCCTTCAGGGAGAAGAAGCAGTGAAGAAAGGGATAATAGACATACAAGTGCAATGAGGATGAAAAATATTTCTATGAGAGTATTACTCTCTTTTTTTTTTCACTCAACCTTCAGTGTCAAATGTGGGTGCGACCTGCTTCTTGTCCCTACTACTGACACATATCTGGACATTGTTATATAGGTTGGGCAAATTGGGTAGGAAAACTCAAGAAACTGTGGTGAGGGATTGTGTTTTGTATGCATGAATGAGAGAAAAAAGAGGGAGAAGAGAAGAAAACCATACAAATGGGGAAAACTAAAAGAATATTGGTAAAGAGCAGAGGGGAAAAGAGAAAGTTTAAAACACAGTATATAAAAAAAAAAATAAAAAAAAATATAAAAAAAAAAATAAAAAAAAATAAAACACAGTATAGTGTGGGGGAAAGGAAGAGGGATTTCAAGAAAGATTGCCATGGATTGTATGTCCTTGCAAATTCTTTGATGGATACAAGTAAAGAGTAGAATTACTGCAAGCTTTTAGCGAAGGACTCTAGGACAGAGAATGTATGAGCCATGTCACTGAACTAAGTCTCTGGTAGTGTTCTAGTTACTAATGCAGTAAAATAGCCCAAAACTTAGTGGTATATGATAGTCAAAAATCTACTAAGGCTTTGTGGAAACTGTACTGCTGAAAAAACTATGAACTTCGAACAAAAAAAACTTTGACTATTGCAGTTTTAAAACAACTTTGAGTCTCTAAGCTTGTACTAGCTTGAAATGGGCTATATGGCTTTCTAGAAGGGTATCATCCTTGATGCCTATTTCAGACGTGGCCATGGAAGATGATAGACAAGAAAGAACTTCCTAACGGGAAGATCCGGGGACAGTGAAGAATCATAGGTATAGGAGTGCTGATGATACTGACTTCACCTTTAGCCACGCATCTTACCCGTTTTCACTGGATGACCTCTTGGGGCTCCATGTTCCAGGCCCCTTGGAGATTAACACTGTGCCTTAGAAATGTCTGCCAAGGCTGGCTTAGGGGGAGGTTTGCTCTGGCCTTCCATGAATCTATTAGAAATAACATGGTCTTACCCCCACCCCAACCCCACCAACACACAGGTGGTACCATAGGCTCTAATTAAAGATTAGCTGTCAGGTGCATGCAAACCTGTTGATCTCACTAAAATGCCCTTCTGTGCATTCCCTTGTTCGATAAAATCTGTAGACAAAGGTCTGGACTTTGCAGACCTTTGAGAACAGCTTTGAGTTGCTGTGGATTATCCTGTACCAGATGTCCCCTTAATAAGTTACCCTGAGTAACTCGTATACTGGATGGAGTAGCCTGCTTTGTTCTCTTATCTCCAAATGTCTTCTCAGTTGGCAGGGATGCCTTACTGTTCCTCCCCTACCTTCTAACAGTGGGCAAGGGAGATCCTTCCAGAATGTAGAATCTGAGTCAAATCAAGGGGAATAACCTAAGTCACAAGATATCTCACAGATATATGCAGGATTTTATCATTGCTGTGGACCACAGACCACTGCATGTTTTCCACTCTTTTCTTTTCTGGATAGGAATTTTATTACAATTACTCTGTCCCTGATCAACTATTATATTTTGGTGAAGGGGAAATGGAGTGGCAGAAAGTCAGTCTTTTTAATTCAAAGGCAACCACTAACCAGAAAAACTAATATTGGACTGGAAAGTGAGCAAGAAATAAAATTTTAATGCATCAGGCCACTAGAATTTTAGGATTTATTTGTTCAGCAGCTAATGTTAATTTAATTAATATAATGAGTATGGTAGACACATGAAGAAATCATTGATCTGTCTCTGTGATTGGTTTGGCTTTCCACCTAATGGTCCAAGGCCAAAAAAAGACAGCAGTGTCTTTATATTTATATAAAATGAATATGAAGATTAATTAGATTTATTTGTTTGCAAGCTTTATTTCCCCCTGTAAACAATAATGCAACTTACGTCAAATTGTTAAATTCTTAAATTCCTATATTAACATGATATACTCAATGACTTAATTTGTTCTATTTTGTGAAACTTGAGTATGTGAATCATATGAGCTTAAAGCAACATTTCTAAGCACAAAATGAAGAAAATGTTTGATCATAACAAATGAATGTTCATTCTAGAAACAAATCTCATTTTGTTATTAGTAGCATCCTTTCTATTCAATTACCATGATACAGATTGATTTTTATCAATCCTTTTAGCTCCCTTCCTGGAAACTCTAATGTCCCATCTTTGGGCTGTTGCACATTTATCTACTTTTCCCAGTGCCTAACCAGACGCCTTACATATAATAAGAGCCTAATTTATATTTTGGAAACTGAACTGATTTTGAAAAATAGGAAATTATAGGTGATATGGGACAAGAAATAGGAAAATAGAGGTAATAACAATTTTATTGTTTTCCTGGAAAAGTCATTTTAAAATTGAAAAGACATTTTTGCTGATGATTCATTTGAGACTTCTCTTCCATTTCATCCCATTAATTCCCTGGACGTTTTTAGTTTCATAATTTAGTATTTACAAGTGCATGGATATTGAATAATGATGAAAGCTTTTAACTGGCCTTTTACTATATTAAGATCTTGTAGGTGAATAAAAGTTATTTGATTTTAAAAATAAACATCATCATTAAAATCACTGAAAATACTAATACCACATTTTGTCTTCTTAGGCCATTTTGGGATCTTTTCTAGTCCTCATTCCTCAGAGCAGCCATTAACAATACCATTGAACAGAACAGGAAGCCAAGGTTCAAATGATTTATTCCATGCCATTTTGCAGCCGCAGCAAGGTGAGGCTGAGAGATTGAGGCTCACTAGGGCAGTGCTCCTCTGCCTCCTCCTCTCCCCGGAGCCGCCTGATGCCTGACAGCTGCATTAACTCACCGGGGTCTTTTAGTGCAGTGAAAGATGATTTGCATTTCTCAGCAGGTCTGGTGCATCAACAGCTGCCCTTTTGGCCTTAAAATTTGAAAGTACCTTGCAAGTACCTGCCTTCCTGTGAGCGGCAGGTGCTGGAAGAACAGAGCAGGACACATGTCTGCATTACAAGGCCCAGCCTCCCACCCACATGCTCGGTATATTCTTTCAGCTAAGCCGTCTCCCATATTACAACAGATTGAGTCACCACTGTGGAGTGTTTTCACTATGCCCCGTGCGAGGACTATCCCATAACAATTCCTCTGTCTCTCCTTCACACAAGCTAAAATACCGTCTTCTGCCAAGAAGCTTCATCTTGCCTCAAAGGGCAATCATGAAGTGACTGACCATGGCAAGGCCATTGCTGTAGACTCAGTGTTTGGGTCCTTCCTGGTTGCCAGTGTTGAAGCTCTAATCCCCAGGGTGGTGGTGGTATTCGGAGGTGGGGCTACTGAAAGGAAGTTACAGGTTAGAATGAGGTCATGGGGCGAAGCCCCTATGGTGGCTTTGGTGCCCTAGGAAGGGACGGAGGGCCTAGAGCTCGTTCTGCCTTGCGAGGACCGAATGAGAATCTGTAACCAGCCTTCTGTTAGCATTGTTCCCAGCGTTTAGGCTGCTGTGTTTGTCCACCAAGAGTATTATCCTGTAAAATAAGGTGATTGGGAGGGCCTCCATGGCAAGAGATACTGGGTAAGGCATTTAAATAGAAGGCAGCTCCCTCTTTTCTAAAGGATAATTTTGGAGGGAAAACTGAAAAGCTTTTGAAATTTTCAGATTCTTGGTGTTTGATGAAAGAAATCTGGACTACGGCCAGGAAATAAAAACATTTCAAAAGCATCCCGTCTGATTCTGATCAGCCATCTGAAACCGAAGTATAGCACTCATGTTTCTCTGGTGCTCCCACTGTTACCAGTTTGGTATAAATAACTTCCAGGCTTTACACCATGCTAATGGGAATACATAGATAATTGTTTGGAGTTGTTTGATAATATTTTTAAAAAACATAATATGATAAATTAGTCTTTTTATTTAACTTAATATTTTCTCAGGGACTCACCTTCAGCATATTTACACACACACACACACGTTTCTTAGTAGTAGCATTATTGATATTTGGGTCAGATAATTTTTTGTTTGGGGTGGCTATCCTGTGCATTGTAAGATGCTAAGTGAGCTCCTTGGCCTCTACCCACTAGATGTCAACAGTATGCAGCCTCCCGTTGTGACAATAAAAAATATCCCCAGATATTGCCCAAAGCCCTTTGGGGAACAAAATCATTCCTGGATGAAAACCAGTAATATGGACTAGTGTGTTCAACCATTCCTCCATCAATGGCAATTCAGGTTATTTTCTGGCATGTGTCTTCTCCCACTTGGCAATACAAATCCCCATACAGGTGTTTTAAACAACATTGTTTATGTTTCTATAATAGGGTAGATTCCCGCAAACGAGATTACTGGCAAAGTTGATAGGCATTGTTAAATTACTTTCCTGGTTGCCTGCAGCAATTCACATTCCCACTCCAGTGTCTGCAAGTGTCCCTCTACCCTCCCCAGCACTGGATATTGCCCATTTTTTGTTTAATTTCTTATTTGCTGGTCAGACGCATAAAAACATGGTGCCCCAATGTTGCTTTGACTTTCCTGGCCACTTGTGAGCACGTTGTCACTTACTTGGTAATCTTTTGCTCTTCGTGTTCCATGAAACCTTTCAAGGACTTGGACTATTTTTATGGATTATCTGTGTTTTTTTTTTTTTTATATTCACCAATTTGTTGGAGTTCTTTATTAAGGATAGTAGTTCTTTTCCATAAATCCCAGAATTGGTTTGTTTAGTTGGCATTTTTTTCCATTTCCCATTTAATGTAAGTAAAATAAAAGGTGGAAGTGCCTTGCTCAAAATAACACCTCCAGTTCAAGGTAGAGCAGAGACAGTATAGGGATCTCCACCCGGGGTTTTCCCCTTACCCCTTACCCGAGTTGTTCTCAGGGAGCTCCTCTTCCCACTCTACACTTGTCCCTCCCCACTCTGTCTGTGCATGTTTACAACTAGTAGAATCAATTTGAAAACACAGGGCAGCCAAAGTATAATAAAATATCATAACACAGAAACAGCCCACGTGCCCTCAGTGCATAATAATTTTCCTAGGTTGCCCTTCTGTAGTTGTCCAAACACCTAAGCAGCATCCGGGGAGAGACTGCTCCCCCTGGCACGTGGGCAGGGTGCGAGAGCTGGAGCAGATGGCTGTGGGCATTCCTGGCTGGGAACTCCGCCAGCAAACTCTCGGGAAGGAGGCACATGGACAGTCTGAGCAAGACAGCCGAGAGACTAATATGTTGGATGGCATAATGCCTTTTCACAAACTGCCAGGCTGTTTCTCCATGGCAGATGGGAGCAAGGCTTTTAGAAGCTCTGTTTACCACCTTAAGCATCATTTCATAGTGAAATCCATTTCCTGTAAGAGAATGAATGTATTAGGAAAACACTCCCTAAAATACTATCACATCTGGTAAAATTCTGTGTTTTTGAAAACCAAACAGCCAAATCTTTATTCTCTGTTTTGAGGCACTGAGCCTGTTCATTTCTACAGGCATTATTTGCAACACTGTTGAGTACATCCTTACAGCTGGCTACCCGGAGAGATGCAGTACAGTGACCCAGAGTTCGTGTGTTTAATGACACTTTGGGAAAAATGGAAGTCAGATGGCCCATCTGCTGTCTCACTCCACTGGGCTTCCAGGTGGCTTTGGGGAAGCCAATCAGAACATTAATGCTTGTTCATGCCTGACTGTTAAAAATGTGTCGATACAAAAATGTATTCATTTTTGGTTGGTTATTACCAACTTTGGGAAATTTTAGTGAGAAGTGCTTCTTAGAAATTTGTGTGGATGATCAAGGCAGTGATTTCCAACCAGGATAGTGGGAGGTGGGTGAAGAAGGAATTTTAAAACCATACCTGTTGCCTGGGATTCCGATACATCCTTTTGTAAGGCATCCCACCCTCTCATCCCCACCACCCCCATATAAAGTGACAATTAGGTAAGCCCGTTATGGCTGGGAATGATGAGGAACCTCAGGTGAATGGGCATGGAAAAAGATTGGTAATAATCTAAAAATTGATCTAAAAATTCAAAGATATTTCATCTAGATGTGGTCTATGTATACAATGGAATATGACTCAGCCATTAGAAACGACAAATACGCACCATTTGCTTCGACATGGATGGACCTGGAGGGTATTATGCTGAGTGAAATAAAATCAGAAAAATGAATAAATAAATAAATAAATCAGAAAAGGACAAACATTATATGGTCTAATTCATTTGGGGAATATAAAAAATAGTGAAAGGGAATAAAGGGAAAGGAGAGAAAATGAGTGAAAATATCAGTGAGGATGACAAAAAATGAGAGACACCTAACTCTGGGAAACAAACAAGGGGTAGTGGAAGGGGAGGTGGGCGGGGGGGTTGGGGTGACTGGGTGATGGGCACTGAGAGGGGCACTTGGGATGAGCACTGAGTGTTATGCTTAATGTTGGCAAATTGAACTCCATTAAAAAAAAATAGATATTTCTTCCAATAGGAATCAGCCTAGCAAATTCTCTCTCTCTCATACACATGCACACACACCAGTGCTACTATTAAAAGAGGTTGTAGGTGGTACTGTGCTAGGAGCAGTGAAGTGTACAAATGATTTTTTCCCATGTACATTTGTTTAAGATTTTATTTATTTATTTGAGAGAAAGAGAGAGAAATAGCACCCGAGCGAGGGTGAGCGGCAGAGGGAGAGGAAGAAGCACACTCCTCGCTGAGCAGGGAGCCGATCCCAGGACCCTGAGATCATGATCCGATCAGAAGGCAGACACTTAACCGACTGAGCCACCAGGCGCTCCTCTATGTACATTTAGACAACCTCCAGCCACAAACATTAATTAGCCCCACATGGTATCATCCCCATGCAAATAATTACTGAGGCTGTGTTAGGTGGGAGATTGTGTGCTAACGTGCTCCCTGTGCTCTAGAGGCTTACAGTCTAGTGGAGGCACTTAGCCAAGGACACAAAGAATGACAAGAGGAAGCAAACTCTGCAGCTGTATACAGAGTTTGGAATACACAAATACTGGCTAAACTGTGACAAAGAAAATATTCTTAAAGACAGCTGAATCTGAAAGAGTTGAAGAGCAATGATTGGCAGAAAAGTGAAACAAGATGGTGAAGCGATAGCAGTGCACAGATGCCTGCAGATGGGAAGGCGGGCCTGGATGCATGCCCTGGAGCCGGGGCTGGCCTTGAGGATGCGGCTGTAACAAGTACACGGGGAGGAGGAAGGTTGGTCTTGGGCCTGCCAAGGATGAAACTGCACCCAAGGCTGTTCGCAGAGAGTGGGGGCCCTGGACAATGTCCCCTCAATGATAAAAAGCAATTCACATTCCACCAAGGCAGAGAAAAAGATAAAGAATTATGTCTTTTTCCAGGGCTTTCAAAGGAGAAAAAAGTTCCTCTGAGAAACCAAAACATTAATTTTGTGTCTCAAAAAACAAAACCTCTTTCTAGGTAGATAAACCCTCTGTGGCCCTCAACAGAATCAAAGCAAAAACTACAAAATGGAAAAACTTTCACAATTTAAATTTGACTCATAAAGAACAACAACAACAACAACAAAAACCCAGAAAGTGAGCTCATAAGCCAAAACTGCAAACTACACAAAATAATGACCCATCAAAAGTGAGAGTCAGCGGAACAACAGATTGGAGGATTATACCCCTCAGGATCTTGGGATGAAGAAAATTTGGAAGGAGACCAGCTCAGAGAAGGGAGATGTGAGGCAAAATATTGGGATGACCAGGGAAGAGCTGAGCACAGAGAAGGGGTGGCCTTGACGGGCAGAGTCAGAAAAGGCAGCATTTTTTCCCATGAGAGACACAAGTGAAAGCTGGAAAACTTAGGGCATTTTAATGATGGTAATTAAGAGACGAGGTAGGATGAAGGTGGTTAGATTTAGCAAACAAGAATGTAGGACCCCCACTTGACTTTAATGTTAGGTGACATTTTCCTAGTACAAGTATATCCCATGAAATATTTGGGATTTACTTATACCAAACATTCTGTGCTTATCTGAGATCCAAACCTAACTACGTGTTGGGCCTATTAACCTGGTGGCCTAGCTAAGTGCCCTGACAAATTTCCGCTAAGAGTGAGGATCCAGGCTCAGTTAGTTAAGTGTCTGCCTCGGGCTCAGGTCAGGATCTTGGGGTCTTCGAGTGAGCCTCATATTGTGCTCCCTGCTCAGCGGAGAGCCTGTTTCTCGCAGTCCCCCTGCCCCCCGCCCCACCCCCACTCATGCTCACTGCCTTCTCAAGTAAATCAATAAATCTTTTAAAAAAGAGAGAGAGAGAGAAAGTTAGGATTCAGCTATTTGAGTTCTATTTGAGGTGTCACTCGTCTAGAACCTAAGGAAAGAACCCATCAATTGCAGCCATGGAAGAATACAAGAAGGGATAACACCAGAATGGTGACTTGTCCTGCCCAACTGGGGAAGCAGATAAGCTTGCCTAAACGCAGATCAAGAATGGAAACTCTAGGGGATCCCTGGGTGGCTCAGCGGTTTGGCGCCTGCCTTTGGTCCAGGGCGCGATCCTGGAGTCCCGCGATCGAGTCCCGCATCGGGCTCCCAGCATGGAGTCCGCTTCTCCCTCTGCCTGTGTCTCTGCCTCTCTCTCTCTCTCTCTCTCTCATAAATAAATAAATAAATCTTTAAAAAAAAAATGGAAACTCTAGGGAAGAGACAGGGACCGGGAAAGGCCATTTAATTCTGGAGATGGGGAAGATGAGGGTAACCTTAGAGAGATTCATCAGTGGACTACGGCAGGTAGGAAATTGAGTTAGAGGAGCTTCAAGAGTAAGAGAGGGAAAGGGGTGGGGGTAAGAGTCTAAGTAATGTATTTATTCTGAAAGCTTAACATGAAGAAGATAAATAATGATATCTATGAGAGACTGGAGCTGTTCATAGAAACAGCAGGAAGCCCTACAGAGGGGCTGATGGAGGTGGTGGGGTGGCAGGACCGCTGAGACGGGAGGTGGCCCCAGAGCTCGGTGGCTGCAGGGCACAGGCGGGCAGGCACTTCTGCTGGAGGCAGCCGCCCAGACACTGACATTCAGCCCCGCTTTAAAAAAAGATTTGGGATCCCTGGGGGGCTCAGCGGTTTAGCGCCGCCTTCCGCCCAGGGTGTGATCCTGGGGTCCCCGGATCGAGTCCCACGTCGGGCTCCCTGCATGGAGCCTGCTGCTCCCTGTCTGTGTCTCTGCCTCTCTCTCTGTGTCTCTCATGAATAAATAAGTAAAATCTTAAAAAAAAAAAAAAAAAAAGATGTCAGTGAGACGTGACTACAGTAACCTGAACCTATACAAAGCTTACATTTGATACATTGCAACATGTCACACCTGTGACCATCACCGTGAGATAAAGAAGAACCATTCTGTCGTCCCCCAGAGTTTTGTGGTGCCCCTTTGTAATCACTCCCTCCCGCCTCTATCTGTACTACCCCTCCCCAGGCAACCCCTGATCTCCTTTTTATCTTTGTAGATTGGTTCGTATTTTTAAAATTTTGTATAAATGGAATTATATGATATTTACACCTTTTTCTAACCTGGCTTATTTCACTCAAAATAACTTAGGTTTATATACATTATCATGTTTACCCATAGTCCATTCCTTTTATTGCTGGGTGCTGTTGCGTTACATGGGTGTGCTGAAGTTTGGTTATTCGTTCAGCTGTTGATGGACATGTGTGTTGTTTCCAGCATTTGGCTTTTACACAAAAAACTGCGATACGCATTCATGTACGAGTCTTTGCACGACACATACTTTCATTTCCCTAGATAAATATGAAAGAGGGGAATGACTAGATCATATGCTAAGTGTTTAACTTTTTAAAAAACTACCAACCACAAACAGACACATGGAAAGATGCTCAACATCACTCATTATCAGGGAAATGCAAATCGAAACCACAGTGAGACACCACCTTACACCGGTCAGAAGGGCTACAATCAAAAGGACAAGAAATAACAAGTGTTGGCGAGGGTGCAGAGGAAAAGGAGCCCCTGCCACCCTTGGGAAATAAATGTCTTTATTAAAGTCTTCTTAAATCTTCTGCTCTTAGAAGAAACTGAGTTCTTTGCTTTCCTATTGAGTTTTGAAAATTCTTTGTGTATTCTAGATACACATCCTTTATGAAATATATGATTGTAAAATATTTTTTTGCCAGTTTTCTCATTTGCTTTTTCATTCTCTTGACAGTACATTTAGAAGCCTAAGTACTGAATTTTGAGGAAAATCACTTTATCAAATTCTTCTTTTATGAATCATATTTTTGGTGTCATATCTAAGAAATCTTTGACCCAAGGTCACAAAAGATTTCTTGTGTTTAAGAATATTTATGACTTTAGGTTTTACATTTAGGTCTATGACCCATTTTGTGTTATTTGTTATACATGGTGTAAGATATGGGTTCAAGTTCATTTTTTTGCTTACAGATATTCAATTGTTCAGATTTTCTAGGCAATTTTTTCTCCGCTGATTTGCTTTTATGTCTTTTTCGAAAATGTTTTCCATATTTGGGCAACTCTATTTCTGGACTCTATTCACCGTCTTAAATACTGTGGCTTTATAATAAGTCTTATAGTCAAGTAGTGTTAGTTCTCACACTTTGGATTATACAAAATAAATACATAGATACTCTTTATGATCATGTCCTCAATGATAAAGGCGGTTTACTTCTTTTCTAATTTGAGTGATTTTTATTTCTTTATTTTATTTATTTTTCATTCACTGGCTAGAGCCTTTATTCAGTACACTGTCAAATAGAAGTGGTGAGAATTGACTTGTTCCTGATCTTGGGGGGAAATATTCATTGACTATGGTGTTAGCTGTAGGTTTTTCATAGAGGTCTTTCACATGGAGTTGAACAAGTTCCTTTCTAATCTTAGCTTGCTGAAAGTTATTTTCCTGAATACATATTGAATTTTTTTAATGATTTTGTTTGTGTGAATTGACATAATCAAATGGTTTTGATTTTAGTTTGTTAACATGGTGAATTTTGGTAATTGATTTTTCTTTTCCTTTTGTTTTTTTTTCAGAGAGAGGGAGCATGCCTGTGTGTATGTGAATGGGAGGGGGGTATGGGGGTGAGGCGGGGCAGAGGGACAGAGAGAATCTTAAGCAGGCTCCATACCTAATGTGGAGCTCCATCTCACCACCCTGAGATCACGACCTGAACTGAAATCAAGAGTTGGATGTTTAACCAAGCACCCAGGTGCCCCAACATTGATTGATTTTTAAATGATAAACCCACCTTGCATTTCTAAGAAAAACTATACTTGGTCATAATAACCATTCTTTTTGATATATTACTGCATAATTTCATTTATATCATCTGTAGCTCTACTTTATGAGCACATGTGACACAATTATAGGAACTCTTTTCATTTCCTTGTCTACTCATTATCATATCTGCGTCAGTGAGTATTCTCAAACTTTGCTCGGGATGCAGCTAAGTGCTTAGAAACCGTTTGATGCTTGTTGGAGGCTGCTTTTAAGACTTGTTAGGTGGGAGTAGTCCAGTGCTCATCCAGGGTGAATTATTCTTCAATACTGAGGAAAGATCCTCTGTGTATCCGACCCTCCCTCCCATGAGGCTTTCCAGCTGACTACTGGGAACAGGCATTGTTCCATGTCAGTGTGAGCCTCAGGGGCTTTTACCTGTAATCCTCCCAGAGGGTTCTTTCCTTGGCCTCTGGTGGTTTCTCACATGCAGGTGGTGATCAGTGCACAGCTCAATACTTGAGGAAATTCCTTTGCAGAGCTATGCAGTTTCTCTGTGAGGCCTGCTCCTGTCTGGAACTCTTTCCTGCCCAGGGTAGCCACCTCGGCCTCCCTGAGCTCTGAAACCTCAATGCCAGAAGTCTGCCAGCATCACGTGCAGTTCCCTTCCCTGCATCACAGCTTAGAAACTCTCCAGGAAGCAAGCTGGAGGCAGGGTGCTCACCACATTTGTCTTTATCTCCCAGGATCACTGCCCTTCATTGCCTGATGTTCCCTGTCTTGAAACATTTTTTTGTCTTCTATTTTTTCTGTGTTTTTGTTGTTGTTTCAGAAGGGAAGGTAAATCCAATTCCTGTCACGCCATCTTGGCTGTAAGTGGAAGTCCACAACATTTTTTTTTAAAGAAGGTGAATTGTCTATTAAATATCATCTGAGGTCGGAGGGGCAAGATGGCGGAAGAGTAGGGTCCCCAAGTCACCTGTCCCCACCAACTTACCTAGATGACCTTCAAATCATCCTGAAAATCTACGAATTCCGCCTGAGATTTAAAGAGAGAACAGCTGGAATGCTACAGTGAGAAGAGTTTGCACTTCTATCAAGGTAGGAAGACGGGAAAAAGAAATAAAGAAACAAAAGGCCTCCAAGGGGGAGGGGCCCCGCGAGGAGCCGGGCTAAGGCTGGGGCGAGTGTCCCCAGGACAGGAGAGCCCCGTCCCGGAGAAGCAGGAGCTGCACCAACCTTCCCGGGCAGAAAGGCGCTTGCAGGGAGTTAGAGCAGGACCTAGGACGGCGGGGATGCCCTCGGGCTCCCTGGGACACTAACAGACACCTGCGGTGTGCGCAGGAGAGTGCGCCGAGCTCCCTAAGGGCTGCAGCGTGCACACATTGACCCGGGAGCAGCTCGGAGGGGCTCGGGCGGCGGCTCCGCGGAGGGGGCTGCGCGACCGGGAGCGTGAATCCAACAGCGCAGGCCCGGGAGCGCTGGGCGCTGAGATCCGGCCTCCCCCTGGGACAGGCAGAGGCCGGGAGGGCCCAGGACAGCAAGGACTCTCCGGCCCCGAGCTGAGCAGATCAGTGGCCCCGCCCCGGAGCATCCAGGCCCTGCAGACGGAGAGCTCTGGAGTTACTGCGGGGGCTGAATCCAGGGCTCTAGAGCTGCCGCAGCCACTGGGGTTGTTCCTCCAGGGGCCTCACGGGCTAAACAACCCCCACTGAGCCCGGCACCAGGCAGGGGGCAGAGCAGCTCCCCCAAGTGCTAACAATGAAAATCAGCACAACAGGCCCCTCCCCCAGAAGACCAGCGAGATGGACCAGTTCCAGGGGAAGTCAAGGGACTTAAAGTATACAGAATCAGAAGATACTCCCACGTGGGTTTTTTTTTTTTCTTTTTGATTTCTGATTGCTTCCCCCACCCCCTTTTTTTTCACCTTTCTTTCTTTTTCTTTCTCTTTTTCTTCTCTTTTTTCCTTTTTTCCTCCTTTTTTCTTTTTTCATTTTCTCTTTTCATTCCTTCTCTCTCTCTCTTTTTCTCCTTTTTTTCACCTTTCTTTCTTTTTCTTTCTCTTTTTCTTCTCTTTTTTCCTTTTTTTCTTCCTTTTTTCTTTTTTCATTTTCTCTTTTCTTTCCTTCTCTCTCTCTCTTTTTCTCCTTTTCCCAATACAGCTTGCTTTTGGCCACTCTGCACTGAGCAAAATGACTAGAAGGAAAACCTCACCTCAAAAGAAAGAATCAGAAACAGTCCTCTCTCCCACAGAGTTACAAAATCTGGATTACAATTCAATGTCAGAAAGCCAATTCAGAAGCACTATTATACAGCTACCCGTGGCTCTAGAAAAAAGCATAAAGGACTCAAGAGACTTCATGACTGCAGAATTTAGATCCAATCAGGCAGAAATTAAAAATCAATTGAATGAGATGCAATCCAAGCTAGAAGTCCTAACAACGAGGGTTAATGAGGTGGAAGAACCAGTGAGTGACATAGAAGACAAGCTAATGGCAAAGAGGGAAACTGAGGAAAAAAGAGACAATTAAAAGACCATGAAGACAAATTAAGGGAAATAAACGACAGCCTGAGGAAGAAAAACCTACGTTTAATTGGGGTTCCCGAGGATGCCGAAAGGGACAGAGGGCCAGAATATGTATTTGAACAAATCCTAGATGAAAACTTTCCTAATCTGGGAAGGGAAACAGGCATTCAGATCCAGGGAATAGAGAGATCCCCCCCCTAAAATCAATAAAAACCGTTCAACACCTCGACATTTAATAGTGAAGCTTGCAAATTCTAAAGATAAAGAAAAGATCCTTAAAGCAGCAAGAGACAAAAAATCCCTGACTTTTATGGGGAGGAGTATTAGGGTAACAAGAGACAGGTCTCCACAGAGACCTGGCAGGCCAGAAAGGGCTGGCAGGATATATTCAGGGTCCTAAATGAGAAGAACATGCAACCAAGAATACTTTATCCAGCAAGGCTCTCATTCAAAATGGAAGGAGAGATAAAGAGCTTCCAAGACAGGCAGGAACTGAAAGAATATGTGACCTCCAAACCAGCTCTGCAAGAAATTTTAAGGGGGACTCTTAAAATTCCCCTTTAAGAAGAAGTTCAGTGGAACAATCCACAAAAACAAGGAATGAATAGATATCATGATGACACTAAACTCTCATATCTGTCAATAGTAACTCGGAACATGAACGGGCTTAATGACCCCATCAAAAGGCGCAGGGTTTCAGACTGGATAAAAAAGCAGGACCCATCTATTTGCTGTCTACAAGAGACTCATTTTAGACAGAAGGACACCTACAACCTGAAAATAAAAGGTTGGAGAACAATTTACCATTTAAATGGTCCTCAAAAGAAAGCAGGGGTAGCCATCCTCATATCATATAAATTAAAATTTACCCCAAAGACTATAGTGAGAGATGAAGAGGGACACTATCTCATACTCAAAGGATCTACCCAACAAGAGGACTTAACAATCCTCAATATATATGCCCCGAATGTGGGAGCTGCCAAATATTTAAACCAATTAATAACCAAAGTGAGGAAATACTTAGATAATAATACACTTATACTTGGTGACTTCAATCAAGCTCTTTCTACCCTCGGTAGGTCTTCTAAGCACAACATCTCCAAAGAAATGAGAGCTTTAAATGATACACTGGACCAGATGGATTTCACAGATATCTACAGAACTTTACATCCAAACTCAACTGAATACACATTCTTCTCAAGTGCACATGGAACTTTCTCCAGAATAGACCACATACTGGGTCACAAATCGGGTCTGAACCGATACCAAAAGATTGGGCTAGTCCCCTGTATATTCTCAGACCATAATGCCTTGAAATTAGAACTAAATCACAATAAGAAGTTTGGAAGGACCTCAAACACGTGGAGGTTAAGGACCATCCTGCTAAAAGATGAAAGGGTCAACCAGGAAATTAAGGAAGAATTAAAAAGATTCATGGAAACTAATGAGAATGAAGATACAACCATTCAAAATGTTTGGGATGCAGCAAAAGCAGTCCTGAGGGGGAAATACATCGCAATACAAGCATCCATTCAAAAACTGGAAAGAACTCAAATACAAAAGCTCACCTTACACATAAAGGAGCTAGAGAAAAAACAGCAAATGGACCCCATGCCCAGCAGAATAAGAGAGTTAATTAAAATTTGAGCAGAACTCAATGAAATCGAGACCAAAAGAACTGTGGAACAGATCAACAGAACCAGGAGTTGGTTCTCTGAAAGAATTAATAAGATAGATAAACCATTAGCCAACCTTATTAAAGAGAAGAGAGAGAAGGCTCAAATTAATAAAATCATGAATGAGAAAGGAGAGATCACTACCAACACCAAGGAAATACAAACGATTTTAAAAACATATTATGAACAGCTGTACGCCAATAAATTAGGAAATCTAGAAGAAATGGATGCATTGCTGGAAAGCCACAAACTACCAAAACTGGAGCAGGAAGAAATAGAAAACCTGAACAGGCCAATAACCAGGGAGGAAATTGAAGCAGTCATCAAAAACCTCCCAAGACACAAGAGTCCAGGGCCAGATGGCTTCCCAGGGGAATTCTATCAAACGTTTAAAGAAGAAATCATACCTATTCTGCTAAAGCTGTTTGGAAAGATAGAAAGAGATGGAGTACTTCCAAATTCGTTCTATGAGGCCAGCATCACCTTAATTCCGAAAACAGACAAAGACTCCACCAAAAAGGAGAATTACAGACGAATATCCCTGATGAACATGGATGCAAAAAGTCTCTTTTTTTTTAAATTTTTTTTGTTGCAAAAATTCTCAACAAGATACTAGCCAATAGGATCCAACAACACATTAAGAAAATTATTCACCATGACCAAGTACGATTTATCCCTGGGACACAAGGCTGGTTCAACACTCGTAAAACCATCAATGTGACTCATCATATCAGCAAGAGAAAAACCAAGAACCATATGATACTCTCATTAGATGCAGAGAAAGCATTTGACAAAATACAGCATCCATTCCTGATCAAAACCCTTCAGAGTGTTGGGATAGAGGGAACTTTCCTTGACATCTTAAAAGCCATTTACGAAAAGCCCACAGCAAATATCATTCTCAATGGGGAAGCACTGGGAGCCTTTCCCCTAAGATCAGGAACAAGACAGGGATGTCCACTCTCACCACTCTATTCACCATAATACTAGAAGTCCTCGCCTCAGCAATCAGACAACAAAAAGACATTAAAGGCATTCAAATTGGCAAAGAAGAAGTCAAACTCTCCCTCTTCGCCGATGACATGATACTCTGCATAGAAAACCCAAAAGCCTCCACCCCAAGATTGCTAGAACTCATACAGCAATTTGGTAGCGTGGCAGGATACAAAATCAATGTCCAGATATCAATGGCATTTCTATACGCTAACAATGAGACTGAAGAAAGAGAAATTAAGGAGTCAATCCCATTTACAATTGTACCCAAAAGCATAAGATACCTAGGAATAAACCTAACCAAAGAGGTAAAAGATCTATACCCTAAACACTACAGAACACTTCTGAAAGAAATTGAGGAAGACACAAAGAGATGGAAAAATATTCCATGCTCATGGATTGGCAGAATTAATATTGTGAAAATGTCAATGTTACCCATGGCAATTTACACGTTTAATGCAATCCCTATCAAAATACCATGGACTTTCTTCAGAGAGTTGGAACAAATTATGTTAAGATTTGTGTGGAATCAGAAAAGACTCCGAATAGCCAGGGGAATTTTAAAAAAGCAAACCATAGCTGGGGGCATCACAATGCCAGATTTCAGGTTGTACTACAAAGCTGTGGTCATCAAGACAGTGTGGTACTGGCACAAAAACAGACACATAGATCAATGGAACAGAATAGAGAACCCAGAAGTGGACCCTGAAATGTATGGTCAACTAATATTCGATAAAGGAGGAAAGACTATCCATTGGAAGAAAGACAGTCTCTTCAATAAATGGTGTTGGGAAAATTGGACATCCACATGCAGAAGAATGAAACTAGACCACTCTCTTGCACCATACACAAAGATAAACTCAACATGGATGAGAGATCTAAATGTGAGACAAGATTCCATCAAAATCATAGAAGAGAACACAGGCAATACCCTTTTTGAACTTGGCCACAGTAACTTCTTGTAAGATACATCCACGAATGCAAAAGAAACAAAAGCAAAAATGAACTATTGGGACTTTATCAAGATCAGAAGCTTTTGCACAGCAAAGGATACAGTCAACAAAACTAAAAGACAACCTATAGAATGGGAGAAGATATTTGCAAATGACATATCAGATAAAGGGCTAGTTTCCAAGATCTATGACGGGCACTGAGGCGGACACTTGACGGCATGAGCACTGGGTGTTTTTCTGTATGTTGGTAAATTGAACACCAATAAAAATTAATTAAAAAAAAAAAAGAACTTCTTAAACTCAACAGCAAAGAAACAAACAATCCAATCATGAAATGGGCAAAAGACATGAAGAGAAATCTCACAGAGGAAGACATAGACATGGCCAACATGCACATGAGAAAATGCTCTGCATCACTTGCCATCAGGGAAATACAAATCAAAACCACAATGAGATACCACCTCACACCAGTGAGAATGGGGAAAATTAACAAGGCAGGAAACAACAAATGTTGGAGAGGATGTGGAGAAAAGGGAACCCTCTTACACTGTTGGTGGGAATGTGAACTGGTGCAGCCACTCTGGAAAACTGTGTGGAGGTTCCTCAAAGAGTTAAAAATAGACCTGCCCTACGACCCAGCAATTGCACTGTTGGGGATTTACCCCAAAGATTCAGATGCAATGAAACTCCGGGACACCTGCACCCCGATGTTTCTAGCAGCAATGTCCACAATAGCCAAACTGTGGAAGGAGCCTCGGTGTCCATCGAAAGATGAATGGATAAAGAAGATGTGGTTTATGTATACAATGGAATATTACTCAGCCATTAGAAATGACAAATACCCACCATTTGCTTCAACGTGGATGGAACTGGAGGGTATTATGCTGAGTGAAGTAAGTCAATCGGAGAAGGACAAACAGTGTATGTTCTCATTCATTTGGGGAATATGAATAATAGTGAAAGGGAATATAAGGGAAGGGAGAAGAAATGTGTGGGAAATATCAGAAAGGGAGACAGATCACGAAGACTCCTAACCCTGGGAAATGAACTAGGGTTGGTGGAAGGGGAGGAGGGCGGGGGGTGGTGGGGGTGGGGGTGAATGGGTGACGGGCACTGAGGGGGACACTGGACGGGATGAGCACAGGTGTTATTCTGTATGTTGGTAAATTGAACACCAATAAATAATTAATTTATTAAAAAAATATCATCTAAACTATTGGTTATTTGGGCAATGTAGAGATAACCCAAAAACAGCTTGGCAATACATCTTTATTTGTGAAATCATGTCGTAGAGTAACCATATCATGTTGTTGGGGCCTTCTTTGTTCACATGGAATCAGGAGTTGTTTACATGTAGCATCTAATTATCAAGGCCCACACATTTATGTTTCAGCTCCACCTCTGAATATAGATGCACATTTTTCTGCACAGTAGTTTGGAGGATATGGGTTTTTGTAAAGCTTCTAGATGATTCTAATGATTGGCTGGCTAAATGAAACAGCATAGCACAAATCAGAGATTCTCACCATAAGCACTACTGACTTTTTAGGTTATAGATTATTTTTGTTTTGGCTGGGGAGAGCACTGTTCCATTCACTGTAGGATGTATGGTAGCTTCCTGGTCTCTACCCAGTAGATGCCACACCCCCATCCCCAAACAGGACAACCAAAAATGTTTCCAGAAATAGCCAACAATCCCTGGGGGGCAATATTGCCTCCAGTTGAGAAACACTAGAGCAAATTAAATCCAGACCTTAAACTACTGGAAAACATAAACTGTATTTTATTTATTTCTATATTCTTAGCACTCAGGTAAATGCATTCAGTAAATGCCTGTGGAGTGAACAAATGAGTGAATGAATGAATGTTATCAGTCCCTGTCTTATAGAACAAGTATTCTCAAATCTCATTGTTCTTGTTAAAAAGCAGATGTTCCAATTACACTTCCAGAGGGTCATTCGGTGCGTGGGGTGGGGCATAGGAATTTGCATTTTAACTCACATCATAGTGATTTCCCAACCAGAATCTGAGGGACCCCTGACTCTAAGTACAGTGCTAAAAGTATTTATTAGAGGGAAATAAATCCCACACTATTTCCCTGTAATTGTGATGCCAATTCCAAAGCCTCGGGCCATTTTTTTCCACCCTACTCAATAAGCATATGTAATTTCAGGGATAGGTAGACAAATATTTGGCCTTTCCACAGGTCTCAGAAGACTTTGCTTTAAAAATATTCTGCTTACCCTGTAACAATCCATTACAATGCCACTTACCATGTGATGTTTATTTTGAGATAAAAATCTGGAAGTCAGTTTAGAATTCAACCCGACATCTTTTAATGAACAAGTCCATCAACCAGAGTCTTAATCAGAGCAAATTCTTGAATGGGTTCAGTCTCTGTATCTGTCACTTCTGTTCAGAATCTGACCAGAGCCCTTCAGTTCTAGAGACCCATTTTGATTCAGGAGACCTCAGCCCCAGTTCTATGGTGATTATATCATTGGGTTGATGGGTCGGGGAAAGTACCTGAAAGGTAAGAATTCTAATGATTATCCGTTTCTTTTTAAAATTCAAGTGAATTCTAGGACATCTGGGTGGCTCAGCAGTTGAGTGGCTGCATTTGGCTCAGGTTCAGGGTGTGACACTGGGGTCCTGGGATTGAGTCCCACGTCAGGCTCCCCACAGGGAGCCTGCTTCTCCCTCTGCTGTGTCTCTGCCTCTGTCTCTGTGTCTCTCATGAATAAATAAATAAATCTTTTAAAAAATTTCAAGTGAATTCCAACCAACTGAAAAAGGACTTTATTTCTTTTCTTTTTTTTTAAGATTTTATTTATTCATGAAAGACACAGAGAGAGAGAGGCAGAGACATAGGCAGAGGGAGAAGCAGGCTCCATGCAGGGAGCCCGACGTGGGACTCGATCCCAGGACCCCAGGATCAGGCCCTGGGCCAAAGGCAGCGCTAAACCCCTGGGCCACCCGGGCTGCCCAGACTTTATTTCTTAATACATATGACTGTCAAGGGACCCTGTATAGGAAAGAATATGTATATATTTTGGTTTTGTTTAATAATTTTCCAGCAAGACAGACTGCTTTGGTCAGAGGCTTGGTTTCCTTTATTCCTGTAAAGTTCTTTTTGGAAAAATTTGCATCTTCCTTATCTAAGGAGTAGGATTGTTTGCCCATCCCCCCAAGAGCTTTCAGAGAACAAAGGGGCCTTGGAGCACTTCACAGACTCGCTGGTTGCAGAGCATTCTAGAGGTAAAGGATCAAGGATTCAAAGAGGTAGCTGTCATCTGGGCATTGTTACCTTAGCAATGAAAGGGACCCACTGGATTAAGTACCGCTGATGTGCCCAAATATGACGTAATATGCATTCTTGATACATGTATGGCTCAGAGCCATCACTTTACACAATTCTAGGAGGCACCTTGCATGCGGTTAGCGCATTGGCTCTCTTGGGGCGGTCTAGCTTAGATCTGCGCCTCCTTCTGGAGTGGCAAGAGCTGCTGGACCTTTGGCTGGCCTTTCCATGGGTGTTATTCAAAATCCTCCACAATACTGAACATGATAATATAAATTAATTAATAAATCAAACATTTAAAAAATTCTCTTGTATTCTCTAATTCATCTAAACAATATATAACTGCTCACTATGCAATTTTGCAAATTATTCTTTGAACTATTCTAATATTTTTGAAATGATTTGTTGAATTGTGAATATTGCCAGTGTGGTCTTCCATGTGACCTGTCACAGGCTAAGTGATACCCCTGAGCTACCATTGGTGAAAGGATTGCATCAAACTCTTCTGATACCTTTGCTGTTGGATTGCTCATCTTTCGGTGCCTGCGTCTGGGGCTGTCTTGCAGGCATGGTGCACATTGCCCACTCATCACTGCTAGGTTCACACTTGATGCCTGTGCTTTCCACACAATGTGGACTCAGAGAAACTGTATCTCGGATACTGCCAACAATGGCACCCCACTTCCCATGTCACCAAAACCCCTGCCTGGGCTGCCACCCCAGTAGTGCTGGCAGGCTCTGGGGCAACAGACAAGCCCTCATCGTCCCCCACTGCCACTGTCACCTTGATCTGCTCTGTGCCACCAGGGCTACTACTGGGCCCTGTGACTTGATTCTGCAGCTGGGCAGTGTCATTGGGTGAATCACAGTTTCGGGAAGTATGAAACTGCACTTCTCTTTCACAGTGCTGAATCCTCTGCGTCTGCTGATCGAATAGCAGTTACATTCCAAAGTTGTCCAATCCATCAAAGCCGTCCTGAGATGTGAATGATGTGAATATACTCAATGTCTCTGTTGTTACTTAGGTCACTCTGTAGCAGCCGGCCTGTTTGTTAGCAGTCAGAGTGACATTCTATGTCAATCGGCTTGAGTTAATGTGTTGACATTAGAAATTATATTATTTAAAAAAAGGAATTATATTATTAATTATATCTGCTGCTCAGTTCAGCTGCTGTTAGATTCTTTACAGCCAGGCATAGAAGTTCTTTGGTAGTTTAGCATCTTACCCAGGCCTTTTCCCAACTCTTTGTTTCTCACCCTCCTAGAAGCTGACTTGCTGCCCTGGGTTCCCTGAGGTAGTGAGTATGTGTACTCTGTCCTCATAGCCCAGCCTGAGTAAGAAAGAAATTAGCTTATTTATCAGTTCATTAGACCCAAAGCAAATCTAGTGAAATGAGAAGTCTCTAAATAGATCTGTTGCCGGTTTTAAGCAACAGAGCCTTTTAAAGTCTTTCCTTTGGGATGAGATGGACTATAAGTACATATTATTAAGTTACATAATTAGTTATGAATATTTAATAAATTCAGCTATTTTATTATTAACTATTGCATAGAAGAAAATAATGTGATTTCTCTAGGGGCAGGGACCATATCTTATTATTTATTCTTCTTCGTGCGCTGTGTATAAGACCTGATATACTAATTGTGCAAGCCAGGTGTTTGAATGAATGGAGGAATAATAAATAAATAAAAGGCTCTTCATCACCCTGGATATAGGGGGCTTGAGGGCTATGGGAACCTTTTAGTATATGAAGGAAGACTATTTCCAATATACTCTGAACCAGTGGCCAAAAGTTGGATGGAGTGAAATCCTTTTATATTTCACCTAATTCTTGGATAGCTTGTGAAATATCTGTGAGAAGATTAAAGCTTTCTGCAAGGCAGCTCAGACTACATCTGTCATCTCCCCTTTGTGTTAATGAAGAAGTCTGTAACAGCTCAGAGGAATCCCATAATTGAGTCAATATGCAGCTTTGCTTTGTAAACGCTCAGATAAGCACATGAGAAACTTCAATTAGGTTTCTTCTTTTGCAGAAGAAACAGTAGCAGAGCTCAAGATTGTGTATGAAGCTTCATTTTTCAAGGGTTCATATTTCAGTATTTCTAAAGTGATAATGGCTATTTATTATTATTATATTATTATTATTAATAATTATTATCATCATCATCATAACTTGCTTTACACAGGGCTAGGAATTCAGGCCAGCAGAATAAATAGCCACACCCTGGAGAAAGAAATGAGACTGATGGGGCCCTAAATCTACTGCCCAGGTGTGGTCAGTATGGGCTCCTGCCTCGTCCTTCATTTCCTGATTAGCCTTCAACGATGGTGACTGGTTGTTGCCTGTGACATGGCTCACTTCTGGAGTCCTGGAGGGACTCACATCTCTTCTGTGGGGAGGTGGACCCTCCTGGAGCTGACCAAGCAGGAAAACCAGAGGTCCTCTCATTTGCCTGCAATCTATGACCTTTCCTTGAGTAAGTTCCAGTGCATGGAATAGAAACATTATAACTGGTAGGGATCTTAGCTGGTCCAATGCCCTCCTTGTACAGATAAGCAAGCGTCTCATGTCAGTGATTAGAAGTATAGCCAGTCTCCTGCCAGGTCATGTGGGTATTTGCCTATTCTTCTATAGACTTTTAGAACTTAAAAGAAACTGAGAAAGAGAGAAAGGGTATCATTACCTAACTTATTGCTACCAAAATTCACGCTACATATGCCCATAAAAGTTATTAATAGTGATGGCATCTTTTATACAAAAAAACAGCATAATAAAATGAGTATGTGTATACTTAGTTTATTTACTTGTAATAAGCTGTATACATCTACCTTCTTGTAAAAAGAACCTAGCATTTAACACTAACGTAAAATACATATTCAATCAAATAGTTAAAAATAAAGGCGAAACTGAGCTTAGTAGCATATTGACTAAGAAACACATGAGATAATTGAATCAGGAAACTAGAACAAGGTAATTACTATGAATGTTATGTTTAACTCTGAGATTCTTAGCAGCCAATATAAAAAGGAAAAATAATGGGTTAAAAAGTCAATTGTTTACAGGAATCATCCTAGTTCTTCCAAGTAAGACAAACTGTTTTCTGGTACTGAATTATGAAACACATCTGTTGCATGGGATTTTCTTCAAAGGATACTGAATAGTGCAACAGAAAAATACCTTTGACATTATCAAGTAGAATATGCAGAAATGGTATTCATGTGCAAACTTATTCACTTGCATCAAATTAAGATATTAAATTCTATGAAGGGCGGCCTGGGTGGCCCAGTGGTTTAGTGCCGCCTTCAGCCTGGGGTGTGATCCTGGGGACCAGGGATCGAGTCCCACGTCGGGCTCCTTGCATGGAGCCTGCTTCTCCCTCTGCCTGTCTCTCTCTCTCTCTCTGTGTCTGTCATGAATAAATAAATAAAATCTTTAAAAAAAATTTTTAAATAAATTCTATGAAGACTTTTTTTGAATTACATTTGTACGCTGATAAAGGGAGTTGGCACTAAGAAAGCACCCCTAGAGATAAAGAATGGTGTGATCCAGAGGTAACATTTTAAATTCTGGATGTTTCTTTCAAAGTGAATGGCATGAGTATGCACTTTTGCACACCTTAAGTGTGGAAGCCGTCTCCCTCAGTGCACGGTAAGTTGGAGGGGTAGGAGAGGTGTGGTGGAAACAGCAGAGTCCTTACTCAGAGTCTGTAGCCTTGCAGTGCTGGCTACCTTGAAAGGTTGCAGAGATTATCCTGAATGCTGCTGTTCTTGACATGTTTTCAAATTGAGAAACTAGGGATACAACGCAGTTAGAAATCATCTGCTTTGGGACGGAAGCGAAGTTACAGCAGTATAGCCTACAACATAGGCAGCACTCTACTTGTCTCCAGGCACGTAGCCAAGAACTGCCATCATCAGGCCTGGGGAACTGGAGTGTGTGGTACTGTCAGACAAAGCATCCAGAAAGTCCAGCTAGATGGGAGGAGCAGGGTGGGGAAATCAGGTGTAGTCACATCCTCTTCAAGCTTGTACCAGAGTCAGGATTTATAGGCCCTCTCCTGAGGCCTCTACTGAGGGTCTTGGGCAAGAATATAAATAGAGGGTCACAGTCTATACGTCTAAATATTTAACGCTATAAACAGCTGACTGATGGTAGATAAGATATACATCATCCTGCTACCTTTATAAGGTCAGGTTCAAATTTAGAATCTCCAATTCTGTGAGTTCTCCTCCAGGCCCTGGTCAGAACCCTTCTCTTCCTCATCTGGCTTTATCTCTCATTGCAAAGGGCCTCATGTATGTGCATATGGACGCTCTAGCTTGTACATCACACTACTTCAAGATGCCCTTAAGTGGCTTGTAAAACAGCAGCTTCTTAGGCCACCCCTCAGCCCTACGGACGCACAAAGCAGTGCCAGAGTTCACCCTAGGAAGGAAAGACCCAGATGAGATGGCTGTGGAGACCCTGAAAGTAAGCTCAGGACATCTGAGCAGGGAATTCTGGGATCCCAGATGTATAGAGAGGGGGAATGGGTTTCAGGTGGGTACATTCTCTGGTCGGGCTAACTCCTCATCTCATGAAGAGGGGCATATTCACAACAAGCCCTCTCATCTTGGCTTAAAGGTGGGGGTGAACAGTTAAGCACTAGCTGTAAGGACAATCTGGATGGAATACTTGTCACCGACACCTGCCTCCTGACTCCACCGAGCACCAGAGTTGATTTAGTTGATCCCGTTCTCTGATGTAAATGTTGTCCGCCATCAGTGCTTTATACAAGTTCTTCCTAAAGCTGTATCATTAGTCAAAGCAGTTTCTGCTTTGACGTTTCCAGATAGAGGAGGGTCTAGGGTTCTCCCACATGAGAACTCCCCCAATCTAGAGAGTTCCCCGGCTCTGCCTTCTTGCCCAGGGCTGCTCCTCAGCCCAAGTGTATTCAGGCTGCGAGCCTGTGTCTCCCTCTCCCTCAGCCTGTGTGCATTCAGGTCCTCTGCCCATTTTTAAAATCAGATTATTATTATTTTTTTTTTATGTCAAGTTGTATAAGTTCCTTATATATTTTGGATATTAACCCTTTATCAGGGATACCATTTGCTGGGTTGCCTTTTTTTTTTTTTTTTATGATAGTCACAGAGAGAGAGAGAGAGAGAGAGAGAGGCAGAGACACAGGCAGAAGGAGAAGCAGGCTCCATGCACCGGGAGCCCGATGTGGGATTCGATCCTGGGTCTCCAGGATCGCGCCCTGGGCCAAAGGCAGGCGCCGAACCGCTGCGCCACCCAGGGATCCCTGGGTTGCCTTTTTGTTTTGATGATTGTTTCCTTTGCTGTGCAAAATCTTTTGATTGTGGTGTCATCCCAATAGTTTATTCTTGCTTTTGTTTCCTTTGCCTCAGGAGACATATCCAAAAATGTTGTTATGGTCTATGGCATGAATTATTGCCTATATTTTCTTCTAGGAGTTCTTTGGTTTCAGGTCTCACCTTAGGTTTTTAATCCACTTTGAGTTTGTTTCTGTATATGTGTGAGAAAATGGTCCAGTTTCATTCTTTTGCATGTGGCTGTCCAGTTTTCCCAACACCATTTATTGATGAGACTGTCTTTTCCCTATTCTGTGTTCTTGTCTCCTTTGTCATAGATTAATTGACCAGATAAGCATGGGATTATTTCTTATCTATCTATTCTATTCCATTGATTGATGTGTCTGTTTTTGTGTCAGTGCCATACTGTTTTGACTACTACAGCTTTGTAGTGTATCTTGAAATCTAGGAATGTGATACCTCCAGTTTGGTTCTTCTTTTTCAGACTTGCTTTGGCCATTTGAGTCTTTTGTGGTTCCATACAAATTTTAGGATTATTTATTCCAGTTCTGTGAAAAATGTTGTTGGTATTTTGGTAGGGATTGCATTAGATATGTAAATTGCTTTGGGCAGTATGGACATTTGAACAATATTTGTTCCTCCTATCCATCAGCTTAGAATATCTCTTTGTGTTGTCTTCAATTTCTTTCTTCAATGTTTTATAGTTTTCAGAGTACAAGTCTTTTACCTCTTTGGTTAAGTTTATTCCTATGTATTTTATTCTTTTTGTTTGTTTATTTTTTTTTATTTATTTTTTAATTTACGATAGTCACACAGAGAGAGAGAGAGAGGCAGAGACATAGGCAGAGGGAGAAGCAGGCTCCATGCACTGGGAGCCCGACGTGGGATTCGATCCCGGGTCTCCAGGATCGCGCCCTGGGCCAAAGGCAGGCGCCAAACCGCTGCGCCACCCAGGGATCCCGTATTTTATTCTTTTTGATGTAATTATAAATGGAATTGTTTTCTTAATTTCTCTTTCTGCTATTTCATTTTTAATATATAAAATGCAACTGATTTCTATGTATTAATTTTGTATCCTACAAGTTCACTGAATTAATTTATTACTTCTAATAGTTTTTCCTTCAGCTTATGTTTGCACAGGCTTCTCTGTCCCATCTTGTGACTGTGTGACATATACTTCACCCATTCATGGCATTGCCTGGTTCTTTCCACAGTGCTGCTCACATGGTCTTGTTGCCCTGGATGTTATGGCAGTCTTAACTCCAAAGCAGTCCCTTGGACTCACTTCAAGTCACTCTTCTTAATAACACCCGAAAGATTTCTTTCTCTTGGAATTTTACAATGATAACACCTGAATGAATTGAGAATATGAGGTTTCAAACAGACCTGAGTTCAAAACCGATCTAGTACTTACTAGCTTTGAAAACTTTGCAAATTCCCTAAGCTTCAATTTCCTCATTTAAAAAATGAAGAAGATAGATTTACCTTGTAGATTTGCTGTAAGAATTGGAGGAACTAATGTATGTGAAATATTAAGCCTGTGCCTGATACATGGTAAATATTTCATAAATGTCAAGATCCTCCCCCTCAAAAGTATTCCTAAGGGCATCATTTCCTACAGAATCTATAGAGGCTCCTTCTAAGTGTAGGTTCTCAGTTTAGCATTCAGGGCCTTTTGGCAGTTGTCTCTGTCCTCATCTCTTTCTGTCCCTGATATGACTTTCCTATTCCTGCCAAGTAAATTTCCATACATCCCACAAGTGAGTCATACATTCTGGCCTCCATGGCTCTTCTCCTGTCATTACAACTGCATTGCATTTAGCCCCTGAATAGCTCTTGGCATTGGACCTCCTCTTTACAATCTTAGGTCTCAATTTATGTCAAAGCCTAGTTTTGTATTAACTTCTTCCAGAAAATCAATGCTACTCTTTTGTTTGCACTCTCCTTTACTACATGTGGTAGATTATTTCTCACCATACCTGTGACTGACCTCTCTGATCCAATACCCTGGGATGGGATAGAGTCTGTTACTCCTGCCCTTGAAACTGGGTGGGCTCAGTGACTTCTTTGACCAATGAGATGTTGCCAGATGTAGTTTCCAGTATTTCTGACCCCAGGCCTTAGGAATATTGGCAGCTTCCATAGCTTACCTTAGAATGTTCACTCTGGGTAAGACAAATCATGTTGTTGGAAACCTGTCACCTTGAGACTTCCATGCAATAAGGAAGCCTAAACTAGTTATGTGGAAGGTCCACTTGGAGACAGATACCCACACAGCCCCCAGCTGTTTTGGCCATTTACAGTAGCCAGCCTCCAAGAGGAACCCTACCTGCCAGTGTTTATATTCTTGTGTAGTCTTCCTATATTGTACTAAGGCTGGTCTGTTTGGCCAATAACGTATGGCAAGAAGAACTTGGCATGTCACTTTGGAGAGTAAGATTTTAAAAATTGCAAGGCTCCATAGCTGTTATGGAGCTCAATTAAGTTAGAAAAATCACTCAAAGCTAGCAAGTGAAGGAACCCAGATTGAGGTTTGATTGCAGGATTTCAAAGCCCAGATAATTAACAACAACCACTCTACCATCTACTTCTAGAATTCAGGAGAGCCTAGAATATACTTCTTTCTGCTTTGTAACAGTCTTCAAACCCCATCCCACTCTCGTACATAAGCCAATGCATATTTCATATTCTTTTTTTAAAGATTTTATTTATTTATTCATGACAGATACAGAGAAAGAGAGAGGCAGAGACACAGGCAGAGGGAGAAGCAGGCTCCATGCAGGGAGCCTGATGCAGGACTCGATCCCAGGTCCCCAGGATCACACCCTGGGCCAAAGGCAGGTGCTAAACTGCTGAGCCACACAGGGAATGGCTAAATGAAGCAGCATTAGATTAATTTTACTGTAAAACTTCATTTAGTGTTAGCCAAAATACCACAGAGTATAGTCACTTTAGTTATTTATTTTTATACTTTCCAGTACATTGTCCAAGCATTTTGTTTCATTTCTTTATATATATGTTCAGGCCATTTTACTTCTTCTGTAGTATTAAATGAGCAAACAAAGAATAAGAAGGGTTCATTTAAGAACACTAAGCAGTTCCCTCTTCTGACATTGATTTTTATGTCTTCTCCTCTCACATTTCTATACTGATATGTACTGAGTGGGTTGTGTGCAATCTTAAGCCAAACAACACGTAATCTATTATGATCCAGAATGCTGCTTAGGCTAAGATGTTGATACTCTTTTGTGCTGTAAATGTCAAGGCTTTTTTACCCTTTATTGTTTAAATGTACTTTATGTTGTTTCTACCTGTGAGTGATAATTCTATGGTAGCTTGCTGTTGACTTCTCAATAGGCTTATCCTGTTTACAAAGCACTGTGTCATGTTCTGTGGAGGCTAGAAGAAGCTGCATGGAAGAGGATCCCTGCCCTCAAAAAACTTAAACCAAGAGATGGATAATAAATCTACCAGGCTTCCTGGGTGGGACAGTAGGGGTATTGAGGAGAAATTCATTCATTCCCCAAATATTTTTGGAGTATTTACAGTGTTGCGGGCATTTATTTTAGGCATTTGGAATTCATCACTGAACAAAACCAACAATGAGTGTATAGAGCTTATGCTGTGATAGGTGATACAAGCTAGCAGAGACAAAAAGAGCAGGGTGAGGGGAAACGGAGCATCTTCTTTTGGATTTCTTCTATATCCCAGATATGTTACAGATGCTCTTGATCATCAAGATAACCCAGTCCTGGAAAAATAAGAAAATCTGAACTCAGAGAAATTAGGAAACTTTGATCTTAATAATCCAAAGGTCACCATACCACTATACTATGTTATCTCCCTTTAGAAATGCTAACATAGTTCAATGGAAGAAAATGAGAAAGCAGTAAATTCTGAAGGACTTTGCAGAAGGCTTCAGGGAGGAGGTAGCATTTGAGATGGATCTTAAAAGATAAGCAGAAAGAAGAGGGGAGAAGATGATCATTGAGGGAACCCCGAATACATGAGAATATATCTATTTCAGTTGGCTATTTAGCTCAAATCCATGTGACTGAAGGTTTTTGCTATCTCAAATATAAAACTCAAAAGGTTTTCCTACTAAATGAAAACGTGTTTTCTAAAAGCCAACTTGCACTCAGCATTCGAATAAAATGCAAAGACCAAAAAAAAGGTCTCTCATAATAAGGAAGGAAGCTGCCAAGTCAACATGTTAAAAAAACAAAAACAAAAACAAAAATAAACAAACAAAACATAAACCAAATCTGTGGCTTTGAGTCAGAAAGACCTTTCCAGAAGAGGCAGCCAGACCCCCGGCTCCCCCAGTGGTACTATCTCAGATGGCCTCTTGCTAGCTTAAGTCCTCAGAATCTTGGAAAGGTCTGAATGTGACCGTCCTTGTTCATTCATTTTATGTTGCAGTGCTCTGCCAGTGGCTTTTCCCATTACAGAAATTGGGGCTATTTTTTTTGCAGGACATATTTATTAACGGTAATGCTTTGGCTCTCTTCCATCTTCTAAACTGAGTGCTTATATGCATTCCACTGAAGGATGTGAACTGAATTTTTTCCAATATCTGACTCATGTTCTTCTTAAATCTGATGGAGTTTTTTCCTAATGTTTCTGATAATGGTTTTCTTTGTGTGGATTTTTTTCTTTGTATTTTTGATTGAAGTGTAATATACATATAGAGAAGTACAAAAATCTTGATTGTACAGCTGGATGAATTCTCACAAGGTAAACACATCCGAGTAGCCAGTATCCAGGTTAAGAAACAAAACCTCCCCAGCAGCCCGGAAGACCTCTCATGTCTTCTATCCTCCATCACTATCCTCCAAGGGTAACCACAATCTGACTTCTAATAATAGTGATTAATTTTAACTGATTTGAACTTTACATAATTATAAATAGAATCCTGTAGTATATACTTTTTCTTGTCGGGCTGCTTTTACCTGTGAGATTCATCCATGTGATTGCTCTAAGGCATATAGAGAGAGTATCTCTACAGCATATCCATAGAGTGAACAGACTACCTTGTGTCCATCCATTCTGCTGTTGATGGCGTATCGATTATTCACAATGTGGGACCAACACATTTAGTTGATCGCTGTAAAAACAATTTATGGGACTTGCATGTGATTGATAAGAAAAAAAGAGTTATGCTTATTATATATGTTGATAGGTATGCTATCTTTGCAAGCAAAATTCTAACTTAAAAAGATTGTAGTAGAGATCAAGTTCCTTGAAAGTAAGGTGTGTATCTCAGTCCCTGGTGTATTCCCAGAGCTGGTTTCATGTTGGAATCAGATAGCGGAGGGGACAAACATTTGTTTAACATATAAATGACCTTTATAAATAGGCAAATTCTATCTTTAGGTAAGAAGACTACCACCTAAGAGACCATCTTACTAATTGGTGAGCTATGTCAATGTGGGTATTCCATCAAGGGCTGAATGATTGTTAGCAGGACTACCATAAAAGAATTTCTGTAGTGGGTGGGAGGCAGGTAGGACTAGATAACCTTAATTCTAAGTTGCTAGGATTCTATTTAACATTTGGTAATTACACAAATAATGTCACTCTGGGTGAAAGTCAGGAAGAACAAGGGGAAACAAATTGTTTTATTTTTTGTTTGGGGGTTATTGGTTTGGGGGGATTGTCTTTGTTTTCTGGTTGTTTGTTTGTGTGTGTGTGTTTTTCTGTATTAGATACTTTCCCAGGAGTACCAGAGGAAGCTGGTGTTTCAATAAGTAGCAGCTTTCACTATACATTTATTTTGCTTAATTTTCGTGTTTATTTTGTAACAAAGGCCTCAATAGTCATGTTACATGGCTTTAGTGGTATTATTGCTTTTACTCAAGGCAGAACAGCTTTTTTAGGCAAAACAGGACATCATACCATAAAGAGCAGAAACTCAGGAACAGACAGCTCGTGTTGAATTCTGGCTAATTCCACCATTTATGAACTGTGTAACCTTGAGTCATTTATCTAAACTTTGGTTTCCTTGTCTGCAAAATGTGGCCAGTAATGGTATCAAACTCATTGAGTCATCATCATAGGAATTAATATCTGTAAGGCATTGAAATAGTGCCTGACACATAGTAAGCAATCGATTAGTATTTGCTTTGTTTGTAAGAACCATCACTCATATCGTAGACATTGGTTAAATGCTACCCAACTTATTCAGTTAATATTCATTAAATTGTTTAGAGTTGATGACATGCTGTAAGTGTTATTTCTTTGGTCTTAACACAGGGCAAAGATGTGATTTCCCTTTTCTTCCATGATTAAATACATGGACCTTTGAAGCTAGAGATTCGAGAGAAGGAGTACGTACATCTAGCAGGCAGACTTCATTCACAAGCAGAAGAGAAACTGTAGAAAACTCCTGGGGATCTCCACAGTGAGAGGCTTGGAGTCCCACATGAAATAGAGTTCACCCCTGAGGACTAGAGAAGACTAAAATTTGCATAAATAAGGCAGTGTTCCTTCACTTGTTTGTTCATTAGCCATTCACCCATTTCTATACTCTTCTTTCTTTTCCCTATAAAGGAATTACCACCTTAGTATTCCTCCCCTAGTTCCTGATCAAAACCTTCCAGGGCATTTAAAACTCTGGCATTTAAATCTGTTTATGGGAAGCCTGGGTGGCTCAGCGGTTGGGCACCTTGCCTTCAGCTGCGGGCCTGATCTGGAGTCCCGGATCAAGTCCCACATCAAGTCCCACATTGGGCTCCCTACAGGGAGCCTGCTTCTCCCTCTGTCTGTGTCTCTGCATCTCTCTGTGTGTCTCTCATGAATAAATAAATAAAATCTTTTTTAAAAAAAAATTATTAAATAAATAATTTTGTTTGTATGAAAACCCTATTCTCATCGATGGCTTTTTATTTATATACGCTAGAACTAAAGCATCAAAAAAAGTGATCTCTAATAATTCAGAATTGTACCAAGTAGTAAATCCAAGATGAATCATAAGTTTAGAAAAAGTGATTTTCTTCCTGCTTATCAAATTTTGATAAGGTACTTCTGTAAGGAAAAGCCACTGAGAAGAAAGCATCTATACTTCCCTGCTACTTCTCTGGATTAAAAACAATAATAAACAAGCCAGATCACAAAGTGAAATGTAAATACGTTTTCTACCTGCAAATTTCTACCTTAAAATGTTTGTAGTTTTAAAAATTAAAAGCATAATCAACACAAAGATAAATTAAACAATGGAAATTTGCAGCAACTATAACAAAGTATAAGTTTTTATAAAATAATCTCACAAATCATTGAGAAAAAAATGTAGAAATGTTAAAAACAAAAAATCTATAAAAATCTAGGCCTCATACAAAAAGACAAATGAAATATATCGAAATAGCACATAAACAGTTGTTTCTGGGTGGTGGGACTATGTGCAAGATTTTCTTCCTTTTGATTTATCCACAGTTGTATACATCATCCACACAATCTGTAATAAGGATGTTTATTATATTGGAAAAATTTTTGGTAATGGAAAATATAAACAAATGAGGAAAAGAAAATATGGGAACTTTCATTTTATTTTCCCAGCAGAATAGAACAATTTGTTTTCTCTGAAAGGTGGCCACCCGTTCTGTTTGTGGAGTGTAGATGCTAAATCCGGTGTCCTGCCAGCCAAGGCTTTCTCCTTGCTATGGCATCTTGGCTTGCAAGATCAAGTCTTATAGCCATTTGAGGCACATTAAAAACTAAAAGGAAACCCCAAACATTTAGTGCTTGATTTTTTTGGAAATTTAATCTTCTTTCAGTTAAATCTGAGAAATTTTTAAAATTATTTTTTTTAAAACATTAAATCCAATTTTAATTGTATTACTGATTAAGTACCTTGTGATTTTTGAGATCACCATGCTTGTGAAAGCTTTAAACATATTCAGGGACTGTGAGCATAAGTAATACTCTCCTCCTTTCTCGTTTGTTGTGTCCTTACCAAGGACAGACTATCACCGAAAGGTAGATAAAGAACGTACTGCAGTGTTCAAGCTTCTAAATGGCTAGTGACTCGCTTGCAGAAGGTTTCAGGCTGACCTCTATGGCATGATGGACTCCGTGTGCCATCAAAACCTCCTAAGATTCTGAAGCCCTGGTTCCATGGCTTCCAGGGACTTGGGACCTCATATTAGGAAGAATATATATCTGTTGTGTTTTATCCTTGTGAGCCCATGTGATGGCCAGGACGCTGGTCGGGTCAAGTGTCACCTGCATCTAGCACATCGTGCTGCTGATGTCTTGGACACTAAGTAGAGTTCCAAACGAGGCTGGTCTTTACCTCAAGAGGGTCCTTACTAAAGCTCAGTCCCTACAGTTTCTCCCATTTGCAGTCTTTTTTCCGATAGAGTCCAATTCTAAAGTAGCTATTACTTTAAAAGAAAATATAAGAAATAAATTTTGGCTTGTGTAATAATGCTTATTAACCTCTCTTGGAGGGTTTGTATTATTATAATTATTATACATAACATAATGCTATACTATTATAGTATTATATATTAATATCATACTGAACTATTATAATCGTGTTTAATATTATGAGAATTTTAAATATTAGTCCCAGAAAAGGAAAACATTTCAATGGAATTTCGGACATTGTTATTAACTAATGGGGGAAAGATTTTAGGAGTCTGGACTTCCCACATATTCCATATCCTACTCTAGTGATTATAAGGCTGGCTTAGGCTGAAGGCTGTAGCTGTACAAGATAACTTAATTCCTAATTTTTCAACATGGGCCAAAAAAACAAAGGAACACTAAAAAATTTCAGATAACTACTGTGGATTCTAAAATCTCTAACAAGCATCCATGCCTGAAGAAAGCTGACCTTTTTTTGTTTCAGGTGTCATTTGTCTTTTCAGCTCAACACTTCAGGTCATGAGTATATGTCACATTGTTCAAAAAACTTCCTGATTGACAGAAGCTCTGTGAAACAATGTCAGTCTCTAGAATTGAAATGAGAAAAATATAGCTTTAGTCTGGACTGTACCAGCCATCAGATCAAAATAGCAGATATTTTGATTCTGTGGTTCAGAGGTCACATACCATTCAGCCCTCAGTTATGGACTGGGAGAAAGTTAATGACTGGTGTGTGATGGTTGGTCTCTTCCTATCTGGGTTCTTCTAGTCAAAGACCAAGTGTGACATTTTCATTATCCAAAATCATTTTGCAGGAAATAATTTTATAAAGCTTTCTCTTTTATAATACAAAAAGAAATGGTTTCTATCTCCAGTTCTGGTCCAGAATTATCATTTTAGCAAACATCTACAGAGTATTTTGTTTTGTTTTGTAATATGTCTTAGGCAATTCAGTTGTGTTTCTTTAATATTCATTCTCTGTCAATTTTGAGAGATGCTTCAAGAAGGCAGTCTGTTATGGAAACATTACCTGGATGCTGTGGATCCAACTTTATAACTCTGGCAAGTCAAAATTTCTGAGCTTCAATTTCCCTTGTCCACAAAAAGAAGATCCCACCATCTGTCCTACAAATCTCATAAGGTGTGGTGAGGATCAAATGTAATAATACAAGTTAAGGTACTGTAGAAATAGAAACTGTTAATAATAATTAATTATAAAAAAAAGTTGAAGGAATTTTTTTAAAGATTTTATTTATTTATTCATGAGAAACACACACAGAGAGAGAGAGAGAGAGAGAAGCAGACACAGGCAGAGGGAGAAGCAGACTCCATGCAGGGAGCCCGATGTGGGACTCGATCCCGGGTCTCCAGGATCAAGCCCTGGGCTGAAGGGAAGGCTAAACCGCTGAGCCACCTGGGCTGCCCGAAGGAATATTTATATAAATTTATCTTTGTAGTATGACCAGAGCTGCAGTCCTTCACTCATATGCTAAATATAGTAGGTTTCAATTTTGGTTCTGCTGCTAACTAGACATGTGACCTTGAACAAGCTATTTAACCTCTCAGACTCAGTTTCTTCCCCTGTAGTGCCTATTACTTAGGGTTTTTATAAGTATTATGGACTATAATGATGTCAAGTATAGAGCAATGTGTGTGACTGACTGCAATTACTATTATCACTCATCTGGGTTAAATAAAGTCTCACCAACTAGTTTAATAATTTTAATCACAGTCGACAGCCATTTTGGAAAATTATGGTAAACAAAAGTGTTTTTTTAAAACAGAGTTAATGTTCATGAGTAATTTGAATTATTCAGGAATTATTTTTGCTGTATCCTTTATTTGACTCGAGAAGTATTTATAAGGAGTGTTTAATGTCATATCTTTATTTTAGAGAGAACATTTCTTTTAGGTATGACTCAAGTTTGTTCCACACAAAAGTACCATTGCAATGTGTTTGATTTTTTTCTCTTGTGTGCATTTATTTGATAAATCTCCTATGAGTCAGGCATTATGTCTGGATTAATGCCAGAAATGCAGATGCAGACTAGAAACTGGCTATGGTAGGAGGGAAGGTATCAAGGAGAGTCCTGAAACTGTCTCTTTGCCTAAGCTTCTTCAGTTGATGTGACTATGAATAACTCAGGTGTAGTGTGGGTTGGAGGTGGGAATTATGCCCCGTTTGTTCCCAAGGCAGCCCATTTTAGGTCTTTGACCTCTCCAGGGGTTCCCAAACCTCCCCTCCCCCACATCATTCCAAGCTCTGCAACACTTGGGTAGTCTACTGCCAGGACGACTCCAGCCTGTCTCCTGTCCGGTCCCACCTACACACCTAAAGTCAGTCCAGAACCAAGTCAGGCTTATTTGTTCCAACCATCACGGCTGATTAAATTTTCATTTCTATGGAGCAGCAGCTTAGAGTGAAGAGAAATAAATGTTGGCAAAGACGCACTTTAAAGTGCTCATTAGAATATAGACACAGACTGGGAACTTCCTAAGAACTGACGGAGAATATTCCAAGTACTGAACATTCTATTTTTTCATTATTGCAAAATTAAATTTAGAACAGAATAAATTGGGAGATGATTTGCCTCATAATGCGCATGTGACTAGAAGTTGAAATTTGAAATTAGTATTACAAAGCAAATCTAATCAGTTAAAAATACAAGTAAGAATACTTCAAGATAACTTCAGAATGCTAAGATTAGTACATGTAGATTTTGTAAAACTCTACTATAATATTCTTTTATAGTAGTCTACCATGATCTTGTGCATCTATTAAAATTTGAAAGCCTGAGTATGAATGTATTAAACCATCTCCAAAGTTTTCTAAGTGATCATACTGACATCGGGTAAAGAATGGAATGTTGGGCTTCACTGTTTTTTATTATTAACCATGTATTTTTCTATTGTTTCTATTACCAGACATAAATAACTAAAATCAATTCTCCATATTATTTTCTAATGATTTCTCAAAGTCTAGATCTGTTATATTTATTTCAGCAAGGAACCTAGTTTGGTTCAGGAGATAGTCCTGTAGGAAACACGGCAATAAAACACTGCCTACTGCCCACCTCAAGTTGTATTCTGGGTAAGAGTTACATCTAAATGTGTGGAATAATAGACCAGCCCTTGTCCTTCCTATACTTTAATTTTGGGGATAGAGAATCACATATGATCATTCTTATCAGTTGATAGGTACTGACGCCCTGCCATATGCAGAATTATATAAGATACAGACATAGAAACCCCCCCCCCAAACTGTATGTTACTGTGTTCATTCCCTTCAAACTTTATTTCTAAAATGGGTATTTTGAAATAAATGTACATCAAGAGAATTGCAAAAAGGGTAAAGTAATCTACAGAATGATATTCATGTCAAGTGTAAGGCAAAGATGTTATTTTCCTTACTGGGAGCTGTGTACATTTTGGTTCATTTTTTTACTGTTTAATATACAAAATCAGGAAGGGATATTTAACTGAAATAGTTCAAATGTTCCTGAGTTTTCTTTATCCTTGAGGCTAGCAGCTTAGTGGTCTCTGAAATATTTATAAAAACTGCTGTCATCATTGTCTAATAAAAGCTGGTTTTTAATTAGATACAATTTTTAGGATATGCAAAAAGAGGAGGGAGTGAGAGATCTGATGGATAGTTATGTGAATTTAGGTATTGGGATTTTATTGTACCCGAGGGAAAAAAGCTACATAATTTTCCTATGTTTGATTTCTATTATTTCTTTATAGTTCTTTACTCTGGTGAATTGGCAAAAAATACTGAGAAGTAGAAAAAGCTTTTTATTTAGGACCATGTCATATCAATTTGAAGATAAAAGTATCAACAGTAACATTATATTTCCTACCATGGCAGTCAAGTCATTGGAGTTTCTTTTAATCAAACCTTAATAAGCCAGAGGCCTAGGTGGCTCAGTGGTTGAGCTCTGCCTTTGGCTTAGGTCTTCAGCTCATGGATCTCGGGCTCCTGCATCGGGCTCCCTGGAGGGAGCCCGCCTCTCCCTCTGCCTATCTCTGCCTCTATCTGTATCTCTCATAAATAAATAAAATCTTTAGAAAAAAATAAAAAATAAACTCTAATATGCTCTTACAGAGGTACAGAGACCAAAACAATATCTCTTTTGAATTGGGTGGACTTTTTTGGCCACAAAGCAGACACGCAGATGGACACACTCAGACCCTGGACATAAAATGGAGCAAGACCATGCCTTCTGCAGGGCTCCTCCCAGGGTTCAGAAGCCTTTCTTGAAATAGAATCTTGCTGAAAACAAAAACAACAGACACGCATACACACAAATCAACAATATGTGCATTACACCTATTATGTAAGCATCTGTTTCTTCCTGGAGTGAATCCCTTGGTTTAAGGATCTCTGCTTTAGTTTTGCACATTGCATGTCATTTTCTCCATCATCATCCCCCAAAGTCTATATCCAGTGCTCCTCTTCGTGGGATATTTTCTAGGTCCCACTCAGATCAAATCTGGAGGAAAGTTTTCCTACCAATGAGGAGTTTACAATTCACATCTCAAGGAAGCCCCCGCCCCCATCCCTCTCTTCTTTACCCTGATCCCTCATGGTAGAAACCCAGTTTATATTTTGGCAAGAACTGGATCAAGATGGTCGGAGAGTTGAGAACAACCCTTCCTTAACATTTCCTTCCTTAAATACCAATGTTCTGAAAACATCAGAATGCTATTTCATTGTTAATATTTTCCTGTTGTTAAAGTGATTTTAAGATGAAACTCAACAAAACTCTGAGAATGACATACATATGAATAATCAAAGGAACAACATTGAAAGCTATTTTCACCTCTTCGTTTTTCTCATGTTAGATCTAAAAGAAACTTAAAAAGGAAAACAAACCTTGTAATTTATTACTATCTTTGATATGCAACAGATTGGTTTTGATGTTCATTGATCTAATATAATGACAAACTTTAAACTTCACTGGAAGCAAAGTTCTCTGAATGCTTTGATCCCCCAGAATTATTGCATAGAATAAAAAAAAGATCTCAAGGAAGAACAAAATACTGATCTGAATATTCAGTCTATATAGCTTTAGAAAAATGAAAACATTTATGGATTTTAAAATATCCCTTGCCTAGTAAAATTTTCTCAGAATACATTACCTAACAGCAACCTGTGGCTAAAAATAGTGAATGGAATATTGTTTTTTAACAAATAGAGTGTTGAAGTGTCCTGCATCAAAACTCTAGTCCAGAGGAACAAACATCTGTCAGAAATCTTAAGAATCAAAGACTTATATGGAACATTTGTCCTATGAGTTTGTCTCATTTGTCCCATGAGTTCCCCACCCATGGAAATTGACAGGTATAGAGTTGGGTATACAAAACACAATCCTTCACATCTGTTTAATAAGCCATCTGTCTTCTATGAACTTTACAATTTATTCTTTCTGACTACAAAGAAATATCTCTTACTTTTTAAATGAAAAGTACAGAAAAATACAAAATAATTTGAAATTTTTAAATATTTCTTTCATGTGATTCTATTAGACATAGAGTACCTGCAGTTGAGATCAAACTGTATATACAATATTATATAATGTGTTTTTTCTTACTATAATGTAATGATTTCTCTGTGTGCATGTTGTTCTCTATGTACACAAGGTACACCACAGTGTGCTAAGCCAGTCTTCTGTCATTAGATATTTAGGTTGTTTATTGTTTATAAATAATACTGCATTGAACAGCTTTGTGGGTAAAGTTTCTGTTTTTTAGAGTTCCACTTTAGGAAAGAGTCTGAGAAGGGATTACTGCATCAAATAGTAGGGGGCAGCCACGGTGGCTCAGCAGTTTAGCGCTGCCTCCAGCCCAGGGCCTGATCCTGGAGACCCGGAATCGAGCCCCACGTCCGGCTCCCTGCAGGGAGCCTGCTTCTCCCTCTGCCTGTGTCTCTGCCTGCCTCTCTCTCTCTCTCTCTGTGTGTCTCTAATAAATAAATAAAATCTTTAAAAAAAATAGTAGGAATGGTGTCAGAGTTTTTGTCATGTACTGAATATTCCTTCCTTACTGCCCCCACCTCAAATAAATAAAATAAAATCTTTTTTAAAAGGAAAGAAAGTAATTACTTGCAATAAGTTACAAGAAAGACTGAGAGCCTTACTACACAAAACTCTCTTACGAATTATCAAGGAAAAAATAGGCCTCAGGAAATAAATGGGCAAGGGAAATAAATCAGAAACTGCCAAAGTGGAACTACAAATAGTTGATAAATATTCAATAAAATACTATTTAAGCAACAATATATATTCATCACTACCAGAAGATTCTTAAGTGAAAACTATTTGTATTTAAATTTTTTAAAAAAATTTATTTTAGAGAGAGAGTTGTGTGAGCAAGAGGGCGAAGCAGAGGGAGAAAGACTCTCAAGCACACTTGTCACTGAATGCAGAGCCCAAGGCAGGACTCTATGTCACAATCCTGAGATAATGACGTGAGACAAAACCAAGAGTTGGTTGTTTACTGACTGAGCCTCTCAGGTGCCGCTTAAGTGAAAACTGTTTAATAATTAACTTGGTCACATTTATTTTCTTTAAGAATTTAAAGCAATTTAAAAATACAATTAATGACATAAACATTTTTAAGGTAAGAAAATAAAATCAAAGCCAAAATAAGTTCAAAGAATAAGCCTTCTAAAAAAACTACTGACACTAAATCAAAACAGATACTTCTGCACAGCAAAGGAAACAATCAACAAAACTATAAGGCAACCTATGGAATGGGAGAAAGTATTTGCAATGTGTCTTTTGATAAAGGATTAGTATACAAAATATATAAAGAACTTATATAACTCACAAAAAACCCACAAATGAACATTTCTCTGAAGAAGGTATCCAGATGGCCAACAGACAAATGAAAAGATGCTTAATCAACATCACTCATCATCAGGGAAACACAAAACAAAGCCACAATGAGATATCACCTCACTGGTGTCAGAATGACTAAAATTAAAAACAAGAAACAAGCGTTAGTGAGGATGTGGAGAAAAAGGAATTCTCTTGCACTTTTGGTGGGAATGCAAACTGGTGCAACCACTATGGATAACAGTATGGAGATTCTTCAAAAAATTAAAAATAGAAATACAATATAATGCCACTACTGGGATTAGAGGGGCAGAGGAAGAGAGAGAAAGGAGACTCCAATGAGCAGGGAGCCTGATGTGGGACTCAATCCCAGGACCCTGAGATCATGACCTGAGCAGAAGGCAGTCACTGAACCAACTGAGCCACCTAGGTGCCCCACTGATTTTCTTTCTGATTTTGTATCATTTTTTAACTTCATTATTTTCTTTTTATTTATTTGAGAGAAAGAGTGAGAGAGCACGAGCAGTGAGAGAGGGAGAGGGAGAAGCAGGCTCCTCCCTGCTGAGCAGGGAGCCCCATGTGGGACTTAATCCCGGGACCATGTGATCATGACTAGAGCCAAAGGCAGATGCTTAACTGACTGAGCCACGCAGGTAGGTGCCCCCATTTTTAACTTTAAAAAATTCCCTTGTTATTTCATCAGAGTCTCTACAATAGGCTTTAGAACCACGCAGTCCGCAAACTGATGGATAGTAGAATTGATAATAGTAGTATTATTTGTAATTTCTTTAAAACCACTTAAGGCCCATATTAGTCATCTGTGATACTCCATTGGCTTTACAAACTATTCTATGCCAGTGCCAAACTGAATTAATTATTGTACCTTATTATGTTTAGAGAAGGGGTACTTATTGTCCTTTTACCAAAACTACCTAAGCAATCCTTACCTTTTTATTTTTCTGGGTACACTTACAATTATTTTGATAACATCCCCCCAAATTTCTTCAGCATTATGTATTTTATTAAATCTGTAAATTGACTTTGGAAGAATAGATAACCTTATAATATTCAGCTTTCCATCTAAGAATGTATCTGCCTGTATTCAACTTATCTTTTAAGTATTTTAGCAAAACTTTATGATTTTATTCATATAGTTTCCACAATTCTCTGGCTAAGTTCATACTTGTGTATTTTATATCTCCTCTTGCTTTTGTGAATAGGATCTTTTGTCATTATTCTTTACAGTGATTGATGTCAATGTATAGAGTAGCTATGGCTCTATATTTAGCCATTTTTCTTAATTGTTTTCTTTCTGTTTATACATATAAAGCCTTAACTACATATAATAATAGTTCCTTCTACTTTTTTCCTGTGATTATTTCTCAAATATTTGGTTCATGTTTTTATTCCGTTAGCCAATGCTTGTAAAGCCAAGGTAAGTGATGCTGATGATAATGGGCCTCTTTATTTCATTCCTGATTTTAATGGGATCCCCTCAAGTGTTTCCCCAATAATAATATGGCTGTTGGCTTGATATAAATGCATTTTTGAACATCCATTTTCCTATACCTAGATTTCTAATGAGTCAAGAGTGAGTGTGAAATTTTAAGGATTAACATTTCAACATATATTGGGATACAGTTGTTGGACTTACTTATGTGACTGTATGATTATTATTAAAACATTTCTTAATACTAAACTATGCTTTCATCCTGATAAAACTAATGAGATGATGGTATACTCTTTTTCTTTTCATTGTGTCAAACTCAACTTGCTGGCATTTTATTCAAGATGTTTGCATTTGTATTTGGGATTGGGATTGGTCTTTAGTTTTCCTTCTTTTTGTATTACTGCACTGAGGTTTTTATATCATGGTTTTCTATCTTCATAATTAATTAGATAACTTCCAGAGTTTTATTACCCTTCAAAATAGTTAACATAGTAGCAATTATACGATCTAAAAAGATTGAAAAATAATAGTTTCTATTTATTTATATCCTGAAACACTCCAAGGAGAATGTTTCCCAAACCCTATGTAAGGGGATAAAGTATAACTAGGACAAAATAAAGCATTTGTAGAGATACTGATACTAAAAATGGAAAGAAAAATTCCCTTGAGATTACTTACAGGCTATGCTGCATGATCTAGTCACCAAAGCCCTCACTACCACCCCACACTAATGAGGCTGTTTTTTTTTTTAATAATAATATCCTAATATGAAAGCTGAAGGCATAATATCAAAGTATAATTAATAAAACTGGCAATGTGAAAAATAAAGGAAAACCATCTCAGGTATGTAGCAATCTCCCACATGATCTGCCACAGGTGTAACATTCAGAGTACCAAATGGATGTATTGCCTGTTCTTTGGGGCCTTCATCAATACTGTTTAAGTAACAACTGAGCTTTTTTTAAGGAATGAGCAGTAGAATGTTTGAAGTTATAATCACTCGCCACCAAGAATCTAGGGTACAGATTTTCGGTATAGACGCCATGGCTTTGAGCCTCAACAGCAGAGGAGTGGCACTGCCATCTTCTTGCAGGCCGCCTACCCGACCGTAGCTACTCTGTGGGTCTGAGCAGTGCCCCTCATTGCTGCGTCCACACACGGGATCTTCTGTGCTCCTGAGAACCTGTAGAATGACTTTTGCCTCAAATGGCCTTCCACCTTGCACTCTCCCTTCCATTCAAGCCCTTGACACCTCTATTTGTCATTCAGCTGTGCCCTGAATTGAATATCGCTTTGCTTTGTCTTGCCCAGAACCACTCCACCCTTCCTCGGGGAGCCACGCCCTACCCTCCTGTTGCTAGGTGGCCCTTTCTCACAATCTCTGTGGTCCTGGTGGGTGTGTGCATCAGGGTGCCCTTCGCCTACTCCTCCACTTGTGTGCCCCAGCTGGGGCCATTCAGACTCTCTTGAGAATCCCAGGTTAGTCACACAAGGGTTAAAGGCAGAGGCAGCTGAATCATTCCAAAGACAGAGCCCTAAAAGAGGCTTCTCAGAGTTCAGCAATCTCCTGGCTCCTGTCTTTCCAGGCCTGGTCTTCAGTTCTTCCTGTGGTTCTGACTGACTCACTTTTCTTCCAGTCTCTCACTCTTTTTGGCCTAAGTTAGTGTCAGATTTATTTTCTGTTGTTTGCAGACTCTGCACTGTACAGGCCTTATAACTGGATTGAAGCTCTGTGTAGCCCCTTTGGATTGTTCTCCCAGTTGTACTGTCTGCTGGCTTGTCACCTTGGCTACATTCCTGGAATCTGTCTGTTAGGTCACACTCCATGCTCTGCAGCTTGGAATCCAGGCCTGCCCCACATCTAAGACCATCCCAGGCCCCTAAGGGCCCCAGCCCGTGCCTTTCATCCTGGCAAAGGAGACCAGGCACAGCACCCTGAGTTTCTGGGGGATTTCACCAACCTGAACTTTTTTTTTTTTAACTATTTATTTGGCAGAAGGTGGAGGGGGCAGGAGCAGGGCAGAGAGAGAAGCGGGCTCCCTGCTGAGGAGAGAGCCTGATGTGGGGCTCCATCTCAGGACTTTGCCTTCCTGACCTGAGCCGAAGGCAGATGCTTAACCGACAGCACCCTGCCAACCCAAACCCCTATCACATCTCTGCTGTCCACTTGCCTGTGTTCTAAGCAGAGTTTTGCCAACTTGCTACCCTTGCTCTAAGGATCTTCAGCAAGCGACTTGTTTATATGCAGATGTTTTCAGGTAAATGGAGGAGGAGACAACTGTGCCTCTGGCCTGCTCTACCAGGAGAGTGTCTACTGGCCCTAGGACCAAGGCCCTCTGCAAGAACACATGTAGCAACTTGTGATGGTGGCACTTCAATATTATTTTTCCTGCTGAGAATCCTTTTGTTCTCTGCAAATAAGAATATGGAGCCCTGCCTTCTCTGGGACTCTGAGGTCTCCGCATGACAACCTCGAAGACCACTGTCTGTACCCACTGATCTTTGAGCTGGGTGTTCCAGGGGGTCTGAATCTTGTCTTCTTCTGGAAAGGTGCACGTATGGTGGCTGTTGAATTTCTATTTTGCCAAAGTGACATTAGGCCAGTGTGTTAAGTTGCAGCCATCCTCTGGTGTCTTACAAACTCTGTGTTCTGTGACTCTTAGCCTAACCTATCAGGATGGTATACTAAGGAAATCTCTTCACTGAGCATTCTGAGAACCAATGATCTATGATATCGTCTACCCATTTCTGTGCGTTTTCTGCGTTGCCTCTAGGAAAACCTAAGGAAATGTGTTTTGGGGATCTCTTTAATGGAAATTCTGGGCAACTTCTGTTCTTTGAAGGGGTCTCTGAACCTACATTTCCAGAAAGCCTTTAGAAATTAGTTCTTCTTTTGGAAACAGGACTTTTGTGGCATTAAGGTGACCTTTGAGGTGTTGAGTCAGAGAGACAAGATGAAACCCACCATACTTTTAAGGGACCCCTAGTAACCTGATTCTGCCTCTTGTGGGATGAATGAAAAGGAGGTGGGAAGAAGGAAAGAAGCTTCTTCCTCAGCAGGTCAGAAAGCAGACAATTGCCTCACAGCCCCAAACACTGAACTTTTGGTAACCTATGGCTTAGTCCTCACGCCCAAATGAGACTTCCTACTCCCTCCCTGGGAATTCATAATAGCCTGGGATGAGCTTGAGTTTTCATCAGTAGTAGAGGTGGGAATCCACCTAAGCCTCACCTAATCCACCTGGCCCCATTATCAAAGAACCCTTCATTCTGGGCTGCCACTCCACACAGAAATGAGCTTAAGTTTTAGTAAGGGAGATATAGTGTCCATATAAGATGCATCATTATGCAGAAAATGGTTACTACAGCACCCAGAGAACTCTTCTTGGGACTGTATATATATAACATATAGCTTTAGTCTAAGTGTAAAGCAAGAGAAAACATGAATTAGACTTCTAAGACTAAATGTTTCCATTTTAACATTCATGGTGTTGCTACCTCTTCTTTAAAAAAAAAAAAAAGACTTTATTTATTCATGAGACACAGAGACACAGACAGACATAAGCAGAGGGAGAAGCAGGCTCCCTGCGGGGATTCTGATGTGGGACTCTATCCCAGGATCCTGGGATCACGACCTGAGCCAATTGAAGGCAGACGTTCAATCGCTGAGCCATCCAAGTGCCCCATGTTGCTACCTCTTGAAAAAAAAAAGCAATTTGTGACCCAAAAGTTGGTCAGGACCAATATGTATGGATCATGCTAAAAATAGAAGTAAACCTAACTTTCCGAGAGCTAACTACATGATAGTTAGATCATATGGGGAAATCAGCATGTCTATTATTAAAATAGAAAGTTGAGTGTTAGAACACGAATTTGGCACAGGAAGATCATGCAAGAAAAATTCTGAACATGAGAACAATAATTCTCCATTGAATAGGAAAACGATTTAATAGAATTTAATGTATTAACAAACCTGTAGTAGATTGTGAAAAAGGAAAATCCAGGCGGTGATAATATGAGAGACCCAATGGGAATATTCATATTTGAGCTATAAATCATTTAGATATAAATGATCCATAATACTTATTACAGAGCTTGGAGCAGCAACAGAAGTCACTGAAAGAAAAAGAGCAGGAAACATTTCAAAGAGATTACTTTTGCCACAAAGTAGGTGTGTGTGTGTGTGTCTGTCTGCTTTAATCTAAATTAAAACTGTAGGAATGCTGGAGGTTTCTCAAGATGTTGTACTATTACCCCTCCAAAGAAGGATTGCAAAATTTGAAGCTCCACATCCCTCATACAGAAACATTCTTGATAAGTCTCATTTTGGAAAGAGGAGTTCAAGAAGGAACGTAGAACATTAATTAAACGTTTGACTAATTATTCAAAATATATATAGCACCTCTCAAATGGAAAGCATTGTTAGAAGTCTATGGGCTTTCAAAGGCTATGGTGCTTCCGGAAATGAGGCAGGACACTGTATAACCAAGCTGATAAGTGATAAGGCCATATACAAAGTAGAACCTAAAAGCTATCAAGAGTATGGAGCTGATTATGTCTGGCTTTGCACAATGGTTGTCTCAGTTTGGGTTTAGGGTTTGATTACATGTGGCTTACTAGAGAATTGATCATGTGAGGTACAGTAAGCAGGTGAGGAAGCGAGATAAGGAAGGGAGGAAAGTCAGTAGTTTGTTGACTAAAAAATTGGTCACCACTATGGCCAAATGGGCACTATCCTATCGAAAACCCTCTGAGAGACTGTATAGAATGTTCTCAGAATTGTCCCTCCGTGGGGCAGTACCTACCAACTGCCATCCTTCACTGACAGTTCCCCGGGCCCACTATGCAAGCACCGGGAGGGGATGGCTGAGGTCAGAGAACGGCCAAGTCATCCCATCCCGGCCACCTGGTGATTCGATGCTTCCCCTGTGCCCAAGTCTCTCCGAGACAGAAGAGCAGGCCGAGACATTTACCCTTTACTGAGAGACCCGACCCGGTCATCGAGAGACTGGAGCAAGTGAGACGCCTACCCACAGCCGTGCTTTCTCCCGGGCATCTCTAAACTAATGGCTGGGCACCACATGTCGAGTGAGGTGGCTCCAGTTTGCTCTGCCACCATTCAGGTGTTGGGTGCTCCTCTTCCCGGAACTGAGACCTCAGGAACACAGCGCCCCTTCTGCGTCTTATCAGTAGTCACACGCACGGAGGTTAGACATTGTCTGGATGACAAATCTACTTTCTTCTAGATACCCAGACACAGGGAACAATCTATATAGAGAGGTATGATTATGGGCCCGCAGAGTACACCCAGGGTGCAGCCCTGAACAGATTCATTTTCTTTAATTCATCTCTCTCCTTAGCAGGAAAGTTTTCCAGACATGAAATTCTGCTTCTTTTTTGCCAACGAGTGTCTCTTGTGGATATTTCTGCTCCCTTCCCCATCTCTGCCCGAGCACAGACTCCCAAGTGACATGTTACCTTTCCCTCTGAGCCCCCAGTGGAAGCTAGAGACCTCGTCAGATTCTTGTTTCCTGACCCTGTCTGGTGCAGCTTCTTCCCTGGCAGTTTGAGCAGAAGGATTCTTCCAGAATCTGAGTTTTCATTGAGCTTCTTCTTTTTTTTTAATTTTTTCATTTTCAGCCTTCCATCTGGACCCTAAAAGCTTTCCTTTTGCTTACTAAGATCCTGAAGCCATTCTGGCTTTAAGAAAATATTTGCCAAACACCTTCTATGATTTCAGGACCAACAGATGAAGACATCCTTCTTGTTTTCTCAGCGGAAATGAACTCAACACACAGCTCGGTTTAAATCAGTAGACATTTGTGGAGAATCTACTATGTACCAGATACTCTTTTTAGAGTTTGTGGATAATGTACGTGTAAGAATGTGTTCAGCTGTGAGTAAAAGAAGTCTACCCAGAAGCTAGAAAGAAAGGCATACACTTCTATCTTATAATTGTTTTTTCATAGATCTTAAAAGACCCTGCCAGGGAATAAAGGAGATTGATAGCATGATGTCTGGCACCAAGGGAAGGGACTGATAATTCACAACCCTGCAGTCACAGAAGTTCCAAAAAGGACATTATTTGGACATAGCAAATACTCCTCCAAATACTCCACCTCCCTCAGGGCATATGAGATTGAATTAAACTTAATTCACTATTTCTTGAGTATAATTATTATTATTCAGTAATTATTATTACTGATAATAATGATTATTGACATTAAGGCTTTAAACTCTAAACAAAATGTAATCAATCTAGTTAGGAGTTCGATTTGGTACTGCAATGACATGAATTTCAAGCCCTTCTGTAAAATATGAAGAAATGTGCTCTTAGCATTCTGTGTAAAATAATTTTGTTAAATATATGGCACAATAAAAAAAAAGATTGATCCCTAAATAAAATCAAGGTTCTTTAAGGAGGGAGGAAGGTGTGTTATATGTGTGTGGAAGTTGGATTTGATGTTGGTAAGACAACCAGTAGAGTTGGATAGGTTGATTTGGTACCTTTTCAAATATGGTTGGTTATTCCTTATAGTTTCCTATCACCTGCAAATATTTATAAACTTGTCTCTAGTTTTCTTCAAGTAAAGAAAGAATCGTGACTAGTAATTCCAACACCTGAAGTTTTTTTCTTGAGGACGGACTGATGTTTCTTCTGTTATATCTGCTGACTCTTCTTCATGGTGTCATCCTTCCTCGTGTGTTTAGTTGTTTTGTGTGCTTCATTTTCTAGATTTCATTAAAAGCTTACTTGAGGGAATATTTTTTGAAGTCTAGGATATAGGAGAGCTCTTCCAGAAAGTATTTTCTTCTGCCAGAGTACTGGGAAATTACCAGCCCAAAGTTAAACTGAATTCATAGTTTCAGGGAAATTTGGGGCTGCAAACACAGCCACCAAAGGGGGACTTAAAATGTTTTAATAAGGCATTCTAAAGTCCAGGTACAGAACCCTTCTTGCTTAGGACTAAGGGTAGTACTGGTTGCAATGAAATCTTCATGTGCATTAAATTTGTGAGGATTAAGGTAGGGTTACTGTTTAGGAAGTGACCTTGAATTAGGAGCTAAAATTGTCGGGAAAGGCGCAGGGTGCTGTGGAGGTCTGAGCATAGCAGCAACAGTATAAATTAACCCAAAGAAGTAAGATCCAAAGCTATAGGTTTTAGTGAGAAGCAATGAACAATGTCCTGGAAGCAGCACCGAGGAACAAGACACTACCTTCTTATCTCCTGACAGAGTGATACAAGAGCTGGAGAGGGAAAAACCAGCCATCATTTGCCAGGGGTGTGGAAGCAGCCTCTCTAGGGAGAGAATCAGGCTTCCATTAGAGCAGGAAGTGAAGGGAACCTTCGGAGATGAGACTGAAGACATAGGGCATTTTGCTAATGGTGGAATGTGCCTTCCAGAAGGCCAAAACAGAAGGCTTCAGGAGCTGGATAGGGAGAAAGGGACATGTAGGATGTGTTCAGTCTTATGAGTGTTAAAATGCAAGAGATAAATGCGCTTGAGATTCCCCAGCTGCTTGTGGTAACCCACATAAATAGGCGTTAAGGGCTTCATGAGATTAATGTTGACTGACTCAAGATATAGAGTGTTGGGGAGGCTGTGAGCATTAGGGGTGAGAAGGGTGTCTGCCTCCTTATTAACCCTTGATCATGAAGGTGAGGAAAACTGGAGCTGTGTAGCCTTGGTCCAAGTGTATGAGGCTCACTTGAGGTCTCTGTTCTGGAAGTCAGCTGCCAGCACTCAGAGGCACAAACTTAGGGAAACCTCACTCTGGCTACTGGAAGGGGTGGGGCATTAGCATTTAATCTACGCCCACTATGTGCTAGGCTGTGCTCTTGTGTATGTTATCAAATGCAATCACTACAGCATCTGTACTTAGCAGATGTGAAGACACATCTTTGATGCTCGGTAGGTGTGTTTAATGGCTTATTTTCCAACCATGCTCAGCAGATTCTGCACTGTGGAATAGAATTCCAGATTGGTAGGAGGGTAGTGACGTCAGAGCTCTAGGATTTTGTGGGAACAGTGCAGGTTTCCCCTTTACCCTCCATCAGCTCCTATAAGACAAGTGTTTTTAGGACCCTAAAATGAGAGCGGTTTTGGTGGGCAGGCTGAAAAATCTATGTGTCCCATCATCATGACAAAATATTTGTTGTCCTCCAAAGGTACAGCCTTAAAATACCCTCCTCCAACACAAGCCGGTCTTAAATCAGACGTTTCTCAAAAATACACAATCGGGAATTTTCCTGTAGGAGCTGTTATCTTCAAGTGCATCAAGACATGGAAACTTGGCAGCTAGAAAAATTTATATACTTTTTAAAGTATCTTCCATGGAAAGTATCTTCCAAGGAAATGACTGAAGCAAAAGAGAGCATAGCACAGGGCACATTGATCATTTGTGGTTTTCCGAACTTCTCTTGTTGGAGAAATAATCCATTGTCACGTGACATTTGGAGGGAAGGTTCTCAGGAGGGTGTCTGTCCATTTGGGAACGCAGTGGATCACCGGCATATTCTGCAGCTGAGAGCACAAAGTTTCATATGTAATATGCAGGCAATGTGGATAAGATTTATGATTTTTTTTTAATTTCCCAATTTCATTTCCAATGCTAGATTTGTAGGCATTCCTATGGGATATATTTTCCTTCTCAATGTAACAGCATAATAACTTTAGCCTAAATAATTATTCAATTTAAATAATTTGCTTATGCAGAGGGGTCGATGAAATGCAAATAAGCATGTTCCCTAATTTTCATGTTCCCTGACCACCTTAGGGCACCACATATGGTTGCAAACTGCAAAGCCTTTCATCGAAACAAGCCCCAAGCAGGTTTTCAAAGGCCGATGTAGTAAAGCAGGTGTAGGTTCAACAGGACGGGGGGGGGGGGGGGGGGGGGGGGGGGGATCATAATTTAGAGTTCTGGAGTGCCTGAAATGGCGACAAGGGGAAATTACAGGCAAGGACTGTTTCTATCTTCCTCTCTCCACAGTTATCCCGCAGAGTGACACAGAGCAAGCCAGGGAGCTCACGTTCCGACACCGCGCGGAACCGAACCGCCTCCTTCCCGACCCGCTTCTCTGGGCGGGAGGCCGCCTGGGCGGCCCGTAGCTCTTCGCCGCCGCGCAATAAAGTCGTATTTCCATCTACACGCTGGTCCGTTCACCCATCCAGGCGTATTTACACGGACAGGGCACACCGGCCGAAAAGCTGTGCGCGTGTGCCTGTGCGCGGCCCCCGCTGCCCCGCGCCCCCGCGCTGCGCTGGGTCGGCTTCGGGTCCCCACGGCGGGAGCGCGTCTCGGGGCGACACCTGCCGCCCGGCCGCCCCGGCCCCGCCGCGCGGGCGCCTCGGAGCGACCTGGGGACGCCGGCTCCTCGCGGCACCCGGGTGGCAGCACGCGGGGGTGGGGCGGCGCCGAGAGCCCGCTTCCCCCAGCCGCCTCCTGCACTGGGGGAGCTCAGCCGGGGCCTCGAGGGGGGAGACAAAATTACGGAGCCTCCCTCCCCTTTTTAGATATTCAGTAGTTCCCCCTAAAAGAGCCACCTGCTCTGTCCGCCTGTGGATGCGCTGTCTGGGCGCACCTGGCCCTAGGGAGCCCTCAGACGCCCAGCAAAGTTTGCTCCCCACGTGTCCACTCGACTCGTCTGCCAGTGTGGACCCGGGGTGGGGGGGCTGGTCAGCTCGGCGGCCAGGTGCGCCGCGGAGCCCGCTGGCGTCAACGGGTCGGCCCGGGCCCGGAGGGGGCAAACCTGGGTGCCCGGCGCCCGCGAGGTCAGCGCGCAGGACTCCGGGTGGTGTCGCGGGGCCACGCTGGGGCGCCGCCCCCGGGCGCACGCAGAGTTACAGCTAGGGACCAGTTAAGGAACCCCCCGCTGAGTCCTCCGAGGGTCCTGGCCACTGGTGGGGTCCCCAGTCCCCCCCCGCGGCCCCCACTCCGGGCCCGTCGGCCAGTCCCGCCAGGCGCCCCCGGGCCCGTCGGCCCGCCCCCCGCCCCCCACCCCCCACGCTCCCCCGTCCCCGCCCCCGCCCCCACGCCCCCCGGGCCCGCCCCCCGCCCCCCACGCCACCCCGGGCCCGCCCCCCGCCCCCATGCCCCCCGGGCCCGCCCCCCGCCCCCCACGCCACCCCGGGCCCGCCCCCCGTCCCCCCCGGCCCCGCCCCCCGCCCCCATGCCCCCCCGGCCCCGCCCCTCGCCCCCATGCCCCCCGGCCCCGCCCCCCGCCCCCCCCGGCCCCGCCCCTCGCCCCCCCCGCCCCCATGCCCCCCCGGGCCCGTCGGCCCGCCCCCCGCCCCCATGCCCCCCCCACCGCGCCGCGCCCCGACTCCCGCCCCGCGGCGGCCGGCACTGCAGCACGGCGGGGGTGGGGCGGGGGCGGGAGCGGGAGCGGGCGGGGGGGGCCGCGGCGCGCCCGCCCGAGCACTTTCCCGCCCCTCCCTTCGCCGCTGACACGCTCGGCGGAGTCGCCAGTCCGCGCGCTGCCGGCGAGGGGGGCGGACGGAGGCGGCCCGGGGAGCGAGCGGGGCCGGGATCCCGGCGGCGGGAGCGGTGAGTGGGGCCCGCGGCGGCCGTGCGGGGCGGGGAGCCGGGCGCCCGGCGGGAACTTCCGCAGCCTCGTGGAGCGCACGTTCGCCCGCGTGCCCCGAGGAGGCGGCTGCAGGCGCCTGGCGGGGCCCGCGGGCGCTTGCTGGGGCGGGACTGGGAGGTCGGGGTGAAGCAGAGCGGGGCCCGGGGGCCCTCCCGGGTGCTCGGCGGCCGCGGTCGCTCGGGAGCCGGGGCCGGAGTCCCTTCGAGCCGCTCCAGCCCCGCCGGGCGTGCGACCGGCGTCCGCGCCGCAGCTGCGGGCTCAGCTCCCGGGCTGGATCCCGCTGCGGGCGCGCGGCCGGCGGGGAGCAGAGGCGGGCGGCCCCGCGCCCAGCCAGCCCGACCGACACCCGGGGTCAGGGGCCGTCGCGCGTCCGCGGGGCCGCGTCCGGGGTGTGCGCGGCCGGGGCCGGGGCCGGGAGCGGGGGCGGAGCACCGGGAGTCCCGCGGCCGGGCTGCCCCGGGGCCCGCGCCTCCCTCCCGCCGAGCGCCCCCGCGTCCCTCGGGGCCGTCGGCCGCTCCCGCTCCGCCCGGGCTCTGCGGCTGGGCCCTGCGGCTCGCGGCCGTCCTGCGGGATGCGCAGCGCGCTGACGGACTTGGGCAGCGGCGCCCCCGGCAGGCGCACAGCCCCGGCACCTGGGGCGCCCGCGGGCGGCGCGGGGGGGAGTCACGGGGGGCGGCGGCGGGAGGGGCGCTCGCGTCACCGCTGCGTGGGCCCGAGTGCGGGGCGGGGCGGGGCGGGGCGGCGGGGGTCGGGGCGCGCGTGCGTCAGGGGCTGCGGGTGGCGGGGAGGCCGGGGGCGGCCGCGCGGTGCTCCGCGGGGAGGGGTCCGGGGGAAGCCCGGGGGGGGCCCGGGGCGGGCCGGGGGGGTCCGGGGGCGGCCGCGCGGTGCTCCGCGGGGAGGGGTCCGGGGGGGGCCGGGGCCGGGGGCCCGGGGGAGGGCCGGGGGAGTCCGGGGGCGGGGGGCCCGGGTCGGCCGGGGGGTCCGGGCGGCCGCGCGGGTCTGGGGAGGGGTCCGGGGAAGCCCGGGGGGGCCCGAGCAAGGCCGGGGGTCCGGGGGGCCGCGGGGGGGGGGAGGGGTCCGGGGGAGGCCGCGAGGGGGGGGGTCCGGGGGTGGCCGCGAGGTGCTCCGCGGGGAGGGGTCCGGGGGAAGCCCGGGGGGGGCCCTGGGGCAGGCCGGGGGGGGTCCGGGAGGGCGGCCGCCGGGTGCTCTGGGGGGGGTCCGGGAAGGCCGTGGGGGGCCCGAGGGGAGGCCGGGGGTCCGGGGGAAGCCCGGGGGGGGGTCCGGGGGAGGCCGCGAGGTGCTCCGCGGGGGGGGCCCGGGGGAGGCCGGGGGGTCCGGGGGAAGCCCGGGGGAGGCCGCGCGGTGCCCCGGGGGGGATCCGGGGGAAGCCCGGGGTGGGGTCCGGGGCGGCCGCGCGGTGCTCCGGGGGGGTCCGGGGGAAGCCCGGGGGTGGGTCCGGGGGCGGCCGCGCGGCGCTCCGCAGTGCGCAGTAGCGGGGCGCAGGGCGCCGCGGCGGCCTCGGCCGCGCCCCCTCCTGAGCACCTGGCTGGCGGCTCCAGCCGAATTCCCGGTCTTATCCCGGAGCAGAGCCTGCGTGGGTCTCCCGGGCCGCCAGTCCTCTCGGCACGTCCCGAAGGGCCTCGCGCCCGGGACCCGTCTGCCGTGAAAGCTGCGGGGCTGGGGTCCCCGAGACTCGGCGGGGCGCCCCTTCCTCGCCAGGAGGCCCGCCCGGGGCGGCCAGGTGGGGCGGCCAGGTGGGCCTGCGGAGCCGGCGCTGCACGCCTCTCTTCTGCCACGAAATGTGTGCTGAGAGCGCTTCCCGGTAGAAAATAAAAGCCCAATCCACGCGTTAGTTTTTGGAAGGAACCCCGCCTTCTGGAAGCCTCCGGGCATAGACTTCTCCACTGGCTTTGCTGAATGAGTCCAAAGCTGCATGATGTGTGGCGGAAGGATTGGAAGGGGGAGGTGGAGGGAAGGCAGGAAGGCCAGAGGGAAGGCAGTCATGGGAGAGCCCAGAGACAAAGATTCTACCCCCCCCCCCCCCCCCACGGCATTAGTGACTTGCCCTCTCGGATTCATTCCCCACATTTGACAAATGTGGAAAAGAGCTCAGACGAGCTTTTATTACAAAGTTTTTTTAAAAAAATTTTTATTGGAGTTCGATTTGCCAACATATAGCATAACACCCAGTGCTCATCCCGCCAAGTGCCCTCCCTCAGTGCCCATCACCCAGTCACCCCCAGCCCCCGCCCACCTCTCCTTCCACCACCCCTTGTTCGTGTCCCAGAGTTAGGAGTCTCTCATGTTTACAAAGTTGTTTTGAGGACAAAAGATGATGGTCTCAGCTTTGTGCCTACAAATTCTCTATGAATGGAAAAGATTATGAAACACAGTCCCTTTAAGGGAAAAAGAAAACAGTTTTACCTTTTAAAAAATTCTGGAGACATTCACCAGTGCTGTTCCTTTAATGAAATTTAGCCTTCAATGTCAGCAAATGCAGACAATAGACTTTTCCTAACAGCCTTATATAGAATCAGATGCCATTAAGCTGCTGTCTGGAGAAGGGGGGTGGGGTGGGCCGGGGAAGCTCTGGATTACATCTGAGTGTTTTTGGTCATGTAGTAGAGAAAGCAAATTCATTTTTCATGACCTGATGACAGTCAAAGTTGCTTCTCTGGTGCGAGCAGCAGCCTAGCCTCAGAGCTTTTAGGTAAAAATTTTTCTCATTATTAACCCAGTCATATTCCTTAAGTGTGGAGGGTGCCTCAGAAAACAGGGTGCAGTTTCCAGCCTTAAGGAGAGTACCACAAAGGGTATCATAATGTGCCAGATATCACGGGACCACGAGTCCTAGAAAACCCATTTCCTACAATTAGGGATATTATCTCTTACCATAATGTAAACTTGTTGATGATATACTTCATGAATAAAAACATGAGATTTGTCAAACTGCCTTGCTACCGCTCAGCGTCGCTCCTCCTACACGGTGGCAGGTAGTCTATGAATGGTTAAAGTTAGGACACCCTTTGAATCCTGTGCGGCTGTCTCAGGGGACAGCCTACCCTGCAGCCGTGCTGCTTCTCCGTGTTGCGGTGCCTTTTGTCTGACCCACGGTTCACAACAGTATATCCTTGTGCACGCTTAACACGAACTCATCTAGGTCAGGTCTGCAGTAAACCTAAGAGAGACAGCCCCCTGTCTGTGTGTGGTTTTGGCACAACATTGCCAAATTGCCTTTGCTTTTGCTTTGCTTTTTCAATTCTGCCCTATGGAGCAACCAGTGTAAATGTTGCGGTGAATTGATTTTGGAGCTCCTTTCTTTATTTGACACAGCTGAAAGAACAGTGGGAGGTCAAGTTACTATTTTAATTCTTGCTGGAAATATGGTCCTAGTGGTGTATAAAGGCACCACTTATTTTTATCACAAACACCCCTTGTAATTAGGGACAGTTGGTACTAGTTGCATGTCATCATGGGTTCCCCTGGTGGGAAGAATTGAACCAGATGAAATAAAGGGAGGGCAATGGACTGGATGGTTTGGTACCTTCTGGTTCTAATATTCGTTCGCTCCATGAAATACAGAAATATATGATAAGCTATATTTAATTTTATTTTTTAAAATTATAATTCCAGTATAGTTCATATACAAGGTATATTAGCTTTAGGTGTACAATATAGTGATTCAACAGTTCCATACGTTACTCAGTCTCCTCATGATAAGTGTGCTCTTTGTCTCCATCACCTTTCACTCACCTTCCACCCGCCTGTCCTCTGGTAACCACTAGTTTGTTCTAGACAAACTAGACTCTGTAAATTCAAACTAAACTCTGTAAATTCAAGAGTCCACTTTTTGTCTCTTTTTTTCTTTATTAGTTTTGTTTTTTTTTTCGTTGTGTTTCTTAAATTCCACGTATGAGTGAAATCATATGATATTTATCTTTCTCTGACTGACTTAACTTAGCATTATATACTCTAGATCCACCCACGTTGTTGCAGATGGCAAGATTTTATTCTTTTTATGGCTGCGTAATATTCCATTGTATATATACTACATCTTCTTTATTCATTGATGGGTTATATTTTAAATTTGAACTTTGCTGATAGGTAGAATATAAGAAGTGTTTTTTATTAACTCATTCTGTAATTATACATGGAACTATGGGCTCTGTTTTTGTAGAATAATAGATCTGTTAGATTTTGTATTATGCCATTATGATTATGGATTGAAACATTTTTAAAAGACCAAATTTGAAAAATAATAATCTCAGTTTGCTAATCTCAGTTAAAATAGATATGCAGATGAATTTAACATGACTATTTTATTTTATAAGTTGTCATTTTTAAAATATTTTACTTACTTATTCATGAGAGACACAGAGAGAGGGGCAGAGACACAGGCAGAAGGAGAAGCAGGGTCCCTGTGGGGAGCCCTATGCAGGACTCAGTCCCAGGACCCCGGGATCACACCCTGAGCTGAAGGCGGACGCTCAGCCACTGAGCCACCCAGGCGTCCCTTATAAGATGTTATTTTTAAGTAATCTCTATATCCAATGTGGGGCTCAGACTTACAACCCCAAGATCAAGAGTTGCATGGTCTACTGACTGAGCCAGACGGGTGCCTCAACCTGACAAATTTTAAATGCTTTCTGTTGAGCACCCAGTATACACCATGGCTGTTACATCATTTCCTGTGCCCAGTATGTACTGCAAATGATTAAGGCTGGAAACTAAGAACTACATTAATGGGCTTCAGTCTTCTCATAGCACTTGGGCCTTCTTATAACACAAGAGCACAGTGAGATTTATGACTAATTAGATAAAGTGATTTTTCTTGTTTTTTGTTACTCTTTGAAAATATTATGAATTAGACTCTTAGTATAGCCGAATTCTTGGATGGTTCTTAGTTGTCCTGTGTATCATACTTTCCTGGGGAGCTTATTCAAATAGAGATGTCCAAGCTTCACGCTAGGTATTCTAAATGAGTAGTTCCATGGGTGAGCCCAGAATATGCTGTTTATCAAGCTCTGCCAAGTAAGTTATATGTCATCATTAGTGGTCTACACTTGCAAGAGTACTTGAACTAGCACTTGAAGCATGACAGGGACCCAGAACACATGAGCTCTCTAGGCTTTGTTGCTCTCTTCACTATTTATTGAGTCTCTACTTGAAGCTCTCAGAGAAGTCATCTTCCAACTGGCAAGACAGACATAACGACGACTAAGTTCTGTGGTAGGAGTCAGGGGGCCGAGTGAGTGAGATGGGTGGTTGGAAAGAACCCTGTGGAGACAGTTACGGAGATGGTATCACAGAAGGAAGGGCATAGGCAGAAGGAGCAGCATTTACAACACGTTGCTCTGGCAGCAGAAAGGCTGGAAACCTTAGCATGGCCTTCAGAGCTCTGAATGGTCTGGCCCCTGCTCACTTCTGTATCTTCACTTTGTTTAACCTCCAAACCGTTCCCATCCTAGCAACCTTCAAACATCAGCCCTGTCCTGCTACAGCAACCTCATCACCTGCTTCACCCTACCTCCACCGTATTAACTCCCGATGCTCTTTGTCCTTCGCTCATCTTCCCTTTCTGGGGCAGCTTCCCAACCCTCTGGGGTGAAAATTCTTTCTTTTCTCACAGTGTTCTTTTCTTTATAAACGAGGCTGTTGGAGAAAAATGGGATACTCCATAAACTTGAATTCAGGTTAATAAAACATTTCATAATCTACGTATGTCTCATATATTACATGGGACATACTTATATTAAAATGTTATTTGTTGTTTGTATGAAATTTAAATTTATCCAGGCATCCTGTATTTTCATTTGCTGAATGTGGAAACTCTGTTTTTAAAGCTCATTTTACCATTTTTTTAAAAAGTAAGATTGTTTCATTTCTATCTTTCTATCCTGACTGAACTAATACTCCAAGAGGCCAAGGACAGAATTAGAGATAGGTTGTTGTTTTCTCTTGCTCTTTATCCCTAGTGCCTAAAACAGTACTTGGAGCATAGTAAGAGCTCAGTAAATTTCATCAGATGGATGAGCTGTTTGAGAAAAATGGTGTAATCATGGGCAAGTTTCTTAATCTCTTAGAGTCTTAATTTCTTCATCTGTAGAAAGATGATTTTTATATCTACTTTTAAGATTATCTGTAAAGGGTAAATAAAGAAAACATAAAGTTCCTAACGTGTTGCTTTGCAGGCACTGTACTATAAAATATGTCTTTTCTCTTTAATCAGTATTTGTTTTGTAACATGAAGGGATTCCTTCCTTAATATAAGACACCCTGCTTCCTTTTCATTATAATGCAGTCCTGTAAGTAGTCAAATGTTTCCTGAATATTTGCCAAATGCAAGGTACTCTGGAGATTGAGCTGTGCAGTTACAGAGGTCCTGTTCTCAAGGAACACCAATCTGTGGGATGATAACACTGAGGGCTGGTTCATGGGCCTTCGACCCATGAACCTCACCGGTCCTGATGTTTAGAAGAAAGACCTTGTGTTTGGTTTATGCCCTGCCCTCACATCTTGACATTTTTTGAGCAAAGGGGCCCCACATTTTCCTTTTGTCAGTTATTGGCTAATCCTGGGAACCTATGCATGTTTGTACATAGCGTGTGCATGTAGCTTATTATAGTCTTTATAATGACCCTAGGACTTTCATTACTCAGAGAACTTGTGACTTTCCCATTACATGGCTTATAATTGACTGAACCAAGATCAATGTCTTTTCCAGTATACCATGACGGCCTACACCTGATTACAGCCATCCAGTGTGGTCTAGATCGGGAGCTTTGAAAGAACTAGGGTTAGTTCTCCTACTCTTGGGCCATTTCCATGGACCTTCCCTCCCTGTCACTGCTCCTGGGATTGCTGAGAGACTGCAGCTTTGAAGTTCTTTGTAGGAACACCAGGAACACTAGTGATGTATTTTAGACTCTGTGCCAGTATTCTGGTTTTTAAATCTGCAGATCCACACAAGATAGTGATCTCGGGGGGGTTGCAATTTTTCTAGCAGAAATATCTGCAATGTTTGTTCTTTGCTTTAAGTTACCCAGCTGAGTCATGCAGCATAGGAACCTCTGCAGCAGGGAACAGCCATGCATTTTGGCTGTGGGTAGAGAAGGTGACCCACTTTGTCATTTCAAGCTCTGACTAGCTTGCTTTGAAATCTACTCATTTTAATATTACTCTTTAGTAATGCTAAGTATGCCATTTTTTCTTTTTAAAAAATCTTTGTGCTTATGTGTGTTTGCATTTAAGAAGTGACATTCCAATAATTCCATTGGGGCTTTCTCATATTTGCCTTCATGCTATTATTATTTTCAACATGTGACAGCATGCTCCAGTTAATGCACACTAAACACATTATAAGCTGTATTGAACACAAAAGTAATTTAAGTATCCAGTATTATTTTTTGAAGTACCCCACTAAGTTGGCAGCCAGGGTTTCCTGTTGGCCACATATGCAGACCCAGAATGGTGTCCACAGTCATTTCCGAGGTTCTGTTCCTACCTCAATTGTGGATTCCCAGTCCGCTGCTAAGATTCTTCACTATTTCTTTGAGCTTGCAGGGATAATTCCTGTGGTCCTTGCCTCTACTTCCCTGCAGCAGCATCCCACAGTGTTTTAGAGCATGCTTCCCATTGCCCAGAATGCCCTGGGCTCCACTATTGTAGAACCTCCCTGTGCTACTGTGTGCTCTTACTGTCCCTAAAGAGTTTAGGGGATGTATGAATGTTTGGGGCTGGTGAGAATCACTTCAAGCGACACAACATCCTGTATTCACAATCATTTGTCCCTTCCGACTCTAGCCCATTATCTTAACACCATAAATAGGGACTCTCAGATTGTCTTCTGCTTGGACTGAGCTCTTCACTGGGAGATTTCTTGGTCTCTCCCTTCCAGACATGCTCAGAAGGATCAGAATATTAAGATAAATCAGGAGAATTTTGCACAGGATGTTCTGTGCATGTTATTTGTGGTAGCAAAAAATTAAAAATAATCTAAATGTCCATCAGAGGGTGATCAGATCAATTATGGCTTATCTAAATAATGAAATACTACACATTGTATATACTGACATGGAAATATCTTGAAGGTAAGTTATTAATTAAAAATACGACATTTATTGACCAGAATATGTCATATGTCTCTATTAAAAAATTAAATTACATTAAAAAGTCTGGAAGGACAAAGACCAAACTATTATCCTTTGAGGATAAGATGGAGAGGACCTGACACTATTTACCTTACATATTTCTGAATTATTTGAGTTTTCAACAATAATTGCATACTACTTTTATAATTAAGGCATTAGTAAATTTGGTAAAAATCAATTTCAAGTTGCCCATGTGATGATGTTTCTCAATGTGTGTAGATATTAATGTTTTAGTGGCTAAAATGCCATGCCAGTTTTTCCCATGGCTATTTTTTTAGCTCACAGCTTTGGTGGAAGGTAATTGAGGTTGTAAGAACATAAATTATTGTGGTGCTCAATAAAGCTGTTTTCATTTTGAATGAAAAAGAAAGGAACTCACCTATAAACATCCAGTACAGCGGACCCTGAGAAGAACTGTGCATTGCTGACTTAGGTTGTTAAAGTCCAGGATCTCTTCTCCATCTCCCATCTCTGTTCTCAATAAATCTTATATGTCTAGTGGCTGTCAAAAGCCTGTATTGCTACTCAGAATGTTTTGCTTTTAGGGACGTTTTTCATCCTATGGCTGTGGACTTGAGATTGGAGATGGACAATTTTTATCTTCTCTTGCATGGGTCTGGAATGTTCTCCCTCCCAACACTCATCCTCTCCCCCACTCTCAGCATATGCTCACTCAGGGGAAAGGCCCCTACCTGCCTGTCAAACCCCAGCTTAAAACCTCACACCCCACCACAGCAGAATTTGGGCTCCTTTCTTTGTTTCCCCTAGCCCCCTTGCAGCCACCACCATCATAGTGCTTCTCACACTTTGATGTTGTGGCTCTCTACACGTTTCCCCACTAGATTCTGAGTCCCTTGAGCCTTAAGGGGAAGAGGCCAAGTCACTGAGATCTTTATAACTCCCAAGTGCTGAACACATCAGGGCTGAACATGTTAAAAATTTATTAAGCCTTTTTCATGGAAGTATAATATACAGAGATAAAAAGTGTACATGTTAAAAAAGGTGTAGCTGAGTTGATTTTCACAAAATGAACACATCTCTTTAACCAACACCCAGACCATGACAGGGATTCTAGTGTTCTAGAAGCACTTTTTGTGTGTCTGCTAGTCGTAGCCTCCTTCTGGAGGTGCCTAACAGTTCTCCTTGTCCTGCTCAGATGCCTATTTTTTTCATGCCCAGTGTCTGGGAAACTGCTTGTCAGAGCCTCCTCACTGTTGATGGTCAGAGCATCATGACCATTCCCAGACAGGCTGGCCAAACTCTCAGTCCACACGATGCCAGGAGGAGAAAACAGTCCCCCACTCTTCTGGGTTCCACTTATGACTTGAGTCTAAGTCCCTCATGAGCAATTCTGTCATTTGACCTCCACTTTTATCAGATTGGATAAGTTTCCTCGTTTCTGATTGGCTAAAATTTTTTATGAATGTGTATAGAATTTCAACCAATGCTCTTAAGTCTCTATTTCATCACAAAATAATTTATTTTTAATAAAGGCCAAGAATTTTATTTCTTCCTATGTCAATTTTAGTAAGCTGTGTTTTTTTTAAAAAAGAAATTTGTCAATTTTAATCCAGGTTGTCAAATATAATGCATAGTTATTTAAGATCACTGGTTTTTATTTTGTGAACTCTGTGATTCTTGTATTTAATTGTATTTTCTTCATTGCTTTGGATACTTAGTTTAGTCAATTTTTTATATAGAGTCTAGAAACTTCAGAGTCGGGATCCCTGGGTGGCTCAGCAGTTTGGACCAGAGCCTGATCCTGGAGACCCGGGATCAATTCCCACATCAGGCTCCCTGCATGGAACCTGCTTCTCCCTCTGCCTGTGTCTCTGCCCCCCCCCCCCTCTCTCTGTGTGTCTCTCATGAATAAATAAATAAAATCTTAAAAAAAAGAGAAACTTCAAAGTCATGTGGCATTATCTGTAGATCATTTAAAAATGTATATGAATTATTTAAAATGTATTCCTATCTCATTAGAATGTGGAATCATTGCCTCTGGTTATTTGCAAACTTTAAAACTCATTATTTCTTTTATTTACCATTAAACCAGCCCTCGAAATATCAGAACATTAGTAACTAGATAGAATGACATATATTTAGTTACTTTTACAAACATCTGTATGATAGGCAGGTTTATAGAGGATTCCAGTTTCTTTGAAAGCAAGTGTCGATAAAAATGAATTACTCATGGGCTTACTGTGGATCTACTGGTTATTTAATGTATATGTGTTTGTAATCTGAACAGATAAATGAACCATGATTTGAATTTTGATGACAAGGGTTTTTTTTTAATAATAAATTTATTTTTTTATTGGTGTTCAATTTGCCAACATACAGAATAACACCCAGTGCTCATCCCGTCAAGTACCCCAAGTGCCCATCACCCGTTCACCCCCACCCCTCGCCCTCCTCCCCTTCCACCACCCCTAGTTCGTTTCCCAGGGTTAGGAGTCTTTATGTTCTGTCTCCCTTTCTGATATTTCCTACCCATTTCTTCTCCCTTCCCTTCTGTTCCCTTTCACTATTATTTATATTCCCCAAATGAATGAGAACATACAATGTTTGTCCTTCTCCGATTGACTCATTTCACTCAGCATAATACCCTCCAGTTCCATCCACGTTGAAGCAAATGGTGGGTATTTGTCATTTCTAATGGCTGAGGAATATTCCATTGTATACATAGACCACATCTTTATCCGTTCATCTTTCGATGGACACCGAGGCTCCTTCCACAGTTTGGCTATTGTGGACATTGCTGCTAGAAACATCGGGGTGCAGGTGTCCCGCCGTTTCATTGCATCTGTATCTTTGGGGTAAATCTCCAACAGTGCAATTGCTGGGTCGTAGGGCAGCTCTATTTTTAACTCTTTGAGGACCCTCCACACAGTTTTCCAGAGTGGCTGCACCATTTCACATTCCCACCAACAGTGTAAAAGGGTTCCCCTTTCTCCGCATCCTCTCCAATATTTGTGGTTTCCTGCCTTGTTAATTTTCCCCATTCTCACTGGTGTGAGGTGGGATCTCATTGTGGTTTTGATTTGTATTTCCCTGATGGCAAGTGATGCAGAGCATTTTCTCATGTGCTTGTTGACCATGTCTATGTCTTCCTCTGTGATATTTCTCTTCATGTCTTTTGCCCATTTCATGATTGGATTGTTTGTTTCTTTGCTGTTGAGTTTAAGAAGTTCTTTATAGATCTTGGAAACTAGCCCTTTATCTGATACGTCATTTGCAAATATCTTCTCCCATTCTGTAGATTGTCTTTTAGTTTTGTTGACTGTATCCTTTGCTGTGCAAAAGCTTCTTATCTTGATGAAGTCCCAATAGTTCATTTTTGCTTTTGTTTCTTTTGCCTTCATGGATGTATCTTGCAAGAAGTTACTGTGGCCGAGTTCAAAAAGGGTGTTGCCTGTGTCCTCCTCTAGGATTTTGATGGAATCTTGTCTCACATTTAGATCTTTCATCCATTTTGAGTTTATCTTTGTGTATGGTGAAAGAGGGTGGTCTAGTTTCCTTCTTCTGCATGTGGATGTCCAATTTTTCCAGCACCATTTACTGAAGAGACTGTCTTTCTTCCAGTGGATAGTCTTTCCTCCTTTGTCAAATATTAGTTGACCATAAAGTTGAGGGCCCACTTCTGGATTCTCTATTCTGTTCCATTGATCTATGTGTCTGTTTTTGTGCCAGGACCACACTGGATGACAGGGGTTTTATTTTGTGAAAACCTGTGAACCTTATTCAAGTCTTATTATATCTTTGCCTGTCTTTACATGGATCCGTCAGACTATGGCAGACGTTGCAGATTCCATCCTTTAAGGTGGTTGTGGAGGAGCAAGCTCATGAAATACACACTGTCATGGTTTGTTGGAGAGCTTCTCTATACCCCAGCAACTCATACAGCTAGTGACTTAGCATTGTTTGTTTTATAGTGCTGTTTAACTTCTAACTTCTCCCTAGATCCCACCCATTCCTTCTTTTTCATAATATCCATCCATTCCCTGTCCAATGTCATGAATTTCTTTTTTTTTATGTATGATAGTCACACAGAGAGAGAGAGAGGCAGAGACACAGGCAGAGGGAGAAGCAGGCTCCATGCACCGGGAGCCCGACGTGGGATTCGATCCCGGGTCTCCAGGATCGCGCCCTGGGCCAAAGGCAGGCGCTAAACCGCTGCGCCACCCAGGGATCCCTGTCATGAATTTCTTACTGATTTTTCTATTCTCCCTTTAACCATACTTGCCTATGTTATGCTGGGAGGGAAAAAAAAAGAAAATCTCATTCGATACATCAGACGTTTATTGCTACATCGTGGTGCCTAACTGGCTACTCCAAAAGTTAGTAACCTAAAGCAATTTCTTTTTGCCCATGCATCTGTGGATTGGAAGACTAATTTACATTGAGCTTTGCTAGATTTTCTCCAAATTACAGGTTAGATTCAGGTCTTTAGTCCTACTTGGAATAATTGGCTACCCAGTTCATATATTTTGCATGGAGATGATAGAAATACAAGAATAGTGGATGGACACTCAAAGCCCCGTGCATGTCATTTCAGCCCATGTTCCGAAGACATATAATACATAGGACAGTTCCACATAACAAAGCATTGTCTCACACACTGCATAATTTACCCATGTCCTATCAGACATCCATTCAAGTGAAAATTTCATTTCTAATAATTTAAGTCTAGAACTACTTCTGTTAAATACAAGTATTTTTGCATAATTTTCATATGTAACATATTTTCCTTGAAGGAAACAACTTATAAATAAATCAAGGGAAGACTGTACTTTGTTTTTTTAAAAATCTTACCAAGTGTTGCTCATCATTTCCAACAGGCATGTCACCAGTGGTAACACACGCTAGTTATGATGTTTAAATTGCTAATAAGTACTGTTTGCCTCTATGGGTGTTTGTTACATTCATGCTGATTGTACATTTAGAAACAAGGGTTTCATGTCTTCATTTTGTATTTTAGAATTGTTATACCAGAATATTTACATATTTAAAAACGTATTTTATTATTTCTTCTGGTTCTCCTTTTCCTCCGTTAGGGCATTATATAGGTATTCTAAGTTTATCTGCAGATGGGTTATTTTATCTATGAAAATTATTTGACAAGACACTGAAAAATGGATGTTATTACTAGGTGTTGTTGGATTCCTCTAAATTCTCTACTTTTAGTACCACGGGTAGTAAGCTGATTTATCTTTGGGGATGTGAGGGGGCAAGCTGTAACACAGGGAGGGCTCTTCCATTTTGTCATTGTCTCTGAAAGGAGCATAATCTTTCTGTGAAGATTGCCACAGTACTCTCTCTCTAGCAGTAGTTGCAAAGGGGGTAGTGTATGAGCTGGACTGACTTACAGAAATGGTGTGTCTGTAGGAAATAGACAAGCCTTTATCGTAATTCTACTTCCAGGGCTCACCCAAAACACAAGCAGTGTGGAAACTTGGGCAGTGACATGCTGCTCTAATCTTGATTAGTGATGGCTAAGGACAGGGCAAGTGTAGAGGACTGAAGAAACAGATATTTTCAAAGATGAATGCTCTAATAACTAGGGGAGATGCCCAGTAAAAGTCTGGTGGTTTCTTTCTAATCCTTCTTTTTGAATAACAATTTCTTGTTATTCTTTGAGGTCATTGCTAGACAATGTTCCCTAGGGATTCCCCTCCCCGTCTTCTGTGTATGAGAGTGGGAGCCATCTGACTTGCTTCCACAAGAGACTGACAAAACAGAGAATGAAAGGTCGATGACTTGTCTTGGTCTGTGGTTCAAGGATAAGAATATTTTTCTTATCAACAGAAACTGATGTAAGGGTAATTCAAAAGGAATACACCAGAAGACATTGAAGGAGTGACCCAGGAGTGAATAATGCATCCAATTTGTGTGCCTTTTAATCCAAAGTTGAAGTATTGATAAGGGCATCACTCTTTATCTGTGGTGTGCAGAGGACATTTATTGGGGCAGAGCTGCAAACATCCATTACTGTGAACCTGAATATGTAATGATTGTGCCTGCCTTTTGGGATACAGGTGTATGTGCACAAGAAGGCTTGATTATATTCAAAGTCAGTGAATTAAAAAAAAAAAAAAACACCCACCAAACCCATAAAGGTTAATATCTACTTCCCAGCAAGCCTGAGGAGAAAAGCCAGTGATTAATATAATTGATTGTGAGACAGGAATACAGGCCATCTTAAACTTCCAGCTTTATTTAACATCAGGGGAATGATATGATTCTCCTTTAAGGATGAGATCAGTGAAACCTAGTGGTCGTGGAAGATTTGGAGGCATTTAAACTCTACCTATATTATATACCGACGGGACCTGAGCCAAAGTCAGAGGGATATTATGCAGTAGACAACTAATTCATTTACTCTCAACTTTTGACCTTATGCACACCCTTATTATTACCATATTACTTAGTTGTTATGTTGATTACCACATCAGACATTTGGTGTAACGTCATATTGCATTTAATAAAGCATCTAAAAAATAATTAAGCTCCTAAATAGGATAGAAAGTAAGAGTTCATGCTATGTCCAATTGTTGGCTTAGAAAGTTTTTTCACTCAGTAAAAGATTTTGAAATGGGGTAACTCAAAATTTAAAAAATCATATGATTAACTATCTTTGCCTAAAATTAAAGTGCAATAAAGTGTGACTGAGCTCTTGGGACTCCCAGAGCTTTTGAAGTTAGTTCTGTACCTCTTCCTCACCATATTAGTGCTTTCCTTTGCTGGTATGTGTGTGTTGGGCTATTGTGTGTGTGTGTGTGTGTGTGTGTGTGTGTGTGTGTGTGTGTGTCTTGTCTTCCTTTCCTCTGCTGGTAGCAATGGGTTGTGATATCTTCACTCAGGAAACAGTGATGATGTTAAATTCTTCTCAGGGTCTTCTGATTGCATTCTGCTTCTCTGCTTGGAGGAGTTTCCTCCTTCCCTTGAAGGATAACTAACCATTGATTTTGGGTCTGGCTGACATAGGTCAACACAAAATACCTTCATAACAGTTTCCACTGTCCCTGACTGACAGCGTTGGGAATCAGGATGCCTAGCTTCTCAGTGTAACAACTTCTCAAGTGAGCCACTGCATGTGTTCTCAGCCTGAAGGCCGTTTGGATTTATAGTCATGAGGATTCAGCCTACCTTCTGGTAATGATGAAGGAATTTATGATGATCTTGTCTAATATCAGATTTTCCTTCTTTTCGCCAAGCCGAATTTTTAATGCAAAATTCCAAATTTAATTCTAAGGACTAACATGCATCTGTGTCTGTATATTCCTCAGGACTATCAATTCTTGTATCAGAAGAGATGAAATTAGGAGTGGATGGTCACATGTGAATTTTCACCCTTAGTTGAATTTTGTAAATATGTCAAAAGCCTCTAACATGTACAGCCCTGTCAGGGAAATGGCCAAAATATTTTATGTGTAAATTGCTCAGAGACTATGATGTTGATGAACTATAAAATTAGCAAATATTTGTTAACTTTATTAAGTATTAGGATTATAAGAAAAGGAGGTACTTTAGATGAATCATGGCATGTATTACTTGGTCCTGACTCATGTAAAGCCACCTTTTAACTTAGCTGAGGTTCAAGGTTGGCTGCTCATTTACCTCTTTGTTTATTAGTTCAAAAGTTACAGGTATGGTAAATGAAAAAATACAGCTGCAGAGTACGTGATGAAAACTAGCATCCAAATGGCAGTTAATCCAATATAGCACCATTATTGCCCTAAATGGACACTGTTTCCTATGAAAGCATAAAAGGTAACAGAATTTATCTTAAGGATTTAAAGATTCAGTGCACAACATGGTGTCTACCTTTTCCTTTCTTCTTAACAGGACACAGGAGAAAATAGACTTGACTAGATAATTGAAATATTTTTTAAGAACAAAATCAAAATTTCAGTTCAATTTCAGTTCACAAATTGATTGTCTCCTTTGGCTATGTTCATTAGGAAAAATGAGATTGGTAGGATTCAGCCTGTGATCTCGAGCACACAGACCTGTGAGGGAAGGCTCAGATGAATTATATAAATATTGTCCAACAGAGAGTGGGCGTGTGGTATATGCACTCCAAAACTGCAGTGGTTTGAAGGTGGCAATGGGACATTTGCTTGAGGCAGGTCTTCTGGATTCTCAGCACTATTGACATTTGGGCCAGATAATTCTTTGTTGTAGGGGGCTGGGCTGTGCATCATAGGGTAGTTAATGGCATCCCTGACTGATACCCACTAGATGCCAGTAGTATTTTCCCCTCCAGTAATCACCTCCAAAAATGTCTCCAAATATTGCCAAATGTCTCCAAGGTAGTAGAGAACATGCAAGTTCACCCCCAGCTGAGAACCACTGATTTAAGGTGTAAAGAGAAATTTCAAAAGCAATCATTTTTTAGGTGAACCTTACATTGCAGATGGGATTTTTTCAGGCAGGCAGGGAGATGTAGGGTATTTGAGGTGGAGCATACGGGGGCAGTTGGGAAATGCAAGTTATCTTGTAGATGGGGTAAGAAGTGGTGTGAGCTCTGGGACTTGGCAGGGGTGGGAGATTGAGCTGCTGCAGTGGATGGGAGTCCTTGAAGGTCAGATGTGGCGGTTTGAGCTCAGTTTGAGCAAGGAGAGGAATTTGAAATCAAGTGTGCAATGGCTATGCGTAGGGAGAGCCTTGAAGTAAAGATACCAGTTAGGAGTGGCTAATTTGAGTTACTTCACATAGACGGCCCCCTGGTTTTCACTCATTCTGTGAAGTACTTAGCCCACACATATTTATTGTGCCTCTGTTAAGCACTAAGCACTGCTCCAGCTGCTGGAGAGAGAACCGAGAACAAGACAGGTAAAGTCCCTATTTTCATGGAGAGTACATTCTAGGGGCGGGGGAGACAAACAATAAACATATAAAATGAAACTATCAAAATAATTTTAAAATAGGGCTTGAGGGGCACCTGCGTGGCTCAGTTAGTTAAGCATCTGACTCCTGATTTTGATCTCAGAATCTTGAGATTGAGCCTCGCATCCAGCTCCACAATCAGTGGAGTCTGCTTGAGATTCTCTTCCTCCCTCTCCCTCTGCCCCTCCCCCTGCTCATGCATGCATGCACTCTTTCTAAAATAAATAATAAATAAAATCTTGAAAAAAAATAAAACAGTATTTAAACTCCAAGACAGTAAACCAGTTATGTGATCTTTACTGACTAGAGAGGTTGCTAATATTAATGATATTATTTAGTGAGCTTAATTAGTGAACTTATTGTAATTAACTAAGACATTGAAACAATTTTGTTGCAATAAAATTGCATGTACATCAACATTTTTTTAGAAATCTCATCACTTGGTAGCCAAAAATGGAGAGGTAAAATAGATTGTATTTCTTCCCTTTTGACATATAGAAGTATTTGTTATGAAGAATATTTCTTTGTAAAATTATTCATTGGAAAGAGGTTTTACTTGTATGGCTACTTGGGACATTTGGACAATTCCTTTTATTTTATTTTATTTTATTTTTAAAAAATATTTTATTTATTCATTCATGATAGACATAGAGAGAGAGAGAGAGAGGCAGAGACATTGGCAGAGGGAGAAGCAGGCTCCATGCAGGGAGCCTAATGCGGGACTCAATCCCGGGACTCCAGGATCACGCCCTGGGCCAAAGGCAGGCACTGAACGGCTGAACCACCCAGGGATCCCTGGACAATTCCTTTTAAAACAGTGGCACCGATTACAAGAGAAGAAGAACAAAGGCATCTAACATGTGCTGGGTTCCTAACACAGGCCAGCTGTTCTTCTGGGCACCTGTTCTTAGTTTTTATCACATCTGAGTCCAGGCCACCATCATCTCTCGCAACAGCCTTTACCAGGGCCTTTGACCTTCAGTTTTGTCCCTTTTCAATACACTATAGGTTTGTTAAACAAAAAGACTGTGTCTATTTTCATTGTTAAAAATCAGCAATGGCTCCACGTTGCCTTACGATCCAGGATCAATTCCTAACTAGGGCCACAGAGAATTTCTTCAGGTCCTTGATGGGACCGTGCTCTCTTCTTGCCTCCTCTGAGCCTTTCTGCCTGCCTGGAGGCTCTCCCCTTCATTCTTCACTCCACAGCTCACCTAGTTAACTCCCATTCATTCTTCAGAATTTACCTAACAGTGATTTCCTTAGGGGAGTCCTACCTGATTTTCCCAGGTCCAATTTAGACACCATTGCAGTATGCAAGTGATACACTTTCTTCTTGTACAGTGGTAACACTGGTTACTCTGTTTCATGAATGCTCACTTCTCTGTCTGGATTCTTGAAGGTTTGCCCTCATGGGCTCAGCAGGTGACACAGGGCCTAGCATAATCACGAAATATTTGTGGGGTGAATCAGTAGGCAATAATGCATTTTAGAAATTAAAAATCTGGTGCAGAAAGAGCCTGCATTGCTTGCTCAAGGTCACAGAACTATAAATAGTGGATCTGTACCTGTGGGGCTTCAAAACCTAGGTTCTCTCTATACACCAAGGGAATCTGTGTATTCTGCGGAGCTCTGTAAGAGCATTAGAGAGACTTGACTTAGTTTCCATGTAGCCTTGCTGAGAGGCGTTCAATAAATACTCATTATTTATCCAACAGGAAACAAGACCCTGACTTTAGCATTCTCTTTCATTAATGTACCTCTGTGATGATCACCAGCCTTGAATCATCAAGGCTCGAGTCCTCTCTGTTCATAGTGAATGAAGCCTTAGCATTTGAAAGATCTAGATTTTGTTTTTCACTTGCTTGCTTCATTAATATTCCATTAGACCCTTATACAAGCTTTTGGTACGCTTCACTGCCTTCCTCCACCCCCATTCTATTATAATGTCAGTCTGCAAATCCATATAGGGATAAATAAAAAGCTATGCAGTAAGTAATAATGCATAATTGAAATTGTTAAAATATTCAGTATGTTTTTTAATGGATTTCTAAAATTACAATACCTTTTATTCATTATTTACCATTCATTTAGTCCTCATGTGTTTTTTGTAGTCACTAAAATGCAAAGTAGTTATATAGAGGAATTTTGTCCTATTATTTACCTGCATTCCTAATTTTTTTTTTGAGAGAGAGGGACAGAGACAGAGAGACAGACACACACAGAGAGAAAATGCATGAACAGGAGTGTGAGTGGGGTGGGGAAGAGGAACAGAGGAAGGAGGAGAGAAAATCTCAAGCAGGTTCCATGCCCAGCACAGAGCCTGACCTGAGGCTTGATCTCACGACCCTGAGATGAAATCAAAAGTGGGATGCTTAACTGAGTGAGCCACCCAGGTACCCCACCTGCATTCCAAAATTTAAGCTCATTCCTAATTTTATGACTTGTAATAAATAGCAACATGGTTTTTTTGCACATATAGAAATTTAAAGGACAATTATGAAACAAAATGTTTCAAATAGTATAATGCTGAAACTCTTTAAAAATATTAATGGCCCTTCACAATGGGTGTATATTGATTGTATCAAAGAAATCTAAAGTTTTTTTTTCCTTCATGTCTTGGGCTTTTAATATTATCAGTTATGGCCAGTGTCCTTGGGTTTGCATGCCAGTCTCTGGTGTATAATCTTCACTGGGAAGATGCATGCTCTTATACTAACTACCTATATTAAGTTGGATTTGTAGACGTAATAATAATGGCAAATATTTGTTATTGCCTGGGTTCTGCTTGTTACAGTACCTAGGCTATTTTCATACACTGTCTCATTTACTCTTCACAATTCTTAAATTAGTACAATTAAGTTTTAATGTGTTTCCTGATGAATTTTATTAAACATTTAAGGAAGACATAGGGATCCCTGGGTGGCGCAGTGGTTTGGCGCTTGCCTTTGGCCCAGGGCACGATCCCCGGAGACCCGGGATCGAATCCCACATCAGGCTCCCAGTGCATGGAGCCTGCTTCTCCCTCTGCCTATGTCTCTGCCTCTCTCTCTCTCTCTCTCTCTCTCTGTGTGACTATCATAAATAAATAAAAATTATTAAAAAAAATAAAATAAGGAAGACATAATACTGATTCTACATAAGCTCTTTCAGAATATAGCAAAGATGGATACACCCCTTCCAACTCATTTCATGAGAGCATAATTACCCTACTCCTAAAACTAGACAAAGATGTTACAAGAAAAGACCCTCAACCAATACCTGTCATGAACATATATGAAAATATCTTCAACACAATACTAGCAAATTGAATAAAAAAAATTTATAAAAGCCATAATACATAATAACCAACTTTATCCTGGGAATGCAAAGCTGTTTCAACATTTGCAAATCAATAAATGTAATGTATCCTATCAGTAATCTAACAGATACAGAAAATCCATATTATAAAATTTAGCACTTACTTTTGATTTTTTACACACTCTCAGCAGTCAGAATAAAAGAGAACTTCTTATAAAGAGCATCTCCAAAAACCTTATAGCTAAAATAATATTTAATGTTGAATAGTTTAATGCTTTCCCCTTAATACTGGGAACTAAGCAAGGATTTCTACTTTAACCATTCCTATTCAAAATTATTTTAGAAACCATGTCCAATGTAATAAAGCAAGAAAAAAAGTGAAAGTCTTCCATATTGAAAAGAAAAAACAGAACTGTCTTTATTAACGGATTACATAGTCACATAGTTGGAAAGTCCCAAAGAATCCACACAAAAATTTGCTAAAACTAATATACAAAAGTCAAATTCTTATGTGCTAGCAATAAATAGTTGGAATTCAAATTTTAAAAATAACCAATTTCAATAGCACACAAAAAGAAATACTTATAAATCTAGCAAAATGTACAATATTTTATTTTGAAACCTATAAAGCACTGATGAAGGAAGTTAAAAAAATCTAAATAAATGGAGAGCTATCCTGTGTTCATAGATTGGAATGCTCAGTATTATAATGATATCAGTTTCCCTCAAACTAATTTGTGAATTCAGTGCATCCTGATCAAAATCCCAGCTGATTTAAATATATATGTGTGTGTATTAAATATATATGTGTGTGTATATATATATATATGAATCAACAAGCTGACTCTTAAATGTTTATGAAAAGACAAGGAACTAGGTTAGCCAGAACTCTGAAAAAGAAAAGCTGGAGGATTCACATTTACTTTATTTCAAAATTGACTCTAAAGCTACAGGAATCAAAACAAAGTCGTATTGGCAAGAAGATAAACATATAGAAGATGGAAAAGAATAAATATTCTAGAAATAGACCTATATATATATGGCCGATTGATTTTTGGAAAATGTTCAGAGGCAACTCAATGGAGAAAGAACAGTCTTTTTCACAAATGGTACGCAGATCTTTGGATATCCGAATGCAAAAACAAAACAAATAAAAACAAAACAGCTCCCCCAAAACCAAAAAATTCTTGATCCATATCTTTACACTGTATGCAAAAATTAACTTCAAATGAATCCTAGAAGTAATTGTAAAACATAATACTATAAATCTCCTGGAAGAAAATATAAGAGAAAATACTTGTGAAAAGATTTCTTAAATATGAAATCAAAAGAATGTTCCCTAAAAGAAAAACTTGACAAATTGTACCTTGTTAAAATTAAGACCTCGTGATTAGACACCAGTAAGAAAGTGAAAATCAAGCCAAAAACTGGGAGCAAGTATTTACAAAATTCTTATTCAATAAGGGACTTGAGTGCATAATATATGAATAAGTCTCAAAACTCACAAAGTAGAAAACAACCCAGTAACAAATGGACAAGATATTTGAATAGACACTTCATCAAAGAAAGTATATGAATGACAAATGAGCAGAAGAAAAGATATTCAACATAATTCCTTGTTAGGGCAATGGAAATTAAAGCTACAAGTGTGTTTGTTGTCCATTTCACTCATGTAGATGGGAATCTATTGTATAGTGGGTTCATTTATGGGAGATTAAAACAGGAATGGACTGAAGATTACTCCCACTAGAGTAGTAAAATAAAAAACACACTGACAATGCCAAATGCTGACAAAGATATGGAATACTGGAACTACATTGCTGATGGAAATGCAAAATGGTACTTTGGAAGGCACTTTGGCAGTTTCTTATAAAGTTTAACATCTATTCATCATTGATCTTGATCCTAGATATTTACCCAAGTGAAATGAAAACCCATGTTTACACAAAAACCTGTATGCGAATGTTTCTGTGGGCCTTATTCATATCTCCAAAAGTTGAAAGCATCCCAATGTCTTCCACCTGGTGAATGAATAAACAAATTGTGGTTCATTTATATAGTGGAATTATACTCAATAATAAAAAAGGAACAAACTACTGATAAACGCAACAAGGATTAATTTTAAATGCATTATGCTAAGTGAAAGCAGCCAGATATAGAAACTACATACTGTATGGTTATATTTCCATGACATCTGGAAATAGCAAAAAAAAAAAAAAAAAAGTGTTGCTGGGCCTACAGTCAGGGGAAGGGTTGATGGCAGATGGGCCTGGGGAATTTTGGGAGTGGGAGAAATTGTTCTGCATCCTGACTGTGATGTGTTGTTGATGTTTGCCAAACTTGCAGAATTACACACCAAAAAGGGTGAATTAGACTGGATGCAAGTTAAACCTTAACAAAAGATTTTAAAAGAATTCAATGTGTTGCCTCTCCAGGTTACTTTTCCACATCATCTAGACTTGTTTCTGACTTGGTTTCCCTGCCTTGGCAACCCCTACACTTGTCTTCAGTAACTGGCTCTTCTTCAGCTCCCCCCATTGGTCTCTGAATGGGCTCTAGCTCCTAGTAATTGACTCTGGCTCCACTAGGCGCTGTCCTCCTCTGATCAAATGGGCAGAATTGACTTCCCCAGAGCCAAACACTAGCAAACCCGATGTTTTGATCTCATTATACTCTGCACCAGAGCCAGTGAACGGCAGTTTCTTACATTTTTCTTGTTTACCTACAACAGGGTAGATGCCGTCCACCTTTCTTCTTGCATTTGTTTGCTTCCACAGGCTCACCCTTGCCACTGAATGATGATGTCTAGTTTTCTTGTTCTTTCTCTAGGTTTTTATTGTACACAGTGTGCCCATTGTCCATTTGGGGCATGCAGATGGAAAGTTTATTGAGTGGTGTTTTCAATCATGGGAGACTAAAGTTGTGATTCTCTGAACAGTTCTGGTACTTGGAAGTCATGGTGCTCTTTCTGCAACGCTGTAAATATATTGATATATTAAGCTTAAGATAAATAAACATGTAGGTTTGTTCTAAGTCAGGCCCTATACCGGATTCTAGTAATGATAAACTGTATTAAATACTAGTGGTATAAGAAAAAAAGTAATAAAAAGTTAAAATGAGAAGATTACGACCACTCCTTTTTTTCTTCTGTGACATGAAAAACCATTGCCTTGCTGTTTTAGTAGTGGAATGTTTCCATCCGCTATGAAACCACTGTTTCATAGGAGCAGAATTTGGTGATTAGTGAAGCCTGAAAACCATATATATATTCTTACAACTGAATCTTCTTTTGGGAAAGCAGATTATGATTAGAGCCAGACTTTTTTAGGTAAAAAAAGTTATTAAAAGGTGGTGGGGTACTAACAATAACTATTCCAGGATATCAGGTATAAACTAAAACCATTCCAGGAACATAGGCTATATGATGATCCTAGTTACATGGCACAGGTAGGATATACAGATATTCAGTAATCATTCATATTCACTCTTAAAAATGTGTAAGCAGTTCATCCATTTTTCTTCATGAATTGCATGGCACGCTGCTATGAGCATACTTGGCCGTAATTCCTAGTCAACATCTATAATTTTGCTCTTTTTTTCCTGTTCAAGCTCTAACAGTGCAAATGAATATGAGTTGATACTTCTCAAGTATTTTACTGTGCATGTAAATCACCTCAGGATTCTGTTAAACTGCAAATTCTGGTTCGGTTGGTCTGGGGTGGGACCTGAGCTTCTGCATTTCTAGCAAGTTCCCAAGTAATGCCAATACCAGTCTTTGAAAAGCAAGGCTCAAGAGGAAACCTTTGAAAGTCACTGGCCAGTTTGGGAACTTGGATTGTTGGTAACACAAAGCACCTGATTGTTCATATGGCAATGACATATGGCTAGACAAGTACTGATGCACTAAAATAGATATCTGTTGATTTGTAATAATTATATGTTTTGATCCAACAAAAAAGAGTGAGAAAAAATTCACTCTACATTTCTTGATATCTATGCATCCAAGGTCAGGTAAGACCATTCACTGTTTCTCTTTAGTGTAAGAAAGCTTGCAGCAAATAGTTATATTCACACACACACACACACACACACACGAAAGGAAGAAAGAATGAATGGGTTATTTTGTGAGGTTTCTCTTAGAGTAATTCTGTTTATTTATTTATTTTTAAAGATTTATTTATTTATTCATAGAGAGATACAAAGAGAGAGGCAGAGACACAGGAAGAGGGAGAAGCAGGCTCCATGCAGGGAGCCGGATGTGGGACTCAATCCTAGAACCCCAGGATCATGCCCTGAGCCAAAGGCAGATGCTCAACCACTAAAACCAGGGCGTCCCATCTCTTAGAGTAATTTAAAAAAAATTTTTTATGATAGTCACAGAGAGAGAGAGAGAGAGAGAGAGGCAGAGACATAGGCAGAGGGAGAAGCAGGCCCCATGCACCGAGCCCGACGTGGGACTCGAGCCCTGGGGCAAAGGCAGGCGCCAAACCGCTGCGCCACCCAGGGATCCCTCTTAGAGTAATTTTAAAGAAAATGTTTTTCTGCTTCAGATATTAAATGAGAATATTAGTTCTAGTATAACTTGTTGCAGGTTGATAACTATGACCAAATGAAAATTGTGACTTTAAACACACACAGACACACATACTGACAGAGACACAAACAGACACAGACAGACACACACACATACACCCTAGAACAACAGAAATATGTTCTACAGGAATTCTAGTTAGATCAAACTTCCCCACATCTTCTGCATTTAGCACAGTGTAGAGGAAGTTCTGCTGGATGGTTTTGGAATCTGAAAAATGAATCACAAATGTAACAAGTCAAATTGCTGAACATACAGAAACCCCACACAGAGAAGTGAGGACTGTGCTAAATTACATTAATGACCTGTCCTACACTGAATTATTATGCGCATTCTTCATATTGTTATCCCCCTTTTATCAGTTTTAGACACATGCAGTTATATGCTAAGTGCTTCCTGGTTCTGTTTTACTATGACTTTAGGCATACTAACTAGTTAATTCCTAAGAAAGAAGAAAAGGTAGTGATGTCAAATAAATAACAAGTAACAGTGAAAGACAATTGAATCATTTTCTTGTAAATGTGACTTTCAGTGTCTTAGTTTCCTATCAGTTTATACATTTGCTCAGCCCTGCCACTTTTCCATTAAAATGCAAACCCTTTTATAGAAGACAAAAGGAGTGATTTAGATATTGAAGTAAAATCTTTAAATTCCACAATCAAAATTCACGGTAATTGCACGTCTAGTAGTTAGGTAAAACAAGTCAAAGGCTGACAGCCTTTTTTTTTTTTTTTTAAGATTTTATTTATTTATTCATGAGAGACACAGAGAGAGAGAGAGAGAGAGGCAGAGACACAGGCAGAGGGAGAAGCAGGCTCCATGCAGGGAGCCCGACACGGGACTCGATCCCGGGTCTTCAGGATCACGCCCTGGACTGAAGGCGGCACTAAACCGCTGAGCCACCTGGGCTCCCCGGCTGATAAGTTTTTAAAGATCTTTTATGACAGATTTTTAATTAATAGATGAAAACAATAGACCAAAGCTGTTAAAATACTAGCCTAACTATAAACTAGTTAGTGACAAAGGTAGTCTTGAAATCCAAGTTTCTTCATTCCTAGTTCAATATTGTTTTTATATTGTTTCCTCATTGTTTATATTTTACATTGCATATTTTTAAAATTTTCAGAACATCAGTAAGTTTTATAAATTTTAATTTAAAGAAGAGCAGAAAATATTTTCATAATAATCAGTGAGGTACTAAGAATGCAACTAGATCTCCAAAACGTGCATTGAATTTGCTCCAGATTTACTAAAACAATTTCTTTTTTTTTCTGAGTATAACATAACTCAATAATTATATACATTACAAAATGCTCACCATAGTAAGTGTAGTTACCATCTGTTACCTTACGAACTTCTTACTAGATTATTCAGTATATTCCCTGTGCTGTACTTCTCTCATCTTTGTGATTTATTTATTGTATAAATGGAAGTTTGTAGCTTTTAATCCCCTTCACCTATTTCACTCATCCCTTCTCCCCCCTTTCCCTTAGGTAACCACCAGTTTGTTCTCTGTATTCATGAATCTGTTTCTGTTTGCTTGTTCATTTGTACTGTTTTTTAGATTCCACATTTAAGTGAAATTACATGGTATTTGTCTTTCTCTGACTTCTTTTATTTAGCGTAATACTCTGTAGGTTCATCTATATTTTTGTGAATGTCAAAATTTCTTTCTTTTTAGGCTGAGTAATATTTCATTGTGTGTGTGTAACCTTATCTATTCATCGATTGATGGGCATGCACGCTCTTCCATATCTTGCCTATTGTAAATAATGCTGCAATAAACATAAGGGTACATATATCTTCAAATTAATGTTTTCATTTTCTTTGGATAAATATCCAGAAATGGAATTACTGGGTCACATGGTATTTCTATTTTTAATTTTTTGAGGAACCTGCATGCTGTTTTTCATAGTGGCTGCATCAATTGACATTCCCACCAGCAGTGCATGAGGGCTCCCTTCTCTTTACATCCTCAATGACACTTGTTATTTCTTGTCTTTTTGATACTAGCCATTCTGACAAAATTGTTTCTTTCTACTACTTTGACCAGGTCTGTCACCCTCCAAAGAAATAGACTAGGGGAATGTTGACACCTGCTTTCAATCGTCCATGGACTTTTTATTACAGAAGTAGAGGAAAGAGGAAAGGAGCTGAATTTTCATTTTATTGTAGATCTGTTGCCTAATTTTCCTTGACAGGCCCTGTATGCAGTCTATGGACAACTCTAGGGATATGTTCATTTCCAAGGTGACTTTAACTCGTGTGAAAATGTTGAAATACAACTTGGCAGAGGGGAGTGACACGGTATATGGTGGCTGTGGGTAGCGCTGTGAACCTTTTGTAGATGACGGCCTGTACATGATGTATATATCACTGTTCTAATTATATTGGTCATAGTTGGCTCAACCCTGTTGAAAAGGAGCTGGCCAAAGTGCTGAAAAGCCTGGCTGGTCCAACAGAAAGCTCTTGAATAGCACTTCTTGAACTTATTTGATCATGGAGCAATTAAAGCTAAATCCAGTGGACAATGATCAATTCTCATATTTTTAGTTCCCTGTCAGCAACTTTTTGACATGATTGATCATTAGCTCCTTGTGGTAATTGCTAAGATAACTGTCTCTCAGCTCCAAGATTACTTTTCTATATTCTGCTTATATTGATATTGATGGGACTACAAACTAGATTTCTGAGATGGTTCCATGTTAGGTTCTGCCAATGGGAGGTGCTAGAGGGAGACTGAGAGTCTGGTGGAGGAAGAATGGGCTTGCTCCTCCTGAGTCACTTCCTATTGGCTTTCTGTCCACGTGTGGTTCTCATGAGTGTCATGACTTAAACATCTTCACTCCAGAAGTGACCATTCCCTTCTGTTGCCACATATTATTACAGTTGGCAGTTGTTTCAATACTTGCAGGACCTGCCTATACTGGATCGAATAGTGTCCCTTTAAAATTCATGTCTTGCCAGAACCTTAGTATGTGACCTTATTTGAAAATACAGTTTTTGCAGATGTAATTAGTTGAGATGAGGTTTTACTGGATTGGCCCTAAACCCAATGACTGCTTTCTTTATAAGGAGACCATGTGAAGATAGAGCCTGGGATCAGAATAATGTGTCTTGAGGGCCAAGGAATGCCAAGGATTCCTGGCAACAACCAGAAATTAGGAGAGAGGCATGGAATAGATCCCCTTCAGAGCCTTCATGGGGAGCATGGCCCAGCTGACCCCTTAATTTCAGGCTTCAAGTCTCCAGACTGTAAGAGGATGAATTTCTGTTGTCTTAAGCCACCAGGTTTGTGGTAATTTATATGGCAGCCCTGGGAAACCAATACACTGCCTCATCATAGCATCCTCAGAGACCTAATACCAAGTGGCTGACAGCATCTTATTAGGAAAATGTTCCCAGACCCACAAAGTCCCTCCTTTGAACTCAGAAACACCAGCACCAGTTGAGCAGCACCTGCTTATCTGGAGTCTGAGCTCAGCTCAGTGGGGCCCTGCCTCTAAGCTTATTTGAGAATTGAAACACCATTCCTTTGGTCCCCCAGACCTAGAGGTCATAGTTTTTTTCTTGCAATTCCTTATAGTTCTATTTTCCCCTTTTATTACCTGGTTAACAATTTCATACTTGATAAATATTTATCAAGAATTCAAGAATTTAGGGGGGAGGGGCAAGATGGCGGAGGAGTAGGGTCTCCAGGTCACCTGTCCTCAACAAATTACCTAGAAAACCATCCAATCATCCTGAAAACCTACGAATTCGGCCTGAGATTTAAAGAGAGACCAGCTGGAACGCTACAGTGAGAAGAGTTCGCGCTTCTATCAGGTAGGAAGACGGGGAAAAAGAAATAAAGACACAAAAGGCCTCCAAGGGGGAGGGGCCCCGCGAGGAGCCGGGCTGAGGCCGGGGCGAGTGTCCCCAGGACAGGAGAGCCCCGTCCCGGAGGAGCAGGAGCTGCACCAACCTTCCCCGCGGAAAGGGGCTCCCCGGGAATTGGAGCAGGATCCCCAGAAAGGCGGGGACGCCCTCGGGCTCCCTGGGACAGTAACAGAGGAACTGCGCCCCGGAGAGTGCGCCGAGCTCCCTAAGGGCTGCAGCGCTCGGCGGGACCCGGAGCAGCTCGGAGGGGCTCGGACGGCGGCTCCGCGGAGGGGGCTGCGGGGCTCCGGGAACAGCTCAGCGGCGGCGGCTCGGGCGGAGGAAGAAGCTCCGCGCGGAGGGGGCGGCGCGGCTCCGGGAACAGCTCGGAGGGGCTCGGGCGGCGGCTCCGCGGAGGGGGCTGCGCGGCTCCGGGAACAGCTCAGCGGCGGCGGCTCGCGCAGAGGAAGAAGCTCCGCGCGGAGGGGGCTGCGCGGCTCCGGGAACAGCTCGGAGAGGCTCGGGCGGCGGCTCCGCGGAGGGGGCTGCACCGCCGGGAGCGCGAATCCAACAGCGCAGGCCCCGGAGCACAGGGCGCCGGGACACAGCCCAGGATCCGGCCTCCCCCGGGACAGGCAGAGGCCGGGAGGGCCCAGGACAGCAAGGACGCTCCTGCCTGGAACTGAGCAGATCAGCGGCCCCGCCCCGGAGCCCCCAGGCCCTGCAGAAGGAGAGCCCCGGAGCTACTGCGGGGGCTGGATCCAGGGTCCCAGAGCTGCCCCCGCCACTGTGGCTTCCTCCCGGGGCCTCACGGGGTCAACAACCCCCACCGAGCCCTGCACCAGGCAGGGGCAGAGCAGCTCCCCCAAGTGCCAACACCTGAGAATCAGCACAGCAGGCCCCTCCCCCAGAAGACCAGCGAGACGGACCAGTTCCAAGGGAAGTCAAGGGACTTAAACTACACAGAATCGGAAGATACTCCCCCGTGGTTTTTTTTGTTTTTTGTTTTTTTGTTTTTGTTTTTGTTTTTTTTTGTTTTTTTTTTTTTGTTTTGTTTTGTGCTTTTTTTTCTCTCTTTCTTCTTGATTTCTGATTGCTTCCCCCACCCCCCCTTTTTTCTTTTTTCTCCTTTCTTTCTTTTTCTTTCTTTTTCTTCTCTTTTTCCCCTATTTTTTTCTTCTTTCTCTTTTTTCTTTTTCTCTTTTCTTTCCTTCTCTCTCTTTTTCTCCTTTTCCCAATACAACTTGTTTTTGGCCACTCTGCACTGAGCAAAATGACTAGAAGGAAAACCCCTCAAAAAAAAGAATCAGAAACAGCCCACTCTCCCACAGAGTTACAAAATATGGATTACAATTCAATGTCAGAAAGCCAATTCAGAAGCACTATTTTACAGCTACTGGTGGCTCTAGAAAAAACCATAAAGGACTCAAGAGACTTCATGACTGCAGAATTTAGATCTAATCAGGCAGAAATTAAAAATCAATTAAATGAGATGCAATCCAAGCTAGAAGTCCTAACGACGAGGCTTGACGAGGTGGAAGAACGAGTGAGTGACATAGAAGACAAGTTGATGGCAAAGAGGGAAACTGAGGAAAAAAGAGACAGGCAATTAAAAGACCATGAGGATAGATTAAGGGAAATAAATGACAGCCTGAGGAAGAAAAACCTACGTTTAATTGGGGTTCCCGAGGGCGCGGAAAGGGACAGAGGGCCAGAATATGTATTTGAACAAATCCTAGCTGAAAACTTTCCGAATCTGGGAAGGGAAACAGGCATTCAGATCCAGGAAATAGAGAGATCCCCCCCTAAAATCAACAAAAACCGTTCAACACCTCGACATTTAATAGTGAAGCTTGCAAATTCCAAAGATAAGGAGAAGATCCTTAAAGCAGCAAGAGAAAAAAAGTCCCTGACTTTTATGGGGAGGAATATTAGGGTAACAGCAGACCTCTCCACAGAGACCTGGCAGGCCAGAAAGGGCTGGCAGGATATATTCAGGGTCCTAAATGAAAAGAACATGCAACCAAGAATACTTTACCCCGCAAGGCTTTCATTCAAAATGGAAGGAGAGATAAAGAGCTTCCAAGACAGGCAGGAACTGAAAGAATATGTAACCTCCAAACCAGCTCTGCAAGAAATTTTAAGGGGGACTCTTAAAATTCCCCTTTAAGAAGAAGTTCAGTGGAACAATCCACAAAAACAAGGACTGAATAGATATGATGACACTAAACTCATATCTATCAATAGTAACTCTGAATGTGAACGGGCTTAATGACCCCATCAAAAGGCGCAGGGTTTCAGACTGGATAAAAAAGCAGGACCCATCTATTTGCTGTCTACAAGAGACTCATTTTAGACAGAAGGACACCTACAACCTGAAAATAAAAGGTTGGAGAACCATTTACCATTCAAATGGTCCTCAAAAGAAAGCAGGGGTTGCCATCCTTATATCAGATAAATTAAAATTTACCCCGAAGACTATAGTGAGAGATGAAGAGGGACACTATCTCATACTCAAAGGATCTATCCAACAAGAGGACTTAACAATCCTCAATATATATGCCCCGAATGTGGGAGCTGCCAAATATTTAAACCAATTAATAACCAAACTCAAGAAATACCTTGATAATAATACACTTATACTTGGTGACTTCAATCTAGCTCTTTCTACCCTGGATAGGTCTTCTAAGCACAATATCTCCAAAGAAACGAGAGCTTTAAATGATACACTGGACCAGATGGATTTCACAGATATCTACAGAACTTTACATCCAAACTCAACTGAATACACATTCTTCTCAAGTGCACATGGAACTTTCTCCAGAATAGACCACATACTGGGTCACAAATCGGGTCTGAACCGATACCAAAAGATCGGGATAGTCCCCTGTATATTCTCAGACCATAATGCCTTGAAATTAGAACTTAATCACAACAAGAAATATGGAAGGACCACAAACACGTGGAGGTTAAGGACCATCCTGCTAAAAGATGAAAAGGTCAACCAGGAAATTAAGGAAGAATTAAAAAGATTCATGGAAACTAATGAAAATGAAGATACAACCGTTCAAAATCTTTGGGATGCAGCAAAAGCAGTCCTGAGGGGGAAATACATCGCAATACAAGCATACATTCAAAAACTGGAAAGATCTCAAATTCAAAAGCTCACCTTACACATAAAGGAACTAGAGAAAAAGCAACAAATAGACCCCACCCCCAGCAGAAGAAGAGAGTTAATTAAAATTCGAGCAGAACTCAATGATATCGAGACCAAAAGAACTGTGGAACAGATCAACAGAACCAGGAGTTGGTTCTTTGAAAGAATTAATAAGATAGATAAACCATTAGCCAACCTTATTAAAAAGAAGAGAGAGAAGACTCAAATTAATAAAATCATGAATGAGAAAGGGGACATCACTACCAACACCAAGGAAATACAAACGATTTTAAAAACATATTATGAACAGCTGTATGCCAATAAATTAGGAAATCTAGAAGAAATGGACGCATTCCTGGAAAGCCACAAACTACCAAAACTGGAGCAGGAAGAAATAGAAAACCTGAACAGGCCAATAACCAGGGAGGAAATTGAAGCAGTCATCAAAAACCTCCCAAGACACAAGAGTCCAGGGCCAGATGGCTTCCCAGGGGAATTCTATCAAACGTTTAAAGAAGAAATCATACCTATTCTACTAAAGCTGTTTGGAAAGATAGAAAGAGATGGAGTACTTCCAAATTCGTTCTATGAGGCCAGCATCACCTTAATTCCGAAACCAGACAAAGACCCCACCAAAAAGGAGAATTACAGACCAATATCCCTGATGAACATGGATGCAAAAATTCTCAACAAGATACTAGCCAATAGGATCCAACAACACATTAAGAAAATTATTCACCATGACCAAGTAGGATTTATCCCTGGGACACAAGGCTGGTTCAACACTCGTAAAACCATCAATGTGATTCATCATATCAGCAAGAGAAAAACCAAGAACCATATGATACTCTCATTAGATGCAGAGAAAGCATTTGACAAAATACAGCATCCATTCCTGATCAAAACCCTTCAGAGTATTGGGATAGAGGGAACTTTCCTCGACATCTTAAAAGCCATCTACGAAAAGCCCACAGCAAATATCATTCTCAATGGGGAAGCACTGGGAGCCTTTCCCCTAAGATCAGGAACAAGACAGGGATGTCCACTCTCACCACTGCTGTTCAACATAGTTCTGGAAGTCCTCGCCTCAGCAATCAGACAACAAAAAGACATTAAAGGCATTCAAATTGGCAAAGAAGAAGTCAAACTCTCCCTCTTCGCCGATGACATGATACTCTACATAGAAAACCCAAAAGCCTCCACCCCCAGATTGCTAGAACTCATACAGCAATTTGGTAGCGTGGCAGGATACAAAATCAATGCCCAGAAATCAATGGCATTTCTATACACTAATAATGAGACTGAAGAAAGAGAAATTAAGGAGTCAATCCCATTTACAATTGCACCCAAAAGCATAAGATACCTAGGAATAAACCTAACCAAAGAGGTAAAAGATCTATACCCTAAAAACTATAGAACACTTCTGAAAGAAATTGAGGAAGACACAAAGAGATGGAAAAATATTCCATGCTCATGGATTGGCAGAATTAATATTGTAAAAATGTCAATGTTACCCAGGGCAATTTATACGTTTAATGCAATCCCTATCAAAATACCATGGACTTTCTTCAGAGAGTTAGAACAAATTATTTTAAGATTTGTGTGGAATCAGAAAAGACCCCGAATAGCCAGGGGAATTTTAAAAAAGAAAACCTTAGCTGGGGGCATCACAATGCCAGATTTCAGGTTATATTACAAAGCTGTGGTCATCAAGACAGTGTGGTACTGGCACAAAAACAGACACATAGATCAATGGAACAGAATAGAGAACCCAGAAGTGGACCCTGAAATGTACGGCCATCTAATATTCGATAAAGGAGGAAAGACTATCCATTGGAAGAAAGACAGTCTCTTCAATAAATGGTGCTGGGAAAATTGGACATCCACATGCAGAAGAATGAAACTGGACCACTCTCTTTCACCATACACAAAGATAAACTCAAAATGGATGAGAGATCTAAATGTGAGACAAGATTCCATCAAAATCCTAGAGGAGAACACAGGCAACACCCTTTTTGAACTTGGCCACAGTAACTTCTTGCAAGATACATCCACGAAGGCAAAAGAAACAAAAGCAAAAATGAACTATTGGGACTTCATCAAGATAAGAAGCTTTTGCACAGCAAAGGATACAGTCAACAAAACTAAAAGACAACCTACAGAATGGGAGAAGATATTTGCAAATGACATATCAGATAAAGGGCTAGTTTCCAAAATCTATAAAGAACTTATTAAACTCAACACCAAAGAAACAAACAATCCAATCATGAAATGGGCAAAAGACATGAAGAGAAATCTCACAGAGGAAGACATGGACATGGCCAACATGCACATGAGAAAATGCTCTGCATCACTTGCCATCAGGGAAATACAAATCAAAACCACAATGAGATACCACCTCACACCAGTGAGAATGGGGAAAATTAACAAGGCAGGAAACAACAAATGTTGGAGAGGATGCGGAGAAAAGGGAACCCTCTTACACTGTTGGTGGGAATGTGAACTGGTGCAGCCACTCTGGAAAACTGTGTGGAGGTTCCTCAAAGAGTTAAAAATAGACCTGCCCTACGACCCAGCAATTGCACTGTTGGGGATTTACCCCAAAGAGTCAGATGCAATGAAACGTCGGGACACCTGCACCCCGATGTTTCTATCAGCAATGGCCACAATAGCCAAACTGTGGAAGGAGCCTCGGTGTCCATCGAAAGATGAATGGATAAAGAAGATGTGGTTTATGTATACAATGGAATATTACTCAGCAATTAGAAACGACAAATACCCACCATTTGCTTCAACGTGGATGGAACTGGAGGGTATTATGCTGAGTGAAATAAGTCAATCGGAGAAGGACAAACAGTGTATGTTCTCATTCATTTGGGGAATATGAATAATAGTGAAAGGGAATATAAAGGAAGGGAAAAGAAATGTTGGGAAATATCAGGAAGGGAGACAGAACATAAAGACTCCTAACTCGGGGAAACGAACTAGGGGTGGTGGAAGGGGAGGAGGGCGGGTGTTGGAGGGGAATGGGTGACGGGCACTGAGGTGGACACTTGACGGGATGAGCACTGGGTGTTTTTCTGTATGTTGGTAAATTAAACACCAATAAAAGTTAATTAAAAAAAAATAAATAAAAAGCAGATAATATATTAAAAAAAAAAAAAAAAAAAGAATTCAAGAATTTATCAAGAATTCAATTGAATTCTCTCAATTGAGTCTCCTCACTGGTTCTTGACTGACACATACCTCCCTGAAACTCTCCTCATTAAATCTCAGTGAAATCACTGTCTTGGGCCCCTCCTGCTTCTCCATCTACTCTACTAGTTTATCCTCTTTTCTCCAACCTCTTAACCTTTCAGTTATCCAGAGTTCAATCCCCCCTCCCTTCTCTCCACTCTTCTTTATTCTCTTCTCTGCCTACATTAAGTCCCTTGGTGATCTCATACATGCTTATTACTTAAAAATCTCCTGTACTGTTGACTTTCAAATGTATATAACTTTGACTGAGACCTCTGGCCCCGTACTTCAACTACATACTCAGCATCTCTATTGGATGTCTAATCAGTAGCTAAAATTTAATGTGTCCAAAACCTGAACTCTTGATCCCCCGCTACCCAAACTTGCTGCTTCTGCACCCACCCCCATTGCAGTTGATTAAAAAAAAAATCCATCCTTCCCATTCCTCTCTGCCCTCTCACACTCCACATCAGGAAGTCTTTGTGCCTCCACTTGCAAGTCATATCTGGAATCTGATCATTTCTCACCACCTCTACTGCTGCCCCCAACCCCTGTCTGAACCTCCTGATTTACTAAAGTAGTTTCCTGCCTGGTATCTGGTTCTATTCTGGTTCTCTAGGATCTATCCCAGCAAGGCAGCCAGAAAAAATATCTTAAACTGAAGTCAGATCATGTCCCTTCTCTGCTCAGATCCCTGCGCAGTTCCTCTCATACTCAGAGTAAGGCTGAAGTCCTTACTAATGTCCATGAGGCTTTACATCAACTGATCCTTGTTACACTTCTGAGTTTATCTTCCACTTTTCCCTATTACCACTCTATTACAACCATTCTGGCCTCCTTGTTTGTTGTTCCTTGAATATGCCAAGAATGATCTTGACTTAGGGATTGAGTTCTGTCTAAATAGCAAGTGGACTTCTGTGCCAACCCATTATTTGATGGCAGCATTTCATAAACTATGTTCAGTGGAATAGAGGTTGAAGGAATATTAATAGGTGTTGTTGTATATTAAACATGCAGAATTCACAAAAGCAACAAGGCCTCATTACTCTCAAGCTGTTGGAATTAGGCAAAAAGTTTGTAATCTTCACATTTTGCAACACTCTGTTGCTCTCAAGTTAGAGTACTTTGAAACATTAATTATTCCATTTTTGGATCACTTACTGATTTTCATAAGAAACCTACTGTTATAAGTGTTTATTTTTCCTTTGGATTATTTGGTCATCTTTGGCAGTATTAATTCCTTTATGTATTCATTTTTCTGAACTACTTTAACTCAAGTGTTTAGCTCATTTCTTGAGCATCTATTAGTGATCTGCAAATACATTCATGCTTTTAACATACAAAAGATATTTATTTTAAGCCTTTCGGCTATGTGTCAGCCACTATTCTAGGCACCCAAGATGCAACAATGACAAGTAAGATCCCTGCCTTGTGGAGTTTTCATGCTAGCAGGGGGAGAAAGACAATAAATTATAAACATACTAAAATAAATAACCTAGTTTATTAGAAGATAATCTATGCCATGAAAGATAAATAGTAAGGCAAAGAGGATAGAGAATGGGAAAGGGATGGGCTGTACTAATAATTAGGGAATTCAGGTTAGGCTTCATTGAGATAAGATTGGGGCAATGACTTAAAGGAGAGGAGAGTCATCCAAGAGGATATATGGAGAAAGAATGTTTGGGGCAGCAGACAGAACTCAATCCCTAAGTCAAGATCATTCTTATGGTAGCCCTCTTTATGGACCGCATTATAGAACAGAAGTCAATTTATTATTTTATTTTCATATTATTGTTTACTTTCATGTCTTTTAGTACTTTTTCAAAAGCAAGAATTTTTAAAGATGCTTTCCTAATGCTAAAAAAAAATCCTTAAGCAAATAACACCTCAAGCACTCAGTTTTCAGTAACATTTTCATTCACTACTATGGCAGTTAAGAATTGATTACATAAAATGTGTGAGGAGTATTTGAAAATCCATAAAGGAAGCAATTTTATCAAAAGAATGAATTTTTACAGTGTTTTGTTAAGATCAGCCATTTAAAAATAATGTTTAATTCTTGAAAAACATAAAATATCTGCAGATCCCTTTAAACTTTACATCATGTGCAAAAAAATGCATTCTCAGGAAAGGTCATGCACATTTAGCCTACACAACACAGTAGGCAAGTGTTGAAGATATTTGGTTTTCAAGATACTTTTTTGGAGGTATTTTTGTCTACATTGAATGTAGAAAGCCTTTTTATAAATTAAAGAGCCAGTGACCCATGATCAACAGAGGGCAGGGTACTGACAGAAGATTATGTGATGTGAAAGCAGCTTAAGGATTTTTTTTTAGCATTAGGAAAGCATCTTTAAAAATTCTTGCTTTTGAAAAAGTACTAAAAGACATGAAAGTAAACAATAATATGAAAATAATAAGTTGACTTCTGTTCTATAATGCGGTCCATAAAGAGGGCTACCATGAGAATGAGGTCCTCTATGTTGGTACAAAGAGGGATATAAAGAGAGGGATTGAGGCAAAAGAATTGAAAAGAGACGCACGGAAGGGCAATGAAAGGAATATGAGAACAGAGAGTGTGGTTCAGACACTAAGCTTATCGGAAATGAAAGAGATGGGCAACATTTGCAGAACTTGCTCTAAAGACTTATTTTCATTTCTTTAATTTTACATGATTTTTTTTAAAGCACAGGGGCACCTGAGTGGCTCACTTAGTTGAGCATTGGGCTCTTGCTTTTGGTTCAGGTCATGATCTCTGGGCCCTGGTATTGAGCCCCATGTCGGCTTGTGCTCAGAGGGGAGTCTGCTTAAGGATACCCTCTCTTCCTCTCCTTCTGCCCCCTCCATGCTCGCTCTCTTTCTCTCTCTCTCTCTCTCTCAAATAAATAAATATTGCAAAAAAAAATTTAAGCACAAGTGTCCTTGAAATTCTCTTTTTCACCATATTAGAGGGAAAAACCTTTCTGCTCTGGAAGAATGCTATATCTATATCCTGTAGAGTAAAAAAGGTTTCTTTTCATTGGATAACCTTAAAATCATTTAACTTTTTGGGCATAAAAGGCATATTTTGATTTTAAGCTGAAGCTTTAAATCATCTGTTGGTACCTGACCTAGGGATCAAATAGAAATAAAATGTGGGTTGAGTATTCCATCTTAAAGCAAACAGAGAAAATTTGTTACCTGGGGGAATTGAAGTGAAAAAAATTCATTTGGTTGTCTGTCATTTTGTAGACAGAGAAGAGGTTGACTAACTAATGAGCTATGTGTTTGTGTTGGCTTCTTGTTTTCACCATTGTCCTGTTGACTTTAGAGACAAAGCAATTAACCCTAGGAAATTAATAGACCTCGAATCTATCAATTAGGGGTGTGTGTGTGTGTGTGTGTGTGTGTGGAGTTCTTAGGATTTTCTATATCTAATATATAGGAAACAAATACAATGGTTTGTGCCTAGATATTTCAAGACAGGATGTCTATTTTCCATAGAAATAGAATAATAATTAGAAGTTATAGCTTATTACTGACTATTCTTCTGGGAAACCACTGCCCACAGCATTTTAAACCACCTAACATCTGTAAATGGTGTCTCCAAGTACCAAATAGTGAAGCATTTTCTAACGTGCACACCATAAAAGACCTTCTTTTATGTTTCTCGAGATCCTTCAACAGAGAATGCTGTTGAACAGAAAGCAGCTGTGTGAGCATGTCAGTGCAGCCGGAAGGGCCAGTGGGGAGCAGAGGAGGACATCAGGGGCATGGAGTATCCCTGATAGGCCCTTTCGGAGGCAGCAGGAAGTGGGGCATGGAAGTCTGTGGCAGCGCAGCTTGCATAGGAATACACAAGGGTAGAATTTCTGTGTTTGCACGCCAAGTGAGTAGGCAGGCTGCCTTTCAAGTCAAGGCATGATCCCAAAGGATCTATTAATCTAACTCAGCAGACCTTCAAGGTTTGTGAAGTTAACATTTGGGACTGGACAATAAAAAGCAGTCCTGCAAGCCTCTAAATTGTAGTAACCATGCTGGTGGATCAGAGAGCTGCGAGGCTGTCGTGCAGAAGTGCCCTCTGGGGGTGTGAGCAGCGTGGCAGCCCGCTGGTACTGATGCTGGTAAGGAGCTCCATTGATCTCCATTTGCCTCTTAATATGCATTGGGTGGAGAAATAGAAACCGAGTTCTGGAATTTGGGATGGGCTGAAGCACACTGGAAAGCAGGCACAGTGTTGCCCGCTGCCATAAAGATGCTAAGACCATGAGTGTTTGGAGTTCAGCCCCACTGGGCAGCTGAAAGAGAACAGACTTCCTCAGTTTCGCATGAGTTGGGACTGGCCTTCTGTGACTCTGGGCCATCCCGACACATCAGTCTCCATTTCTTTGTCTACGAAATCTGCTCTAAGTACAAGGGAGGACCCTAGGAGGTCACGTGTGTGAAATGACTTTCAAACGTTAACGTCCTCTACAGGGGACCTGGCAGGACGCCATCCCGCACGCAGGGGATGGAATCCCGCCTGTGTTGCGATTTCTGTATTCCGTACCAAGAGAGGAAACAAGCACCGAGGGAGGGACAAAGAGAACAGATAAACCTTATTGATTCCATCGACATTTAGAAAACCTTTTAGGATCTTTTAAGTCATTGGGGCCAGGTGACGTCCAGAGTCAAGATGGCGGCGCGCAGCGGCCCCGGAAACGCCGCTTCCGGCCGCGGCTCGGTGGAGCCCCTGCGGGCCTGCGGGCGCTGCTTCCCGGATGAAGAGGTGTGCGGTCTACCGGCGGGATCCAGGCAGGGCTGCAGACACGCCTCATATGCAGACTCATGAAATGGATTGAATACAGGTGGTCCTACGGTGGGGGGTGCTTTAACCAAGATTAAGAATGAAATTGACGCTACCTTGACCTTCCGAAGATCACGCAGAGGAGGCATCTGTGGCTCCTGTGCCATGGACACCAACGGAGGCAACACGCTGCTTGCACCCGCAGGACCCACACCAACCTCAGCAAAGTCTCCAAAATCTACCCTCTGCCGCATGTGCATGTGATAAAGGATCTCATTCCTGACTTGAGCAACTTCTATGCTCAGCACAAATCCATTGAACCTTTATTTATTTATTTATTTATTTATTTATTTATTTATTTATTTATTTAAATTTTTAAAAAAATTTTTTAATTTTTATTTATTTATGATAGTCACACACACACAGAGAGAGAGGCAGAGACATAGGCAGAGGGAGAAGCGGGTGCCATGCACTGGGAGCCCGACGTTATAAAAATATTTTTATTTATTTATGATAGTCACACAGAGAGAGAGAGATAGAGGCAGAGACACAGGCAGAGGGAGAAGCAGGCTCCATGCACTGGGAACCCGACGTGGGATTCGATCCCAGGTCTCCAGGATGGCGCCCTGGGCCAAAGGCAGGCACCAAACCGCTGCGCCACCCAGGGATCCCCCTTGGGCCTTATTTGAAGAAGAAGGATGAATCCCAGGAGAGCAAGCGGCAGCATCTCAGACCGCAGAAACTGGACGGGCTGTGCGAGTGCAGCCTCTGTGCTTGCTGCAGCCCCAGCGCCCAGCTACTGGCGGATGGAGACCCACACCTGGGACCTGCGGCTCTCAGCTCTCGCGCAGGCCCGTCGCTGGGTGACCGACCCCAGAGACGACTTCACCGAGCAGCGCCTGGCCAAGCTGCAGGGCCCGTTCTCTCTGTACCGCTGCCACACCATCATGAACTGCACAAGGACCTGCCCCAAGGGGCTGAATCCAGGCAAAGCTATTGCTGAAATCAAGAAAATTCTTCCACCTATAAGGGGAAGAAAGCGTCAGTGTGATGCTGAGCGTGAAGTAGCCGGCTCGGCTGGACACACTTTACATCCAACTGGAGTCCCTTCATAGGCCTTGATTTTCCATGAGCACAGCATGTATAATAAACATTTTAAGAAATAAATAAATGTTATTCTACTTTATTAACAGCAACAACAACAAAATCATTAGGACCAAAAGCTCAATTTATAATATAAAACCATTTCAGCCAGGAGGAACATAATCCACTTTACTGCGTTGTTTTTTGTAGTTATCGTCGTTTGTCCTTGTAGACATGATGAGCTAGTCATCAAAGCCCAGATGTCCCAAATACTCTGTTAAAGCCCAAGACATTGGTCATTTCATAATGGGTCTTTCAAAATCTGGTTCAGATTGCTTCACTGGCATTGCTTCAAAATAGAATCAGCTCCAAGGGAGAGCCCACCCTCGCCCTGTGGACCTTTATGCCTTCTAGCAGGCTAGAGAAATGGACCCCTTCCCTTCTCCTCCTGCCCTGGCTCCGTATGCACACGCCATGCCCCACTGTGTATTCTAGCTAATTGTCATGAGGGTGGAGTCCCACCAGAGCGTGACTTCCGAAGGAGCAGGCTGCTCTTCCACTCGGCTCCTACCACCCGTTCTCCCACTGCTTAGCTTCTGCAGGCCATAGGCACTCAGAAATGTGGACTAGATTGAATGGTACCATGGTCCAGGAGTTAATTTTTTAAATGGTCCTTTGAATGACAAGTTCTTTCACTATTTTTTATTTTCCTAGACCTTTCTTAAAGAATCACATGTGATTTCCTTAGGACTATAGCAGAGGTAATTATTAATGATGAATACTTAAAATTACTACATGCAAATTATATGAAAGAGATGGAGAGAGGGTAAAGTAAGGCACATTTCCAATAAGGAAATGTATTTTGTCCTCCTTCCTCTACCCTGAATATTTCCAGCGAGTATTTCCATATGAAGAGTGGCCTGCGGGGCTGTTACAGATTCCATTCTGCTGATGGAGACAAGACAGAGGGGGCGTCTTTCTGCAGACCGAACTGGCCAGGACAGGAACAGGTGACTACTCAGTGGCAGCATCAAACTAATTTGCCTCCCCAAAATTAGACCAAGAAACATCAGAATTAATTTGCTTTTCTGGGATCATACTGAGAGGCAGTGGTGTTCATCCTACTCCCGTATTGGAGGAATTGCATTGATCACAAGAGAAGGCCTCTGTCTTTCTTGAGGGAACTTTCTCTTGTGGCCACACCAGGAAAATGTTTTCACCCCTGTTGCATCTCACTCCTGGTGAGGATACCCTAATACGTGTCCTGAGAATGCTTGTCACGTAAGATATTTTGGGCTGTAGGGTCAGATAAGTATGGGTGATGTTGTTTTTTCCCCTTAATGGAGGAAAGATGCACACAAAACATGGGTAGTATGTCAAAGGCCCTGAGAAGGCCTGTAAAAGGAGTAACAACAATCAAAAGATTCAGTTTTGCTTAATTTAGTGTTCCATTCAGGCATTTGTTTTACAGATAATTTTAGAAAGTATAAGACATTCTTTAGAAAGTACTGGGAATTTAGCCAAGAACCAAATACGAGTTCCTTTTCTCATGGAGTTTACAGTTTCTGGGGATAATCAAATGATAAACAAGTAAAAAATATATATAACATGTTATCAGATAATGGAAGATGATAATAAAAACAGCATAGAATCAGAACGTGATGATGTGGGGGCACTGTTTTAGATAGTGCGATCTAGGGCTCTGCGTAGAGGTGGCATTTGTGAAGGAACCAAAAGGAAGTAAGGGAGGGCTGTCAGTTACGAGGAAGGGAGGAGAGCATTCTAAGCAGAGAGAATAGCAAGTGCAAAAGCCCTGAGGCAAAAGAGTACTGGCATGTTTTAGTAGACTGGGGTGGAATGAGGGAGTGTGGTGGAAGATGAGAGAAGAGAGGACATGGGCCAGGCGCTATAGGGACAGAGGGGCTGGGGAGAAGCCCCTGAGTGATATTATCTGCCCTATCTTTGGAAAGGATTACTCTGCCTGCTGTTTGGAGAAGAGCCTGTAAGGTAGAGGTAGAACTGGGAAGACCACTGCAATGTCCAGGTGATACAAGATGGTGACTTGGACCACGTGGTGAGCAATGGAGATCGTGAGAAAGTGACAGCTGTATTCCCATCTTAATCATCCATGAACTTTCTTTTTGATGAACACTCATTGATATCTCTTGGAGTGCCTTTTAGAATACACTGCTGTATGTAATCAGGTGTGATCATGTATTTCTGTCAAGTCGTGAAAGTGCATTTATACCCTCCTCCTTGGTGCTAATCTGTAGCGGATGACAATGTCAGAGAGGTGACACACCCAAAAGCTAATGGAAGAAATTGAACAATTTAACTTCAGCACGTATGGTCAAGTTTGAGTTTGACTATTGGCTCTGGTGGTGTGACAGTTATAGAAGCCATTGGAAATCCATTCGTGTTATTGCTTTTGTTTATTTTGTTCTGATGCTGGCACAGTTGTGCCAAAGGCTCTCGTGCACTACGTGTTTATTTATTTTTATTTCAGTGTGTACTGAGTTCCTGCTCTGGCCTTAATAAGCTAATTCCTTAGTCTGTGAATGCTTTACTTGTCTACCTTTTGCCAGGTCAAGTCAGTTTAGATCCCAGTCTATCTCAGATTATCATAATAACATGTGCCAGTACATAGCTTTTATTACATTATAAGATAATTATCTGATTAGTGCTTGGACGCTCCACTGAATGGAAAATTTCTTGATGGCGAGGACCTGTGCCTTGAATTTCTGTATGCACAGAGTCTAGGGAGAGTCCTACTATTAAGTAGGTAAAAATAGCTGTTAGTTGAATGAGTGTCCAAGATTACCTTGGGGACTAAGGATATGAGATGAACTCAAACCCAGTCTCTTCCTTTAAAGAACTACTAGTCTGGATGGATGAAATCTGACATCCTCATGACTTGCTTTAGGCCCAGATCTGTTCTCATATATTGGTGGAATATTCAATAGTACACTTGGGAGGTTTTAAACCAAGAAGTCCCTCTTGTCCCCCAGTATTTAACTTATCAACCCAATTACTGAGCCTGGAATTCCACAATTTCCATGTTTCCTTGAACTAAAGAGTTAAGAGAGATCTCAGGGAAGGGAGGAATACTTTAGGAACTCCTTGGCCGTCCGTCTATGTATATGCCTGTGTGAATCATTGAGCAGCTCCTTTCCATAATGGCAGTAAAGGAGGAAAGTTTTGTTGGAAAAAAAAGGGGGGAGGGCACCCATTCTTCCATGGCTGCCTTGATTACACAGAATTATCCTGTAGTAAGAGAGCCCTAGACTCGTAACTGTAGAGAACACACCGATGGTCACCAGAGGGGAGGCAGGCGGGGGGATGGGTGAGATAGGTGATGGAGATTCAGGAATGCACTTGTGATGAGCACTGGGTGACGTATGGAAGTGTTGTGTTGGGTCCCTATATCATCCACTTGAAACCAAATACAACACTGTATGGTAACTAACTGGCATTTAGATAAAAACAAAGCAAAACTTAAAAAGAAAAAAAATAATTAGTTGGGGGAAAAAAAACCCTTTTGTAGCAGCAGGTGGAACACTGAATCAATGAACACTCCGTTCTTTTGCTTTGCGAGTCACACTTTGAGCCACGAAAACACTGGTCTCCAAGCTGCCCCTACATTTACCCACAGCACCAGTGGAAGCATTGAGGAAGTCTCTGGGGCCTGCCTCGTAGAGGCCACAAGCAAAGGGAACAATGAGAAGAGCATCCCTGGGGGTGATGCTCTGGGGGTTTTATCACGTGCTCAGAGGTGCTGAAGTAAACAAAGGCAGCTGCTTTTGTAGCCATTGCCCTAGGCAGTTCGTGCAGGGAAATATTTACATAGTAGAACATGGACAAAGCAAAAAGAGAAAGTAAGCCATTTGCAGACATTAAGGGGAGAAGAGTGCAAGCCTGGGGGAGCCTGCTTCTTTCCCCGGTTGACATCAAGGGAGTTACCTGAGGTCCAGGAGAAAGTGTGTTTCTGTTATCCGCGTAACGTGCAACATGAATGAGGCAGGTTTGATAAACCTGGCTCTGCCTTTAAATTGCATTAAAACTGCCTAACTCTGGGAAACGAACTAGGGGTGGTGGAAGGGGAGGAGGGCGGGGGGTGGGGGTGACTGGGTGACGGGCACTGAGGGGGGCACTTGACGGGATGAGCACCGGGTGTTATTCTGTATGTTGGCAAATTGAACACCAATAAAAATAAATTTATTATTTAAAAAAAAAAACTGTGAGTATGCTAATCACATTGCCTGACTAGCTCAGAAAAGACAAGCAGCTGACTAGACATCCGCTGGGAGCCTTCCTTGCAGCCAGACCTCAGGGTTTCGTATCGCAGCAACAGCCTCCCCGAAGAGCGCCGTGCTTCCTGCCTCCCATTCTGGCTCTGGCGAGGGAAGCGCACCACCAACCTATGTCTAATGATCATTTTTCCTTTCAAAGATGGAAATTGCCAGCACTATCGCTGCTGGACTGTGAATCATACTTATAAATGACATCCCTTTACACATCTTTAAGTTCACTGGCACTTACTGAGGAGGCACCAAGTGTTGTCTTTGATGTTCTTTTATGTAATCCTCTGGACAGGGCTTTTATTTCCCATTTTACAAATAATGTAATTGAGAACTGAAGACTGTAAATGATTTGCCTAGTGTCGCAAAGCTAACATGTGGCAAAAAGCAGGATTGGAAGCCTGGTGCATGTCTGACTTATAAACGGGACTGCTGTTTATGTCTAATCATTTAGGTCATTTTAATATGTTGAGGACACCTGTTTGCTCAAGGGATGTTGTGAAGTTTCTGTACCAATGAAGGAATAATGAGGTGTTTATTTCCCTGAGATAGTGTGTGCATCACGTGACTCTTTTAGTGTTCTCTATTTGCGTGTAAGTAATTGCCCGACACCAAGTATTTGGCTCCTTAGCCAATTTTTAAATATGCAGGATGTGACTATCTAAGTTATAAATTGCCTACGTCCTCCTCTTCTTTCTCTTCTGATCCCAGTGATGGGCAAGCAGAGGAAAGGGAAACGTCTTATTTTGTAGTAGCTCTGATGTGAGATTGAGTGAATACGGAGAAGACGGGTAACTGATCACAGGTTCTTGGTAAGTGCCTATTTGGTACATTGGAGGGTTAGATTTTTCTCTTGATTGCTCTGTGTGTTCTGAGGAACTTTTCTTCCAACTGTCCTCCTCCTTCTTCAAAACCTGTCTTTAAAAACATTTAATAAATGCTGCTTTTATTTTGAAGCTGTCCTATTCATTATCAGATGATTATAGTCAGAACAAAGATGGGAACATGTGTGAAAAGCAGGGCTTAATAAGATACAGTCAAAGCAAAGAAAGCATTTCCAATGTTTACATAAATAGGGTTTTATGAAGCCCTATTCTTCATTCTTTTAGATCTCCTACCTTAAACCCATCCCACTTAGAGTAAAACCAAAGCCCTTATGTGGCTCCAGAGTCCTTGATGATCTGTCCCCAGTCAGTTCCCTTATCACCCCCCCCCCGCCCCCACTACTCAGTTCCCTGGCCTCCTTGCCTCTCTCCACCTGAGGCCCTTTTCTTGCTGCTCCATGTGTCTGGAAAGCTCTGAGCCCCTGGAGAGCAGTATGGCTTATGCCCTGGCCTTAATCAGGCTTCTCTCCAATTTTCCTCTGTTCAGAGGCTCTCACCCAGGCCACTCCTCTTAGAATAATAGCCCCTCCTGCACACTCTAACCCTACCCTGTGCAATAGGCTAGCTACCAGCTAGGTGTGGTTATTTAGATTAAAATTTTGCCTTCATTTTATTAGATAGCACAGATCTAGAACTAGTCCATCATCACAGAGAGTTCTGTGGGACAGTGCTGCTCCAACCTCCCACCCTGCTTTATTTGTAGCACTTACCATTACATGAAATTATATATTTATTTGTTTTGTTCCCTGCCCCATCACTAGGAAGAAAGATCCCTACCGCCAGGGACTTTGTGTATTTTGTTCTGTCTCTTATTTTCAGCTCCTACATGAGTGTCTGGCATATAGTAGGTGCTTAACAAATACTTCTTGAATGAATGATTGGATATTTTGGGGGAATCTTAATCCCAGAGGAGATGAGAAGAATTGTTGAGGGAAGTTGCTCTTCCTTCCACTCGTCCCAGCCTTTGAAAGTTTTTTTGTCAACCCATGTGCTTCTGGGAAGGAATTCAGTTCCTGGCTTTGTTTCTCTTCAAGTTTCCTCCTTTACATGATTCATAAGCACTAGTGAAAGGAGCAGAACTGACCGCATTCACCCTGAGTGGTTATCACCACATCCCCAGATGGTCCCTTTCCAATCTGGCAGGCTCTGTTTGATGCCAAGGAGACTCATCTACCAGAATGTCTTTGGTCATTTGGGGGAAGAGAATATCTCACTCTTATTTAAGAGTAGGAATTGGGGCAGCCCGGGTGGCTCAGTGATTTAGCACCTGCCTTCGGCCCAGGGTGTAATCCTGGAGTCCTGGGATCGAGTCTCACGTCGGGCTCCCTGCATGGAGCCTGCTTCTCCCTCTCCACAGAGCCTGTGTCTCTGCCTCTCTCTCTCTCTCTCTCGAATAAATAAATAAAATCTTAAAATAAAAAGAGTACGAATTGTGTACCACAGATTTGTAGATGATTATGTCCAATAACACAGATTGTTTTGTTGCTCCTTAGGCATCTGGTTTCCCCAAATGGTGACAGCAATGTGGTAACTACTTAGGGACAGGAATCCAGGATACTGTACTCTTTCTTGGCTCCACTGAAAACACTGAGTCGACTTGCCAGTTCTTCTGCAATGCTCCTCCTTTTAACACTGGACCAGAGATGGGCCCAGGTACATAAAAAGTTCTAGAGAGGACAACTGAACTAGAACTGTCAGGATGGTTCGGAGGTTTCCCTTTCTGAAGTCTCTATAAGCAAGTTCGCCCCAGCACTTAGAGCTCATCTGCTCTGCTCCATGACTGAAATTCAGTGAGTTCCCTTCCCACAAAGGCCAATGTTTTACTGTGAGAGAGAGCACACTTCCTGGCCCACTGAATGGATCTGATGGACACTAAACTTTGTGGCCAGAATATATGAGAAATATCTGAGAAACAAATATATGAGAAATAACATATATATGAAAAAACAGAATATGTGAGAAATATCTGAGAAACAAATAGACAAATACACAAATGAATAAAAAAATTTAAAATATATATATTGGACAGCTCCGGTGGTGCAGCGGTTTAGTGCCGCCTGCAGCCCGGGGTGTGATCCTGGAGACCCAGGATCGAGTCCCACGTCGGGCTTCCTGCAGGGAGCCTGCTTCTCCCTCTGCCTGTGTCTCTGCCTCTCTCTCTTCGCTCTCTCTGAATGAATAAATAAATAAATCTTTAAAAAAATAAAATAAATAAAAAATATATATTTGTGTGTATGCATCCTGTTCATTAAATAACTGACACAGTATGAAAAAGATATCTAAACTTCACTGAATTACATAAAAGAAGACTTGAATAAATATAAAGATATATTTTTGGACAGGATGACTATTTTAAGACTTTTAGTTCTCCTGAAATTGATTTGCAAACTTATTACAATTCTAGTTAAAATTCTAATAAAAATTTTCTTGGAAAATGACTAAGCAATTCTTTAAGTTCATTTACAAGACAAATTAGATGAGGTGCAAATAAATATTTGCAAAGGATGAGTTCTGAGGGGTACATATACTGATAGACATTAAATTTATAACAAAGTGATAAAAATTAAAGCCAAATGGTATGAGAGCAAGAGGAGGTAAACATTATCAATGTAGCAGAATTCAAAACTGAAGAGAGACTAATATACTTAGGAATTTTTGTCTCATAAAAGAAGCATTTTAATAAATGTTTCTGGGACATTTGTTTATTCATTTTTAAAAATCTCTTCCTTGTACAATATAACAAAATAAATTCCAGAACTAAACATTAAACAATGAAATTAAAATGAATTAGAACAAATGTAGACGAATATTTTGGAACTTCAGGAGGGCCTTAATAAACTACTGAAGGCAAAAAACATGAAAGAAGAAGAACATTTTAAACAGTCTATAAAAATAGTTAATAAAAAAAGAGAAAAAAATAGTTAATAGCTTTATATGGCAAAAACATCATAGATGAGGCCATCTGAGAAAAGTATTTACATCAATGACAAAAGAGTTTATATATAAATAGTTGTTAAAATTCAATAAGAAACAGATCCTGTATTCTTTTCTTGGGGGTACTTAACAAATTATCACATTGGGTGGCTTAAAACACAGAAACTTATTTTCTCACAGTTCAAGATGTTGCAGGGCTGCACTCTCTCCAAAGGGGAGAATCCCTTCTTATCACTTTCAGTTTCTGGTGATTCTGGGCATTCTTTAGTTGTGACTGCATAATCTATGCCTCAGTTTTCTCGTGGCTTTACCTCTATGTCTGTGTCTTCTCTCTTCTATTCTTCAAAGGACACTTACAGTTGGATTTAGGGCCCACCCAGATAATCCAGGATGATCTCATTTCAAGATCCTAAATTTAATTGCAATTACTCTTTTACAAAAAGGTCACATTCATGGGGCTTGGGGGTTGGGACATGGTTGTATCTTTTGGGGGTCACATTAAACCCACTGTATAAACCTCAATACAAAAATTGGCAAAAGAGGGATGTCTGGGTGGTTAGTGGTTGAGCATCTGCCTTTGGCTCAGGTTGTGATCCCAGGGTCCTGGGGTCGAGTCCCGCACTGGGCTTCCTGCAGGGAGCTGCTTCTCCCTCTGCCTATGTCTTTGCCTCTCTTTCAGTGTCTCTCATGAATACATAAATAAATCTTCTAAAAAATGGGCATAAGATCAAAGATTTCACAAAGAAAAAATGCTCAATTTCACTGGTAACCACATGTAACTTAAAATGATAAAACACCATTTTTCTGTAATTTGGCAGAAATCTCAACTAATTTTCAATATAGGTGGGAACACAAGGAAATAGGGGCTCTCCCTCATGCTTCTGGAAGTTACAAATTGCCACAGCCTTTCTGAAGGACAGTGTGATATTATATGTAAAAATCATTAGAACTAGGTTCTTGCTTGACCTCTTGAATTTTCAGTAAGATCTACCACGAGGGTGTGCCTCACCACATTATTAATAATACTGAAATAGTAGAAATAACCTAAATGTCCAATGACAGAAAACAGGTTAAATGAATTATGGTATATTATAAATGAAAGTGCTGGAAGAATATTTAAAAGTATGGGAAAATTTAAATATAAAATGTATGATTATAGCAGGTTATGAAAGTGCCATCCTATGGGTCAAGAGGGTAGATTGAGCATATGCTAAGCCCTGTTTCATATACATGGATTATATATCAAAATATATAAAAATATTATTTTGGTAATAAATAGCTGACCTCAAAAGAAAGAAAAAGAAATTGTTGGGTCCCAGAAATGGAAAGTGCGGACGTAGTAGTGTGTGGGAGATGACACTGTGCCTTTGAGTTGTGACCAGGACATGGCCAGCAGGTAAGCTGCATGTCAGGCGCACACTGCCCATCCCCACCGGAAAGAAAAACTAGTTCAGACTTTTGTGAACCCTTTGGAGCTTAAACAGGGGCAAACCCTGCTGTAAAAAAAAAAACTGTAAAGGAAAACCTCTACAACTCCAAATTCAAGCAAGAGAGGATTTCTTTAAAGCCATAATTCTGAATTTTGCCTGGCCTCAATGACCATTTTTCACTCTTAAAATTATCAAAAACAAAATAACTTTCATTTTAATTGGTTATATCTATTGATACGTATTACCATTTTAGAAACTAAATCTGAGGAACTTAATTTTAAGACACAGGGAATTTCAAATACACATTTCATTAACTCTTAGATCAATGATGTCACCACACATGTAGCCTCTGGAAAATGCCACTGTACGCTCATGAAAAAAATGAGAGTGAAAACCTCACATAACATTTTTTCTATTATGAAAATTATTTTGACTTCACAGATTCTTGGACTGGTTGTTGGGGTTTGCTGGTGAACCCTAGAACACTCTTCAAGAACCACTGCTATAGAAGATATGCTCGTAGCCAAGAATTACTAAACCTATAGTGAAGGCCTTTACTATTTGAGATAGTCTACTAACCCAGTGAAAGGGAAAATTCACACTCAAAGACTTAGAGATAATAGAATAGTCTGAGAAAGGCTTTAAATCCAAACGTACAGCATGATCTAAAGGAGTAATATGCAGAAGCATCTGCATAGCCTAGAGATTGGAATTAGAATTGGTAAAATAGGGATCTCTGTGTGGTAGAGATAATTATGGTCTTTATTTTATCCATTGTAACTTTCTGAATTTTCTAATTATTTCTTAAGGATGTTTAGTTTTATAATCAGAGAGAATATTGCTATACATACAGAATATTGCTCTCTTTGACTCACTTGAGAATAGTGTTCTATCAAGAGGCCTAAGACTTTCAGAAAAGTTCTATGTGTAATCAGTTTTGTTATTTTAAGAAGGCCTTTAGACTTGACTTCACTGATACGAAGTTTGTAGAGATTTCAACAATTGCTGAGCCCTGGTTACCCTGGTTTAGGAGAGTTGTTCTTCATAGAGCAAATTAATTGTGCCAAAATTGCATTAAAAGAATGTTAATATACTTAAATTCAAAATTTCCAGGCTCTCTAAATGACTTACTACTTAAAAATATGCAGATATGCTAAAAACTCTTTATTTTTGTAGCAAATATCTCATAAGAGATTACATTTTATAAACTTAATTTCAATTTTTGATAGACCTGAAGTATTATATTTCATTTTTAAAAAGGTTTTATTTATTCATGAGAGACACACACACACAGAGAGGCAAGACACAGGCAGAGCGAGAAGCAGGCTCCATGCAGGAAGCCCAATGTGGGACCCGATCCTGGGACTCCCGGATCATGCCCTGGGCCGAAGGCAGATGCCAAACTGCTGAGCCACCCAGGCATCCCTATATTTCATTTTTAAAATATTATTTTAATGTAGAATATCTGCCTTTCATTCTGCTTCTCTCAATTAATTCTTATTAGTGAGTCTTATGGTATTTTTTAGTAGACATGTCAAAGTTTGAAAGGATCTTGACATTTATTTTAATATAGGACTGCTCGTTAGTGTCCTGTTGAGAGTGGGGACATTTTTTGTTAGGAAAGTTTGGGAAATGGTTGGATAACACATTTAAACAAAGGTTTTTACAAAAAGCTTGAACTGTGACACTTCTAGAGAAGGACCTATATAGCATAAACCTCACAAATTTATTTGACTATAGAACTTTTTTCCACTCAGAGCACCTGGAGGACCACACATTACAGACTGCACTTTGGGGAAATGCCGATCAAGCAAGTCCTTCATGAAGAATGGGGCAATCAGATGGTTGGCCCCCTTACAGTGCTTATGTCTTCCCCTCCCTTCCAAAAGCTACTTTTCAGAATGCTGTCTCACTGCAAACATGCATTTCTGCATTTTCACTCCAATCACCTTCAAATGGTGTCTATTGTACAAGACTAGGCTATATGAAGTAGCAGGTGTAGACATTCTTATGTAGTAGTTAGAGCTCCTATGAGGCCATGCCCATTGTTTCATCTTTCTCCACCAAAGTCCAGAGCTCAGATATGCTAATCTCTTTTGTTGACAGTTAATATAAGGTTCAGAAGTTTCAAACCAGTGCTGAATAAGCATTTCAATCAATGTTTTCTGCCAGAATAAGCATCTTCATAATCTAGCTGGTGTTCTGCACCTTATCTGTTGAACTATGTTCTTTTAATAACCACCAGAGCATTTCATTCAATGTGAATTATACCTCAATGAAATTAATTTTAAGCCTTTAAAAAAAATGGTCTTAGACAGTGAAACAGCCTTAATAAAGAGGTATCTAGTTGTTTACAGTCAGCTCTACTTGCAATGTGGGTGGTGAATACTGAGTATTGCTTTTCTTTTTTATATGAATCATAGACTAAAGTGTATGTTAGTTTGGACTAATGCATTATAGAGTCCCTCAAATATTTCTGGACTTTGCAAATTTTAATGTTCATGTCATTGTCTTTTTTATTTTAATGAAGCTCTATTTTGTGGCATTACTATAATGTCATCACAAATAATTAGTTTTATGTTCTAGTGGATAAGAGATAGAAAGTGATAAGGCTCTCATTGGGGTGGCTGGCATGCTCTATTACAGTCCTGACCAAATTGTATAGCATCGACTTAGGGTGATGTGCTATTCCCTGCTTCCCAATGTCCGCTGTTCCCCAGGAGAGCCAGATATGGGAAAAACACTTGCAGCGGCTTGCTTTCCCACCTAGGCACATACCCTCACTCCTCCCTAGGAAGGAAGGAGCAATTTCTCTGGCAAATTGGGGAAAGATCTTGGCCTGCCAGCCTCAGCCCCATGGAGGTGCTTGCCCAGATCTGCTACTCCGGCAGCATGGAAAGCTCCCTGTACAGCCTTCCCTCCAGGAAGAAGTCCTACGTGCCACCCAGTTCCAGGACTGGGAAGAGGTGTGGCATCAGGAATGAAGTGCGGGCAGAACTCTGCATCAGCTCTAACTGATCACCATTTATCTCCTCTGCTGAATGTCTCCTTTAGATCCAAACTTAAGAGGGAAAGGTGTTTGTTAGATAATGAGCCTCTCTCCCCAAACCCAACATGCTAGAGGTCTGCAAGTACTTTTGAGGGTGTCTATCATCTAGATGTGGGAGGAGGGGCTGTCTTCTGCCCCAGCCTTGCAATTTCCAATCTCTGTTGCCCTCATGGGCTCCCATTTCTACTAGGAGCTGGTAGTTGTAGCATAAGTGATTGGGCTTTGGAGTAGGCTTAGGAAGGTGTGGATTCTTACTGGGCGCGTTTTGCTTTTCCCACCCAGAAAATGGAAATTTAAAAAGCATATTACTGCTGTCAAGATTCTTGTTGTGTGATAATACCTCTGAAGTGCCTAGCACAGGGCCAATGGGGAAGCTATTATTATTGCTGTCATTACTCTGTGTGTGCACAGTGGCTTCAGAGCTGCATAAACAGTTATTCAATTGATGAACTCACCAGCATCCAGAAGATTCCAGAACATATTGGTGAGGAGGACCTATCCCATATCTTTTGATAATGGTGGTGATGAGAGGTAAAGCAGAAGGGAAGACTGGAGGTTTGGAGACAGCATGGGGACATGAGAGAAACATTTGTGTGTGTGTTGGGGAGGGTTATGTGTGATGGGAACATGTATAGGATGGCTTTGATGTAGTGTGTGGTGTTAGTGAATATATACTGTGTGGCATGAATCATCAAAGAGAAAAAAAAGAGCTGAACTCTCTCTTGCCAGAATAACTCTCATTTATGTGTATAAATCATTATTTGTGAAAAATGATTATCACACACATGCAAATAGAGCTGATTTGTGCATATCATTAAGTATATCAGATAAACTGTGCTGTAAATATTATTTGGTTGTAACAGCCCCTTCTATAAATATAGGTTTTAATCAGCTGTGGGTCCTACTGTCTAGCATGATTAGCAGGGCATCTAAACAAGTAATTATTAAACCCTTATTGAAGGGGATACGGTTAATGCTCTGCCTAGATACTCTTGCATCCCCTTCATTGTCTCTGCTCTCCTCTCCTGGCTCCAGGGTGCATCTGCCTCCACTAACCAGCACCTGTTCCCCTCCAGAGGACCGTCCTTGGGCCTCTAGAGCTGCCTTGCTTTTTGGTGTAGGGAGCTGGAAGTGTCTGGAGCCCAACCTCACCTTGGTGGCCCTTAGGTAACGATGGGGGTAGGAGTGTGAAAGCCTTGCACCTTTGCCTTGAGTAGGAATAACTCTGAGGGGAGGCTGAAGCTCGCCGCCCCCCACCCCTGGACCCTGCCTAAGACTACAGTCCTGCCTCAATTGTCCTTTACCGCAGCCCTTAACAGATGATTTGCCCCTGATTCCTTATCACAGATTCTGCTTCTGGGGAACCTGAATCAAAGTCACTTATTATATGTCAAATGTTCTCCTGGATACAGTGTAAATACTGCTTATTGATCCCCACAACACTTTAAGGTGATTATATCATTATCCTTATTTCATTGAGAAATATACTGTCTTAAGGAGAGCGGACAGTGGCAATTCACTGGAGGTGGTTGGAGGTTCATTGCTTTGCCTTCTTTCCTGTCCTTCTTGCCCACTGACATCTTATTTAGTATGACTACAGGATTATCTTTTGAGGTACAGCTACCATGTTGGGATGGTTTATCTGAGCAAACAAGACCATATTTTGGAATTATCTATTTAAAGCCCATCACCAATGAAGATATCACAATAATTCACCTTGTTTCGGGACTTATAAATGACAATGTAACCAAGAGGCTATAAAACATTCTTTTGCATAGGAAAAACAAGCTATCCTAATGACCAGGAGAATGCTTCTGCATTTACTAAGACCTTAGCAAGAGCACTGGGTAAAGCCCATAAGGGTAAGGGGCAAGCCTTTGGGGTCAGACACATCTGGCTGGAGTCTCAGCATCTCTGCTGACAAGCATTGTGACCCTGGGCCAGTTATTTAATCTCATTAAACCTTAATCTTCCCACATGTAAAATGGAGACTATAATACCTATTTTGGATAATTGAAATAAGGATTAAATAAAAGAATTAAAAATGTGTATTAAGTTCTTGGCACAATGTCTGGCATAGAGTACACATGAAATCAAACCTTTGGCTTTTTAGATTTTATTTATTTATTTATTTGAGAGAGAGAGAGAGCAAGGGCAGGGAGAAGGGCAGAGGGAGAAGTAGGCTCCCCACTGAGCAGGGAACCCGACTTGGGGCTCCATCCCAGGACCCCAGGATCATGACCCATGCCAAAGGCAGACGCTTAACTGACTGAGCCACCCAGGCGCCGCAGATCCTGTCTTTTCAGCAGGGATGCCTGTGCTCCCACACCATTTTACCAGTCTGTTGTCCTGATGGCACGGTTTCCCAAGCTGGATCCTGTGAAGTATTAAAGTCTTTACCAGAGGACTTTCGCTGCCTTTAATATGCAAAGTTGAGACAAATAATTCAACATTTCCAAAGTGACTCGGCTGTAAAACCCTTTATTTCATGGAGCACTTATTCATACTTCAGTGAACCACCCAGGCGCCCCTCAAACCATTTTTTATTAAAATGATGTCCGGCACATATTATGTGGTGTAACTCAGTGATTCAGCCAGAAACAGAAGTACATCATTTGCAGACCTTGATGGTGCAATAATACGCAGCTGCTCACGGACCTCCTCATAGGCCGTGTGTGGTAGGCAGGCCACATCTTGAAAACTCTGCATTAATGCAGACTTGACCTTCTGACATAGATGCCGATATACCATTTTCCATTTACCGGAGAGAGGAATGCCATAGACAACTGTGCCCCCTGAATAATCTGCCCACTAGCCCGCTGCCTTGCACATTTCCCAAGATTGCTTAGGAAAGACAATACAGACTTGTTCTCTTGTTCAACATTTAATTTTGGGATCGATGAAAATTCACATGTAGTAGTTAGAAATAATACAGATCCCCTATACCAGTTTCCCCCAGTGGCAACATCTATCAACATCTGATTTTAAACATATTTTTTGAGTAAGTATTCATACCTTCCCTGACATAGGCAAAAACACTGAAAAATCTTCTTTGTTTTAGGGAGAATGCAAGCCACAAGACCCAGTCTCTTTTGTCAAGAATCTGAAAATCAACTGGAGTCTTGATTTTTGGCACCAGGAACTTTGAGTCACAAAGGAAAACTTATATATACACATCCTTTATTTTGCCTCAGAAATAAAACTAAAGACTTTTACATGCATATTTTTTTTCCAAAACCATAATGTTTGATTGCGAAGTTCTTTTTTCTTTTTTTCATTGCTCACATGACTAGATTGCATAGAAGATGAGAATTACCGATCTTGCAGTCAGAGCCGGGCCATTCGAGGCAGCGAGCATGTTTCCTGACCGAGAGGTGGTGGCTTCCACACAAGGACCTTTAGGGGGGGTTCTTAGAGCATGTGGTAAAAATATTGGGGGCTGGGAACAAAAGCAGAAAAGCCAAATACAGTCAATTTCTTTACCAGTTTCAAAAAGCAGCTATTGCAGAAACTTCCAGGCACTGACAAGCTCAGTGGCCACGGTAGCACCCCCGGGAGCCAGGCTCGTGCCCTGCCTGCCCCGCGCCCCCCTGCCCTGCCCTGCCTGCCCCCTTCCGCCCCCCTTGTTCGTTTCCCAGGGTGAGGGGTCTCTCATGTGCGGTCCCCCTCACCGATATTTCCCGCTCATTTCCTCTCCTTTCCCCTTTATTGTGTGAAGTGTTTCCAAGTTGCTTCTCATTTTTAAAGTGGGAAACGTCTCTGGGTCCCCACATCGTTTATCCTCCTTCCACCTCCTTCGCTCTTCTTTCCTGCTCCTCCTCGAGTCCTTGAGCCTCCATCCTCCACCTCTTTTACAACTGCCTTCCCGTCTTTTCTTACCCAGCTCATGGATCCTCCCATCTCTCCCTCCCCCTGCCTCTCCAAAAAAGGAGAGCAAGCACAAAAACCCTCCATTGAGACATTTGGCAAAAAGCCTTGTAATCATATGTTTATTTTAATTTCATTTTGTCGTCTTCCAAAACAGGCCTGTGCAGAACCACGTTTCTGTTTGCCTCCTAAGCATGTGAAGTTATTCAGGGGTAACGATACACAGTCCATTTGTAAACAAACATCTTTTTGTCTTTTTTTGCTGTTTGTGTGTGTGTGTGTGTGTGTGTGTGTGTATGTGTGTGATATCTGAATGAGCAATTTAAGTGTATGTTTGTATAGCTACTTACCAAGTATTTTATACTGGGTTACAAAAAGGAGGAGGTATAGGTGGTTATCTTGTAACTCATGGTTTTCAACGCTGCAACAGAGTGGAGCTTGGGGAGTAAATGAGGGAGGAGTACACTCTCTCATCTTTATGTCATCTGTCTACAATGGTGGGCCGCCAGAGGAGACAGCTCAGTGGACAGGTGAAAGATCACTTGCCATGAATTCAGCCCAAATGTGAGCCAAGACCCAGGGTGCTCTTGGTGAGAAGGAAACCCAGATGTTAGGTCATGGGAGACCCATGACTCTGATACAGCAGTTCAGATGGAGTGGCAGCAGGACAAGGGGCGTATGTGTGTCCGGGGAGGAAGAAGTTAGAGATAAAGCCTAGAGTGCATACAGGGTAGGGTTGGGAAGGGACACGGACTATGGCTTACTTGTCCCTGTTGGCCTGGGAGTGACTTCTGAAAGGACAGATCCTGACCAGACAAACTGTATGTTCTAATTCCATGTTTTTCAAAGGTATCTGTGAAATCATTTGATGAACTCTGCCCATTTTCTACCAATATGATGGTTACATTAGGGAGAAATGCCCAATTGCAGTTTTGGGTGCCATGTGAGTCTTTGTTATTTTTTGGAAGAAGATATAATGAAAGTAGAAGGGCAATACATTTTACACACACACACACACACACACACACACACACATACACACACACGATTCAATAGCATCATGTATAGAGCCTGCCTGCCTGCTATTTTGTTTTTTTCCTTTCAATATTAGGAAATAAGGTCAGACAGGATTCTCCTCATATTCTGGTTTTGCCTTTGCAGTGTGTGCATATGTCTCTGAGCAATACTATTTTTCTCAATCAGAATGTGTTAGATGTACTTTTAGAGGTGTCAGATGTCCTGTTTTACTCTCAGGGGAATGTCTGTATATTCTATGCAAAGATCCCAGGGGACAGAGTTCCTTAAACACCAAATAATAATAATAACAAAAGTAAAACCCATAAATACTCCGAGTGCTGATCACACCTGAGCAAAGAACCAGCATCTGATGTGCATGTGGACAGTAAGATTAAAGAAAGGAAAAGCTAATTCTGTGTCTTAGTCTGAGGGGGCAGTGAAAGGAGACCGAGAAATAGATGATGAAAAAGACAAGCAAGGAATAATAAATATCTTGTGTGGTTTTTCTTCTTTCGCAGTTCTGTTTTGACCCCAAAGTGGATGATGCAGTCAGGGCTGAACCACTAATCAGAGTCTGAAAATTTCCCATCTTCGTGTTGGCCATCGGTTGAGATAAGATGGAAGATTCTTACAAGGATAGGACTTCACTGATGAAGGGTGCCAAGGACATTGCCCGAGAGGTGAAGAAACAAACAGTGAAGAAGGTGAATCAGGCCGTGGACCGGGCCCAGGATGAATACACACAGAGGTCCTACAGTCGGTTCCAAGATGAAGAAGACGATGATGCTTACCCACCAGGAGAGACCTATGATGGGGAGGCTAATGATGATGAAGGCTCCAGTGAAGCTACTGAGGGTCATGATGAAGATGATGAAATCTATGAGGGGGAGTATCAGGGCATCCCCAGCATGAACCAAGGGAAGGACAGCATTGTGTCAGTGGGGCAGCCCAAAGGGGATGTGCACAAGGATCGGCAGGAGCTGGAGTCAGAGAGGAAAGCTGAGGAGGAGGAGCTAGCCCAGCAGTATGAGCTAATAATCCAAGAGTGTGGTCACGGGCGTTTCCAGTGGGCCCTTTTCTTTGTCCTGGGCATGGCCCTTATGGCGGATGGTGTGGAGGTGTTTGTTGTTGGCTTCGTGTTGCCCAGCGCTGAGACAGACCTGTGCATTCCAAATTCAGGATCCGGATGGCTAGGTGAGTGCACCATGTCCATGAGACAGATTCTGAACCCGGATTATTTGTGAGCATAGTCGACAACTAGAATAAATACATTTCATCTAGAATGCTATGTTAGTTAATATCTAACACCATATTTTCTCTATCATCTGTCCATCAATCAATCAACTTCCATCTTTATGCATTTCAAAGTGTTAGAGTAATATATTTTAACCTACATTATAAGTGTTTCATTGGTTTCTCCTTTATTAACTTCCAAAGATACGCCATTAGAAGTAAATAAAGCTATTACATGAAAGCCCATTTGAGTACTTTTCTAAGTATAAAGGTTAATTCTATAAAACGGACAGATGTGATTTCAAATTTTATGTGTAATACTATGATTTGAATGCTTTGAGGACCCTGCTAATTTTAATTTTTTTGTATAATCTATGTGTATGTTTGCTTGTTTATTTCTTCAGTTAGTCTTATTCATAGAATTTTCTCTAGATGACTTTTTCTGTTTTTCAAAGTTCATGCCTTTGTGCCTACAGTGGAAAAGCTTCCTCATATGATTTAAAAATCTCTTTCAAGTGATATTAATACCTAAATTATATGTATAAAAATAATATGACCTCTCTATAAAATATCTAGATAGCAGATCTGATTTTTGTTTTAAAGTTACCATGGGGCATCTGGGTGTCTCAATCAGTTAAGCATCTGACACTTGATTTTGGCTTAGGTCATGATCTTGGGGTTGTGAGATTGAGCCCCACATCAGGCTCTGTGCTGGACATGGAACCTGCTTGGGATTCTCTCCTTCTCTCTTCCTCTGCCCCTCCCCTTGCTCATGTTCCCACATACTCTCTAAAATAAATAGGTAAATAAACAAATAAAAATGCAACAAAAATAAAGTTACCATGCACTCAAGGTTCATGTTATTACAAAGTCTCAGTTAACATTCCCACTTACTTCCCTTGTGGGAGGGAAAATTAGAAGGCCAAGAAGCATGCATACAGCTACATATTGCTAACAACTTAAGAGTCCACCTCAAACATTTGGCATATTAAGTCATGAGGACTTTCAAACTCCTTTGCTAATAAGCACATCTCAGAGAACATGTTCATGTGCATAAGAAATCTTTATGTGTCTCAGAGTCTGCGAGAGAGAGTAGAAATATTCGGTATCTATATTTCCAAGGGACTTCATTAAACTAAGTTTGAAAAACAAAAGTAGGCGGACAGCCTAGGTGGCTCAGCAGGTTAGCACCGCCTTTAGCTCAGGGTGTGATCCTGGAGACCCGGGATCAAGTCCCATGTCAGGCTCCCTGCATGGAGCCTGCTCCTCCCTCTGCCTGTGTCTCTGCCTCTCTCTCTCTCTCTCTGTCTCTCTGTGTGTGTGTGTGTGTGTGTGTGTCTCATGAATAAATAAATAAAATCTTTAAAAGAAAAACAAAAGGCAACTTTTTTTGTGGAAACCTAGTAACTTTATTGAGTAATGTTATAATCATGGATGCTAATGACGGGATGAGCACTGGGTATTATTCTGTATGTTGGCAAATTGAACACCAATAAAAACTAAATTTATTTAAAAAAAAAGTTTTCTGTGTTGAAAAAAAGTAAATACCATTTTTAATACTAAATTTATTTTTTATTGGTGTTCAATTTGTCAACATACAGAATAACACCCAGTGCTCATCCCGTCAAGTGCCCCCCTCAGTGCCCCCCATTCACCCCCACCCCCCGCCCTCCTCCCCTTCCACCACCTCTAGTTCATTTCCCAGAGTTATTTCCTACCCATTTCTTCTCCCTTCCCTTCTATTCTCTTTCACTATTATTTATATTCCCCAAATAAATGAGAACATATAATGTTTGTCCTTCTCTGATAATACCATTTTTAAAAAATATTTTATTTTTAAATATTTTTCCTTTTTTATTTACATATTTTTAACTTTTAAAATATTTTTTAAATGTCTATTTATTTATTTATTTATTTATTTATTTATTTATTTGAGAGAGAGAGAGAGAGAGCACGCAGCAGGGAGTGGAGGCAGGGGAGAGGGAGGGAGACAATCTCAAGCAGACTCCCCACTGAGTGTAGAGCCTGGTATAAGGCTCAGTCTCACCACCCTGATCATGACCTGAGCTGAAATCAGGAGTCAGACTCTTAACCAACTGAGTCACCCAGGTGCCCCCAAATCCCATTTTCATAACCTGCTCTCTGTGACATTGCAAGAGAGATAATCATGAATGAGAAAAAATTTCACATCTTACTCCTTTAACACTTGTTTCTTTATATGACTTCCTCCTAGCATCTATTTTTTTAAAATCACAACTCAAAGAGATAGATCCGTGGAAGCAGACTGTGAGGGAGAGCAGGTGGGAATGGGACATATTTTGCCTGCTTTGGTGGTAAACTCATCTGTGTGTTCAGCCATCAAAATGCAAAACAGGATTCTGAGGAAGGTCCTTCTTCACTCTTCAGATTGATCATTTCAATGCATCGGTTGTGTATCTAGCTCTGTATTTTATCTTTGTTTTCTTTTCTTTTGGTGAGCAGATATATCTACTGTAAGCCTGGGCATGAAAGATTTTGCAAAAGGAATACATCAGCAGAACACTTTACGAAGATAGATCCTTAGAAATACATCCACACACATATTTAATAATTGAAAACTTAATTTTAGGGTAGAAATCTTTTCAAGTTGTGATCCTAGCTTTTATACTGGAAACATTTCAGGAAAATCTAAGCTAAGCTTGCCCTTGTGCCTTTATCTTTTCGGTGGTGAATGGAACCACAGTATTACCCATGGTACCCTGGTCTATTCCAGAAACCCGTAAATGCTGATGATGTTACACACCCCAAGGTAGCATTCAGAAGTGTAGGTAATGCTGTAGAACAATCGGAGCACAGATATTTTCATCTTTTCATAAGTGTTGACTGTTTTAGCGAATTAAAAATGTGTCCCCAAGAGTGTGTGGTTTCACTCAATGTTTTGAGTCCTCAGCAGAAGCATCTTAATGGTTTCATAACTGTGCCTTCCAGAGTTGCATTTCAATTATTTTGCCATCGTAATTTCACTTAGAATTTCATTCTAATGGAGTTTTTTTAGACAAGCATTTAAATTGTGTTGCTATTTTCATTTCATTGAATAATAGCTTTGTAATATAATTACCACACTGAGTCACAGCAGCAGGATCAAAATGCAAGAAAGATGCATGACCCATGTTTGATGGTACTTTGGGGATATACAGTTGCAAAATAATTTCTCTTTTGCTACTGGGCACTGTGTCATTTTCTCAAGGAAGACTGGGAACAAAAAATATGAACCAATTTATGTCTCAATTATTTGGGAGGTAGATATCTCTTGGCATTTGCTAGGAGGTTGACTTAAAGGTACTTAAGAGCATCCTGTGTGTGCATGTGTCTATGTTGTATGTCTGTGTGTATATATAACATTGTAATAGGCTTGGAAAAAGTTAGAGTAAATATTTAATTATTTAGCAAGCTGCTCTTTGAAGGAATAAGTTCAGTCACTTTAAGATAATCCATGCTTTATTGCCGAAGTCTATTTATTGAGCACACTTATTATGTGCAAAGCACAGTATTACCACAAGGGATAATTGGACAAATAAGGGCCAGCTTTCTACATCCAAAGAAGTTATAGTCTGGTATGGAGAAATCGCAAATGTCTGCATGTTAGTGCATGCATGGTATATACTATATACTGCATGGTATAAAGAAGCAAGTATCAGGGCAGCCCCGGTGGCGCAGCGGTTTAGCGCCGCCTACAGCCCAGGGCATGATCCTGGAGACCTGGGATCGAGTCCCACGTCAGGCTCTCTGCATGGTGCCTGCTTCTCCCTCTGCCTGTGTCTCTGCCTCTCTCTCTAGCTGTGTCCCTTTGAATAAATAAATAAAATCTTAAAAAAAAAAAAAGCAAGTATCAATAGCTGGAGGAGAGGCGTAAAGAGAGAGACTTGAGGCTGAGAGATCACATAAGGGGCTAGGACCTCAGAAAGGCGGTGAGGAAAGGGCAAGGATTTGAGAGCTGTTCCAGAGGTAGAGTCAGCAGAAATTGGTTCTCAATTAATTTGGATGGTGAAACAAGTGGATAGTTGATGAAGAGAAGACGAATCATCAAATTAAGTAATGCAGAGGACAGATTTTTAACATGAGGAAGAAGGATGAAGAGTTTATTTTAGACTTTTCACTATGAGATCCTTGGGGGGAGGTGTCCGAAGAGCCCCATAGGCTACTGTTCATTTGGGTTGAAGCACGGTTGGTTTGTGAGCAATCTCATTTAAGATGACACTGCCAGTGACCTTAACCAGGGGGAGGGTGGGGTTCTGCAGAATGCTGTTTATGGGGGTGGCTTTGAGGAGGACTGAGAAAGAGAAGCCAGAGCAAGAGGAGCAGCCAGGAGAGTGAGTAGACCTGGAAGTTTCTGGGAAAGGAAGAGATGTGTAACTGTCTTAGGTGCTGTCAAGACTTGCAGGAAAGGATGCAGAGGGTGCTCGATTCAGGCACTTAAAAAGTTCTCGGCTATGCAAACGGCTCTTTCGATGAACACAGTGAGGAGGGCTAGGTGAATAAAAGGTTCAATACCTGAAGACAACCCACAGTATTAAACAGCATATGTGGAGTATCAGTGATTCAGCTGCCACTCTGGTGTTCCAATAGATTCTGTGTTGGACTAAGTGGTGTTTATGCAGTGGCTTCACGTGTGGGGCGTAGCCCAAGGCCTACGAGGGAGATTGAGATGAGTAAGGATTGGTTCCTGTTATCAAGGGAAATCATGGAATTTCCCAGCTGTTGGTGTCTTAGTGATTTAGGGAGACCCTGTCATCTTAAAAGTGAGGGGAGGAGCTCTGTGAGTGTGGGTGACTTGCCTGGTCCAGGACTGAGTACTAAGAGAGGCAGACTGTGGAACACACATCCCATGTTCCTTTCCAGTTCTCTAACATTTTCATTTAAAGTCCTGTTGATTGAGTATACTTCTAGGAGAATACAATAATGTCAATTATTGGCAGAAATATATCTGGTATCTCAAGGGATGGTCTAAAATCATTTTTTGTTCATGGACGCCACAGTATAACCACCAGTCGGCATTAGATCTTTTTCTTCCTTTTCCAAAACCCTAATAGAAGGTATTGTCTGATTTTGTTTTTTGTTTTATGTTTTTTTGTATATATAGACAGCACATAATGGCAACAGTCACAAATAAGGAATATAATTTTCTCTGAAAATTAGCATGTGAAATGAGCCCGTAGTACAAAGTCATCTTAAAGAGGCAGAGTAGTAGAAGTAAAAATAGAGGGAATGTAAGCCCCATGGGACCATGGGTTTTGTTCTGTATTGTTAACCACCGTCTTCCCCATACGCACATCAGTTCCAGTACATAATAGAACCTAACAAATATTTGAGATGACAGTCTCTGAGATCATTAACACTTTCAGACCTCATTGAAGATACTGATATATCTAAAGTAAGCATGTGTTATTTTGAATGATACTTCATTAGCTGTGGAGGCCGATCAGGAGGGAGTCATAGATGCAGATGTTGGAGTGCCCTTCTAAATGTTGTCAGGGTTGGTATGCCCTGACCTAAAAATTTTAACCTATGTGTTTTTGGGACCATGTGTATCCCTATTATAAGGAAGGCTACATCAGCCTGGAGTCTGTGAAGACATGAATCCTGCAGCAAAGACCTTTCCTTCTAATTCCATACACCAAAGCACTTTAAAGATTTCAGACTCAGCTTTCTTTAGAGTTTGCCCATCGGGAATGTGCTTGCCAAACGATTCCAGTCTTCTTGGCAATTATGGGGTGTTTTTTTTGTTTTAATTACTAATTGTCTGCTCTGGTTTTTTTTTTCCATCTATCTTGGCAAGGTTGACTACTTGGGATCTACTCAGAGAGATGGATTTGATCAGGGTGTGCTGATAGGTCCAGTTTCAGAACATGTAGGACCCAGGTCCAGATCAGGACTGGGTGAAGTAGCTACCACCAAGAAGGTCTATCTGGGTAGTCTCTTGGGTTTTTCAGAGAAATGTCCTAGCAGTACGTATTAGTTTTCCTTTAGAACATCTACAGTATTAGCTGGTAGATTGGCACATTGGGCAAAAACAGAGGTAGACCATGAACAACACCAAGGCATTAAGAATATATTCGTACAGGGATGCCTGGGTGGCTCAGCAGTTGAGGTCTGCCTTTGGCTCAGAGTGTGATCCCAGGATTCGGGAATTGAGTCCTGTGCTGGGCTCCCTGCAGGGAGTCTGCTTCTCCTTCTGCCTCTCTCTCTCTGTGTGTCTCTCATGAATAAATAAATAAAATCTTTTTTAAAAAGGAAGACTATATTTGTACATATGAATGGAATTTTACTTGACTTCTTTTTCATTTTTGGAAACTCTTGAAAGTTTCAAAAAGATTTGTAAATAATTCTAGAATAAATATAAATTTTTCTGAGTTTAGGGTATATTTTTGACTAGAAATAGAACAATGATTTTTTATTTTACTTAATACTTGGCTATCAACTGTATCAAGTCAGACTGTCTGGCATTCATATATCTTCTCTTGACAATTACGATGTTCACGCAACAAAAATTTAGTGAGCACTTACTATGTGACAAGCATGATTTTAGACTCTAGGAATACAATGGTAAATAAAACAAACGAATCTCTAGTAGACCCAAAGCATGTCTTTTAACCTTTCTTTCTATAGTTTCTACCTAGGTGGTGGAATTCCTTGGAACACACGGAATTTCTCTCTCTCTCTCTCTCTCTCTCTCTCTCTCTCTCTTACTTTGTTGCACTTATAAAAAAGGTGATTTCCTTGAAGGCTGAGCTGGATGGATATGACCTGAATCATTTCTAATTTGTCTTTCTCCATTCCTCCATATGCTCCCTTATTCTTTTAGGCATTAACAAAAGAAGCTATATTCTTTTGAGATTTCTAGATCCTTTATCTTTAGCTGTCTGTATTTAAAAAACAAAACAAGCTTCAAGTTTCTGAGATATCTTTTGCTTTAGTCCTATTGACTGCTGATTGCCACTAAACTACAGGCGGAGTATAGAAACTGGCTCACTGTACATTGAACCAGGCCTTTCATTCAGTGTGAGTCACCCACTCCCAGTGCTGCCAGGTAGACCAGTATGTCCAGGCTGATAACAAAGTGATGCAATCTTAGCTTTATTCTAAGTTTTGATCTTTTAGCATCTGGGTGTACCTTATATATTTTTTTCATTTTTATTGGAAAATAATTGGCATGCATCACTGTATAATTTTAAGGTATACAGCATGATGGTTTGATTTACATATACTGTGAAATGATTACCACACTGGGTTCAGCTAATGTACATCTTCTCATAGATACAATAAAAAGGAAAGAGAAAAAAAAGGCAAAGATTTTTTTCCTCATCATGAGAACTCTCAGAAATAAGAACCCTCTTAGCCATCTCCCCACTATAGTTGACTCTTGAACAACATGGGGATTAGGGGCACAACCCTCTACATAGTCAGAATTCCCCCTGTAAGTTTTCACTCCCCAAAAACTTAACTACTAATAGCCTGTTGTTGATAGGAAGCCCTACTGGTAACATAAACAGTCTATTGACACATAATTTGTATATTACATGTATTATATACCATATTCTTATAATAAGGTAAGCTAGAGAAAAGAAACTCATAAGAAAGAGAAAATACATTTACTATACTGTATTTATCAAAGCAAATCTGTGTATAAGCCACATGGTTTGAATCCGTATAGTTCAAACCTGTGTTGCTCAGGGGTCATCTGTATAGGTGTTGTCTATAATTGTCATTTTGTACATTACATCTAGTACTTACTTACAGCTGGAGATTTGCACCATTTGACTACCGTCCTCCATTTCTCCCTAGATCACCCTCTCTCCCCTCTGCCTCTGGTAACCACAGGTTTGGTCTCTTTTTCTATGAATTTTTTTTGGCTTTTGGATATTTGTTTTTGTTGTTTTACATTCCACATAAGTGAGATCATACAGTGTTTCTCTTTCACCATCTGTCTTATTTCACTTAGCATAACGCCTTCAAGGTCCAAACATGTTGTTGCAAATGGTAGGATTTCCTTGTTTTTTTAAATGGCTGAGTAATATTCCAGTGTATGCACATGTGTGCGCATTTGTGTACACACATGCATGCATGTCCCATAATTTTTTTTCCTTTCACCCATCAATAAACATTTAGATTGTTTCCATGTCTTGGCTATTGAAATAATGCTGCTATGAACATGGGAGTATAGGTATCTTTTCAATTAGAACTTTTGTTTCCTTTGGATATATTCCCAGAAGTGGAATTGCTAGATCATATGGTAGTACTATTTTTTTATTTTATGAGAATCCTTCGTGCTATTTTTCCCAGGGGTTTATCCATTTATAATGCTACCAACAGTGCACAAAGGTTCCCTTTTCTCTACATGCATGCCAGAACTTGTTATCTCTTGTCTTCTTGGTGATGGCCATTCTGACGGGGGTGAGGTAATAGCTTATTGTGGCTTTAATTTGCATTTCCATAATGATTACTGATGTTGAGTATCTTTTCATATCCATGTTGGCTTTTCATGTCTCTCTTTTGGAGAAATGTCTATTTGGCTCCTTTGCTCATTTTTAAATTGGGTTGTTTTTTGCTATTGAGTTGTGTAAGTTCTTTAAATATTTTGAATATTAACCCCTTATCAGATATATCATTTACCAATATTGTTTTTGCAGTCCATAGGTATTCTTTTCACTTTATTGTTGGCTTCTTTTGCAGTCCAAAAACTTTTGTAGTTTGATCTAATCCCACTTGTTTATTTTTTTATTTTGTTGCTTGTGCTTTAGGTGTCATATCCCAAAACTCACTACCAAAAGCCATGTTGAGGAGCTTTTATTCATATTTCTTCTAGAGTTTCATGGTTTCAGGTCTTACATTTAAGTCTTTAATCTATTTTGAGTTCATTTTCATGAGTGTTAAAAGTTATGGGTATAGTTTTATGATTTTACATGTAAATATCCAATTATCCCAACACCGTTTATTAAGAAGACTCTCTTTTCTCCATTGAGTATTCTTTGCTCCCTTGTCAAATATTAGTTGGTCATATATGCTTGAGTTTATTTCTGGGCTTTTGATTCTCTTCCATCAGTTTGTCTTTTTTTATGCCAATACCATACCGTTTTTGATGACTAAAGCTGTAGAGTATACCTTGAAATCAGGGAATGTGATGCCTCCTTCTTTGTTCTCCTTTCTCATTATTTATTTGGCTATTCAGGGTCTTTTGTGGTTTCACATGAATTTAAGGAGTATTTTTCTTACTTCTGTAAACGTGTTCTAAATTTTTAAAATGAAGGGCTTTGTGCTCTAAAAGTGTAGGCTGCAGATTTCAGTATCAGCAGCTGTGTACCCTGTCTAATCTCTTTGTCATTGACATCTGCCTTGGTGTCTTGAAGGAGGTTTGATACCCACTCTGTGTGTGTGTGTGTGTGTGTGTCTGTGTGTGTGTGTCTGTGTGTGCACGCCCTCTGGTTCTGTTTAGCCTCTAAACTGTCAGAGTGATTCTAATTGGAATTAAAAAGTTATTGGCTTCTAGAGAACATCCTGTCCACCAACACTAGCAAAATCTTATTTGGATTCATTATTGCCCAAATTGGAAAAGAAGACTCAATAATTTGTTGCCATTATATTCCTGGGTCTTATTTCCTCTGGTCATTCATATTCTCCTGAGAGAAGTGAAGTTTCTTAACATCCTTGTGGAGCTGGCCCAAAAAAAGAAAAGATTCCTCCATCCAGAGAGTCTGGGATCCGTTTTCACAGGATAGGAGTAAACAGAAACTCCATGCAGCATTCCTGAAACTTGCCAATAAGCAGTATTCTGGGATGATGGGAGTGTGAGAGTAAATGCCTTTCTGTTACCTGGAGGCTCTTTGGGGATTTTCCCACAATACAGCTTTGAATCTGAAGACTCATCCTTGCATCCTGACTCCCTATATCTTTACATCCTAGAATACTCCTGAATGAGGATTCTAATTCCATTGGTGGACCTGGCCTTAGGTATCCTGATTCAGTCTGGAACTCTCCCTGAAGTCACTGTAGAACTTGCTGATCTGTTGTTAGTTTAGAGAATTTGTTAATTGCAGGTTGGTTTAAATAAGGCAATCTGAAGTGTTAATCACCTAATAACTACAAATAATTTGGGTTTGTAGATTTGAATTCCAAACTTGAAGATGTAATCTTTCCCTTTCATGGGAAATATAACCTCTCATATTCTCACATAATAAGAGTTTTTATAGGACCTAAGCTTCCTGCAGAATGCTCCAGAGAGTAGGAAATGGTTTGATTACATTCATCTTGAAGAGTTAATCTGATAAATTACTGAAGTAAGTATTCCCAACCCACATCTTTGCAAAATGACATTCCTATCTTAAACTTAGAAATTTCTGATTGGCCTTTTTAAGGTTGTGAGAGAAAAAGTAAAAGAGGTCCTTGGGTATAGTTCTTATCTTCAATTTCAAAATTGAGATCTCTTATCAAATATAAAATGATAAGGACACAAGGAGTTTTTCTAATTAAAAATTTTTAATGTAAGTAATTTGCTTAAAAAGTGAATATGATAATCTTTAAACTATTTTCACATCTCTCTATTATCTAAATGCTGAAAATGATAAATTTTGTTATGTGTGTTTTGCTACATTAAAAATGCAATCTTCCAATGCATATTAGAAATGAACAAATATTTCTAAATGTTGGAATATTGCGTATTTTTTTAAGATTTTATTTATTTGACAGAGAGAGAGAGACAGACAACACAAGCAGGGGGAGGGGCAGAGGGAGAGGGAGAAAACAACTCTCTACTGAACAGGGAATCTGATGTGGGGCTCAATCCCAGGACTCTGGGTTCATGACCTGAGCTGAAGGCAGACACTTAATCGCCTGAGCCACAAAGGTGCCCAAAGAATATTGCTTATTTTTGCCATTAATTTTATTTTTTGAAAAGCCTGGAAACAGAGAAGCTGACAGCTGAGAAACTGCTTAACATCCTAGTACAAACACTTTGCGTAGCCAGCTTACACTGTGGGGCTGCTATGTACAGTTGTGCAAGTTGTAACCTGCACAAAGGCACCTGACTGCTGCTGGAATTCAGCCCTCCTTCTACTCACCAAGCCATTCACCCTGGCTTGAGGCAGCTTCCACCTGCCTATAGAAAAAGGCGACTTTTGCAAGTTCTTCTACTCCAAGGAGGCTCTTTTTTGTTATTCATTCACCTAGGTGAGCACCTTTCCCCAGTTAACACAGAGGAGCCTACTGTGCCAAGAGGCTCCATTACTTGGGGGTCTAGGCCAGGTAGTGGGGAGCCTGAGGAGATTCAAAAGGAGGAAGGAGGTAAGAAACCAAGGTCTTACCCTTCCAAGAACATATGGCAGATTTGGATTATTCAGAAGAGGGGAAAGATGAAAGGAAAAGCATAACTGAGGTCCAAATATAATTCAGTAAATATTCACCTAAGCAGTTACAGTTGTTGGGTGCTAAGTGTAGTCAAATGGGGTTTATTTTCATACATTGTGTGCCTAGTCTCACCAGCTTAAAATACTTCCAAAATGTTGAGAAGTGAGAGACTTTGTGTTTGTAAATGCACTACATTCTAATGACCTGGAACAACAGAAGCGGAGAGAGCAGATCGGGGACACCAGGTCTATGAAAAGTGCTTTCAGCAGAGGACTCCAATCCCTCTCCCAGCCAGGGGCAGGCATGTATTTATTGCCTAGAAATTGCTGAGTTTTGTTTTGGGGGGAAAAAATGGCATAATTTCCACCAATCAGAGATTTCATTGTCTTAAGTTTCTGGCTTTAATCATTCCAAAATCTGACATGAGGATACTTCTCTCTAAGGAATAGGGTGAAAACCCCTTTTACTGTCAGACAGTATGATTGAGTCCCTTCCACCTGGGGCTTCCGTTGGGCTGGTGGACGCTTGGGTTCTGTAGAGCCACCATCTAGCTCCGTGTGCTGAGCTGAGTGAGAGAGCAGAAGCCTCCTCTCCTGTCCTTTGGAGGCAGGCTGGTGCCTGGGTGGAGATGAGAGAAGCCTTGAGGCTCAGAGCCCTAAGACAAGGCAAGCTTTTCAGATTTGCCCTGATCTTGGTCATAGCTGAGGCTTCCTGCCAACGCTACCTATGTGTCTGGCACCTCAAGGGCAGGAGGTACAGCCAAAGCTAAAATTAGCAGAGAGGGCATATTAAAGAAGTGCCGCGGATGGAAGATCCCCAGGCAGAGGTCAGGATGGGGTGCCCTTGGTGATGGGGAATGGAGCATGTGAAGGACTTCATACTTTGTCCACTTTATCTACCTATCTCACAGTCTTTTGTTCACCCTGCCTCTTCTAGTAACTTTGCACCATTGTCCTTAGTAAATGACTTCAATAGAATTAACATTAAAAAAAGAAAAGAAAAGAGAAGACCTTGCTTTAGGACAATGGACTCTGCTAGTTATGCCTCTGGGGAGGGAATTCTCAACCAAACAGAAGGCCTCCTATCCTGCACTGTGGCTAGGCCGGGGCTGGGTGGAGTGGTCAGCATGCATCTGTGCCATCAGGGCAGCCAAGCAACAACAGAGAAAGTTGGGATGGGGGAGGAAGGAGAGAATCTTCTTTCCTGACACCCAGGGAAGAGCTCAAGGAGAGCAGGATGGAGCCACACCACCTGGGACTTCCATAGGGCAAACTGTCTTGGAGTTGCTAGGATGCACTCTGCATCCACATAGCACCCTTGGTTCGTGCCTGGGATTCTCACAGAGCACAGTGAATTTAGCCCACATGTAGGTAGAAGGAAAAGCGAGGATGAGACAGGCCATACCCTCTGCTGCTGTCCCAGCTCAGCCCTCCCCGAGTGACACAGAAGTGGCTGTGATGGAGTGCTCAGGGCCCTTTGTTTAACTGCCTTGTGTCAGGGCTGGGGCCTAGGGAAGGCCCATGGAGCCCCCTGAGTGCTGCCTGCAGGACAGATGTTCCTTCCCACTTGTCTTCTCTCCTGGACAAGTTGCATAGCTGCAAGTTAGGAATGTGGTACAACATTTGGCAGTCAACTTATTTTAATAAATTCAACAATAATTATCCTGTGTTGTAGCTCTCTACCTTCTTTGACTTTGACCACTGGCCTTTTACGTTCCCTTACTCAACTCCTAAAAAAAAAAAAAAAATCACAATGTTTATTGATAGATACAAGTATATAAAATCAGGGCATGAACATGACTTGATAAATTAAGTAGACTTAATTTCAATACTATAATAAGAGGGACCAATTCAAATTCTCACCATTTGTTTCACACCCACAAAACCACTTCAAGGGCATTAACGATCTCTCAAAACTGATCAGTTTTGTGCAAGTAAACCATGTTTCTTTTAAAAAGACTTCTGCACTTGCCCAGGCTCAAGGATATTAAAATCTAGCACATAAAGCCCATTACTAGAGGTAGAAATACAGGCAATATACTATTACAGCAACAACCATCAATTACAGTTAAGAATTTTTCTGTAACAACCAAATGGATAATCAAATATTGCAACAACTCAAGTATTACTGAGCAAAGTGCATTTCTACAGTATTCAGTGTTGCTATTCAGTTTTCTAACTTAAAACAGCCTATGATAACTGGCAGCAAAGAAGGTCCTTGCAATAGACTGCCTCTGCTTGAGAACTTAGGATGTAATTATTGCATGCTGCTAATATACTATCTAAACATTAAAGATACTCCTAAAATATTTGATGGTAGACTATGATTAAGACATTACACTACAAAAAAACCTTATGCAGAAGGAAATCCTAACTGACGTGCTTCTGCTTTAAATATTGTGAAAACATTACAGCGGAATGAATTTTCGCAGTGGTTAGGTCAAATGCAGTTACGTCATAGCAACAATATGTTTTGCACAATTTAAGGCTTTGGCTGGTTCTTTAGTCAGCTTCTTCCTCCGACTCTTCTTCTTCAGCAGTTTCTAGCCAGGTTAGCCACTGATTCACCTGGAACAAAGCCTTGCCTTTCCCAGGAAACTCTTGGGTTATATCTTCTTTCCAAGCCAAGAAAGCTTCTTCTTCAATAATTTCCATGTCATAAAAGTGAACAAAAAAGCGGAGTAACATGCCTTTGGGGAAGTTGCTGTTATAGCAGTGCACCTGCAGAGCATACAGGGCACTCACTTGCAGATCAACGTGATCATGAAGGAATTTCTGCATTACTGGCTTGAAAGAAAGAAGCAGTTGTTTTTCCTGCTCTAACTGTTCTTTGGAAGGAGCAGAGGAAGAATCTGTCTCATCACTGGGTGGGTTTACTTCACTAGAAATATACTGTAAGAAGCTAGTCATTAAGATGTTCACAAATCCTTTATCTACATGAAGTTTGGGGGAGATGTTATCTTTAATCCATTTATATATGGTTTGAGGGGATGGATCCAACTTTATTTGTTTCAACAGTTCCTTCTCCAATTTGAGGAGTGGGAATAAGAAACTCAGTCCCTTTCCTTCCAAAATCTCCAACATGCGGTCCTTATTCTGATCAATTTCTGGAAGCATTTTCTGCATATTGACCTTGCTTTGTTGAAAAAGTTCTGTTAACCATTCTCGATCTTGTAATTTAGCTAATTGCTGAAGACAAAGTAAGAAGAGAGGAAAATGGGTGCCACTTTCCAGTGGTTGAGCTAGTTCTGAAATGCTCACCAGCTCTGAAATGATGGCACGAGCTGCAAACTGTGCTAAATATGATTTCACCAAGGGGATGTCAACCTCCAGTTTGGGGCACTGGTCCAATACATTCAGGAAAGCCTGCATGAAGTTGTCACTTGTGGCTATCCCTTCTTGTTTGAGCAAACTGATCAAAGAACTTGCTTTTTCTTTATCTTCATCACTTCTATCTAGTGACAGGATAATTACTTTGCTTAACATTTCAGGAAGAAAGTGTTTAGGAGCCCTCATTTCTCGTATGCCACTGACTGCTTCATTTTGCATTCCCACTATTCAGATATTCAGTCACAACAGTTTCAGTTAGTTTAAGCAGTTCTTCCTTTGATGGTGGTGGCTTTAGAGGCATAGCAGAGGATCAGGCTCTTAGAGGGGAAGTTAAAGGCGCTGCTTAACATTCAGTCAGGAAGAGAAGATGAGAATGTTTGGCATTGCTCTACCTAAGATAGGATGGTAATAAGGTGCTTTCAAGTAAGTGCTGGAGCACAGATTTCTTCTAGGAGACTTAGATAAGATTTCTGTTGTTCTTCAGAGAAATAAGCATTTTGGGAATAGTTTGCAGCATATGAATTACCAAAGATCAATACACAAAAGAAATTATATTCCTGATGTCTTTTGGTATTTAAATTTAGGTATTTGTAATGTTGAGAGAGAAGAGAAAAAGTTGTTTTAAGTAAAATCATTACCAAGAATACCTCCATCCTTGGGTGGGATTTGCATGAACCAAAGTGAGACGGGATTCCTGGGTGGCTCAGTGGTTGAGCATCTGCCTTTAGCTCAGGGTATGATCCCCGTCTGGGGATCTAGTCCCACATCGGGCTCCCTGCGAGGAGCCTGCTTCTCCCTCTCTCTATGTCTTTGCCTTCCTCTGTGTCTCTCATGAATAGATAAATAAAATCTTTAAAAAAAAATAAAGTGAGAATGAAATGTGTGGCCCCTTTTCTGCAAAGAGGCTGTGGCCAGATTAGCAGAGAGACCTGAAGTTAACCCAGTCTATATGGATATCATGTGCCTCCTGGAAGGAAAGAACCCATGGTGAGAGGCCAGGTTCGAGGCTACTGGGTAAGATTTTAGATGGGGGAGGTGGTTGGGTGCTCGAAGTTGTCTTCAGAGCTAGAGGGAGTTCACCTGTCTCCCGCGTTTGAGGAGATGCCAGGATGAGCAGTGAGCTCTGCACACAAACAAAAGTCTTCCCACAGTGGCTTCCCCTGCCCTGTTTCCTGAGTTTTCCCAGGAATCAGGGCCCTGATGGGGCTCCAGGTCTTAGTAGCAGCTGCTCCTGCAGGTAGCTTTCTTCCTGACAGATTCCAGACTATTTCTGGGCATGGAGTTTGCCATAATGGCCTCTCATATAAGAATAATCTAGACTGCTGAATTCTTGTTAAGCTTCTTGGAGGATATTTGAGAATGAAGGAAGGGATTTGGGTATGGATGAATTATGCTACTTAAAAGCCAGAGGGAACAAATAATATAACCTAGAATATTCTGTAGGCAGGTTTTTCAGTAAACTTGGAGTCAAGATAATCATTAGATTAAAATGTGTGACTTCACTATGTAACTTGTGTGAGAAGTGAGGTGTTTATTTTATGTAAATAAATAAAGTTTACCTCCTTATAAGTCAAAGCTCTTCTTATTTAAGCCAATTTCTTAAATGGAAATCAAAGGTGTTTTATATTATTTCTAAATTTATCTTATATTTTTTAAATGTGTCCTTATGGTTCAGGATATCGATCTTTATTCTTTATGTAATACTTTAGTTTTGCTTCACCCCTTTCTATCATCCCATCTCTGCTGCCACTTTGTCTCTAATTCATCCTCCTATGTTTCTGTGGATTAGGAAACTAGGTAACTAAGGTTGTTAAGAATTATTTGTTAAATAAAAGTAAATAGATAATGAGAAAGAACTGAGAATTATTAGGCAATTGCTTGACTTTATAAGTGAACCTTTGTACCCAATAAATGGGACGTCCACTAGCCAAGCTCAAGGTTATGGAAGAGTAGGCATTGGAAGGACATTGGAAGTTTGACTTTTGGTGTGTTACTATATATCTTTTTTTTTTCTTTCCAATTGCAAATAGCTCTTTGTAAATAAAGCTAGGGCTCAGCTGTGTACCAGGTATTCTGGTGAAAAGTCAGGTAGCTGGCTTAAGTTATTTTATGGGTGGAATTTAAATAAATGCTTTAAGAGTTTAGAACTAATGCAAAATAAACAAGTCTTTGAAATGTTAACTTCCCTATTCTTGGTGATTCTTGGTGATCACTGGCCATGGCTATGACCTCTTGATGCTCTGCATTCCTTCCCTAAATGGTTTTTGGTATGGAGACTTTTTCATATAGCAGCCTACTTGCCATTGCTCTTCAGATCATTCCTGAGGGAAGAGGGTGGAGGATTCAGGTCACATCACATCCCTGATCAAAATGTTTGCTGGTTAGTATTTAGATTGCCTGAAATTCCTGAGTATGGTGTCCAAAGCTCTCTTCATAACCTGGGCCTAATCTATTTTTCCTATCTTGTCTGCCACTCACTCCTCTCCCTCAAATATTCCAAAATCAGGATATATATAGAGTTACCAGATAAAATACAGGGTGCCTAGGTAAATTTGAATTAGAAATAAATAACAAGAAAATAATATTTTTATAAAAGTGTGTCTCGTGCAACATTTGGGATACACTTAAAATATGACTTGTTTATCTGAAATTCCAATTTAACTGGTCATCATTAGTTGCCAACTGGTCATCTGGCAACCCTACTGGTAATGGTGATAACATCAGGAGGGATTCCAGTTTGTTCTTTGCCTTTGTATGTCGGGCATCCCATCAGTCATTCAATTCACTACCTCATTTAATCACAATCACATCCAGTCTCAGACTTTGTGAATCAGTGCTGAGGAACAGCCTCTGGGAACTGTATATATGTTTTATAAGCATCCCGAATGCTTGTCGTTCAAAGGAAAGTTTTAGAAACACTATGATCTAGGCCACTGCTTCTCAGACACTGTATGCAGCCATCACCTAAGGATTCAGGTTTTGGTACAGCAGACCTGGGGTGGGCTCGAGGTTCATCACGCTACAGCGAGCTGGGATCACCCGGGAGGCTGAAGCCGGTGGTTATGAGCCACTGTGAGTAGCACTGTCTTCGGCCCCTACGCCCAGCCAGCCGCAGCAGCATCCTCAATATTCGTGATAGTGAAGGTTCTCGTGCTGCTGTGATTTTAGACAATGGGACGTGTGATAGTGTAAGTCGGAGCATTTTCCTTGTTCACCAATATACAGCAACATGCATTACAAAAGAACCTCATGAACCATTTTTGAGGAAAAATTATCTTTCCAAACAGTCCATCTCTTATTGAGAGCAGAGGGATGCACATGTTTTTCTCTCCACTGAAATGGCTACTGACTTCTTTACACTGGTCTTTCTCCTACACGGTGGGGGCGCATCACAGTCCCTAACCACACTTACAGCCAAGCCTCCCAGAAGGGGCCCCAAGTGTGCAGGGCATGATGTGACTCAGCTATGTGGAAACACAGTTTCTCAGTACCAGAACGGTGGCGGTAAAACTATAATATGAATCTTTCAGGTTTTTCCCACCTCCCATGTAACATGAAATTAAATGACTTTTCTTTTTTTTTTCCTTTTTTTTTTTTAATTTTTTTTTTTTTTTTTAAATTTATGATAGTCACAGAGAGAGAGAGAGGCAGAGACACAGGCGGAGGGAGAAGCAGGCTCCGTGCATCGGGAGCCCGATGTGGGATTCGATCCCGGGCCTCCAGGATCGCGCCCTGGGCCAAAGGCAGGCGCCAAACCGCTGTGCCACCCAGGGATCCCTAAATGACTTTTCTGAGTGTCGATTCGTTTTCTCTTCGGAACCTAGTTAAATCAGAATCATGAAAAGCACTACTGTGTCAAAAAAATGATTGAAAACTGGTAAGAGTTAGCCAGACTGCTCACGGGCACAAAGGAAGGGCCTGCAGTGGGCCTCAGTCCAGCCGTAAGCACAGCCCCAAGAAGGGGCACATTCCGGGTGTGAGCAGTGGTTGGCTTCTCAGCAGTCTCTGTTCGTGTAGTTATCCCCTCATTTTTCTAATTAATAGGTCAGAGATGCCTTTGTGGAATGTGACCTTTCAAAATTCAGCAGTTCTCACACGGAAGGACACCAGCACGGCTCCTCCAGCCATTCGTTCTTCAAATTCTTGCTGAATTTCTTTCCGTAGTCCCAGCTTACCCTCAGCACCAGCACAGAGCTTGGCTGGTACGTGGTGCCCAGGGAATTTTTGTTGAGATTGAGGTGCCAGCCAGACTCAGGAGACGCTGTCCAGGAGGGCATTTGGAAGTGGGTGCTGAGACTTCACGGAGAAGCCAGCCCGAGAGATGGGCATCGCAGGCGTCTTTGAACAGAGATGCAGAGCCCACGGGAGAGGATGCACGCTGAAGGGAACAGCCCGAGGGGGAGACAGGGCCAGCAACTGGTCTTCCGCAAATGCTTCTGCGTTGGAGGGGAAAAGTCATGAATAAATGATAGGAAAAGCCTCAGCTGCCTAGAAGCCAAGAGCCACAGGGGTCTCGGGAGGGAGTGCTACGGGTAGGGCAGTGGCAGACGGACAACAGTGGCCGTGGTCACGAGAAAACCATTCCAGAGGATGGAAAGGATGATGTCAGGTTAATCACTAAACTAAATTTTAATGTCTATTTTTAAAGAGAAGGAAAACAAATCAGTATTTAAAAATTGGTGCTATGGCACTGTGGTGTATTTGTTTTGGATAATACTTCTAGCAACATAATTATACCATAGATTGGAGCAGCTGAAAAAATATTAATCCTCTTTGGCAAGGGGAAATTGCACATTTGTAGCCATTATCTAGTGCTCCTGTATCATTATGTGCCAATAATCACATCCAGACCATATACAGGAGAGAAACTGGCAGACCTGGAAAGAAGTGCATTAGCTGCTGCGACCTCCTTTTATTTATTTTTCCAAAATCAGAACCGAGTCAGTCAGTTACCGGTACCTCTGGATTAAACAATAAAGTAAACTTTGTTGAAATGTTTGTATTTGTGTAGTCAAATAGAAACGATACAGGGTAGAGAACTGCCCAGGAGCGAGGCAGCCCTGGTTGACCACTCCCTCAGGGTGAGCGCCCACTCAGGGAGAGGGTCCCCACTACAACTACGGGGGACAACTTTGCCCCCTGGCTTTCTGCTGGATCGGTGAAGAAGCCTCCTGTCCCCCACCCCTCCCCACACTGGACACACCGCATTTATAGTGGATGGTGGCTCCTGCAGACTCCTATACGTCACATCACATGGTGTGTAGGATCCCTGATCATATTTTCCCAGAGTCACACAGTGACTCATTGTTCCCCAGAAATGTGATTTCCCTCTTCTGGGAGAAATAAATTCTTATAGGTATGACACAGAAATGTATCCTGGAGGGACCAGTGTGAAGCCAGGGGAGGTGAGGAAAGCCAAGGGGTCACCAGGTTCTTCCCAGTATGGGGGAGGTGCTTCCTCTAACCCCTGGGGGCCTCCTGAGCTGTTCCTGTTTGGTAGAGACCCCAGCACTTCCCCCAACTTGGATCCTGAAAAGAGTGTCCAAGAAGAGCCTCTTCCTAGGCTTCTTCATGTCACATGAACTGAGTCTGGAGGCCAAGCCTAATAAAATGTTAACCAGCCCCCCTCCTTCCTGAAATTACATCTGCCTTCGGCTCCTTGTGGAATCTCTCCTCTCTCCTACTACTCATTCTGCATTCTTATCTCTGCTCCCTAGAGGGTCTTCCCAAGACTCAGCCCTTGAGGCTTTGTTGTCTGTGTGTGTGTTGTGATTCAATTGCCTTTCTTTATGCGATCATCCGGCAAACACTTCCTTAGTGTCTTCTCTGCCCAGGGACCAAGACATGGTCCCTACTCTCAGGTGCTTACAGGCCAGAGAGGAAGACAGACTCCTGGCAGGTGAGAGCATCCAAATGTTATAGATGCTGTAACAGGGAGATCCAAAAGAGAGATCCAAAAGAGAGTGCAGATATCTCTTAGAAATACTGATTTCAGTTCTTTGGGGTATGTACCAAGAAATAGGACTCTGGATCATGTGTAGTTTTATTTTTGTTTTGTTTTGTTTTTGAGGAATTTCCATTATGTTTATCATAGTGACCATACCAAATACATTCCCATCAACAGGGTGTAAGGCTTCCCTTTTTCTCTACATCCTTACCAACATTTGTTATCTCTTGTTCTTTTGAGAATAGCCATCCTAACAAGTCTGAGACAATATCTCATTGTAGTTTTAATTTGTGCCACCTTCATAATTAGTAGTGTTAAACACAATTTCATGTACCTATTTGTATGTATTTTTGGGTAAATGTCTATTCAGGTATTTTGTGCATTTTTGAAATCTGCTTACTTAATTTTGTTTTTGTCTTTTTGCTACTGAGTTGGAGCTCCTTATATGTTTTGGATATGAACGCTTTATTAGATATATGATTTGCAAACATTTGAAAATATCTTGAAAGCAGCAAAACAACCCACCACTCATAAGGAAGAAGTCACTAAGGAAATAATTTTGAAATGTAGTAAGGAATCATTAAAAAAATTTAAATGCTATGTTAGAATTAGCTTAATGAAAAAGAAGGCAAGGAAGGTGGAATGGGGGAGACATGATATGTAAAAAACAAGAGTGGATGTAAATTCGACTGTATCAATGATATTAAATATTTATGAATTAAATAATCCAATCAAAAGGCAGAGATGGTGAGACTTGATAATAAAACAAGATCCATATTGGCAGCTGACTTTATATCAGAAACAGTGGAGGCCATAGACAATGGAATAATGTATTCAAAGAGCAGAAAGGAAAAAATAAAACCTATTAACCAAAAATCTTATATCCAGAAAAGCTATCTTTCAGAAATGAAAGCAAAATGATAGCCCTGGATAAACAAAACTGCACAGGGATTTATTGATAACAGGTTTGCTTTACAAGAAATACCAAAGGGAGTTCTTCAGGATGAAAACAAGTGACTTCACCCAGTAATTTGAATCCACATGAAAAAAAACAAAAAGCATTGTAAAATTTTAAGAAATAGAATAAATGGATGTATCTTCTCCCTTCTTCTGTAAACTGACTTAGAAAGCAATTGAATTCATATATATTCATATATACAAATTGCATATATGCAATTAAATATATATTTATAATAATGTTGAGCCTATAACTTATAGGAATATAACATGTTTGCCAATAGCACAAAAGATATACATGTAGCAAAACTGTACTGGGTTAAGAAAATAACTCCAGATGGTAACTCAAACTCACAGAAACAAACATTTTTTTACAGAATGAAATCTTTTTGTCAAAAACAAAACAAAACTCTTAAAATATTTGGTAGAATTCAGCAGTAAAGCCATCTGGGTCTGGGATTTTCCTTGTGAGTGGTTTTTTTTTATTACTAACTTAATATCTTTTGTTTTTTAGACTTCTTCATGGTGTCTTTTGTTTCTTGAGTCAGTTTTGATCACTTGGGCTAGAATTAGGTTTACATTAGCTTAATTCCTGTGAGGCAGAAATGTTACCCCTATACAGCTCTATTCCTTTCCCCATCTTGATATTTTTAAACATGTTACAAGTGTAAAAAAATCCAACATTACCTTTTTACAATTATTTATTATAGAATTTTATACTGGAGCTTCTAGCTAAGGTGGTTAAATTAGAAAAAGAAAAGGCATCCATATTGAAAGAGGAAGTAAACTATTTGTAGATGATATGACCTTGTATATAGAAAATCTTAAGGACTTCACTACAAATACTACTAAAACTAATAAGCAAACTTAGCAAATATATTAGTTTTTAAGAGCTATTGTAACAAAGTACCACAATTTGCGTGGCTTAAAATAATAGAAATATATTTTTGCACAGTAATGGAAGCTAGAAGTCCAAAATCAAAGTGTTGACAGTTCCTCTGAGACTCTGAGTAGTATTCTTCCTGGCTTCTGCTTATGTTCGTCGGCAGTCTTTAGTATTTCCTGGTTTGTCAATGCATCACTCCAATCTCTACCTTCATCATCACATGGCCATCTTTGTCCTGTGTGTCTGTCTCTTTTTTTTATAATGAGACTAATCATATGGGATCAAGGACCTATCCTTCTCCAGTATGATGTCACATTAACTCATTACATCTGCAATGCCCCTATTTCTAAAGAAGGTCACATTCTGAGGTATCAAGGGACTTCTGAATATCCTTTTTCCAATATATCTTTTTTTAGGAGGGAAGGGACACAATTCAATCTATAATAGCAAGGTTGCAGGATATAAAATTCATATACTAAAATTAATTTTATTTCTATACACTAGCTATGAACAATCTGAGAATGATAATTAAGAAAACAATTCCATTTATATAATTCAACCAAAAAGAATAAAATAGTTAGGAAAAAATTAAGTAAATGTAAAAGTTATACTCTAAGAACTAAAAAAAAAATGCTACAAAATGAAAGAAGACCTAAAAAATGGAAAGATATCCCATGTTCATAGATTTGAAGACACTATTGCTAAGATGGCAGTATTCTCAAATCTATTCTACAAATTCAGCAACAAAAACAATCCAGCTAGCTTCCCTATAGAAATTGGTGTACCAATTCTAGAATTTGTATGAATTTCCGGGGACCCAGTATAGACAATCTCAAAAAAGGACAAGTTAATTAATGAACTGTTATTTAAAATTTAGAAGGATTTACAATTTCAAAACTTACTACAAAGCATGACTGATCAAAACTGGTGATACTGGCATGAAGTTAGACATACATATCAGTGAAATAGAATTAGGAGTCCAAAAATAAACATATATCTATGGTTATTTGATTTTAACAAGTGTCCAAGACCATCCAATGTGGAAAGAATGGTCTTTTCAACACATGGTGCTGGGACAACTGGATAGCATGAAATAGAGCCTACCTCATGCCAAATGCAAAATTTAACACAAAATTGATCAAAGACTTAAATGTAAGAGGTATAATTATAAAACTCTTAGAAGAAAATGAAACCTTCATGACCTTTGTTTTGACAAAGATTCTTAGACATGAGACCAAAACACAAGCAACAAAAGAAAAAAATAAACAAATTAGACTATGAAAATTAAAAACATTTGTACTTCCAGGCACATCATGAAAATGAAAAAACAACTCATAAAATGGGAGAAAATATTTTAAATCATTTATGTGTTAAAGGAATTGTGTCACAATATGTAAAGAACTCTTACAACTCAGTAATGAAAAGACAACCCAATTAAGAAATGAACAAAGGATTTACATAGACATTTCTCCAAAGAAGATTTCCAAATGGCCAATAAGCACATGAAAGACTCTCAACATCATAAGTCATTAGGAAATCCACATCAAAACGAGATGAGATATCATTTAACACCCACTTAGGTTGGCTAAAAAAACTCAGATAATAAGTATTGACAAGGATTTGAGGAAATTGGAACCCTCATTACTAGGGGAGATTTTAAATGCAGACACTTTGGGGGCACCTGGGTGATTCAGTCAGCTAAGCGTCTTCCTTTGGCTCTGGTCATGATCCCAGGGTCCTGGGGATCAAGCCCCACATCAGGCTCCCTGCTTCTGCTTCTCCCTCTGCCTGCTACTCCTCCTGCTTGTGCCCTTTCTCTCTCTGTGTCAAATAAATAAATAAAAATTTTAAAAGAAGAAGAAAAAAAATGCAGACACTTTGGTAAAATGTTGCAATTCCTCACATAGTTAATAAATGTGATAAATAAATATCATATGATTCAGCAATTCTACTTTTAAGGTATATGCCCAAGAGAAGTGAAAACCAAAGTCTACATGAAAGCTTGTATATGAATGTTTATAGTAATGTTATTGATTATAAAAGGTGGAAACAACTCAAATATCTATAAACGAATGAATGAATAAATAAAATTTGTTGTATGCACATGATGGAGTATTATGTGATCATAAAAAGGAATGCAGTACTGTTACAAGCTACTATCTAGCTTGTACATCTAGCTAGATGAACCATGAAAATATTATGCTAAATGAATAAACCCATCACAAAGACCATATATTATAGCATTCCATTTATATAAAATGTCCAGAATAGGCAAATTTATAGGTACAGAAAGTAGATTATTTGTTGTTTAAGGCTAAAGAGGATTAGGGCAATAGCAAAAGACTACAAGGGTTTTTTGGTTTTTGTTTTTTTTTTTTTTTTTTGAGATGAAGACATATTCTAAAGTCAACTGTGGTGATGGTTAGTTATATAAACCTGTGAATGTACTAAAAACCATTGAGTGTTATACTTTAAATAGAAGAATTGAAGAATATGTAAATTATATCTCAATAAAGCTGTTTTTTAGAAAGAATAGACATGTAAGGTTGTTTGGCAAATTGGTTTGTCTTGTAAAGTTAGGTCAAGTATGTGTGCAGTGCCATTTTAAAGACTGTATAAAATGCAGGACCTAAACAAGGAAGTGGTGTGATCTCTTCACCTGGCTCTCCAGTTATAAATTAAAGTCTGTTACTCAGTTCTATTGGCTATAGCCTACATTTTCATGTCATTGATTATTTTACTTAAGCTCTTTGCAGTCTAGATGGATGCTCTTGGATAATTTGGTCTAGAAGGAAGAGAAAAGATCTTTTCAGAGTAATAAGCTCTATGAGCCAGTAGGTTAATAAGATTATAGCAACACTGAAGATATAAGAAAATCTCATTGACATGGCAATGGGAAGAGGCACCATCAGATAATGATATTTTTGAGGCCCTGCTGATCCTTTAGCCCTACTAATACTTTCTATCTTTTTTATCCAAAATGTTTAATGATGGTTTCCAAGGAAATGGCTATACATTGTATTATTGCTTTTATTTTCATATAGTGGCTTAGTGATTTTTTTTTTTTTTTAGCACCCATAGTACATACCTGCTATATTGAGCACATGAAAGGCAGGTACTTATTCATTAAGACCCTTGGGCTGGGAATCAGAGCCCACAGTTTCTTCAGTGTCAGGCCACTGATTGGTTTTGTCCAGACCAATCTGTGGAATGGGAGGATTGTATCAGAGGTTTCCCAAAAATCTTATCACCTCTGGCCTCCTAAGATGCTGAAATTCTATGAATGAAAAATTATCTCTTTGTATCTTAAGCAAAAGAAAGTTGATAAAAAAAATACTGCATATACATTACATGGCATCCTAGCAGATTTTTGGATAGCAGTGACATTTCTGGACAGTGAGCTGCTTATGTGGATTGAGCCTTGAAACCTTTCATGGGACACAAAGTGTGACTTGCTTGATCCTGTCTTTTTTTTTTTTTCTTTTTTTTTTTTTTGAGAGAGAGAGAGAGAGAGAGAGAGAAAGCAAGCATGAGCAGTGGGGAGGAACAGAGGGAGAGGGAGAGGGAGAAGCAGACCTCTTGCTGAGCATGGAGCCCAACACGGGGCTCAATCCCAGGACCCCAGGATCATGACCCGAGCCTAAGGCAGACACTTAACCTACTGAGCCACCGAGGTGCCCCTGATCGTGTCTCTTTTTTGAGGTGCCATGTTTTCTTTAAATACTCTAGTCTTAGTTAGAAGTTTTGAGAATTGTTTCACTGGCTTCTTTGATACTTCTCAGGAACTCCCGAATTGTCAGAGAATTGCCCCGTTCCTTTTTCAGATAGTCTCAAGATCATATTCCATGAAACAGCCATGTACACCAGGGGCTGCTGTTCGTGTCAAGAAGAAACTGCAGTCTGCACATTAGAATAAGAACCATATTGTAGAAAATAATTGCCAGAAGAAAAAACAACCAGATTTGTTGATGCGACACATTTAATTTGCAGGTCACCTCCGTTTTACATGCCCACTGTTTGAGTTGTGCCGGCTGGAGACATATCACAGGTTAAGTCATGTGATTTATCCAGTTTTCTTTTGTTTTTCGACACCAAGGCTTTTTAAACTTGACACTAAATTCCATATGATCTTTTTCACTAAGGATGCGATGGAAGTGAGTTATAGTTTTGGCTCTCTGCATGTCGTTTTTTGTCCTTTCTTGGGACATCCTGCAGCTGAGAATGGAAGTCACAACATTACTATTGAGGAGATATACATATTTATGAATCATTTCAAAGTTAGGTCACAATTTGTAAGAAGTTGCAAAAGTAGTACAAGTTCCTGTTTACCCTTCACCCAGTTTCCCTGAATATAACATTGTACAGAAGCTTAGTGTACTGGAAATTGATAGCGCTGTGATCCTGTTAACTCAAATACAGACCTCACTGAGACTTTAACTAGGCCTCCGGTTTTGTTTTGTTTTGTTTTTTACATCTGTTCTTTATTTTGTGTTTGTGTGGGGGTATAGTTGTAAGAAATTTTATCGCGTAGGTAGATTTGTGTGACCTCACCACACAATAGAGTCCAAGACTGTTTGTCACCCAAACTGCCTCATGCTACCCCATTCTAGTCAGTCACACCATCTCCCCTGCCCAAGTCCTGCAAACCCACGGATATGTTCTGTATCCCTATAGTTTCATCATTTTGAGAGTGTCATAGAAATGGAATCACAAAGTATGTCTTTCCTTTCTTTTTTTTTCCCACTCAGCATAATGCCCTTGACATCCATCACTGGTCATGTGTATTAATCACTTGTGCCTATTTATTGCTGAGTAGTAGGAGTCATACCTGTTGAGCTGGAGGGGGCGGTGTGTTTGGGTTTTTTAGGTCAAGACCAAAGTCAGGGGTACCTGGGTGGCTCAGTCAGTCGGGAGTCTGCTTTCAGTTCAGGTCATGATCCTGGGGTCCTGGGATTGAACCCCACATCAGGCAGGCTCCCTGCACATCAGGGAGCTTGCTTCTCCCTCTCATCCCTGCTCATGCTCTCTCTCATTATCGCTGTCTCTATCTTTCTCAAATAAATACATAATCTTTTTTAAAAGGATTGTATTTGTTTATTCATGAGAGACAGAGAGAGAGAGAGAGGCAGAGACGCAGAGGGAGAGCAGAGAGAGAAGCAGGCTCCATTCAGGGAGCCTGACATGGGACTCGATCCCGGGTCTCCAGGATCAGGCCCTGGGCTGAAGGCTGTGCTAAACCACTGAGCCACCTGGGATGCCCCTAAATACATAATTTTTAAAAAAAATTAAAAGACCAATCCAGTAGCTGAGTAGATTCAGGGACTGAAAGCCAGTGCAGTGAGGTTAAGGCCAGGTGAGAGGCAGCAGGACTGACCAGGGCAAAAGCTGGGACAGAATCAAGGTTTACAGTGAGAGGAATAAGGCCTTGCTGCCAAGCCCTGACCAGGAAAGTGATACCTGCTGCAGAGATGTGCCAAAATCAAATCACAGTCTAGAACCAGGGGTGGCCAGAAGGAAAGATTGGTGGGGGGCAGGGTGGGAGTGGGTAATAAATGCCCTCTCTCCTCCACCTGTCCTTGGCTAACCCAGGGCCTCATGGCCACTATTCTCCCCAAGTCTCCTGATTTGGTTTCTGCTCTGAAGTATCTTGTGTTAATATTATACCCAGAACAGAAATGAAGGTAAGGGGTAGGGTGCAAATACCCGCATGGGTTAGAGTTTGAGGCATTATTTTAAAATAAAGGAAATTTTTATCAGTTGACTTAGCACACAATAACACAGCAGAATTCCACACTCTTGCAGTGTGGAATCTGAGGTGTTCTGGCTCAAATTCCAAAACCTTGTAGAGGCAGGAAAGAGGAAAGAAGTAGAAACTGGGTTTCTTAACTCCAAGTTTATAATTAGAATCAACACACCCCTGTTCGAGCCATTAGATATCTTTGCTTAGTGCAGATCTGATAGTAAAGTAATGAAAGAAATGGGACTTGCAACAAATGAAAATAAAAGACACCTTTGTAGAAATCATCACTTGATATTATGGTAAATAAGTCCTGCAAGTATCTGTGAACTGGGGTCAAACCAATAGACAGCTGCTTGTATTGAATGCTGCCTTAGAAAGTGTTTCACTGAGGGGCGCCCATGTGGCTCAGTTGGTTAAGTGGCTGACTCTTGATTTCAGCTCCGGTCAAGATCTCAGGGTGCTGAGATGGAGCCCTGCGCTGGGCTCTGTGCTGGGTGCAGAGACTGCTTGGGATTCTCTCTCTGCCTCTCCCTCTGCCCCTTCCCCCTCTCTAAAAAAGAAAAAGAGAAAGAAAATGTTTCAATGAGTTATTTTCCCTTCACCTTCAAGTTTGGGGATGTGGCAGTATGTGTACCCGCTTGTATGTTCCTTCCACAAAATGATAGAAGTGATTTGGATTTTGTTGGCAAATGACAGAGCCCTTGTTTTAGGCATCCATAAACCTTACTTTTCTTTAACACCACGGGCCAAGTCTCATCCAGTGGAGCTCTTTTCCCACATAAATAGAATATAGGGTTCAAGGTCTAGTTTGCCAATGTAAAGGTTCTTCTAAAAGGAGATGATCAGGGATTGGGTTCATATCATAGGAAGTCTCTTCCTTACTTGCTATACATGATGCAGAATTATTACCTTGTGAGGAAGTCAAACCACATCGATTTTATTTGAATGAGCTGTACATCATAACATTTTGATTGTGTCCCATGCTTAGCCAACCCCTACATAATTCTGTAGTGACCTTCCCCTGTAAAGCTTGAGACATTTCACGTTTGATCCTCCTACAAAAAGGACAACAGACTAGGCTGTCAATAAATAGTGGTAATATTGACCTGACAGGTACCTGCTATTAATATGTGAACCTATACCTTCAGACGCCGGCAAATTTACTTTATTGAATTCTATTCCTGGTTCTGTTGCCAAACTGACTCTTGGACCACAGAAAGTTTTAGCTGTAAGTTTTCACTTGCAAAATTAGTGTTTGGCTTAATATCTCATGTCCCTTCTAGTTCTCTGTCCTCCTAGACTTTGTGTCTTGGTGGCCTTGAATGTGACTGATTAGTATGAGGAGAAAAGTTCCATGTCACCATGACTCTTTCAGAGTTGAATGTATGCATTGACATTATTTTTGTGAAGACAAAATAGGAAGACAGCATTAGTTTGTTTTACAAATGAGGAAATAGGATATATAGCTATAATAATAGCAGCAAATACTTCTCTAGGTTTTACTATGTGCCAGAGTCTTCTGAGCACTGTACTAGATTTAACTTGTTTTATCTTATTTAGTAACCCTATGAAGAGCCTCCTATTATTATCCCTATTTTACAAACAATGAAACTGATGCCCAGAGAAATTAGCTTGTCCAAGGTCACATGGCTAGTAAGTGTCAGAGTCTAGATAAAAGGCATGCAGTCCTTCCTGCTCCAGTGGAGTGGCTGAGGGTGAAGAATCTTCAGACACAAGCATTGGAATCAGAATCTGTATCAATTGAGTTATTCTTAAGTTTTTTTTAAAAATCACAACATAGGGGATCCCTGGGTGGCGCAGCGGTTTAGCGCCTGCCTTTGGCCCAGGGCGTGATCCTGGAGACCCGGGATCGTATCCCACGTCGGGCTCCCTGCATGGAGCCTGCTTCTCCCTCGCCTGTGTCTCTGCCTCTCTCTCTCTCTCTCTCTCTCTCTCTCTCTCTCTCTCTGTGTGACTATCATAAATTTAAAAAAAAATTTTTTTTAAGTCACTACATAGACGATGCACTTCACACCACTTTTTGGTCCTAAAAAGATACAGGGAAGATAAGAGCTCAGTGTGTAGGACAGAGGAATCTGCTTCTGTTTTGGGGACAGAATTCATGGGATCTAGACCCATTGTCTGTGTATGCCTATTATCTAGCCTCTGATTGCTTCCTCCTTGCAATGATAGGCAATCATTTGTAAGTCCTGGTTAGGACATTATTGGTGAAAGGGTCCCTAAGTTTCCTGCTTAAATGCATGTGTCCACATGTGCTTGGCCCTTTTGACCCTGTACATAAACTGGACTTCTGCACTAAAATCCCTGAGTCCAGAGGCACCTACTCCCAGGTCTGACCATCTTTGCTAGAGAGTTCCTGCCAATGCAGTCATTGCTGGCTCCCCCTGACCTCCAGGACTCTACATCCGTGGCCCTCTCTGATGCCCTCTGCTTTAGCTGACTCACCCCCTAGCATGCCCAGCTGTCAGATCCCTCCTGTCCACCAGAACTACTCACCCTGGATCTCACCCATACCTTGGATCTAGCTCAACAATGATAGGTAAAACTGTCTCACCACCTGTAATCACACTGGCCAAAAACAGAAGTAGGCACAAAAAAAGCAGGAAGTGTGAGATGATTCTATAAAATTTGGGGCATGTTCGTGTACGACAGATCCACAAACAGTAATTAAGTGAAAAAGTATTTACTAAACTCCTAATCTCATTTTGGCAATGCTATCACAGTAGGTAGTAGCACTCTCTGACCAAATGCCCTGGCGCCCTAGCGCCCCATCAGCAGGTCTCCCTAGGAAGCAACTGGCTCTATCTGTACTGCACACCACTGTTTTTGCTGTCATGATGCTTTTAGGTGAGTATATCTCCCCTTCCTTGGCAGCCCTCACCTTTTTCTCTTAAATTACATTCTAATAGGTGTGCATTGTAAAGTTCAGAGATCAAAGGTCCTCACAGATTTTCCCATAAAACATAAAACAATCTCCCTTTTGTGAAAATATGTAGGCTCTGGGAGTTTGGTAGTTCTGGAATGATGTTCCAGTGATGAATTTAATCTCAAAGAGAAAACCCCCTGCTATGCTCCTTTGTTGCTAAGACTACCCTAGGGACACCATTGCCTAATTTATTCTGATGTAACATTAATCTTGAGGAGATCCTTTGGTGCTAAGGTAGCTTTGGTGGGTACTCTAGCAAGCATCCCCCTATTTTTCACTATTCACTCTTTCACTATTTAAAGTATTGCTGGCTTCCCTGGGTTCCCACATCAGGTATTTCTACCAACTAGGCATGAAAAGAAACATAACAAAATAAAAGCATAAAACATTTTATTGGACAGAGTAGACGAAAAGTGAACAATTGTTCCATCCAATTTTGAATGTATGGGGGAGAATTTTGAATATATGTTAAAAATGAATTAATCCAGGAACATTGGATGGCTAGTTGTTGGTGAGATTCAGTTAGTGATTCCACATAGAAGTATTGTGATCCCAGAGCAACTGTGGAAACATCCTGGCTATCTCTCCGATTTACTGGTGTGACAGTACTGGCTAAGATCTCTGGTGTGACAGTACTGGCTAAGATCTCTGTGACCAGTGCACACTGTACTTTGCATTTAGACATGACATGATATTCAGAGAAACCTTCTTAGTTGTAGCTAAAAACTGTGGCAGGCGGTGAGAAACTAGGAATTAAAGGTATTACAAAGGCTTTAGTAGGTGTAGTTTATCTGAGGCTTGTCAGTTAAGATTTTGTTCCTAAAGCTGAGAGGACTACTGCATCAAAGAAGATAGAAGAAAAACTGATTGAATCCCTCAGTGCCAGCAGGGGCATCCATCCACTGTATCATACCATCACGCAGTTAGCAAAAGTTGGCGTAAATCCTGTGTCAATTGGAAGTTGCCAGTAGTAATGTTATTAGTTGGTTCCTTTACATGGAACCCGTTGATGAAGCTACTAGACAGGCTGATGCTGCTTGCAAAGCAGTCTTAGCACCAAGAGCACACAGCATTTGAGGGGTTTGAGAAAGGTGACACTAGGTGAACCTGCTTGCTGGGTAGGGATACAATTTGGCTGGCTACAAAAACCGTGCTGCTGGAATAGTGGTGCCAGCTTATGGAGAAATATCGTGATTGGTGGGAAAGAAGTCATTTTCCAAAAGAGAGTCAGAGATGTGTTCTAAGGGCTGGGTGGCTGTTGGAAATCAGCTACATAAGAAGAATGCTGGTCACCAAGCCCTTGCCCACAAAGACGTTGATGTGATAATCGGTCATCATTTCAACCCCATTTTATGAAAGAAATCTACCTGCCTCTGGTGTTTATGCTGGGAATGGGAGATAATAATGGAAGATAATTTCATAATGCATGTGTTCCATCAGGCCTGCCACGTGTGCCTCTAATGGAACAAGGAAGAGAAGAGAGAGATCCTGAATCCTGTGTGTGCCTACTGCTTCCCTTCCCCACTCCCTGACAGCGCCCCCAGAACAGAGGATGCTGGAGAGCAGGAATCAGCAACGTTTTTCTATGAAGGGCCAGATAACAAATACTTTAGGCTTCTTGGGCCACCTACGATCTGGTCTTCTTTATTATATTCTTCTTTATTATAATCCTTTTAAAACATAAAAACTATTCTTAACTCCACAAAAACATAATTTGTTGATCCCTTGTATAGACCTGTACACCCTTGGTTACTAGCTGAGAACATGTCTTCATATTTTGTGCCCTTTACCTGCATCCATGAGACAGGTGAGGAAGTTACCATCTCAGGCAAGGTAAAATCTCAGTTCCTGAGGGAAGCTAGAGGCAGAGCAACCGGAAGGGAAGGTTGTGTTGGGGCAAGAGATGATACAAGAGCAAACTCTACGTGGAATAGAGATGATCCAAATGACAAGATTATTTTCCACCCCAACTGACTTCATTTTTAAGTCCCCAAAGTTTTCCATTTTGTCCTTCACAGAATCAGAACTCTTCCTCCTTGCTGGGTGAAAGGAGGGGGAGTCTTTGGGCTCCCTCTAGAGGTGAGAGTTGGCCAACAACAGTAGGGTCCCTAAAACACAAACCAATCTCTAGCACTCTTGAAAAACAAAAGGAAATCTGGCCATGACTAGATTTTATTCACATGGCCTGGGGATTAGGTATAATTCAATTAAAAAAACAATTTACGGGCTTCCCTCAGGGAGCCTGCTTCTCCCTCTGCCTATGTCTCTGCCTCTCTCCCTGTGTCTCTATGAATAAATAAATTTTTAAAAATCTTTAAAAGACCATTTATCCTTTAAATTAGGAGGATATATATATATATATATGTATATATATATATGTAGTTAGATAGATATAGTTAGATATCATTTATGATTCCTAAAATATATATATATAATTTAGCATCATAACTATTATAGATAACTATGACTATCATTTATAACAAATATATAAATTTAGTTAAATATGTGCATATATAATATATATATTTAGTTACAAAGAAAAATTGATAGTGGATATAATTGTGAGTGCTTAGACATTATTGGCAGTCGACAACTGTTGAAGTGTAGAGAGACCATAGGATCTAACACCCACCGGTTAAATAGTGCTGACGTTCGGCCCACGGCCTTGACCGCCTCGTGCGTGCAGCTTGATTTGCTGATGGGATGAGCTTGGCCCTGGTCCTGAGTGTGCTGGACTTTAGAAAAATTATCTGTGATTCATCTTGAGATCGCTAAACAATTAACACAAGAGGTCTAGAAACCCACATAAAATCGATTATTCCCCAAAACTGAACTTGGAACTTTTGAAAGAAATCTAGCCGTCCAACTCTGAGGCTGCTGAAGCAGATGCTCCCGGGGCAGCCGGGGTGTGGCCCAAGGGGGACAGGGCTGACTCCGGCCGTCCCAAGGGCCTCGTCCTTTAGGACAACCACCTGCACGCAGGCCGCCCCTCCGTGCCCATCCTAAGTCGGGGTTTAACATGCTTAAATCAAGGTCAAATCGAGGCTGGGGTCTAGGTGCCCACCGATATGCCATATTGTGGGGCCTCCAGATGGCAGAGGGGGCCTGGGTGCAGAGAACAGTCCGGTGGCAAGTCTGGTGCAGGTCTCCCAGGGACAGCAGTGGCTCTGTCCCCGCGGGCGAGCTCCAGAGCACCCGCAAGTTAGGTCTCCTGGATCTTTTCTCCTGGAGCTAATGTACATACTATTGTGGGGAGAGAGAGCTCGCTGTGGGGTCATGACCCGATCTCCCATCCTAAACCAAACCACCCACAAAACCCCCTCTGCTTCAGTCCTGCTTGACATTTGCCTCAGTCCTCTCCCCCGACCCCCGCTTTAAAATTTACTCACTATAACAAAATAAAACTTCCAAAATCTTTCCTGGAAAAAGACTTGATAGGAGCCAGAAGGAGAACTTCCTAGCTTCATTTCTGGTCCCTGACTCACTATTCGTGGCTGGAAGTTGGGGTGGGGGGGAGGGTATTCCCTTAATAGATTTGCTTATTATGTTATTTTGAAATGATTTGCAGTAAGAAAAGAAATATTAATAATTAAACTATTTTGATCATCCTTAAAACTTTTTTTTTAAGGTTTTATTTATTCATTCATGAGGGTCAGAGAGAGAGAGAGAGAGAGGCAGAGACACAGGCAGAGGGAGAAGCAGGCTCCATGCAGGGAGCCGGACGCAGGACTCGAACCGGATCTCCAGGATCACGCCCTGAGCCGAAGGTGGACACTCAACCACTGAGCCCCCCAGGCGTTCTGATCTTCCTTAAAACTTAAAGTAGAAAACTGTTTTCCTTATAGTCTGGGTATCCTAGTGAAGAAATGTTTTTAGAAGTGTAGGGACTGTGCTATTCCAGGTATGTGTTACTGTGTAACAAACAACCAAAAACTTAGTGCTTTTAAACAATACCTATTTTATTATATCTAACATTTTAAATTATATCGTGTTTTATGGGTTAGGAATTGGATAGGGCCTGGCTGGGTGATCCTTCTGTTTTTCACGATGCCATCAGAGGTTAGTCGGTGGTGTTTAGTTGGCAGATGGATGGTTCTGGAGGGTCCGAGGTGGTTGATCCTTTGTCGGGGCCAAGCTGGACTGTAGAGGATAGAGCCAGCATGGTGTTCTCAGGGTAGTCAGACTTCTTGGGTGGCAGCTTGGGGATCCAAAAGCAAGTGTTCTAAGTGAGCAAGGGGGACACTGCATGGCCTTTTATGACCCAGTCTTAGAAATCAAATAGCATCACTTCTGTCATAGTCTGTTGGTCAGGTGGTTGCCCAGAATCCAGGAGAGGCAACGTAGGCTCCACCTCCTCATAGGAGGAGTATTGAAAGATTTGCAGCCACGTTGTATAAATCATCTTTACATGCATGAAGAGACAGTTTATGAGCCATGGTTTAGTACATTAATTTTCCTCTGTTAGCCCGTTTTCAGAGTGCAGGATTTCCAAAATATTGTTCCTACAATTTTAAGTTTTATACTAGTGACTCCCAGATTAGGGGATTTTAAAGTCCAATTTAAAAAACAATGAAGAGGATTGGCCACCTTTTTATTTTACTAAGGAAAATCATTTTGAAGTAATAATTGTGGAGGGAAGCGCAGGTGGCTCAGCGGTTTAGCACTGCCTTCGGCCCACGGCGTGATCCTGGAGACCCGGGATCGAGTCCTGCATCTGGCTCCCTGTATGGAGCCTGCTTCTCCCTTTGCCTGTGTCTCTGCCTCTCTCTCTCTCTCTCTCTCTTCTCTCTCTGTCTCTCGTGAATAAATAAATAAAATTCTTAAATATTTTAAATAATTGTGGAGTGCCTGGGTGGCACAGTCCGTTAAGTGGCTGACTCTTGGTTTCAGCTCAGGTCATGACCTCAGGTCTTTGAATTGAATCCTGCCTCTGGCTCCATACTCAGCAGGGAGTCTGCTTGATGATTTCTTTTCTCCCTCTGCCACTATCCCTGCTCTAACTAACTGCTAGCCTAACTGTTCATGCTAGACACAAATCATTTATAATCATACTAAGAATAATAAGACGCTAAATAACAGCTTCAGCTTCTCTTTCAAATAAATAAGTTTTTTTAAGATTTAATAAATCTTTAAAAATAGTAATAATAATTGCAACAAAACACACCACTCTTTATGCTCACTATCAATTCATAAACAAAAGGCAATTTCACATTAAAATACTAGGATTATTATCCTTAGAATAAAAGATCTTTACATTAAATAAATTTATCCTGACAAAATGGCATGTATTCTTTTTCTTGTTTGTTTTTTTTTTTTTTCATTTCACTATTGGCTGGTGGAAACTTTCTCACAAAGTGTGTTCTGTAGATGTACGCATTTGGGCATCACTCTTACAGACGAAAGGTCTCAACGATGCGATTTATCACACTTACTTGGGACACTCAAGATCTTGTGGTCAGGATTTCAGATGTACATTAGTTCCCTCATCTGCATAGCTGTAATATGACTGTACTAGAGTTTAGGTTAAACCTCCTGTGTGAAATTCATATCACACTAGCTAGGTTTTTTTTTTTTAAGATTTTCATTTATTCATGAGAGACAGAGAGAGAGAGAGAGATTGAGAGAGAGAGAGAGAAGCAGAGGCACAGGCAGAGGGAGAAACAGACTCCATGCAGGCAGCCTGATGTGGGCCTCGATCCCGAGACTCCAGGGTCACACCCTGGGCCGAAAGCAGGTGCTAAACTGCTGAGCCACCCAGGGATCCCCAGGTTTTATTGATTGTTTGAAATGTGCCTAGAACAACGTAGTCTGGTGTAGTTTCAGAATAAGCTGTCCACGATATGGTGCCTACCAGGGGTCAGATCACAAGTTGGTTGTAGAGCTAAAAAATGCATATGAAATGCTGACAAAGAATGCAAATCAGACTGTGGGTGAGAATATAGAGAGGTTGCTCATGAAAACCAGAGTAGTCTGCGTGTGCTCACAAAAAATGTAGAGGTGATGTTCAAGGAACAGGTTTTGGATGACAGGCAAGAGAATGCTTCTGAGAAGGTTCACTGGGTGAGGGTTCAAAGAAAAGAATGTCTTTAAGGAACATTGAGGCAGGGAACCCTGGGTGGTGCAGCGGTTTGGCGCCTGCCTTCCGCCTAGGGCGCGATCCTGGAGACCCGGGATCAAATCCCATGTCAGGCTCCGGGTGCATGGAGCCTGCTTCTCCCTCTGCCTGCGTCTCTGCCTCTCTCTCTCTCTCTCTCTCTCTCTCTCTGTGTGTGTGTGTGTGTGTGTGACTGTCATAAATAAATAAAAATTAAAAAAAAAAAAAAGAAACATTGAGGCATTTGGGACCAGGTCAATTTTTAGCATATCTTTCTTGGGTTCTAGATTACAAAACAAAATGAATTCAACATTGTTGTTTTGTTTTGGTTTTGAGCCATAATATAGGAATTGATTAAAGTTCCTGCTATTTTCTTACTCTCAAGGTGGTCCCATTTTTTCCTTCCACTACTAAGCAGATGGCTAACTGCTCATGCTAGACATAAAACATTCATAATCATACTAAGAATAATAAGCCGCTAAAGAACAGCTTCAGTCCTGTGGGTCAGTACCTGAATATTTGCGTGACCTTCTCTGAAATACCTAAATGTACTTCTGACAGTTTGCGATTGAGGAGCCCTTGTGTGGCATTTCATCGCTAATGACAAAATAAATCTCAAGTGTCAGGAAGTACTGCCCTGGGTTCACCTTGGCTTGGCCAGCAGTAATGGATTAGGACCAACATCCTTTTAGTGCAAGGCCGATCCTGGTATTTATTCACTCACTGCTCTGGGATGACAAGGTAAGTGTCTGCCTATTTGGGGAAACAAAAGGTCCCCAAATGGAGCATCCCAGATGGATTACTGAATTCTCTCTTTAGACATTTACTGGAATCTACTATGATCTAGTCTAGTTTTCAGTATGATATCTTGCCCCTAAACTTAAAACGAACAAATGAACAAACAAAACACCCATCAGCAACAAAGAAACTTCCACGTAGTTTTCCGAAAAGGGTCTCGAAGGACGCGTGTGATCGTTTCCCAGGCAGGCTCCATCAACCCCGGTGTGATCTTGGAGTCTGTTTTCAGACGTCCTTTCCCACGCGCAGTGGCATCCCCGGCGTCTGGAGGTGGCCCGAGCTGAGCCGCAGGAGCCCTTCCCCGCCGCGCATTCCAGAGGCTCAAAGTGTCAAAAGGTTTCCATCCTGGGACGCAGCTCGGGATCAGGTTTCTGTTCTGACCTTCTCTCGTACTCCCTCCGTGGGATGTCCAGGCCTCGTGCACTGCGATCCTATCAAAGAGGCTTCTCTGGGGGAAAGAGCCTTTCATTGTTGAAGGCGGACTTGAGGAGATGAAGGCTGGTTTTGGCCCCGTTTCTGGAAGGGAGACCCGGGAGCGCCCTGCTGTTGCCCAGCAGCCCGGACTCCCGAGCCGCCGCCCCGCACCTGCCCCCGCGCTCGCCCCCGCGCCCGCCCAGCAGCCCGCCCCGAGGAGCCTGCCCCGCACCTGCCCCGCACCTGCCCCGCTCCTGCCCGGCTCCCGCCCCGCGTCTGCGGCGGCTCGTCCAGGCCTGCGCCCCCGCCCTCCTCCCCGCCTGCGGCGCTGCCCGCTTCCAGCCCCTCCGCTTGCCCTCGCCCTCGCTCGCGTGCCTGCGGCGGCTCAAGCGTCAACCCTACGCCTGTCCTCCCCTTCCTTCCTCCTCGCCGAGGACCCCGCCCTGGGCTGCCGCGCACCTGCTCGCTCACACCTGCGCGCACCTGCTCGCTCACACCTGCGCACACCTGTGCACACCCGCGCGCACCTGCTCGCTCACACCTGCGCACACCTGCGCACACCTGCGCCCGGCGCCGCGCGCTTGTCCTCAGCCAAGCTTGCAGGTCACCTTGGCCAAACCAGCCGGTCCTTTGCGGCTTCTGCAAAGAGTTTTATTAGGACACAGCCGTGCCCATTTGCTTATGTATTTTCTGCAGCTGCTTTCATGCTGCAACCGCGCAGTTGAACACTCGTGACGGAGCCTGTAGAGCCTGCAACGTCTACACTGCAGCCTTTCCTGCTGGGCCCTTTACAGAAGAGGGTTTGCAATCTTGCTGGAAATGTGCTGATCTTTTCGCATGACGGCTTTCATTGCCTTATTTCCCCGCTCAGAAACACATCAGCGGCTCTTATTGTCTATGCAAGTCCTTGAATTCGGAGGAGGGGGCCCCTGGGTGGCTCAGCGGCTGAGCGGCAGCCTTAGGCCCAGGGCGGCTGAGCGGCAGCCTTAGGCCCAGGGCGGGACCCCGGGGTTCAGGGATTGATTCCACCACAGGCCCCCCGCAGGGAGCCTGCTGCTCCCTCTGCCTGTGTCTCTGCCTCTCTCTCTCTCTCTCTCTCTCTCTCTCTCTCTCTCTGTCTCTCATGGATAAATAAATAAAATCTTTAAAAATAATAATAATTTGGAAGAGGGGCTTGTTATTTAAGGATTCTTATCTCACTTATCCTGCTTGTGTGTACTTCTCCACACCCCAACCCAGCTCCTCTAACCAGGTTCCATACCCTCGCTTGCCTGCCCAGCCTTCCCTGCCCTTTCCCACTCCAGACCCTTCCCCTTGTTGTTGTGTATGTCTAAGGGGTTGCCAAAGGCCATCCTGCCTCTCCTCTTGCTCATGTTCTCCTTTTTCTTTGGATGCTCAACTCAAGCCCTGCTCCTTTCCTGAAGTGTTCCTGAAGTTGAGCTATCCTGGTCATGGCCTTATTGGTTTGTGTGTGTCACCAGCACTGCCCCGTTTGGCCCTGCTTGCAGGTAGTGTAGTGAAGGCTACCGATGTGGACTTCCTCCACACCTGGTTAAGATGCCGACCTGTCAGGCCTACTCTGCTCTGTATTCCCTCTTTATGAATTTTCTTATGACCCATCCCATGCCAGTCTACTCTTCCTTGCCTCACCCTTCAGTTTACTATGGATTTTGCCCACTAAAAATACCTGCAGCCTTGTGAGCCTTCTCTAGGCCCTCTGCCAGTGTCGTAGATCAGATTGCCATCGTTCCTTCCCAGGCCTACTTCTCAACCATATTCCTGAAGCTGCTCTTTTTTCCTGTTGGTGGGAGCACAGATGTAAGGAAGCATTCACTCTTAGGGTCACACAAGTCCCGAGTCGACACCTGAGCATTAGTATTTCCTTCTATGTTGTACTCCAGGACCTTCAGGCTTCAGATGTCATACTCTGGGCTGGATCTTCCCCTCCATCCTTTCCCACTGCAGGCTGTCCTCCCTGCGGTTTCTGGAATGTTCTTTTCAGGCACCTATGATGGCCAGTCCGTTTTTCAGTTTCCCAAAGGTTAAAGGCTAACTCCTTGGACTTACTCCGAATTGTCTTCCATCCTGGGCTCTTCCCCTCTTTTCCCCAAGCATGAACTCTACATTCCATCCATCCTCAACTACCAGGAGTCCTCTTCTTATGCTGTGCTCTGACATACCCCCAGACCTTTTACCTGAGTCTCCTTCAATCTCTTGCAACTTTCCTCGCTTACTTGGAAAATTCTTACTCACTGGTCAGAACTCAGCACGATCTACCATTATTCTTTGGGAAGTTTTCCAGAATCCTGTTGGACTAATTAAGTCGCTCCTTCCTTTTTTCCCCTTAAGCATAATGTACTCACCTTAATTACAGCATGTGTTTCATTTAATGGTAATTAATTTTCTGAATGTTTTTAATCTCTCAGGAAACCAAAGGTTCAAAGCCCCAGCTTTATATTTGAATGTTTGGGAAGTTTTTCAAAGTACTGTTGCCTAAGCCCTACCCCAGAACCAGAATCTCTGGTGTGGCCTGAGCATCAGCATTCTTTTTCTTGAAGCTCCGCAGATGATTCTGATGTGCAGCTATTGTCTGACACCACTGCACTAGGCTGTGAGCTGCTCAAGAGTGAGGACCATTCCAGTGTCATATCTCTGGACCTCTCCTCTTCCCTTCCTCTGTCCTCATATCTCGAAAGATGCCTGGCTTACAGGAGAAACTCAGTGAAGAGTTGTGGGATTAGTGACCGCCTGTTCGTTGTTGACTCAGTGATTGGGATCTTTTTCTCTTTAAAAAAGATTTTATTTATTTATTCATGAGAGACACAGAGAGAGAGAGAGAGAGAGAGAGAGAAGCAGGCTCCCTGTAGAGAGCCCAATATAGGTAGGACTCCAGGATCACAACCTGAGCTGAAGGCAGATGCTCAACCACTGAACCACCCAGGCATCTCTAGTGATTAGGACTTTTTTTTAAAGATTTTATTCATTCATTCATTCATTCATTCATTCGTTCATGAGAGGCAGAGAGAGGCAGAGACACAGGCAGAGGGAGAAGCAGGCTCCATGCAAGGAGCCGGACATGGGACTCAATCCCGGGTCTCCAGGATCATGCCCTGGGCTGAGGGCGGCACTAAACCACTGAGCCACCTGGGCTGCCCGTGAATGGGATTTTTTTTGGGGGGGGGGGGGAGGGGGAGGATTTTTGAAACAAGGGATCACTTAGTTACCACTTCTGTCCCTCAGCACAGGCATAGAGTGGGGGAAGCTTCCAGAGAGAGAGGCCCCATTGCTGTGGAACTGATAGGTTCAGACATCATGGTGTACCATAAAATGACTTTCTGTAATTCTCTTCATTCCTAAGACCTGTATCCTTAATGCTTTGAACACCCAAGGGACTGTAATTGCCTTTTGGGGGGTTTCCAGAGCTATTCATGTAAAATATATTTGAAAATCTCTTCCCCTATCCGGTGGGCATGCTGCATACTAGCCATTTGAGGAAGGATATTAGAGAAGTCTGGGCCTCCTTATTAGGACTCTGCTGCTGCACTCGGCTCTCTGGGTTCCATGAGAGTGTCTTTGGGTCTTCAGAAGCTGTGTAGTGCCAGGGAGACTTAGGTGACAAGTGGTAAATGCTGCTTGATGCGGCGTTATCTGCCTATGCAAGCAATGGCATCCATCTCTGCCTGGATCAGAGGATTTAAATGTCAGACTTCCCAGATGTAAAAGTCAGAGATGTGCTATAGACTACATCTGATATTTACTGTTCTTTCTAGCAAAGGTGAGCTGACTTTTGTTGCAGATGTTCTCCATTGCAAATTAGAAAGATCTAAAAAAAAAATTAGAAAAATCTTTCTTAAAAAAAAAAAAAAGAAAAAAAGAAAAATCTTTCTTTTTCATTTGTACATATGCCCTATATATCATCACTTTTTTTCCTTGTGTTTGATTTTGAACCAATGCATTTGAACACACAATGGCCCTTCCCAGTAATTGGAAAAAGTAAAAGGTTGGTTAAGAGAATTTAATTAATTATTATTATTAATTAATTAATTTTATTAATTATTTACTAAGTATTTAAATTAATTAAATTTAAGTAATCATTATTTTTTTCATTTGAATAGTTTCAAATTGCAAAAAAAAAATAAGTCTTTGAGACTTAAAAAATTAGTTAACTCTTTCAGGACTGTTTTAGGTGGTATCTTTTCAGAACTTGAGCCCAGGGCGGCCAAAAGCTATAGTTAACTTTGTACAGCAGCCCAGAGCTCCTCTTTTTCTTCCTCTTATCTCTTTTCCATCATTTCCTTCCCTTCTTTTCTCTCCTTCCCTCACACTAATAGTAATATTAACATGTCAGTACTTTACACAAAAAGGAAAGGGAAACTGCTCAAAATCTCAAACAAAGGTTCACTCACTTTACTAGACTAGAGAAGATTTGTATGTGTCCTCCTCTTGAGATCACCATTCAGTGTTAGAGGCCATAGACACTTTCCCTTGAGTTGGTCTGGCCAGAGAGGATTCAAGGATTTTTCAGTGTAAGAAATATTAGGCCAAATCCTGTTCTATGAACATGCTCCTCTTTGGTAAGTGGTACTTTGTGGAAGATGGACTTCTGCACCAAAAAATTAGTGTATCAGTGAGTTTATGTCCAGAGCTGTTTTTCATCCAAAGTGTGGCACCCAGAAAAAAAAAAAAAGACTCTAAAACTTGTTCATAGCCTTCAGAAAAAGCCGGAATTATCTGCATAAGTATCCAAATAATAACAATCTGGAATCTTGCCCTTTCAAATGTATCGCTAGAGATCTTATCACTTGGGGGTATCTATGGCCCATCAGTCTTCCTTTCAGCATAGCTTTACATTTTTCTTTTTAATTGAAGTGCAGTTGACACACAATGTTACACTAGTTTCGGGTATACAGCATAGTGACTTGACAACTCTTTATATTTCTGCCCTGCTCACCACAAGTGTAGCTAACATACATCACTATACAGCACCATTACCGCACCACTGACTGTGTTCCCCGTGCTGTACCCTTCATCACCATGACTTACTCATTCCATAAGCAGAAGCCTGTGTCTTTGACTTCTCTACACCCATCTTGCCAGTCTCCCCACCTCCCTGCCCCTGGCAACCACCAGTTTGTTCTCTGTTTTATGGATCTGTTTCTGCTGCTTGTCTGTTTTATTTTGTTGATTCCACATATGAGTGAAATCATATGGTATTTGTCTTTCTCTGTTTCACTTATTTCACAGAGCATAATACCCTCTAGGTCTATCCATTTTGTTGCGAATGGTGTGATCTTATTCTTTTTATGGCTGCATAATAGACCTGTGTTTGTGTGTATCATATCTTCCTTATATATTTGTATATCAATGGACATGTAGTTTGCTTCTGTATCTTGGTTATTGTGAATAATGCTGCAATAAGCATAAGGGGTACATATATGAAATTAGTGCTTATTTTTATTTTTATTTGACTTAGACATTTGTTCTATCCTACTAAAATCCCATTATAAAGGGTGAATATGATCATGACCTTATGGAAATTATTTATCATTGAATTCAGAATACTGCCACAGAATGATTTTTGTAGGAATCCAATTTGTAAATAAATGGTGCAATGAATTATAGAGTAATGCATTAGCCATGGATAACTGAAGTGCTTAAGACAAATTGTAAAAACCTACTGGTTAAAATTTTCTATGAGAAAAATACTATATACACTTCTTAAAATTGTTCTGTTTAGCTTAAATGTGGTTTAAAACGGTGCTGGGGGGAAAGATGTGCCCCCTTATGTACTGTCAGAAAGAATCAGAAGCAGCTTATTAGCAAAGAAACAGAAATAGAAATGTGATATTCATCAGGGGAAATGAGAGTATGATTAAATAAATGGAATCAGCCCCCTTGTTAGAAAATACTTTAAGGAGAAAGTCACGCTTGAGGCCTCTTTTGGTCTCCTGAAAGACGGAGGGGCTGGGCTCCCCAGCGCGGCCTGAGCCCGACTGTAGTAGGAAGAGCAGAGCAAGCCTTAGGTTGGGTTCAACCTCCCAAGAGCCCAGCTGAATTAGAATCTTCATTCAACTCGTGAAAGGATTTGAGAGTCCTAGCCTCACCTCTGTCAACATCAGATATCTGCCTCTAGCTAGCCCTGAGGAGACAGGTCCTAGGGGAGGCACAGAGTTTCTGCTTGCCCTTTACACATCGGGAACTCATGTAGGGGAGATCTTTTTTGTTCTGTGTCTTTGGAATTAAAAATATTCCATAGACTGCATGTCCTTCCATCAAATATGTATTAGACAAATACAGACTTTAAGTAAAAAAAAATATGTATTAGAGAGATTAAGTGTTTTAGTGGAAAGCACACAGGACTAAAAGTGCTTTCAGATTCTAAGGTGCACACAGATCCGTGGGACTCTCGTTCAGATGCAGCTTCTGACTTCTGCAGGTGTGGCATGGAGCCTTCGCCTCCGAATTTCTAGCAGGTTTTCCCAGGGTGCTGGTACTTTTGTTCCAGAGGTCATAGTCTGAGGAGCAAAGATCTAGAAGACCTGATTTCAAGTACTAGTTTCTCACACCATCAGTTTTCTTGTCCCTGAAATAAGGGACTTGGGACTAACATACCTTTGAATTCTGAGCAGCAGCAGCAGCAGCAACAGCATGAGGAGTGGAGAGCCGGAGGCTGGTCTGTGTCAAGAACACATCCCTGCTCTGAGTTTTCCGGGAATCCCCTCAGCACACAGAGAAAACAAAATGGAAACATGGAAACAAGTCAGGAAATATAGTCTGTATTCGCAAATCCCTGAGTGTTTCCACCTTCGTTCACTCCGTGCCTTTGCTAACGTTCGAAGGTTTGGTTTTAATTAGGTCACATAATCAGCAAATGAATCTTCCCACTGTGCTGTTTGTCTCAAGTTATTGTGGAGGCCGAATCCTGGCCCTGGCATGCCCAGTAGGACAATCTAATCACCAGTAATACACAATCTAGGCTCGAAAGATTGTTGCCTTTAGATCTGAAATATAGTCTTAGCCAGCATAGAGGTGAAGATACTACTTGATACTACATTTTGTTTTGCTAAACCTACACTTGTGGCAGAATTCAATACCATCTTGAAATCTTTCTTATGCTTCAGAATCCTCTCAGCTATCCCCTTCTCAGTGAAACGTTCCCAGAGGCCATTGTCAGAATTACTAGCCACTTCTTGTCCTCCTGCTTCCACTGGAGGTCTCAGTGCCTGATGTCTCCCTCCCTGAATTATGAGCTCCTCAAGCCACCTTGATGGAATAGAAAGAGTTCAGGGACTTGGAACTGAGTCCCTGAGTGTGCACTTCAGTATTGTTCTTTCCTGGTCACGTGTCCCCAGGAGGCTACAGGCTTTGACCTGGATGCTCCACTCTGTAGTGGCCATAATCAGATGGCTTGTTGGGCGATTGTATGAATGGGTGTGTAACTACCTCCCTCTTCTTCTGCTAGGAGAAGGCATCAGATAAAGGCTTGCTAAGGTTTTCCTTCTGTAAGCTCAGGATCATGACTTATCAATCCTTGTATTTCCTCTGCAGGAAAAGTCAGGCAGAGTGGGTGCTCAGTAAACTCTTTACAATTGAATTTAATATTCTCTCTTTTAAAAGATTGAGCTATGTTTATTTTAGGCATATAAAAAAGTGCAAGATGGATAAATAAGTGTTTGGCTTTCCCCTAATAGCTGATAGTGTATGCTTTTCTGAAATATACGAAATGTATCTTGAAGTAATTAATTATTAAAGTTCTGACAGATTTATTTCTGGTTTGTTAAGTTTACAAATCCTAAACACAACAGGAGAAAAAAATAAATATTACACAGGAACAAAAAAAAACCGTTTTTAACAGGCAATTCCTAAAGGTTACCCATTTATCCTGGTTTACAGGTATAAATTTTCTGGAAGAATTAGAAAAATTGATAATAGCTACTTTTGGGAAGAAGGTCAAGTGCAGGGGAGAATGAGCCTTTTAGTTTCATTCCAAGTATTACCATGTGCTTTGAATTTTTGATCATGTAGGCATATTTGGATTTTAAATAGACATATATAAATATATAGAGACATACACACACATATATATGCACATGCATATACATATGTGTGTGTGTTAAGGATACCTGAAGGAATTGAAGGATGATCCATTTTTATTTTACTCTTTTATATATTAAAACCTCTAATGATGTGACGAGTACTGGGTGTTATATGCAACTGATGAATTATTTAACACTACATCGGAAACTAAGCACACACTATATGTTGGCTAATTGAATTTAAATTTAAAAAACACCTCTAATGAGTATTATTTTTGGCGGCTCAAGTACAAAGTGCTAATGGTAAATGGAGGTGATCTGCCCCTTGTCAAGTTACTGAGCCATCTCCATCACAGAAGTCAGGGGCAAGCTCAGCTCACTCAGCCTTTACCGAACGTTAAGAAATCCAAAGGTGGGCCTGTGTTTTCACACTACTGACATTTGGGAAAATCTAATGACCAGTTAGGAGTCCTTAAAGTGCTGGAATCATCACTTCATAAATCTATGGTCTGGCTTAGTGAAGATGAAGCTACAGGCGACTGCTCAGAATAAGGAGAAATGATAGGATATAGAGCCCTGTCCAGCAGGAGCATCATGCCTCCTACAACCAGAAACACAAAGGAGTTGCCCTCCTTTGGAACATAGCATGTTCTTTTTTTTTTTTTTTTTTTTTTTTTTGCCCTAGGGCAGAGGGAGGAGCAGAAGGAGAAGAAGGGAGAGAATCTTAAGCAGGCTCTATGCCCAGCCTGGGGCTCATCACGGGGCTTAAACTCACAATCCTGAGATCATGGCCTGAGCCGAAATCAAGTCGGATGCTCAACCAACTGAGCCATCCAGGCGCCTCCATAGATGTTCTTTTTGGCAAGATACTGAATTTTCATTTTTCCTTGGCATCACCAATGTATTCAGCATTGACCCCCTTACCTCCCACCAGTGGTCAGGAATGTGCCCATTTGGAATGTACGCTTGGGTAGAATGAAGCAGCATTTCCCCCTGGATCTCATCTATCGTATTCTCCTACCTTGGACTTAACTCTAATTTTGTGAGTTAAGGAGAAGACACCTCAGACATTTCAAAGGGTGCTTTCAGGTCTGGGTGGTACTTCCACATAGGCACCTGGACAAACTGAGATGTTTTCCTAGGAGGACAGCTGGACTTGTTGAGGAATTGTAACCGTGTTGCACAAAGAACTGCTGATGGGCCGAAATGTCACCACTCACTTCTCTGTGATCAGATCATTCACTTCTCTGCTAGTGAACTGGATTCCACAGTATTAACCTCAAAGGATTGTCATGAGGAGCAAATACCTTAATTCATGCAAACACTTAGAACTGGTAAGGGTTCAGCAATTGCTACTGGCTGGCTTTTGTACTTGGAGCTGAAGCTGCAAGAAAGACTCCCACATCTTTAGACTGCAGCGGCCACAGGCCCCTCCTAATCTATAGGAGCTCACCTTTTGGCTTTTAAAGTCATGGATATTATTATTTTGAAAAGCTGAGCTACTGATTATCCTGAGAGGCATGTGTAGCCAACTTGAGCCCCTGATGCTATAAATAAGAGAGTTGCTGCCTGTGCATTTCCCTGAGTGAATCTGTCTCCTTTGGGAATTCCTTTGCCTTGTGCTGATACATTATATATATATATATATTTAAAGATTTTATTTATTTATTCATCGAGATGCAGAGAGAGAGAGAGAGAGAGAGGCAGAGACACAGGCAGAGGGAGAAGCAGGCTCCATGCAGAGAGCCTGATGTGGGACTCGATCCAGGGTCTCCAGATCATGCCCTGGGCTGCAGGCGGCGCTAAACCGCTGCGCCACCGGGGCTGCCCTATATATATATTTATGATACATTATTTAAATTGTCTTGTAACCATACCCTGCCCTGGGCTTCATGATACGAGTCTTTTTTTTTTTTTTTTTTTTTGAGAAGGATGCTCTGTGTATGGTTAGCTCCGTGATACAGAGAAAAATATGTCATCCCCACCAAGGCAAAGGATATCCACTCCCCCTTTGCAGTACCCCAGTCCGAATAAAAATGCCTTCTGTTTTGTCTTATTGTACAACTGCTCCAACATTCGCCGTTCACTATAGCTGCCTGTATTCAGCTATATGCAAAGCAGTGTCCGTATGTCATTGATGTCAAGGTCATCAGACTTTGCCAGGTGTCTTCCTTCTAAGTCTCGTATTGATCCATTAGCTGTGTATTAAGCAAATGAATTCAGGGTGAGTGTTTAAATAGGATATTTCCCAAACTAATCTAAAGCAATAAATCAATGTTTTGTGTTTTTTTTTAAGATTTTATTTATTTATTCAAGACACACACACACACACACAGAAGCAGAGGTAGAGGGAAAAGCAGGCTCCCTGCAAGGAGCCCGATGTGAGACTTGATCCCGGGGCCCCAGGATCATTACCCTGCCCCCCCTCCACTGAAGGTGGCACCAAACCACTGGGCCATCAGGGCTGCCCTTGTGTTTTTTTTTTTTTTTAACTTGTTACTTAGATGCTGCTGAGTATCTTGACTGTGCCTTTGAAAAGGAACTATTCAAGTGCTGATTTAGGGAAGCAGGGAAAAGTAGGAATGGATGAGAGAGATGTAGTAGTAGCTTTGTAAAATGCCACATCCAGATATAACAGATTTTCATTTATTACTTATGTCATTTCCCCTAGACGTTGCATACTCTTTTCTTTCATCCCGAGACATTCTGTTCAGGGCTTCTGGGGGCCTGGTTTTTTAGAAGAAGCAAGTGAGGTAGAAAATTAGAAGACTTGTGGGACATCTGGGTGGCTCAGTCAATTAAGCATCCACCTCTCGATCTCAGTTCACGTCATGATCTCAGAGTCATGAGTTCAAGCCCCCATCCCCTGTCCTGTTGGATTCCATGCTGGGCATGGAGCCTACAAAAAAGAAAGAAGAAAGAGAGAAAGAGAAGGAAGGAAGGAAGGAAGGAAGGAAGGAAGGAAGGAAGGAAGGAAGGAAGGAAGGAAGGAGAAAAGAAAGAAAAGAAAAGAAAGAAAAGAAAAAAAAATACAAATGTGTACTCATAGTGACGCCAAGAGGGACATTGATCTAACTCTTGATTTTCCATTTTTTTGCACTATGAAAGTAAAGCCACCTATGATAAGTTAATAATTCCCAAACTGCAACAGCCATTTTTCTTCTCCTTAGGCTTCTTAAGTTTCTGACTCCAAGAGAAAGTTTTTCTTTATGAGCAGAGTTTGAGCCTATTTTAAGATTAACTCTTATGATCTCTAAACCCACCATCCCTAGCTTCCCTTTCCTTCCCAAGGAAGGGCCAGGGCTTTTAGAAGACACTAGAGAGAAAGAACCTGTGGAATCCTCTAGAGAGTCCCTAGGAATCCAGCCTTGGCCTAGTCATCTGCTATAGGCAGAGATTTGAAACAAGCTGGGGGATCTATTTTGACCAGGGAGCCCTTGACTCAGTCTCCCATCTTGTCACGTGGCCTTGTCATGTGCTAAGCTGGGCATTTGGACAGAAAGCAACATGCGCATGAGTCAAACTCCAGGATTGTCCTGTGTGGAGACTCCTTGTGCCTGCCCACTGTGTACCATTCTCATGAACCTAAAAAGAATGTCACTGTTTTGTCTTTTTGCCTTTATCATTGGTCATGACAGCTAAAGGTGACCCACGGAGCTTATTTTCCAACTTGAAAGGTGATTCGTGTATATTGAGGAATGTACTTTTTCCCCCATGCAAAATGCTGAAATGTATTTAGTCTCTTATTCATTTGTTCTTACATGTGTCATTTACTCCCAGTCTCTAATATGTTTCTTTATTTCCTGTGTGTTGCAGGCAGCATAGTGTACCTGGGGATGATGGCAGGGGCTTTCTTCTGGGGAGGACTGGCGGACAAAATAGGAAGAAAGCAGTCTCTTCTGATTTGCATGTCTATCAACGGATTCTTCGCCTTCCTCTCTTCATTTGTCCAAGGTTATGGGTTCTTTCTCTTCTGTCGTTTACTTTCTGGATTCGGGTAAGATTTTTTTCCTTCATATTTCACAGTAATGTGTTTATTCTTCATGACTGTCCATGTTCTCCACTCTAGAGGACCTCACTACTGAGAAATTACCTCTTAACACACTTCTTCCCCTACCTTCATGTTGGCCTTAGAAACTGCAATGCTGGCTCTTAGAGATATAATTATCCAGAAGATGGAACACACGTCTGTATTCTTGGGGCTGATTCTTGCAGTATTATACTTCTAGGAAATGGGTTTTATTTTAAGTGGAATCTTGTTTCTATGGCAGAAGGCATTCATAAATGTATTTTTCTTCTGAAAATTTAATTTAAGCAAGAAATAGCCCTAGTCCTACCTATTATGGGCTAGTAAAGGTTCAAACTATCCAAGCTTGCTCTTAAATCCAGGATGAGTGTGTCTCAAGAAATGTTATTTTATTGATCTATGTTAACAACATATTTAACTTGGTAGGAAACGTACTTCTTGAGATGTAATATGTTCTTTTTTGTAAGTTCCTGATTTTTGTTGAATTAACAGAAGTTGTGCCATTGGCCATGTAAATGGAATAGTACCATACTCCCCTCCCCCTTATCTACAGGGGATGTATTCCAAAACCCCCAGTTGATGCCTGAAACTGTAGATAGTACTGAGCCCTATATAAACTATGCTTTTTCCTATGCATACATACCTATGAAAAAGTTTGATTTATAAATTAGGCACAGTAAGATATCAACAATAACTAATAATAAAATAGGACAATTATAAAAATATACTGTAATGAAAGTTATGTGAGTACGGTCTCTCACAAAACATCCTACTGTACTGTACTCACTCCTTGTGATGATGGGTGATGATAAAATGCTTATGTGATGAGATGACATGAGATGAATGACATAGGCATAGTGACGTAGTGTTAGGTTATTACTGACCTTCTGATATTGACTTAGAAGGAGGATCATCTGCTTCTGGACCACAACTGACAGCAGAGAATTGAAACCACAGGTAGCTGAAACTCGGGAAAGCAGAACTGCAGAAAACAGAGGACTGCTGTATATAGCCAATGCTATAGTCATTGTCTGCAAAGAGCTTGAAGCACCTGTTACTATACTAAATGAATCCATCACTGAGGAAAATCCAATAGCTTAATTAGGAAAGTTCAAGATACTCTGCTTTGATAAGGAAAAAATTAGTAAAAATATAAAATTTGTGTTTGAGAACTTTCTTTTCATTAGAAATGTTCTTTCTGAGGTATCATGAGATGAATCTATAGGAATAATATAACATAAAAGTAAATAAATAAAGAAAGGAAAGGAAACAATCCTGGGTTATGAATTTGAGAAGCATATCAGGTGTGATTGCTGAAAGTGGTATTCACATAGCAAAACACAGTTTTGCCAGAAGAAAAGGTCAGAGAACTACAACATGCCTTCCTTAATTATATGTGGCAGTACTTTTTAAAAAATTTTTATTTATTTATGATAGTCAGAGAGAGAGAGAGAGGCAGAGGCATAGGCAGAGGGAGAAGCAGGCTCCATGCACTGGGAGCCCGACGTGGGATCCGATCCCGGGTCTCCAGGATCGCGTCCTGGGCCAAAGGCAGGCGCTAAACCGCTGCACCACCCAGGGATCCCTGTGGTAGTACTTTAAAATCAGAACTAAGGTTAAAGGGAATCTAAGACATCGTGGAGAAAGACTGTATAGTCTGATTACTTTAAGGGTACAAAGATTCCCGCATGCAAACTAATGGATCACTTTTATAATTCATTCAAAACATTTTTTGAGGGATGCCTGGGTGGCTCAGCTGTTGAGCGTCTGCCTTCGGCCCAGGGCCTGATCCCAGGATCTGGGATCGAGTCCTGCATCAGGCTCCCTGTGTGGAGCCTTCTTCTCCCTCTGCCTGTGTCTCTGCCTCTCTCTCTGTGTGTCTCTCATGAATAAATAAATAAAATCTTTAAAATATATATATATTTTGAAAACTTTATTTCATTTTATGCTACAAGATGTATGTGCATACTGAGATTGGTGGACTATCCACAGATTTTTTCTGATGTGCTTTCTCATCTTTTTATTATAGCCCTTCATATGGAATTCATATTCCACAAACAGTGGGCACTTGGCAAATATGTGACTGAGTCGCAGAAATCAGGAGCTTTTCTTAGAGTGGAGATATTCTAGTAGACCATTCCAATAAACCAGGAAGGTCAGAAACTTTGGGAAAATGTAAAAATACTTTTTACCTGGGGAAAAAAATGATCAAAATCAATCATTTGCTTCGTAATGAATGATGGAGAAAGGAAGCTTTCCCTTGGTGCTCAAAGGGCTGCGCGAGATTGGCAAAATACACTGGAGGTAATTTGGATCATGGATTCAAGTGGCTGCAGCAGACCTAATGCTGGGCAAATTGGGGTACCGGAGGAAGAACGTGTGTTGTTTGGGCCTCTTTGTTAAAGGACCTTCTCAGGGTCCACAGGATAAGACATTCTTGCCACCAGGAAAGGCCAAGGCTTCCTTTTGCTTTCTCTTACCTACGTAATACCACTAGCCTGTCAGGAAAAGGCTAACGGCCTGAGTTCTGAGCTTTCCTGTCCTTCCATTTACAATCTTATCAAGGAAATTTCAGTGATATCCACAGATTCAAAAGTACCTGACTGTGGTCAAATTCTTATGGCAGTTTTAATCGCCAGTTCTGGATTGTGATGTGGTCAACCCAATTGACTACAGAGAAAAGGGCCATTATGGTGGTTGCAGGATGCTCCGAACTAATGGACTGTCTGGAAGTTAATTCAAGGGCAGGACAGAAGTGGGGACTGCCTGGGCCTATTCATGATATCATCCTCCTCCCTGTTGCCGACAAATCATTCTTTAGCCTATACCTCAGTGATGCTGACTTCTAAATAACAGAATTTACCTGGCAAAGCACAGGCTGTTGTATTGCTAACTCAGCTAGGCTCCATAAATCGTGATAGCAGAGGTTAATGCGCTGTGCCTTTGCCAAGTTGGCACAGGATTGAGAGTCCAGAAATCCCAGTCCACCTTACCCTTGCCCTTTACTGGGGACCCTGGGAGAGTCATTCAGGCTTTCCAGGCTGATTCTTCTTTTGTTTTTTGTTTTGTTTTTATTTTTATTTATTTTTGTTTTATTTTATTTTAGCACAATATACTCTAGTTCTATCCATGTCATTTCAAATGGCAATATTTCCTTTTTCATGGCTGGGTAATACTCCATTGTATGTATATACCACATCTTCCTTATCCATTCATAAATAGATGGATATTTGGGCTATTTCCATAATTTGGCTGTTGTTGATGCTATAAACATTGGGGTGCATGTGTCCCTTTGAATCACTATTTTTGTATCCTTTGGGTAAATACCCAGTAGTGCAATTGCTGGGTCATAGGATAGCTCTATTTCTAACTTTTTGAGGAAGCTCCATACTATTTTCCAGAGTAGCTGCGCCAGTTTGCATTCCCATCAACAGTGTAAGACGGTTCCCCTTTCTCTGCACCCTCACCAACATCTGTTGTTTGATTTTAGCCATTCTGACTGGTGTAAGGTGGTATTTCATTGTGGTTTGGACTTGTATTTCCCTGATGATGGGTGATGTTGAGGATTTTTTCATGTGTCTGTTAGCCTGTTTCTTCTTTTGTGAGAAGAAATGAAGATTCCCTTGGCTTGGGGTGGGGCTGAATGGGATCCCTGGCGGCAAAACAACCAGATTTTTGTGGGATCCAGCTCCCGAGGGGGCCTGAGAAATGAAGTTATTAAGGAAAACAAAGTTATCTTTCTTTCTCCTCAGCTGAATTTGCAGGCCATGTCACCTGTACATAACATGTGAGCCACTACCTCCGTGATAGAGGGCTTTTCTCGAGTTCCATTTGGACACCCTGTCTCTGAATCTCTGCGTCATCTCAGTGAAGACTCCGCTTTCTCCAGAGATCTTGTTTTTTTCTGCTTTAGTTAGGAGCTCCATCTGATCGGGTTTTAAATTAAGTAAAACTAAATGACCAAGGAAATAAGGCTTCAGAGTGTTGGGGTTTTTCTGTCGCGGGCCTCTGGTGCTCAGAGCCATCAATGCTCCATGTGTTTCTTAGGAGTGTTGCTCTTGCTGTCTTTTCTGCTTCCGAGGTTCTTCTCTCAGAGACTTTGGAGTTTAGGGTCTCAGAGAGGCCCATCCTGAGACCTGCCCTCCCTGCAAATAGTTGCCTTTCATGTGTTTATTCCTTTCCTTCTCCAGATAGCAAATTCCAAGAGGCTGGGGTTTGTCAGCTCAAAGCAAGGCAGGTTTGGTACCGCAAAGAACACAAGTCCTGCCAGTGGTGGAGTTTGGCATTGGCCAGTTGATCGTGGTGTTGCCACAAGTGAAATAGGTAGTTTGCTAAAGTCTTATTGATCTGTAGAAGCAGAAAATTCTAGGTCAAGTGAATGAAAGTTTAACTTGAATCATAAAAAGTCATGAGGCCCATGAAAGAGTCACGGCACATCAGTGAATTCCCAGACCTGAGCTGGTTTGCAGACCCAGAACACTTCAAATGAAGGGGAGACTGGATCACTTGAAGAAAGACCCCAGTACACTACTGAGACTATATACCATTAATATTCCACTCAACCTTCCCCCAAGGGATTTATATCCTTTTACTAGGGTAGCAATGCTGAGGGGAAAGGAGTCAAACAGACTCTGGGGGGCTTACCAGGCACTGGCTCTGAACTGACACCAATTCCAGGAGACCCAAGATGTTACTGAGGTCCACCTGTGTAGGAGTTCATGGAGATTGGGTGATTATAGAGTTGTAGCTCACATCTATCTCAAAGTGGGTCCAATGGGCCCCTGAATCCATCCTGTGATTATTTCCCAGTTCCAGAATGCATAATTGGAGTAGATATGGTTACTGATAGACTCTTCATGTTCTACCAGTTTCACACGCTAGGAATTTTAGAGGAGGAAGAGAATTTCTGGGTCACAGGCAGAGCCTTCATTTTGCAGATTAAGGTTCAGTGATGGATCCAGGAAGACACAGCTAGGACGTAAGTCAAAACCAAGTCCTTTGAGCTAGCAACTCTCCATGCAAGTAAATTGCATTCTGAATCCAGGGTCAAGATGCCTTTGTGTCAGTTTTACTGCAAATGCCACAGGTTTCCAGCTGTTCTGTCTTGTTTCATTGCTGAAGCGTCCTTAGCAGCGCTGTGCCATATTCCTGTTTTCTGCATATAAGGGAGACTGTGAAGGAGGGCTTCATTTAGCCTGAGGTCTACCTGGGTTTATGGTTCCATTGCCTCTAAATGTGCTTTCCTCTTAATTTCCCACACCAAGCTATGAGTATATTTTGCTAGAAACATAAATATATCCAGCTGCCGTATTCTGTGGGACTTTAAATATTTATTCGGTAAATATTTTCTAAAGAATGATTTTCCAGCTGGAGACGACTGTGAGTGAGGAATAGGGCATTACCAAGTATTCATCTGTTTCTCACTTTCCTAAGTGAATCTCACACCAGAGAACAAACACTTCCCTCTCCTCTTGTGTTATAGAAAATTAGAAAGATGGGAAATGGAGTTGACACCACTGATTCATTTTCATTTGCCCCAGAATTAAATTGTTTCCAGTTACTGTTAATTATGGGAATGATAATGCTTCAGATGCTGGGCAATGTCAGAGATGGGAACTTCTCACCGAGGGCCTGGCACTGCTAAGCATAAAGGTCGGGGAAAAAAAAATATAACAGCAACAGAAATTAAAATGAAATTTCTATGTATCTAGGATATCATCGTGAACAAATTGTCATTTCTCCCTCTGCAGATGGAGTCTCACAAATGCATGCTTCATGGGTATTTGCCATATCCCTCTATTAACTGCATTATACCCAGAATGCCTAGGCTTTGCAGAAATGATCCCCGCTAACTGGAATTCTTCAGTGTTTTATATTTAGCATGCTTAGTCCCACAACATTTTTTATAAATAAGTATGCAAAAATATTATGTCTTTCTTTTTCCTAAGTAGGATCCATGCCCACTGTGGAACCTAATGTGGGGCTTGAACTCATGACTGTGAAATCAAGACCTGAGCTGAGATCAAAAGTCAGATGCTTGACTGACTGAGCCACCCAGGTGCCCCATTATGCTTTTTATGATAGAGGCACAGATTGATTAAGTGGTTTCCAAATGTTCAATTGACCCTCTGGTCTTCTGAGTTTTAGTCTAACTCTGAACTATAAGGTTCTCCCTTCAAAGTAATCTTTCTTGGGCAACTGGTGGCTCAGCAGTTGAGCATCTGCCTTTGGCTCGGGGTGTAATCCCAGGGTCCTGGGATTGAGTCTTACATCGGACTCCCTGCATGGAGCCTGCTTCTCTCTCTGCCTATGTGTCTGCATCTCTCTTTGCACCTCTTATGAATAAATAAATTAAAAATCTTAAAAAAAAAAACCAAAAACCCCAACAAAGTAGTCTTTCTCTTAGGATATGTTTTACTTCCTTATCATATTTGAAAAATGTAGAATCATTTCAAAATCTTCAAAACTTTAAAAATATGTTTTATCCAACACCTATATATGCTTGTCCTGAGAGATGCTAAGCACCTGATGATACTGACTCCTCTAAACCTCATGATGACCCTTTAAAGATAAAGCTATTCTTTATTCTACCTATTTAATAGATGAGGAAACTGAGGCACAGAGAGGTTAGATAACTGTTCAAGGTCACATAATAAGTTGTGTAGTCATACACAGACAGCCTGGTGCCAGAACCCATGCTCAGACCACCAGGCTGTGCTGTCTCAGATCCAATGAGAAGTATCTCTGATTTCACAGAGATTGATTTCAATGCCCAATACATGATAAGCACTAAAGGAACATTTTGAACAGATCAATTCAGGAAGCTTCTGACCCAGAGAATCAGGATGGAGAGGTCCTCAGTATGAAAGATGAGGCAACAGACTACATTATTTTTAATCCAGAAATAATCACAAACTCAAATTGTAAACAGTAGGTCATTGTTTCCTTAGGCCTGTATTGTCCAATAGGCAGCATGCAGCTACCAAGCACTTGAAATGTAGCCAGATTGACATGTCCTATAAGTGCAAAATACCTAACACTGGTTTCAAAGATTTAGCACATACAAAAGAGTGCAAAATACCTCATTGATAATTTGTATATTGATTACATGTTAACATGACAATATTTTAATATATTGAGTTCAATGAATATGTATTAAAACTAACATCACTTAGGTTTTTTTGCTGTGTCTTAGTATCTTTTCTAGAAAATTTAAAGTTATATATGTGGCTCACAGGGTACTTCTATTAGAAAGCACTATCCTAGACAATGCCTTTTATGAGATTTTTCCAACAGAAAGGTTGACCTTTGGGGCACCCTTTATTTCCCAGTATGCCCTTTGCCAAAGGTGCTGTTGATCCCCAGAGAGAAGTTACAAAGCAAAAGATCTTACAATGTATAATTGTGGAAAAATTAGCCATATGCACCCTTTAGAAAAGACTCTGTGAGCTCCTTACGGGCAAGAACTTCTGTTCTTCATGCCTGGACTTCCAGCAACTATGATGTGCCTCGCCCAGAGTTTGGCTGGAGAGGACGGGGATGGGAGCTAATAGATGACTAGGTAAATGGTGGGTTGGTGAAAGGGTGAGTGGGGGAATGGATGAGTACATACATACAGCACAAGGCTGGAGAAGTCTACGGGTTTTTGTCATCTTTTCTTGCAAACCATCTTAATCATCTCCATCTTTACTCATGACACCATTTAGATGCTGTGGGAATGCATTTTTCCAGCTCTCCCAAGAGCTCAATTAATTTTTTTTCAAGACAGCATTAGAATCCTGATCTGTGACTATGCTTTTTTCCTGTGGCATACTGTGCTGCTGTGGATACTATAGGTTTGGGGGCTTAGGGCACCAATCTGATTGCAAACAAGGGCTAGGGAAGTTGTATTGAAGCTCTTTTCTTAGAAACACAACTTTTACCCAAAGGTATATTTACATCTCAGTATTTTTTAAATAGTCAAGTTTCTACCAATTATTCTATCCATTGTTTATACAATATTGGAAAATAACAACTACCCATATCAAAGAATATGATTTTTTAATCTGTGGCTTCAGACAGTGGGAAACTAAAGCTACCCAAACAACACATCCTTTTAGCACTATCACTGGGTATAGGAGATTTGCATTCTTGATTTGATGATTGGTTCAGTTACCAGTAAGTGTTCTTCTGTTTCTGCCTTGAGTGCTCATCATGAACAAGTACCTTCTAATCAATACAGCAATCTCATTTTCTGTGCCAACCCAGCCCATTCAGAGACCATTAGATCTGTGGCCTTTTCTCTAAGCCTCTGTGATCGTGTTTGCTTCTCTGAAAAGGAAGTCACTGAAAAGTTCTTCTTTGGGACTGCTACTTAATTGTTTATTTCTAGGTCCAATTTAAAATGTAATGAATTGGTTCTGAATTGCTATGCAATTTGCCCAGCAGTTCATTGTCCTTGATTTTCTTTTTTGTTGATTCTGAGTGAGGACTAAAAGGATATGTTCATGCAACTTTTTTGTAATTGTGATTCCCAGTATAGACTACACCATTCAGTGTTCTTTTTATAAATCCATAATACCCATCTTAATAAAAGCTGTCAGAGTCAGCTCTGGGTAGACTTGGCCCTCTGCCTATTATCAGTATAGAACACGTGACTTTAAAACGCACATTCAACTTCCTCCTTAATTCTGTCCTCGCATAATGCCCCACTTCCCCATGGAAATGGGAGATGGAAGATTGATGTGAAAGACTGTTTGACAATCACATGGTGAAATAAGTTCAAATGAAAGTATTCTTTGTTACATGCTTACCGGGGAATTGTGGCAGAACAGAAATACTCAGGAGATTCCTCCTCAGGACAAGAAGTCATTAGACATTCCATAATTTCTTCTCTAAACTGTCATATTTCAAGCCATTTCAAGTACAATAATTCTTTCTGTCCACAGCCTCCCTCTTTCATTGCAGAACCCTGAACCCTTTCCTATCTTTGCCTCAATAGCCAGCATAAGTCAGTACAGTGAGGTACAGGGACAAACATAATCCACCAGAGCCACCACCTGAACTGGAGTAATGAGTAATATGAGAGGTGCCTGTGAAGTTTGTGCAGATGGTAATATTTGGCCTTCTCTTTCATCCTGCTATGCTAAACAGACCTAAACTTATGTGTCTCATGTTCCCAACAGAGAAAAATTTGTGTCTGTATAGCTGACACACCCTTTGCCTTGCACAATATCCCACTTGTGAATTTGCTTTAGATTACTGAGGCGGATAAATACGTTTCATGCTATTCAGCAGACAACTCATATTGAGTCATATGTAGACCTCTTGAGGTGGCCTGGTGTGTGTGTGCACGTGCACATGTGGGTGCACATACATGTAGAATGGGGCTGGAGAGTGGTCACAACTTATTCTACAGTGTGTTTTAATACATTTTTTAGTCTCTTTATATTTCTATAATTAAATTGTAAAAATGTCACATTAATATTACTGAAGAATGACTTCAACTTTGAGATTTCAGATATCTATGTTCTATTTCAGTCGTATCAATCCAGTCATTTTGAATCGGGCTGATCTTCTATCTATATAGTGTGGATTTTCAGTTATTATTCCCTCTTTGCCTCCTGTTACCAAATAAAACTAAGATTTGACCCTTTTTGACAGTTACTGAAATAGACAATATCTAATCCTGAGAAAAATTCTTTACAAATCACTCTGATCTGATTGCCTCATTTATGTAAATATTCCATCAAAAGTGAACTTGAGAAAATTTCAACAGTAGCTAACCGATCATTATAAAATGGACAATAAAAAGGTGTCCATGTTAACTGGATTCAGAGATGTATTACCTAACAGGTAATATAAAAGATAACCATTTCATGCCTTATGTTATGGATTTTTAGTATAAAACAAGTTATATTTTCCATATTAAGTCTCCATTATTAAGTTTCTCAACTTCAGCACTATTAATATTTTGGGATGGATATTCTTTGTTGTGAGGAGCTGTCTTGTGTATTTTAGGATTTTTAGCAGCATCCCCGGCCTCCACTTACTATATGCTAGTAGCACTTCCTGAGTTGTGACAGCTAAAAATGTACCCAGGCATTGCCAAATGTCTGTTGGGAGAGGAGAACACAACTGTGTTTAAGAGCCACTGATACGTGGGACTTTGAGAACTGCCATTCAAATATTTGTTATCATATCACTTCATGTATTCTCAGAAATTTTACCTTAATACAATAAAAGAAATAAGGAAACATGTCCCTTGCACAAAATAATGAACTATTGATGTAAAATAATAGTGACAAATTTTCTTTTTTTTTTTTACTTATAAAAATTGGGGGACAGTGTTTTCTTATCTTCGATACTTACAGGAACTAAATCATATTATAAGACATGAAAACTTACCTAAATTGTTATTGTTGTTGATAATTATAACATTTTGCAGCACTTTTCTGAAAGGTACCAAGATATTTTAGAAGTTCTTAGAGTGCCCAAAAGGATTGCATAGTTTCTTATGATCAAGGATTTCTCTCTCTCTCTTTTTTTTTTTTGTATATTTTTTATTGGAGTTTAATTTGCCAACATATGGTATAACCCCCAGTGCTCATCCTGTCAATTCCCCCCACCTTGGTGCCCGTCACCCAGTCAGCCCATCCTCCCCCACCCACCTCCCCTTCCACTACCGCTGTTCGTTTCCCAGTTAGGAGTCTCTCATGTTCTGTCTCCCTCTCTATTTCCCACTCATTTCCCTCCTTTCCCCTTTAATCCCTTTCACTATTTCTTATATTCCCTGAATGAATGAGACCATATCATGTTTGTCCTTCTCTGACTGACTTACTTCAGCATAATACCCTCCAGTTCTATCCACGTTGAAGCAAATGGTGGGTATTTGTCATTTCTAATGGGATTTCAATGAATTCTTTTCACCTGGGCACCTGGTCAAGAGGTGACCATGGGAACTCAGACATAAAGTAATTTCAAGAACTCTTTGGGGGCTCTTTTGCTATCAGAACTTCCATTCCAGTACCCACGACTTCTCTTATTACACTGATGCAGAACATAAGATGTATATTTTCATTTGCAGGAGACATTTAGGTCATTGGAACAAATTACCACAGGGGTACCTGAGTGGATCAGTCGATTAAGCCTTTGGCTCAGGTCATGATCTCAGGGTCCTGGGATGGAGCCCGCAGTCAGGGTCCCTGCTCTATGGGCAATCTGTTTCTCCCTCTGCCCCTCTTCCCACTCAGGTGCTCTCTCTGTTTCTCAAATAAATAAATAAAATCTTTAAATTTAAAAAAAAAAAGACCAACTTATTCCAGTACATTTGGAGTGGCACCTCCATCAGCAGAGAAATACAGCTCTTTTGAGGAACACTTAGTGGATGTCCAGTGGGCCAGGTAATGGGAATTCAGAGATAAATGGGATATAGTTCTCATGTTCAAGAAGCCTTCAGTCTAGTGTAAACAATGTTTAAGACCTCTGCTAGAGGATGAAACAAGTAATAGTCAATGTTATGGCATCTGTAATTTTTTTTTCGATTTAAAGTTCATCACAGTAACACAAGGAGTAATGTTTTCCCTAAAATGGATCATCAGCCCACAATAAGACATATGAATGCTTGCATTGTTTTGTAGGTCTCTGTTTCTGAACAGCTTTGAAAGGATTTGAATAGACTCCCCCACTCATTCTTCACTGATATTGGAGTTCTTTGCAGTTTGCTTTGCAAACAGATATTGTGAGACATCCATGCAAAAATAACCACCTTGTAAAAGAGGCATTGAATCAGAACCAGCTGGATTGCTTATATGCCCCTAAAAGTTGGTATTCTCTTATGCAACAATAATTTGTTTAAAGGCCAAGTCTATAGTCTTCCACCTGCCATTTTAGCCTCCCCAGAGTACATTTATCTCAGTTCCTAGTTGCCTGGCATATCTTTCATACTATTGTGCCTTCATGAAATGTATTATGGCTCTTACATAAGGAATGTCCAGAATCCTGACGAAACATTAATTAGGATGTGAAAAGTCATTAAAAACAGGGACTTTTTTTTCTGCATTTAGAAGTGAAGGCCTTGATTAGGGATCTGGGACTTTATGGTTCCGAGAAACAGATTCTTCACATCAAATGAAAAAAACAGTAACACAACTGATGTATGGCACGGCCATTTTATTTCCTATTAGAATTATGTGTTGTGATAAAACCACTTTAAATTTCTTCAGAACTTTGTTGAATTTTAAAATTCAGGTAGCTGTCCATGGTTTCTGGTCCTTGAGAAGCCAAGTGAAGAACTCTGTGAGTCTGATATGGTGTGCTATGGAGCCAGTTCTGACTGCCCATCACATGCATTTGTTTCTTGTGTGGGGCTTCTGCTTGATGAACTTGGACTGGTTGGCTGCCCCTAGTGTGATGGCACCAAATCAACATGTGCTGCATCTGAAATCACGTGGAGTCTAGGAATTTTAGGTAGAATTGCTACGTTCGTGGCACAGGGAAACAGATAATAGATGCTTCAAACCACTATTTTTTCAAGACTTTGAAAAGCAGTTTTTTTAAGCAGTTCCCCCAAGAAACACATTGCAATCCAATATACATTTACATACATATTTATTTATTTGTATATAAATGTATATATAGACACACATATCTACATATATGGATATGCATATGAACTCCTTACATTATAAATGTTAGTAAAGAAGACAAAAGTTTTATGAAATCATATTTATCCTTATGACTTGAGTTGTACTTATTTCCACCTCTATTTAATTTTTAAAATTCTGTTTATAGCTACTAGATGAATTTCATAGCCTGCAGATTAAAAAGCAATGGCCTAAAAAAAATAAAAATAAAAAAAGCAGTGGCCTCGGTGATCTGCACATATCTAGCAGTAAATAACATTGTATCACTTTAAGCAGGGGCAAATGCATGAGGTGGTGCTATATTTTGACCTATCATTTGATGCAAAATGACATTATGAATCCTGCAATTCGACTGGTACATCAAGTTTGCTACAGAAAAGGCCTTTCTCTAAATTTCATTTGCTAAGGTCACTGCCAATACTTCTTTATCATATTAAAGCCTCTGCGAAGCCAGTTATTGCTAACTGGATAAATACGTATTTTACTTCTTGATATGAAATGTCAGTAGCAATTTACCTTACAGAAATCTGAACATAAAGGAATTGGCACATATTTTTAAAACTGTATTGCAAAGTGTTTTCTCTGCAACTAGTTTATGTATATTGTACATTTTTCCAAAAAACATTTAAGAATTCATATACTGTTTGGAATGATAGTAAGTAATGTTTTCTCATACTATCCTACTTTTCGAGACAGTGGTTTTTAAGACTTGGGGATCAAGACCTATTTGAAATTTGGATGAGATCTATGGCCCAGCTCCCTAGAATGAACAAAATATTTATTCCATAGACCCTCACTGGAGAACCCTTAACCTGAATGAAAGTCACTGTTCATGTCATTTCTCCAGAACTCAGTCAACATCTCTTATAATTACCCTACTGGAAGGAGGCATCGTACTCCATTCTATCTGTATCAAAACCAGCAGCGCCTTATTTGATTCTACCAGTGTGCATACACATGTACTCATGAACCGATGAGATCTACTGGGTTGAGACCAGAACAGTTTAGGAAGCAACTCCGTTGGGCCTGTGTCCATCAACACAGCAGCCAGATTGGGCTGTAGGAACAGCTGCTGCAGGGTAGCAGAGAGGAAGCATAGCTGCGGACAGCCTCTCACAAGTGTTTAAAGCTCTTACCAAAGTCACCATGTCATGAGTAGGGCATACCATGGTATCTCTTCTTAAAAATGTGTAAAGTAAAATATTTACTAGATTGTGCCCAATGCTGTAATTTTTGCAAATACATAGAACATTCAACACTGAGCAGAAAACCCAACAGATTCTAAAGCAAGGTAAAACACTATAAACCACACGACTAGGGCACTACTGCCACCTTTTGGTAACATCACTTAATTGCAGGTTCTGGAGAGAAACTTGTATTAAACAGAGATTATAATATTAAAGTTATGAAATGATAGCGAATATACATCCCTTGATCTGCTGAGATAGAGGGCATGTGTTGTTAGAGCTTGCTTTTGTTCTGTCCTGTGCATCTCACATAGCTGTCCTGGCTTTGATTTCATGGGTTCTCTGTACCTCTTGGCAGGATCGGGGGAGCCATTCCCACTGTGTTCCCCTACTTTGCTGAAGTGCTGGCCCGAGAGAAGCGTGGTGAGCATCTGAGCTGGCTCTGCATGTTCTGGATGATTGGTGGCATCTACGCCTCTGCCATGGCCTGGGCCATCATCCCACATTACGGTAAGAGCCTGGCTTCACACGAGCCCGGCAGTCACCTTATTTTACTTCAGCCTCCATTCTATCCCCTTCCTGTTTGTAAATGCTGGTTTGAGAACAACACTGTCATAATCTAGTTTTTCCCTTTTGTCATATCTAGGTTTTCCCCCCTAGTACAGGAATCTGTATAAGGCAAGACTGTGCCAGTGGTCTTGTAGGAAATATTATTGCATTTTGCTGTTTTTAAAAAGTGATCACTTTCATTTGCTTTTTATGTGCTATCAACTCTGGGGTCCCCACCAAGATGGACGTGAAAGACACAGATCATAATCGGCATGTGAGGCAACATGACTTACTATTGTTTTGAGGACCATTATACACATCAGACACACACAAGAGCCTTGACTAGTCCCCTCTGGGTGCCGTCCAAAACTCGCCCCCACACCAGCCCCCCTCCTCTGGCGGCTCAGAATGGGATTAGAGCAGCAGGAAGCCTGTCTTGGCATGGGCCCTGTGTCTGCGGAACTGAGGAGGTGATTCTGCTGTCCTTGCTGCCAGGATCCCTCCTCGGTTTCTTCTATGACTTGTTGTTCCTGCCACCTCTGAACATTTAAAGGTCTCATGTTTCTGAGCAGGAAGTATTGTCCTGCTTAGAAGCCAGAAACTTCCAGTTGCTTTACCCACAAACAGTGAAATGCAGGGAGAGGTTCACAGAACCCAGACATCAAATTCGATATATAAGGGGAAGGGGAGAGAAGGTGGTGTGTGTGTGTGTGTGTGTGTGAGAGAGAGAGAGAGAGAGAGAGAGAGAGTGCAAACATGTTGAAGTTTACAAATTATGAATTCTGTGTAAATTAGAACCACATGTGGACTTCAAAAACTCACTCTTTGTTCAACCTAAAATCAAATTGAATGGTCGGGGTGAAAAATTAGATTTCAAAAATTCACTTTTGGATCACTTTTTTTTTTCTGCTTTTGGGTTAGAACAGCAAATTTACTATAAAGCCTAGTTTTGTTAGGAAACAACCTTCAGTGAATTTGACTCGTTGCTAAAATTAAAGACAAGACGTAGACTTTAGTATTTGAAGGCACTGTTACATGTTTTACCATACTGAGTTACAAAATTCTTGTTTGTCACACTCTCTTTTAATAAATCTAGAAAATGAGGTGCCTGGGTGGCTCAGTTGGTTAAGCATCTGACTCTGGGTTTCAGGTCAGGTCATGACTCAGAGTCCTGAGATCCAGCCTCTCCCACCCCTGACCCCCACCCTGTAGTTGGGCTCCCTGTTCAGCAAGGAGTCTGCTTCTTCCTCTCCCTCTACCCTTCCCCCCACTCGTGCACTCTCTCTCTCCCAAATAAATAAATCTATCTTTTAAAAAAAACGTAAAAGTTACTGCAAATCAAAATTGTATATAACAATAACAAGGAAGACATAAGGAATTGGTTACTTGGCCTAAAGGGCCAAGTTTCTTTGCCAAACACTTGAGTGGGACATGACAAGCTCAAGTGATGGGTTTTCCTTTTTTTAAGACTCTGGTCAGTTCAGGGCCGGAGATACCCTCACACAGGCAGTTACTCAGGCCCGCTGTAAGGCTGGTTTTGGGCCACCATCTGAGGAACTACAGGTGATTCTCCTGCTTTGTCTGGGCCCTAAGGACCTCAGCCACCCTCAGAACTTGCTCCTGCCCCCTGGGCTGGCTGTTTTGAATGGAAAGCTACTTAGCTTCTCAGGAACTCTGTAAGGAGACAAAAAGGAGAGATGCCGAGCCTGGGCAAAGTTCAGCTGTAGTCCGCGTTGCTCCTGGGACTGCCCTAGTCCAGATGCAACCTTTGTACACAGTAAAATCAGGAGCCCGTCCGGGCGGACGCGGTTGCAGTTGCTGCGGCCGCTGCAGGGCAGCCCGAGTTCCCCCAGGCCAGCCTCCTTGGCTCCTGGGGCTCGCCCTCTCCTTCCTGGTGCCCATCACATGTCAGAATTTCTCCTGCTGGTCTTCCTAAGCTCCTAAGTCGGATTGGCTTCTGCAGTCTGCACATTTCCACCAGGCTGGGTGTGATTGCTTTTGTTTTTGTTTTTGTTTTTCTTCACTAGGTATTTAGTTCCTCAGACTCCTGCTTCACACATCCCTACCCTCAAGCTGTGGCAGGCTCTGGATTTTGCCTCCGGACTTATCAACCGGTGGCTGACCCCCCCCCCCCCAAAAAAAAATGAGTGTAATTCCACCTCTAGTTCTCTCAAGCACACATAGGGTATCCTTTTTTACAGCAAAAAAGGCTGCCTCATCCATATGTCACTAGAAAGAGCTGAGGCTGTGAATCATAAACAGTACATAAAAAGTTACCAAAATACCAATAAGAGTATAACAGAATAAAGTGTGTCTGAGGCTGATATTAATTTATATGTTAAAGGAACCTTGAGGAATAATGACCTGGTTAAGAAATCAGTAAGGGAATATTAAAACCTTATGCCCATGCCTTATTGAAGGCTTTCCATGGCCAGAAATGTGGCAAAAGCAACAATTATTACAAACAAGCCTGTCTAGATATTAAAATCAATAAGGGGGGATTTTTAAATACCCTTGCCAAGTTCATTGTTATACTCTTGCAACTTGAAGAGTTTTAGTTATTTCAAAATAAAAGAAGTTAGTTTTAAAAATCCTCTCTTGAGGCTTCTAGGGGGTTATCATGTTTTGTATGTTCATGAGGGGGAGGGTGTTTTGAGGGTATTCATTTATAAAAATTCATTAAGCTGGATACTTAAAAATTGTGTATGTCGCTAAACAGAAGTTATACTTTTTAAATAAATAGTTTTTTTAAAAATCTTACCACTTCCCTTACCTCCTGAAAATACACATGCTTGGGGTCTGCCCCAGGTCAATCGAATCTGGTTATTTGGGTTGAGGACTCAGCATGGATTTTTTTTAAAGATTATTTATTTATTTACTTACTTACTTATTTACCTATTCATTCATTCATTCATTCATTCATTCGCAACACAGAGACACAGGCAGAGGGAGAAGCAGGCTCCATGCAGGGAGCCCAATGTGGGACTCGATCCCAGGACTCCAGGATCATGCCCTGAGTGGAAGGCAGACACTCAACCACTGAGCCACTCAGGCGACCTGCATGTTTTTAAAGCCATTTAAAGCTGGTTCTCTGCAGCAAGGTTTGAGACTCCAGTTTCCTACCTCTCCCAGGGGGGCGATCTGATCTGGGAAGCCCCTGGGACTTCATCGTGTATGTATAAGGAAGGCTGTAACTGGAAGCAAAGAGAAGAGTGAGCCTGGCTGCCATGGTTGACTTATTCAGTGGGGCTTTAGCTTTCCATATTGTTGGTTTCATCCTGGCTAAAGGACTTTCCTACTCATGTGGCTTAGAATCACTTAAAAAGTTATTTGACATCTTGCTATGTCTTCTTCTCAATGCCACATCTTTTTACTTTACTTAAGGTAGACGAGGGCTGTTAAGTCCATCCTCTTTCCGTGCAGTGAAAAGGTTTCTCTTTTCCTCTGAAATTCTGCATTGTATAAATGATGTCACAGCCCACTGACAACTGAGAGTCATGGGTCCTGGACCCCCATCCTGTTTCATTCAAGAGACCTCTGGGCAGGACAACCAGCACAGCCCGTGGAGTTTTCATCCAGCAGGGGAGGAATTGGGGAGCATTATGAAGCAACTCAGAGCCGGGTACTGACCCCTCTCACACCAGTAACAGGATTTGTGCTAGAGGGAAAGAATCCAAAACTGGCATCCACACTGCAAGCAAGTCAAATGGTAAGTGATGCAGAGAAGAGGGTGTTTGTGGCAATGCCTTTCTGCTTCTGTGGCACAGCAGTCAGTGCATGAAGCCTTGCGCCTAGTGCCGAGAGACTTGAATTCTGACTCCAGACAAGCTTCTTACACAAAGGAGATCATGAGGCATCACTAAGGGAGGGAAAGATCTGGAATGATTCTTACAGAATTAGGCAAAGCCAGGAAGGGAGTTTGGATGGCTGCCAGGACTCCTGAGTTAACCTGTGGGCTGTGGCCAGGGTTTGCTGATGGACGGGGATGGCCCAGCCTGCCCAGGCCTCGTTTCTGTGCTGGCCTCGGACCATGATGGCGCTTTACCTTCACAGACCATCACCAGCATCCGAAGGTGCCCAACATCACGCTACGTCGCCCTCTCTGACGAGGCCTTAGGAGGAGGCAGTTTGACTGTCCTCACCTTTCCTGCTGGCCACTGCTGCCACCTGCCCTGGGATCTGGGTGAGGGAGGAGACAGCGGGGAGGAGCGGCTTCCTTCAGCCTCCCTCCTCTCGAGCCCGGTGGCTGGCTGCCCGTAGCACTTCCCCTCAGGGCTGACAGCTGCCCTGGGGTCGCGGCGTCCACTCCCCTAAGCCCTCCAGTGCCATCCTGTCCTTCCAATTCGCACCGCCTCGTCCCAGCCCGTGGGACCCGCTCCCTGGCCTCCATCCCCCCCGCACACTGCCCGAGCGGGGGCACCCCAAAGCCCAGGCCCCCCCCGACCCCCTTCAACTTAAAAGCTCACATATTCCCGAAATTCCAACACCCAAGATGTCCTGCTCCCCTCTGTCCCGAGGTGTGCGACGCCGTACACAGGCCGGCCCAGGCCCAGCGGCTGGGGGTCCAAGAAGCAAGCAGAGCCGGTCCCTTCCAAAGCGCTGGGGCCAAGGAGGGGGGCAGTGAGTGCTGCTCTGCAGTCCCCGCCGCCCCAGTCTGGGTGGGAGCTTGGCCTAGTTTTCAGTCGCCTCCCACCCCATTTTCTGACCGGCATCATGGTGGGGCTTAAGTGTGACAGGCGTGTTGGAACACATGTCTGATTAGTGCTCAAAACATGGTAGCTCCACGTGCTGCAGGTTCCTCTGAGTCAGATACCCAGGCCCGTCAGCACAGCCCAGCGAGAGCTCAGAGCAACCGGGAAACAAGGAGAATGTCAGAAGGTAAACCTCATGAGAGGGTGAAGAGATCAGAGGAGTCAGAAGAAAGAAAAAACAGGAAAAATTTAAGATAATGAGAGAGATTCAAGGAAAAAAATAACACCGTAAAGCCTGGAACCCAATGAATCCACATCTTCCATTCATATATTTATTGGGTAAATTAAGAGTCGAAGGGCACATACTATACAAAGACCCACCTTAAGGGCTGCGGGGCCACTCTCACCAGGTAGGAAGAGCAAGAACCTGACTGCCCCAGCCTGCTGGCAGCACAACCCGCCAGCCCCGTGGGTCGCAGGGACAGCAGCAGAGCCATTTCTGTCCTGGCAGTAAGGTGTGGACATCAACACCAGCAGCGAGCAGAGTAGTTACTGGCGTGGGATTAGGTGTAAGACATGCCCTCGTTCCAAGCTGGCCCAGTTATGTGGGCTGTCTGGTTCTCAGTTTCCCTGTCTGTAAAACAGGCATGATACCTCATAGTCCTGCTGCACTGGAGGACTGTGCACAAAAGTGGTTACACAGTGCCTGATATACATGGCCATTAAGTGCAGTCTTTTCTTTCCACAGATGGGGCTGACACTGAGGTAAGGATAGGAAGAAGGAACTAGAATAATAAGACCTTACTCCCCTTTTCCTAACTATTTTCTCCCAGCTGTGTGCTTACCATTCAAAGGTTGTGGGGGTGAATAAGAAGGGGCAGGGTGCAGGAACAGAGCTTGCAAGGCATGCCAAGCATTCTGCGCCCACTCCAGGGTGTCAGGGGAGGGCTACAGTGACCGCTGGGTCCCACTTACCAGCCCAGCCAAGTGGCCTCAAACCCCGCCACCCACCTGTGTCATACTTCACCGAATGTCTCAGCACTGAAGACTTTGTGCTCAAGTATCTGAGTAAGACATTGCAAGGGGAATCAACTGGGGACATCAATGTACACCAGTATTATTTCTTAATTTGTCCATGTTAGGATCAATCTGACATTTGATTTCAACAAAATGACTCTTGGGCTCAGATTTCCTTCACTCTTCCCCAAGCATTAATAAGCTACATCAGCCCCCAAAATAATAATGACAAAGTCTTTCTTTATTTAAGGACTTAGGAAATGGATATGAGGCATGCTTCTAGTTTAAGTATGCAGCTATTTTTTTAGTGCATGTGTTTTATTGTTCATCAGTTTTGGAAGCCTCACGTTCTTAGGTGGAGCCACAAGCTCTCCCCCCCCCCCCCCCGCCCTCCTGCTGCTCCCTTCATGTTAAGTGCATCACCTGGGGAAACATGTTTGTCAGCTAGGGTGCATGTAGCTTCCCCACCTGCACCCACCTCATCCCCTGCCAGTTCTGCACAGATCTGGGAAGTGCTTTTCAGCATTCTCATTCTGATCTTCAAGGTGTGGAGGTATGCATGATGAACTCAGAGGAGCTACTTCTTCTCTTGTGCATGAAGCCAATTACCTTGGTGCTCAGGCCTTCCCACTTCCACTCCAGCTCCTCAGAAAGGGAGGGACATCAGTCACTTGTTGAGAGCTTTCTATGTCCAGACGTTGTGCCGGGCACATTGATCTTACACAGTCTAAAAATAGAGATATGACCTTTAAAAATATGGCAGTTTCCCTGCTCACATTTGTGCATGAAGAATGGCAAGTGTGTATGCTGCTGATGCTGTTGGGTGGCCCTGTAGCACTAGGCTTCTCATCCATCCCCTGGACAGCCAAGTGAAGCCTACACACATCCACTCAGAATAATGCTTTTAAATGCAGAAAATGAAATAAATGCAGGAAATGAAATAAGATTATAAATGAAACCAATTGTTAGCAAAACGTATTAGCATATTAAGTAACTACACCTAGTATCAGAGCTAATAGCAACCTTTATTTTTAAGTAGATATGGACATAGAAGTTGGAAGTCAACACATTCTTTCTCTTGAATCCTAGGAAACCATTGGATATGAGGTTCTCCCAGAATCCCACATTCTATTCCTTACTATCTATTAGCTAAGATTAGGGTTGACTGAGGGAAAAAAAAAATTAGGGATATAAGAGAAGAAAAAACTAATTAACAGAGACATGAACAAGGTACTAGCTTGTTTTATATTAAAAGAAGCCTGGATAGGGATCCCTGGGTGGCGCAGCGGTTTGGCGCCTGCCTTTGGCCCAGGGCATGATCCTGGAGACTCGGGATCGAGTCCCACATCGGGCTCCTGGTGCATGGAGCCTGCTTCTCCTTCTGCCTATGTCTCTGCCTCTCTCTCTCTCTCTGTGACTATCATAAATAAATAAAAATTTAAAAAAATTTAAAAAAAAAAGAAGCCTGGATGGGGGCTGTCCAATGCTGGAATGGTACTTCCACCCATCAAAAGCCCAATTGCTTTTATCTCAAAATTCCTTTTATCCACCATTCTTAGCACATTTCAACCAGTAGGTCCACGTTCTAGGCAGGACAAAGCAGGAAGGATATATAAGGGTGTACATGCGCTGCTGTTAAAAATCTCCCTGGAAGTCCCACACAAATCCACTTAAATCTCATTAGCCAGAACTTCAGCACATGACCATACCCTAGCTGCATGGGAGTCTTGGAAATTTTGTCTTCTATACCAAGCAGCAAAGAGAACACAGATCAGATAGAGTAGATATTGGGAGACAACTAGCCATCCCTGGGAAAATCTTTTAGAAATGTTCATGTGGTTCATAATCTAAAATTTAGTATGGTCCTAAGCCTGGTATTAGGTTTTGGATGCAAATAATGGAAAGCAATTCTAGCTTACTTAACCAGAACAAGCATTTATTAGAAGGCTATTAAGTGGCTCACAGAATGGTCATTTAAGGCTAGAGAACCAGGCTCAGGAAATGGCAGGAGCCAAGGGAATTCTACCTTAGATGGCTGGCATGACCTGTCAACGACCTCAAAATTTCAGCACCCAGACCCCAAAACCCCACACACAGTCTAAGAGAAATTAGCTTAAAGTACACAGCTTCAGTTTCTACTGCACCAAAGAGCTTTGATAGTGGTTTAATTGTTCTTCAAAGATGGTGGGGAGAGTTTTCTATGCAAGATACAATCCTCAGGGATGCCATCTGCTGTTAGAAAGTCATGATTATCAATGTGACATTATAGACCAGGTATCTTAAGGCCTTAATTAGGATAAGGCACTTAGCATACAATAATGTGTGCCAGGGAGGAGAATCTGGGTCCATATGAGGGTGAATAGAGTTTGGGCGAGTATAGACTTTACATGTCAGTTACAGAAAATAAGTTTCAACATTCTAGAGAGCCCTAGCCACTATGAATCCTCTGCAGCATTTCAGCAGACCAGACATCCTCATCTCAGATTATAGCTGGCTAGACCCCTGGGTCCTTCCCAAAGCAAATGTGAATCCCAGCCTAATCACCGAATTGGATCTTCCATGAATCCTGGGGAACTTGATCTCCAGTAGAGATAAAAGTACCTATTTTACAATAAATAAAACCAGAAAATTAGCTTCACTTACTATAGATAGAGATGCCTACTCCAAGAGCTATTGACATTAAGGCTTGCCTTAAGAACCAATTGTGAAAACAATTGATAGTATACAAAATTTATTTAACAAATTAATGGCAATACCAAATACTGATTAGAATGCAAAGAAACCACATGTCTCATACATTGCTGGCTGCAAAATACTTCAGCCATTCTGGAAAATAGTTTGGCAATTTCTTAAAAAAAAAAAAAAAAACTTAAATGCACCTAACATATGACCCACAATTGCACTCCTAGACACTTACCATCACCCAGAAAAATGAAAATTTATCTCTACACAAAAATTTACACATAACTGTTCATAACATCTATTTTGCAATAGCTCCAAACCAGAAACAACTAAAATGTCTTAGGATACCACAGAATGCTATTACTCATCAACAAAAGGAATTTGATACAACAGCTTGAATAGGCCTCAAGCACATTTTGCTGAGTGAAAAAGCCAATCTCAAAAGGTATATGTACATCGTATTCTGGAAATGACAAATATCAAACTGGAGAAAAACTTAATGGTTAGCAGAGGTTGGGGGATGAAGAGAAGGGGAGCAAGTGTGACTACAGTGAGCTAGCCCCTGGGAGATCTTTGAGTTGATAGAATGGTGTCTTTTTTTTTTTTAAGATTTTATTTATTTTTTCATGAGAGACACACAGAGAGGCAGAGACCCAGGCAGAGGGAGAAGCGGACTCCCTGAAGGGAGCCCGATGTGGGACTCAATCCCAGGACCCTGGGGTCACGCCCTGGGCGGAAAGCTGCGCTAAACTGCTGAGCCCCCTGGGCTGTCCGGTTTGTTTAAAGATTTTATTTATTCATGAGAGACTCAGAGAGAGAAAGAGAGAGAGAGAGAGGCAGAGACACAGGCAGAGGGAGACACAGGCCCCCTGAAGGGAGCCCGATGCGGGACTCCATCCTAGGACCCGGGGATCACCACCTGAGCTGAAGGCAGATGCTCAACCACTAAGCCAAGGTGCCCTGGAATAGTGTCTGTCTTGATTATGGAGGTGGTTGCATAAATCCGCATGTATGATGAAATGACATAGAACTGTACACACACATGATCACGCTGTCAGTTTTCTGCTTTTGATATATAGTTATTTAAGATCTACTCATTTCTAACCATTGAGAAAAACTGGATGAAGAGTACATGGGATCTCTGTGTATTATCTTGCAAGTGTCTGTGACCCTAGTTACTTCAAAATAAAAAGGAAAAAACAAAATTAGTAATGTCTTTTTTGAAAAGCATTTTTATATCTATCAGCTTATTTATTATAATTATGTTAGGAACAAAAGCAGCAGTAAGTATTATTCCCATGTTTTTTGAATGGTGAACCTGTTGCATGGAAAGTTTATCATTTCCCAAAGTGACAAAGAAAATAGATTAGAAATTAGAACCAGTCTTCTGATCCTCATTTCTTCAGAATGTCCTCCAGACATAACAAAGCTAAGAAACGCTCTCAAAGAGCAGTCCACAGGGTTGTTTGGGGCCAGAAAGGGAGACCTTGGTGGTCTCTGCAGTGTGCATATACAGCCCGTATGGCAACTACCGGTCCCCTCCCCTCTCTGAATAACGCTGTCACAGCCCTTTGGCAAGCATCACAAGACTTATGCCTCCATCCTTTGCCATAGAGAAAACCACTGAAACCCAGAATTCAGTCACTTAAAAACTACCTTGCTGGGGCATCCGGGTGGCTCCATGGTTGAGCGTCTGCCTTCAGCTTGGGTCATGATCCCAGGGTCCTGGGATTGAGTCCCGGGTCATGCTCCCCACAGGGAGCCTGCTTCTCCCTCTGCCTATGTCTCTGCCGGTCTCTTTGTGTCTCTCATGAATAAATAAATATTATCTTAAAAATAAAATTAAAACTACCTTGCTGAAAATGTCATAAAAGAAGAAGTTTTTACATCACATGCTTTATAGCCCACAACTTCATCAGTCTTTGTTTGGTATTTGGGTTCCTTTCAAAGACTACATTACATCTTCCCTCTCCCCGTCCCCCACAGCACGCGGCTTCACCGGCTGGTCTCCCTCCTCGGGGAACCTAACTGCAATGCCTCCCCACTATCCTTGCTTATGCAGAGAAATTCAGCTCTGCCCAGCTTCTAGCTCTAAACTTACATACCCCACCTGTGTAGGTCTGCTCGGGCTACCATAGCAAAATACCAGCAACTGGGTGGCTTAAACAACAGAAGTGTATTTTCTCACAGTTCTCAAGGTTGGGAAGTCTAAGATCAAGGCGGCAGTTGATTTGGTTTCTGATTGAGGGCTGTCTTCCTAGCCATCTTCTTGCTGTGTCATCAACGTGGCAAAGAAACAGAGATCTGTTTTTTCTTAAGTTTGATTAGGGCCCCATCTTTATGACCTCAATTACTTCCTAGAAACCTTATCTCCAGATATAGTCACATTGGGTATTAGAAATTTAACATACAAATTTTGGGGAGTCACAGTTCATTTCATAGCACCACTAACGGTGGTTTTAGCAAACGGAGGACCTTTTAGTCATCAGAAGCACACCTTTACCCACCTACGCTTTGAAGGCATTGAAAATTTAGAATTTTTTCTAATCATTTTCTTGTTAGACCCTACTGCAAACTTAACTCTGAAACATTGATCTTTTTTCTCTCTTAAATAAGGTCTTAGGATATATCCTTATGATTCCATAAGAACTGCCTATCTCATTTCTCTAAACATTTGTATATTCTGAATGAGACAAAATGCATGTGTGTGTGTGTGTGTGTGTGTGTGTGTGTGTTTCCTTGAAAAGAACTGTTCTGAAAATACCCTTGCTGGGCTGAATTCATCATTAACCTAATTAGAGCCTTTATCCAAAGCTTACAATTAGCATCATTACCAAGTCTTGATAACTAATTATAGTACTTCTAAATTAACCTTCACATGGAGGGACATAAAAATTGTAATCTTCTAAAATATTCCTTATTTGAAGATGTGACCACTCCCAGATTTCCACCACTAGTACTGAACTGGCTTAGAGGGCAAGAGATATTCAGTGTTGTGGAGAGATAGAGAAGGCTTCCCTGATATCTTAGGGTATAAGCTAGAGAACCTGGACATCACTTTTCTTCCATATGCATAGTGAGGTCCCCAAAAGGTGTGCTCCCTCCACTTGCCCAGATGGTTAGATGAAAGATTGTAGAGCTGCCCATCTGTTTCTGAACAAGTGCAGTATTCCTTTGTTTATAAGAAGTAAACCAAACTTTAATTTTTACATCAGAGGCATTGATGCCAAATGACCTGGAAGTTCCTATTCTCTAATAGGCTAAATTAGTATCTATATTTTACATAGCTGTGTCTGTCAAAATCGAGTTTGGATTTGCTCTTAACTGCTTTTAGAGGGTCCCAAGGCAATCCCCATGAAAGACCAAGAGTGTGGCATCTTAGCAAATGTGGCCATTCAGCGCAACTGGACCACACAGAGGATACCTATATAATTAATTCCATAAGATGCACAATTGATGCCTCGAATGGAGCCATAGAAAAAAGAATGATTGGGATCCCTGGGTGGCGCAGCGGTTGGGCGCCTGCCTTTGGCCCAGGGCACGATCCTGGAGACCCGGGATCGAATCCCACGTCAGGCTCCCGGTGCATGGAGCCTGCTTCTCCCTCTGCCTGTGTCTCTGCCTCTCTCTCTCTCTCTCTGTGTGTGTGACTATCATAAATAAATAAAAATTTAAAAAAAAAAAAAAGAAAAGAAAAAAGAATGATTAAATAGGACAGAATTTGAGGTTGACAGCATGGCGGGGGAATCTAATTATGCAAGTAAGTAATTCCTGAAGGGATCCCTCTCAAGTTTGGGAAGCGCTTCTTCTTTAGGAACTGCCGGATCTTTTATGTAACATTAGAACATATCTCCACTTGACGACAAGGAATTATATTGTCCACTGTTCCTCACTCTCATGCTCACCCCTCAGTGAGCTCTTTGGCTGTGCTGCTCATCACACTGTATAACTTATAAGACAAATGGCGGTCATGAAGCTTGAGCAGGATACCTGCAAAGAGGTTGGAAAATAGCCTGAGAACTGTGTGCAGGGAGGTGGCAGGGGCCAGGCTCTAATTTGGCAAAATTAAAGGAGGCAAAATATGGCAAAAGAAAATGTGGGCAGGGCAGAGTGGGCTGGTTACCATAGATGTGAATCAAATGAACTGTCCTATTAATAAGAAGATGCTCTTGCTGGTTGTGTGATTCAGTTATGAAGAGATGAGCTGTCTCAGCCATTTGTACATTCCTTTACCTAGTCTTTAAAACAACTGGAAGCATATCTTAATGAGGTGACTGGCAAGGGTTGGGAAATTGATTGAAGGTCATGGAACCAATATATTTTTTCTTAAGTCTAAATTATCCCACAAAGAAGTGGATCCTAGAAGTGGATCCTCAGTACGGCTAAATTAACAGATCGAGCCTTCATTTAAGTTACTTCATGAGATGTAACACTGCACTGTGGGTGTAGCAAACATTTAGGGGGCATCTACTCTGTGACTGGCCCTATGTTAGAAGCTAGAGAAGCTTCTAAGCTAAGTGGGAAACTTCTGGTCTTGGATAACAAAGAAGAACCTTGAAATCAAGCTTTGCTTCTCATCTTTCTTGTTTCGGTCAATGGGTTCAAAGCACCCCTTTCTCAGATTTTTGGGAGTTCAGCCTGCCTGGGCCACTTTGAATTCCATACGTTCTTTAACATACAGATGGTGTTACAATTTAGTTAGAGGGAACCCATCAGCCTGATGGGTTAGGTGGAAGGCTGGGGAAAACAGGCAAGAAGGGAAGATGGGTTGCGAAAAGTCAGAGTCCTGGTTTCATTTGAATCAACAGTTTAGGACTGAGGTGACCAATTTAAATATCACAGTGCCCAGGCAGGTGATGTGTAAGAATGAAGCGACCAGAAAGGGACCTGAAGCAAATGAAAGAGTCGATGTGGTCGGATAAGGGTCGGCAGCTACTGAGCTGCAACAGAGTTAGCTATGCAACTATTGCCATCTGGTGTGGCCAGATTTACTGGAAGAAAGCAGACTCCTGGATAGTTATAGGAAGTCTTTCCAATTTTTAATCTGTCATTTTTTAAAATTTATTTTTATAGAGGTATAATTTACATGCATGGTAGGCAGAATGATGGTCCCCAAAGATGTCCACATCCTAACCCTCAGAACCCATGAATGTAAGAGGTTCTATGGCAAAGGCTAATTAAGGTTGCAGATGAAATTAAGGTTGCTAATCAGCCGACCCTCAAATAGGAAGATTATCCTGCATTTTTCCAGTGGGCTCAATCTAATCACAAGGGCCTTTAAAAGCAGAAGATGGAGTGGGGGAAGAGAGAATCAGAGAAATCACAGTGTGGGCAGACTCAGTTTGGTTTACTTGCTTTAAAGATAGAGGAAGGGGGCCATGAGTCAAGGAATGTGGGAAGCTTCAGGAAGCTAGGCAAAGTAAGGAACCATTCCATAAAGAAGGAGTCTCCATTAAGAAGGCAGACCTGCTGAAACCTTGCTTCTCAGGCAGTGAGGTCCATTTCGGACTTCTGACCTGCAGGACTGCAAGATAATGCATTCATGTGGCATTTAAGACAATGAGTATGCAGTGATTTGTTACAGAACAATAGGAAATGAATCTAACATACAATAAAATTAATCCACTTTAGGTGATGAGAGTTGACAAAGGTTTACAGTTGTGTAACTACTACCTAAATAGAGATATAGAACACTCCCATCACCAGAAAGACCCCTTGTACTCCCTTGCAGTCTAGGTCCTCACACTGTCTCTGGTAAGCAATGATATGCTTTCTGTCTATAAAATTTCTTATGAATGAAATCATACAGCACATAATTTTTGTGTTTGGATTGTGCTTAAGCATATTGCCCTTGAGAGTCTTCCTTGTAGTTGGGTGTTTGGTGGTTCCTTCCTTGTTACTGAATGGTATATGGATGGCTCACAGCTGCTTCATCCGTGCCCCAGTTGATGGGCCTTTTGGTTGTTTACAGTTTGGCTATTGTGATCAATTATGTACATTTGAGTACAAGTCATTGTGTGAATGAAGTTTTTGTTTCTCTTGGGTGAATATCTGAGGGGAATTGCTGGACTCTTTTGGTAAGCGTATCTTTAAGTTGATGAGAAAATGCCAAGTTGTTTTCCTTTTTTTTTTTTAAAAGATTTTATTTATTTATTCAAAAGAGAGAGAGAAAGAGAGAGAGAAGCAGGCTCCATGCAGGGAGCCCAATGTGGGACTCGATCCCGGGACCCCAGGATCACACCCTGGACCAAAGGCAGACACTTAACCACTGAGCCACCCAGGTATCCCGCCAAGTTGTTTTCCTAACTGGCTTTATCACAATTACCTAGTCTTTTCAAACAGTCTTCAAAACATGGTGTGGACCAATCAACATGCTTTTAGGCCAGGTGCTAAATTTGGCACAAAAGGAGCCACTTTTAAGACAAAGGGAGCTAAACTGACCAGGAGGAGAGAAGACCAATAATCAGCATTTGCTGATGGATAAATGGTGCCTCTCTGGGAGCCAGAGTGGGAGGAAGATCTCCTCTTCAGGAGAAAGGCAGGTGGGACTCCTGGTCATCGAGTACCTACGGGGCAGCTGTGCCTGTTAACCGGAAGAAATGGGGCTGTGCGTTGGGGTGGAGTCCCAGTGACCAGAGAGAGCAGTAGCTTAGTTTTGGTCATGGGTTGGACGTGAGCTAGTGCCCCCAGAAGGGCAGGGCCTCAGCAGTGGTTGCTGAAAGGCAAAGGACCTTCTGATAACCCGGGGGAGGCAACATGACTGATCGATAGGTGTCCTCCTCCTACATGAAAATTGCCCTTGGTAGTTTATGAAGATTTTTCAGAAGCATCATCTCATAACCCAGATTAAAGTCAAGCTATGTGACAGCCTGTCCTGCACAGGAACTGGCTAGGCCCAAGACACCAGGCACGCAATGGGACCAGCTCTTTTCATGACCGTCTTCTCTCTGCTATGTGTGGTTTGTACTGAGGATGTCGCAGGCCAGTGGTAAAGTCTCCTCCTTGCAGTGGATAGAGGGGAGAGGACCACTGCAGAAGAGAAAGGAAAGACAGTAGAAGACCATTTCCCCCTTTCTGCCCCAGAGGTGGTACCCATGGAACCAAATGGGAGGAACCAGGACCCCGGCCATCACGGGAGCCTCACACACTCTTGATACCCCAGGCACAGCTCTGCTTTATTCCCAGAGCCATAATTTATAGGTTGAAGAAGAAATGATAAGTACCCTAAGCATTTTCTGGACTCTTTGAAGCCAGAGATCAAATCTTAGTCATCTTTATTATCTCCATGGTACCAGAACGCAGTGCCTGACGCAGACTGACTCACAGTGAGTGTTGTGTTGAACCGAATCACCAAATGACCTGGACAGGGATGTCAGACCCCGCCACACATCTGATCCAACATAACTGTTCCCAGTTCTAGTTAGTTTTATTTAAATAAGCTTGTGCTATGAGGTCATTTTTTTCCTTTGTGAATCAGCATTTTTAGGAGTGAGTTCCCATCCTGGTTGATGGTTGGGGCTGATGTGGCTTAAAAGGGAGCAATTGGCTGATTTCATCTTGGCTCACTTAGCTGAAGCCTCTGCAGGAGCAATGACTTAGAACAGCAGAGTTGGAAATAGCTCTCCATTGCCTGAGGTCCTGTCATTGCTGAGCCGCTGCTACTCTAATGTAAAGTGGTTCTCAAGCTTCCAGGTTGTTTGTTGGGGGTGGGGGACACCCTACTCTGTCCCTCCTTTTAACTTATGTTCTGTGACTCCCATTTGGACTCTAAAGCTCTGTCTCAGTGGCCTTTGCCGGCTGCCCGGGGGATCCACAACGTTGCATTTATTTACAGTGTCAGGCATTCATCAGGCACTGCGCCGTCAGGGACACTTGCCCTGCTACTAACTGTGCTCCAGTCAAATCAGTCCACTGGGGCACTTCCCAGAGAGAAGCCTGTGCGTGCAGTAATGGTTTGAAGAGCAGGGAGTGCCTGATGGAAGAGCGGCAGGGTGGAAGATGGGCAATGCTGACCTAAGAGTTTGTGGCTCCCAGCAGAGGAAACTCACAGTGGAGAGACTTTGGAAAATGAGAAATTGGACTGTCACACTAAGGAGAGCCATCTCGTTCTGCACCCCAGGAAGACATGGCAGGAGGGTGGAGAGCGTGGAAAAAACCCAGAACTGAGCGGCTAGAAAGTTAAGGCAGGAAAATTCTAAGTTTGCCCTCTAAATTTCCCCGGTTTTGTGTTAGAGGCTGAGATGACTGTCCAAGAGGAGGAATCAGGAGGAACTGAAGGTGGGGGAAGGAAGGAAACAGCCCCCACTCAGCCCCTAAAAAAAGTTTTGTGTCCGTATCTTCAGTATCATTTATTGAGCACTTACTGTGTACCATACGCCATTGAGAGCACGGAACATATACTAATTCTCTAATTTTTGCCACTATCCCATGAATAGGTACCAGTACTTTCTAGTTCTTACAAGTGAGGGAGCTGAGACCCAGAGAAGTTAAGTGACTTGTGCACATCACGCAGCTAGTAAAATGGAGGAATTGAGAATCATGCAGCATGCCTCCAGACCCCACACTTTTAGTGGCTTCACAGTATCACTTCCCATCCTACTGGGCTGACACCTAAGAAGCCTCTTGTACCCACTCAGACCGATGCCCACTTTTCCATCTGAGACTCCAAGTTCAGGGGCAATGCCCTTCTTCCTCCTCCAGGACAGGTATTGCAAATAGGTGGGTGTCTCCTAGCCAGGAGAGCAGGGAAGGTTCTAGAACCAATGCATGTATAAACTGGCTGAAAATAGAAACCCCACTGACACCTGCCTTGCCTACCTTCCACCCATATGTCTGCCCCATATTTTGGGAAGAGAAGGCAATTCAGCCATCCACAGGTCTCTGTACCCCATCCAACTTGGGAGAGCCACTTGTTACTTCAGATAGATGCAACATCTCCTCTGGATAGATGAGGTTTGTTCCTGGCCAGCGGATGGTAACCACACTTACTATGGTGAGCATTGCATATTGTATACAGTTGTCGAGAGACTATTTTGTGCTCCATGATATGTCAACTATATTTCAATAATAAATATTTCTTTAAAAACCCGCAATGGCTATGGGGATATTGGTTGATCACCAAGAGAGTGAGGAATGTTGATAAAAGGGGGAAATAAATATGCAAATGATTTGCACGATGCTGTTGATGGTGTGGTGGTTGGAGGGTAATTAATTCAACCCCCTGTACCTAAGGTTGAAAAAAATATCAAGAGCTTTATTGAAGTTTATTTAGTTAATCAATTAAAACATTTTTCTCAATGTAGGATAAGCAAGGAACAGAGCTAAAGTAGCACAGAGTCCTGGAGTAAGAATCCGGTGACGTCTTTTCTTAAACTCCCATGCCCTTCGGTTCCCCAAGCCTCAGTCCCCAACACATGTGCACTAGAAAATGTGTACTTCCTCTTAATTCCAACATGACATTCTGAGGTCCTGTGGCAAGTAATTTATAAAGGCTGAGGAATGGATAAGGAGATCTCTAAGGGAAATTTCTGTCCAGTGCAGGAATCTGCAGAATTAATTAACACCTGTGAATATAGTATAGTCAGAATTTTTGCCAAGGTTCCCAAACACCTGCCTTTAGTTCAGCTGTTTGTCTTCTGGTCGCAAATACAGAGGTGTTAATGTAGTGGCACTGTTGCAGCTCGCAGCTGATTTTCTTCTGTTCCTGGGAAGATTGTTAATGAAATCATTCTTATGTCACAACAGTGAAACTGCATTAATTCACAGTATGGAGGGACAAGTTTTATTAGGAAGGCTTCCATATGTATAATTCTTCTAAACAAATGCTGTTTTGTTTAAAGTATTGTGCATTGTTACAAGCCAGTATATAAATAGGTTTGTCAGTTTGATTTGTATGACATAACAGGTTAGTCAATAAATACTTAAATTTAATGGAAGCAGTAATTTGTTTTTTTTTTAATTTATTTATGATAGTCACACGGGGGCGGGGGGCAGAGACATAGGCAGAGGGAGAAGCAGGCTCCATGCACTGGGAGCCCGACGTGGGATTCGATCCCGGGTCTCCAGGATCGCGCCCTGGGCCAAAGGCAGGCGCTAAACCACTGCACCACCCAGGGATCCCTGGAACTAGTCATTTGAAGCACCTACTCTATTCTTCTAGAACTGCCTAGCTAGAGTAACTCAAAATGCATCTTTTTTGCCACCAACAAAATTAAGTGTATATATCAAAAATTCACAATAAGTGGTATAGTCACTATTATACCAGTCCATACATGTTTCTGAAGAAAATTATTCAAATTTTAAAGCACAATTCCAAATAACTCACCTATTTTATCAAACCCAGGACAGCATATTCAAGGTCTGCCTGCAGTGGTCTTATATGAAAGGTACACTACATTTTCAGAGGAAAAGTTATTTGGGGTTTTTAACTTCAAGAACCAAATACTTTGTGCCTGTGGTACTGTAATTTTCAAATTGGAGGGTTCCAAAGAGACAAGGCTTTATTATGATACATCATCTGGTTCCTCAGTAAAGCAGCGATTTGAGCAGCAAGTAGCAACCTCATTTCAGGCTTCTGTTTTCATTGGTTGCCTGCAGCATCACTGCCACCCCCCTCGGAAACAAGCGTCCCCTGGCACCTCTCTAAGAGCATTATAAATCATAGTTTCGTTTTAGGGAAAAGGTTATTGATTTGCTCATTTTTTCCCTTCTCCCTCTGGTTCAGACTCGAGTGGGAAATTGAAACTTCCTTTATGCAGTATGTTATAGCCAGTCCAAAGGGCAGCCTGGGCTTACCTGATTTGTAATGAAAGGTGGTAACAGTGAGCGATTTCACAAGGCGCATCCTGCAGTAGCTGTAATCAAGAGATAGAAGCTGAGGCAACTACACGTGCTGGCTAGACTTCATCAGAATTACTTACTGCGTTTCCTAAGACCAAGCTGTTTGATCAGTTGAGATGGAAGAACTAACATAGGTAAATGGCAAGACATTCATTTTTCATTTTTCACTTTGCTTTTAAGGCCAGCCAACATTCTCATTTTCCTGTGGTTATTAATCTGGCCTTTCAGGATCAAATCACCTAAGTGAGATTAATTTAGGTGATATTTTTCCACAAAAGGATCAGAAAAAGACAAAGGGAGATTTATACAAGGAGCAAAAAGAAAAAGTAAGAAAATGGTGATGAGACATTTTATGATACTTTAAAAGACACGAAGTCAAGGAATAAATGGGTATCCTTAGTAAAATGCAGAAATGCCATGAAGTGCTTGACGAGGCAAACAAGGCTTTGATAGATTTTTTTTCCTTTTAAGGATTTGTCTAAGATGTGGTCTACATGTTGGTATCGGGAGACGCAGCACGGCTTTCTGTGTGCAGGGCTGAGAGCATTTCTAAGTTGGGACGATTGTAATATATCAACCATATATGGAAGGGAAGATAGAAATTATAGAGAAAAATCATAAAAATCCCATCAGTATAAAATCTTATATATAAGCAGTACTACAGTGCTACTGTTTGAACATGGCAGAAACCCAGGACCTTAAAATCTTGTCCTTGAAGTGTCACTGAAGTGTCCTTGAAGTGTCATTGGAAACCTCAGACTATCAATTTCACATGGGATTTGCTTGGTGCAAAAGATGAGTAAAGATTAAAAAAATAAACATAAAATGTCATCTGGTGCACTTTCAAATCCAGAGAAAAACCTTGTTTTACAAAATCTGCATGTTTCTTTTGTACTTAGCATACAGATATATTTTGTATTATTTCACTAATTGTGTCTGCTATCAAGGACACTTCTGGCATCCAAATGATGAAAGTGGAGAAGAAACAATCGCTGATGTGAGCTATCTCCCCCAACCCCATCCTGTACAAAATTAAAGGATCTGTATATTTTAAAAGACAGAAAGATCTTAATCTAGAAATTGCATGCTGCAGAGTTGAGTGATAAGACCCACATTTTCCTACAGAGAAACAAATCCCTTGTCTCAGCTGAGCCGTTTTTTTTTTCTCTAGGATGAAAGTTTTTGTAGCAGATGTTCCACTCACCAAGTCAGCAGCAAGCCTAAAAACATTTACTATAACCTAGTAATCTAGTGTAGCACACAAAAGTCACTTCCTAGCTTTAGAATACATTTTCTTTTTTAGCTAATTTTTAAAAATCAAAGTAACATTTGTCTATTGTCCTAAAAATCAAACACCACTAAAAGAACTATTTTTTATTATATAGTCGTCCTGCTGCTCCCCACCCTCCATTCCTTCCCTTCAGAAGCAACTTCTTTCAACAATTAGAGTTGTTTACTCTGTATTCGGCTCATTTTTTCTGAGATATATAAATACACTGCTTTCCCCTTAATAAGTCTATTACACATTATCTGTTGACTAGCATGGAAAGTAAGAATTGGTGTTTTTATGCCTACCCCCAAATTCTTTTTCTCCTATGCTGTCAATATAGTAAATTCATAACGTTTGGTTAAATCAGTAATCAGAATTTATATCATTATGATTTCTGCAGAGCCAAGCAGTGTTCCAGATGATCTCCTTCTTATGTAACTTTTGCTTTTCCCAGAGTTAATAATTACATTGTAATTTGTCTGGCTTTCTATGTTTGAGGAAGTCTTTCTACATATACGACCTCTCGATATAGTATTCAACATAGTCAAGCATATTAGATGACCTTTCATTTCCATTACTTAATACTGAAGACCTTTCTCCTGGAATTCTTTGGTCATTGGTTTCTGGGGTCTGCTACATACTTGTCATCCTGGGACTTGCCTTCACAGCTCTCCTGAATGGATAGTTCCTACTTCTGGGACTCATAGACTTTTTGACTTACACCATCTTTTTTCTTTCTTTCTTTTCTTTATCTTCCTTCCTCCCTACCTTCCTTCCTTCCATCTGTCCATCTGTCCATCCACCCTTATCATACCAGGTACCAGATTGTCAGTACGGCTAGGAATAGAGTTCTTGGTTAAAAATCATTTTGGGGAACCCTGGGTGGCGCAGCGGTTTGGCGCCTGCCTTTGGCCCAGGGCGCGATCCTGGAGACCCGGGATCGAATCCCACGTCGGGCTCCTGGTGCATGGAGCCTGCTTCTCCCTCTGCCTGTGTCTCTGCCTCTCTCTCTCTCTCTGTGACTATCATAAATAAATAAAAATTTAAAAAAAAAAAGACAAAAAATAAAAATCATTTTGCCTTAGAATTTTTGAGGACATTCCTCCATCATCATCCGGCATCCAGTGTTGCTGATAAATCTGATGTCTTTCTGATTCCCTTTGCCCTAAATACAACCTGTATTTTCTGTCTGCAAGTTCTTTTCTTTATTCATGGTGTCATGGTCATAATATGTCTTCATTTATCTCTCTTTTTCACTTTTTCTCACTTTCCTAGGACTTACTGAGCCATTTCAATTTGAACGCTTATGTCCTTCAGTTTGGAGAAATTCTCTCATATAATTTTCCCCCCTGTGATTACTTTCCACCACTTTTTTTCTGTTTTGACATTCTAGAATGTCTGTATATTGGGTGTAGAATTACCTAGATTGATTGTCTAATATTTTGATTTCCTCTTTTGTTCATCTTTTTGTCCTTTTATTCTACTTTCTAGGCACTTTCTTCAACTCTACCTTCCAACCATTCTATTGAGTTTTCATGTCTTCTCTTAAAAAAAAAAAAAAAAAACAACCCTAAGAGTTCTGTGTTATTTGCCCTTTTCTATGCAACCTTTTCTTATTGCATGACTACATTATGTTCTCTTACATCTCTGAGGGCATTGGCTATGGGATTTGATGGGTTGGAGTAGGCAGTGTTTTTTTCCTTGCTTGTCTGTTTTTCTGAGTTTATTTCTTCTGTTTTGATATCTTTGATGTTGGAACTTTTCTTAAGTATCTGGAGATCTTTAGCTGTTTATATTTAAGAGTGAAGCACCAGAAATCTGACTGAAAATTTGGGGAGCAAGAGGAGCTTGTTGACAAAATGTGATGAGTGGAGGTGGCTTGGAGTAGCACTTCCTGGAAATGGGTAGTCTGTTTCATCAGAAGACCCCCTTACATGTTAGAATCTGTTTGCCTTTTTTCTTTAAGACTCTATTTTCTGCAGAGATGCTGTGGTAGCTCCACCACAGCATAAAAGTGTGGCATGTGTGGGGAGGAATATGCTCTTGTTTCTGTGCCAGCCAATGTATTTCCCGATCCTCTACCCCAAATTAAGAAATTAAGTGGCAATTGTGTGATGAATTCTGCCCAAAGCAGATGTATTTTGTTCCCTGGTGCGCATCCCCAGTACCCTTATATGACTGCAATGTATACAGTTGTGTAGACCTCACCAGTGTTCCATCAGGCACTTGCTAAGGGGCTTTCTGATTTTGGGGGCTCAGGGCTCTTTCCAAAGACCTCTAGACCCCGCACAGATTCAGCCATAAAATGCAAGGGAGTTTACTCCCAAGGGTCAACTCACAGCTTGTAGTTAAAAGGAGGTGGTGGGTAATTGCCTTAGCTTCACCTCTTATGGAGAGATCATTCTGGGATCATTCTGTGACACATTCTCCATGGTGCTTACAGAGCCCCAGTCAGCCTGTTGCCTCCAACAGAAACCACTTCAGTGGGGCATCCTTTATGCATTTCCCTCCTTCCCGCTCACTCTGCTTTTTCCTTCATACCTGTGTCCTGGGCTCACCTCTCAAAGTCTTTGTCTCAGGCTCTTTTCAGGTCACACCAAATTGTGACACTGCCTGTAAAAGTGTAGAAAGCTTTTGTGACATTCCATATATCCCAGAAAAGTAATATATGAATATAAAAGAACTTATTTTTTAAAGTATATTAATTCTACGCTACAAGTAGATGCTAAATAAATAATATACTGATTAAATATCTGTACTGCTTGTTGAAAATGCAGACTCTAGACCAACTCCCATTTGTGCTCTAATAAGGACCCCTGGAGATTTTGATATAGGTGGACCCTAGACCATACTTTAAGGAACACTGGCCTTGTGACTTCAAGTTGGACACACTTTTTTTTTTTAACTTATGGGGAAACAAAATGCTCTGAGGTTATACAGATAGTGGGTATGTAGCTGAAATTCAAATCCAGGTACTGTTCACTTGAAGTCACTCCCTGCACTGACCATCTGCAATACCTTGGACCATTTTGTTTGTTCAAGAAAATGAAGATAGTGACATCCACTCATTGGGTAATTAGTAAAATTAAATAAGATGACTCAAATAAAATGCTTGGTGCAGAGCAAGGCACCAGAGCAAGTGTTCAATAAATGGTAGCAATGTGTGTGTATGTGTGTGTGTGTGTGTGTGTGTGTGTGTGTAGGTATGTTTGCACTACAGAAAAGCACTGAATTGAAAACAATACATGTTTTTTTTAAACCATAATTAGCCTGTCAGCCACCTGCAAACGTCCAATGAAAGATCCACAGGGACTCCCGGGTCAGTTGTACAATCAATAACTACTAAAGGGTTCTTACTACGTGACATAGCTGAAAGTCTTCTTCTGACATTTCCTCAGCTGAGTCTAAGACTAGGAGCAAAGAGACAGCCCTGCGCGACACACTGTGGGTTCGCTGTTGACAAAAGAGTGTTGACACTGTTGACAAAAGAGTGACTTTTTAAAAAGATGGCTTTTTAGGGACACTTGGGTGGCTCAATGATTGAGCGTCTGCCTTCGGCTTAGGTCATGATCCTGGGATTCTGGGATTGAGTCCCATATCGGGCTCCCTGCATGGAGCCTGCTTCTCCCTCTGCCTGTGTCTCTGCCTCTCTCTCTCTCTGTGTCTCTCATGAATAAATAAATAAAATCTTGAAAAAAATAAGATGGCTTTTTAAAAGATGATTGTTTTCAACTTCTAGTAAGATACTCAGGAGAGTTCCATATTTCATTTGTCCTCATTTCCTATTGCATGTACCCTGAGATGTTCAATAAATTGCTATTGATCAGTGCCAAAGCCTCCTAACTGTCTGATTCCGCCTTAGTACTCTCCAGTGTATTCTCAGTAAGGGAACCAGAATGATCCTAAAAATGTAGGTCCATCCTGCCATTTCCTGCTTTCAGCCTGAGTGTCTTCCCATCACACTTGGAAGTCCGTGCCTTGGCCTCTCTGACCCTATGTTATTGGGTCTCCAGCTTACCTGATATCCTCATGCTCTCTCTCTGACTCATGGCACTCCAGCCACACTGGTCTTGCTCTGCTCAGTACATGCCAAACACGCTTCTTTCTCAGTGTCTTTGCATGAGTTGTCCCCATCTTCTGGGATGCTCTCCCCTCAGATAGGGACTGGCTTCTCACCACACTTAAGAGGTTTTCAGTTGAAAATAGATTCACACTCAAGTTGTTTGAGACATACTTAACAGTTTTCAAACAATGGAATCGAGCATCAGTGTCTATATATAAATTTATTAAAATTAAGTAGACTCCTAATTCACTTCCTCGGGCATTCTAGCCACTTTCAAGAGCCCAACAGCCACATGTGGCTATTGGTGCCACATTAGCCAGCATAGGTCTAGTGGGATAGGTAAGGCATATAAACATACCACATGGTCACACTCATGAACAGTTCATATAAAGAAGAGACACCAGGGCTGAACACTATCTTGGCACATCGTTTTCCTGATAAGGATATGTCATTCTCAGGACTTAATTGACATATCGACTTTTCCAGAAAGCCTTTCCTGATACTCTCTGGTGGAAATGGGCCCTTTCAGAGCACCCTAAATGCCCTCTGTCTTCAGTTTGTCATGCGTTGTTCTAACTGCTATCTTTATAGTTATATCTGCGTATTTCCCTTATTTGTAAATTCCACATGGCTAGGAAGCTGCCATTGTTGATTCTCCAGCACTTGGCCCTCAATACATATTTGTGGAGTGAATAAATTCATTATGAATGAATTAATTGAATAGCCAAAACCTAGAATAAAAGGAGGTTACAACTAACCCTGTTGACACAGAGATGCCGGGGTGTCACAGGGGAACAAGGATGGTGCGGTGATGGGGTAAAGACAGAAGCTTGGTTCATGCAGGATGCTGAGCCACTCGTGTCAAATGGATCTGAGTTGAGGAGAATGAGCTAGGAAAAGCCACCCAGATTTGGTAATCAGAGGATCATTTTTATGGGGGATCCACGAAATCATTTAAACCGACCTAAGTTCACAGATGTCCCTGATTTAAGAATGGTAGATTTTTTAAATGTTGTGAGTAGATTGGGTTCTAGGGCCATTGCCCAGTCTTGAATGTCAGGTCAGCTGTGCTCCTTCCACTTACTGCAGTCTCCAGTAATGGCAGCTGTTAAATCTGTATGCTAATGGAAATTGTGAGCAATTCATAGCAGGCTCGGAGTGCTACGTGATATATGGGCTTCTGATCTAAAGATACTTAAAAGATGGAATTATTGGAGCCAGGAAGAGAGATGTGATTAATCAGAGCAGACACTTTACTAAATGATCCCACTAAAACACTGCAGTGAAAAGCAGAAAAGAACTCTAGTTCCATCCATGAGGCAAGAAGGGTATGTGTGTGAATGTGTACACACAGGTGTTACAGGATGATTTTCCAGCTTGTAAGAGATTGGAGTTGAGGGATTTTTTTAAGGACGTATATTTATCTTTTAAGTTTTGTATCACCACTCACAGATGTAGAGCTTTGGACTCCTTGTTGGCATCACAAAAGCTCCTGGGTGTTTGGAGAATGGCTGCAAAAAACAACACAAAGAATTATTTATATTCTTACGGTTGCAGTGTGAGTCTAAGCCTTTCTATTTCCCTGAGGATTCCTTTACTTTTATTGCACTATAAGGGGCTGTGGTTCCCTTTGCCCATGTGGCGACACCAAGAAACCAGGATGCAGGTGAAAATATCTTAGTACTCATCTAAATAGAAAGATGACAATAACATAAGTAATTGTCTTGAATAATTGTTGATTTATTTTTTTAAGATTTTATTTATTTACTCATGAGACACACAGAGAGGCAGAGACACAGGCAGAGGGAAAAGCAGGCTCCATTCAGGGAGCCTGATGTGGGACCCGATCCCAGGACCCCAGGATCACGCCCTGGGCTGAAGGCAGGCGCTAAACCGCTGAGCCACCCAGGTGCTCCCAATTGTTGATTTATTAACATCAGAATTAAGTGAGTCTGGTTTGTCTTACCCATTGGACTGTCTTACTTATTGTTGAACCCTTGACTCCAACAGACACCTAGACATTTTTTTTCAGTCGCTACAGACTGTCAGAACAGCTGGTCAGGATCAGTCCTTTCAGGAGAAAAAGCTGTCTGACTCGTTGCTGAGACCATGCAGACATCTTCCGGGTGCATGCCCCACGAATCCTAGACAGTGACACCCCCGACCCACCCCTTCATCTGCTCCTTAACTGCAATTCTGGCAGGATGGAAAAACTTCTGGAATGTAGAAGGAGCACTGCTGGAAAACTCGAGGATGAAGAGGAGGGGAGCAAGGGAGTACTTTGAAGTACTTGGTAGGGACCCCAGATACCCAGCTAAGCAAGATGTAGTGATACTGCTCCCTTCCCACTGAGACTCCACATCCCCACTGTTGCCAAGCTTCCCAGCCCCAGTAAATACACATGGATGAACAAACAGTTCTATTTTCTGCTCTAATGCCACATCCTTGTACAAACAAAATGGCTTTAAGAATTGGATCCTGAGTTAGTGAAATACTGACAGATTTAGGACCCACGGATGATGGTAAGGGCAAAGGCAGCAGGGAGAGTCACCGGGAAGTCCTTGCTTTTCCTTTGAAGCTATCTAGCAAGGAAGTGATTTGAAATGATTTGCTGAGAGGTGTATCAGTGACCTCTGCTGAGTGGAATGGGAAGAACCAGACCTGAAGACTCATAAACTCAGAATCCCTAAGTGCTGCTGTCCCAGTTTCCTCACGGGGGAGGTGGGAGCCAAAGATGTTGCCACACCACGAAAAGAGAGTCGCTCATAGAGTGCAGAGTGACCTAGAATGCGCTGACACTGAGAGGAAGTGGCCAGTCTGGAACAGTGATTGTGCCTATGCCCTGCCGTGTGCAGTGGTTGTGACCCGAAAAATCTGCCGGTGTATGTTTTAATGGAGTAGTGTTATTCTGTGGGCATATGCTGATTATTTGTGTGCTCCTGTTCCCTCACCGCGTTCACTCCTTATCAGTTGGTGATTGTCACTCAAAACCAGCTTTCCTTTCACAGGTAAGGATGGAAGTGGATACGTGAACTGTGTGCAGGAAGCAGAAAAAAAATTACCTTTCTTGAGCACAGCTCATGTTTTCCTGTGAGGTGATTATTTATTATCTGTGTACTTATTTCAGATAATGAGGTATTCTGCTGGTAATGCCTAGTCCTTCTTCCATTTGCTGGGCACTGGCACATGGAAGTTGATCTTTAAAATTGCTCCATACCAAGGGGAGGACAGGAACAGCATCTAGGAGCTAGTTCTATTCTAACAATCTACGGAGAATAAAGTACATTTGAATTTTCAATTTGAGTTTGAGGTGTACAAAATTGTGGACCTGAAGTGTTTTTTCTTTTTTTATGGTAAAATTGAAAACTATTAAACTGCCCAAAGTTCCAACAAGGCCATTATCATTAGTTTGTAAAGATAAATTTGAAAGTCAAGGCACCTTGGTGGCTCAGTGGTTGAGAGTCTGCCTTCGGTTCAGGTCGTGATCCCAGGGACCAGGGATCAAGTCCAGTATCAGGCTCCCCAAAGGGATCCTGCTTCTTCCTCTGCCTGTGTCTCTGCCTGTCTCTGTGTCTCAAATGAATGAACGAATGAATGAATGATAAACAAACAAATAAATAAATAAATCTTTTGAAAAAGGAGCACCTTTAAAAAATAAAAATAAAAGTCAAAGACTACATGTCTGTTGGTACTTTATAAATAAGTAGATGATAAAGCAATAAATTCAAGGCAGGTCTCGGCCAGTCACTCCCCACCAGAGACAGGCAGAGACATTTGATGCCAGTTTATTACATGCCTGGAAGAAGAGAAGAAAGGCCCTCTTAAAGAGAGAAAATGGCCCAGACCTCTAGACTTCTGAAGACCAAGTTACATACATGCTGCATTGACCTTAAAAATGCAGCAGGACAGGTGATGGTCTTAAGAACACATCATTGAGTACTTTGGCCTTCCACATTCATATTCTACGGAGTGATCATCTGCAGTCATTCAGGAGCATAGCAGTGGTCTGCTAGGGCTGCCAGAACCAAATGCCACAGACCAGGTGGCTCAAGTAACACAAGGTACTTCCTCACAGTTCTGGAGTCTAAAGCCTGAGGTCAAGGTCTTGGAATGTTTGGTTTTTCCTGAGCACTCCTTCCTTGGCTTCCAGATGGCCTTCCTCTGTGTCCTCACACCATCATCCCTCTGTGTTTTCAGCATCCCAATCTCCTTTTCCCTGAAGGACACCAGTCCTATTGGATTAGGACATGCCTCAATGACTTCATTTTAACTCCATTACATCTTTAAAAGGCCCTGTATCTTAATACAGTCACATTCTAGGGCACTGGGTGTTGGGGCTTCAACATAGGAGTTTGTGGGGAACACACTTGAGCCCTGGGCAGTAAGTGTTGAATGGCTGAAATGAAGTATGAGCCCCAAGTCCCTGTGCTGAGAGGAAGGAGTAGGTGTTAGGAGAAAAAGTAAAGTAGTGCTGTGGCTGCAACTGGATCACTCAGAAAATAGCTGTCAGTTCTTTAAAATAGTTATACCATTATTAAACCTGAAGAAAAATAAAATTCTGGATCAGCTTTGAGGAGACAAGGAGATGGGACCTGGAGAGGCTCTCTTTGAGGGATGCAGGCAATCTCTAATATGACTTCCATTGTGCATATGACTCCAAGCTGAGGCAAGCAATTAACAGCTGTTCTGAGTTCATGAAACATTAGGTTGGAAGCCCCTATAGTGGGTTTTGTCTACTCTGGAGTCCTTTGTTATTTTTAATAACACACACAAACAGGAGAGGTCTATGCCAAATGCAAAACATTTATCAATTTTATGCTCCCCTCAAGTTAAAAAGAAAACATGGGAAATAAATTGAAAAGATGCATGATGCAGTCCCATTACCCATTAAATATTCAATGTTGGTTTTGAAAAATATTGTACCATTATAACTTAAAGCCAATTTGGGTAGCATTTGAATATGATCTGGGGCTTTTTTTTTTAACTGTCTTTTTAAAAAAGCAGCAGCTGCTTTTATTTGGTTGGAAAAGTGACTAATTTTATAAGTAATATCTTTAATGAAAATATACCGAAAAAAGATTCATCTGGCTATTAAGATGTCCATTTATACAGATTTCTTTTTGATGTGATAAGACAGTGTGACGAAGTTACTGCCTCACTCTGCTGTTACGACACTGATGACAGGTATGTCGCTGATGCGCACAGCTGTGTTTTTGTATGGTGTCTGTGGTAGCACCACGTTAGACCCAATCGGGGGCACTGCAGACACTTGGGGCATATAAATCTCTGCAGCCTCCACTCACTCAACCATACAGCAGCTCAATTTCTTTTGTCACAATCCTCACAATGAGATTTTTTTCAATGGCATCGGCTTAGTATTAACCCTCAGTGGGTTACTGTGGCATTTGCTACAGAACTGGAACCTTTTATTCTGAATTCCTGGTTTGTGGTGTGGTCTCTCCATTCTCTTTCAAAGTCACTTTCTCTGAAATGCAGAAATCAGCTGTGAAAACCATATGTTTGATGACTTTGATTCTGCTTATATATCCAAGTCTCAGAGATTCCCTTATGGTAAAGGAAAGTCAACAGATGCCTCATCTTTGTCTCATTTCCCATTCCATGTTATTATGGTTGTTATTTTGTTTCAGGTCCTGCTTTTCCAGAAATATTAAGAAAAATCCAAGCCTAACTAGTATTAAAAATAAAATGGTGGTACACCTGGGTGGCTCGGTCAGTTAAGCATCTGATACTTGATTTTGGCTCAAGTCCTGATCTCAGGGTGGTGGGATTGAGCCCCATATCAGCCTCTGTGCTGAGCAAGGAGCCTGCTTAATTCTCTCTCTGCCTCTCCCTCTGCCCCTCCCCTGCATGTTCTATCTCTAAAAAAATATAAAATTTATAAAAATGGCTAACATACTCTCATACTCTTTAACTTGATTTTTGTTTCTTACACATGCTGACAACAGAAACACTCCTTGTATTTTAAAAGTCCTATATCTTGTTTCCCCATTGGAAAAAACAACAACAACAACAACCAAAAAAAACCTATTCAGGGCTTTCTTTCCCCATCAAAAAAATTTAAAAGTAAAATAAAAGTCCTATATGAAAGTCAACCCAGGGAACCCTGGGTGGCGCAGCAGTTTAGCGCCTGCCTTTGGCCCAGGGCGTGATCCTGGAGACCCTGGATCGAATCCCACGTCGGGCTCCCAGTGCATGGAGCCTGCTTCTCCCTCTGCCTATGACTCTGTCTCTCTCTCTCTCTCTCTCTCTCTCTCTCTGTGTGTGTGTGTGTGTGTGTGACTATCATAAATAAATAAAAATTAAAAAAAAAAATTAAAAAAAATGAAAGTCAACCCATCTGAGATACTGTGAGTGAAAGCTTGCTTCTCTTCTTGAGTACACTGTGGTTTCAGAGTTGTTGCTGCTATTTTACTTTATTTTGTTTGTGTTAAATAAGCACCCTGCGGGAACAGCGGCCAAACCCCATTAGCATCAGTAGTTCTGAACTACCTCATTCAATTTGTTTTCTAGCTGCATTAAATATCCTGTATTGGGAGAAGGTTGCTATATGTCCACTTGTCCAGCCGCATTCTTCCTGTGTGAGCCATCCTGGATTGGGCCCCATCTGTGCGTGTGATTGAGGTTGTCTGACGGCAGACTTCCTTGGTCAGTGTTAGGAGCCTCAAGATAGATGGAGGAGGGCCCAGCTGTCCTGGCACAGCACTGAAATTGAACACAGTACTGTCAAGAGCAAAACGCAATTCTTTGTAGCCAGGTGGGCACAGCTACATGGGCCTTAAAACCCCATGGCTGTTTTTCTTCTGATTCTGCTTTTTTCTTTATAAAAGGAAAGCCAAAAGGACTTCCTGTCTTTGCCCACAAGAGAAGCAGCCATTAGCTTATGTATTTTGAGAGGTCTTAGGTTATGCTCTGAAAATCTTATTGACATCAATTCTCCTTTTCTGGTGGTCCTGGTGTTTACCTTGACCAATTGAGACATATGCATCACTTGTAAAATGAAAGAGCACTTCCCACCTCTGTGAAATTTGGTGGCATGTTGATACAGAACTAATTAACTCTAAATGCCTCCTCCTGTCTTCTCATGCCACCCATTATTCTGGGTCATCCAGTCTGGTTCTTCACACCTAAATCATCCTGAACAGCAGTGTTCTCAGACTTCGGCATGTAACAGAGTCACCTAGAGGGCTTATTAGACACAAGATGCTGGGCCCCCGCCCCAGAGTTTCTGATTCTGTGGGTCTGTGGAACTGGAGACTGTGCATCTCTAACAGGTTCTCAGATGATGCTCAGGCTGCTGGTTCAGAGACCACACTTTGAGAACTAGTGTTAACCAGTGTTGGAACTACCCTTGCTCCTGTTCATTATCATTCCAGGTTCAGGAGGCAGGTGTTTTGAACTTGTTAACAAGGTTTTCTTATTTCTGGGATTGATATCACTTGTCCTTGTACGTGTATCACTTGTACATGATCCCTGGTCCTAGTTTGTTAAACTTGAATCACTGGTATGAAAAATAGTAACGAAAACAGTATCTAACATTGACGTAGAATTTTATATCTTTACTAACATTATCTCATTCGGGCCTCCAGACAACCCCAAGGCTGCTAATAATAATTATTATTCTTGTTATTATTGAAAAGTGAGGTTCAGAAAGAGCAAGTGACTTCCTTAATGTCAGTGAGAGAGTAGAATTAGGACTGTTACCAAGCTAATTCCAGAGATTTTGATCTTTATAGTAGGATATGTGAATTCAGTGTCCAAGGAGGGCATAGCGCAGTAATAGTTTTTAAAAAGCTAATTTTAAGAAGTTCCACTTCCAGAAGCAGCCCTCCCTTAAGCTGATACCTGAGAACATACTCTTCTCCTACTCTTCAGGAGAGGTGTAGTGCTCAGCTGGTACCCTCATGATTCTGAATAAGGGGTAATTCAAAATGTTGGTATAGGAGGTCGAAAAATGACTCTACTGAGCAAGTAATAAATCCTTTTGCAGTCAAGTGGTTTCTAATTCTTTGCTTTACACAAGATTGAAGAAAGATCTAATCAAAGGAGCAGGTACATCATTAACAAAGTTTGATAAAAACTGGGAGACCTGAGAGTACCCAGAATTGAACCATGTTGCTGGAAGTCAGAATCCCTCCATTCACATTTACTTATTCACATGAAGAAGAATTAATGATAAACTCTCTCGTTGTAGCAATAAATAATATTCACCCATAAATACAGGAGCCATTTTGGCAGAAAAAAAAAAAAAACCCCTTCCATTTCATGTTATTGCAAGATACACTTCCAATAAAACTTTATTTCTGAATTTAAAAATTGTCAGATTTAGGGGTGCCTGGGTGGCTCAATGAGTTAAGTGTCTGATTCTTGGTTTCAACTTAGGTTGTGATCTCAGGGTCGTCAGGGTCTCTCTCTCCCCCCTCCCTCCTTTTGCCCCTACCCTCCTGCATTGCCCCGCCCCACCCCACCCTCTCTTTCTCTGTCTCTCTCAAATTAGCAAATCTTTTAAATAAATCAAACATGAAAACTATATTTGGTTATACTGATCAATTGTGTAATAATAGCTCAGTCAGTGTAATGTTCTTTATCATTTAAAAAGCTTGTGGTCAGGATAGTGCTTTGTATTTTAAATTTAGAACATGTGTTTGCAGAGAAGTGTAATGAGTTGGTCAGTCAAATCATAAATGCATGATTTATGCATAACTATATACTTAAATGAGGTCAGGACTCTGTGGGGTAAGTAAAATGGGATTTTCAGTTCAAGGAGAAAAGGAGATCATGTAAAATTCCCTTTTACTCAAGGACTTGATCCTGTGATGACCGTTCTAAATTGCTGTGGCATCGAGATTCCATTGGCTCCATTTTTAAGAGTGACATCTTGGTTTTATATAAGGTTTCCATTACTTACAATATGCCAGAAATTTTACCCATAGTAATAGATACATCCAGAGTTAAGATGAAAATGTAAATGTCAATTTAGAAATGTTGGTGGGAGGGGGGATGGTTTTTCAAAATTCTGTTGGCTCAAATGAGCATGATGTTTGGTTCCATGTCCAGCTCTGATTCTCTGACACAGAACCTGCTGCACACATCTGCAGAGAGATCAGTGTCTCTGGGACTGTTCTCTTCCTTTCCCGCCTCATCTCCCTTCACCCTCCCTGAAAATTTTACAGTTCTACAATGACGATTTCATCTCTGTGAAATGAATGTTTGTCATTCATTGAGTGATAACTGAGATTTATAATAAGAAATAGATATTTGGTCTTCCACTGGGTTCCTGGCACAGAGGTTCTGTAACCCTTAAAATGTCCTTGTTGGTGACAATAGTGTCTTTTGTTATGTTAATGAAGCGACTTGGAAAACACTTAAGGAAAGGGGCTGGTAGAGCTTTAGTAGAGCTAAACTAGTGAATAGATCTTTGAGCCCCCTGACCTCTGGGGAAGAAGGGGAAGGGATTGGAGATTGAGTTGAAACACCAAAGACTAATGATTTAACCAGTCGTGCCCTGTAATGTAGTCTTTATAAAAACCTGAAAGGATGTGGCTTGGAGAGCTTCTGATTGGTGAACACATGGAGATTCAGGCTCCCACAGCCTGCCCTATGCATCAACTCCACTGGGCTGTTCCTGAGTTGCATCCTTTACAATAAACACATAAGGATAGATTTTTATAGCTAGAAACAATGATAGTAAAAAACTGCTATCTGAGGGTAAAGAAAAATGATCAAAAGAATCCTAAGCAGGAGAGGTGAGTCAAAGTTCACTACCTTTCCAGGTCATACCAGACAAATGAGATACTCGGGGTTGATTTGTCTCTTCTTATAAGACCATTCCCTCACCCCAATGGATTTTATTTTGTCTACAGTTTTTAATGCTCACTGTCAGAAAATTCTCAACTAACCATAAATTTCAAGCTTTTCCCTGCTATTCTAGCCTATGGGAAGAGGAAAAACAGCTGTTTGATATAATGCTAATCATTCTTAATAGCATTACAGATTCTTCTTCAGTTCTGTGATATTCTATACTAATTCCTAAAAAGTCAAATTGACCAGAGGTTTTTTTCCCTAGTTACAAAAAAAAGAATTTTTTTGTTTTTTTGTTTTTGTTTTGTTTTTGTTTTTGTTTTTTTGCTCCCAGGAATACTCGGAATCACTAATACTTGACCTTTTAAGATATGTTTCTAGCTCAATCTTTTCTGTGCAGACAAGGATTTGTGGATGTATTCTGCTGTCCTGTGGTTACCATTATGTCAAGTGGTTTGAACACAGGATCAGTGGGGCTTGAGACTGTCTTCTCCCATGTGGTCTGTTTCTCCCATGCTGGGGCTCTGCCCTCTGGCCCTGCATGTCCGTGGTGCTCCTTTCCCTTGCCCCTGGTTTTAGAGTCCTGTCCTCATAACCGCCCTCCCAGACCCCCATTGCTTTCTTTACTGTCATCCCAGAGTTGCCGTGGGCCCAGGGTCCTAGCTTGGATCTCTGTGAAGCTAGGCATTCCTTTGCTGTCAGACTTTTCCTTTCCAAATCCAGATAGGTTGGTTTCAGAAGACCCTTAGGTCTGCCGCCCACACCGGTTAAGAGCAAACACCCGTGTCCAATGAAACGTGTCCTCGTGGGCTTGCCAGGCCACCCCAGTGCCACCACAGGGCCACCGCGGGACCCACTGCTCCTGGGCCTGGCTCCCCGAGTCCGCCTCGCCCCCACACCCGAGTCCTCTGGCTCGTGGGCCCCCTTTCCACTCTGGCTCCCATCTGGGCCCTTCCAGAAGAAAAGAGTGCTCGGGTTCTCTTGTAAACTTGGTACAAGAATTCTTAGGGTTTTTTCCCCCAAATGAAGGGCATAGAAATTTAAATAACGGCATAGGCAGGCAGTAGGTTGGAGGGTGCTTTAATGGGGTGTGTGGTGGAGGGGCTGGAGTCGGGGAGCCCACCCAGGTAAAGGCAGGGGGTCTAGAAAGAGTTTTGGGGGAAGATGGGGGCAGGGCGGCATTCCGATTAGGGCAAGGGTTACAGGTCTTGGTGAGCTAAGTTTGAGTAGGGAGTCAGGTGGTGTGGGCAGGAAGATGGGGGCAGGGCGGCGGTGCAGTCGGGCAAGGGTTCGGGGCTGGGGCCTGGGTGCTAAGGTGGGGCGGGCGGCGAGGCGGCCTTACTGGGGGGCTGCCGGCCTGGGGTCCCGTTTTGAGGTTCCCAGTCTCTCCAGCCCAACAATGAAATGCCCTATTAGGTCACTTTTCCTAATCCGTTTTTTTTTTTTAAGAAAAAACGCACACCCTAGGACACCTGGGTGGCTCGGTTGGTTAAGCCCCTGTGCTCAGCTCAGGTCAGGACCCCGGGGTCCTGGGGTCGAGACTCGCACAGGGTTCCCCGCCAGTTGGGCGCCTGCTTCTCCCTCTGCACCCCACCCCCCTCCTGTGCTCTCTTTCTTTCAAGCGAATAGATTATTTCTTAAAAAGAAAAAAAATCTCACAACTTTGACAAAAGGGGGCAGGTGCAGAACATGTCCCCGGGTGTTTTCACAAAACGGTGGGCAAAGATCTCCTCTTGAAACACGCGGGATCCTCCGCCCTCGCTTCAGGGGCCACGGCCCTGGGCCTGGGTCTCCGGGGCTGCTCCGCTGTGGCTCTTGCGCGCGTGGAGCTGGCAGGGCCGGGAGGCAGCGTCCGAGAGGGCAGCGGGGGCCGCGGGGGCCTCCACCCTGGGGCGGGGGGGGCCGGGGGGGCTGGTGGAGCCTGCACCCTTGGGCGGGGGAGCTGGTGGGGCCTGCACCCTGGGCGGGGGGGGAGCTGGTGGGGCCTGCACCCTGGGCGGGGGAGCTGGTGGGGGCCTGCACCCTGGGGCAGGGGGGCGGGGGGGCTGGTGGGGCCTGCACCCTGGGCCGGGGGGGGCGGGGGGGCTGGCGGGGGCTTGCACCCTGGGGCGGGGGGGCTGGTGGGGCCTGCACCCTGGGCCGGGGGGGGGGGGGGGCGGGGAGGCTGGCGGGAGACCCGGGCCTGAGCGCGGCCGGCGGATGGCGGATGGCGGATGGCGAGCGCCTGTGCCGGGTGCCCCGGGCGCGTGCCTTGGGGTCTGTGGGTTCGTGGCCGCCCTCCTTTCCTGCCAGATGCTTTTCTCGTGTTTGTCACTTCGGCAGGTTCGGCCTCTGGGGGTTCAGGAGGCGACTCGCGGGCAGACTGTGCTCCAGGGGAGGAGCGGCGGCTTCCACGGAAACTCATCTCCTCGCTGCATCTCTCCCGCTCCCAAGTCTTTTTTTAACGTACCCCCCCCCTTTTTAAAAATTTTTTAAAAGATTGTATGTATTTATTCATGAGAGGCAGAGACCCAGGCCGAGGGAGCAGCAGGCAGCACGCGGGGAGCCCGACGCAGCCTCGATCCCTGGACCCCGGGGTCACGCCCTGGGCCGCAGGCGGCGCTCCACTGCTGAGCCCCCCGGATCCCCCGATGTGCCTCCTTTTTAAAATGTCATTGTACGATCTTCTTGAGCCATCCATAAAACTAAGCAACCAGCCAGTTCTGCCCTCTCCTTGGCTCGCAGAAGGCATTGACCAAACAGACCTGACCAACAACTTTCTTCTCCTTAATGGGAATTTTAAGTCTCTAGATGGCACTTGAACTTTTCCTACCAGCCCACACCCAAACAAGAAGGATTTCTAAACTGCTACAGACCTTCTCCATCTTCCTTAATCTTCCACTGTGTCAAGCCTGCCTCCCATTTTGTCTAATGGGCAACGGCTGGACTTGCCTGCACACACCTCCAGGCGCCTGCACTGTTAGGAACCCACACAAGGGTCCCGCGCACCAGACTTCGAGAGCCCCTGGGTTAAGAGAAGAAATTCCTTGCTTTTCCTACGTGTTTAGGAATTTTGTTAATTAAAATATGATCTTATCCATTGATCTCACAATTATTGCTGCCTCTGGGGCTAAATATTATCTCTAGCTCAAGCAGGTGTGCGTGTGTGTGTGTGTGTGTGTGTGTGTGCGCGTAAGCAGGGTGGTTGTGAGGGGGTATAGTGGGAGGCAAAGAACTCATCCAGACACAAAATTCAGAACTACCTGTTTCTGTGCCTTGAATCCTTAGAAACTAATTCTGCTGCCTCCCGCTTTTGAGCGTGTGATGCTGAAGCAGATGCAGTTTCTATCTGATTCACCTGGATGACTGCAGAAGCCCCCGTCTGCCAGCGCGACCCTGGTCAGACGGTCACAGCCTCCAGAAACCTCCCTTCCGCGAGGAGGAATGGCCAAGCTTCCTTAGTTCTCTAGGGTCGGAAACTCACTCTTCAGGGGTTACCTTAAGTCCAGGAGAGCTTCAGTAGGGAACCTGAGCCCTGCCTGACCTTTGTCCCCTCTGCTGTGAAAAGCAAAAAGAATGTTGTCTGTTAAAAAGCAACCCGTTGAGATAGTGCTAAACCCAAAGTGATACAATTTGAATGCTTCCAAATCAGATTAGTTGATAAAGGATCTAGAGCTTTGCCTAGAGATTTGGTATATCACCAGTACTGCAATCTTGCTGTTGTCCTGAGATGGTTCTGGTTTAAATTGAGGTTATAATTTACATACAAAAGATGCAAGAGTCTTCAATGTAGATTTTGATCATTGTATCCACCCACATAAACACCACTGGATCAAGATAACACAACATTTCCATCTCCCCAGAAAGTTGCCTCCTGGCCTGCCTCTTGATGACCCAGCCTGGAGGCAACTACTGTTCTGATTTCTATCACCAAAAGTTAGTTCTTCCTGTTTTGATTTTAATATAAACACAATGTGGAACCTTCTGGCTTTTTCAGTCAACAATCCTGTTTTAAAAATACCTCCATGTTGTTGCAGGTATCAGCAGTTCATTGTTTCATTATGAAATAGTACCATTAGATAGGTACTCCACACTGTGCTCTTCCTTCTCAGGTCGGTAGACGTTTGGATTGCTTCCAGTTTTTTGTGGGATTTTATGCATGTGTGGAGGGAGAGGGGTCAATTTTAGTTATCTTAAAGGCTGCTTGCTGGTCTTTTTTTTTTTTTTCAAGCTTTTATGTATTTATTCATGAGAGACAGAGAGAGAGAGAGAGAGAGGCAGAGACACAGGCAGAGGGAGAACCGGGCTCCCCGTAGGGAGCTGGATGCAGGCCTCAATCCCAGAGCCAAAGGCAGATGCTCAAACCACTGAGCCACCCAGTGCCCCTTTGCTCATTCTTATACAAGTCTTTTGAGCAGTCAGTTCAGCTTAGGTTTTCATTTCTCTTGGATAAATACCCAGAAGTAGGGTTTCTGGGTCATATGATAGATGTGTGTTTAACTTTATAAGAAACTGCCACTTCCCAAAGTTGTACCATTATACACTCCCACCACCGATGTGTGAGAGTTCTGCTGTCCCCACATCCTTGCCAGCACGTGCATGGTGCGTGTGGGATGGATATCATTGTTTTAATTTGCATTTTTCTGAAGACTAATGATGTTGAACAATGGTAATTCAAAGTTAAGGCTGTTCTTTTTTTTAAATCTTCCCTTTTTTAACCTACAGTGTGGGATGTAGTAATGGCAATGGCCGACGGGCGCCTAAACTGAGTGTGTTATCTTGAGCACATCTGAGAGGCGGGTCCTGGTGGGCCTGTAAGGACTGTAACTACCTGGGGGAGGAGGAACCACCTGGGGGAGGAGGACACGGAGTAAAAAGAGACAAACCTGGCCCAGTGGCCCAGTCAAAGACACGGACATGTAGAGATGGTGCACCTTCTGTTCCCTTAGGGTTCAGCTCATCCTTTTTCAGTATGAGCACCCATGAGAGGGAACCTCAAGTAAACTATAAAAGATGTCCTTGAAGGAGTCATTTGGGCCTAATGGAGCTCAACCGAGGAAAAGGGGGATTTTGGCACTGGGTGAAGAAGCCTTTGGATCCAGGCCTATGAGTAATGAAGACAGGAGCAAGTCTAGCCACAGAGCATCTTTGGCACCACACAGCACTGATTGTAATCCCATCAGACTAATCCTTACAACAGCCCCATTATACAAAGAACCTGAGTCAAACAATTAAGCCAGTATTGCAGTTCCTCAAAAAACTAAGCACAGAATTATCATACAGTCCAGCAATCCCACATTTGGGTCTAAACCCAAATGAACTGAAGATAGGAACTTGAGAAATATTCGTAAACCAGTGCTCATGGTAGCTTTATTAACAATAGCCGAAAGATAGAAACAACTTGTACCACTGATGGATGAACAGATAAACAAATGTGCTATATACATACAATAGAATATTATTCAACCTCCAAAAGGAATGGAATTCTGACGTATGATATAACACGGACCGACCTTGAGGGCGTCAACGTAAGTGAAATAAACAAGATACGGGAGGACAAATACTGTGCGATTCCACTTAGACCAGGTACCTATGAAGTTCATAGAGAGAGTGAAATGGGAGTTGCCCGGGGCTGAGAGTGGAAGTGAGGAATGTGTGGTTACTGTTTGATGGGAATTGAACTTATGAGATGAAGAAAGTTCAGAGGATGGATGCTGATGATATTTGCACAATAATGTGTATGTGTCTAATGTCACCAAATTGTATATTAAAAATGGTTAAGGGGCTCGGTTGGAAAAGTGTGCTACTCTTGATCTCGGGTTTGTGAGCTCGAGCCCCACCTTGGGAATAGAGATTACTTAAAAATAAATCTTTAAAAAGATAAAGAAGGTAAAAATGTTAAATTTTTATGTTGTATATATTTTACCACAATGAAAATCCATAAGAAAACAATTAAGTAGCTTGCTCAAAGCCTTACAGCTAGTAACCACAGAATGAGGATTCCAATTTAAGTGATCTGATTCCCAACCTGAATTGTCCACCCCTTTTCAGAGATGCTTCAGAGTTGGGCAGTGGCAAACGTGAGGAGGGAATCCTAGGGCTGTGTTGGATATTGAAGCCCTATATATATCTGTCAGTAGATTCTCAAAAGACATTGAGGGATTCCTGGGTGGCTCAGGGGTTTAGCACCGCCTTCTGCCCAGGGCGTGATCCTGGAGTCCCGGGATCAAGTCCCATGTCGGGCTCCCTGCATGGAGCCTGCTTCTCCCTCTGCCTGTGTCTCTGCCTCTCTGAATGTGTGTGTGTGTGTGTGTGTGTGTGTGTGTGTGTGTGTCTCATGAATAAATAAATAAAATATTTTTTAAAAATATTCCCAAAAGACAGAAACAAAAGACATCACAGGGTGATGAGAGGGATAGCATTCATGAGTACATAGGAGATGTTCCCTGGTATCACCAGATATAGCGGCAGAGGAGCTAAACTGGTCTCAGTAACAGGTAGAGATAAGTGATTGATAAGATTACTGTAAACCAATTTTTAAAAATCTGGTGTAACAAATAATACTTTTGGAAACAAATCTTGACAAATGTGTGATTTATAAGAGGACATATATGTGAAATCCAAGTACAGTAAGATTTTTTTAATTACGTGGAGAACTCTACTTGGCATCCCTTTCTGGCTATGGAAGTGATATCAAAATCTAAAGTACCCTTTTGTTTATTCCTTTCTGCTTCACATGATTCAACAGATTAAATGTTCAGCCTCTGGAATATGGCAGAGAACATACTGTAAACAAATATGTGGAGCATGTGATAATACTGGACGAGGCAGGGCATGTAAATCACTGTAGGAATACCAGAGACAAAGCTGTTAATTCTGGGCAAGTCAGTTGCATCCACGGAAAGGTCTAGAGAGGTGATGTTGGAGTGGGCCCTGAAGTGTGGATAGGAATTTTGCAAGCAGATAACAAGGGTGGAAAGAGAGAGCCAGGCTCTTTCTCAAAGGATGTCTGTCACAGGTTGGTGCGAGCAAGAGAAGGTAATAGGGTGAGACTGGAGTTGGTTTTCTTTCTTTCTTTGTTTTTTTGTATACTTTTTTATTGAAGTTCGATTTGCCAATGCATAGTATAACACCCAGTGCTCATCCTGTCAGTGCTCCCCTCAGTGCCTGACACCCAGTCACCCCAACCCCCCACCCACCTCCCCTTCCACAACCCCTTGTTCGTTTCCCAGAGTTAGGAGTCTCTCATGGTTTGTCTCTCCCTCTGATGTTTCCCACTCAGTTCCCCTCCTTTCCCCTATAATCCTTTTCACTATTTCTTATATTCCCCATATGAGTGAAACCATATGATGATTGTCCTTCTCCGACTAACTTACTTCACTCATTACAATACCCTCCAGGTCCATCCACATGGAAGCAAATGGTGGGTGTTCGTCCTTTCTGATGGAGTTGGTTGTCTTATGAAGAACACCTGCACGAGAACCACCTGGGTACTGTTTTAGATGCAAGTTTTTGGGACCCACCCCCAGCCCTCCTAACTGTGGATTTTTCCAGTAGCAGAGGCTGGGAATGTGCGTTTTTCATACCATTCTCGGTGATTGCGTTGAACATAAAAGTCGACGGAGCGCTTCTCTGAGCCGAAGTGGGAGGCATGGTGAGGGGGGGGCGGGTGTGGAGCAGCCTGGGGCCAGGCTGAAGAAGCCCTTGTACTGTGGTCAGTGGTATTCGGCAGGTGGACAGAGGGCAAATAACTCAGGGACAGTGTCTGGAAAAAAAGGGAGAAGGAAGGAAACATGAATTAAGCCCTTCCTTGCTGCCGTGGTTTCACGGAGCCGTGGTCCAGGGTTGGGGTCCCGCACAGCAGGAGTGAGTGGAGGGGTGACCCGCAGGGGAGCAGAGGTGAGCTGTGGGGCTGGTGGGCCTGAGCGCCTGAAGCCCAGGCAGCAACTTAAGCACTTCTTTGCTTTTCTTACTGTATCCCACCTTTACCTGTTCATTCGGATGCGCTTAAAAGTGTGTAAAGAGGAAAATGACAACCCCTATAGATTGATTTTATAGCAAAAAGAGCTTATAACTTAACAAAAACTAACATAAAACAAAATGCCTTCATCAGGAATGAAATCTAAAGTCTTCTGGAAGTTGGCTTCCCAACATCTGTTTGAAAACAAGTTTCAAACTACCTTCGTTAGCTCTGTTAACTCTGAGTCCTGGTAACATAGACAAAAACAGTGACTATTTTACAGCCAGATCTCTTATCCTGGGCAATACTGGTATTTTTGGGCTGGATAGTTGTTTGGCAGTGGAGGAGCTGTCCTGTGCATTGTAAGATACTTAGCAGCATCTCCGGCCTCTGTCCCTCTAAATGCCAGTAGTAACTCCTCCTCCAAGATCTTGACAATCAAAACTGTTTCCAGATAGGGTCACCTGGGTGGCTCAGTTGGTTAAGCATCTTACTTTGGCTCATGTCATGATCCTAGGGTCTTGGGATCACTCCCTGCTCAGTGGAGAGTCTGCTTCTCCCTCTCCCTCTGCCCCCTACTCACGCTTGCTTTTTCTAGTATGCACTTGTGTGCTCTCTCTCTCTCTCTCTCTCCCTTTCTTTCATAAATAAATAAATAAATAAATAAATAAATAAATAAATAAATTATTTTAAAAAATGTCTTCAGACATTGCCAAATGTCTCCTGGGGTATAGTTACCAGAATTACCAAAAAAAAAATACAAGGTTCTTAGTTAACTGTCAGATAAACAACAAATAGATTTTTTTAGTATATCTCAAATATTGCATGGGCCATACTTATCCTAGAAATTTTTTAAAATCAAATTTAACTGGTGGCCTATTTACCCTGTAGGGGTAGAAGGAGTTTGAGCAACAGAATTGTTGATGTATTAAACACGATGACACGTGTGAGGTGCCCAGCAAATGGTGGTTATGCTGTAAATATTCTGGGAGTACACTATGGGCCATGAATCTGCTCCACCTATGTCCCTCTTGGTGACCACAGCTGGTACTCAGATCTTCCTGTCTTTTACCAAAACTGTACTCGGAGTGGGTACACTGTCATGAGCAGAAAGGGAGCTCACGTGTGAATCTCTGAGTACTGGGAACTAGCATCCCAGTGAAAGCTGATTTCATAGCCTCCTGTGCTGGAGCAGCCATCTGCTTGGACTCTGATGCTGTGTCACTGTGGGATCACTGACTTATTAGATCATTTCTCCTAAGCAGCAGCCAAAGAAGGTGATAGTGAATGAAAAACTGCTGCATTTGCCCCAGACTCAGTCACTCTGGGTTTGATTTTTCTGGCGCCATAGCCCTAGAAAACCATTCCATGGGATACACCAGGACCAATCATTTTCACAGTCGGTAGCAGCTAGGAGCCTCTTTCTGGTCCAAGATTAATGACCCAAGCAGGCAGCCTTTCCAGAGAGCAGAGGTGAAATTTAACTCTGAGTAGATGCCTGACATTTTGAACAAAAGGGTAAGGGCAAGTGAGGAGAAACAGCATTTGTATGTCTCCCACAGGGTTATAAATCAAGGATGGGCAAAAGTGAATTGGGTCTTTGCCAACAGTTGGACTGATCTGGCCTCCTATGTTCTGTTTTTAGACAATCTGAATGAAACATGCTTTAAAGACGGATTGTCAGAAGTGTCCCTTTGAGTTAAATACCAGCTTATTAATTCCTGAGAATTTTATTTTTTCTGAAGGAAATCTAGTTTGTGTGTGGGATTATTAAGTTTGTCCATGAGAAAATACATTCATTGCTATAGGAGGAAGCCCCCCTTTCCTATCTGGCAGTGGGTGAGATATATCATTGGAAGCTGGGGAAATGGGTCAAAGAGTATACATGCTTTGAGTTATAAGATGAATATGTTCTGGGAATCTAATGCATCTATAGTTCTCTGTGTATCATAGTGACTATGGCTAATAATCCTATATTGTATACTTGAAATTTGCTAAGAGGTTGATCTTATGAATTGCCTCCACAACCCACCCTGCACAAAAGGTAAGGTGATTGTATGTGTGATTTAACTTATTTGTGGTAATCATTTCACAAGGTACATATATCAAATCATCACAATGTACACTTAAAATATATACAATTTTTGTCAGTCATACCTTAAAAAGCTGGAAAACAAAAACAAGAATGGATCATCACTCTGGGCACCAAAAAGCAAGTTCCACCATATATCAAAAAACCACCAGGCATGTGCTCTTACCACAAGGACATTAAGTTAGAAATCAGTTATGAAAAGAAAACAAAAACAAAAAACCTCCTATATTTAGAAATTAGGAAATAGATATGTTTTTAGAAAGTCATTTAGGAATGTACTAGGCAAACTGATTACAAAGAAATCCAAGAATGGGTTCTTCATGGGTTGATTAAATAAACATCAGTGACTACTCTTTACCACATTTTATAATGAAGAGGAATAAGACATGGCCCCCAGCTTCAAGGAACAGACTTGCAGATAAATAATCACTCTCTCCTGTGGCTTTTCTGTTGGTCACTGTGCTAAGCACCACAGGAATTCACAAGATACCAAGAAAGCTCACTGGGAGAAGTGAATACCTTTTAGAGTGTCCCGACGAATTTACAGAGGACGTTTCCCTCTACTTGGTCAATAGAAGACTAAAGTCTAGGAGTTCTCCAAATTGACAAGGGAGTGGTGAAGATGCAAAAGTATTTGCAGGCAACAGGGTGGAAGGAGGGATCCATGAGGGATGAGGATGCAGACAGATGCAAGAGCCAGGTCTTGGAGGGCCTGTGGTCACAATGAGGAATCTGAGCTCTATCTGGGAGGGCCAACACAGAACCACTGGACAGGTTTTATGCCAGTGAGTGATATGATCTGATTTTTATTACAGAAAGATCTCTTGAAATATGTCAAAAACAGACTAGACTAGGCAAGTTGGAAGCTGGAGCTCTATTATATGGAGAAGGTATTAAAATTATTTAGCCAACAAGGCTGTGGTCAGTCAGAAGAGAGAAAAGCCAAAATGCTGGAGCCGGGTCCCTGAGGCCCACTGATAGGCTGGTCCTACCCCTGTGTTACTGGACCATGGAAAGGTCTGGAGTGCCAGAGCTCAGGGCAGTCCCCATGATGTACATACTCAGTACTTCAGCAGTGGGCACGGCCATCCAGATCCGTGCCGGCTGCAGATCAGCCCTAAGAGGGTGACCCAGGTGAGGGAATCAAGGGCCTCAACCAAAGTAGGGATGGAGAGAATGGGAGAGGTTTGGGCAAAATACAGAAAATAGAGTTCCATGTCTCAGTCATTGAGTGGACATAGAAGATGAGAGTAGAGGTTGACTGTCCCACTTCTGGTGTGGAAGGCTGGGAGGAAGGTTGAGTGCCTCCACTTGAGCCGGGAGCCTTTCAGGAAGCATCTGGTGTCAGTAAGCATAGGAACCTGCGACAACGTGAAATGAAGGTGGTTCTCTCAATGGCATTAAGTTGTATACAAGTGAACAAAGCTGGGATGCGGCTACTAGGGTGGGCCTCTCCAGAGCTGTTCTGCCATCCACTGCACTTGGAAGGGGCCGGGGATGTCCCCTTCCTTGAGGCACCGGCCTGGGACCTGGAGCTCCCAGATCATGTGGTTGCATGTATTTCCCAGCCCATTAGAATGGAATTTCTTTGACACAAATGACAAAGCTCTAAGGATCATTTTGGGCCTGAGTCATGAGCTAAGCAGCTGTTTCACTTGTCAAGTGTTAAATGATTTGTTCTGGATCAGAGACTGCAAGGCAAGAACTGGGGCTAGAAAAAAGCAGGTAGGCAGGTCAACAGTCACGACAAAGTAGGAGTGTAACCTTTGGCATCAGCGACAAAGACACTCAGGCTGACCTCTGCCGTCGTAACTCTGGAAATATTATGGCCCTCTCCTTACCCCCACCCTGGGGAAACACCTGTCCCCTCAGAATGGATTCCATTAGTATTTTTGTGCCACATCATCAAAAATCTCCAGGGAGTGGACAGAGAACTTTGGCTGATCTCAAGCAAGGTATTGCTGAGACCATGTGCAAAGAACAAAAAGAAATCCTGATCCTGATAAAATAGGGGCCATGACATTATCTGGAGCTCTGTATAGAAAAAAAATATTTTACTTATGCCAAATACAAAAATAAACTCAATATGGATTAAAGACCCAACTATGAGGCCTGAAACCATAAAAACGCCTAGAAGAAAACATAGGCAGTAATCTCTTTGTCATGGAGCATAGAAACATTTTTCTAGATGTGTCTCCTGAGGCAAGGGAAACAAAAATAAAAATAAACTACTGGGACTAGTACAAAATAAAAAAGTTTTGCACAGCAAAAGAAACTGCCAATAAAATGGAAAAAAAATGCAGCCTGCGAAATGGGAGAAGATATTTGCAAATGACATATCTAATCAGAAATCGATACCTAAAATATATAGAGAACTTAAACAGCTCAAAACTGAAAAAAGAACAACCAATTAAAAAATGGGCAGAGAACCCGAAAGACATTTTTCCAAAAAGGACATTGAGATGACCAACAGACACATGAAAAGACACTCAGCATTACTCAGCATCAGGGTAATGCAAATCACAGCCACGGTGAGACACCACTTCACACCTGTCAGATGGCTAGTATCAAGAAGACAAGAAATAACAGGTGATGGAGAGGATGTGGAGGAAAGGAACCCTTGTGTGCTGTTGGTGCATGTAGAAATGGTACCACCACTTGGAAAAAAATAAGGAGTTTCCTCAAAAAATTAAAAATAGAAATACCATACCCAGTAATTCCCCTATGGGGTAATTTACCAAAGAAAACAAAAACACAAAAAAAATAAATAAAAAAATAAAAAAAAAGAAAACAAAAACACAAATTCAGAAAGATATGTGTACCTTTGTATTTATTGAAGCATTATTTACAATAGCCAAGGAGACAATTCTAGTGTGCATCAACTGATGAATGGATAAAGAAATGTAGTATATGCATATGATGGAATATTACTAAGCCATAAAAAAGAATAAGATTGTTCCATTTGCAACAACATGTATGGGCCTAGAGGGCATTCTGCTAAGTACAATAAGTCTTGGAAATACAAATTCCACATGATTTCATGTATGTGTAATCTAACAAACCAAATTTAAAAAAAGACCCATATTTATGGGTCAGGGAACAAACTCATGGTTGCCAAAGGGGAGGGGAGTGCAGAGACGAGCAAAACAGTTGAAGAGGGAGATATAGGTTTCTAGTTATCAAATGAGTATGTCATGGGGATAAAAGGGACAGCACAGGGAATGTAGTGGATGGTGTTGTAATAATGTTATAAGGTGACTCATGGTAGCTACGCTTGAGGTAAGCACAGCATAATGAGCAGACTTGTCAAATCACAATGTTGTATACCTGAACCTAATGTATATAACATTGTGTGGTTACTATCTTCAGTTAAAAAATAACTAAAAAGTATTTTTAAGGACAGCTACTTTAAAAGCAAATTGACTGGGTCGCTCATACACAGTATAAGTATCATTATTTTGCCATGAGTCATAACCAACTTTTGGGCATTTGTGTCAAAACTAACTGCAGTTCACATGTTTATTTAGTTTTACTTTGTTAAGTTTTGAAAGTGTTCCATTTCTTTTTTTATTTTTTTTTTAACGATTTAATTCACTTGAGAGAGAGAGAGAGAGAGAGAGAGAGAGAAAGAGCACATGAGCAGGAAGGACAGAGGCAGAGGGAGAGGGAGGAGCAGACTCCCCACTGAGTAGGGAGTGTGACAAGGGACTCAATTCCAGGACCCTGAGATCATGATCTGAGCTGAAAAGGCAGATGGTTAACCAACTGAGCCACCCAAATGCCCCCAAAAGTGCCCCAAGTGCCCCCATTTCTTATCACAGATCTATGCTGCAGAGAGAATTTCTTATGGCTTCATCTGTTCCAGACACAAGATCTTAGAAACAGAGGAACTTAGCCCTAAAATGACCTTTAGAGTCTGTTAGTCCAGCTTTCTACCCAATGTAAGAATTCTGAGTACTTAGTTATGTTTGCTTTTCAGTTTCCTGAGCCTGGACATCAGCTTCTCTAAGAGTTTATATATTAATATAAACCTGCAAACATATTCAGTTGATTTTAAGTAAGTACTTATGTGAGTAAAATAGAGGGGGAAAGTCACTGTGTACCTAGGCAAGGAAAGTCACTGTATGCCTGTATATGCTATAAGATAATAAATATGAATATATAAAATGTGCATTTACAAAGTAATGAGCAGCCTTACATGCATTTATGATACTAGCTTCATTTGTATGTGGTCAAAATTTGCCAATTCAATAGACTACTATGGTATATAGTTACATAAAAATCTTTGATAAAATTTTAATAGACCTACATTATCATAATATTAATATTGTATTACTATCTGTCTACAAAAGAAAATCACAAAGCATCTTTGGTTAAAACAAAACACACACACACACACATTTTATGCTATTAGCTTTTTGCAAACCCTTAGGCTCCTTCTTTCTTGCAGTGGAACTTGGGAAACACTATGCTTGAATGAGTCACATACGCTTGCACCCAGAACTCTTTCTGGAAGAGTACTTTCATTTTGAAGCACTCACATATTTCATATTTTCATATTTGAAGCACTCACAGAAGGTACCCCAGAAAAATAACCTTCAAAAATAAGCTCATGAATTTCTCACTTTCAAAAGCTGCCAGGAACTTTGCTTCTTTGAAAGCATAGTGAGGGTGACAAGTCACATTCAGGAACCTGAGGCATACTGTGACCTCCTTCTGCTGTTGACCACTCTCTCGGTGCATTCCTAATAGTAGGAACAGAACTTAGAGACAGAAATAGAGAAACCAGGGATCCCTGGGTGGCGCAGTGGTTTAGTGCCTGCCTTTGGCTCAGGGCGCAATCCTGGAGACCTGGGATCGAATCCCACATCAGGCTCCCGGTGCATGGAGCCTGCTTCTCTCTCTGCCTCTCTCTCTCTCTCTCTCTGTGTGTGACTATCATAAATAAATAAATAATTAAAAAAAAAAAAAAGAAATAGAGAAACCAGCAGGAAAGATTAGCTTGTTACAGGGCCTGCTCTTAGAGACAGATGACTACTGCTGTTATTTGGACTTGGGCCCTTGGATCCTCTCCCTGGAGTGTATAATTCCAGTTGAGTTGACTCTCACTTTTTAAAGGCATGGTTATGTGCTCTGGGCAGATCTCTGCCAGTTTTTTTTAAGATGTATTTATTGGGAAAGAGAGAGAGAGAAAGAGAGAGAAAGAGGAGGCACACAGAGAGGCAGAGGGAGAGTGAGGGAGGCAGTCTCTCCACCGAGTGAGGAGCCCGACACAGGGCTCCATCTCACAACCCTGAGATCATGACCTGAGCCGAAATCAAGAGTTGGGTGCTTAACCAACTGAGCCACCCAGGTGCCCCCTGCCAGTTTTTAAAATTATGATTGCTTTGTGTACGGATGTTGGCAGTAGTATTACCTGATAGAGGATCAAATGCAACTGGCCTCTGCCCCAGGAATCCAAAACTAGAAGTTGACTAGAGTTGCCGATTTAAAGATCACAGGTCTGTGAATATTGTTGTCTTTGTGACCAGGAGACACTAGGGCAGTCGATGGCACTTTCTCATTGCTATCCATCAATGAGCACTAGTGTCAATGTTTAGATTCATTGCAATCAGAATGAACATTACTTTAGTTGAGAATGGTATGGATGCTGAATAGTGTCAAAATGATCATTCCCCTTTCCTTCTCCTTTCTTCACGTCAGACATAGTACTTTAGAAATATCAAAGGCTTAAAACTCTTGGAAAAGTTTTTTTGTCCTTTTTGAATAAAAAGTATTATAAGGTGATAAAATACTCAATAAACAAACAATGCCAAAAGTGAAAGTCTCCTGTTAGTACCCACTCCCGACCCTGAGTAGCCATTTAAAATAGTTTAGTGTATTCCTCCTCTCCCTTGTTTATAAGATTTAATATGTTTTATGTATATATAAAAATGAAAATGCACTGTTTGGAAAAGAACTTTTTAACTGAGCAGTGTAACTTGGACATTTTCCAAATCAGTTCAGAAAGATCCACCTCATTCTTTGCCTGTAGTTACATGGTGTGCTTTTGCATGGCTGTCCCATAGTTGATTTAAGTTTTCCCCTCGCCCTTGCTTCTTTTTTCTTTCTTTCTCTCTCTCTTTCTTCTTTTTTAACAGACGAGGAGGAGGTAAAAAATCTGTGCTCTCAGCAACAGGGACTGTCCAACTACATCTGGTTCTAAAGTCACAGATGACACTAGATACATGACAACCTGAGTTTCTAGCCAAGTGTTAATGTTTCATGGTGATTAGATAGTATTTATGTTGTAAACCAGTGACCTGTTGAGGGCATAAAATCTTATTTCTGTAGGAGTGAAATCAGAAATTCATCTGATCATTGTTCTCTTAAGTTCATTGCCACTTGAGAAAATGGATTTTGAGCTACTCTCCCAAAGAGAACTTTAGTTGTCTCTGTACCTTGTGAGTGAAGACCACTGACAAATAAATACAATTTACTTCTTAGCTTTTAAAAACTCATCACACATATATTTATTTGTTATTAATACTGATTTCTAATGTTTAAGAACATTGAATCTGTGCCTTATACCTAAAATCTGCCTTCTTACCAAAGACTGTGTCCTACTGGTATCACGTAACTGGCACCCAGATATACATCAGTAAAGTAGGTGCTCATTCACGAGCGCATCAGCAGCTAAGCCCAAGAAAGAACGTGAAAGCCAGCATTCTTCCTCCACGTGTGTCACATACTTCTGCCTTGGCACTCTGAAAGATTTCAGACAGTCATGCACCTGGGGTGCATGCCTTGGCACTCTGAAAGATTTCAGACAGGTGCACCTGGGGTGGCAGCTGGTTTCTGCAGTCTCAGAGCACATTAGCTTGAGGCTTGTAAATGGCCTTGATTATTATGCAAGACACATAATGCTCTTATTATCGCCACACAATTAGCGCTGTGCGGTAAAACTGCTTTCTGTAATACCCTAATTGAGGTCCTTTCTTGCATGGAATTTACATTATATGTAGATATGTAGATAATGCATGACATTTTAATGAGTATTTTTTAACAAAGTCCAAAGGACAATTAGAACCACCACCCACACAAGAAACACTTTTTTTTTTTAAAGACAAAAAAAGGTGTAGTGCCAACAGAGAGGGCTCATTCAAGACAATTCTGTTTTGTTTTGTTTTGTTTTTACTCATGAGAGACACACAGAGAGAGAGCAGAGACACAGGCAGAGGGAGAAGCAGACTCCCCATAGGGATCCCGATGTGGGACTCGATCCAGGACCCAGGGATTCACACCCTGAGCTGAAGACAGACGCTCAACCACCGAGCCACCCAGGTGCACCTAGACAATCCATTTTTCTAAGCACAGAGGAGTATCCGAATGCAACAACCCACTTTCCCAGTTGCATGTGGTGTGGTTTCATATTCTGGTCCTTCACTCCTATTGATGTCTCCCCACTTCCTGATATTTTGGTTTAGGTTTTGTATCATTCTCAAATTCAAATTTTTAAAAAGATTTTATTTCTTTATTCATGAGAGACTACACAGAGAGAGAAAGAGAGACACAGGCAGAGGGAGAAGCAGGCTCCCTGCGGGGAGCCCCATGTGGGACTGGACTGGTGGACCACTGAGCGACCCAGGCATCCCTCAAATTCAAATTTAAGCTATATTGAAATCCAAATGGAGAAGGGTCCCAGGAATTCATGGCTGAATAGTTAGAGTGGTCAGTATTTTACCACTGCATTCTTTTATTCATTTTGAATCCAGATAATGGTATTTCAGTTTAACAAAGTATCTGCAGGGCCATTTCTCAAGACTGTCACTGTGTCTATCCCTCATTCGGGCCACAGAATATCATCCATCAGTCTTTAAGCCTCCTCTCTGGGGGCATGTCCTAAAAGGGGAGTAGCATTGGTCTGCCCCCAAGGCCTGTCTTCCCTCTCTTCGGGTTAGATGTTTGCAATATTGAAGAAAAGAGTTAGGGACCAGGCATGGCACAGCCTGTCTTGGCAGCCTCATCTACTTCTTAAGTATTGATTTGAATTGTATCTCTAACTTGAATGTTAGAAATTTAAGAATTAGCTCTTTGTTCAGGACCCAAATCAAAAAAGAAATTTAGCTGGGGCTCTGGAGAAAATACTCTCTGGCAGATAGCTCAGCCTCTTCTGTACTCCGACCACACTCTTCATCACCTGTTCCAGAACATGTGGAACTGTTTATCGCGTCTGTGAACTACTCTGCTTTTCTTCTAGACTAGAACTCTTCAAGGGTAGAAAAGATGTCTTAGTAGCCTCCACATGGTGGGCATTATGACTGGCAGATACAGGCACTCAATGGAAATATGAATGAATAAACAAAGTAAATTAAGGTGATCACTAGGCAGTAGGGAAATGCAAATTAAAACCATGATGATGGGGCATCTGGGTGGCTCAGTCAAACATCTGCCTTTGACTTAGGTCGTGATCCCAGGGTCCTGGGATGGAGCTCCGCATCAGGCTTCCTGCTCTGTGGGGAGTCTCCTTCTCCCTCTGCTCCTCCTCCTGTTCATGCTCCTTTCCCCAGCCCCCCACAAATAAATACATAAAAATCTTTAAAAATAACACACAATGAAATACCACTGCACACCTATTAGAATGGTCAAAAAGGACACCTGGGTGGCTCAGTGGTTGAGCGTCTGCTTTCAGCTCAGGTCGTGATCCTGGAGTCCTGGGATTGAGTTCCACATCGGGCTCCCTGCATGGAGCCTGCTTCTCCCTCTGCCTGTGTCTCTGTCTCTCTCTGTGTGTCTCTCATGAATAAATAAATAAAATCTTAAAAAGAAAAAAGAATGGCCAAAAAAAAAAAAAAAAGCCCAAACTCACAAATAAGTGGCAGGAAGGATGTGAAGGAGCTAACACCCTCACACACAACTGGGGGAACCTAAAATGATACAGCCATTGTGGAAAATGGTTTGGCAGTTTCTTATCAAACTAAACATAAACTTACCCTATGACTCAACTAACCTACTCCTTGATATTTACCCAAGAAAAAAGGAAAACTTTGGGACACAAAAAAACCTGACTGAAATGTTCACAGCTACTTTATTGAAAATCACCTAAAACTGAAAACAATTGACCTGTCCTTCAGCTGGCAAGTGGGTGAACAAACTATGATTTATCCACCCAAGACAGTTATACTCAGTGGTGAAGAGACACTACTGATATGTGTGGTAATCTGCATGGATGCATTATGCTAAGGGTATAAAACTGGATTCAAAAAGCTGTGTACAATGTGATTCCATTTAGATGACACTCTGAAAAAGGCAAAACTATAGGGATAGGGAACAGACCAGTGGCTATCAGTGGTGAGGAAGGGTTGACTGCGGAAGAGGGGCAAGAAGGAATGTTTTGGGGTGGTAGAACTGGCCTGCCTCTCGATTATGATGGTGGCTACATGATTGTTCATTTATCAAATTCATAGAAATGGATAGGGACACCTGGGTGGCCCGGGAGTTGAGTGTCTGCTCAGGTGTGATCCTGGGGTCCAGGGATCAACTCCGCATTGGGCTCCCCACAGGGAGCCTGCTTCTTTCTCTGCCTGTGTCTCTGCCTCTCCCTCCGTGTCCCTCATGAATAAATAAATAAAATCTAAAACAAAACAAAACTGGAAAACTGAAAAGATAAGAAATTACTAACTTAATTTGAAAAAATAAATCAAGGTTGTTTAGCTGTTGGTGTGAATTGATAAAACATCAAAAGAAAAGTAGCCTTATTAGCCTGCAGTGATTTGTCATGTGCTCATATTCACACATGTGTAGTGAGCAGAAAAAGAGGAATCAAGGACGAGCAGCATGAATATCTGGATGGCTGGCAGTGTATCATTTGCTGAAACAGGAGCATTAAAGGAAAAACAAGAGTTTTATTTGGTTGCAGAGCAAGAAATCAAAAGTTCCATTTTGTTTTTGTTTTGTTTTTTGTAAGTTCCATTTTGGACACGATACTTTGAGATGCCCATTAGACACCCCTGTGAAGATGTAAACAGGCAGGTGGAGATGGGTTTCTGGAGCTCTAGAGAGAAAACAGGCCATGTTTCAGAGACAGTGGCATAGAGATGGTGCTTGAAGTCGTGGAAATACACGAGTCAGCCTAGAAAGAACCTGTGGCCAGAGAACAGAACCGACAACCACTAGTTAGGGTATTAGCTCCACCTTTGGGAGCTAGTCAGGGAGTCAACTAAGAAAACTGAAGGAGAGCCAATGAAGTGGGAAAGAAACTAGCACATGTAGTGATGAGGAAGACAATGGAAAAAGTTCTTCAAGGGAAGAGGATGATCAGCTGTATGGGAGGATTTAGACAGTTCAAGTAAGAGGACAGAGGAGTGCCTATTAGATTTGGCGAGACAGGGATCCCTGGGTGGCGCAACGGTTTGGCGCCTGCCTTTGGCCCAGGGCGCGATCCTGGAGACCCGGGATCGAATCCCACATCAGGCTCCCGGTGCATGGAGCCTGCTTCTTCCTCAGCCTGTGTCTCTGCCTCTCTCTCTCTCTCTCTCTGTGACTATCATAAATAAATTAAAAAAAAAAAAAAAAGAATGTTTAGATTTGGCGAGACAGATGACTGGCATAGCTTGTGTGGGCTTTGGGGGCAAGAAGTTTGGGGTGAGGAAGTGGAGATAGTTGCTATAGTCCATTCTTTGGAGAATGAGGACAGAGGAATAACAGTGCAACTGGAGAGGCATGTGGGGGTCAAGGTAGGGTTTTTTTTTCTTAAATGGGGAAGATGGGTGTGCTGATGAAATCACCCATGGAGTTCACCCATGAGAGAACACTATGAGGAGGCCGAAGAAAAGGGATAGATAATTACAGGAGTTCTGTCCTTGAAAGAGAGAAGGCTAGGCTCTAGAGCCACATGACAGGTTAGCCTTGGATTGGTTACAACAGAACAACTGCCAGTGCTCCTAAGGGGAAGGTAGAGGCGCAGGTGGGTGGGGAGATTCAGGAGTGAGGAGAGGACATGCATGGAGTTCCCTCTGTGTTGGTTTTCTCCAAGAAAACTGAAGGTGGGGGTCAAGTGCAAGGAGTAGATTAGACTGCTAGAGATTTGAAAAGAGCCAGAAAAAGAGTACAACGGGTTTTAGAGGCTGAAGAAAGGCATATTGCAAAAAATGGAGAGAGAAATGAGTGGATCACACACCCTTTATATAAAGCAAGGCCACAGTGCATGTGTACACACACACACACACACACACACACCCCAAGCAAGGGCCAAAAGACCGACCCCACAGTTAATGAAGTGGAGAAGGACGTGAACCACAGTGATTAGGCTAAACTCAGAGAGAAGAATCTACGCCAAAAAAAAAAAAAAAAAGGAAGAATCTACGCCTGAAGAAACTGCATTTTAAGCTGAGGAGAGGGGGGCTCTGGAGCAGCTGGCTCTACCCAGGATTAGATCCTACCCATAGTCCAGTTTCCTCTGTAGGCTGAAGACTACTCCATTGGAATCACATTGCAATCAGCCTCTTCCCCCACTGATGTGATGTTCAGGAGCAGTGTGAGTGAAGGGCAGTATTTCTACAACCAGTTGTCAAAAAGGAGAGTGAAGTCACGGCAGAGGCATCCCGAGAAGTCCAAGCAAAAGCAAGGGGTCTGAGCTTTCATAGAGAAGAGCTAAAATTCTTCAGTGTAATTGCTGTCAGTTGTGTAAGCAACAGAGCTGTAACTGCAAATGCCAGGTGCGTGACATTCTTAATGCTGATGTAAGAAAGCACCACACACTTACCAGTTTTAAACACCACAAGTCTATCATCCTAAAATTCTGGAGGTTGGCAGTCTAAATGAGGTGGCAGGGCTTCTGGAGGCCCCAGGGGAGAATACATGCCTTGCCTTTTCCAGCTTCTGCAAGCCACCTACATTCTTTGGCTTATGGCCCCTTCTACATCTGCAAAGCCAGCACTAGAGCACTTGCAGATCTCTCTCCAAGCTGACCTCTGACCTTCCTCATCGCATCTCCTTCTTTCTTTCTCCTATGAAAAGGCTCTTCTCCTCATGTGGGTCGGGCCCCGCCCTAGGACATAATCTCTCTACCTCAAGATCCTAACCTGAATCCCACTTGCAAGGTCCCTTTGACATGTCGGGTAACATAGTGACAGGTCTGGCACGGGGATAGAACCTCCTTGGGCAGGGAGGGAGCTCTGTTCTGGCGCAATTAGCCTCCTGCGCTATCCGCTACTGTCATGTAGTCCTGCGCCATAGCCTGATGTCGAGAGCACTGCATTCGCTTCACTCGGCCCTCGAAAGCTTTTCTCCATCCAATGTGTAAAGTGATAGGATCTAGAGCTTTGAAAAAAGATATTCTTTATAAGAAGATCTCAGATGAAATGTGAAGTGAACAAGGTATGTTTTTTTCTGTTCCATCATAGAAGTGTTTCTGTGTTTTGCATATTTGAGACTTTTGAACTTCTGCTACATAAAACCCTGAGGGTAGACGTCCTCTCCTAAGGTTTATGATTTAAACCTTTAGTTTAAATAGTTTACCACTCCATATGACCCGCGTGTATTAAATACGCAGGTAATGTTGATTGACCTAAGACTGATAGAGCATGTCATTGACGCTTATATCCTTTGTCCACACAGTCTGTGTTTATGAGTAAGTGTGCATAGACGTGAGGCTGGCTGTGGCATACGATTCTGCGGCCGATCCTGGTGAAGATTCTGATATGTAACTTCATCTTTGTGACCCTGAGGAAATCACCCTCAGAGTCTCACTTGGCTCCCATGTAAATAATAAGTACACTGCTCTCCTGGGATGGGATGTAAAATACCTGACTTCTGTTCACAAAAGGCCTTATAAATGCCAAGTATTGCCAGAAACTACAATTGTGCCTCATGTAATTCATCTATGTCTCTATAAATTTGCTCTCTGTTTTCAAATAGATGTGGTATCCTTCATTATTTGTCATTTAGAATGTTTGAATTTAGCTTTCAACCATTTTATATTCTTTCAAATATTGGCTCCCTTTTGGTTTTTAAGGAGATTTCTGTTTGTATCCCATTACACTTGTTTTTGCTATAGTAAAAACACTATTTGAAAATTTAAAATTCTCTTGATCTATTTTGTAACATGTGCAAATGGAGAGATACTACACTGCCATTTAATACTTGTACTGGTCAAGGTGCTGGCAGAAAACCACTCTCACAAGGGATCACTAAAGAGTCACATGGAAACAGTGAAAAGAAACCAATAGGGAAGGATACAGCACCTAGGAGCTACTAGCAGGAGAGCATCTTCTGCCCCAAAGGGCACCAGGAGGGAGGGCTTGCCAGAGCTGACAATAGCTATGGCTGTCAGAGCAGGTCCCGGCAGATGAGCACACCCACTGCCAAATCTGCACGCAGCCAAGGGAAGGGAGAACTCCGCTCCCACCCTCCCAGGCCCAGGGGAAGCCAATGGGCAAGGGAGCCAGGTGATTGCCCTCCATAGCAATCCATTTCCCGTCACTTCCAGGGTGGAGAGAAGGGGGGCAGGATCTAGAGGAGCAAACAGAACATGCCCCAGCACAGAGGTCTGTTGGAAAAAGCATTCCAAATTAATTTATCATGGCCTTTAGAATTCGATTGTATGGAAACACACATGTACCCCCATCCCTAAGTCCTGAGCCCTCCAGTTTCTTTCTCTCACCACTGCAGTCAGTGGTTGTAAAGTTGAGCTGGTCACTGTGGCTAATGCCTAGATTGGCTTGTTCTTCTGTGGGTATTAAGACTTAGCTAAGGGGGATCCCTGAGTGGCTCAGCAGTTTGGCGCCTGCCTTTGGCCCAGGGCACCATCCTAGAGTCCCAGGATCGAGTCCCACATCGGGCTCCCAGCATGGAGCCTGCTTCTCCCTCCTCCTGTGTCTCTGCCTCTCTCTCTCTCTCTTTGTATCTATCATAAATAAATAAATAATTAAATAAATAAACAAATAAATCTTTAAAAAAAAGCCTTAAAAATAAAAAAAGACTTAGCTAATACAGGGACTCCTGGATGGCTCAGTGGTTGAGTGTCTGCTCTTGGCTCAGGGCGTGATCCCATGGTCCTGGGATTGAGTCCTGCATCAGGCTCCTTGTGGAGAGCCTGTTTCTCCCTCTGCCTACGTCTCTGTGTCTCTCATGAATAAATAAATAAAATCTTTTTTAAGAAGACAGCTAATACACTTGCTGTGTAGACCCCCACAGTGATGGCAGAGAGGGGGTCCTCGCTTTCCTCGCAGGCCATCTGAGAGGCATTCTCCTTCATTCTTCCCTTCTTTCTTTTCTAGGATGGAGCTTCAGCATGGGGTCAGCTTACCAGTTTCACAGCTGGCGTGTGTTTGTGATAGTCTGTGCGCTCCCCTGTGTCTCCTCAGTGGTGGCCCTCACGTTCATGCCTGAAAGCCCACGGTTCTTGTTGGAGGTAACGTGGATTCAAGGGAGCCACACACATTGGAAAGAGTTCCCCGTTAATGCCAAGGAAATGTGTTGGCCTCTCTGAGAGATAACGTTTCCCCTTGCTACTAGGGAACCATGGGGTATTGGTTTCATGGAGACATGCTTTAAACGACTAGTGTGTGAAAAAGCTGCCTCATGTCCAAAAGCACTAATGTTCCTGCTCAAGCAACTTTTCACTCAATGAAGAGACTTTGTCTTACTTTTTTATACAAAAAATGTTAGCAGCCACAGATGCTCTTTCTTGTTATAGGCACATCCATTGAACTGCTAACGTACTTAAGGCTATCCAGTGGGATACCCCATTTGCACAATTATAGCCAATTTGATCTGACAACACAAGATGGATATTGGAAAATCAGGGATTGTAAGTGTTGTGCCTTTTAGCCCTTCACCATCTATTTGCATTTCTTAGGTTGGAAAACATGATGAAGCATGGATGATCCTTAAGTTAATTCATGACACAAACATGAGAGCACGGGGTCAGCCTGAGAAAGTCTTCTCGGTGAGTACCTGCTTCTCAGTGAATCTTCTATACCAGGGGCCAGGAAACCTTTTCTGAAAAGGCCAGATTATAAATTTTTCTCTCTGCACCAGCTACTCTCGTCTTTCAGTTCCTTTTATTTCTGCTGCACATGTTGTACTCACCGCCTCTGTATGTGCCGTTCACTCTGCATGGAATGTTCTTACATCCTCTAGTTACAAAGTTTATTCTCAATGGGGAAAGCCAATCTAAATTAATGAAAGTTAGATGGATGGAAGTTTTTGGAAGGAACAATGGCTTAAATGTTTTTACCTAGGCAGTCCTACAATTAGACTAATAAATGTTTTGTCTGAAATAGGTTTAGGCAGACCTACGGTAAGACATAGGGAGGCATAAAAAAGATCTTCAGTGTCTTATAAATAAAATCAACTATAGGTGTTAAAACATATTAAACAATCCACTGACATGTGATTTACTTATTTCATTTTTATTTAGGAGACAAATTTTTCATAATGTACATATAGACTTCAGTTTGGCCTTTATCTAAATTATCACACATTCTTCATTAGCAAAGTTTTTTGTGCAATGTATGGAAAAATGAATATCAGTAATGGATGGCCCTCCACTGAGGACCTGGAAGCCTTTGAATAGACCCTTCTTTTAAGCAGATGCTCATCAGAGGAAGAATTTTTTTAAGTGAAAGGATCATAAGGCTGGAGGAATCTTGAGGCATCATCCAAATACTCAATGTCACTCAACCCTTCTTAGCCAGATGAGGATAAACCCTATAACAAAGGGATTTTCTGAGAAAATGAGAGTCTCCAGGGCCTCACCATGCTATTCACCTGCTTTTTCTTCCAGAAGGTTTGAGTTACCAAATTCACATACAGTCATCCATGTTTTTTAGTAGATAAGGTGAGAACAGGAGGGAATACCCCCAAAATAATAGGTAACCTCAGAGTCATTTATTGGGTGACTTTCAAAGTCATTACATGATCCTGTCATGACAAATTTGTCTTTTTCCTTGTTATGCCTATAATACAACAAATCTGCATGCATTGTGCCAAAGCCTCCTTTTTAGACCCTTCTTCTTATGCCCTTACCTTAAATAATGTTTTCCACAACTCTATTTTTTTAGCTAATTCTCTTTTAACCTCTTATGCTTTCCTTAGCTGACTCCCATTCTCTATCTCCTAATGGACCATTCTTCTGAGCTCCAGACATACATGCTGAAGGGCTTTGTGGAAGTCCTTCTATGTCCTTTCAAATCTGAGTTTCCTTTTTTAAAAAAAATATTTTATGTATTTATTTGAGACAGAGAGAGTGAGAGAGAACAAGCAGGGGGAGCTGCAGAAGGAGAGGAAGAGGGAGAAGCAGGCAACCCCGCTGAGCAGGGAGCCCGACACAGGACTTGATCCCAGGACCCTGGGATCATGACCTGAGCCGAAGGCAGATGCCCAACCGACTGAGCCACCCAGGTGCCCCTCAAATCTTAGTTTCTAAGTCTGAACTTACCACCTTGAGTCTTCAAGCATCTTCTTTTTACTAAATTCTACCAGAAAATACCACCAAACTGGAAACCTTAAAACTACTCTATTTCTTTCTTCCCTTTATTCCCATAATATTCAAGAAATCACTCTGTCTTATTATTTGCATCCTAAATATCACTGCACATTGCTCTTTACTTTTGACCCTACTGCCAGTGATTTCTTTTGGCCCTCATCACTCACTGCCCTCTGCCCTTGAACTATTCTTCAAGAATCTCAAACTCTTTGTAGTTGGCCAATATTTTGTTTTCTCTCACAGCTCAGGATGTTTGCACATGGTATCTCTCACACTTAGAATGTCCTCCAAGTGGTTTACATACATGGCAAATAACATACTTCTCCATGAGCCCCAGCTCCAATTTAGTCCATGAAGGCTTCTCTCATTCCCAAGTCAACTTGGGTGTTCTGTAAAATACATCTCTCCCATCCAATATAGATCTCTATTAGAGATTTTTTTCTTTGTATGGTAATTGCTTAGAGGATGTGATATTTTATGTGTGCATCTCTGTAGTCTAGTGCTGGACCTAGTACCCAGGGGATGCTTGTGGATGAATAAACAAATATTGATGAATAGAAAAGAGGAAGCCTCCCAAAAGTAATATGTTGAGTGATAAGAACACCTCTGTGATTTAAAAAAAAATCTAGAGTATTACAAAATAATGCCTACATGGATTATTTTGAGCTGACTCTATTGGGAATCCCACACTTAACTCAGACATGATTTTCATTAAATACATGCCGCTTTGCTTACATAGCTAGGAACAGGCTACCGCTTACTTTGTATAATTTGGAAGTTGCTGAGAGTCCCCAAATCACCACTGTCAAAAAGACAACCTTGGTACCTGGATTTTCACAATAGAAGCGCTGTTTTGGATGTGGGCAGAGCACCAGAAAAAGGTGTTCAAAAGTTATCCCTGGCAGGGGTGACACTGGGGCAGATTTCTGTGTCCTCTCTCAAAAGCTAAGTAAACTTTGACTAACAGGAGAGGATGGGACAAGTCCACAAAAGGAACCATTCTTTTTTTTTTTCTCTCTCTCTCTTTTCAGGCTTCATTCTCTGTGTTGAAAGCATTGCCTCTGAGGTGCCTAGGTTCTTTTCCCAAGCAAAAGAGGCTCATTTAATTCCTAGATGCAGCTTTTCACAGTGAACTCCCATCATTTATTTCCCTTCTGTCACTGAGGAATCCATGTTAATGCTTGCAAAGCTCATTCCCTCGACTTTGCACCATGGTTGCCTGTGGGTTATTTGCTGACCAGCCACTGTGGGTTAGGCTACAGGAAAAGGAAGAAAGGGCCATAAAATATAAAGATAACTTTTAAGAACACAAGTTGCATGAGGAAGCTTTAAGAACTATGTCGAGGGACCAAATTCATCGAATCAGTCGGCTCCAAAGTAAAGTATGTACAATCACTTCGGTCCAAGCAAAATAATTCTTACTCCAGAAGCTAATCTCTCTGAATGTTTTATTGGCTAATGTGTGCCTTTATGGTCATGCTTCATAGAAGGGCATTTCAATTTCGTATTATTCCATCATTCCTGTTCTTCTCCCTTTGCTCCATGGTATTCTCTCCTATTCATTGCTCATGCAGTTCTTTTAAGTGATGTCGGGATCTGTATACTCATTCCCATGGTCTCATATAGGAATGGAATGATTATCAGATATCTGCTTACTTTTGTGGGAGTTGGGTTTTGCTCCCTTAAAAACAAACCCTAGGCCTTCAGAGAAGAGAACTCAGCACTGTGCACTGTGTTGCTCTTTACAGGTAAACAGAATCAAAACCCCAAAACAAATAGATGAACTGATTGAAATTGAGAGTGACACAGGAACATGGTACAGGAGATGTTTTGTTCGGATCCGCACAGAACTCTATGGAGTAAGTAACCAACCTGCCCTGACTGCCGGCCAACTTGTTGCATTTTAAGTTGGTCAGAGGCAGGGTTGATTGTCACAGTTCCCTGCTGTCCAGGACACCTGATTCCTGCACGAGGACCAGGTAAAAGGACCCCCCCCGGGAAGAGCGGCCTAGCCAAGACATTCCATCTTTGGGAAGGGAAGGTGCTAGGCGAGGGGTCTTGGCAGGGGCGGGGCACACTGAGGTTTTTGGCGACTCTGTCCATCGGCTTTCAGGAAGCTACAAAGTGAAACTTGCAGGATTTGGTTTCCAATAGCCTTCAGCCTTTACATTGTAAGTTCGAGTGAATCTGGCTGAAAGAAAACTCAGGGTTGTTTTTATAACTGGTGAAGGGGATTGGGGAGTGGGGTCACTGGATAGCCGCACAAGAAAACTAACTCTTCAATATTTCACAGATTTGGTTGACTTTCATGAGATGTTTCAACTACCCCGTCAGGGAAAATACGATAAAGCTTACAATTGTTTGGTTCACCCTGTCCTTCGGGTAAGTAATATTTAAGTTCTCGGGGAGTGAAATCTTTACATTTCCACCCAGTCACATGGCTTTCCTTTCATACACTGTTTGACGCTGTTAAGGTGTCAGGAAAGATTTTTTCTTCAGTTTAGGTTTGCTGACCATTATAGTTTTATAAGCAACTTACCTTAGTTCGTCATAACGCTGGGTGGTGAAACCCATAGTCCTTGGAAAGCCCCATGGGGCCTTGACCGTGGCCAACGGCTCCCTGCTCAGGCCACTGCCTTGGCACTGCCTCCAGACACTGTGTGGCTCATTTCCTCACCTCGTCGGAGGCTTTGCTCAGATGTCACCCTCTCAGGGTCACTGCCCTCAGCCCTCTCTGCCCCCTTCTCAGCCTTATGAGTCCCTCAGAGCACCTTCCACCTTCTTTATTCTGTAGAGAATAAAGCTGTGTCTCCCCCTCTGTGGGAGCTCTGTGAGAACAGGATTTTAAACTGTTTTGTTCACTGCTGTGTGCCCCTGGCACGTGGTAAGCACTCAATAAGGCGTTACTAAATGAATAAAACCACCATATATGTGGTGGTTTTCCTTTTCTAAGGAAAGAGGAGGTAGGAAGAACATATTGGGATTTTATTTGCTAACAGCTTTAGAATATTTGTGTCCAACTCTAGTTTGCGTAATTTACCATTTTTTTTCAAAGGGGCAGTTAGGTAATACCCTACACTTTCAGTTCAGTAGGCTCTTAATGCCCTAGTAGAGCCCAGCATCTACATTGCAGGTTCCATCTGGAAACATCCATAAATTAAAACGGGAGAGTGGTTAAAGATGCCTGATCTTCCACAGTGCCATGAGATGTAGTAAAGGGGAAGACCAGGAAAGTGTGGATCAGGAGACCTAATACCTCATTATGCTCTGTGACTTGGAGACGCTACCAAGTTCTCTGCCCTGATTTCTGACTTAAGGGGGTTGATTGAGAATATGTAAAGTAACTCCCACTCAAGCTCTAAAACATGCGTTAATCAGTGAAGGCAGAGAAGGCTGAAAATGAACATGTATTAGTGCCCACTACATGCTAAACACTCAGCTGGGTACAAAGATAAGCCACTCGGAAGTTCTCCCCTTGATGTGGAGACTTACCTCATAATACCTGGTTTGCTCACATTTCGTTATTTATTACTGACCACATTTTAAGCTTTATGGTTTCCTTGTAATATCCCTGAAATGTCAAACAGTGCCTAGCATTGGTCGCTATTCAGTAAGTGTTCACTGAATAAATGAAAAATTAGCTGAAACTCCTCCACGTCATTGATGTCCCAGGCTAGCGTGCTTCCCTCATGGTTGCCATTTTCAAAGATTGTTGTCCTCAGTATATGCGGAGAGAGAAGTGTGATAGACGTTGCATCCCTGAATCATTTCTGATTTAGTGGCCGCCATTTACACCCCCACAGTAGTTCATTCATGGTGTGTGAAAAGAAGGGGCTGGAGATGTATGGAATCCTGAGGCAGAGTTGTTTTAGAAATCCTGATGACAGTGACAATGATAAACACTGAATAGTCTTTTGAGCACTCACTATGTGCACTTTGCACTTTGCATCCTGTTTAACCAGAGTAAGGAAAGGGGGCATTGTCATCACTCTGGTATTAGAGGTGGGGCACCTCAAGCTGACATGAGTGCGTCTGAAGCATCACCTTAGGGTGCCTGGGTGGCTCAGTTGGTTAAGCGTCTGCCTTCCGCTCAGGTCATGATTCTGGTGTTCTGGGATTGAGCCCCCGGCTCCCTGATCAGCAGAGAGTCTGCTTCTCTCTCTCCCCCTCCCCACCCCACTTGTGTTCTCTCTCTCTCTCTCTCTCTCTCTCCTCACTCTCAAATAAATAAATAAATCTTAAAAAAGAAGAAAAATCACCCAAAGGACTCCATTGCCAGAATTTCTGATGCAGCCGTTCTGGGTAGCATCTGAGACTTTGCATTTGTAACAAGTTTCAGGTGATGCTGATGCTGCTGGTCTAAAGACCCTACTTTGGGAACCACCAACTTAGAGCAGTACTCTCTAATAGAAATAAAATGTGAGCTGCATATGTCATTTTAAATCTCCTAGCGGCCACACTAAAAAAAAAATAAAAGGAAACAGATGAAATTAATTTTAATAATGTATATTATTTAACTCATTATGTCCAAAATAGTGTAGTTTCAACATTTAATCAATATAAAAGTGATTATGACTTAATATTACATTCTTTTTTTTCTTAAGTCCCCAAATTTGGTATTTTAAACTTAGAGCACATGTCATTTGGACGAGCCACATTTCTTTTTTTTTTTTTTTTAAGTTTCTATTCAAATTCCAGTTAGTTAACATGCAATATAAAATTAGTTTCAGGTGTACAACATAGTGATCCCACACTTCTATACAATACCCGATGCTCATCACAACAAGCATGCTCCTTCATCCCCATCACCTATTTCACCTGTCCTCTGCCCCCTCCCCTCTGGCAACCATCAGTTTGTTCTCTATAGTTAAGGGTCTGTTTCTTAGTTCGTATCTTTCTCTGTTTTTTTGCTTTGCTCATTGGTTTTGTTTTTTAAATTCCATGCAAGTGAAATCATACAGTGTTTGTCTTTCTCTGACTGACTTATTTCACTTAGCATAATACACTCTAGCTCTATCCACATTGTTGCAAATGGCAAGATTTCATTCTTTTTTATGGCCAATATTCCATGTACGTGTGTGTATACACACACACACACACACACACACACCCATATCTTCTTTTCCATTCATCAGTCGATAGACACTTGGGCTGCTTCCACAGTTTAGCTATTATAGATAATGCTACTATAAATATCAGGGTGCATGTTTCCCTTTGAATTAGTACTTTTGTATTATGTGGGTAAATACTCCAATTGCTGGATCATAGGCATTATTTTTCCAAAAAAGACCTACAGATGGCCAACAGACACATGAAAATATACTGTCACTGATCATCAGGGAATGCAAATCAAAACTACAATGAGATATCACCTCAAAGCTGTTAGAATGGCTAAAATCAGCATAAGAAACAACAGATGTTGGTGAGGATATGGAGAAAGGGGAACCCTCCTACTCTTGGTAAGATTGCAAATTGGAGCAGCTATTGGTGAAAAACTACATAGAGGTTCCTCAAAAAGCTAAAAATAGAGCTACCCCATGATCCAGCGATTGCACTTGCCACATTTCACCTGCTCAGGAGCCACATGTGGTTACTACACAGCACAGCAGCACAACTGAGCTGTTGCCTGCTAGAAAAATACATTAGAGGGTAAGGCAGAAAGTGGAAATAACCTAGATTTTCAGACAATAACCTGAATAACGCTCTTCCCAGCCTTGAACCACTTGAGAAATGGGTCTCTGCCCTTGAGCTAAGAGTATCACAGTAGTGTAGGAACCAAGAAATATTCCCTATTAGTAAAGAGGTCATTCTTTAATGACACAGTTCTTGGACACCAGGAGTTTGTACCAGCAGACTAGGAGATGGGGTTCCTCAGGAAGCCTGGGTTAAAGAGAAAAACATCAGGACCAGGAAGCCTTGTGTTGAGAGAGAATGCAGGTCCCTTCCCAAAGGCGGAGTGCAGGAATCGCATACCTGGGGTTTCCCGGGCCATCTCTCCAGCGTGATTTTTGCAAACTTCAGCATGGGACAGAGGGGGCAGTACAAATTACTGTTGGGTGATTCCTAATATTGCAGGGAGCCAGTCAGAATCAGAAGTGTTTCTCCAGGAACTACTACCTCTCTGAAGATGTCAGGGGGGCAGTCACTGGCACCAGTGTGCTGGTACCTTTACGTACTCACATTTCTTTTCTTTGCAGGTACTATGGCTTATCTGTGTGGTTCCCTGATGTCATTAAACATCTGCAGTCGAATGTGTTGCCAATTCAAAAGATAGAGAGAGAGAAAATTTCAAACTTCAGTGTTAACTTTACAATGGCAAATCAGCTTCACCTTGGAGCGGAATACGAGAATGGCAGGTCCAGAAGCTTTGACATAACTTACTTTGCTGTGTGTTCTGAGAAATGTATTTCTTCTTAATCTTCATTGCATAGAAGCATGCACAGTTGTTTGGTTGTTTTGGTTGAGTCTGTACGTTAGTCATTCTCAAACTGAAACTGAACACTCCCAAATGGGCTTTAAAAGGGTATATGTGTATCAGTACTTGACTTAAAACCATTTCTGAAATAGCCATTTCACATTTGTTAAATAGTGGAATGGACTACTATGAAAAGAAAATTTAGAGAGACACTGGAGAGGCCACAGAAACAAGACATAGAAGAGAAGAGTGAGGAGTACGAGGAAAACAAGTTGGGTTATAGTGTTAGTTAATCCAGAGAAGAAATCCAAGTGTGATTTGATGCCTGCCTCCCTCCCCTGAAAGAGGGGACAGCTTTTCAGAAGCCCTTCCTTCTCCACTAGGCTGGTCAAGAATTGGCATCATGTTGTATCAGGAGGACTTGTCACCACAGAACAGGAATGATTCCCCAAAGTGCAGGGCTTTGAAAATATGAAATAAGTTAGCAAAGGACATTTTTGAAGATGGCATCTGGAATGCATCTTGACAAGGAGAGAGAATGGGCTCAGGAAGGCAGTCCGATACATTCTTTCAGGGCAGATAAGGGATAGACGAGGCCGTTTGTTTCTCTCAATTAGCTGTTGTCTGAACAAATAATGGCTGGTGTGATGGTTTGCATCATTCTTAGGAAATTGTCCCAGATGCAGAAATGGTAAAAGTAAAAATTTTTAAAAAATGAACAAAGTTCTCCAGGGGAAAACCACTTGGAAGGCTGAAAAAGAATTCTGTAGGATACTTTTGGTTTATATAACGAAAGGGAGAATTAGGAAGTAGAAGAAATTGTTTAAATTGGCAATCCCGAGAGGGGCCTAATCCTTATGCAAGCCACGTAGGATCACCATCCCTCTCCCACATGAAACACCAACCCAAGTCTGCACTTGTTTTTCCATGGAAACCTTAGAATCACGTGCTCTTGTAATTGCAGGGTAAAAATTTACTTCCTTTATTTTTTAAAGTATTGTTGCTCCATTAGAAATGCCTGAGCTATTTGTGCCTCTGACATATTTTAAATGATGCTTGTTAAAGTTCTAAGCTGATTATTCAGTCACCACTAGTAGCTGTTTTACATTAGCAATATAAAGATTAGTCATTTAAATAGTATCAGAATCTCGGTAAAACATGTATATTTATTTGGAAGGTGATTGAACTTTTATTGTTGATTATCGATCCATGTCTCCTGGAAGTCCTTCTCATACAAGCAGATCTGAGTTGTAGGCTCTTTTAAGGTGTTAGGATCATTGTGACTGTTACCATCCTCACCATCTAGAATCCCCCACCAGGCAGCACCCAAAAGGTTTCATCATTGTACATTGTACATTTTTCTAAAAATAAGCAGAGCTCTCTCATTGCTCTGCTTGGTTCAAGGAATACCTGTTGGCTGTAAGAAAATAAACGTTCATGGGAATGAGAGTGTCCTATGAGCTGCTTTCTTTCTGTGAGTCCGGAGTCAATCATTCCTCACATAAATGAAGCAGAATTCTCATGTTCTCTCTTCAGAATAACTGGGAATCTCTATATGAAAATGAAGAAACCTTGAGTTTTTAGCTTAGGAAACAGACTTTCATTAAAAGTGAACTTGGGAGGGGCAGCCCCGGTGGCCCAGCGATTTTAGCGCCCCCTTCGGCCCGGGAAGTGATCCTGGAGACCTGGGATGGAGTCCCACGTCGGGCTCCCTGCATGGAGCCTGCTTCTCCCTCTGCCTGGGTCTCTCTCTCTCTCAGTAGCCATCAGTCTCCAAACTCTCTACCTTCAATAGCATACTCTACAAAATCTGTTACCAACATTGCAAAAGCTAAGTGAAGTTACCATGATTGCCATCTCTTCTGCTGGAAAATAATATCAGTGAGCCAAGAGATAACCAAAGGACAGGCTGCATGAGGAAGAGTGAGGAAAGCTAAGAGCTTAGAAGATCCAGAGGCCCTGCTTGTCGGAGCCTCCATAGTAGGGCATCAGATCTCTAAACCTGTTTGACTTCGCTTCAAATCGTGATGGACACAGTCATTGATAAGAATTTGTGTGTGTGTGTGTGTGTGTGTTTTGGGCAGATTTCTAGGGATGAAGTTCAAATCGATAACTTTCAAAGATTCAGTTTTTAAGGCCTGTACCTTTGAGGATGTGACTTCAGTCAACACCTACTTCAAGAACTGCACATTTGTTAACACCATTTTTGACAACACAGGTAAGTGTGCTACTTAGCCCCGTTTGGGGCCTCTTCAAATGGCCCAGTTCTTGGCAGAAATGAGATACACCTGTGATAGTGGAGGCAGAGGCTTAGGGGGACCATGGAAATTAAAGGAATGGATTTCCGGGGATCCCGGGTGGCTCAGAGGTTTAGCGCCTGCCTTTGGCCCAGGGCGCAATCCTGGAGTCCCGGGATCGATTCCCACGTCGGGCTCCCAGCATGGAGCCTGCTTCTCCCTCCTCCGGTGTCTCTGCCTCTCTCTCTCTCTCTATGTCTATCATAAATAAATAAATAAATAAATAAATAAATAAATAAATAAATCTTAAACAAAAATTTTTTTAAAAAGGAATGGGTTTCCTTAATCAGATTGGATCATAGTTAAGCTTTTATTATTTGTCTCTGTTAGATTTAATGCAAATAGGACTTGCTGAAGTTTCAAGTTAAACACAAAATCCTTGGGGCGCCTAAGTGGCTCACTCGGTTGAGTGTCTGGCTCTTGATATTGGCTCAGATCATGATCCCAGGGTCTTAAGATCAAGCCTGGTGTCAGACTCCACACTGAGCATGGAGCCTGCTTAAGATTCTCTTTCTCTCCTTCTGCTCCACCCCCACCCACCCTGCTCACATGTGTGCACACTTTCTCTCTCTCTCTAAAAAAAAAGAAAAAGAAAAAATCCTTTGAGTAATTTTTTTTAAAGATTTTATTTATCTGAGAGAGAGAGCACACAGATGGGTGGAGCGGCAGAGGGAGAGGGAGAAATGGACTCCCCGCGAAACAAGGAGCCTGATCTTGTGTCTATCTATCTATCAAAGGCAGATACTTAAGTCACTGAGCCACCCAGCGCCCCTCCTTTGAGTCATTTTTGAAGAAAAAAATTACCCTGTAGTTTATTTTTGGGTTTTTTTTTTATCATCTTGGTTTCAAAATTTGATGTTCACTTAAGTGATCATGCCTGAACTGCAGTGAACAGAGATGGATAACATATGGCTATACTTACTGAGACAGTTTTTTAGTCCAATCCATGTGATGGAGTTTGGAAAACTTTCCAGGGGAAAAGAGGATTGGGGATGGGAGGAGGGGACAACTGATTGAGCATCTACTGTCCACTGGTTCCTACTCTCTGTCTTTAGACATTCATTATCTCATTTGGTGAGATAATAGTGGAGGCTTGAAAAAATTAAGTAATTTGGCCATGTTCTTAGACCTGGTAACAGCTAACATTTGAGCTAACATCAGTTTCATCTGATTGCAGAGCCCATGCTTTCCCACCTCTACCCTCTGGTGTGTCTGCCCTGAGTCCAAAATAACAGCCCAGCACTGGCAGGAGTATAGCGCTGCCTTGTTACCAGCCCTGCCTTCCTGGTGCTCAAATAGGAAGCAGCTCTCCCCAGCTCCAAATGACAGTGGCATTAGGTGTCTTCAGGTGTTTTTAAACAGTGCTGTCACTTTCTTCTAACCCATTCCGCCTCAGAAGACCAGCTTTTTAGGTAGATCTTGATCAGCATGGACAATAACAGCTTTGATTCCCACTACCTTTTAGCAGAGCCCACCATTCATCTGCAACCCCTCCTTGGATAGATCCAAGTTCAAGTCAAAAAAAAAAAAAAAATCAGCAGCGTATGCTAATGACCTTCTAATAAGGGCAAATCTTACTCCTTTGTGAATTCTTCTGCTTTGACCTCAACTTCTGCATTCAGCTTCAAGGGCCCAACGAAGTCCTGTTGCTTCTCTTTGCCTAAGAGTCCCATAAAATAGCAATGATGAGATTGATTCATGCGCATTTTGAAACATACTGTTTTTGTAATCCTAGTTTAGAAGCTAGGAGTACTCTAATGATAATACTTATGTAACATGATAATTAGAACAAAGTAACATTATAAAGGACTAAGCAAGTAATAGAATTAGCACTGGCCAAACATAAGAAATCAGAAGATAACTGGACTCTTTATTCCTTTATTCAACAAAGGTATCCTTCATTCAGCTACTGTGTAATGTGAGGTTCTAGACTAGCTCCGGTGCTTGGGCCAGGCCCTGAAGTCCTCAAAGAGCTTACAACACCATGATTCTTTCCTGAATTCTTGACAAGCTTTCTTATACTGGTGCACAACCATAACGAGCTTGATGAATGGTCTTTGTGTCCACAGATTTTGAGCCATATAAATTCATTGATAGCGAATTTCAAAACTGCTCATTTTATCACAACAAGACGGGATGCCAGATTACCTTTGATGATGACTATAGTGCCTACTGGATTTATTTTGTCAACTTCCTGGGGACCTTGGCAGTGTTGCCAGGGAACATTGTGTCTGCTCTGCTGATGGACAGAATTGGGCGCTTAACGATGCTAGGTATGTACTTGGTTTCATGTAAAATAAAAGAGCTGCCCTTGCGATTTACGGGGAGCCTGGTTCCCACTGTACCCCCTATGCCTTCAGGGATTTGCATCGCGCAGAGATGAGGAGAAATCCCTTAAGACCTTTCATTAGGGCTAAGTTTTAATGAAAATTATGTCTAATTACATTTCGTTGAGCAGCTTCCATGAGTTAACAGACTGAAGAACTAATTATGTGTGACTAATGTATATTTTTCCACTTAAGTAGCTGAGTAATTGGCAATATGCATTTCATGCTTGCTGTGTTTAGAAGGCAGTCGGAGAGGCAAGCCTTTATACAGGTGAGCCCACCTGTACCTGAGCTTTTGGAGTCCAGGCCACAGCTTCCCCTTGGGATTCAGTTTTGCTGAGAGATGTCAAAGACCCAAGGATCATTCTCTACTAAGACGATGGGAAACATTGCAGCCTTTTGTCTCTTTCACTGGCAGGTGGCTCCATGGTGCTTTCAGGGATCAGCTGCTTCTTCCTGTGGTTAGGCAGCAGTGAATCCATGATGGTAGGCGTGCTGTGTCTGTATAACGGATTGACTATCTCGGCCTGGAACTCTCTTGATGTGGTCACTGTGGAGCTGTACCCCACAGACCGGAGGTACGTTGAAGTGGGCCTCCGGGAAGAGGCACTCTAATCTTCATGGGACCACTGAAAACTCAGAAAAATAAGCCAAGCTGTCATTTCCAAAGAAAGTGAAAAATCTAAAAAAATACCTGGCTTATGAGGTTGTAGTTTTCACTCATACCTTTTAAAAAGGAAGTGTCAGGGCAGATAGTTGCTAGCAGGAATAAGTAATAAGGCAGTGGAACTTGTGAAGGAATTTTATTGTGTTCATGACTTGGTTTGTTGGATAACAACATGAGCAACCTATTGAAGTCATGAGATGGAGGACTTAAGAGCCTCTCTTGGACCACATTTTGAGCTGCTAATCAGTCCTCCGAGGGCTCTTACCTTCCTTTGCAAGTGTCTGCACAAGCTCTGTATTAAGCAACCACAGAGAGGTACCATATCTCTTGACCTTCCTGGTCTGTTGGAGGAAAATCCAACACATTTCCAGGTACAACAACAATAGCAAAGATTGCTATTAGAAGGAAATTCTGGGGGCACCTGGGTGGCTCAGTTGGTTAAGTGTCTGCTTTTATTTATTTTTTTTAAGATTATTTATTTATTTATTCATGAGAGACACACGCACACACAGAGGCAGAGACACAGGCAGAGGGAGAAGCAGGCTCCTTGCAGGGAGCCCAATGTGGGACTCGATCCCGGGTCTCCATGATCACGCCCTGGGCCGCAGGCAGGTGCTAAACCGCTGAGCCACCCGGGGATCCCTAAGTGTCTGCTTTTAGTTCGGATTATGATCCAGGGGTCCTGGAATTAAGCTCCAAGTCTGGCTGCCTGTACAGTGGGGGATCTGCTTCTCCCCATCCTTGCCCCTACCCCCAACTAATTTTCTCTCCCTTTCTCAAACTAAATAAATGAAATCTTAAAAAAAAAGAAGAAGAAAATTCTGCATTGGTCCCAAAGTGGGAACAAAAAAACTTTCCATCTTATATCAGAGAAAGGGCTAAAAGACAGTTTTTGGGTAGAGCTGGAGTAGCTGAATAATTAAAAGAATAGAAGCCCTGTTTTTCCATTTGACATGAGCAAAGACAAATGGCCTTTGCCTTCTTTTTTTTTCACATATGCTTTGTCACCATGGAAGTTCTCTCTGCTGGAGGATGGGGCCAGTATTTTCTAAACTTTGAAACAGAGGAGGGATTTTTCTAGGACTATGCAGAGACATATGGGATAATAATTTTCAACAACATCTATTACTGAGCTTATAGGAACATTATAGGAACTATATAACCTTCTCCTGTAGCACATTGCAAACTCTTGTGTATGTCTGCTTATCACGTGTTCTACTAGACTTTCAGCAACCTCCTATTGAATGTTAAGGTTCCAAAAGGAACCATATATTCCACATACAGCATCTCCTTCATTCATTCAATAAACATTAGTTCTCTGAGTGAGTTTCTGGTGTAGATGCTACAGGTCTTAGGATAAGGGTGCTGCCAGAAAAAAAAGAAACAAAGAAACAAAAAAACAAAGAAAAGATTAAGACTCTGCAGTATCCAGTGGGCATTCTTTTATCAAGCCTCCTTCCTGCAAACAGGGCCCAGATGTAAATTAAATTATAACTTTAAAATAAACCCCTTAATGTTAAAGCAAGGCTATGGCATAGCCGGACACCTTTTTGTTATACGTGTAAGGGTTTGATACTATTTTAGATGAATCAGCTGCTCATCCCTCTACCATAAGGGATGGAAGGATGAGTATTCTTCTATGGTAAAATCTAACTTAAAAAAACAACTTGGGGGATCCCTGGGTGGCGCAGCGGTTTAGCGCCTGCCTTTGGCCCAGGGCGCGATCCTGGAGATCCGGGATCGAATCCCACGTCGGGCTCCCGGTGCATGAAGCCTGCTTCTCCCTCTGCCTGTGTCTCTGCCTCTCTCTCTCTCTCTCTCTCTCTCTCTCTCTCTCTCTGTGACTATCATAAATAAATAAAAATTAAAAAAAAAATAAAAAGGATAAAAAAAAAAAAAAAAAACTTGGGAGGTTCCTCAGGTGAGAAACCTGGACCTGCTGTGATTCTATTGTTGGAATTTTACTAAATTTGATGGTAAAAAACAGAAATTGCTACTTGTGTTTGCTACTTGTGGTTGTCTTTGAAGCAGAGAACTACGCATGTGCAGATTTTCATAGGAGATAGGGCTGTGCAAGAGCAAGTGGGGCGGGCGGTGAAGTCTGGAAGAGCTGCAGTGAAGCCTGAGCCCCAGGGAAGCAGTGAGGAAGGAGAGTGCACTGCCCTGACCTCCGACCTCCGCAGCCTCAAGAAGCTTGGCAAGAAGGCTGTTGGGGGCAGGGGGGGCGGGGGGGGAGGGAAAGTGGCGACAGTGTCGGCTTCAGACACAGCCAGCCTGCGGTAGTGCTCCTGACATGTTCAGTCATCGGAGCAGCAGAACGTGGGGGTGCCTTTCAGGACATGGCAGCTGGGGCAGCCTTGTGGATGGCCACAACCTGTATTTTTACCACAGTCACACCCTTGTGTGTGGACATTCTCCTCCTTAGACAGATGTCATTACATAGCCTGCAGGAAGGCAGTTTCTTCAGTGATGGGGAGGTAACTTGTCCTCCAGGGCAGCACTGCCAGGGCCTTGGTGAATGACCCAGCACCACCTATGGTGTTTCAGACTAAAACTTCCTCTCCCATCTCTTCCATGTTCCTCAGGACCACATAACAGGGTTTCCATGGATCTCTGGCTCAGCTCGTAGAGGAAAACCCCAATGGTTCCGAGTGCAAGCATCCTATGGCGCCTCTTTTTCCATGAAAACAGGATAGAATACATCCTGACAAGAATTCTGACTAGAGGCTGTGATACTTTGTATTAAAACTTTAGCATTGCCAACTCCTTGCCCAGTTTCTAGAATCTGTCCTTAATGATCAGAATAAGACACTCTGATTCCAGGCCCTGAGCCAAAAAAAAAGTAGCTTCTGGAGCCATTTAACAGCCAACTCCTATCAAAATCTCCATCAGGGATACCACGGTAGCTCAGTTGGAGTGGAGTGTCCAAGTCTTGATCTGGGCTCAGGTCTTGATCTCAAGGTGGTGATCTCAAGCCCCACACTGGGTTCCATGCTGGGCATGGAGTCTAGTTAAAAATAAAAATCAAAAATCCCAATCAAAATGACTCTATTTGGGGAACATGATATAAGGTATAGTATAAGGGATGCCTGGGTGGCTCAGCTGTTTGAATGTCTGCCTTAGATTCAGGTCGTCCTGGGATCGAGTCCCGCATCGGTCTCCCCATAGGACACCTGCTTCTCCCTCTGCCTGTGTCTCTGCCTTTCTCTCTCTCTCTCTGTGTCTCTCATGAATAAATAAATAAAATATTTTTTAAAAGGGGGGTATAGTCTAAGTGCTACAACAGCTACAACACCTGAATTCCACGTTTGTCAAGCACGTTATAGATTTTACTTTTTTTTTTTTTTTTTAGATTTTACTTTTAATGTTCCTCCTTTGACTTTTACTAAGGGTTACATTTGCCTGTAGTGTGAAAACACCAGTAAGGACAGGATACCACCCATTACAGTGCACCCTTCCTTCTGTGCAGAGTCTGCTCTCCAACATGCAGGGAGCTCTAGCACCCCTTTCTGAGAAGCTGCTCTGTCTCTTCATTTCATGTGATAAAAATTGGTAATTATTCACATTTCATTCTCTATTATGTGAGGAGGAGGACTGTCTCTGCTAAATCTGCATGGTCCAGTTATTTGCTTTGTTCCTTCTCATTCTGATTTGCCCTCCTTTATTCCTACCTTATTAGTTTTGGGGTTTTTATAAGCTACCCTAAATCATTTCATAGAGAGGGAGGAAAATTCCAAACTAAAATTATACATATTTGTGGAATAGCACTTTTCTGTGCCTAAAAAAAAAAATGAAACAAAATGACAACCACAAGCTCTCTTTGTAATGGAAAGCCCTATTTTTCCCCCTCTGCACTCAATATTTTACTTCTGGCTACCAGATATGGGGAGTTTTCTTAATCTTCTATGATTCACAGCAAACACCAACTGGATGTCCTACAATCTAACTTAATTCTGACACCATCTACCTGGAGATAGTATCAGATCCCACAGGTTAAGGGCTCAGTTCCCACAAGTTCTCATGACCCCTTCCTTGGGTTTGATCATTTGACTGGCTCACAGAACTCAAGGGAACATTGACTTACATTTACCGATTTTTTTTATAAAAAGATGCAACTGAGGAAGAGCCAGATGGAAGAGATGTATCGGGTGAGGTATGAGGGAAGGGTGAGGAGCTTCCATGCTTCTCCGGCTATGTTACCTTACCAACACTTCCAGCGTTGGCCACCCTGGAAGCTCAACATCTTGTCATTCAAGACTTTTTATAGCCCACCCAGCCCACCCCTCCCACTGCTTCCCAGGTCCAACCTTCTAATTACTTGCTCCTGAAAGATCTACCTTCTTCTGAGGCTTTCTAGGAGCCCCACTCTAAGTTACCTCATTCACATAAATTCAGGCAGGATGAGACGGGTGCATGATAAATAACTGAAGTCATGCCTATCACGTTTTAGGAGCTAGGAACCTGGATAGAGACCACATATATTTCTTAGATCACACCTCTCCATGGTCTAAGTGTCACTGTAATTCTTTTATCCTCAAAATCTCAGCACCAAAGGTAAGCCTAACATAATTGCCTGATGACATTTCAGCTTTTCTCCCAGGTTAGAAAGATCATGGGCAGGAATGTCCCGTGATAATTTGAGAGACATAGAAGGCAGTAGAAGGACCCTCACAAACACATTTTTGCAGAGTCCTTATAAGATGCAGTTTGTTTATGGAGATGTAAGGGAATCCATTTTTTGGAATAGAAGCTTAGGGAAACATTTTTAATATGTTCTTTAATACTCTCTCACACCAAGTGTATGGTATCTTTTCCAACACTGATCAATTCTCCAATTCTCACACCACGTGGAGTTGGTATCAAATCCTACAAGTTAAAGGGCTCAGCCCCACAAAACCACCCCTATTTCATATGTGAGCTGCAAAGAGGGTGCCCAGCCACCTATCCAGGTTCCTAGAACTCACACTTCTGCCCAGCCAACTACAAATTTGTGAATTTCCACAACTCCGAGCAGGTTTGATAAGTGACTAGATAAAGAAGTATATAGGTTAAGGTGCAGAGGATTCCCAAGTGCATGAGCCTCTGTTTCCATGGAGTCAGTTAGGGCATACCACCCCCCTCCTAATGTGTGAATGTATTCATTAGTCTGGAAGCTCTCCAGATTTATGGAAGTTTCATTATATTGGCTTGATTGATGAAGCCTTCGTTAATGATAACTGAATTTTATCTCCAGCATCTCTCCTCTCCCTAGAAGTTGAGAGAGGGGTGGGGAGGTGAAAATTTCAACTCTCTATTCACGTGGCTGGCTATTACTAGAGACCAGCCCCCATCCAGAAGCTATCTAGTAGCTCTTCAAATTAAAACAGATGATATGTAGTTTTCTGTTATTTTGCAAAAAAGCTAAGCTTTTAGAGCATCTGGGTGGCTCAGTGGGTTGAGGATCTGCCTTCGGCTCAGGTCATGATCTCAGGACCTACGATCCTAAACTCCTAAGTCCTGGGTATTAGGATGGTAAGAGGTAGTAGGTCAGAGCAGACACAAAGGTAACTTTGATCTTCATGGAAATCCATTGGAGTGTTTGGGCAGAGTAGCGACATAGTCTCATGTATATTTAAAAGGAGAATTGGCTTCTGTGTTTAAAATATACTATAGATGATCTGAAGTGGAATCAGGGAAACCCATTAGGAGTGCACTGAAACAATCGTGGCCGGTGGACATGGTAAGAATGGTTAGATTCCACAAATATGTCGAAGACCAACAGGCATTGCTAAAATATCAGATGTGAGTATGAGGAGTAGGCGCATGGGAAGATACTCAGGATGACTTCAGGGTTTTTGACCAGAGCCTGTGAAAGCCTGAGATTGCTGTTGCTGTAGGGACGATTAAGGAAGGAGAAAGTTGAGAAAGAATCAGGAGCTCAATTTTGTTCCTGTTAAGTCTGAGATGCTATGATATATCCAGATGGAGATGTCAATTAGGCAGTTGCACATATGAGACCAGAGTTCAGGGAAGGGGCCTAGGTAGGAGGTAAAAATTTGAGCCCTTTAAGTGTCTAGATGAAATTTAAAGTCATGATGTGAGATGACACCATCAAAGGACGAGGTCTAGGTAGAGAAGAGGAGAGTTGTGAGGACTCAATCTAGAGACACGAGAGAATCCAGAGGTCCAGCTGATGGGAGAAATCAGGAAGGGAGACTGAACAGGAGCTCGGCGTGAGCTGTTGACACTTCTGTGTCCTCATGGCTCAGTGGACACTTTTACCCCTGCTTCGTGGAGCTCAGAGCAAGGAGCTCCCACCTTATAAATGATGAAACACAAGCTGTCCCTGAGCCAGCAGACCTATCTCCTAGGTAATTCGTCCAGCAATGTGCTCCGGCCTTTCTCTAGCCACTGGCCGCCTCCTTTCTTCCACCTTTACACACACACAGTTTTCGACGACCTCAGAAAGCATTTGAAAGTAAACCCCTGATTGTTCCCACCTGCTATTTATTCCCTGCTCATCCCGGGCAGCTGCTGCTGTCACCAGCACTGTGGGATGGCCCTTTACCTCCAGGAGCTAAACCCAAGCATATGCCCAGTTAACTAACCTAAGCCCCTCCCCCTGAGGACTGTTCCTGTTTACACAGAGGAGTTCCCCCATTCATTCCCCATGCTCGATCCTGAAAGTCTTTATTCTTGGATCTCTTACTGACCAGTTGTGTGGCCTCAGTGAGACCACTCAGCATAACTATGCCTCATTTGTTTGAGATACAAAATGAGGACATGCTCCATCTGTGGTTATGAATATAAAGACCTCACTTCATTTTTTTTTTTGAAGGTTTTGAGATGAAGTATTCTTTCATGCAACTATCTTTTCTAACCAATCTACATTCTGTGTCCCTTCACTCTACCTTATTTTTCTTTAGAGACCTTGTCACCGTATTATATGTGTCTATGTTTTATGTGACCCGAGTCATTTTGGCCATTCAGGCAATGTCAGACCTTTTGTGTCTCTGGCAGCTAGGAGTGAAGTGTGAGGCGCTGGGAAGTACATGTATCCTTCCCCCACCGCCTCTCTCCTAGGTGGTGTATTACAATGGCAGCAGATCCGACCAAATGTGCAGATGGGCACAGAAACAGTCAGACAGCCTGCTCTTGACTCCAGGGAAGTCCATCTCTCTCCCCTTGCATACTAACAGGACCTTATTGGAAAGAGCTATGGGAACATCATGATACAATGAGAGGAGGACCATCAGATTTGGGCTACTCACCTTGAGGTGTTGGGGTGCAGGACCAGTGGACTCTAGAATCTAGAGTTTCAGCCAAGGATACCATTCCACCAGTTTAAAGTTGGCTTGGAGGGTGCTTGTTCATCCATGGAGCTAAGGGCAGAACATTCCTTCCAATCAGCTGCACATCAACCGCTCATATCATCAATGAAAAACTACCTCTTTGTTCATTAACAAACTTTTCTCATGCAGATTTCTAAAATGATGTGTAAAGCCCTAAATAACTATCTCTGGCCTGTTGGTTCCTGATTAACATGTTTTACAGTCTAGAGTATAGAACAACTTCTTTTTGTATCGAAGTAGTTCTTTTTTTTTTTTTTTAAAGATTTTATTTATTTATTCATGATAGACATAGAGAGAGAGAGAGAGGCAGAGACACAGGCAGAGGGAGAAGCAGGCTCCATGCAGGGAGCCTGACATGGGACTCGATCCTGGGATTCCAGGATCGCGCCCTGGACCAAAGGCAGACACCAAACCGCTGAGCCACCCAGGGATCCCCAGTAGTTCTACTTTTTTGAAAAAAGATTTTATTTATTCAAGAGACAGTGAGCAAGAGAGAGAGCACATGAGCGGGGGCAGAGGCAGAGGGAGAAGCAGGCTCCCCGCTGAGCAGGGAGCCTGATGCGGGGTTCAATCCCAGGACCGCAATCATGACCTGAGCCAGAGGCAGGCACTTAACCAACTGAGCCACCCAGGCGCCCGTATACCAAAGTACTTTTAAAGTAATTACCACTTGGACCATATGATGATAGCATGTTAAGGTGTGTGTTTGTTTAGCATCTGTCACCCACCATGTGAGCTCCTTCAGGGCAGAACTTTGTTTTCCTTATTTATTATGTAGCTCTAGGTGAATGGGAGGAGGGTAAGATTTAATTTTTTAAATTGAGCTAGTTCTGGGCTATAGTTTTCCTTCTCATGTGGGATATAGCACCACACCCTCCCTCTGCCATCTAGGTAAGCTGGTTAGGCCTGTTGTGAGTGGGGGGGCATTCCTCTCCCCTCCTCTCTGGCTCCCTCTGAACCCCTTTCCACTTGAGCCATCCAGAGCCTGTGACCTCCCAGTGCATCAGCTGCCAGCAACCCTTGGCCACAGAGCACTGCCTACTGAAAACCCTCCTCCTCCTTCCTTGCCTCTCTCCATCAGTAGTTAGGAGGAGACCTGGCACTGCCAGAAAAAAAGCAGGTTACTTAGGTCAGTCCTTTAGCCTTTCTGGACCTTGGTTTTCTCATTTGAAAAATGGTGGTGAGGGACGCCTGGGTGGCTCAGCAGTCAAGCATCTGCCTTCGGTTCAGGTCGGGATCCCGGGGTCCTGGGATCAAGTCCTGCATCGGGCTCCCTGCAGGAAGCCTACTTCTCCCTCTGCCTATGTCTCTGCCTCTCTCTGTCTCATGAATAAATAAATAAAATCTTTTTTAAAAAACAGAGGTGAGTCAGGCTCTGTGCCGAGGATTTAGGTCACCTCAGTGACAATATCTAATTGTCACTCCAAGCCTACAAGAGTAAGGGGTCTTACTCTGTTTTCTAGAGAGGAAAACGAAGCACAGAGAGGGAAAGTAACTTGCCCTGGGTCACTGAGACTCAAACCGGCTCTGTGACTCTGCGGTGCTGCTCCCAGCACAGACACACCTGCCCCTCTTCTAGCAGGTCTGGGGTGGAGCTCTGGGAATTGGCTCCTAGGAAGCTCAGCTGGTAATTGGGATATACAGTTGTGCTCAGGAATCCTGGCCTTACATGAACTCCAAGTTGCCTCCCAGTGCTTGCTTTTGTAGCATTATCTACTCTGACCCAGGCACTCAACCTACTTCCTACCTAGCTTCATCAGATACAGGGTAAGCCACAAAGACTTCCGTAGTCATTGCCTGACCGTGACTATTTGCATAGTGACAGCACAAGCAATAGGAAGACCCTGGATGCGGATGGGGATGGGAGGGGGATGGAGGGCTGCTTTGGGCCCAGGGATCCTCTTGGCTCACAAACCATAGGTTGTTCTTCTCCACTTGTATGTAAGGCAAGCCCTGCTTGCAGTGGTATAGGATGCCATCTTCCCGAGTTAAGGAGGACACATACTACTTACTTGGACAAAGCAAACTTTCTCTTTCCTTGAAGATCAGAAAGCAATTGGATTCAGTTTTTTCCAGCTTACGAATATGAAATTGTACCTCTGAGAAAGCAAGATGATAGACTGACATCAGTAAACACACATGACCTGACTGATGCCCCTGAGGATGCCCTTGATAGAAATCTACCTCCAACGTATTTTGAAGATGTCAGGAAATTCCTTAGTTCCTTCTGCAAGTGTCCGTGTGTCCATGCGCCCGTCCTGAGGGTGGTCATGAATGAACGGAAAGACTCCACAGTCTTGCCCTAACAATTAGGCTGAATCCAGGCAGAAGAGCCTGGTGTTTCCTGATGAACAATCCAAATGAAGGAGATCTTATGTAGGACAGTGTTCACTGCAATACCTCATGTCTCCCCTGTTTGGAGAGCCCCTAATTATCCAAGGGTATGGTCACAGAAATAATGGCCATATGCCTCATCATTTTGTCTTAAAACATGAACATGGGATGGTCTTATTAATGATTGGGGGGAAGCAGAAGCAAAATTGTATGAATCCTGTGGTTTGTAATAATAGGGATGTGACTAGAAGCCCGCTAAAAGGAATTCAGAAATGAAAACCATTTTTTGGAGGGGTGGAGTGGATGTTTGCTTTTGTAAGTTGCTTTGGCATGTGATAGTAAATTCAAATCAATTAAAAAATGCAGTTATCTCTGGAAGAATCCAGGGTTCTCAGCCCTGGATACACCTTAGATTCACACAAGGCTTCAAAAAAAAAAAAAAAAAAAACAATGCCTGGGCTCCAGCAGAGCAATAAAGTCAGAATTTTTGTGAGTGTGGCCCTGGGCATCAGTATTGCCACCCCACTTCCTAGGAGCCCACAGTGTTATAGAAGTTCCCCTGGTGATAGTGGGCACCAGGCTTGAGCAGCCCTGAGTGAGGCTATGGTCATGCATGTCCATGTACCCTAGTTCAGCCAGATTGCTCTTCGGACCCCACACTGAAACAGCTGCATGAGCAAGTGGGACACTTGTTTGAGGACTGGGGTTAAGCGGTCATTTGGCACTCAAGAGGCCTTTGTGGGAGTGTCTAAGACACACTGGGTAGGGTACCATGGAGATAACTTAGATATGAGGATGTTTTGAGAGTCAGAGAGCACCTTTGTCCACATCCCATCCTTCACCTGGAGAGCTGAACTGCTTCCAGATGAACTCTATTCTCATCCACCCCCTCTGACAAGCCTTTCTTCAGGTCACCCATGCCCAACCTGAGATCCCCTCCACCCCCTTCTCTCCTGTAGGACCCTGTGGCTATATATATTAAATTCTTAGCAAGCTGTGCTCTCATGGTCTTTTTGCATCTGTCTTAATGCAAAAGGGGACTTTATCTTACTCATTTTGGGCTCCCTGGTGCTTAGGGTAGAGCTTGGCACGTCATGCTTAATGAATGATTATTAAATGAATACATGCATAGAAGAATGCATAGATTAGAACTATATTAAGAACCATTTTGCTTCTTGGATTAATATTCAGTGGGTTTCTAGTGCTCTCAGAAGAGCACTGTAGCCCAGTAGCTCAGATGGATTCAGTGGTGAAATAGCTTTTTTTACATAAGTCTGGGAAACTTGCCATCATTTGTAATGCTGTTTCCATGAGAAAAAAATGAAATTCATTTTGTGCTTTAAAGAGCCAGCTTCTGGATGAATCCCTAGATCATGATGCACAGTAGCCCCCCCTTATCTGAGGTTTCCCTTTATACAGTTTTGGTGATTCATGTCACCTCAGGTCTGGAGGCAGTTGAGCCTCCTGACACAGCACCAGAAGGTCAGTAGTAGCTTGACAGCATGTCACAGCACCTGCGTCACTCACCTCATGTCATCTCCTCGTATGGGCACCTCCTCATCTCACGTCATCATGGGAAGAATGAGTGAGTACAGAGTTGCCTGGCTGGCTCAGTCAGTGGAGCATGGAACTCTTAATCTCAGGGTCACGAGTTCAGGCCCCACAATGGGTGTAGAGATGACTTAAAATCTTAAAAAAAAAATAAAATTTAAAAAGGCAAATGAAAAAATAAATATATAAATAAAATTTAAAAAAAAAAAAAAAAAAAAAGGTGGGCAGCCCCCGTGTCACAGCGGTTTAGTGCCACCTGCAGCCTGGGATCGAGTCCCACGTCGGGCTCCCTGCATGGAGCCTGCTTCTCCCTCTGCCTGTGCCTCTGCTTCTCTCTTTCTCTCTCTCTCTCTCTCTCTCTCTCTCTCTCTGTCTCTATGAATAAATAAATAAAAAATCTTTAAAAAAAATTTTTAAATAAAAAGGAAAAAAAAGGCAAGTGAGCAAAGTGAGCACAGTATAGTAAGATATTTTGAGAGAGAGAGACCACAATCACCTAACTTTTATTATGGTGTATTGTTGTGATTGTTCTACTTTATTGTTCTAGTTATTGTTAATCTGTGCCTAATTCATAAATTAAGCTTTATCACAAATAAGTATGTATAGGAAAAAACAGAACAGGGTTTGGTATTATCTCTAGTTTCAGGCATCCACTAGGGGTCTTGGAACATCTCCCCTGTAGATGAGAGGGAGCTATGCTATCACTAATTTAAGGACTGTCTGTGCTTTGAAAAATGCACTTCGTTGAGTCCTTTTCTAACTTCTAGCAGCGATTTGACTGCTAGATAAGTTGTCCAGAAAAAGCTTTTTCCAGAAGTTTACATTAAGCAAAGAGAATGCTTACATTTTACCCCTTAACAGGTAAATTCCATGAACTGAATCTGGATCTACCCCATGTCAGGCCCTTTCAAAATGAGCATTTAGTTCATTTCCCTGATTTCGGCAGTCAGTGGGACGGATTCTTGAGTCAGCGTTCAAAGCAACAGCCAACAGTGGCAAGACGCCTACCATGTGCCGGGCCCTGCCCAAGTGCTACTATTATTCTGCATCCCTTACTTCTTCCCAGGAACCCCCTAAAACCCATGGCTGACCCTGCCCTGAAGGCTGACCCTCACTAAATAAGGTAGAGGCTGACGGTGAGGGCGACACTTTGCTCTCTCTATCTGGAATGATGCCGGCAGTGTCCTTTTCCCAGCCTCTAATCAAAGCTAGTAATGACATCCATGAGCTGGAACCCACTCCATTGGGAAGGCCCTGGGGAAGCTGCAGTCCAGCTGCAGTGAGGGGTGCTCTGGTGGCCACCCCCTCTCCCCCCAGGCGGCTGAGCCTGAGCACCACAGTAAGCCGGCTCTCCCAAGAGCAGCAGCAGGCTCAGACCAGGATACCCGGATTAACGGTGCAGGGCCACAGCCACCGTGAGGACCTGCTGTGATCCCAGGGTGCTGTTTGGGGAAAGAATCTCCATTTAAAAGATTTAAGTAGCAAGAATTGCAAACAAGGGATTCTGGCTGGAGAGGTAGGGGCGCAAGGAATGGAGTTTATAGGAAGATAATAGATCGTTTCATTCTTTCTCCGTGGTCCTTGCTGGTTAGGAGAAGGAACATCTTTGGTCTGAAAAAAAAATTCTGTAGTGGGGATCCCTGGGTGGCTCAGGGCGGGATGCTGGAGTCCCGGGATCGAGTCCCGGGATCAAGTCCCGCATTGGGCTCCCGGCATGGAGCCTGCTTCTCCCTCCTCCTGTGTCTCTGCCTCTCTCTCTCTCTCTCTCTCTCTCTCTCTCTCTCTCTCTCATAAATAAATAAATAAATATTAAAAAAAATTATGTAGCTTGTCCTGTGTTGAGGAGTCAGCTGGTCAAACTCTCTGAGCTCCCTACCCTCCAAAGACTTATGAGCATGAGGTGACGCGTACGTTGTGTGTCTGTAGAAGTCCATGGCTTTCCTTGAAGGAAGAGCAAGGAAATAAACGAACTGAAAGCTTATTTCCTTTATAAACAGATAACCAGCAAGGGCGAGATACCTTGATAATGGTTTTTGTAGCCCAGCTGTGTGTCCAGTGCATGGGAAATCATACCCTCTGTCTCGCAAGTATTAGAAGAAATAATTTACTTATCTAAGGAAAGAACAGTTTCATCTTCTCGAATGCCAGTGCTAATTTAAGGAGGCTGTATGCTTTATATCCATACGAGACTTTCATGTGAAGAACTGCCCCTGCTCTGTCAATGAAAATGGAGAGTCATACGATAGGAAAGATTTGATCATTTGTGGTTTTTTAGAAGCTTCCGACACCAGATGCTCCCAGTGCCTGTCTCTTCAGTGCTGTCCAGGAACCTTCGGTAGCTGTCCGTACCATAAGGAGAGAGTCACCTGTATTCTATACCTTGTTCAGAGTTACAGCTTGGGAAAATACAGTTATTTCAACCCAGCTGTAAACTCTCCTGGGGTCATTCTGCAGGTTCAGGGTGGAGAGACTTCTTCCTACAGGAAGAATGTTTTTCTCTTATCAGCAACATACTCACTAGCCAGTTTTCCCAGAACGATAGAGTTTATCTTACTACCATAAGATGTATTTGGTCATTTATGACCCTTGCTTCTAGAAACTAAAATGCAGTTTTAAAAAAGTGAAGGGCGTCAATCTGAGAGGCTACTACTCTAGAATTTCAGCTCTCTGACTTTCTGGAAAAGGGAAAATTAGAGACAGTAAAAAAGTGGTGGCATGAGGTTACTAGGGAAAGAGGAGGAATAAATAGGAGGAGCCCAGGGGATTTTAGGGCACTGAAACTTTACTCCATATGATCCTCTGATGGACACATGTCATTATCCATTGGTCAAAGCCCATGAAATACAAAACACACAATGAATGTGACATAAGCTATGGACGTAAGTTAATAGCAACGTACTAACATTGGTTCATCAGTTGTAAAGGTATGTACCATACTAAGATGTGAATAACAGGGGTGTGGAGTGAAGGGAGTACATGGGAACCCTCTTTGCTTTTCACTCATTTTTTTTTTTGAAAGCCTCAAACTGCTTGAGAAAATGTTAGTGAAAGAAAAAAGGAGTTCAGCCTCATGGCATCTCCACGGAGGTGGGGGAGGCAGTACATGATGTCATTGTACTTAAGTCCTCTGTGGTACCTGACATGTGGCCTCCAGCAATTTCATTTAAAAATAGTTATCAGGGGCGCCTGGGTGGCTCAGGGCATGATCCTGGAGTCCCGGGATTGAGTCCCGCGTCGGGCTCCCCACAGGGAGCTGCTGCTCCCTCTGCCTGTGTCTCTGCCTCTCTCTGTGTCTCTCAGGAATAAATAAATAAAATCTTAAAAAAAAAAAAGGAAATAATTATCAGTTATCAGCCTATTAAATCTTATCTTTCTGTGGTTGTTGCTATCAGCAGTCTCTTTATTTAAAAACAAACCAAAAAGAAGAAGCGTACAAAATTAGCTTGCTATCTTCTCAAGAAGTTCCTGTTTTTCTGTCAGAGATCCTGCTACACCCCTTCCACAGTCCACACAGTTGGTGATGTCACCACACTGCTCAGCCCTGCTTACTCAACTTCCCCAGTGTCCTGGTCAAAAAGAAAGTTGGTGTTTTGCTCCCTCCTCTGTTTTGACCCAAGAACTCACTGGCCCTGGACAAATTCACAGGCTTAGCTCCTACAGAAGCTGTCGTTCTCTCTGTGATGTGGGAAGGAGGGGCTGGTTAGATAATAACCACAATAAATGTCTCCGCTTTGTAGAAAATGTCACTAGGAACAGCTCCGATAGTGATGAGTAGTTCTTGTGACTGGCCGAAGGCAGGCCCACACTTACACATTTACAGATCAAAGAGATGTGTACTTGATGCTGCATTTTACAGCAAATAAAATACACTTCCCTCTGGAGGGAGGGGAAGTGCATCCAACAATTATCTTGCATTCAATTTGCCTTTAATACACAGGTGGGTCCAGTGACAGGAAACCGAACTGGCATAAAGGCAGAGAAGAGTCATATTGTGTCATGATGTCAGTGGTGTCAGGATGCTCTCATACAAAATCATTTCCTACCTAGAAGTGCACAGTCAAACCACATTCAAATGCCAGCAGAGTGAACAGGATCTTCTCTAGGGCTGTGATCTGCTCCTCTCCTGGGCATGATTCTCCACGTAGAACTCTGAGGAGGATGGAAGAAGGGCCAGGAGCTCATTCCTGGGCCCTCAGCCTGGCATTCAGTGTTTGCCTGGGGCCAAAACATGGGTGAAGAGAGCGTGGGGATCCACCTCTGTGGCACCAGAAAGATGAGGAATGCAAGCCAGTCATCCCTAATTTTCCCTGAAAATCCCATGGCTTTAGTTATTTAAAACCTCACACACTAAGCTATGAGGAAAGAGGGAGGGAAACAAAGTCTAAAGAAATACATGGTCCAATATTTTAATTTAACTCTGGAAGAGTGAAGAGACTTGTCTTCCCGAAATTTCCTCTTTCTTTCTGTTCATGATGAACTGGGACTGCTGGGAAGGGTAAGAATCAGTCGAGGTGATGAGAAATGCACGCGGGCTGAAGGACCGGTGCCCACAGCAGGGTCCCGGCCCCAGATGTGCTAACGAGCACGTCATTACTCGCCTTAATGATACACACCCAGGGCATTTTTGGCTCAGGTTGCATCTGGGCAGTCACTTGGTCAACCTCCTCTTGTGTCTTCCCCTTGCAGGGCGACTGGCTTCGGCTTCTTGAACGCCCTGTGCAAAGCAGCGGCCGTGCTCGGGAACTTGATATTCGGCTCCCTGGTCAGCTTCACCAAGTCGATCCCCATCCTGCTGGCGTCCACTGTGCTCGTGTGTGGAGGACTCGTGGGCTTGCGCCTGCCGGACACACGAACCCAGGTCCTGATGTAAGGGGAGCAAGCCGCCCGCAGGCGTCTGTCTCCTGCCCTGCTCGACACTCCGGACTGACCCAAGGCTTCAGACTTTTTCAGATCTCAAAAGGTGGAAAATACCAGAACACTAACTCTTGCTGCGACTAAGATGTAGATGCCAGGCACCCCCACCTTAGATGTGATTGCGGCATTTTCCCTGCATCCTCACCCCCGCTGGGCCGCTCAGGCTCCGGCTCCCCAGTCCGAGGAGCGGCTCTGCGGCGTCCTGCTGGGCCAGGCTTCCCACGGCTGTGCTCGCGGGGTGCTCTGGGGAGCTCCGGGGTGCTCTGGGGAGCTCCGGGGAGCTCGCGGGGTGCTCAGGGGTGCTCTTGGGGTGCTCTCGGGGTACTCCGGGGTGCTCCGGGATGCTCGCGGGGTGCTCAGGGGCGCCTGCTTCTGACCCAGGGGGGAAGTTACTGCATCTGTGCCGGGACGGGATTCTTTTTTTTTTTTCTTTGAAACAGAGTGATACTTCCTTTTTACTTAGAAAAGGACGCCCAGCAATCGTCGCCCTTACCGCAGGACCTTTCAGAGGCACCGGTGCGGCGGGGGGGCGCTCCCAGAGGCCTGACGGCGGAGGTGGCCCTGCCCACGAGAGAGACAGGCCGCGCGGGGCGGCGGGGGTCAGAGTGGACCGCGTGGCCGGACCTCTGCCGGCGCGGAGGGGCCGCGTGGTGTCCCGGCGGAGGCGCGCAGCCCGCGACATCGGGAACCCGGAGACCGCCCTTCGCCCCGCGCGCCCCGCGCGCCCCCGCCCGCCCCGCTGCCGCCCCCGTGGCCCTCCCCTCGGAGGATCGGCCGCTCACGCCGGGCGCTCGGGGGCTGCAGGCCGCAGGGGGCCCGCCCGGAGCCGCGCGGGGGGGCCCGGGGGGCCGCGAGGTGGGCGGAGCTCGGCGGGGGCGGGGGCGCGTCCTGCGCTCACCCAGACACCGGGGCCTCCCTGCGGGCCAGGCGCTGAGCAGCCCCGCAGACGTCCGGGTTACAACATTCCCGCCCTCCCCCCCGCGGCGCACCCCAGCTGCAGACCGCCCGCCATGCCCTGTGGCACGTTCCTTCCTGAACAGCCATTAATCGAGCAGCCCTTGAAGAGCCGGGTCTGTGCTCCGGCGGCCGGGGGCCGGCCGGCGGGAAGGGGGCGCTGCCCGGGTGGCCCCCGCGGGGCCGAGCCCCAGGAACCCCGCCCGCAAAGGCGGCGGGAGGTGGGAAGGGAAGGCCCGCGCAGCCTGGGGGAGAGCGCGAGCCCGCAGGAGCCAAGCAGCGGCCTCGGGCAGCGGCGCGGGCCCAGCGCCCCGACTGCGCATGCGCAGTCCCCTGCCCCGCCGCTTGGCGCCCCCAGGTCAGCTCCGGCCCCTGGTCCCCCGGGACTCCCCGGCCCGCGAGGCTGTTGGCCGGGAGCGCCTAGATGTCCCTGCGCACGGTAAACGTGTAGAACGAAGCAGGTCCCCAGCGGCAGGGCCCAGCCGCTGCGGTTTTCTTGGAGCCCGGCTGCAGCGGCGTGGAGGGCCGGGCCGGCGTCCTGAGCTCCCACGCGGCGCCCCCGCTAGAGGCGGGCCTCCCTCGGCCTCCCGGCCCCTGACCCACGCCTCCCAGGTGGCCCCGGGGCGAGCCAGGCTAATCCGGACAGCCCGGGCGCAGAGCCGCGGGCACCACCTTGTCCCGCCTTCACGCCAGTTCCTCTGCCTCCTTTGCATCATTCGCACCACCTTGATTTTCCCACAGTCCGCTTTGTCCCTCAGCTATGTGGCAGGTGTGTGCGGGTCTGTCCCCCTCAGCTGTGGCAGGTGTGTGCGGGCCTGTCCCCCTCAGCTGTGGCAGGTGTGTGCAGGCCTGGCCCCCTCAGCTATGTGGCAGGTGTGTGTGGGTCTGTCCCCCTCAGCTATGTGGCAGGTGTGTGCAGGCCTGTCCCCCTCAGCCATGTGGCAGGTGTGTGCGAGCCTGTCCCCCTCAGCCATGTGGCAGGTGTGTGCGGGCCTGTCCCCCTCAGCCATGTAGCAGGTGTGTGCGGGCCTGTCCCCCTCAGCCATGTGGCAGGTGTGTGCGGGTCTGTCCCCCTCAGCTGTGGCAGGTGTGTGCGGGCCTGTCCCCCTCAGCTATGTGGCAGGTGTGTGCGGGTCTGTCCCCCTCAGCCATGTGGCAGGTGTGTGCGGGTCTGTCCCCCTCAGCTGTGGCAGGTGTGTGCGGGCCTGTCCCCCTCAGCCATGTGGCAGGTGTGTGCGGGCCTGTCCCCCTCAGCCATGTAGCAGGTGTGTGCGGGTCTGTCCCCCTCAGCCATGTGGCAGGTGTGTGCGGGTCTGTCCCCCTCAGCTGTGGCAGGTGTGTGCGGGCCTGTCCCCCTCAGCCATGTGGCAGGTGTGTGCGAGCCTGTCCCCCTCAGCCATGTGGCAGGTGTGTGCGGGCCTGTCCCCCTCAGCCATGTAGCAGGTGTGTGCGGGTCTGTCCCCCTCAGCTATGTGGCAGGTGTGTGCGGGTCTGTCCCCCTCAGCTATGTGGCAGGTGTGTGCGGGTCTGTCCCCCTCAGCTATGTGGCAGGTGTGTGTGGGCCTGTACCCCGCGGCTATGTGGTAGGTGTGTGGGGGCCTGTCCCCCTCAGCCATGTGGCAGGTGTGGGCGGGCCTGTCCCGGTCAGCTATGTGGCAGGTGTGTGCTGGTCAATCCCCTTCAGCCATGTGGCAGGTGTGTGCGGCCCTGTCCCCTTCAGCTATGTGGCAGGTGTGGGCGGGTCTGTCCCCCTCAGCCATGTGGCAGATGTGGGTGGGCCTGTCCCTCAGCTATGTGGCATGTGGGCGGGCCTGTCCCTCAGCCATGTGGCAGGTGTGTGCAGGTCTGTCCCCCTCAGCTATGTGGCAGGTGTGGGTGGGGCTGTCCCCGTCAGCTATGTGGCAGGTGTGTGCCGGTCAATCCCCTTCAGCTATGTGGCAGGTGTGTGGGGGTCTGTCCCCCTCTGCTATGTGGCATGTGCGTGCGGGTCAGTCCCCCTCAGCCATGTGGCAGGTTGGGTGGGCCTGTCCCCCTCAGCTATGTGGCAGGTGTGGGCGGGTCTGTCCCCCTCAGCTATGTGGCAAGTGTGGGCTGGCCTGGCCCGGGCTCTGGTTTAGCTGGAGGAGGAGCTGCGCCTACACGGACACTCTGCTCTGCGATGTAGGGATGTAGCGGGGCCGCTGGCCCAGGACGCGCCGCCAGGTCTCACCGCCTCCACTGGTGAAGGAAAGTGAGGCTGTGGCCCAGACGTGAACTTTTTGCAGTCACCAAACCTGCAGAAACACAAGTTCTGTGACAGACAACAACAGAAAAGCGTCGGTGCTACAGCGCTCTGAACTGGCCTACGCGTTTCTGCCAAAGCACCTGTGTTCTGAGGAAAGCCTCCCCCGCAATCCGGATAAGTAGACAGAAGAAAACTTCCAACATCTCCTGGACATGTGCGTCCCTGTATGCCTCAGGTATGGAGGGCCGGTCCTGCGCGGAATGTTCCTTTGCCCCAAATGTGGAGCGTTCCCCATCAGCGGAGTGTCCCCAACCAGACACAGCAGTGCCGGGCTTTCCGGGCTCTTTCTCCATCAGTCCGCAGGCCGGAGGGTCCCAGGATTTTGAGTTACGAGGGTCGAGGGTCGGGTTCATGGACCTGCCTGGGCCTGTGCTGAAGGCCACAGGGCTGGGGGCGCAGAGGGGCGCAGAGCCTTCAGGGCCATGCATCCTGGCACAGTGCGGTCCAGGGCTGCGGGGTGCTGCCTGCCCGCCGAGTTAGCCCAGGTGCCACATCGAAGCCCCTTCCCTGGCACTGCAGAGCTGTTGTCCCGGATGTAAAGGTGGTGAGCAGCCTCGGGTGGGCAGCTCGGAGCCCCTCAGAGCGGGAGCATCCTGCCTGGAGGAGGAAGCGCTTGGATGTCTTGGCCCTTGTTAGAGGCTCTGCTCATGCTGGGAAGACGAGGGAAAGGAGGCGTCGGGCGCCTGGGGGAAGCGGGTCAGGTAAGGCTCAAGGAAGGAGGCGCAGCAGAGAGGCCCCTGCTTCGCAGAGGCGTTGGCTTTCGGCCTGTGGGTCCTGCCACCCTTGGAGGCAGGCCTGGGGCAGGCCGGGAGAAGCTGGGCACGTCTGTTCGAGCCCCTCAGAGCCAGTCAGCCCGACGCCCCCCCCTCCTCCCCGAGACCGTCCCGCTCCCCTTGGCAGCCAAGCCACCCAGGAAACAGGTTCAGGCAGTTAGTGGCAGGAGACTTTTAGGTTGCAGTTGAAAAGCAGTGTGTGCCTCTTGTAAAGTGTCTTGAAATAGCAAGGCCTCTGGGGCTGGGACCTGAGGGGAGCCAGTAGCCGTTGGGGTCCCTCTGCCGGCTACTGCAGGAGCCCCGGTTCCTTCTCCACCGCTGAGCCTGTCCGCCCCCACCCCCAGGCACTGCACCCCCACTTCTTTCTTCCCCATCAGGTCTTCTTCCTCCTGCCTCCAGCAGGTGCCCCGGGGCAGGAGCGAGCTTTCCAGGACCCAGGGGGGTGCGCTGTCGGAAGGGGGCGCAGGGGAGGAGGCGCAGGGGTCTGACCCCAGAGGTGCCCGGTGGCCCGGCCCGGCCTCGTACGCCCGAGAGCCAAGGGCCGCCGCTCAGGTGGGGGTGGGGGTGCAGGGAGAATGGAGCCCTTGGGCCCGCTCCCCTTGGGCCCACAGCAGCCTGCAGCCGGGGTGGGGGGTAGGGGGGCTGTCCGTGGGATGGGGGCGCTGAGAAACACCGCCACCACTGAAAACCCGTCGTGTATACTTGGAATTAAGTAACAAATCTGCAAAGCCCGTCCCGGTCGGGCCGGTTTACCGCAGCTCGTAGCAGGTGCCCTGCACAGAGGGCTTCTTTCCACCTTTATACCCACTCGGAGCAGGGTCCGCCGCGTGCAGAACCCGCTGCTTCCTCTGGGTACTGCTCCTTTGGAAATGGGACCATAAATTGGCTATTTTATGCTGTGCAAACCAAAATAAATTCATTTGAAGTTATGTGGCGTCTTCCCTCTAACCCCCAAGTCCGTGTCCAAGAAGGAAACCCCCTCCTTGCCTTTGACATTCACCAGGGCTGCCTGGCTAGACCCAGACAGATTTGCTTAATCTCACTTCCACCACTATTGTTAGACATTTATTGTACTGAATCTACGTCCTAAATCAGAAGAAAACAGAAATGTTCTTTCTTGATGCGTGCTTTTATAACATCTAAACTGTGGTCATGTATCTTCACTCTAATCTGGGAACATGTTGAATAGATCATGTGTCCTTGACTCACATCTAGACACTGTAAGTAAAGTCCTGAGAGAGTTTCTTTCTTTCAGGTAAACTTCCATTTTGGACACGTGCTAACCCACGATCCACTCTCCTCCGCACTAAGGTCTTGCCTGGGGTCCTGGCCTAGGTTTTGGCGTTTGGGTGTTTTGTTTTGTTCCGTCTTGTTCCTTTCCTGTTTTTGCTGCTCTGTAAGCCCTCCTGCTACGAATGTTCTAGTTACCCCAACTGTACTGTATGTATATATGTGCTGCATGTGTGAGCCCCAGTACATTCTGTTTCAGGTTTCTGGAGTTTCCATCTTCAGTACAGCTGGTCCTGTTGTGAACTCATGTTTCTGGTATGCTCCTCTGTGTCTGATTCCCAATTGCCAAAATGTTTGACCAAGTATGTTTTGACAAATGTCCCCAGACACTGGTGCGTATCCTGGTGAAAGGGCATGCTCTGTGTGGGACGACTCGTGTACAGCATAAATCTATCAGATGTGGAAGTGTGTATACATTTATATGCCAGATATCTAACATTCATGTAACAGCTGCAAAGATATTTAATGTACATCGGATTATTAATAAAAGAGCTTTTTTGCTCTGTTATATTCAAATAAAGATTGCCTTGTGACTGACTTCCCTTCCAAGCATGAATTGACCCTTTAAAAATAAGCACTTTCTTGTATATGCTTGGGCATAAAGAAACCTGTTTTCCTTGATTCAGGCTTATTTGAATTGTTTCCGTGGGCTGCTATCGTGGGTATTGAGGTATTGCTGATCTTACAGGAACACTCTCTGATCATTAGGCTGGACCATGGGGAAGAAAACGTTTGTGGGGGAGTTGGTGGCAGAGCACAAGCCTGGCTCCTTCCACCCTAGAACAGGAATAGCAAACAGATTTGTATCTAGCCTATCAACGCAGTTGTCTGGTAGCAGCTGCTTGGAATGTTAGTTTGAGAAGAATGGTGAGAAAGGTGCTATTTTGTAGTGTTGGCATCGAAGGCAGAAACACACACTGCCTGCCATGGATTTGCTAGTCCCAAAAGAATGCTTTTACTGCATCTAACCGAACGCCCAGCTTCAAGTATCCGTAGTAATAAAGGGAAGTGTTACTTCATGTAACAAAGGAGGCAGGACAGTTCCAAGGTTGGTTATGACATAGCTGGGCACTATCACTCATGACCTAGGCTCCTTTCACCTTTTACGTCTGCCATCCTCAGCACACTGGCTGTCATCCCCTCAGGGGTGTGAGAGAACCCCAGCAAGTCAGATCTTCACACAAAATCTAAACACCAGAAGGAAGAATATGCCCTTTTTATGACTCTTTTTAAAAAATTTTTAAAGATTTTATTTATGTGTGAGAGAATGGGCAGGGAGAGCAGCAGAGAGAGGGAGGAGCAGGGAGCCCGATGCGGAACTCGATCTCAGGATGCTGGTATCATGACCTGAGCTGAAGGCAGATGCTTAACCAACGGAACCACCCAGGTGCCCCTTTATGAGCCTTTTTAAGATCATGGAGAACATTCTCATAATCCTCCAGCAGACCTGCTCTTCTGTCTCATTGGCAGATTTTGCATCATTTGCCTATTCCTAAACCAATCCATTAGACCCCCCTACAAAGGGGAATCTAATTACCAAGTCTGGCTTAGACTACTCAACATTCCCCCCTCTAGAGAGTGCAGGCGTTCTCTCTCCCCTAAAACACATGGCCTCTGACTACCTGAATACATCTGAAGTTTAATGAGCAAGGAAAAACGAAGGTCGCCATTGAGGAGGCCAACGTCAGTGGGCCAGGAGTTCTAGAACTGTGCTAGCTAACACTGCTGCCATACTCAGCCACTTATAGTTACACTTCAAATAACTACAACTAAGGTAAGGATTCCGTTCCTCAGTCATACCTAGCCACATTTCAAGATGCTCACCTGGCACCTGTGGTAGGCTAGTGGCTGCCATATTGGACAACACAGGTACAGAACATTTCATCATCACCAAAAGTTCTTTTTTTTTATTTTTATTTTTATTTATGATAGTCACACACACACACACACAGAGAGAGAGAGAGAGAGAGAGAGAGAGGCAGAGACACAGAGGGAGAAGCAGTGGATTTTTTTTTTTTTTTTTTTTTTGTGCTGGTAATGTTTATTTATATCACATCAGCCACATTTAAGTCCTGGAGATTTGTATTTACATATAGCATCCAATACATTCCTGGGAGAATTTGCTTTTTCTTTTTTTTTTTCCCAAAAACAAAACAGGAGGCAATCAATATGACAGTTGGGTAGCCTAATGAACCTCATGCTTCTTTGGGGGCCTCATCCGGGATTTCAGAGTGAACTGTATCCAAAGGCTGCCAGTGGCAACTTATGAGAGAGTCGTAGAGTTCCTCACTTTTCACCATAAACTCCTTGTTTAGTTCCTCAATGTTCAAATGAAGATTTGGATCTTCAAGTGGGTCTTCATCTTGTTTCTCTGCCAGAGCTGTGCTTTCCTTTGCCAGTGCCAGTAATAATTATTTTGTGGAGCTATGCAAAAACCTGTAACCTGCACCTCCCGGTGCACCGGGAGCCCAACGTGGGATTCAATCCCGGGTCTCCAGGACCGAGCCCTGGGCCAAAGGCAGGTGCTAAACCGCTGCACCACCCAGGGATCCCCATCACCAAAAGTTCTATGGGATAGCACTACCCTGGAGGTTGTGCATTCACTTCCCCCTGCAGGCTGTTCCTTCTTCTGGGGCCTGCTCATACTTCTTCCAGGTTCTCTCCTCCAAGGCTAGATCCTCTTTCTGCTGTAGCAATTTTGTTCTCCCTTTTCCTAATCCCCACCAGAATGGAGACAGCCAGCCCATCACTGCATATTGATCATTTCCCTTTCTCCAGCCACCAGCCCACAGATTTAGAACCTATTGATTACTTAGTTACCATTTGCTGCCTTTTCCTTTCTTTCCTGTTTCATGGTAAGACTCTCCCATGAGGAAACAGAGGACTCCACAGGCTAAAAACCCCCTAATAGCATCAGAGATTATGGCAGGCATGGGAACTCACCAGAAGACACTGAGGGTGCAATGAGTTTGGCCAAGGATCATTGTGAGATCTGAGGAAGCATCCTCAAGCCTGGCCAGGACTGGTGGCTGCAAAGTCCCAAATGTGAAATTCCTAGCAATCAGTATGTTCAAACAATACAACGTGAACCTTGAAGGAATATCTTTTCCTGCACACTGATGTCTGAGATTACAAAGGTACTGGCTGGGGGATCCCTGGGTGGTGCAGCGGTTTAGCGCCTGCCTTTGGCCCAGGGCGCGATCCTGGAGACCCGGGATTGAATCCCACGTCGGGCTCCCAGGTGCATGGAGCCTGCTTCTCCCTCTGCCTGTATCTCTGCCTCTCTCTCTCTCTCTCTCTCTGTGACTATAATAAATTAATTAATTAATTAATTTAAAAAAAAAACACAAAGGTACTGGCTGCCGTAACAAAGTACCACAGACTGGCTCAGGCTTATTTTGTCACTATTCGGGAGGCTCAAAGTCCAATATCAAGATGTAAAAAGGGTCCATTTCTTCAGAGGCCTCCCTCTTCAGTTTTAGGTGGCCATATTCTCCTGTGTCGTCACATGGTCTCCTTGTGGCACATGTCTGTGTCTTAATCTCCTATTCCAGTAAGGGCTCCTTGGATCAGGACCCACCCTAATAACATTATTTTATGCTAATTACTTCTCTAGAGACTATTTCCTTATGCAGTCACATTCTGAGGTACTAGGGGTTAGGACTTTAACATGACTTTCAGGTGGACACGGTTCAACCCAGAACATTGCCCAAATACTATTTTATTGTGTACGTATATCATGTACAGAACTGTGCCATGTGTGTATTGCATACAGATTGTGATTGAATTTGCCTGTGGTCACGTGGGAGGAGTGGCAAGGGCTGGATCCCGTTCACTCTTGTGTTCCTTCAGGGTGGGACATAAAAGAGAGATATGGGAATGCTCCTTGGGCCCCGCACTCCTAAGCCAGAAACAGGTCAGGCTAGAGGCCCCCCCAAAGCAGGCCAGCCAGCACTCTTAGGACGGTGACTCTTGTCCTCCTCGGGCTCCCTGCTTACTAGGATTCCAAAGGAGACCGGCGCGTCTGTACAATAATTTTCTGTAATCCCGGGAAGGCGGTGCGGCAGTTCCGCCTCCACCAGGGCCTCTGAGCCGCGCAGCCCGTCTGGGGCCAGTCCTGGGGCGCGACCTCTGTGCCAGGGCCAGCGGGCGCTCCCAGAGTCACCGCCACAGCCGGGGCTGCCCAGGCCCTCTGTTGGGGGTGGGGGCGGGGGGCAGATGCATCGTCACCTCCTGTAATTTGCGGCCCAGACACTGGGCCTCAGTAATATTTCTCCAAATCCAAATGTAAAAATTAAGCTAAGAGCCTTAAGACATCTTCAAAAGTGCTATCCAAAGTGCCTTGTTTACAAGCAATATTTCTCACAATAGGATTGATTACTGGGTGCTTCTGTGTGTGGTAGTGGGGCTACAGGACAGAAGTCTCAAGAACCCTAAAGCTGCCCTTAATTGTTTCTAAAAACACTGAACTTTTATAGAAATTAATTTTAAGCTCACTGAAATATTCATGTCCAGGGTGGCGACGTGCAAACCACCAAGGAGCCCATAGGGGGAAGGCAGGCTCCAGCCCGGGCAGCTCCGGGAGCTAGGGGGCACCGCGAGCCCCAGCCCCACTCCCCGCGCCGGCCACCGCCCACCCCCAGCCCTGCCGGTGTGCTCACCGACCCAGGGCCACGCGCTGCTGGAGAGCGCAGCGGCTGCACCTGCTCACACCTGCTCACACCTGCTCACACCTGCATCCTTGCTCGGGAGCGGGCACCTTGGACTGAGATGTCCAAGGAAGTCTCCCCAGCAAATGCCATCTGGGATGGGGCTTTACAGAGGGCTGGTGCACCCACAAGGAGCTAGATGGCTTGCAAGTTGCCCCAACCCCTCTTCCCACCTCTGAAAACATGGGAGGCGGCCCACTGCAGACCGGGGCCTTCTCTGTGCTCTTGCACCCTGGCTCCAGGGTCCCAGAGGCCCCCATCTCCCTGTGAGGACACCGGTAGCTCTTCCTAAAGTGCAGAAAGCTTGGGCTTTTCCAGACCTCGAAGTCCCTCTTTTCAACCTACACGGAGAACTGGTGAAGCCTCCAATGTAGTGGGGAGCAAGATACCACTGTTGCTAAAAGCATGCATTTGAGCAGGGTCAGTTCCATGTTTTGGGGTTCCCCCTTAGGAAAATTATCACCAAAAAGATAACAACCAAGGGAACTACTTAGGATGAGAAAAGAAGCTCCCACAATTTATAAAATTTTAAAAGTTGACACATATCACAGACCAGGGCAAAATTCCCCCCAAATAATATACTATTACAATTAATCAACTGCCTGACACATGTTCTTTTTTTTCTTTCTGTATTATTTGGCTGCATACTCTTTGGTTACTCTTCATATGGTAACGTTTTGTGGTATCATTGTCTAGAGAGGGAACAGAAAGATAAAAATTAGTTTTGGTTACCAATAGTTTTTGGTTTTGTTTTAATTTCTTGTTTCTTCTCCATTTCCCACATACTTCCTGTGCTGAAGGCAGAGACCGCATTCGCATTTGCCATCCAGCCTCGGGCTCCGGCTGTTTAGTCACAAGGTCCCGCGAGTGGGCTGTGCAGGCCACAGGAATATCCCTGCAAGCCATACCTTCGGTGAGACAGCTTTCAGTACTTGACCATCACAAAAGTGATGGTGAGCTCCATCAGTGTAGCTCACCAAAGCCAAACCCAGCTCAACTTCCTCTCAGCCAGCTTTCCAAAATGCCCAGCTCCACCCAACACCAGGGCAACTTTGAGGAAGAGAAGATACAGTAGAAAGAAATAGTTTTAACTGACTAAGGAAATTATATGTTAATTTTGCAATTTTTTTCTTTAGTTTTGCAAATTTGTAAAGAACATATGACCATTTGAGTACACTGGTAGGGCCCTCCCTCCCTGTGCCCCGGAGGGACTGCGCAAATGGGGACCCCGGGGTTTATGCTTCAGTAGCTTTGTGGTAAGCACTCCCCTGAGTTTCAGAGTCACACAGATGTGGGTTTGAAGCCTGCCCTCAGCTTAGCAGCTGTGCGGGCCTGGAGGAAGCTCAAATCGGTCTTTCTGCGTGTTCATTTTTAGAACTCCACATTAGAAATGATGCTGGTTCGTATTTCATTGGGATTTTTAAGTATTGGGAAAATATGGTACAAAGCCTCGCAAAGCCCTTGACACAGCCCCAGGACCTGGCAGCCAACGGGCTAAGTGAGATGGACTCACATCGGCTCTTGGAGGAGGTCTAGGTCTGCCCCGGCTTCCCCCGAGGCTGTGGAGGTGCAGTGTGCTAACGGGCCGCGGCCCTTGCAGAGTCCAGGCCCACTAGGCCTCTGCAGGATGGGGCTCCACAGCCGCTGGGCTCTCTGGACCCTGCCGGCAGTTGGCAGTTCCCGGGGACCTGCCCAGCCCCCCAACTCAGCGGCGTTCCGCCCTGCCAGAGAGGCGGGCCCAGCTCCACAGGAGGGCCTCTGGCAGCCAGTGAGACAGGAGGAGGTGGTGGCACACACACCAGGATACTTCCCTGACTCAGTGGTCTGGAGTGGACAGTGTAGACCTGGCTCTCCTCAAGGGCTGCCTCTTCCCTGGCGACTGGGTCTTTGCCCTTCACCTGCTCCACGCACACAATATTGCCCAAGTCTTTCCCAAGCATAGCTGCTGTGAAGAGAACCCAGAGGGGTCTTACTTCTTTGGGACTAAAAAAATAAAAGACCAAAAAGCAACTGTTCCCAGTAGGCCAAGCTAACAAAACAATGGAGGAGGAAATGAACAATTTACAGGGAGGAAGAAGAGCCATGTTAAATGACCCCTGCACACAAGAAGGCACAATGAGAAGCCAATGGTGACAGGTGTCTGGAGCCTGACAGTGTGCAGGCCCCGCAGGTACCATCTGGAGGCGGTAATGGTGGCACAGCCCAGACAGGAGTGAGGAGCTTGGTCTCTAGACTCCGCTAAACCTGAATTCAAACCCTAACTTTTCCATTAGCAAGCCGTGTGTTCCAGGGCAGGTTGATTAACCTCTCTGAGCCTCAATTTCTTATCTGTAATAGTGGGATGTCACTCTTCAAAAGGACCGAATGATACAGTGCAAGTGCCTCGCACATTATCTTAATGTCTTTCGATGCACAGAAGTTCCTAATTTTAATCTACTCTAATTTGTCAACTTTTCCTTTAAAGGCTAGTACTTTGAGGATCATATAAAAAATCTTTGTCTACACCAGTGTCATGAAGACGTTCTCCTCACCTAGCTGCTTTATTGTTTTTTGTTTCACACTTAGTTCTACATTTAGCTGGAATTCATTTTGGGTGCATTCAGTATTGATCAGAAGACCAAAAGACACCATTAACAGAGTGAAAGGGCAAACTGCAGAATTAGAGAAGATGTCGGCACTTTGAATAACCAAAAAAGAACTTTTATCCAGAATAGATGAAGAATCACTTCTCAGCCTTTTGGCTAAGATCAAGGGCAGAATAGATGAAGAACTCCTACAAATCAATACAAAAAAGATAACTCAATAGAAAAGGAGCAAAGGCTTAAATGGAAACTTGACAAAAGATGTCCAGAAGAACATGGCCATCCAAATATATGAAAACGAGGGGTCCCTGGCTGGCTCAGTGGGTAGAGCATGTGACTCTTCTTGATGTTGGAGTTGTGAGTTCAAGCCCCATGTAGGGCATAGAGCTTATTTAAAAAAGAAAAGAAAAGAAAAGAAAAGAAAAGAAAAGAAAAGAAAAGAAAAGAAAAGAAAAGAAAAGAATCTCATGAGTCATCAGGGCAATGCAAATAAAACCATGTTATAACACCACTAAATGTCCACTCTCCCCAAAATGGCTAAAATATAGAAGACTGATAACACCAAGTGTTATCACAAGGACCTCTCATCAAGGAACTGCTGCTTACTGGTGGGAAGGTAAATTGGTATGACCATTTGGAAAGACATGCAAAGATACACCATGATGTTTGTAGCAACCAATGCCAAATATGGGACAGGCTGAGAAATACTGCCGTCGTATCCCCAAGTGCCTTGGACCATGACTTACATATGGTAGGCACACAATTAATATTTGCTAAATGAGGGATGCCTGGCATAGTCGGTTAGATGAACAGCTCTTGGTTCCTACTCAGGTCATGATCTCAGGGTCATGAGACTGGGCCCTACATCAGGCTCTGCCCTCAGAGTGGAATCCGCTTGAGACTCTCTCTCTCTCTCTCTCTCTGCCCCTTTCCATCCCCTGTGCTCCTTTCTCTCTCTTTAAAATAAATAAATGAATCTTTAAAAAAAATATTTTTAAATGTATGAATGAGCAATCTGAGGATACAATCCAAATCCTCAGCCTGCATACAAGGCTCTCTATGATCTTGTCCCTGCCTCCGTTGCCAGCCCCCTAGCCCCCCTACACCCAAGTGCATCCATCTTGCTGGCACACAGGTGCTGGTAGACACTGCCAAGACTTGCTCCTGTGCCCCTCCACCAGAAGGCCCTTCCACCTTGTTTGCCTTCTCATCTCAGGTTTCCCCAGAAATAGACTCTGGGAGAGAGATTCTCATGAAGGAAATGTATTGGTGAGTGCTTTGGGGAATGACCCCCATCTAGGAGTGAAGAAAACAGCACTGGGCAAAAGGCAAGTTAACTGTGACAGAACCACAGTAGAGGTCTCCACTGATCCCATACAGCCCTGCTTATGGGACAGCTTGCAGAATTGTCCCAAACTGAGGCAAGGGGGTAGGCCTTTGTACCCCCACCAACAACTAGTGGCATGAGGCCATCTGAGCAAGGGGATAACCTTGGGTGAAGCAGCTCCCTTTGACAAGAGGAAGGCCAGGGGAGGATTCAACTGTGAGCCCCATTGGCAGACAACATTCCAGGCAGCCGGGGAGTAAGTGCTTTAGTCTTAAAGCAGGATCTGGCTGTGCATTACAGTGAACACTGCACCTCCTCATTCCTCACAGGTAAGAAATGATCCAGTTGCAGCCTCACCTGCCCCAGGTAGCCTACCCTGACTTCCTTTATTGGCAGCTGAACTTCCATAATCTCCAGGGTTCACCTCCTTGTGGTAAAGGAGCCTATGTGTGTGTCTCCTCCAGCAGCCTAAAACTGGAGGGAGGAGCTATTTTCATTTACCTTTGTCTCCCTAACACACTTAACTTGATGCCTAGCTCAACCAGAGGCCATACACCTATAATTTGACTCTGTATAATAAAACTAAATCTACAGGTATCTCGATTTATCTTTTTTAAAGATTTTAATTATTTTGTAAGCAGGGGAGAGGGCCAGAGAGAGAGAGAGAGAGAAAGAAAGAGATTGAGAGAGACTCTCAAGAAGACACCTCACTGAGCATGGAGCCCCACGTGGGGCTCATCTCATGACACTGAGATCACCACCTGAGCCGGAATCAAGAGTCAGACGCTTAACTGACTGAGCCCCCCAGGCGGCCCCAGGTGTCTCTATTTCTAACTATAGACAGTGTAGCATACTGGTTAAGAGCATCGATGCTGGATCCAAGTTTTCTGGATCCATTTCCTGGCTTTGTCACTTCTAGCTGGATGACCTCAGATAAGTCGCTGAACTGCTCTGTGCCTGCATTTCATCAATAAAAACAGAAAAAATAGTAACTACCTCTCAGGATTGTTGAGTCAAGGTGCGGTGCCGAGAGCAGTGCCAGACACAGAGTAAGTTTGCAATAAATGTGAGCAATGATAGCCAAAGGCATGCATATTTTCAGCAATTCAGTTTAAGTTGTCAGAAAATGAATGAGTAGGAAAAAAAAAATCCATGCAAGTCTTGGCTCGCAACAAGAACTCCTAGAGGGATTTTTAGCCTTCATTTCACTTGCTGCCTATTTCCATTGTCACATACTGTGAAGCGGCGTACCACATACTCCAGAGCAGTAACTGCAGGTCGTCAGTTGAAGACTTTCTTTGGCTTGTGGGGGTGAGACAGCATTTCCAGGCCCAGGCAACGGAAATCGGCTGCACGTTGGTAAGGGCACTGCCACAGCCATCACTTCCCACTGACATCCAGACGCTGGGTTCCAGTTTTATGGAATGAAGGACACATGTCATCCTCTTTGTCTTGAGCTATTTTCTGAGCTGTTTGTTTAAAATGATGCAAGAATCAAACAGCCACAAATCTACATGTTCTGAGTGACTGCTTCCTCACCCGCCCTCCATGCTCGCAGCTCTTCTGGAAGGGCTGTACCTACCTGCCTGCTGGCCTTCACTCCAGAAGCAAAGGGAAGGGAAGGGCGAAGAAAGACTGGAGATATGGAAATCCGGGGGATTTTGCAAATGAGGAAAGTGAAAGAGTTACCCCTCCTTCTCCAGAGCAATGCTTTTCCTGAGGCCCAAGACAGTCTCGTGGTCCTGCTGAGACCCTAATGAACCCAGCAGCGGGTTTCGGGGCCTCATTTTTCCAGTGTGATAGCCTTCGTTCACGTTGGCACAAGAAATGACATCTGGATGAGCTGCAGAGGTCCAGAGACCCCAAACTTCCTATCTATCGTTGCAAGGTCATTAACCCACTAAAAGAAAAATAAATTCCAAGAAACGACTGTGCACCAGGAACCATGAAAGTCACCAGTAACAAATGGACAGGTGGGGTCCTGTTTTCAAGGAGGCTGCATGGTAATTGCGGGGGGCGGGGGACACTGGAAGATCAGTTCGGATGGAATTCGGGGCCAATACACGGAGCACAAGAGGGAGGGCCTGGGCCGCCTGGGGGCTGGGCAGGGAAGCCCTCTCCGAAGAGATGGCCGCCCCCTCAAGGGCAGGAGGCAGGGGGTATTGTCTGTGAGTGAGGGGGCTCCCCGCACCCAGAGGATCCAGGGTTGGGGGGGCTGCGGCTCGGAGGGAGGGGGATGCAACGGGGGGGGGGAGCGGGGGGGGGGGCGGGGGCTGCGGCTGCGGGGTCCTGCAGCTGCGGGGGTGCTGCGGGGTGCTGCGGGGGAGCTGCGGCTGCGGGGGGGGGGGGCTGCGGCTGCGGGGTGCTGCGGGGGGACTGCGGGGGGGTTGTGGGGGCTGTGGCTGCGGAAGGGGGGCTGCAGCTGTGGAAGGGGGGCTGCGGCTGCGGCGTGCTGCGGGGGGGCTGCGGCTGCAGGGGGGCTGCGGGGGCTGTGGCTGCGGAAGGGGGGCTGCGGCTGAGGGAGGCTGCGGGGGGCTGCGGCTGCGGTGGGGGGGCTGCGGCTGCGGGGGGTGCTGCGGGGGGTGCTGCGGCTGCGGTGGGGGTGCTGCGGCTGCGGAAGGGGGGCTGCGGCTGCGGGGGGGGGGGCTGCGGGGGGTCTGCGGCTGCCGCGGAGGGGGGCTGCGGCTGCGGCCCCGCTGGCCCCGGGGAGCGCACAGGGGCGGCCAGGCTTCCTGCACCAGCCCTGGGCTGCTCGCAGAGCGACCCCGCCAAGCAGAGCTCGGGCAGTGGGCTTTGTTCTGCGGCCTCCAGGTCCTCTCCACGTTGGTTACTGCGCGGGACCTGTGTTCGATGTGAGCAGTGCACATCGACTGTTTGCACCTGTTTTCTTCTTCCTTCCATTTTCTACCTGACACAGTCCCCCTCAGTCATCTGTTCCCAAGGGTCATTTTGACAGCTTAAGAGGAATCTATGTTGGAATTCGTTGTTTATTTCTGCTTGTTTCTATTACACTTCTGAGGATTAAGAGTATTTGAAGTTTGTGTGCTTTATATGAGGCCCTGCTCAGGACATGCTGGGGAAGTCATGCTTCCCCATGCTGCTCAGGACAAGCAGGCCCCCTGCTCACAGACTTTTCTTTTCTTCTCTTCTCTTTTCTTTTTTCTTTTCTTTTCTTTTCTTTTCTTCTTTTTTTCTTTCCTTTTTCTTTTCCTTCTCTTTTGCCTTGTGGAAATATTCCAGAGTGAAGCGACCAAGTCAACGGGTGTAAACAGTTTTACTAAATTTACTAGAGAGCCCTAAGGAAAGATGGAGCCAGTTTATGGCACTGGCCAATCCTGGGTACGTGTCTCTTTTCTTAGATCTACTTCTCATCTGGGCTTTATCAATACAAAGAAATAAAAGTGTTTCGAACCATTTGAAGGAATTCCTTCTTTTATAGAAAAAAATCTCAAAGCCTTCCTTTAAACCCGCTAGTGGTTATATGACCTTAATGTAACTTTAGCCTTGGTACTCCATAAACCAACACTCTGCACACCTGCCTCAGACCTTTGTCCTTACTTCCTCCTCTGAAATGCCTGACACAACACATGCCTTTTTTGTTTCTATAGATATTATCTGTGTCCCTCTTCTAGAATGTGCATTTCAAGAGAACAAGGACTTTGTTATATTTGCTTCTAAATTCCCAGGGCCTAGAAGATGCCTTATACATAGTAAATGTTCCCTAACTATTGCTGAATGAGTGAGGGAGTGAATGAAGTGCCTAATTACATCATCAGTCTTGGCATTCTCTAGAGTAAGAGCCAGAAACCTGTGTTAGGCTCACAGTGAATCAAAAAGTTTGCTGGTCACAAGTTCCTAACTATGGTGAAACTGAAGAGCCCTCTCACCCCAAAAATGTATAGTCACAGACCTTACTGTGTAACTCCTAAGGCTTCTGACTGGCTGAAGCTTAGTGGGTCCAGAAATCTTAACTGTAGAACTACTGCTCTACCTACTATAGCAGAGCCTGAAGGGTAGATGGGCGGCCCTACAAATCTAACTTGTTTTAGCTTGGCCCCGTAAAAGATTAACTGGTGCGAGGTTTTTTAAAGTTTTGAATTGGTTGCTCCATAATGAAAAACTGAAAATTTCATAGGAAGACCAATCAGTTCTCTTCAAAATTCAAAACACCTGGCAGCAGCAAAAAAAAAAAAGACCTGGCAGCTCTGGGCCCCCATTCCCAACTGCAGATAAGCAACCATGGCCCCAGGTCATGTCTGTCGCCATTGCTCCCCGTGCCTTCTCTGGTTTAGAAGCAGAGTGTTTAAGACCATTTATTATTGGGCCCAGACTCTTGTTTTCTTAAACCTGAGTTAAGGGGAAAGCAAAACAGACCTCTGCCCCTATTTTTCTTAAACCAGGTCCACTTCATGTATTTATGTTACAGGTCTAGACACTGTAGGAATTTAACTTGAGACCCCCTCATCTCACTCAACCATGAATCGTAAATTAAGGAAGCTAGGACCCAACACGGTTGAGAAACTTGGCCAAGATTCCATGGGGCCTGACTTGAATTCAGGTTTCCGAAATCAATGAACTATCTTTTCAACTAAGGTAAAGAGCCAAGAAACATATCATGTCATTAGAAACCATAGATTCCTGCAAATCTATCAGAATTGGCTAAGTTTTTCAAGATCATCTCTGTACACCCGCCAAATGCTCAGACATCCGAGCAATGCTTGAACTATTGAATTGAATGAGCAAATGAATGGATCCATTTTTGAATTATTGTTTAACCTGGAGAAAAATAGGATTCATTTAAAAGCTACCTTTTGCCAGCAACTGAGGATGTAGTTTCAAATCTGACCACTCATTTTTTTCTTTCTTTCTTTCTTTCTTTCTTTCTTTCTTTCTTTCTTTCTTTCTTTCTTTTTTTTTTTTTTTTTTTTTTAGATTTTTAAAATTTATTTATTCATGAGAGGCACAGAGAGAGAGAGAGGCAGAGGGAGAAGCAAGCTCCAACATGGGACTTGATCCCCAGACCCGGGATCACAACCTGAGCCAAAGGCAGACACTCAGCCACTGAGCCCCCCGGGTGCCCCTCTTTTTCTTTTGTTAAAGGAGATAGAAGTTTATTGAATATACTGCAAGGGAACGGCAGGCAGGACAGTGAAGGACCGACAGCCACAAGGGGGTGAGAGGGGCCCCAGGCACATGTGTGCCAGGGGTAAGCAGCCCTGGTCAGAGCCCGGCTTCGGGAGCCCGTTTGCACCGCCCCCCGCCCCGCCCCTTGCTGGACCATTGCCTCCAGGTGGCCTGTCCTTTCTCCCCTGCCCGACGGGCACCCGCGGCGGGACATTGGCCCGGGGCCTCCAGGATGCGACCGCGCGCGCCCGCTGCCTGAACTTGCGGCCCCTCGGGGCTCTGGGCGGTGGCGGCCCAGGGCTTCACGGCAGTGGGCGGGCGGCCCCTTTGGTGGAGTTCCTCGGTGGGGTGGCCAGGGTCCCGGAGCTCAGGGCGAGCGGCCCCCTCAGCGGGGCTGCGGTCCCTGCCGAATCGCACCGCACGGGCGCGGGGCTTGTCGGAGCCGCTGGGGCGCGGGCAGCTGGGCGCGAGGGCGGGGGGGGGGGGGGGGGAGGAGCCTCTGGGAGACCCAGACCTGCAGGCCGCAGCAGGCGGCCCCCGACACACAGGCCCGGGCGGGAAGGGACCCCTGAAGGGCGAGACCCGCACCTGTGCCTTCGGGCCGGGGCTTCGGACCCGCCGCAGGAGCGACTCGGCCCCGCGGAATCAGCTCCCTCCGAGGGAGACCCCGAGCTCCGGGACTGGAGTCGGCCCACGGGGGAGACCCCGAGCCCTGGAAACTGGAGTGGGCCCACGGGGCGCGGGGGGAAGGCCCAAGCCCCGGGGGCAGGTGTGGGGTGGGAGGTGAGGGGGTTGGGGCCAGGGGTTCCCCGGGACAACCACCGTGGTGGGCGCCGGGCTGGGAAGGGACTCCCCGGTAGAAGGGGGAGGTGGAGGTCTCCTGAGTCACTGGGGGGCAGCCGCAGGACAGCAGAGGAGACAATGTGCCCACCGCCTTTATTTTCGTGGAATCAATTCTATGGAGTGAAGACGGCTCTAGGCCGCGTGAGCCTGTGCACCGAGGGGTTAGCCACGGGCCTTCTAGAGGGCACAGATGCGCTGCGCTGCCCTGATAGCTCCTTGGAGTTGAGACACTAGGGCCCCTTTCCATTTCCCACAGCTTGAGTTTCAAGTCCTCAAAACTCCTGATTTGTCCTGATTCCAAGAGATAAGCGGCAGGTGACCTGAGCAGCTGGTGCTGGGAAGTGCTGCAGAGGTCTGGGTCCTTCTGATGCTTACCGGGGAAGGGGGGAGGCCCTGACTGTCCCGAAAATCTGCTCCCCTCTGTCGCCAGCTAAGTATTGCCTCTCTGTGGGAAATCATTCTGCATCCTGACAGTGGAGATGTTGTGCCCTAGAGTAATAAATGAGAGCCACTTGACCTTTTTAGGAAAGCCATTGTCATTATTATAACATAATTTTAAAAAGCATTTCCTCCTGAATATGTCATCGAAACCCTGGGGACACTAACTGCCACTTGCAGTGGCCCTTGTGTCCGTTTTCTTCTACTTGAGCAATTGATGACCTGCTTTTAGCTAGATACACAGCCACAGAGTAAATACCACATTGCCCAACACCCCTGGTAGACAGAAAGAGCCACGAGTCTAAGCTCTAGCCAGGGGCATGTAAGTACAGGTATCATGCACGATGTCCAGAAAGATCAGGCCGCGGAGAGTGTGGCACGAGTGTGGCACGACGGCTGGATCTCAAGCATCCATTTCACAGAAGCCAAACTGAGGATGGCAGGGCAGGAAGCCAGAAGGAGCTTGACTTCCTAGTGCTGATGGAATTCCCCGTGATTTTCGGCTAAATGCAATGCTAAGCATTAGCAACTAAGCATAAAGCCACTAAAGGTTTGTCCAGAAGACTGAAAACCATTTTAGTAAGTAGGCAGTTAATTATATTTAGTTATAGATCTGTGCATGAAATTTCTTTCACCATTTCCAATGAGATCCTCACTTCTGCCTTATGAGCAAGTACAAATGATGTTTCCCTTTCTTTACATAAAAATAAATGCTGAAAAACTTTTGTAGCAGTTTTTATGTTTTATTAATTTTTGAGGTATAATTGACAGGTAACATGTAAGTTTCAGGGATACAACATAATGATTTATTATTTGTGTATGGTGAAAAATGTGCACCATAATAAGTCCAGTTAACATCAGTCACCACACATAACAAAACTTTTTTTTGTGATAAGAACTTTCACGGTCTTCTCTCTCCGTGACTTTCAAATATGCAGTACAGTGTTGCTAGCTATAGTCACCCTGCTGTCTGCTCATTACATTCACATGACTTATTATTTTATAACTGGAGGTTTGTACCTTTTGACCTTTCTCATATATTTTGCCCCAGTCTGGCAACCACGGATCTGTTCTCAGTATCCATAGGCTCAAGGTTTTTCTTGGTTTTGTTTTTGTTTTATTTTAGAGTCCATGTATAAGTGAGATTATAGAGCATTTGCCTTTCTCTGTCTGACTCACTTCACTTAGCATAATACCCTCAAGTTCATCTATGTTTTCACAAATGGCAAGATTCCCTTTTCGTGACTGCATAATATTCCGCGTCTGTGTGTGTGTGTGTGTGTGTGTGTGTGCGCACGCGCACGTGTGTGTATCACATTTTCTTACCCATTCACCCACCAGTGGACACTTAGGTTGTTTCCATATCTTGGTTGTTGCTATTGCTGCAGCAAAGATGGGGGTGGGTGCATATATCTTTTTTGAGTGTTTTTGTTTTCTTTGGATAAATATCCAGAAGTACAGTTGCTAGATGATATATATATGATCTTATATGAATTTATATATATATAAGTTTTCTTTAGTGGCTGCACCAGTTTGCATTCCTACCAACAGTGCATAAAGATTCCCTTTTCTCCACATCCTTGCCAGCACTTGGTATTGCTTGCCTTTTAATAATTGTAACAGGTGTGAGCTGATATTTCATTGTGGTTTTGACCTGCACTTCCCTGATGATTAGTGATACTGAGCACCTTTACTTGTACCTGTTGACCCTTTGTACTCTTTACTTGGAAAAAATATCTATGTAGATCCTCTGCCCATTTTTTAATTGAATTGTTTGAGGGTTTTTTGCTATTGAGTGGTATGAGTTCTTTATATACGTGGCTATTAACCCCTTATAAGATATATGATGTGGAAATATTTTCCCAGTTTCCCCTGTTATAAGCTCCAGGAACACCTTATACTTCTTTCATAATATTCCTCATGTCTCTAATTATTTGCTTAATATGTATCTTTCCTGTTGACAAAAATTCAGTGAGGGCAGGCATTTCTGTGTTGTCACTCCTGTTTCCTCAATATC